>NC_058523.1:472080947-473330947 GCF_904849725.1 Hordeum vulgare subsp. vulgare
ATAGTGCATACTAGGGATCAATCACCGTCAAAACTAACTCGATTACATGATAGATCTCATCCAACCCATCACCGTCTAGCAAGCCTACGATGAGATTACTCACGAACGGTGAAGAGCATCATGGAATTGGCGATGAAGGAAGATTGGTGATGACGATGGCGACGTTCTCCCCTCTCTGCAGCCCAGAACGGACTCCAGATCTGCCCTCTAGAGGAAGAACAGGAGGTGGAGACGCCTCCTCCGTATCGTAAAACACGATGAACACTTCTCCTTTATTTTTTTCCGGACGAAAGGGAATAAATAGAGCTAAGATTGGAGGCGGTGGAGCTTTGTGGGCCCCACAAACATGCCAGGCGCGGCCAGGGGGGCGCGCCTGGTGGGCTTGTGGGCTCCACGCTCCACTTCCTCCGTTGATTCTTGCGCCAGTATTTTTTTTATATTCCACGAAAATTCTCCGTAATTTTTCAGGTCATTCCGAGAACTTTTATTTCTGCGCAAAAAGAACACCATGGCAATTCTGCTGAAAACACCGTTAGTCCGGGTTACTTCCATTCAAATCATGCAAATTAGAGGCCCAAACAAGGGAAAAAGAGTTTGGAAAAGTAGATACAATGGAGGTGTATCAATTCCCCCAAGCTTAAAACCTTGCTTGTCCTCAAGCAATTCAGTTGACAAACTGAAAGAGACAAAAGAAAAAAAATTACGAACTCTGTTTGATCTTGTTTTTGCAACTATGTCTAACTCATAACTAGAATTTCAGCAAGATCACAAGATAACCACATAATCAACTGACATCTAGGTCTCACGGTAAACTCATATCAATGGCATAACCAACTAGCGAGCAAATGATAATAAGTCTCAAATGTCAACACTTCAATCAAAATAATCATGAAGCAGTACGAATAGATGGTATCTTGCTAGCTCTTTCTGAGACCGCAAAACAGAAATGCAGAGCACCTTCAAAGACCAAGGGTGACTAAACATTGTAATTCATGGCAAAGAAGATCCAGTCACAGTCATACTCAACAGCAATTAGAAACAAAGCATAAAAATGACAGAGTTGCTCTCTAATTGGTGCTTTTATAAGAAGAGGATGACTCAACAGGAACAGAAATAGACAGGCCCTTCACAGAGGGAAGCATTGATTTGCACAGGTGCTAGAGCTCAAGCTTTGAAAACAGAGATAATAATTTTGGGTCGAATGCTTTCATTGTCAACGCAATGACTAAGAGTTCTCACCATGTTCCACGCTACACATGCTATAGGCGGTTCCCAAACAGAAAAGTAAAGTTTTGACTGCCCCACCATCGATCAATCACGCTCCATGACTAGCCGAATACTCGGGTGTCGTCCATACCAACATCAATCCAAGGGGAGTTTTGTTTGCAATTATCTTTTCGATTTGAGCATGGAACTAGGCATTCCAATTACCGGCCCCTTTTTTCATGAATGATAGTGAATAAACACATATCGAGGATAACACACCTAGCATGGAAGATACTGATAACCCCCTGTCACCACATGAGTGGTTCGGGCATGTAAAACAGATTATTTCTTGAAGGTTTAGAGAGTGGCATGTGCAAATTTACTTGGAACGGCAGGTAGATACCGCATATAGGTAGGTATGGTGGACTCATATGGAACAACTTTGGGTTTATGAAAGTGGATGCACAAGCAGTATTCCCGCTTAGTACAAGTGAAGGCTAGCAAAAGACTGGGAAGCGACCAACTAGAAAGCGACAACAGCCATCAAAATGCATCGAGATTAACCAACATTTAGTGCAAGCATGAGTAGGACATAAATCACCATGAACATGAATATCATAGAGGCTATGTTGATTTGTTTCAACTACATGCGTAAACATGCGCCAAGTCAAGCCACTTGAATCATTCAAAGGAGGATACCATCCTATCATACTACATCATAGTCATCTCAAAATTCATGTTGGCATCCAAGACAAACCATTATAAGCTCCTAGCTAATTGAGCATGGAATCAGAAACTATGATCTCTAAGTTGTCATTTTAGACATGTTTCTCTCACAACAAAGCTGAATCAGGAATGATGAGCTAGTCATATTTACAAAAACAAAATAGCTCAAGTTCATACCAGCTTTTCCAGGCTCAGTCACTTCATCATATATCATCATTATTGCCTTTCACTTGCACGACCGAATGATGTGGACAATAATAAGAGTGCTCGTACATTGGACTATGCTAGAATCTGCAGGAAAACACAAAGGAGAAGACAAAGTAATATGTCTCTTTGACAGATAAACAGATATGCATGTGAGAGCCACTAAACATTGTAACCATGGTCTTCTACCTTGACCCAAAGAAAAAGAAAACTATTTACACGGGAAAGCTCCCAACAAGCAAAAGAAGAACGAGAAAATATTTTTGGGTTTTCTCAAACTAGAGAGACACACGAAAAGAAAACAAGAAAAAGAAATAAACTAGCATGGATGATACAGTGGCAAAGTGTGAACACCGACAAACAAAGTGAAAGCATAAGCAAGAATATAAAGTCAGTGAGAAACACGTACTCCCCCAAGCTTAGGCTTTTGGCCTAAGTTGGTCTACTCCCAAGGAGGGAAATAACCAGCTCTGGGGTACTCCGGGGTGTACTGAGGGTGCCACTGCTGTGTGAGCTCCTCTGGCTCCCACTGATAAACTGGCGTCTGGTACTCGACTGGTGGCTCGGGCACGGGTACCTGTGGTTGGGCTATGCCCCAATATGCGTAGATGTCCGAGGGCATAATAATGTACCTGCTTGCATGAAGATTGAACAAAGAAGGAGCAGGCAAAGTAATAGTCTCACGAGTACCCTGACTAAATACAAGGTTATAAATCATCCTTCTATTTATATCTCTATCAAGAAAGTCATGGCGAACCATGCTATCATAATCTAGATATCTCTCGGGAAGAAGAATCTCTTCTTCCTCGTCCAGTCTAATAGGTATCTCAAAATGTCTAGCAAGACGAGTAGCATAGATACCTCCATAGACAACGCCTTTAGATCGGTACGTGTTAAACGTTGAGCTACTATAGCGCCCAAGCTATAAGTTTTATCATTATAAAGGGCTTCACGCAAGACCGTAAGATCTGGGGAGCTAAGGGACCCAGCTTTCCCACGGCCAATCAAACATTTTCCCACAAATAATGAGAAGTACCGAAGCACGGGAAAATGTATGCTAGCAGCTCTAGCGCAAGACACTCCTCTCTCCTCTCCTACAACAATAGTATCGATGAAAGCCTCCAAGTCCCGTGGACGAGGTTCATGAATATCCCCAACATAAGGTAATTTGCAAAGATTGCAAAAATCCTGGAGTGACATGCGCTGGGGGATATCATATAATTTGAACTCAACCATAGGCGGATTCTTCCTTAGATAGAAGTTAAAGCTTTGCACGAAAATATTAGTGAGGAGGAGGTATTGCAGACACGTATCTTCAATGAAGGCAGTAAGGCCTGCGTTCTCCACCAAGTAGTAAAAGTCCTCATAAAGTCCGGCGGCGCGTAAGAACACATCGCTTGGCCACTCGCACGCTCGAACTTCTGCAACTCGAGGGACTCGATACTTGAGTTTCTTCTTCTCACTCCCATCATCCTTGGGGTCACGGCTTGAAGAGCCTCTTAAGAACCTCCTCATCTTTTCCCTTTTCTATCTCTGAAAATTTCTGAAATTTAGGTGACTCTAAGGAAAATTGAATAAAGCCCAACGAAACCTGTAGCAACTACTCCAACAAGTGCCTAGAGACCATATTACGCATCAAAACTACTTGGGGCCAGCTAAAATTAGCATGCAAAGCTCAAGCACAGGGTCACCAAGGCAGCAAAAATATGCGATGTATAAGGCACTAGAGTAAAAACTAATTGGACCAATGAAGGATTCACTTACCAAGGAGCAATTTCCCCAAAACAGTTTGGTGAATGGTGCTTTACACAAGGAGATCGAAAATCCCAGCAAGAAGAGCAAGAACACGTGTTTGAGCTGCGAAACAATTTTTTCTAGAGGAAGGAGAAGTAGATGGGAGCTAGAATGAGTGTAGGGGGTGCACGTGGGCCCCACAAGCCTTTGTGCCGCGGCCAGGGGGGTGCCCGTGCCTCCAGGGCTTGTGGCCCACTGGTGCAGCCCCCAGACTAGTTCTTCGTCTCAGTATTTTTCAAAACTTCCAGAAAAAATCATACTTGATTTTCACGGCATTCTGAGAACTTTTATTTTCGGGGTACTTTTCTACGGGACGCAAAAACAGAAAACAGGGAAAACTAACCTAAATCTATCATTTTTCTTCTAAGCAACCGAAGGTGAAAGCTTGGAACAGAGGTTTGTGACTCCTCGATTCATCCATCTCATGGTCATCGAAAGAAATTCGTCAATGAGGTTGATCAAGTCTCCTTGTCAAACTTTTTCCAATCGCAAAAGAGAACGGAGAATTTTTGAATAGTCACTAGGTAACCTCAATGGGGATGTGTATATCCCCGACAATCAAATCATACTTCATATTAACAGGAGGTATAGGGCATTCAAAGCTCCCAATAAGAATTGATGAAGTTTTTTCGATAGCATTGATGCAATGTACTCGATATTGTTTCTTTGGAAAGTGCACCGTATGCTTATTACCATTGACATGGAAAGTGACATTGCCTTTGTTGCAATCAATAACAGCCCCTGCGGTGTTTAGAAAGGGTCTTCCAAGGATGACCACCATGGCATCATCCTCAGGAATATCCAGAATAACAAAGTCTATTAAGATAGTAACGTTCGCAACCACAACAGGCACATCCTCACAAATGCCGATAGGGAAAGCAGTTGATTTGTCGGCAATTTGCAGAGAGATTTCAGTGGGAGTCAACTTATCCAGTTCAAGTCTACGATAAAGAGAGAGAGAGAGGCATAACACTAACACGAGCTCCAAGGTCGCATAAAACAGTTCTAACGTAGTTGCCTTTAATGGAGCAAGGTATAGTGGGCACTCCGGGATCACTTGGTTTCTTAGGAGTTCCACCCTTCAAGGTATAATTAGCAAGCATGGTGGAAATCTCAACCTCAGGTATCCTCCTCTTATTAGTCACAATATCCTTCATGTACTTAGCATACGGAGACATTTTGAGCATATCTGTCAAACGCATTTGCAGAAAGACAGGTCTAATCATTTCAACAAAGCGCTCAAAATCCTCATCATCCTTTTTCTTGGATGGTTTGGGAGGAAAGGGCATGTGTTTCTAAACATGGTTCCCTTTCTTTACCATGCTTCCTAGCAGTGAAGTCATTCTTATCGTATCTCTTATTCTTAGGTTGTGGGTTATCAAGATCAACACGTTCAATCTCCACATCCTTATCATTGCTAGGTTGAGCATCTTCATGAGCATCACTATTGATATTATCATTAGGCTCATGTTCATCACCACATTGTGTTTCAGCATCAGAGACACATACATCGTTTGGACTCTCGGGTGTAACAGCAACAGGGTTGTTAGCGTGCAAGATCCTATCATCTTTCTTCTTCTTTCTAGGATGACTAGGTCCATCAGTGCTAACTCCTTGAGAATCTAGTTCAATTCTCTTAGGATGACCCTCAGGATACAGAGGTTCCTGAGTCATTCAACCGCCTCTAGTGATGACTCTGACAGAATTGGCATTCATCTCATTGAGCAAGTCATTCTAAGCCTTAAGTACTTGTTCTACTTGAGTAGTAACCATAGAGGCATGTTTACTCAGAAGCTTAAGATCATTGACATTTCTGTCCACGCAAGAACTTAAATGACTAAACATACGAGCATTTTGTTCCAATTGTCTGCTAACATAATCATTGAAACTCTGTTGTTTAGCAACAAAGTTATCAAATTCATCCAGGCATAAGCTAGCAGGTTTATCAAAAGGAATATCACTCTCATTGAATCTACGAAGAGAATTTACCTCTACTACATGTATCGGGTTATCAAGACCATGGATCTCTTCGATAGGTGGTAGATTTTTGACATCTTCAGATTTAATGCCTTTCTCTTTCATAGATTTCTTAGCTTCTTGCATATCTTCATGACTGAGGAATAGAATACCTCTTTTCTTGGGAGTTGGCTTAGGAGGTGGTTCGGGAATAGTCCAAGCATTCTCATTGCACAAGATATTATTCAATAGGATCTCAGCTTGTTCTACAATTCGTTCCCTAAAAACACAACTAGCACAACTATCTAGTTGGTCTCTAGAAGCATCGGTAAGTCCATTATAGAAGATATCAAGTATTTCATTCTTCTCAAGAGGGTAATTAGGCAAAGCATTCAGTAGCTAGACGAGCCTCCCCCAAGCTTGTGGGAGACTCTCTTCTTAAGCTTGAGCAAAGTTGTATATTTCCTGCAAGGCAGCTTGCTTGTTATGGGCAAGGAAATATTTTTCACAGAAGTAGTAGACCATATCCTCGGGGCTATGCACACAACCAGGAGCAAGAGAAGTGAACCAAGTCTTAGCATCATTCTTTAGCGAGAAAGGAAACAGCTTGAGGATATAGTAGTGGCGGATCTTTTCCTCACTAGTGAGTGGGGTGGCTATATCGTGCAGTTTGGTAAGATGTGCTACAACCGTTTCAGACTCATAACCGTGAAAAGGATCAGATTCGACCAGAGTGATTAACTCAGGGTCGACAGAGAATTCATAATCCTTATCGGTCACAAAGATAGGCGAAGTAGCAAACTTCGGGTCGTATTTCATCCTAGCGTTCAAAGATTTTTCTTTCCACTTGAGCAGTAATTTCTCAACATCATAGCTATCCTTACAAGCAAGAAAGTCCTCGGCTATCTCTCCCTCCATAACATAACCCTCAGGCATATCAGGCAATTCATATCTAGGAGAGCTAGTTCTAACATGCAAAATAGCAGGTTCTACTTCAATAGTATCGGCAGTTTCAGAAGTATCATCACATCTAGCAGCAACTCTAGCAATTTATGCATCAAGGAATGCACCTAGTGGCATAGCATCATCATAAGCATCATGGGCAGAAGAAGTAGCATCATCAAGCACAGGCGACATATCAAGATTTCTAGCAGGAGGTGGTGTCGCAAACTTACTCATAACTGAAGGCGATTCAAGTGCAGAGCTAGATGGCAGTTCCTTACCTGTCCTCGTAGTTGAAGGCAAGACTTTAGTTCTTGGATCTTTCGGATTCCTCATAGTGACCAGCAGACGTAAATCCCAAGTGACTCAGAGAATATAGTTGTGCCTCCCCGGCAACGACGCCAGAAAATAGTCTTCATAACCCACAAGTATAGGGGATCGCAACAGTTTTCGAGGGTAGAGTATTCAACCCAAATTTATTGATTTGACTCAAGGAGAAGCCAAAGAATATTCTCAAGTATTATCAGTTGAGTTTTCAATTCAACCACACCTGAAAGATTTAGTATCTGTAGCAAAGTATTAGTAGCAAGGTAATATGATAGCAGCGGTAGCAGCAGTAACCAGTAGCAGCAAAGTGACAGCAGTAGCAGCAAAGTGACAGCAGTAGCAGCAAAGTAAAAGTAGTAGCAACAGAGTAACAGTAGCATCAGTGACAGCAGTAGCGGCAAAGTAACATAGCAAGGACCAGTACAAAAAACTCGTGGGCATTGGATCGGTGTTGGATGATTATGCCGGATGCTATTCATCATGCAACAGTTATAACACGGAGAGATATGTAACTAGCTCGAGTTCGTCAATGTAATGTAGGCATGTATTCCGTATATAGTCATACATGCTTAGGGAAAAGAACTTGCATGACATCTATTGTCCATCCCTCCCGTGGCAGCGGGTCCTAAAGGAAACTACGGGATATTAAGGTTCTCCTTTAAATAAAGAACCGGACCAACGCATTAACACTTGGTGAATACATGAACTCCTCATACTATGGTCATCTCCGGGAGTGGTTCCGGCTATTGTCACTCTGGGGTTGCCGGGTCATAACACATAGTAGGTGACTACAACTTGCAAGATAGGATCAAGAACACACATATATTGGTGACAACATAATAGGTTCACATCTGAAATCATGGCACTCGGACCCTAGTGACAAGCATTAAGAATGGCAAAGTAGTAGCAACATCAATCTCAGAACATAGTGGATACTAGGGATCAATCCCCGTCAAAACTAACTCGATTACATGATAGATCTCATCCAACCCATCACCGTCCAGCAAGCCTATGATGAGATTACTCACGAACAGTGAAGAGCATCATGGAATTAGCGATGAAGGAAGGTTGGTGATGACGATGGCGACGATCTCCCCTCTCCAGAGCCGAGAACGGACTCCAGATCTGCTCTCTAGAGGAAGAACAGGAGGTGGCGGCGCCTCCGTATCGTAAAACGCGATGAACTCTTCTCCTTTATTTTTTTCCGGACGAAAAGGACTAAATAGACCTGAGATTGGAGGCGGTGCAGCTTTGTGGGCCCCACAAGCCTGTCAGGCACATCGAGGGGGCCCGCGCCTGGTGGGCTTGTGGGCTCCACGCTCCACTTCCTCCGTTGATTCTTGCGCCAGTATTTTTTATATATTCCACAAAAATCTCCGTAAATTTTTAGGTCATTCCGAGAACTTTTATTTCTGCGCAAAAACAACACCATGGCAATTATGCTGAAAACAACGTTAGTCCGGGTTAGTTCCATTCAAATCATGCAAATTAGAGTCCAAAACAAGGGCAAAAGAGTTTGGAAAAGTAGATACGATGGAGGCGTATCACTCATCGACATGCAAGTCGTGAATCCTATGACAAGAACATGATCAATCTCATACATCACATATGCAATATCACATTCTTTTGGCCATATCCCATCACATAGCATACCCTGCAAAAACAAGTTAGACGTCCTCTAATTGTTGTTGCAAGTTATACGTGGCTGATTTGGGTTTCTAGCAAGAATGTTTCTTACCTACGTGACAGCCACAAAGTTGATATGCCAATGCTAATTACCCTTCATAAGGACCATCTTCATCGAATCTGGTCCGACTAAAGTGGGAGAGACAGACACCCGCTAGCCACCTTATGCAACTGGTGCATGTCTGCCGGTGGAACCATTCTCACGTAAGAGTACGTGTAAAGTCGGTCCGGGCCGCTTCATCCCACAATGCCACCAAATCAAGATAAGACTAGTAACGACAAGGAATTGACAAAATCAGCGCCCACAACTTTTGTGTTCTACTCGTGCATAGAATCTACGCATAGAACATTGGCTTGGATGCCACTATTGGGGTAACATAGAAAATTCAAAAAAATTCTACGCCATACAAGGATCTATCTATGGAGAGACCAGCAATGAGATAAGTTGTAGAGCATCTTCATACCTTTGAAGATCGCTAAGCAGAAGTGTTACTATGAACGCGGTCGATGGAGTCGTACTCGCAGCGATTCAGATCGCGGTCGGTTCCGATCTATGTGTCGAATCACGACACCTCCGCATTCAACACATGTAAAACCCGGTGACATCTCCCATGCATTGATCCAGCAAGGAGGAGGGAGAGGTTGAGGGAGAGCTCCACAATCACGACGACGTGGTGGTGGTGGAGCTACGAGGTCTCCCGGCAGGGCTTCGCCAAGCACCGTCGGAGAGGAGAAAGAGGAGAAGCAGGGCTGCGCCGAGAGAGAGATTTCGTGTGTCTCAAATCAGCCAAAACCTCCACTATATATAGGGGGAGAGGGAGGGGAGCCTCCTTTAGGGTTCCCACCCCCAAAGGGTGCGGCAGCCCCATCTAGGGCTGGTGGTGGCGGCCAGGGCAAGAGAGAGGGGGGTGGCGCACCCCAGATGGGCCTTAGGCCCATCTGCACTAGGGTTTCCCCCCTTCCCTCTCTTGTGGCACCTTGGGCCCAGGTGGGAGGCGCACGAGCCCACTCTGGGATGGTTCCCTTCCACCTTTTGGCACATGCTAGCCTTTGGAGCTGGTGGCCCCTCCCGGTGGACCCCTGAAACCCTTTCGGTGCTCCCGGTACATTACTGGTGTCGCCCGAAACAACTCCGGCGACCAAATCCTCACTTCCTATATATAATTCTTTACCTCCGGACTATTCCGGAGCTCCTAGTGACGTCCGGGATCTCATCCGGCACTCCGAACAACCTTCGGTAACCTCGTATTACATTTCGCTATAACCCTAGCGTCATTGAACCATAAGTGTGTAGACCCTACGGGTTCGGGAGGTATGCAGACATGACTGAGACACCTCTCCGGCCAATAACCATCAGCGTGGTCTGGATACCCATGGTGGCTCCCGCATGTTCCACGATGATCTCATCGGATGAACCACGATGTCAAGGATTCAATCAATCCCGTATGCAATTCCCTTTGTCTACCGGTATAGAACTTGCCCGAGATTCGATCGTCGGTATCCCCATACCTTGTTCAATCTTGTTGCCGGCAAGTCTATTTACTTGTTCCGTAGCACATAATCTCGTGAATAACTCCTTACTCACATTGAGCTCATTATGGTGATGTTCTACTGAGTGGGCCCAGAGATACCTCTCCATCACACGGAGTGACAAATCCCGATCTCGATTCGTACCAACCCAACAGATACTTTAGGAGATACCCGTAGTGCACCTTTATAGTCACCCAGTTACGTTGTGACGTTTGATACACCCAAAGAACTACGGTATCCGGGAGTTGCACAATCTCACGGTCAAAGGAAAAGATACTTGACATTAGAAAAGCTTTAGCATACGAACAACACGATCTAGTGATATGCTTACGATTGGGTCTTGTCCATCACATCATTCTCCTAATGATGTGATCCTGTTATCAATGACATCCAATGTCCATGATCAGGAAACCATGATCATCTATTGATCAACGAGGTAGCCAACTAGAGGCTTGCTAGGGACACATTGTGATCTATTTATCCACACATGTATTACCGTTTCCTGTTAATACAATTATAGCATGAACAATAGACGCTTATCATGAACAAGAAAATATGATAATAACCATTTTATTATTGCCTCTAGGGCATATTTCCAACAATCTCAACGGAAATACGCGGTGTCCTATTTAAAGTGAATGCAGTTGTCTCTAATGCATAACCCATAAACGATAGTGTCAATTCGATAAGAGACATCATAGTATGCACCATATCAAATAGGGTGTGGCTATGACGTTTAGACACACCATCACACTATGGTGTTCTAGGTGGCATAAATTGTGAAACAATTTCCACATTGTCTTAACTGTGTACCAAATACTCGCAACTTAGATATTCATCTCTATGATCATATCGTAGACAGTTTATCCTCTTGTCACAACGATCTTCACTCTGAAATAGCATTGAACTTTTCAACATTTCAGACTTGTGATTCATCAAGTAAATACTCCTGTATCTACTTAAATCGTCAGTGAAGTAAGAACATAACGATATCCACTGCGTGCGTCAGCACTCATTGGACCGCACACATAAAAATGTATTACTTCCAATAAGTTACTTCCTTGTTTCATGTGGTATGGTTTGCATGTCTCAAAAGTTTCAAAAATGAGTCAGTACAAAGATCCATCACTATGGAGCTTCTTCATGCACTTTATACCGACATGACTCAAGCGCGGCAGTTCCACAAGTAAGTGGTACTATCATTACTACTTTGTACCTTTTGGCACCAATATTATGAACATGTGTAACACTACGATCGAGATTCAATAAACCATTGAGGGTAATTATTCAAGCAAATAGAATAACTATTATTACTTTTAAATGAATAATCATATTGCAATAAACACGATCCAATCATGTTCATGCTCAACGCAAAAACCAAATAACAATTATTTAGGTTTAACACCAATCCCGATGGTAGAGGGAGCATGCGATGTTTTAATCACATCAACCTTGGAAACACTTCCAACACTTATCGTCACCTCGCCTTTAGCTAGTCTCCGTTTATTCCGTAGCTATCATCTCGAGTTGCTAATCACTTAGCAACCGAACAGGTATCCAATACCCTCGTGCTACTAGGAGTACTAGTAAAGTACACATCAATATCATGTATATCAAATATACTTATGTCGACTTTGCCAGCCTTCTTATCTACCAAGTATCTAGGGTAGCTCCACCTCAGTGACCATTCCCCACATAACAGAAGCACTTAGTCTCAGGTTTGGGTTCAATCTTGGGTTTCTTCATTAGATCAGCAAGTGGTTTGTCGTTTCATGAAGTATCACTTCTAGCCCTTGCCCTTCTTGAAACTAGTGGTTTTACTAACCATCAACAATTGATGCTCCTTCTTGATTTCTACTTTCGCAGTGTCAAACATTGCGAATCGCTCAAGGATCATCATATCTATCCTTGATATGTTATAGTTTATCACGAAGCTCTAACACCTTGGTGGCAGTGACTTTGGAGAACCATCACTATCTCATCTGGAAGATTAACTCCCACTTGATTCAAGCGATTGTTGCACTCACACAATCTGAGCACACGCTCAACGATTGAGCTTTTCTCCTTTACTTTGTAGACAAAGAATCTTTTCGGAGGTCTCTTACCTCTCAACAAGGGCACGAGCATGAAATCTCAATTTCATCTCTTAGAACATCTCTTATGTTCCGCGACGTTTCAAAACGTCTTCGGCGCCTTGCTTCTAAGCCATTAAGTATTACGCACTGAACTATCACGTAGTCATCAAAAACATGTATGTCAGATGTTCGCAACATCCACAGACGACGCTCGAGGTGCAGCACACCGAGTGGTGCATTAAGGACATAATCCTTCTACGCGGCAATGAGAACAATCCTCAGTTTTACGAACTCACTACGCAACGTTGCTACTATCATCTTTCAACTAAACTTTCTCTAGGAACATATAAAAATAGTAGAGCTACAGCACAAGCTACATCATAATTCGCAAAGAACTTTTGACTATTTTCATGATAATTAGTTCAATTAATCATATTACTTAATAACTCCCACTCAAAAAGTAGATCTCTCTAGTCATTTGAGTGGTACATGATCCAAATTCACTAACTCACCGATCATCACGTGAGTTGAGACTAGTTTCATTGGTAAGCATCCCTATGCTAATCGTATCAACTATACGATTCATGCTCGACCTTTCGGTCTCATGTGTTCCGAGGCCATGTATACACATGCTAGGCTCGTCAAGTTTAACCCGAGTGTTACGTGTGTGCAACTATTTTGCACCCGTTGTATGTGAACGTTGAGTCTATCACACCCGATCATCATGTGGTGTCTCAAAACGACGAACAGTCGCAACGGTGCACAGTTGGGGAGAACACAATTTCATCTTGAAATTTTAGTGAGAAATCACCTTATAATGCTACCGTCGTTCTAAGCAAAATAAGGTGCATAAAAGGATTTACATCACATGCAATTCATAAGTGACATGATATGGCCATCATCTTGTGCTTCTTGATCTCCATCACTTAAGCACCGGCATGATCTTCTTGTCACCGGCGCCACACCATGATCTCCATCATCATGATCTCCATCAACGTGTCGCCATTGAGGTTGTCGTGCTATATATGCTATTACTACTAAAGCTACGACCTAGCAATATAGTAAACGCATCTGCAAACACAAACGTTAGTTTAAAGACAACCCTATGGCTCCTGCCGGTTGCCGTAGCATCGCCATGCAAGTCGATATTAACTATTACAACATGATCATCTCATACATCCAATATATCACATCACGTCATTGTCCATATCATATCACAAGCATACCCTGCAAAAACAAGTTAGACGTCCTCTAATTGGTTGTTGCATGTTTTACGTGGCTGCTATGGGTATCTAGTATGATTGCATCTTACTTACGTAAAAACCACAACGGAGATGTGCAAATTGTATTTAACCTCTCTCCAAGGACCGCCTCGATCAAAACCAATTCAACTCAAGTTGAAGAAACAGACACCCGCTAGTCATCTTTATGCAACGAGGTTGCATGTCAATTGATGAAACCAGTCTCTCGTAAGCGTACGAGTTATGTCGGTCCGGGCCGCTTCAGTCCAACAATACTGCCGAATCGAGAAAAGACTAAGGAGGGCAGCAAATCGAACATCACCATCCAAAAAACCTTTTGTGTTCTACTCGAGATAACATCTACGCATGAAGCTAGCTCATTTTGACACTCTTGGGGAACGTTGCATGGAAAACAAAAAATTTCCTACGCACACGAAAACCTATCATGGTGATGTTCATCTACGAGAGGAGATTAGATCAATATCCAATAGTGGGACCTGGATGTCCATATTGGATCCTACATATTCTACGAAGATCTTATCGGTTGAACCTCTGTGCCATGGATTCATATAATCCCGTATGTCATTCCCTTTGTCCTTCGGTATGTTACTTGCCCGAGGTTTGATCGTCGGTATCCCTATACCTATTTCAATATTATTACTGGCAAGTCTCTTTATTCGTTCTGTAATACAAGATCCCGTGACTTACACTTAGTCACGTTGCTTGCAAGGCTTGTTTGTGATGTTGTATTACCGAGTGGGCCCCGAGATACCTCTCTGTCACACGGAGTGACAAATCCCAGTCTTGATCCATACTAACTCAACGGACACCTTCGGAGATACCCGTAGAGCACCTTTATAGTCACCCAGTTACGTTGCGACGTTTGATACACACAAGGTATTCCTCCAGTGACATTGAGTTATATGATCTCATGGTCATAGGAATAAATACTTGACATGCAGAAAACAATAGCAACAAAATAACACAAACACATGGTACGTTTATAATTTGGGTCTTGTCCATCACATGATTCTCCTAATGATGTGATTCCGTTATCAAGTGACAACACTTGCCTATGGCCAGGAAACCTTGACCATCTTTGATCAACAAACTAATCAACTAGAGGCTCACTTGGGACAGTGTATTGTCTATGTATCCACACATGTATTTGAGTTTCCAATCAATACAATTCTAGCATGGATAATAAACGATTATTATGAACAAGGAAATATAATAATAACTAATTTATTATTGCCTCTAGGGCATTTTTCCTACATTTGTCACTTGATGACTGGATCACATCATTAGGAGAATGATGTGATGGACAAGACCCAAACTATAAACATAGCTTGTGATCGTGTCATTTTGTTGCAATTGTTTTCTGCATGTCAAGTATTCATTCCTATGAACATGAGGTCATGTAACTTACTAACACCGGAAGAATACCTTGTGTGTATCAAACGTCGCAACGTTACTGGGTTACTATAAAGGTGCTCTACAGGTATCTTTGAAGGTGTCCGTTGAGTTAGCATGGATCAAGACTGGGATTTGTCACTCCGTGTGACGGAGAGGTATCTCTGGGCCCACTCGATAACACAACGTCACATATAAACCTTGCAAGCAATGTGGCTAATGTGTTAGTCACGGGATCTTGTATTACGGCACGAGAAAAGAGACTTGCCAGTAACGAGATTGAAATAGGTATAGGTATATCAACGATCAAATCTCGGGCAAGTAACATACGAAGGACAAAGGGAATGGTATACGGGATTATATGAATCCTTGGCACAGAGGTTCAACCGATAAGATCTTCGTAGAATATGTAGTATCCAATATGGACATCCAGGTCCCGCTGTTGGATATTGACTGGGGAGTGTCTCAGGTCAAGTCTGCATAGTTCTCGAACCCGCAGGGTCTGCACACTTAAGGTTCGGTGACATTTCGGTATAGTTGAGTTATAGGTGTTGGTGACCGAAGGTTGTTCGGAGTCACGGATGAGATCAGAACGTCACGAGGGTTTCCAAAATGGTCCGGAAACGAAGATTGATATATAGGATTGTTTCATTTGGCCTCCGGAAAGATTTTGGGCATTACCGGCAGTGTACCGGGAGTGGCGAATGGGTTCTGAGTTTTTACCAGGAGGGGCCCACCCACCCTGGAGTGAACCTAATAGCCCAAGGGTGGCGCACCAGCCCTTAGTGGGCTGGTGACGCCAGCCAAAGTGGGATATTTCGGCCAAGAGGAAAAAATCAAGGAGAAAGAAAAGATAGGAAAGAAAAAAAAGAGGAGGTGGGAAGGAAGGAAGGGACTCCTCACTCCAAACCGACTTGGAGGAGGATCCCTCCTCCCTTCGGCCGGCGCCCCTAGGGCAAGCCCCACCCCTTGGCTCCTCCTATATATACTTGAGGTTTAGGGCTTTTTCGGACACAACTTTGCCACGTGCAACTCAAACCTCTACTTCGTAGTTCTTCCTCTAGGTCGGTTTTCTGCAAAGCTCGGGCGGAGCCCTGCAGGAGTAGATCATCACCATCATCGGTGCGTCGTCACACTGCTGGAGAACTCATATACTTCCCCATCTCTCTTACTGGATCAAGAAGGCGGAGATCATCATCGAGTTGTACGTGTGATGAACCCGGAGGTGCCGTCCGTTCGGCGCTAGATCAGAACGGGTCGTGGGACAACGGTGATTTGAATCCTAAAGCTATACCACTACATCAACCGCGTTTCTTATTGCTTCCCTCTTAGCGATCTACAAGGGTATGTGGATCCGATCTTCCTCTCGTAGATGAACATCACCATGATAGGTCTTCGTGTGCGTAGGAAAATTTTTGTTTCCCATGCAACGTTCCCCAACAGTGGCATCATGAGCTAGGTTCATGCGTAGATGTAATCTCGAGTAGAACACAAAAGTTTTGTGGGTGTTGATGTTCGATTTGCTGCCCTCCTTAGTATTTTCTCGATTCAGCGCTATTGTTAGATTGAAGTGGCCTGGACCAACATTACTCGTACGCTTATGAGAGACCGGTTTCATCGACCAACATGCAACTCGTTGCATAAAGATGACTGGCGGGTGTCAGTTTCTTCAACTTTAGTTGAATTGGATTTGACTGAGGCGGTCCTTGGAGAGAGGTTAAATAGAAATTTGCACATATCCGTTCTGGTTTTTGCGTAAGTAAGATGTGATCATGCTAGATACCCATAACATCCACGAAAAACATGCAACAACAAATTAAAGGACGTCTAACTTGTTTTTGCAGGGTACGCTTGTGATGTGATATGGCCAAAGACATGATGTGATATATTGGATGTATGAGATGGTCATGTTGTAATAGTTAATACCGAATTGCACGTCGATGCTACGGCAATCGGCAGGACCGCGGGAGCCATAGGGTTGTCTTTAAACTAACGTTTGTGTTTGCAGATGCGTTTACTATATTGCTAGGTTGTAGATTTAGTAGTAATAGCATAGATAGCATGACAACCTCGATGGCGGCACGATGATGGATATCATTATGATGGAGATCACGGCGTGGCGCCGGTGACGATGAAGATCATGTCGGTGCTTTGGTGATGGAGATCAAGAAGCACAAGATCATGGCCATATCATGTCAATTATGAATTGCATGTGATGTTAATCCTTTTATGCACCTTATCTTGCTTAGAACGACGGTAACATTATAAGGTGATTCCTCACTAATTTTCAAGATAAAATTGTGTTCTCCCCGACTGTGCACCATTGCGATAATTTGTCGTTTTGAGACACCACGTGATGATCGGGTGTGATAGACTCAACATTCACATACAACGGGTGCAAAACAGTTGCACACGCGGAACACTCAGGTTAAACTTGATGCGCCTAGCATGTGCAAACATGGCCTTGGAACACAAGAGACCGAAAGGTCAAGCATGAATCGTATAGTTGATATGATTAGCATAGAGATGTTTACCACTGAAACTACACTCAACTCACGTGATGATCGGATTTGAGTTAGTGAATTTGGATCATGCCACACTCAAGTAACTAGAAAGATGTCTATTTAAGTGGGAGTTTATTAGTAATTTGATTAGTTAAACTCTAATTGTCTTGAACATAGTCTAAGTCCACTTTGCAATATTTTATGTTGTAGATCAATGGCTCACGCACTAGCGACCCTAAATTTCAATACGTTCCTAGAGAAAGCAAAGCTGAAAGATGATGGTAGCAGCTTTGTAGACTGGGCTCGTAATCTTAGGCTCATCCTACAAGCTGGGAAAAAGAATTATGTCCTTGATGCTGCGCTAGGAGATGAACCACCCGCTACGTCTGACCAAGATATTTTGAACGCTTGGCAATCACGTAAGGAGGACTACTCAGTAATTCAATGTGCAGTCTTGTATGGCTTGGAACTGGGACTTCAACGACGCTTTGAACGTCATGGAGCATATGAGATGTTCCAGGAGTTGAAGTTTATCTTTCAGAAGAACGCCTGGATCGAGAGGTATGAAACCTCCGATAAATCTATGCTTGCAAGATGGAGGAGAATTCGTCTGTGAGTGAACATGTGCTTAAAATGTCTGGGTAATCAAACCGTCTAGCTGAGCTGGGAACTCCTGCCAGAGGCTATCACTGATAGAATTCTTCAATCACTGCCACCTAGCTACAAGAGCTTTGTGTTGAACTATAACATGCAAGGGATGAACAAGTCACCCGGCGAGTTATTCGTGATGCTGAAAGTCGCAGACTCAGAACTCCGGAAAGAGCATCAAGTGTTGATTGTCAATAAGACCACTGGTTTCAAGAGAAACAACAAAGTCAAGAAGGGTAACTCCAAGAACAGTGGCAAAACTGTTGCCAATCCGACGAAGAAACCCAAGGCTGGACCTTAGCCGGAAACAGAGTGCTATTATTGCAAGGGGATGGGTGACTGGAAGCGCAATTGCCCCAAGTATTTGGCTGATAAGAAGGCGGCCAACGCCAAACCAGGTATATGTGATATACATGTTATTGATGTGTACCTAACCAACTCTCGTAGTAGTGCCTAGGTATTTGATACCGGTTTTGTTGATGATATTTGCAACTCAAAGCAGGGACTGCAGAATAAACGAAGGCTGACGAAGGATGAAGTGACGATGCGCGTGCAAAATGGTTCCAAGGTAGATGCAATCGCCGTCAACACAGTCTCACTTCTGTTACTATCAAGATTAGTTATGAACTTAAAAAATTGTTATTTAGTGCTTGCGTTAAGCATGAACATTATATCTAGATCTTGTTTATCGCGAAACGGTTACTCATTTAAGTCAGAGAATAATGGTTGTTCTATTTTTGTGAGTAATATCTTTTATGGCATGCACCCAATGTGAGGGGTTTGTTTATATTGAATCTTGATTGTGATGACACACATATACATAACATTGAGACCAAAAGATGTAGAGTTAACAATGATAGCGCCACCTTTTTGTGGCACTGCCGCTTAGTCATATTAGTGTAAAGCGCATGAGAAACTCCATACTGATGGGCTTTTGGAGTCACTTGATTTTGAATCACTTGACACGTACGAACCTTGCCTCATGGGCAAGATTACTAAGACTCCATTCTCCGAAACAATGGAGCGTGCAAGTGACTTGTTGGAAATCATACATACTAATGAGTGCGGTCCAATGAGTGTGGAGGCACACGGCGGATATCGTTATTTTCTCACCTTCACTTATGATTTAAGTAGGTATGGATATATCTACTTGATGAAGCACAAGTCTGAAATGTTTGAAAATTTCAAGCAATTTTAGAGTGAAGTTGAAAATTATCGTAACAAGAAGATCAAGTTCCTACGATCTGATCGAGGGGGTGAATATCTCAGTTTCGAGTTTGGTGCTCACTTAAGACAATGTGGAATCGTTTCACAGTTGACACCACCTGGAACACCACAGCGAATGGTGTGTCCGAACGTCATAATCGTACTTTGTTAGATATGGTGCGATATATGATGTCTCTTACCGATTTGCCGTTATCGTTTTGGGGTTATGCATTAGAGTCGGTTGCATTCACTTTAAATAGGGCACCATCAAAATCTGTTGAGACGACACAATATGAGCTATGGTATGGCAAGAGGCCAAAGTTGTCATTTCTTAAAGTTTGGGGATGTGATGCTTATGTCAAAAAGCTCCAGCCTGAAAAGCTGGAACCCAAAGCGGAAAAGTGTGTCTTCATAGGTTACCCAAAGGAGACAGTTGGGTACACCTTCTATCTTAGATCTAAGGGAAAAGTGTTTGTTGCCAAAAATGGAGCTTTTCTTGAGAAGGAGTTTCTCTCGAAAGAATTGAGTGGGAGGAAGATAGAACTTGATGAGGTTGTGGAACCTCTGCTCCCTCTGGATGGTGGCGTAGGGTAGAGAGAAATATCTATCGAGGCAACACCGGTTGAGGAGGAATCTAATGATGATGATCATGAAGCTTCGGATCAAGTTACTGTCAGACCTTGCAGGTCGACAAGAACACGTACTGCTCCTGAGTGGTACGGGAATCCTGTCTTATCTATCATGTTGCTAGACAACAATGAACCTGCGAATTATGAAGAAGCAATGGTGGGCCCGCATTCCAACAAATGGTTAGAGGCCATGAAGTCCGAGATAGGATCTATGTATGAAAACAAGGTGTGGACTTTGGAAGTATTACCTGAAGGTCGCAAGGCTATTCAGAACAAATGGATCTTTAAGAACAAGACAGACGCGGACGGTAATGTGACCGTTTATAAAGCTCAACTTGTGGCAAAGGGCTTTTCACAAGTTCAAGGAGTTGACTAGATGAGACTTTCTCACCGATAGCGATGCTTAAGTCCGTCCGAATCATGTTAGCAAAAGCTGCATTTTTCGATTTTGAAATCTGGCAGATGGATGTCAAAACGGCGTTCCTTAATGGTTTTCTAAAGGAATAGTTGTATGTGATGCAACCCGAAGGTTTTGTCGATCCGAAGAATGCTAACAAAGTATGCAAGCTACAGCGATCCATTTATGGATTGGTGCAAGCATCTCGGAGTTGGAATAAGCGCTTTGATGAGGTGATCAAAGCATTTGGGTTTATACAAGTTGTTGGAGAATCTTGTATTTACAGGAAAGTGAGTGGGAGCTCTGTAGCGTTTCTAATATTATATGTGGATGACATATTTCTGATTGAAAACAATGTGGAGTTTTTAGAGAGCGTAAAAGATTACTCGAACAAATGTTTTTCAATGAAAGACCTAGGAGAAGTTGCTTACATATTAGGCATTAAGAACTATAGGGATAGATCGAGGCGCCTAATAGGACTTTCACAAAGCACATACCTCGATAAAGTTATGAAAAATTTCAAAATGGAGGAGTCCAAGAAGGGGTTCTTCCCAATGTTACAAGGTATAAAGTTGAGTAAGACTCAGTGTCCGGTAACTGCGGAAGATAGAGAAAATATGAGTACCGTCCCCTATGCGTCAGCCATAGGGTCTATCATGTATGCAATGCTGTGCACAAGACCGGACGTCAGCCTGGCCATAAGTATGGCAGGCAGGTTTCAAAGTGATCCAGGAGTGGAACACTGGGCGGTGGTCCAGAATATTCTGAAGTACCTGAAAAGGACTAAGGAAATGTTTCTCATTTATGGAGGTGACGAAGTGCTCATCGTAAAGGGTTACGTCGATGCAATCTTTGACACTGATCCGGATGACTCTAAGTCTCAAACCGGATACGTAATTATTCTTAATGGGGGTGCGGTAAGCTAGTGCAATTCCAAGTAGAGCATCGTAGCAGATTCTACATGTGAAGCAGAGTACATGGCTGCCTTGGATGCAGCTAAGGAGGGTGTCTGGATGAAGCAGTTCATGACGGATGTTGGAGTTGTGCCGAGTGCACTAAATCCAATAACCCTATTCTGTGACAACACTAGTACCAAGGTTTCACAAGAAGACGAGACACATCAAACGACGCTTCAACCTCATCCGCGACTATGTCAAAGGAGAGGACATAAATATTTGCAGAGTGCACACGGATCTGAATGTTGCAGGTCCGCTAACTAAACCTCTTCCAAGAGTGAAGCATGATCAACACTAGAACTGTATGGGTGTTAGATTCATTCCATTGTAAATTGCATAGCAATGTGAGGCTAGATTATTGACTCTAGTGCAAGTGGGAGACTGTTGGAAATATGCCCTAGAGGCAATGATAAAATAGTTATTATTATATTTACTGTTTCAGGATAATCGTTTATTATCCATGCTATAATTGTATTGAATTAAAGCATAAGTGCATGTGTGGATATATAGACAAAACAATGTCCCTAGTAAGCCTCTAGTTGACTAGCCAGTTGATCAACGATGGTTAAGGTTTTCTAACCATATGCAAGTGTTGTCACTTGATGACTGGATCACATCATTAGGAGAATGATGTGATGGACAAGACCCAAACTATAAACGTAGCATGTGATCGTGTCATTTTGTTGCTATTGTTTTCTGCGTGTCAAGTATTCATTCCTATGACCATGAGGTCATGCAACTCACTCACACCGGAGGAATACCTTGTGTGTATCAAACGTCGCAACGTTACTGGGTGACTATTGATACGTCCATTTTGCATCATGCTTTTATGTTGATATTTATCGCTTTATGGGCTGTTATTACACTTTACGGTACAATACTTATGCCTTTTCTCTATTATTTTATAAGTTTTACCTGAAGAGGGAGAATGCCGGCAGCTGGAATTCTGGTCTGAAAAGGGAGCAAGTTTAAGATACCTATTCTGCACAACTCCAAAAGCCGTGAAAATCAACGAGGAATTATTTTGGATTTTATAAAAAATACTGGGCGAAAGAAGTACTAGAGGGGAGCCACCAGGAGGCCACAATCCTGCCAGGCCCGGCCTACCCCCCTGGCCGGGCCTGGGTGGCTTGTGGGCCCCCTGTTGCCCCTCCGACTCCCATCTTTTTCTATAAGGAGGGTTTCGTCCCAGAAAAATCAAGAGGAGGCTTTCGGGAGGAATCCCCGCCGCCACGAGGCGGAACGTGAGCAGAACCAATCTAGAGCTCCGGCAGGCCCGTCCTGCCGGGGAAACTTCCCTCCCGGAGGGGGAAATCATCGCCATCATCATCACCAACACTTCTCTCATCGGAGGGGACTCATCACCATCAACATCTTCATCAGCACCATCTCATCTCCAAACCCTAGTTCATCTCTTGTAACCAATCTCCGTCTCACGACTTCGATTGGTACTTGTAAGGTTGCTAGTAGTGTTAATTACTCTTTGTACTTGATGCTAGTTGGATTACTCGATGGAAGATTATATGTTCTGATCCTTAATGCTATTCAATAACTCTCTGATCATGAACATAATTATGCGTTGTGAGTAGTCACTTTTGTTCCTAAGGACATGGGATAAGTCTTGCTATAAGTAGTCATGTGAATTTGGTCTTGATTCGATATTTTGATGCGTTGTATGTTGTCTTTCCTCTAGTGGTGTTATGTGAACACCGACTACATAACACTTCACCATTATTTGGTCCTAGAGGAAGGCATTGGGAAGTAATAAGTAAATGATGGGTTGCTAGAGTGACAGAAGCTTAAACTCTAGTTTATGCGTTGCTTCGTAAGGGGCTGATTTGGATCCACTAGTTTAATGATATGGTTAGATTTAGTCTTAATTCTTCTTTCGTAGTTGTGGATGCTTGCGAGAGGGGTTAATCATAAGTGGGATGTTTTTCCAAGTAAGGGCAGAACCCAAGCACCGGTCCACCCACATATCAAACTATCAAAGTAGCGAACGAGAATCATATGAACATGATGAAAACTAGCTTGACGGAAATCCCCATGTGTCCTCGGGAGCGCTTTACCTCATATAAGAGTTCGTCCAGGCTTGTCCCTTGCTGCAAAAGGGATTGGGTCATCTTGCTACACCTCTTTTACTATTGTTACTTGCTACTTGCTATGAATTATCTTATCACACAACTATCTGTTACTGATAATTTCAGTGCTTGCACAGAATACCTTGCTGAAAACCACTTGTCAGTTCCTTCTTCTCCTCGTTGGGTTCGACACTCTTACTTATCAAAAGGACTACGATAGATCCCCTACACTTGTGGGTCATCAAGACTATTTTCTGGCACCATTGCCGGGGAGTGAAGCGCCTTTGGTAAGTGGAATTTGGTAAGGAAACATTTATATAGTGTGCTGAAATTTATTGTCACTTGTCACTATGGAAACTAATCCTTTGAGGAGCTTGTTCGGGGTATCTTCACCTCGATCGGAAGCACAAGGAGTTTCTCCTCAACCTACTGCACCTACTAAAAATATTTGTTATGAAATTCCTTTGGGTATGCTAGAAAAACTGTTGGCTAATCCTTTTACAGGAGATGGAACATCACATCCCAACTTGCATCTAATCTATGTACATGAAGTTTGTGTTTTATTTAAGCTTGCGGGTTTGCCCGAGGATGAGGTCAAGAATAAGGTATTTCCCTTATCTTTGAGGGATAAAGCATTGACATGGTATAGGCTATGTGATGATACTGGATCATGGAACTGCAACCGATTGAAATTGGAATTTCATCAAAAGTTTTATCCTATGTATCTAGTACATCGTGATCGGAATTATACTATTAATTTTTGGCCTCATGATAGAGAAATTATCGCTCAAGCTTGGGGGAGGCTTAAGTCAATGTTATATTCATGCCCCAACCATGAGCTCTCGAGAGAAATTATTATTCATAACTTTTATGCTCAGCTTTCTCATGATAATCGCACCATGCTTGACACTTCTTGTACCGGTTCTTTTATGAAGAGAGATATTGACTTCAAATGGAATCTATTGGAAAGAATTAAACTCAACTCTGAAGTTTGGGAGTTTGATGAAGGTAAGGAGTCAGGTATGAATCTTAAGTTCGATTGTGTTACATCCTTCGTTGAAACAAATACATTTTGTGATTTTAGTGCTAAACATGGACTTGACTCTGAGATAGTAGCTTCATTATGTGAATCATTTGCTGCTCATATTAATCTCTCTAAAGAGAAGTGGTTTAAATATCATCCTCCCACAGAAGTCAATGTAGTTAAACCCAATCCAGTTGAAGAGAAAGTCATTGCTTATAATGACCCTATTGTTCCTAGTGCTTACATTGAGAAACCACCTTTCCCTATTAGAATAAAGGATCATGCTAAAGCTCCAACTGTGATACGTAAGGGCTACATTAGAACACCTACACCCCCTGAGAAAATTAGAGTTGAACCTAGCATTGCTATTATCAAAGATCTCCTGTCCAACAATGTTGATGGGCATGATATTCACTTCTGTGAAGATGCTGCTAGAATTGCTAAACCTCATACTAGAGACAAACATAGGCATGTTGTTGGCATGCCTGTTGTTTTTGTTAAGATAGGAGATCATTGTTATCATGGTTTATGTGACGTGGGTGCTAGTGTTAGTGCAATACCTCGATCTCTATATGATGAAATTAAAAAAGAGATTGCACCTGTCGAGATGGAACCTATTGATGTTACTATTCAGCCTGCCAATAGAGATACTATCTGCCGTTTGGGAATTGTTAGAGATGTTTAAGTCTTGTGTGGTAAAACTAACTATCCTGCTGATTTTCTCATTCTTGCTACCACACAAGATAACCTTTGTCCCATCATATTTGGCAGACCTTTCCTCAATACTGTCAATGCTCATATTGACTGTGAGAAGCAAACTGTCACTATTGGCTTTGAAGGTGTGTCACATGAATTCAATTTCTCCAAGTTTGGTAGGCAACCTCATGAAAAAGAATTGTCTAGTAAGGATGAAACTATTGCCCTAGCTTCTATTGCTGTGCCTCCTACTAATCCTTTGGAGCAATACTTGCTTGAGCATGAAAATGATATGCATATGGATGAAAGGAGTGAGATATATAGAGTTATCTTTGAACAACATCCTATCCTTAAGAATAATTTGCATGTTGAACTGCTTGGAGATCCACCCCCACCAAAGGGTGATCCTATGTTTGAGCTTAAACAGTTACCTGATACTCTTAAGTATGCTTATCTTGATGAAAAAGAGATATATCATGTTATTATTAGTGCTAGCCTTTCAGAGCATGAAGAAAAGAAATTATTGAAAACTCTGAGGAAGCACCGTGCTGCTATTGGATATACTCTTGATGATCTTAAGAGCATTAGTCCCACTCTATGCCAGCATAAAATTAAAACTGATCCTGATTCCAAACCAGTTATTGATCATCAACGGAGATTAAATCCTAGGATGAAAGAGGTAGTAAGAAAAGAAATACTAAAGCTCCTGGAAGCAGGTATTATCTATCATGTTGCTCATAGTGATTGGGTAAGTCCGGTGCATTGCGTCCCTGAGAAGGGAGGTATTACCGTTGTCCCTAATGATAAAGATGAATTAATCCCACAAAGAATTATTACTGTCTATAGGATGGTAATTTATTTTAGGAAATTGAATAAAGCCAGTAGGAAAGATCATTACCCTTTGCCTTTTATTGACGAAATGCTAGAAAGATTGTCTAAACACACACACTTTTGCTTTCTAGATGGTTATTCTGGTTTCTCCCAAATACCTGTTGCGCAATCTGATCAGGAGAAAACCACTTTTACCTGCCCTTTCAGTACCTTTGCTTACAGACGTATGCCTTTTGGCTTATGTAATGCACCTGCTACCTTTCAAAGATGTATGATGGCTATATTCTCTGACTTTTGTGAAAAGATTGTTGAGGTTTTCATGGATGACTTCTCCGTTTACGGGTCTTCTTTTGATGATTGCCTCAGCAACCTTGATCGAGTTTTGCAGAGATGTAAAGATACCAACCTTCTCTTGAATTGGGAGAAGTGCCACTTTATGGTTAATGAAGGCATCATCTTATGACATAAAATTTCTGAAAGAGGTATTGAAGTTGATAAGGCTAAAGTTGATGCGATCGAGAAAATGCCATGCCCTACAGACATCAAAGGTATAAGAAGTTTCCTTGGTCATGCTGGTTTCTATAGAAGGTTCATTAAAGACTTCTCTAAGATTTCTAGGCCTCTCACCAATCTCTTGCAAAAGGATATTCCATTTGTTTTTTATGATGATTGTGAGGAAGCATTTGAAATACTTAAGAAGGCTTTGATAACTGCACCTATTGTTCAACCACCTAATTGGAACCTACCTTTTGAAATTATGTGTGATGCTAGTGATTATGTTGTTGGTGTTGTTCTAGGACAAAGAGTTGATAAGAAATTGAATGTTATTCATTATGATAGTAAAACTCTAGACAGTGCCCAAAGAAACTATGCTACTACTGAAACGGAATTTTTAGCAGTCGTGTTTGCATGTGAAAAGTTCAGATCTTACATTGTTGATTCCAAGGTTACTATTCACACTGATCATGCTGCTATTAAGTATCTCATGGAAAAGAAAGATGCTAAACCTAGACTTATCAGATGGGTTCTCTTGCTACAAGAATTTGATTTGCATGTTGTTGATAGGAAGGGTGCTGAGAACCCCGTAGCAGATAACTTCTCTAGGTTGGAGAATGTTCTTGATGACGCACAACCTATTGATGATAGCTTTCCTGATGAGCAATTGAATGTCATCAATGCTTCACGTAGTGCACCATGTTATGCTGATTATGCAAATTATATTGTTGCCAAATATATACCACCTAGTTTCACATACCAACAAAAGAAGAAATTTTTCTTTGATTTGAGACATTACTTTTGGGATTATCCTCACCTTTATAAAGAAGGAGTAGATGGTGTTATTAGACATTGTGTACGTGAGCATGAACAGGGACAGATCCTACAGAAGTGTCACTCCGAGGCTTACGGAGGACACCATGCGGGAGATAGAACTGCACACAAGGTATTGCAATCCGGTTTCTATTGGCCTGCCCTCTTCAAGGATGCCCGTAAGTTTGTCTTGTCTTGTGATGAATGTCAAAGAATAGGTAATATGAGTAAACGCCAGGAAATGCCTATGAATTATTCACTTGTCATTGAACCATTTGATGTCTGAGGTTTTGATTATATGGGACCTTTCCCAAAGTCCAACGGGTATACTCATATCCTAGTTGTTGTTGATTGCGTTACTAAGTGGGTAGAAGCTATCCCAACTAGTAGTGCTGATCATAACACCTCTATTAGGATGCTTAAAGAAGTTACTTTCCCTAGATTTGGAGTCCCTAGATATCTAATGACCGATGGTGGTTCACATTTTATTCATGGTGCTTTCCGTAAAATGCTTGCTAAGTATGATGTCAACCACAGAATTGCATCTCCTTATCATCCTCAGTCCAGTGGTCAAGTAGAGCTAAGTAATAGAGAAATTAAACTAATTCTGCAAAAGACTGTTAATAGGTCTTGAAATAATTGGTCTAAGAAGCTTGATGATGCACTATGGGCTTATAGAACTGCTTATAAGAATCCCATGGGCATGTCTCCGTACAAAATGGTTTATGGTAAAGCATGTCATTCCCCTCTTGAGCTAGAGCATAAGGCTTATTGGGCAATCAAAGATCTCAACTTTGATTTCAAACTTGCTAGTGAGAAGAGGTTATTTGACATTAGCTCACTTGATGAATGGAGAACTCGGGCATATGAAAATGCCAAGTTGTTCAAAGAAAAAGTTAAGAGGTGGCATGATAAAAGGATACAAAAACGTGAGTGCAATATAGGTGATTATCTCTTGCTATACAATTCTCGTTTAAGATTTTTTGCAGGCAAGCTTCTCTCTAAATGGGAAGGTCCTTACATTGTTGAGGAAGTATATCGTTCCGGTGCCATAAAGATCAACACCATGGAAGGTAATTTTCCGAGAGTTGTAAATGGGCAAAGAATCAAGCATTATATCTCACATACTCCCATAAATGTTGAAAGCAATATTATTAATACCATAACTCCGGAGGAGTACATAAGGGATATTTATCAGCCTGTTTCAGACTCCAAAAACGAAGAGGTATGTGATTCGGTAAGTAAACCGACTCCAAAACTTTTCTGGTAGCAATTTTTCTCCGTTTTGGAATTTTTAGAAAAATAGAAAAAATTAAAGTAGTCCGGAAAGCGCACGAGGAGGCGACAAGCCTGCCAGGCCCGGCCTACCCCCCCCCCCCCCCCTGGCCGGGCCTGGGTGGCTTGTGGGCACCTCGTGTGCCTCCCGGACTCCGTTTTCTGGTGGAATACTCCTTTTGGTCGGGAAAATTTCATTATATATTCTCCCGGAAGGTCTGACCCTCGTATCGCGCAAATATCCTCTGTTTTCGTTTGAAGCGTGTTTCTGCCGCAGAATTAGGGCAAGGATGTCGTCTGAGGAATCTCTCGAGGAGAACGATCTCCCTCAAGTCTATGAAGAAGTAAATGCTGATCTGAAAAGAATGGAGGTCATGGAGGCCAAGGAAAGGCTGCTTGAAGAAACTAAGGGAGAAACTAAGAAGGAGAATCCGGCGTCGGACGAAGGGAAATCTGTGCTCAACAAGGAAGAAGCTGAAGAGGATTTTCTTCAACCCTACCTCCACCTTTTACCTCCATCCTTGATCGAACTCTTGAGGTTATGTGAAATAACTCGTGTTCGTAATACTTATCTCACCCGTGAAGTTGTTTTGTTGGAGAAACATATCACAGAACTCCAAAGTATAAATCGAAGATTGATGGCCCTCTTGGAATCAAAAGACAGGACAAATACACCCCCATCACCTTCCAAGGAAGACAATTAAGCACGGGTATGGGCACTCCCCTTGGCTTGTGCCAAGCTTGGGGGAGTTGCCCGGTATCGTATCACCATCACATCTTTTGCCTTTACCTTTTTCCTAGTTCGATCCTTTTTTGATTTTATCTTTTTCTAGTAGAATAAAGTTCTTAGTATGATCTAGGCTTGAGTTTTGCTTTGTGTCACCCCCAATGTAATCGAGTTCGTGAGTCATATAGTAAAGAGTGTTTTAGTTAAGGGCATTTCCTCATGCCATGATCTGAAGAAAAGAATAATGAAAGAACAATAGCATGAAAGATCATGTAATGATCTTATGGGAAGTGATGACTTCACATATAAAAAGAATGTTGATTGAAACTTGTTGTGGGTGCACAAACGTAAACCTTGGTCATTGTTGCAATTAATAGGAGGTAATAAAGAAAGAGAGGTTCACATATAAATATATCATCTCGGGCACCATCTATGATTGTGAACACTCATTAAACAATTACATGCTTAGAAGTAGATGTTGGACAAGGAATACAACATAATGAATTATGTTTGCTTGGTTCCAAAAAATGTTATATGACTAGAGATCCCTTAGCATGTGACGCTTGCTTCCACCTCATATCAGCCAAAACGTCCGCACACAGTAGAGATACTACTTGTGCATCCATCAACCTTCAACCCAGTTTTACCATGAGAGTCCACCATATCTACCTATGGATTGAATAAGATCCCTCAAGTACGTTGTCATCGGTGCAAGCAATAAAAATTGCTCCCTAAATATGTATGATCTATTAGTGTGTGGAAAATAAGCTTTGTACGAACCTGTGATGAGGAAGACATAAAAGTGATAGATTGCATAATTAAGTTCTTTATCACAGGAGGCAATATAAAGTGACGTTCCTCCACACTAAGAGATCACACATCCAAACCTCAAAAGCGGATGACAACCTCTGCTTCCCTCTGCGAAGGGCCTATCTTGTACCTTTACTTTTTATCCTTAAAGGAGTCGTGATGATCGACACCAATTCCTTATTTCGCCTTTATCTTGGCTAACGACATGTCCTAGGGAAAGATCTATATTCATATGTCAACTTGGAAGTAAGTACTCATGAATTATTATTGTTGACATTACCCTTGAGGTAAGTAGTTGGGAGGCGAAACTATAAGCCCCTATCTTTCTCTGTGTCCAACTGAAACTTTGATCTCATGAATACCACGTGAGTTTTAGCAATTGTAGAGGACCAAAGGATGATTGAGTATGTGGATTTGCCTTACAAGCTCTTATTTGACTCTTTCCGATGTTATGATAAAATGCAATTGCCTCAATGATTAAAGGCTATTGGTTGTTAATTCACATTAAGGTTCTTGATCCATACTTTACTTTATGAAGGAATTGTCACTTTAGCATAAGAGATTATATGACGATATTGCTGTTCCAATTACGATCATGATGCATGCATGTCCGTATTTTGTTTTATCGACACCTCTATCTCTAAACATGTGGGCATATTTATTGATCTCAGCTTCCGCTTGAGGACAAGCGAGGTCTAAGCTTGGGGGAGTTGATACGTCTATTTTGCATCATGCTTTTATGTTGATATTTATCGCTTAATGGGCTGTTATTACACTTTACGGTACAATACTTATGCCTTTTCTCTCTTATTTTATAAGGTTTACCTGAAGAGGGAGAATGCCGGCAGCTGGAATTCTGGTCTGAAAAGGGAGCAAGTTTGAGATACATATTCTGCGCAAATCCAAAAGCCGTGAAAATCAACGAGGAATTATTTTGGATTTTATAAAAAATATTGGGCGGAAGCAGTACCGGAAGGGAGCCACCAGGAGGCCACAAGCCTGCCAGGCCCGGCCTACCCCCCTGGCCGGGCCTGGGTGGCTTGTGGGCCCGTGATACTTCTCCAACGTATCTATAATTTTGGATGGTTCCATGCTATTATCTTGTCAACTTTGGATGTTTTGTATGCATGAATATGCTATTTTATTTCTTTTTTGGGACTAACCTATTAACTCAGTGCCAAGTGCCAGTTTCTGTTTTTTCCGTGTTTTTGACCTTTTTCAGAGGAGAATATTAAAAGGAGTCCAAACAGAATAAAACCTGTGGAATGATTTTTTCCATAACAGAAGATACGTAGGGGACTTGAGAACCAAGGCAAATGACCCGGGGAGGCCACAAGCCCCCTAGCCGCGGCCTCGGGGGCGCGCCTAGCAGGCTTGTGGGCCCCCCATGGCTCCTTTGCCCTACTTCTTCCGCCTATAAATTCTCCAAAAATCCAAAACTGCTAGAGAGAGCCACGAAAATACTTTTCCGCCGCCGCAAGCTTCTGTCTCCGCAAGATCCCATCTGGGGCACGTTCTGGTGCCCTGGCGGAGGGGAGATTCGGACACGGAGGGCTTCTTCATCAACACCATTGCCTCTCCGATGATGCGTGATTAGTTCACCACAGACCTTCGGGGCCATAGCTAGTAGCTATATGGCTTCTTCTCTCTCTTGGATCTTCAATACAAAGTTCTCCATGATCTTCATGGAGATCTATCCGATGTAATCTTGTTTTGTGGTGTGTTCGTCGAGATCCGATGAATTGTGTATTTATGATCAGATTATCTATGGATATTATTTGAGTCTTCTCTGATCTCTTATATACATGATTTCGTATCCTTGTAATTCTCTTCGAGTTGTGGGTTTTGTTTGGCCAACTTGATCTATAATTCTTGCAATGGGAGAAGTGCTTGGTTTTGGGTTCATATCGTGTGGTGTCCTCACCCAGTGACAGAAGGGGTAGTGAGGCCCGCATCATGTTATTGCCATCAAGGGTAAAAAGATGGGGTTTATATCTATTGCATGAATTTATCCCTCTACATCATGTCATCCTGCTTAAGGCGTTACTCCGTTTGTTATGAACTTAATACACTAGATGCATGTTGGATAGCGGTCGATGTGTGGAGTAATAGTAGTAGATGCAAACAGTATCGGTCTACTTGTCTCGACGTGATGCCTATATGTATGATCATTGCCTTAGATATCATCATGACTTTGCGCGGTTCTATCAATTGCTCGACGGTAATTCGTTCACCCACCGTAATACTTGCTATCATGAGAGAAGCCTCTAGTGAACACTATCCCCCCCGGGTCTACTTCACGTCATATTTTCAGCTCTACACTTTTACTTTGTTGCACTTTCCACCTTCAGATATCACCTTGCAAATATTCGTGAAGGGATTGACAACCCCTTGATAGCGTTGGGTGCAAGTTTGTTTGTTTTTGCGCAGGTACATTGGAGACTTGTCTTCATAGTCCTACTGGATTGATACCTTGGTTCTCAAACTGAGGGAAATACTTACTGCTACTGTGCTGCATCACCCTTTCCTCTTCAAGGGAAAATCAACGCAAGCTCAAGAGGTAGCAAGAAGAATTTCTGGGGTCGTTGCCGGGGAGTATCAAGTCAAGAATAATCTCCCTTCAACGTATCAATTTTTGGCACCGGGGACTATTCTAAGTGAAGCTTATCCAAGTAACTATCGCAGACTCATCTCTTGCATTTACTTTTTTGCCTTTTTCCTCCCGTTTTCCTCTCCCCCACTTCTGATAAACAAAAATTTACAAAAATATTTGACTTTTTGGTTCGCCCTTTTCTTTCACTTGCTTTCTGTTCGCTTGTGTGCTTGTCTGCTTGCTGAAGTCACCATGACTGAAAACACCAAACTGTGTGACTTCTCGAATACTAATAATAATGATTTTATTAGTACTTCGATTGCTCCCGCCACTAGTGCGGAATCATATGAAATCAATGCTGCCTTGCTGAATCTTGTTATGAAAGAGCAATTTTTTGTCCTTCCTACTGAAGATGCCGCATCCCATCTTAATACCTTCATTGAATTATGCGATATGCAAAAGAAGAAAGATGTGGATAATGATGAGATTAAATTGAAGCTATTTCCGTTCTCATTGCGAGATCGAGCAAAAACTTGGTTTTCATCTTTACCCAAAAATAGCATTGATTCTTGGAACAAGTGTAAAGATGCTTATATATCCAAGTATTTTCCACCGGCTAAGATTATCTCTCTCCGTAATGATATCATGAATTTTAAGCAACTAGATCATGAACATGTTGCACAATCTTGGGAGAGAATGAAATTGATGATTAGAAATTGTCCCGCTCATGGCTTGAGTCTTTGGATGATTATACAAATCTTCTATGCTGGTTTGAATTTTGCTTCTAGAAATATCTTGGATTCCGCCTCCGGTGGAACTTTCATGGAAATCACATTAGGAGAATCCACAAAACTCCTAGACAATATCATGACAAACTATTCTCAATGGCACAATGAAAGGTCACCTACTAGTAAAAAAGTGCATGCTATAGAAGAAATTAACTCTTTGAGTGCTAAGATGGATGAGTTAATGAAATTGTTTGCTAATAAAGGTATACTCTAGATCCTAATGATATGCCTTTGTCTTCCTTGATTGAGAATAGCAATGAGAGCTTGGATGTTAATTTTGTTGGTAGGAATAATTTTGGCAACAACAATGCTTATAGAGGAAACTTTATTCCTAGGCCTTTTCCTAGTAATCCCTCTAATAACTTTGGCAATTCCTACAACAATGCTCATGGAAATTACAATAAATTACCCTCTGATCTTGAGAGTAATATTAAAGAGTTTATCAACTCACAAAAGATTTTCAATGCGTCCATAGAAGAAAAACTGTTCAAATTGATGACTTGGCTAGGACCGTTGATAAAATGTCTCTTGATATTGATGCTTTTAAATTGATATGTGCTCCTCCCAAGATTAATATGGATGAAACTTTGAAAGGTATTCATGTTTCCATGAATGACAGTAAAGAAAGAACTGCCCAAATTCGTGTTATACATGAATGTCTTAAAAATGCGTGTTCTCGTGATGAGAATCACGAAGATCTTAAAGTGCTTGGTGTGACTCCTATTGAATCCTTGTTTTCTAATGTCAATCCTAATGATGATGGGGCTGGATATGAATCCACTTTGGTTGAGAAACTCCCCAATGATTCGGAGTCTATTTATCTTGATGCTAAAAGCATTGAAAGTGGAGTAGAGGATATCAAAACTTTGATTAGTAATGAAATTACTACTTTGGATTTCAAGGAATTCAATTATGATAGTTGCTCTTTGATTGAATGTATTTCCTTAATGCAATCCATGCTAAACTCTCCACACGCTTATAGCCAAAACAAGGCTTTTACCGATCATATCGTCGATGCTATGATGAAATATCTTGAAGAGAAACTTGAGTTGGAGATATCTATTCCTAGAAAACTTCATGATGAGTGGGAACCTACTATCAAAATCAAGATTAAAAACTATAAATGCAATGCTTTGTGTGATTTGGGTGCTAGTGTTTCCGCTATTCCAAAGTCTTTATGTGATGTTCTAGGCTTCAATGAGATTGATGAGTGCTCTCTTAATTTGCATCTTGCGGATTCTACTGTTAAGAAACCTATGGGAAGGATCAATGATGTTCTTATTATTGCAAATAGGAACTATGTACCCGTAGATTTCATTGTGCTTGATATTGATTGCAATCCGACATGTCCCATCATTCTTGGTAGACCTTTCCTAAGAACTATTGGTGCTGTCATCGATATGAAGGAAGGGAATATTAGATTTCAATTTCCATTAAAGAAGGGCATGGAACATTTTCCTAGAAAGAAAATAAGATTGCCTTATGAATCCATGATGAGGGCTACTTATGGTTTGAGCACCAAAGACGACGATACTTGATTCTATCGCCTTATGCCTAGCTAAGGGCGTTAAACAATAGCGTTTGTTGGGAGGCAACCCAATGAATTTATCTTTGCTTTTTGATTTCTGTTTTGTTGTGTACACACGATCATAATTCTGTTATGATTGTGTTTTTTGTGTTTCTTTTTGTGTTTGTGCCAAGTAAAACCTTTATGACTAGTTTTGGTGATGGTTGTTTGATCTTGTTGAAAAAGACAGAAACTTTGCACTCACGAAATTATTTTTAATTCCTATCCACAAAGAGCTTTTGAGTTGATTCTTTTTTCTGCTGGTTGATATGCCAATTTTCCTAATTGTAATAATTGTTCAGAATTTTTGAGATAGCAGAAGTATACGAAGTATATAGATTGCTACATACTGGTCTGTTTTTGACAGATTCTGTTTTTGTTGTGTTGATTGCTTATTTTGATGAAACTATGTATAGTATTGATGCCAACTGTTCTTCCCCTTTGCAACGGCACCAGAAGAATGCTGCTAGCACTCCCCGGCAATCAAAACTAGAAGAATGTTGTTGACGGCCCACAAGCGCATGGGATCGCAGCAGTTTTCGAGGGTAGAGTATTCGACCCAAATTTGTTGATTCGCATGACGGGAGGTGAGAGAATACTCTCAAGTATTAGTAGTTGAATTGTCAGATTCAACCACACTTGAAAGATTAGTATCTGCAAGCAAAGTAGTAACAACAAAGTAGCGAGTAACGGTGGTGTAACGAGCAATAGCACTGGCAAGGAAAAGCAGTAGTGACAGCAGTAGCAAGTAGCAACAGTAGCAAGCGACAGTAGTAGCAAGAGTAGAAGCAGAGCAAGACAAGTAACAGCAGTAGCAACAGTAGAGCCAGACAAGTAACAGCAGTAGCAACAGTAGTAGCAGCAGCAGAGCAAGACAAGTAACAACAGTAGCAATAGTAGTAGCAGCAGCAGTAGGACAAACTCGTAGGCAATGGGTTGGTGATTTGTTTGGATGATATTCATCATGCAACAGTTATAACACGGAGATATATGTGGCTAGCTCCCGTTCGTCAATGTGATGTAGGCATGCATTCCGTGTGTCGTCATACGTGCTTAGGGAAAAGAACTTGCATGACATCTATTGTCCATCTCTCCCGTGGCAGCGGGGTCCAAAAGGAAACTATGGGATATTAAGGTTCTCCTTTTAATAAAGAACCGGACCAACGCATTAGCACTTGGTGAACACATGAACTCCTCAAACTATGGTCATCACCGGGAGTGGTTCCGGTTATTGTCACCCCGGGGTTGCCGGATCATAACACATAGTAGGTAACTACAACTTGCAAGATCGGATCTAAAACACGCATATATTGGTGACAACATAATAATTTCAGATCTGAAATCATGGCACTCAGGCCCTAGTGACAAGCATTAAGCATGGCAAAGTAGTAGCAACATCAATCTCAGAACATAGTGGATACTAGGGATCAATCCCCATCAAAACTAACTCGATTACATGATAGATCACATCCTACTCATCACCGCCCAGCGAGCCTACGAATAGATTACTCACGAACGACGAAGAGCTTCATGGAATTGGAGAGGGAAGAAGGTTGATGATGACGATGGAGACGATTTCCCCTCTCCGGAGCCCAAGATGGACTCCACATCTGCCCTCCAGATGAAGAACAGGTGGTGGCGGCGCCTCCGTATCGAAAACGCGACGAAAACTTCTATTTTTATTTTTTCTGGGACGAAAGGGGACTTATAGACCTGAGGTTGGGGGTGGTAGAGCCGTGTGGGCCCCACAAGCCTGCCCACCTCCACCAGGGGGATGGTGGCGGAGCCAGGGCTTGTGGCCCACTGGCCTACCCCCTCTGGTGGAACTTGGCGCGGATATTTTTCTTATTTTCCAAAACTGCTCCCCGTAAATTTTCAGGACGTTTGGAGAACTTTGATTTTTGCACAAAAATAACACCAAGGCAATTCTGCTAAAAACAGCGTCAGTCCAGGTTAGTTCCATTCAAAACATGCAAATTAGAGTCCAAAACAAGGGCAAAAGAGTTTGGAAAAGTAGAAACGATGGAGACGTATCAACTCCCCCAAGCTTAAAAGCTTGCTTGTCCTCAAGCAACTCAGTTGACAAACTGAGAGAGAAAGAAAAACTTTGACAAACTCTGTTTGATCCTGTTGTTGTAACTATGTCTAACTCATAACCAGAATTTTAGCAAGATCACAAGTTAACCACATAAGCAAATGACATAAAGGTCTCACGGTAAACTAATATTAATGGCATAATCAGCTAACGAACAAATAATAATGAGTTTCAAATACCAACACTTCAATCAAAACAAGCATGAAGCAATATGAATAGGTGGTATCTCGCTAGCTCTTTCTGAGACCGCAAAACATAAATGCAGAACACTTTCAAAGATCAAGGGCTGACTAAACATTGTAATTCATAGCAACGAAGATCCAGTCATAGTCATACTCAATATCAATCAAAAGCAAAGCATAAAAATGATAGAGGTGCTCTCTAATTGGTGCTTATATAAGAGGAGGATGAATCAACAGGAAAAATAAATAGACAGGCCCTTCGCAGAGGGAAGCATTGATTTGCAGAGGTGCCAGAGCTCAAGCTTTGAAAACAGAGATAATAATTTTGGGTAGCATGCTTTCATTGTCAACGCAATGACCAAGAGTTCTCAATATCTTCCATGCTACTCATGCTATAGGCGTTTCCCAAACAGAAAAGTGAAGTTTTAACTCCCCCACCACCACTCAATCACACTCCACGGCTAGCCGAATCCTCGGGTACCATCCATACTAACATCAATCCGGGGGGAGTCTTGTTTTACACTTATGTTTTCGATTTAAGCGTGGAACTGGGCATTCCAATTACCGGCCCCTTTCTCGTGAATGACTGTGAATAAACACATGTCGAGGATAACACTCTTAGCATGGAAGATACCAATAGCCCTCTGTCACCACATGAGCGGTTCGGGCATGCAAAACAGATTATTTCTTGAAGGTTTAGAGAATGGCACATGCAAATTTACTTGGAACGGCAGGTAGATACCGCAAATAGGTAGGTATGGTGGACTCTCATGGAAAAACTTTTGGGTTTTTGGAAGTGGATGCACAAGCAGTATTCCCGCTTAGTACAAGTGAAGGCTAGCAAAAGACTGGGAAGCGACCAACTAGAGAGCGACAACAGTCATCAAGATGCAATGAGTTTGACTAACATTGAATGCAAGCATGAACAGGATATAAATCACCATGAACATGAACATCATAGAGGCTATGTTGGTTTTGTTTCAACTACAGGCATGAACATGCGCCAAGTCAAGCCACTTGAAACATTCAAAGGAGAATACCATCCTATCATACTACATCATAGTCATCTCAAAATCTATGTTGGCATTCAAGACAAACCATTATAAGCTCTCAGCTAAATAAGCATGGCATCAGAAAGTATGATCTCTAAGTTGTCATTGCAAACATGGTTCTCTCACAACAAAGCTAAATCTGGGTTGACAAGCTAGTCATAATTACAAAAACAAAATAGATAGAGTTCATACCATCTTTTTAGTCTCAGTCACTTCATCATATATCATCATTGTTGCCTTTCATTTGCACGATCGAACGATGTGAACGATAATAAGAGCATTGGACTAAGCTGAATCTGCAGGCAAACACAAAGGAGAATACAAAGTAATATGGCTCTTTGAAAGCTAAACAGGTAAGCATGTAAGAACCAATAAACATGGTAACCAATATCTTATACCTTGACACAAAGAAAAAGAAAATTGTTTACACGGGAAAGCTCCCAACAAGCAAAAGAAGAAAGAAAAATCTTTTTGGGTTTTCTCAAAAGGACACAAAACAAGAAAACAAGAAAACAAAAATAAACTAGCATGGATAATACAGTGGCAAAGTGTAAACACCGCCTAACAAAGTGAAAGCATAAGCATGAATGTAAAGTCGGTGAGAACACGTACTCCCCCAAGCTTAGGCTTTTGTCCTAGCTTGGTCTACTCCCAAGGTGGGAAATAACCAGCTCCAGGATACTCCAGAGTAGACTGTGGATGCCACTGCTGTGTGAGCTCCTCTGGCTCCCACTGATAAACTAGCGTCTGGTACTCGACTGGCGGCTCGGGCACGGGCGCCTGTGGTTGGGCCAAGCCCCAATATGTGTAGATGTCCGCGGGCATAATAGTGTACCTGCCTGCATGAAGATCGAACAAAGAAGGAGCAGGCAAAGTAATAGTCTCTCGAGTGCCCTGACTATACACTAGGTTATAAATCATCCGTCTACTAGCATCTCTATCCAGAAAATCATGGCGAACCATGCTGTCATAATCCAGATATTTCTCAGGGAGAAGCATCTCTCCTTCCTCTCCCAATCTAATGGGTATCTCAAAGTGTCTGGCAAGACGGGTAGCGTAGATACCTCCATAGACGACACCCTTGGAACGGTTGATGTTCAACCACTGGGCCACTATAGCACCTAGGCTATAAGTATTATCGTTATAAAGGCCCTCGCGCAAAACTGCAAGGTCTGGAGAACTAAGTGATCTAGCCTCCCCACGGCCAATCAAACATTTTCCCACAAATAGTGAGAAGTACCGAAGCACAGGAAAATGTATGCTAGCAATTCTAGCACGAGACACTCCTCTCTCCTCTCCAACAGCAATAGAACCAATGAAATCCTCCAAGTTCCGTGGACGAGGGTCACGGATATCCCCAACATAAGGTAATTTGCATACATTGCAAAAGTCCTGCAGCGTCATGCACTGGGGGACATCGCATATCATGAACTCAACCACGGGAGGATTCTTCCTCGGATAAAAGTTGAAGCTTTGAACGAAAATATTGCTGAGGAGGAGGTATTGTGGGCACTTATCTTCAACGAACGCAGTAAGACCTGCATTCTCCACCAAGTAATAAAAGTCTTCATAAAGTCCGGCAGCGCACAAAGATTCATCACTTGGCCACTCGCACGCTTGAACTTCTTTGACTCGAGGGACTACGTACTTGGTGTGATTCTTCTCATCCTCCTTGGGGTTACAGCTTGAAGAGCCTCTCAAGAACCTCCTCATCTTTTCCTTTTTCTAGATCTGAAAAATTCTGAAATTTTTAGAGACTTCAAAAGAAAAGTGAATAAGGATTAACCCAACTTGTAGCAACTACTCCTACTAGTGCCTAGAGACCGTATCACGCGCTAAAACTACTTGGGACCAGCTAAAATCAACATTTCTAGCTCAAGAACAGGGTCACCAAGGTAGCAAGAATTCGCGAAGGATAAAGCACTAGAGAAAAAACTAATTGGACCAATGGATGAGTCACTTACCAAGGAGTAATTTCCCCAAAACGGTTCGGAGAATAGTGCTTTGAGCAAGGAGATCGAAAATCACAGCCAAATGAGCAAGAACACGGGTTTGAGCTGCGAAACAATTTTCTCTAGAGGTGGAAGAAGAGGCTGAGAGCTGGAATGAGTGGAGAGGGTGCCTGTGGGCCCCACAAACTTGCACCCCGCCACCAGGGGGTAGGTGGCGGTGGCAGGGCTTGTGGCCCACTGGCCAGGCCCAAAAATTTTCAAAAATTCCAGAAAAAATCATACAAAATTTTCAGGACCATCGGAGAACTTTTATTTTCGAGGTATTTTTCTTCGGGACGCTAAAACAGTAAACAGGAAAAAGTAAACTAATTCTATCATTTTTCTTCTAAGCAAAATAAAATGAAAACTTTAAAACAGAGGTGTGTGACCCTTTGATTCATCTATTTCATGGTCATCGAAAGAAATCCGTCAATGGGGTTGATCAAGTCCTCATGACAAAACCTTCTCGAATCGCAAGAGAGAACGGAGAATTTTCTAATAGCCACTAACTCACCTCAATGGGGATATGTATCTCCCCAACAAGCAAATCATACTTCATCTCAACACGAGGAATAGGGCATTCAAAGCTCCCAATGAGAACCGATGAAGTCTTTTCGATAGCATTGATGCAATGTACTGGATATCATTTCTTCGGAAAGTGCACTGTGTGCTCATTACCATTGACATGGAAAGTGACATTGCCTTTGTTGCAATCTATAACAGCCCCTGCAGTGTTTAAAAAGGGTCTTCCGAGGATGACAGCCATGGCATCGTCCTCGGGAATATCCAAGATAACAAAGTCTGTTAAGATAGTGGTGTTAGCAACCACAACAGGCACATCCTCGCAAATGCCGATAGGGAAAGCAGTTGATTTGTCGGCCATTTGCAGAGAAATTTCAGTGGGTGTCAACTTATCCAACTCAAGTCTACGATAAAGAGAAAGCGGCATAACACTAACACCGGCTCCAAGGTCACATAAGGCAGTTCTTACATAGTTTCCTTTAATAGAGCAAGGTATAGTGGGCACTCCGGGATCACCAAGTTTCTTAGGAGTTGCACCTTTGAAAGTGTAGTTGGCAAGCATGGTGGAGATCTCAAGATCTGGTATCTTCCGTTTATTAGTCACGATATCTTTCATGTACTTGGCATACAGAGACATCTTGACCATATCAGTTAACCGCATCTGCAGAAAGATGGGTCTTATCATCTCAACGAAGCGCTCAAAATCCTCATCATCCTTTTTCTTGGATGGCTTAGGAGGGTAGGTCATAGGTCTCTGAACCCATGGCTCCCTTTCTTTACCATGCTTCCTAGCAGTGAAGTCATTCTTATCGTATTTCTTAGGTTGTGGGTTATCAAGATTAACCGTAGGTTCAATCTCCACATCCTCATCATTGCTAGGTTGAGCATTATTATGAAAATCACAGTCCATATTGTCACCAGGTTCATGTTCATCACTAGATTGTGCTTCTGCATCAGACGTAGAAATATCATTAGGTTCTTCAGGTGTGACAGTATTTGGTGAACTCGCATGTAGGTTTCTATCATCCTTCTTCTTATCCTTAGGATGACTGGGTGTATCAGCATTGATTCCTTGAGAATCTTGATCAATTCTCTTAGGATGGCCTTCAGGATACAAAGGTTTCTGAGTCATTTTGCCTCCTCTAGTAATGACTCTGACAGAGTTGTCATTTAATTCATTGAGCAAGTCATTCTGAGCTTTAAGTACTTGTTCTACCTGAGTAGTAATCATAGAGGCATGTTTACTCAGAAGCTTCAGATCATTGACATTTCTGTCTACACAAGCACTTAAATGGCTAAGCATACGAGTACTTTGTTCCAAATGTCTGCTAACATAATCATTGAAACTCTGTTGTTTGGCAACAAAGTTGTCAAATTCATCAAAGCATAGGCTAGCAGGTTTATCAAAAGGAATATCACTCTCATCAAACCTACGCAGAGAATTCACTTCTACTACCTGTATCGGGTTATCGAGACCATGGATCTCTTCGATAGGTGGTAGATTTTTGACATCTTCAGATCTAATGCCTTTCTCTTGCATAGATTTCTTGGATTCTTGCATATCTTCGGGACTGAGGAATAGAATACCTCTTTTCTTAGGAGTTGTCTTAGGTGGTGGTTCGGGAATAGTCCAAGCATTATCATTGATCAAGAGGTTATTGAGTAGGATCTCAGCTTGTTCTACAGTTCGTTCCCTAAAAACACAACCGGCATAACTATCTAGGTGGTCTCTAGAGGCATCGGTAAGTCCGTTATAGAGGATATCAAGTATCTCATTATTTTTAAGAGGGTGATCAGGCAAAGCATTTTGTAGCTGGAAGAGCCTCCCCCAAGCTTGTGGAAGACTCTCTTCTTGGAGTTGAGCAAAGTTGTATATTTCCTGCAAGGCAGCTTTCTTCTTATGGGCAGGGAAATATTTCTCACAGAAGTCATAGACCATCTCCTGGGGACTACGCATACATCCAGGAGCAAGAGAGGTGAACCAGTCTTTAGCTTCATCCTTTAGAGAGAAAGGAAACAGCTTAAGGATATAGTAGTGGTGGATCTTCTCCTCATTAGTGAAAAGGTTGGCTATATCGTGTAGTTTGGCAAGATGGGCTATGACCATCTCAGACTCATAACCATGAAAAGGATCAGATTCGACTAGAGAGATTATCTCAGGATCGACACAGAATTCATAATCCTTATCGGTGATAAAGATAGGTGAAGTGGCAAACTTCGGGTCATATTTCATCTTAGCTTCCCTAGATTTTTCCTTCCACTTGAGAAGTAATTTCTCAGCGTCATAGGCATCCTTACACACAAGAAAATCCTCAGCTATCTCTCCCTCCATAACGTAACCCTCAGGTATATTAGGCAATTCATATCTAGAAGAGCTAGATCTAGCAGGAGCAAAAGCAGGTTCTATCTCAATAGTATCGCCAGTATCAGAAGCATCACGAGCATTGGTAGTAACTCTAGCAATATGAGCATCAAGGAACACTCCTAGTGGAACATGAGGAAAAGTAGCATCTCTAGCAGTATCAAGCATAGCATCATCAGGCAAAATAGCATCTCTAGCATCATCAGGCAAAGCAGTATCAAGCATAGTATCTCTAGCAGTATCAAGCATAACATCTCTAGCAGTATCAGGCATAGTATCAAGCATAGTATCATCAGGCATAGTATCAAGCATAGTATCATCAGGCATAGTATCAAGCATAGCATCTCTAGCAGTAGCATCATAATCATCATCAAGCACATGCGACATATCAAGATTTCTAGCAGGAGGTGATGTCGCAAACTTACTCATAACTGAAGGTAAATCAAGTGCAGAGCTAGATGGCAATTCCTTACCTCCCCTCGTAGTTAAGGGCAAGACTTTGGTCTTCGGATCCTTCAGATTATTCATAGTGATCAGCAGATATAAATCCCAAGTGACTCAGAGAATATAGCAATACCTCCCCGGCAACGGCGCTAGAAAAAAGCTTGATGCCAACTGTTCTTCCCATTTGCAACGGCACCAGAAGAATGCTGCTACCACTCCCCGGCAATCGAAACTAGAAGAATGTTGTTGACGGCCCACAAGCGCATGGGATCGCAGCAGTTTTCGAGGGTAGAGTATTCGACCCAAATTTGTTGATTCGCACGGCGGGAGGTGAGAGAATACTCTCAAGTATTAGCAGTTGAATTGTAAAATTCAACCACACCTGAAAGATTAGTATCTGCAAGCAAAGTAGTAACAGCAAAGTAGCGAGTAACGGCGGTGTAACGACCAATAGCAGCGGCAAGGAAAAGCAGTAGTGACAGCAGTAGCAAGTAGCAACAGTAGCAAGCGACAATAGTAGCAACAGTAGCAGCAGAGCAAGACAAGTAACAGAAGTAGCAACAGTAGTAGCAGCAGCAAAGCCAGACAAGTAACAGCAGTAGCAACAGTAGTAGCAGCAGCAGAGCAAGACAAGTAACAGAAGTAGCAACAGTAGTAGCAGCAGCAGTAGGACAAACTCGTAGGCAATGGGTTGGTGATTTGTTTGGATGATATTCATCGTGCAACAGTTATAACACGGAGAGATATGTGGCTAGCTCCCGTTCGTTAGTGTGATGTAGGCATGCATTCCGTGTGTCGTCATACGTGCTTAGGGAAAAGAACTTGCATGACATCTATTGTCCATCCCTCCCGTGGCAGCGGGGTCCAAAAGGAAACTACAGGATATTAAGGCTCTCCTTTTAATAAAGAACCGGACCAACGCATTAGCACTTGGTGAACACATGAACTCCTCAAACTATGGTCATCATCGGGAGTGGTTCCGGTTATTGTCACTCCGGGGTTGCCGGATCATAACACATAGTAGGTAACTACAACTTGCAAGATCGGATCTAAAACACACATATATTAGTGACAACATAATAATTTCAGATCTGAAATCATGGCACTCGGGCCCTAGTGACAAGCATTAAGCATGGCAAAGTAGTAGCAACATCAATCTCAGAACATAGTGGATACTAGGGATCAATCCCCATTAAAACTAGCTCGATTACATGATAGATCTCATCCTACTCATCACCGCCCAGCGAGCCTACGAATAGATTACTCATGAACGACGAAGAGCTTCATGGAATTGGAGAGGGAAGAAGGTTGATGATGACGATGGCGACGATTTGCCCTCTCTGGAGCCCAAGACGGACTCCAGATCTGCCCTCCAGATGAAGAACAGGTAGTGGTGGCGCCTCCATATCGGAAACGCGACGAAAACTTCTCTTCTTATTTTTTCTGGGACGAAAGGGGACTTATAGACCTGAGATTGGGGGCAGCAGAGCCGTGTGGGCCCCACAAGCCTGCCCACCGCCACCAGGGGGTGGTGGCGGAGCCAGGGCTTGTGGCCCACTGGCCCACCCCCTCAGGTGGAACTTGGCGCAGATATTTTTCTTATTTTCCAAAACTGCTCCCCGTAAATTTTCAGGACGTTTGGAGAACTTTGATTTCTGCAAAAAAAATAACACCAAGGCAATTCTGCTGAAAACAGCGTCAGTCCAGGTTAGTTCTATTCAAAACATGCAAATTAGAGTCCAAAACAAGGGCAAAAGAGTTTGGAAAAGTAGATACGATGGAGTTGTATCAAGTATCGGGGGGTACTAGCCATGGAAAAGTGAGAATACAGTAATATAACATCAATATAAATAGAAATAAAGGTTGCTACGGTACCTAAAGAGTTGGTAGTTTATTTTCTTATGCTAATGATATCACGAGTTTCTGTTTAAGTTTTGTGTTGTGAAGTTTTCAAGTTTTGGGTGATGTTCTCATGGACAATGGGATAAAGAGTGGAAATAGCTCAAGCTTGGGGATGCCCAAGGCATTCCAAGAAAAATTCAAGGACACCAAAAAGCCTAAGCTTGGGGATGCCCCGGGAAGGCATCCCCTCTTTCGTATTCAATCCATCGGTAACGTTACTTGGAGCTATATTTTTATTCACCACATGGTATGTGTTTTGCTTGGCTCGTCGTGTATTATAGGAGTCTTTTCTTTTTGTTGTGTCACAATCATCCTTGCTGCAGACCTTTTTGAGAGAGACATGCACTCATCGTGAATTTGCTAGAATACTCAATGAGCTTCACTTATATCTTTTGAGTTAGGCAATTTAGCTCGCATGTGCTTCACTTATATCTTTTGAGCTAGATAACTTTGCTCTAGTGCTTCACTTAGATATTTTTAGAGCACGGCGGTGTCATATTTTGTAGAAATAAAAACTCTCGATCTTCACTTATATCTTTTTGAGAGTGCTCTCTCTAAGTAACTTGGTAATTGGCTTGTGCTATGAAAGTAGTCCTAAAGATGATAGGCATCCAAAGAGGATACAATAAAAACTTCCATAATTCAAGTGCATTGATTAGTAATAGAAGTTTGATTCCTCACAATTTAGTTTTGAGATATGGATTTGGTAATATTAGAGTTATGTTATTAGGGTGTTGTGAATCTAGAAATACTTGTGTTGAAGTTAGTGATTCCCGTAGCATGCACGTATGGTGAACCGCTATGTTAGGAAGTCGGAGCATAATTGATCTATTGATTGTCATCCTTTGTGTGGCGGTCGGGATCGCGTGATGGTTAACACCTACCAACCCTTCCCCTAGGAGTATGCGTTTAGCACTTTGTTTCAATTACTAATAAAACGTTTGCAATAAGTATATGAGTTCTTCATAACTAATGTGAGTCCATGGTATAGATGCACTTTCACCTTCCACCATTGCTAGCTTCTCTAGTGCCGCACAACTTTCGCCGGTGCACAAACCCACCATATACCTTCCTCAAAACAGCCACCATACCTACCTATTATGGCATTTTCATAGCCATTCCGAGATACATTGCCATGCAACTCCCACCGTTCCGTCTCATGACTTGTGCCGTCACTTTCATATTGCCATTGCATGATCATAAGATAGCTAGTGAGATGTTTCAACGTCATACGCTAATCTAGATCGTTGCACATCCCGACACACTGTCGGAGGCATTTCCTATAGAGTCATCATTGCTCTAAATATTGAGTTGTGAGTAAATAAAAGTGTGATGATCATCATTATTAGAGCATTGTCCCATGTGAGAAAAAAAAGGCCAAAGATGCCCACCAATTTGTTTTTTGAAAAGAGGCCAAAGAGCCCAAAAAAAAAGAGAAAAAGAGAGAAGGGACAATGCTACTATCTTTTTCCACACTTGTGCTTCAAAATAGCACCATGTTCTTCATGATAGAGAGTCTCTTGTTTTGACACTTCCATATACTAGTGGGAATCTTCATTACATAACTTGGCTTGTATATTCCAATGATGGGCTTCCTCAAAATTGCCCTAGGTCTTCGTGAGCAAGCAATTTGGATGCACACCCACTAGTTCTCCTTTTGAGCTTTCACACACTTATAGCTCTTGTGCATCCGTTGCATGGTAATCCCTACTCATTCACATTGATATCTATTGATGGGCATCTCCATAGCCCGTCGATACGCCGAGTCGATGTGACCATCTCCTCCTTTTTGCCTCACAACCTCCACCACACTCTATTTCACCTATAGTGCTATATCCATGACTCACGCTCATGTATTGCGTGAGAGTTGAAAAGGTTTGAGAAAGTAAGAATGCGAAAACAATTACTTGGCCAATACCGGGGTTGTGCATGATTTAAATTCGTTGTGTGGGGATGATGGAGCATAGCCAGACTATATGATTTTGTAGGGATAACTTTCTTTGGCCTTGTTATTTCAAAAGTTCATGATTACCTTGCTAGTTTGCTTGAAGTATTATTGTTTTCATGTCAATAGCAAACTATTGTTTTGAATCTTACGGATCTGAACATTCATGTCATAAGAAAGAAGTTACAAAGGACAAATATGTTAGGTAGCATTCCACATCAAAAATTTAGTCTTTATCACTTCCCTACTCGAGGACGAGCAGGAGTTAAGCTTGGGGATGCTTGATACGTCTCCAACGTATCTATAATTTTTTATGGTTCCATCCTATTATCTTGTCAACTTTGGATGTTTTGTATGCATGAATATGTTATTTTATATTTTTTTGGACTAACCTATTAACTCAGTGACAAGTGCCAGTTTCTGTTTTTTCCGTGTTTTTGACCTTTTTCAGAGGAGAATATTAAACGGAGTCCAAACAGAATAAAACCTGCGGAATGATTTTTGCCATAACAGAAGATACGCAGGGGACTTGAGAACCAAGGCAAAGGACCCCGGGGGAGGCCACAAGCCCCCTAGCCGCGACCAGGGGGAGCGCACCTAGCAGGCTTGTGGGCCCCCCGTGGCTCCTTTGCCCTACTTCTTCCGCCTATAAATTCTCCAAAAATCCAGAACTTCCAGAGAGAGCCACGAAAATACTTTTCCGCCGCCGCAAGCTTCTGTCTCCGCAAGATCCCATCTGGGGCACGTTCTGGTGCCCTGCCCGAGGGGATATGCGGACACGGAGGGCTTCTTCATCAACACCATTGCCTCTCCTATGATGCGTGAGTAGTTCACCACAAACCTTCGGGTCCATAGCTAGTAGCTAGATGGCTTCTTCTCTCTCTTGCGTCTTCAATACAAAGTTCTCCATGATCTTCATGGAGTTCTATCTGATGTAATCTTCTTTTGCGGTGTGTTCGTTGAGATCCGATGAATTGTGGATTTATGATCAGATCATCTATGAATATTATTTGAATCTTCTCTGATCTCTTATATGCATGATTTCGTATCCTTGTAATTCTCTTCGAGTTGTGGGTTTCGTTTGGCCAACTTGATCTATAATCTTGGAATGGGAGAAGTACTTGGTTTTGGGTGCATATCATGTGGTGTCCTCACCCAGTGACAGAAGGGGTAGCGAGGCACGCATCATGTTGTTGCCATCAAGGGTAAAAAGATGGGGTTTATATCTATTGCATGAATTTATCCCTCTACATCATGTCATATTGCTTAAGGAGTTACTCCATTTGTTATGAACTTAATACACTACAGGCATGCTGGATAGCGGTCGATGTGTGGAGTAATAGTAGTAGATGCAGACAGTATCGATCTACTTGTCTCGGACGTGATGCCTATATGTATGATCATTGCCTTAGATATCATCATGACTTTGCGCGGTTCTATCAATTGCTCGACAGTAATTCGTTCACCCACCGTAATACTTGCTATCATGAGAGAAGTCTCTAGTGAACACTATGGCCCCCGGGTCTACTTCACATCATATTTTCAGCTCTACACTTTTACTTTGTTGCACTTTCCACCTTCAGATCTCACCTTGCAATTATTCGTGAAGGGGTTGACAACCCCTTTATAGCGTTGGGTGCAAGTTTGTTTGTTTTTGCGCAGGTACATTGGAGACTTGTCTTGATACTCCTGCTGGATTGATACCTGGGTTCTCAAACTGAGGGAAATACTTACTGCTACTATGCTGCATCAACCTTTCCTCTTCAAGGGAAAAACCAATGCAAGCTCAAGAGGTAGCGGCCCCTTGTTGCCCCTCCGTCTCCCATCTATTACTATAAGGAGGGTTTCGTCCCAGAAAAATCAAGAGGAGGCTTTCGGGAGGAATCGCCGCCGCCACGAGGCGGAACTTGAGCAGAACCAATCTAGAGCTTCGGCATGGCCGTCGTGCCGGGGAAACTTCCCTCCCGGAGGGGGAAATCGCCGCCATCGTCATCACCAACACTCCTCTCATTGGAGGGTACTCAGCACCATCAACATCTTCATCAGCACCATCTCATCTCCAAACCCTAGTTCATTTTTTGTAACCAATCTCCGTCTTGCGACTCCGATTGGTACTTGTAAGGTTGCTAGTAGTGTTAATTACTCTTTGTAGTTGATGCTAGTTGGATTACTCGGTGGAAGATTATATGTTCAGATCCTTAATGCTATTCAATACCTCTCTCATCATGAACATAATTATGCTTTGTGAGTAGTCACTTTTGTTCCTGAGGACATGGGATAAGTCTTGCTATAAGTAGTCATGTGAATTTGGTATTCGTTCGATATTTTGATGTGTTGTACGTTGTCTTTCCTCTAGTGGTGTTATGTGAACATCGGCTACATGACACTTCACCATTATTTGGGCCTAGAGGAAGGCATTGGGAAGTAATAAGTAAATCATGGGTTGCTAGAGTGATAGAAGCTTAAACTCTAGTTTATGCGTTGCTTCGTAAGGGGTTGATTTGGATCCACTAGTTTAATGCTATGGTTAGACTTAGTCTTAATTCTTCTTTCATAGTTGCGGATGCTTGCGAGAGGGGTTAATAATAGGTGGGATGTTTGTCCAAGTAAGGGCAGCACCCAAGCACCGGTCCACCCACATATCAAACTATCAAAGTAGCGAACGCGAATCATATGAACATGATGAAAACTAGCTTGACGGAAATCCCCATGTGTCCTCTGGAGCGCTTTACCTCATATAAGAGTTCGTCCAGGCTTGTCCCTTGCTACAAAAGGGATTGGGCCATCTTACTGCACCTTTGTTACTATTGTTACTTGCTACTCGCTACGAATTATCTTATCACACAACTATCTGTTACCGATAATTTCAGTGCTCGCAGAGAATACCTTGCTGAAAACCACTTGTCAGTTCCTTATGCTCCTCGTTGGGTTCAACACTCTTACTTATCGAAAGGACTACGATAGATCCCCTACACTTGTGGGTCATCAACTATAACGGTGCTCTACAGGTATCTCCGAAGGTGTCTGTTGAGTTAGCATGGATCAAGACTGGGATTTGTCACTCCGTGCGACGGAGAGGTATCTCGGGGCCCACTCGGTAATACAACATCACATATAAGCCTTGCAAGCAATGTGGCTAATGTGTTAGTCATGAGATCTTGTATTACGGAACGAGTAAAGAGACTTGTCGGTAACGAGATTAAAATAGGTATAGGGATACCGACGATTAAATCTCGGGCAAGTAACATACCGAAGGACAAAGGGAATGGTATACGGGATTATATGAATCCTTGGCATAGAGGTTCAACCGGTAAGATCTTCGTAGAATATGTAGGATCCAATATGGAAATCTAGGTCCCGTTGTTGGATATTGACCGGGGAGTGTCTCAGGTCATGTCTGCATAGTTCTCGAACCCGCAGGGTGTGCACACTTAAGGTTCGGTGACGTTTCGATATAGTTGAGTTATAGGTGTTGGTGACCGAAGGTTGTTCGGAGTCCCGAATGAGATCACGGACGTCACAAGGGTTTCCGGAGTGGTCCGGAAATGAAGATTGATATATAGGATTATTTCATTTGGCCTACGGAAAGATTTCGGGCATTACTTGTAGTGTACCGGGAGTGACGAATGGGTTCTGGGTTTTTACCGGGAGGGGCCCACCCACCCGGGAGTGAACCTAATAGCGGGCGGCACACCAGCCCTTAGTGGGATGGTGAGTCCAGCCCAAGTGGGCTATTTCAGCCAAGAGGAAAAAATCAAGGAGAAAGAAAAAAAAAGGAAAGAAAGAAAAAAAGAGGAGGTGGGAAGGAAGGAAGGGACTCCTCCCTCCAAATCGACTTGGAGGACGATCCCTCCTCCCTTCGGCCGGCGCCCCTAGGGCAAGCCCCACCCCTTGGCTCCTCCTATATATACTTGAGGTTTAGGGGGTTTTGAGACACAACTTTGCCACGTGCAACTCAAACCTCTACTTCATAGTTCTTCCTCTAGATCGGTTTTCTGCGGAGCTCGGGCAAAGCCCTGGAGGAATAGATCATCACCATCACCGACACGTCGTCACGCTGCTAGAGAACTCATCTACTTCCCCGTCTCTCTTGCTGGATCAAGAAGGCGGATATCGTCATCGAGCTGTACGTGTGTTGAACGCGGAGGTGCCGTCCGTTCGGCGCTAGATCGGAACGGATCGTGGGACGGCGGTGATTTGAATCACGAAGCTGTACCACTACATCAATCGCGTTTCTTAACGCTTCCCGCTTAGCGATCTACAAGGGTATGTGGATCCGATCTCCCTCTCGTAGATGAACATCACCATGATAGGTCTTCGTGTGCGTAGGAAAAATTTTGTTTCCCATGCAACGTTCCCCAACATTCTCTTTATCATGCCAAAATGGGAACAACTCCACAAACATAAAAGGGAAAGGTTTAGATTCAACTGGATGATTTTGCAAAATCACTAGTTAGCTAGTACACCTTTCAACGATTACTTCCACCTCCACAGGTTGCGACAAGTGGTGCACTGCATGCGTGCCACTTGTCGCAACCTGGGAGTTTTCCCTTTTTTCGTAGGTCCATATTTTCAAAATGTTATCTCCTAAACTGTGCGTCCAAATCTCGAACCGTTTTCACCGTTGGATTTCTCGCGTCAGGATCTTCAAAACTAGATCCCATGTTGATTTGTTTTGACGAATTTTTTTCACGAAAAAAATCGAAAGAAAAAAACGGATGAAAAAACCATGCCTCACGCGATAGAAAAAACAAAAAACATGTTTTTCCCTTTCCAAGAGGCATGGGTAGTGCCTTCCGCGAAGGCAAAACAGTGCCTCTCGCGGAAGCAAAACCGTGCCTCTCGTGGAAAAAAAGCAGAAAACGTGTTTTTCCCTTTTGGGAGAGGCACGGGCATGCCTCTCGCGATGGCACAACCGTGCCATTCGCGGAAGCAAAACCGTGCCTCTCGCAAAAAAAACAGAAAACTCGTTTTTTCCCTTTCGGGAGAGGCACAGGCGTGCCTCTCTCGAAGGCAAAACCATGCCTTTCGCAGAATTAAAACATGCCTCTTGCAAAAAAACAGAAAACACGTTTTCCCCCTTTACGAGAGGCACGTGTGTGTCTCTCGCGAAGGCAAAACCGTGCTTTTTCATGGAAGCAAAACTGTGCCTCTCGCAAAAAAACAGAAAACACATTTTTTCCCTTTCCAAGAGGAACGACCATGCCTCTCGCGGAAGCAAAACCGCGCCTGTTGCAAAAAAACAGAAAACGTGTTTTTCGTGTAAAAAAATGAAAACACGGTATTTTCGGGAAAAATGAAATAAAATCCGTCCAAAAGTTAGGAAAGACCGGTGAAAAACCGGAACACCAAAAAAATCCAGAAAAAATCACTCAAAAAAGGCAAAAACACGTGTGAAAAAAATAAAATAAAACAAAATCGAAAGGGAACGCTCATAGCGCGACACGTGGCGGCGACTCGAAACGCGCCAAGTGACGGCACGTGGAAGTGATCGCTGGATGATGGTGAGGGAGTGCTCGCTAAGTAGTTTCTCTCATGATTTTGTGTCTCCATAAGCCGTCTCGTATGCACGACACGTGTCCCCTCAGCTCATCACTTTTCCTTCCAACTTTATCTTTCTTACTCCGCCTTCACTCGTTCCCCTCCCCATCTTCTTCCTTCCTTTTTCTCCTCCACCTGTTGTGGCAAGAAAGAGACGGCACAGACTAAATCTACTTCAGTGCGTGCATGGTGAAGCTCCCACCGGGGCGCGCGGGAGGAACGATGAAGCATCCATACCCTTGCTGTCCCATCCCCTGTCACCATTGCGTGCTGCATAGCTGCATTCTCCGTTGGCATCGTGTTGCGTCATAGCATCCACCTGCCGCTGCCACGTGCTTCGGCGCATTAACCGTGTTGTCGTCATGTTGCGCGGGAGCACCACTTGGCCGAAGGTGTCGCTGCGATGGAGCACCACTGTGTCGGAGGTGGCGCTGCCATGGAGCTTCGGTGGGGGCAGCCGGTGTTACGACGAAGCTCCAACAAGCGGTGGGGCGTTGCTGTGAAGCACCGGGGTGTTGTAGTGAGGCTCTGCTGGCGGCACCATCAGGATGCTGCAATTGAGCTCGCCACGCCGATGCAGGTTGCAGTGAAACATCACCGACGGTCTAGGGTGTTGCTATGGAGCTCGATGGACCGCCTCTACGCCGGCGTCGATGTTGTAGTGAAGCATCACTCGCGCGGCGGGTGCTGCGATGGAGCACCAGAAACTTCGTCGGGGTTGCATTGAAATGCCATCGACGCTGCAACAGAGCGCCCTTGGGCTTTGCCGGTGCTCCCGGCACTACCATGGGAATGATATCTTGGACTGTCGCGTGATGTGTTGTCTGATCCTGCGGCTGGGGTGCATGTGATCGGACGGTTCTGGGGGCGACTTAACTTTGTAAAAAATCAACCGGATGATTTTTGGCAGCCCCCAACAAAAAAACTCACTCCTCTCAACTCCATATGCAACGCAACGCCAATTCCAAACTCCGTCGTCGCTACACGCGGCGATCAATCATATCGAAATTGAAATAAAGCGTAGGATTTTATGTTGGATCATACCTCTAGGATCCTCTTGTATGGGCAGCAGATCGGCCCCGTCAGGCTCTTCGGTAGCTGCTCAACCTACTGCAGTGGTAGATGTGGCAGCGGTGGTCGGTGGAGGTTGCGCCACCATGGAGGTACACCAGAGTTTACTATGGCCAGGGTTTATGGTTCCGCTGAGAGAGGAAGACAGGGGATTGGAATGGGTGGGGAAGAAGAAAAGAAGGATGTGTGTGGTTAGTGTTGGATATATGAGCAATTTATCATATGATTTTATTAACAAAAATAGTAGATAAATCATGACTATCATAGCAGTTATAAGACAAGTCATGCAATCATATAAAAAATATGCAAATAGCATCTTAAGTGGTGAATGTGAACGGAACATATCTAGAACAGAAACTAGAACAAAAAACGGTGGCAAGAACTCAAAGAACAACGAGCTATCCTTATGGATGATCCGACAAAGTTATCATATTTGCTTGAGTACATATGTACGCCATATACACAATATTTGTATAATCAAGTGTTAAGTGATTAAATATACATCTTACACCAAAATATTTGAGAATCCCGAGTTCAATACTTTACCTTTTTATAAATAAGTGCATGATTGACCACATGCATATATAATAAATTCAAGTCATATATCCAACATTATGGAAATAAAGTGCAACATAACAAAGAGCAGAATTGGACACTTAATTTAGTATCATTCATCTTTAGTATTGGGAGAAATAAACTTAGAATAACTATTCATTCTTAATGGATTAAATTGGTTGTGTAGCGAAGGTAAGATAAGCAAATGTGTTTCTATGATAAAGGAATATATTACCAATATAGGACAATGTGCATGTTTTCGTTCTTGGTGACCAAAAGACGAAAGGAAATGATTGCCCTCTCATATTGGTATAATTATATATACGTGTTTGCATGGATCGAGCTTAAATATATCCAACAAAGTTGTGTCTAAGAAAAACATTTTTTTATGAAGAAGCATAGAACACATATGATGGGAATTGCTTAATAATGTCTTTGCAAACTGCCAAATGCAAAGAAAGTGTTTAATTTCATCAAACCTCATGATTAGTTACAATTAAACATAGATTCTCATATATAACTTGAAAAATTAAAGATACACGGGTTCAAAGGAAATAGCACATAAAACGAACTTCGCATTTGCAACTATGTTGCCCACCAATACTTCTTCATATATATAATGTGAACTATATATCATATTTCAAAATAATTGGACATGGGACGTCCAAAAAAAGGTAATTCATGGTGAATATGAACGGAACATATCTAGAACATAAACTAGAACAAGAAACGGTGGTAAGAACTCAAAGAAAAACAACATGAACATGTACTGAGTTGCAGCAGCTGCATTGGGATTGGCATTGACGTCGTCACCAGCCATGTTGTCGAAGAGGTTGTTGACGTTGGGGAAAAATCGTCGTCTTGGAAGTGGTCGTCGGCGTCCATGATGTAGAAGCCAGTAGTCGCGCAGAGCACTCCCCAAAAATATTATCACCCTTCTCCTGTATAGGACTCAAAGAGGCGGGGTTTCGGAGGCCTAATGTCCCGACCTACGGTGCACGCCGCTAGCTGGGATGGAGAAGAACAGTGATATGCAAATTGCATCTTACAATAGCCAAATTTTACGTGGCTCCTATGGGTATCTAGTATGATCGCGTCTTACTTACGCAAAGCCACAACAATGATATGCAAATTTCTATTTAACCTTCTCCAAGGACCGCCTCGGTCAAATCCGATTCAACTAGAGTTGAATAAACACACACCCGCCAATCATCTTTATGCGACAAGTTGCATGTTAGTCGATGAAACCGGTCTCTCGTAAGCGTACAAGTAATGTTGGTCTGGGCCGCTTCAATCCAACAATACCGCCGAATCAAGTAAATACTAAGGAGGGAATAAAATTGAACATCAACACCCACAAACTCTTTTATGTTCTACTCGAGATATCATCTACGCATGAACCTAGCTCATGATGCCACTGTTGGGGAATGTTGCATGGGAAAGAAAAACAATTCTACGCACATGCAATACCTATCCATGGTGATGATCATCTACAAGAGGGGAGAGTGTATCTAGATACCCTTGTAGATCGCTAAGCAGAAGCGTATATAACGTGGTTGATGTAGTGAAACATCTTTGTGATCCAAATTGCACTCCGTCCCGCGATCTCATCACGAACCGTCCCGATCTAGTGCCGAACGGACGGCACCTCCATGTTAAGCACACGTGCAGGTCGATGATGATCTCCGCCTTCTTGATCCAGCAAGAAAAACTAAGAGGTGTGGCGGTGATGGTGTGGAGCTACTCTGGCAGGGCTTCACCATACCGTACCGAACTAGGTGACGGGTGTCATGAAGTGATGGAGGGAGAGAAGGTTGAGCCTTGGCTTGAGGTGCCAAAAGCCTCTCTCACCGCCACTATATATAGGAGGAAGCGGAGGAGTGGCACCCTAGGGCAAGGCCCTAGGGTTCGACCGAATCCAAGAGGAGAGGGAGGAGTCCTCCTCCAACACAACTTGGAAGGAGTCCTACTTCCCAATTCGGTTTTGGCCCTTCCTCCTTTTATCCCTTGGATGAAATAGCCTCTTTGGGCTGGACACCAGCCCACTAAGGTATGGTGCGCCACCCTTGGGCCTCTTCGGTTCTCTCCCGTGTGGTTGGCCCCTCCCAGTAGAACTCCGGAACCCATTCGTCACTCCCGGTACTTTATCGGTAATGCCCGAAAACCTGTCGAAAGCCAAATGGATACTTCCTATATATCAATCTTCGTCTCCGGACCATTCCAGAAACCCTCGTGAAATCCAAGATCTCATCCGGGACTCTGAACAACCTTCGGTTTCCAACATCAATAATTCAGCTATGCCGAAACGTCACCGAACCTAAAGTGTGCAGACCCTGCGGGTTCAAGAACTATGCAGACATGACCTGAGACACTCTCTGGCAATAACCAATAGCGGGACCTGGATGCCCATATTGGCTCCTACATATTCTACAAAGATCTTTATCGGTTGAACCTCTATGTCAAGGATTCAGTTAATCATGTATGTTGTTCCCTTTGTCCTTTCGGTATGTTACTTGCCCGAGATTCGATCATCGGTATCTCTATAGCTATTTCAATCTCGTTAACGGCAGGTCTCTTTACTCATTCCGTAATACAAGATCTCGTGACTAACTCCTTAGTCACATTTCTTGCAAGGCTTATTGTGATGTTGTATTACCGAGTGGGCCCCGAGAAACCTCTGTGTCACACGGAGTGACAAATCCCAATCTTGATCCACGCCAACCCAACAGACACCTTCGAAGATACCTATAGAGCACCTTTATAGTCACCCAGTTACTTTGTGACATTTTATACACACAAGGTATTCCTCCGGTGTCCGGGAGTTGCATGATCTCATGGTCATAGGAACATATACATTGACATGTAGAAAAGAGTAGCAATAAACTGACACGATCATATGCTACGTTCATAGTTTGGGTCTTGTCCAGCACATCATTCTCCAAATGATGTGATCCCGTTATCAAGTGACAACACTTGTTTATGGCCAGGAAACCTTGACCATCTTTGATCAACAAGCTATTCAACTAGAGGCTCACTAGGGACAGTGTATTATCTATGTATCCACACATGTATTTGAGTTTTCAATCAATACAATTCTAGCATGGATAACAAATGATTATCATGAACAAGGAAATATAATAATAACCAATTTATTATTGCCTCTAGAGCATACTTCCAACATTTTTTTTCTAAAAATATGCTTTGAGTACCAGGAATCATTGAAGACTATATGATAATTGAGTATGTGGAGCTCTTACTTAGACTTGATGATCCATTGAAATTATTTTATAACTAAGAACATATGATGATCAGTTTCAAGAGAATGCATTGTTTGAACCATGACATGTGAATTGATTGCTACTCAACCCTGATGATTTTTATGAAAACAAATTGCTAGTTATGATGCTAGAAAATTGAATGAAATTATCATTGATCAAACTTATGTACTATGCTAGCATTCACACTTCATAAATTATTTCTTTTATCATTTAAATAAGCTTGGGGATGCTGGTACGTCTCCAACGTATATATAATTTATGAAGTATTCATGCCATGTTTGCCTATGTTTACAATAATTTTCTATGGTTTTGATGCACTTTATATGATTTATTTAGAACTAACGAGGACTGGCGCTGTTTTTAGCAGAATTACCATGGTGTTGTTTTTGTTCAGAAAATGGAAGTTCTTGGAATCGCCCGAAACTTTTTTATATGTTTTCTAGAGGAAATAAGCAATATTGGAGCGAAGAACCACCGGAGGGGAGCCACCAGTGGGCCACAAGCTAATAGGGCGCGACCCCCCTAGGTCGCGCCCTGGTAGCTTGTGGGTCCACGTGGCTCTGTTTGGCATGATTCCAACGCTGAAAAATCCCATATATACGAGAAAGCCCAAAAGTAATAAAGAGAACTTCCGCACGCTCCTGCAACTCTATGTATGGACAAAAAACCAATCTAGAGACGTTCCAGTACCCTGTCGGAGAGGGTAAATCATCTCTCGTGGCCATCTTCATCATCCCGACGAAGGCCATGATGAGGAGGGAGTAGTTCACCCTCGGGGCTGAGGTTTTGTACGAGTAGCTATGTGTTTAATCTCTCTCTCTCTCTATCTATCTATCTATCTATATCTCTCTCTCTCGTTTTCTTGATATGTCACGATCTTGATGTATCACGTGATTTGCTAATATAGTTGGATCATATGGTGTTTGTCCCTTGCTATTGTTGTGATGAATTGAATATTTCACTTTAAGATCTCATTATGTTGGATTGAGTATTCAAGTTTGAGAACACTTGATGTATGTCTTGCATGCAGATACACGTAGTGACATTGGGGTATTCAAGTGATTCACTCGATATATGTTATGGCATCAACTTGCGGATTCCAATGACCTTGGGGATATTTGCATAGGGGTTTATTGCACATTTTCATACTATGTTCTCCCATAGAAATCTTTGGGTGCTCCTTGAAGTTCTCTATCTTGGATTGAATATGATAGATCTGAAATTGTTTGATGCATGTCCCATAATTTACCCACGGTTACTTGATGTGACATTGAGTATCTAGGTGACATTAGGGTTGACTGGTATGTATCATGGGTGTTATTCTAGTACGAACTCTAGGGCTGTTTGCGACACTTACAGGAATATCTCAAAAGATTGATGAGAAAGAATAACTTTGAGGTGGTTCTACTACCTACATCAATTTCATCTTATTTTTGTCCGCTAGATAGGAACTTTGAAGTGATTCTTTGTTGCTCGTTGAGGGATGATCATATGATTCCACTATGTTAGCATTGTTGAGAGACTGCACTAGTGAAAGTATGAACCTTAGGCCTGGTTTCTATGAATTTAAACAATGTTTTGCTCACCATTTTACACTTGCTACCTTGTTGTTTTTATATTTTTCATATTACAAAAACCTATATCTACTATCTGTACTACACTTGTATCACCATCTCTTCGCCGAACTAGTACACCTATAAAATTTTCCATTGTATTGGGTGTGTTGGGGACACAAGAGATTTTTTATTTGATTGCAGTGTTGTTTGAGAGAGACCATCTTCATCCTACACCTCCCACGGATTGATAAACCTTAGGTCACCCACTTGAGGGAAAATTGCTACTGTCCTAAAAAACTATGCACTTGGAGGCCCAACATAGTCTACAAGAATAAAGTTGTGTAGTAGACATCAGTAACATCTTCAAATAGGGTCGTGGGGGCCTTGCGTTGTTTCTTCCGAGCAACGAGAGTTGGATCTCCCTCGACGTCTTCGACGCCGCTCTCTTCCTCGTGTGGAAGGAGTTAATATCCTCCTCCTCATCGTCTTCTTCCTCTCCCTCCAGATTGGAGGGAGCCAACGTCTCCTCGGACCTGGTGTCCGGTGGACCCTTGGACCGAAGACCCTCCTTCTCTCTCGGAGTGGTGTACGACTACTCGACCAGCATGGTTGCCAATAGAGGCATCATGTTGCCCTGGGGCAACGACACCGGACAACTGATCTGCTGAGACTTTTTCAGCCACACCCGCAAGTACGGGGGAAGGAAGAAGTGAGTACCTTGTTAAAAGGAAGGGATGAAAACTGAGGATCTGATAAAAACTTTACTGGTTCGGGAGCGTTAAGGACGGAAATGCCTATGTCTTCCTCCTCGGATGGTCAAGCCTTCCTCGTCTTGAAAAGCGCCTTCCACAACTTCTCGAGGGTAACATGGAAAAAGTTCCACACGGTGTCGTCTGTAGTGTTCGGATTATCTGGATTATGAGCCCACATCGGGATGGGCCGGTGTTGACACGGGTGAAAGCGACGATGCAACATTACCTGGATCACGTTGGTGAGCTCGATTTCTTCTCCACCAAAATGGAGATCTTTGTGACCTCCTTCACCTCTATGGCCTTGTTGGAATTATGCCCTAGAGGCAATAATAAATATAGTTATTATTATAAATCCTGTATCAAGATAATAGTTTATTATCCATGCTATAATTGTATTGAATGAAGACTCATTTACATGTGTGGATACATAGACAAAACACCGTCCCTAGCATGCCTCTAGTTGGCTGGCCAGTTGATCAATGATAGTCAGTGTCTTCTGATTATGAACAAGGTGTTGTTGCTTGATAACTGGATCACGTCATTGGGAGACTCACGTGATGGACTAGACCCAAACTAAATAGACGTAGCATGTTGATCGTGTCATTTTGTTGCTACTGTTTTTTGCGTGTCAAGTATTTGTTCCTATGACCATGAGATCATATAACTCACTGACACCGGAGGAATGCTTTGTGTGTATCAAACGTCGCAACGTAACTGGGTGACTATAAAGATGCTCTACAGGTATCTCCGAAGGTGTTAGTTGAGTTAGTATGGATCAAGACTGGGATTTGTCACTCCGTGTGACCGAGAGGTATCTCGGGGCCCACTCGGTAATACAACATCACACACAAGCCTTGCAAGCAATGTAACTTAGTGTAAGTTGCGGGATCTTGTATTACGGAACGAGTAAAGAGACTTGCCGGTAAACGAGATTGAAATAGGTATGCGGATACTGACGATCGAATCTCGGGCAAGTAACATACCGAAGGACAAAGGGAATGACATACGGGATTATACGAATCCTTGGCACTGAGGTTCAAACGATAAGATCTTCGTAGAATATGTAGGATCCAATATGGGCATCCAGGTCCCGCTATTGGATATTGACTGAGGAGTCTCTCGGGTCATGTATACATAGTTCTCGAACCCGCAGGGTCTGCACACTTAAGGTTCGACGTTGTTTTATGCGTATTTGAGTTATATGGTTGGTTACCGAATGTTGTTCGGAGTCCCGGATGAGATCACGGACGTCACGAGGGTTTCCGGAATGGTCCGGAAACGAAAATTGATATATAGGATGACCTCATTTGATTATCGGAAGGTTTTCGGAGTTACCGGGAATGTACCGGGAATGACGAATGGGTTCCGGGAGTTCACCGGGGGGCAACCCACCCCGGGGAAGCCCATAGGCATTGGGGGGGACACACCAGCCCTTAGTGGGCTGGTGGGACAGCCCACAAGTGGTCTATGCGCCAAGAGAAGAAAAATCAAGAGGAAAAGAAAAAAAAGGGGATTGGAATGGGTGGGGAAGAAGAAAAGAAGGATGTGTGTGGTTAGTGTTGGATATATGAGCAATTTATCATATGATTTTATTAACAAAAATAGTAGATAAATCATGACTATCATAGCAGTTATAAGACAAGTCATGCAATCATATAAAAAAATATGCAAATAGCATCTTAAGTGGTGAATGTGAACGGAACATATCTAGAACAGAAACTAGAACAAAAAACGGTGGCAAGAACTCAAAGAACAACGAGCTATCCTTATGGATGATCCGACAAAGTTATCATATTTGCTTGAGTACATATGTACGTCATATACACAATATTTGTATAATCAAGTGTTAAGTGATTAAATATACATCTTACACCAAAATATTTGAGAATCCCGAGTTCAATATTTTACCTTTTTATAAATAAGTGCATGATTGACCACATGCATATATAATAAATTCAAGTCATATATCCAACATTATGGAAATAAAGTGCAACATAACAAAGAGCAGAATTGGACACTTAATTTAGTATCATTCATCTTTAGTATTGGGAGAAATAAACTTAGAATAACTATTCATTCTTAATGGATTAAATTGGTTGTGTAGCGAAGGTAAGATAAGCAAATGTGTTTCTATGATAAAGGAATGTATTACCAATATAGGACAATGTGCATGTTTTCGTTCTTGGTGACCAAAAGACGAAAGGAAATGATTGCCCTCTCATATTGGTATAATTATATATACGTGTTTGCATGGATCGAGCTTAAATATACCCAACAAAGTTGTGTCTAAGAAAAACATTTTTTTATGAAGAAGCATAGAACACATATGATGGGAATTGCTTAATAATGTCTTTGCAAACTGCCAAATGCAAAGAAAGTGTTTAATTTCATCAAACCTCATGATTAGTTACAATTAAACATAGATTCTCATATATAACTTGAAAAATTAAAGATACACGGGTTCAAAGGAAATAGCACATAAAACGAACTTCGCATTTGCAACTATGTTGCCCACCAATACTTCTTCATATATATAATGTGAACTATATATCATATTTCAAAATAATTGGACATGGGACGTCCAAAAAAAGGTAATTCATGGTGAATATGAACGGAACATATCTAGAACATAAACTAGAACAAGAAACAGTGGTAAGAACTCAAAGAAAAACAACATGAACATGTACTGAGTTGCAGCAGCTGCATTGGGATTGGCATTGACGTCGTCACCAGCCATGTTGTCGAAGAGGTTGTTGACGTCGGGGAAAAATCGTCGTCTTGGAAGTGGTCGTCGGCGTCCATGATGTAGAAGCCAGTAGTCGCGCAGAGCACTCCCCAAAAATATTATCACCCTTCTCCTGTATAGGACTCAAAGAGGCGGGGTTTCGGAGGCCTAATGTCCCGACCTACGGTGCACGCCGCTAGCTGGGATGGAGAAGAACAGTGATATGCAAATTGCATCTTACAATAGCCAAATTTTACGTGGCTCCTATGGGTATCTAGTATGATCGCGTCTTACTTACGCAAAGCCACAACAATGATATGCAAATTTCTATTTAACCTTCTCCAAGGACCGCCTCGGTCAAATCCGATTCAACTAGAGTTGAATAAACACACACCCGCCAATCATCTTTATGCGACAAGTTGCATGTTAGTCGATGAAACCGGTCTCTCGTAAGCGTACAAGTAATGTTGGTCTGGGCCGCTTCAATCCAACAATACCGCCGAATCAAGTAAATACTAAGGAGGGAATAAAATTGAACATCAACACCCACAAACTCTTTTATGTTCTACTCGAGATATCATCTACGCATGAACCTAGCTCAAAGATGACTGGCAAGTGACGGTTTCTCCAACTTTAGTTGAATCAGATTTGACCGAGGAGGTCCTTGGATGAGGTTAAATAGCAACTCATATATCTCCGTTGTGGTGTTTGCGTAAGTAAGATGCGATCCTACTAGATACCCTTGGTCACCACGTAAAACATGCAACAACAAAATTAGAGGACGTCTAACTTGTTATTGCAGGGTATGATTGTGATGTGATATGGCCAACGATGTGATGTGATATATTGGATGTATGATATGATCATGTTGTAATAGAAATATCGACTTGCACGTCGATGGTACGGCAACCGGCAGGAGCCATAGGGTTGTCTTTATACTAACGTTTGTGCTTGCAGATGCGTTTACTATTTTGCTAGGATGTAGCTTTAGTAGTAATAGCATAAGTAGCACGACAACCCCGATGGCAACACGTTGATGGATGATCATGGTGTGGCGCCGGTGACAAGAAGATCGTGCCGGTGCTTTGGTGATGGAGATCAAGAAGCACGTGATGATGGCCATATCATGTCACTTATGAATTGCATGTGATGTTAATCCTTTTATGCACCTTATTTTGCTTAGAACGACGGTTGCATTATGAGGTGATCTCTCACTAAAATTTCAAGACGAAATTGTGTTCTCCCCGACTGTGCACCGTTGCTACAGTTCGTCGTTTCGAGACACCACGTGATGATCGGGTGTGATAGACTCAACGTTCACATACAACGGGTGCAAAACAGTTGCGCACGCGGAACACTCGGGTTAAGCTTGACGAGCCTAGCATGTGCAGACATGGCCTCGGAACACATGAGACCGAAAGGTCTATCATGAATCATATAGTTGATATGATTAGCATAGGGATGCTTACCACTGAAAGTATACTCAACTCACGTGATGATCGGACTTGGGATAGTGTAAGTGGATCATGAACCACTCAAATGACTAGAGAGATGTACTTTTTGACTGGGAGTTTAGCATATAATTTGATTAAGTTGAACTCTAATTATCTTGAACATAGTCTAAGTTCACTTTGAATATATTTGTGTTGTAGATCATGGCTCACGCGACAGTCATCCTGAATTTTAATACGTTCCTAGAGAAAGCTAAGTTGAAAGATGATGGAAGCAACTTTGTAGACTGGGCTCGTAATCTTAAGCTAATCTTACAAGCTGGGAAAAAGGATTATGTCCTTAATGCTGCGCTAGGAGATGAACCACCCGCTACGGCTGATCAGGATGTTAAGAACGCTTGGTTAGCACGTAAGGAGGACTACTCAATAGTTCAATGTGCAGTCTTGTATGGCTTAGAACTGGGACTTCAACGTCGCTTTGAGCGTCATGGAGCATTTGAGATGTTCCAGGAGTTGGAGTTTATCTTTCAGAAGAACGCCCGGATCGAGAGGTATGAGACCTCCGATAAATTCTATGCTTGCAAGATGGAGGAAAACTCGTCTGTCAGTGAACATGTGCTCAAAATGTCTGGGTACTCAAACCGTCTAGCTGAACTGGGGATTGAACTCCCGCAAGAAGCTATCACTGACAGAATCCTCCAATCACTGCCGCCAAGCTACAAAGGCTTTGTGTTGAACTACAACATGCAAGGGATGAACAAGTCTCCCGGCGAGTTGTTTGCGATGTTGAAAGTCGCAGAGTCTGAACTCCGTAAAGAGCATCAAGTGTTGATGGTGAGCAAGACCACTAGTTTCAAGAGAAACGGCAAAGGCAAGAAGGGCAATTCGAAGAAGAGCGGCAAGCCTGTTGCCAATCCGCCGAAGAAACCCAAGGCTGGACCTAAGCCTGAAACAGAGTGCTTCTATTGCAAGGGTATGGGTCACTGGAAGCGCAATTGCCCCAAGTATCTGGCAGATAAGAAGGCGGGCAAAGAAAAATCAGGTATATTTGATATACATGTTATTGATGTGTACTTAACCGGCTCTCGTAGTAGTGCCTGGGTATTTGATACCGGTTCTGTTGCTCATATTTGCAACTCGAAACAGGAACTGCGGAATAGGCGAAGGCTGGCGAAAGATGAAGTGACGATGCGCGTAGGAAATGGTTCCAAGGTTGATGCAATCGCCGTCGGCACAGTGTCACTTCAGTTACCGTCAGGATTAGTGATGAACTTAAATCATTGTTATTTAGTGCCTGCGTTGAGCATGAACATTATATCTGGATCTTGTTTATTGCGAGATGGTTACTCTTTTAAGTCAGAGAATAATGGTTGTTCTATTTCTATGAGTAACATCTTTTATGGTCATGCACCGAATGTGAGAGGATTGTTCATATTGAATCTTGATAGCGATACGCATATACATAACATTGAGACCAAAAGAGTTAGAGTAAACAATGATAGCGCCATATTTTTGTGGCACTGCCGCTTAGGTCATATTGGTGTAAAGCGCATGAAGAAACTCCATGCTGATGGACTTTTGGAGTCACTTGACTTTGATTCACTTGACATGTGCGAACCATGCCTCATGGGCAAGATGACTAAGACTCCGTTCTCCGGAACAATGGAGCGTGCAAGTGACTTATTGGAAATCATACATACCGATGTGTGTGGTCCAATGAGCGTGGAGGCACGCGGCGGATATCGTTATTTTCTCACCTTCACTGACGATTTAAGTAGATATGGTTATGTCTATTTGATGAAGCACAAGTCTGAAACATTTGAAAAGTTCAAGCAATTTCAGAGTGAAGTGGAAAATCATCGTAACAAGAAGATCAAGTTCCTACGGTCTGATCGTGGGGGTGAATATCTGAGTTTCGAGTTTGGTGATCACTTAAGAAAATGTGGAATTGTTTCACAGTTAACACCGCCTGGAACACCACAGCGTAATGGTGTGTCCGAACGTCGTAATCGTACTTTGTTAGAGATGGTGCGATCTATGATGTCTCTTACTGATTTGCCGTTATCATTTTGGGTTTATGCATTAGAAACAACTGCATTCACTTTAAATAGGGCACCATCAAAATCCGTTGAGACGACACCATACGAACTGTGGTATGGCAAGAGACCAAAGTTGTCGTTTCTTAAAGTTTGGGGATGTGATGCTTATGTCAAAAAGCTTCAGCCTGAAAAGCTAGAACCCAAAGCGGAAAAGTGCGTCTTCATAGGTTACCCAAAAGAGACAGTTGGGTACACCTTCTATCTCAAATCCGAGGGCAAAGTGTTTGTTGCTAAAAACGGAACTTTTCTCGAGAAGGAGTTTCTCTCGAGAGAATTGAGTGGGAGAAAGATAGAACTTGACGAGGTTGTCGAACCTCTCATCCCTCTGGATGGTGGCGCAGGGCAGGGGGAAACTTCTGTCGTTGCGACGCCGGTTGAGGAGGAAGTTAATGATGATGATCATGAGACTCCAGTTCAAGTTTCTGTTGAACCACGCAGGTCGACGAGATCACGCGCTGCTCCAGAGTGGTACGGTAATCCCGTGTTATCAATCATGTTGTTAGACAACAATGAGCCTGCAAATTATGAAGAAGCAATGGTGGCCCCAGATTCCAACAAATGGCTAGAAGCCATGAAATCCGAGATAGGATCCATGTATGAGAACAAAGTGTGGACTTTGGAGATACTACCTGAGGGCCGCAAGGCTATTCAGAACAAATGGATCTTTAAGAAGAAGACGGACGCTGATGGTAATGTGACCGTTTATAAAGCTCGACTTGTGGCAAAGGGTTTTTCACAAGTTCCAGGAGTTGACTACGATGAGACTTTCTCACCCGTAGCGATGCTTAAGTCCGTCAGAATCATGTTAGCAATAGCTGCATTTTTCGATTATGAAATCTGGCAGATGGATGTCAAAACGGCGTTCCTTAACGGTTTCCTTAAGGAAGAGTTGTATATGATGCAACCCGAAGGTTTTGTCGATCCTAAAAATGCTGACAAGGTGTGCAAGCTCCAGCAATCCATTTATGGACTGGTGCAAGCATCTCGGAGTTGGAACAAACGCTTTGATGAGGTGATCAAAGCATTTGGGTTTATACAAGTGGTTGGAGAATCTTGTATTTACAAGAAAGTGAGTGGGAGCTCTGTGGCGTTTCTAATATTATATGTGGATGACATATTACTGATTGGAACAACGTAGAGCTTTTGGAGAGCATAAAAGGTTACTTGAATAAAAGTTTCTCTATGAAGGACCTAGGAGAAGCTGCTTACATTATAGGCATTAAGATCTATAGGGATAGATCAAAATGCCTGATAAGACTTTCACAAAGCACATACCTTGCTAAAGTTTTGAAGAGGTTCAAAATGGAACAGTCCAAGAAAGGGTTCTTGCCAGTTTTACAAGGTACGAGATTGAGTAAGACTCAGTGCCCAGCAACTGATGAAGATAAAGAGCATATGCGCTCCGTCCCCTATGCTTCAGCCATAGGTTCGATCATGTATGCGATGCTGTGCACTAGACCGGATGTTAGCCTGGCCATAAGTATGGCAGGTAGGTTCCAGAGTAATCCAGGAGTGGATCACTGGACAGCGGTCAAGAATATCCTGAAGTACCTGAAAAGGACTAAGGAGATGTTTCTCGTGTATGGAGGTGACGAAGAGCTCGCCGTAAAAGGTTACGTTGATGCAAGCTTTGACACAGATCCGGACGACTCTAAGTCGCAAACCGGATACGTATTTATTCTTAATGGGGGTGCAGTAAGCTGGTGCAGTTCCAAGCAAAGCGTCGTAGCAGATTCTACATGTGAAGCGGAGTACATGGCTGCCTCGGAGGCGGCTAAGGAGGGTGTCTGGATGAAGCAGTTCATGACGGATCTTGGAGTGGTGCCAAGCGCACTGAATCCAATAACCTTGTTCTGTGACAACACTGGTGCCATTGCCTTAGCAAAGGAACCACGGTTTCACAAGAAGACCAGACACATCAAACGATGCTTCAACCTCATCCGCGACTACATCGAGGAAGAGGACGTAAATATATGCAAAGTGCACACGGATCTGAATGTAGCAGACCCGCTGACTAAACCTCTTCCACGGCCAAAACATGATCGACACCAGAACTGTATGGGTGTTAGATTTATTACAATGTAATTCACATGGTGATGTGAGGGCTAGATTATTGACTCTAGTGCAAGTGGGAGACTGTTGGAATTATGCCCTAGAGGCAATAATAAATATAGTTATTATTATAATTCCTGTATCAAGATAATAGTTTATTATCCATGCTATAATTGTATTGAATGAAGACTCATTTACATGTGTGGATACATAGACAAAACACCGTCCCTAGCATGCCTCTAGTTGGTTGGCCAGTTGATCAATGATAGTCAGTGTCTTCTGATTATGAACAAGGTGTTGTTGCTTGATAACTGGATCACGTCATTGGGAGAATCACGTGATGGACTAGACCCAAACTAAATAGACGTAGCATGTTGATCGTGTCATTTTGTTGCTACTGTTTTCTGCGTGTCAAGTATTTGTTCCTATGACCATGAGATCATATAACTCACTAACACCGGAGGAATGCTTTGTGTGTATCAAACGTCGCAACGTAACTGGGTGACTATAAAGATGCTCTACAGGTATCTGAGAAGGTGTTAGTTGAGTTAGTATGGATCAAGACTGGGATTTGTCACTCCGTGTGACGGAGAGGTATCTCGGGGCCCACTCGGTAATACAACATCACACACAAGCCTTGCAAGCAATGTAACTTAGTGTAAGTTGCGGGATCTTGTATTACGGAACGAGTAAAGAGACTTGCCGGTAAACGAGATTGAAATAGGTATGCGGATACTGACGATCGAATCTCGGGCAAGTAACATACCGAAGGACAAAGGGATTGACATACGGGATTATACGAATCCTTGGCACTGAGGTTCAAACGATAAGATCTTCGTAGAATATGTAGGATCCAATATGGGCATCCAGGTCCCGCTATTGGATATTGACCGAGGAGTCTCTCGGGTCATGTCTACATAGTTCTCGAACCCGCAGGGTCTGCACACTTAAGGTTCGACGTTGTTTTATGCGTATTTGAGTTATATGGTTGGTTACCAAATGTTGTTCGGAGTCCCGGATGAGATCACGGACGTCACGAGGGTTTCCGGAATGGTCCGGAAACGAAAATTGATATATAGGATGACCTCATTTGATTACCGGAAGGTTTTCGGAGTTACCGGGAATGTACCGGGAATGACGAATGGGTTCCGGGAGTTCACCGGGGGGGCAACCCACCCCGGGGAAGCCCATAGGCATTGGGGGGACACACCAGCCCTTAGTGGGCTGGTGGGACAGCCCACAAGTGGTCTATGCGCCAAGAGAAGAAAAATCAAGAGGAAAAGAAAAAAAAGGGAGGAGGTGGGAAGGGAGGAGGACTCCCTCCCACCAAACCTAGTCCAACTCGGTTTGGGGGGGAGAGTCCTCCCCCTTGGCTCGGCCGACCCCCTTGAGGGTCCTTGGACCCCAAGGCAAGGCCCCCTCCCTCCCACCTATATATACGGAGGTTTTAGGGCAGATTTGAGACGACTTTTCCACGGCTGCCCGACCACATACCTCCACGGTTTTTCCTCTAGATCGCGTTTCTGCGGAGCTCGGGCGGAGCCCTGCTGAGACAAGGTCATCACCAACCTCCGGAGCGCCGTCACGCTGCCGGAGAACTCTTCTACCTCTGCGTCTCTCTTGCTGGATCAAGAAGGCCGAGATCATCGTCGAGCTGTACGTGTGCTGAACGCGGAGGTGTCGTCCGTTCGGTACTAGATCGTGGGACTGATCGCGGGATTGTTCGCGGGGCGGATCGAGGGACGTGAGTACGTTCCACTACATCAACCGCGTTCTCTAACGCTTCTGCTGTACGGTCTACAAGGGTACGTAGATCACTCATCCCCTCTCGTAGATGGACATCACCATGATAGGTCTTCGTGCGCGTAGGAAATTTTTTGTTTCCCATGCGACGTTCCCCTTCAGGCCTCCCCCCAATCCAAGACCTTTTTCGTCGAGGACACAAGTCGGGTAGGAGGGCCAGATTTGAATGCTGGAGAAGCTGCCTCTCCCGCGCCACGCAGCTTGATGATGTAGAATCACTCTTTCTTCCATGCCTTGACAGCGTCTATGAATGTGCCCTTTGGCTATTTGACCCCAGCAAGCTTGTTGATCATCACTCCCCTCCAGTCAGCCTCCTCATCATTGATGACTTTGGGCTTGATGTTGAGAAATTTCAGCCATAGGCCGAAGTGGGGGTGGACCCATAAAAATGCTTCGTAGACTGTGATGAAGGATGAGAGGTGTATAATGGAGTTCGGGGGAAGATCATGGAAGTCAAGCCCATAGTAGAACATAATACCCCGAACAAAGGAGTGGAGGCGAAAACCCAGACCTCGAAGAAATTGAAGAATGAAAACTACTCTCTCCCCATCCTTTGGCGTGGGGATAACTTGGCCCTTCTCCGGAGCATGGTGGTCTATGTTCTCCCGTAGGTAGCCGAAGCTCTTCAGCTTTAGGATGTCCTGCTCGGTGATGCAGGAGTCCTCGCACTTGCCCTTTGAGCCTGAACTGGCCATTGCCGGATTGAGGGAAGGATGAGGGAACGAAGGGAGAAGGAGGGCTTGAGCACTAGAGCTTTGGAGGCAGGGAATGGCAACAGTGGTGCGAGATCCAGAATGCGTGAGGAGGCTATGATGGCGGTTCTACCTTTTATGACTCGCTGAAATACCAAAAGCCCCACCGATGTGCTATGAACTTCAGCATTTCCCGATAAAATCGTGCGGTTATGGGCGCATTGGATAACCCAAATCATAAACCATATCCCTGGAAAAGAGGGACACGATCTCCGTGATGGAATGTGTCAGTAAAAACGGTCTCGAACCGCTCTTTCATAAAGGGTTATAGGCCCTGACCAGCCGCGAACTTTCAAATGGAGGAGGAAAAACACTATTCACGATCGAACGGTCGGCTTGGAAATTGAAATTCATTTATGTATATATGTATCAATATGTTTGAAGAAAGGAAGGTCATTAGCAGCCGAACTATCGTTGATTAAAGGAAGAGGGGAACTCCCCTTGCAAGCCGAAGACTCTATGTATATGAAGCAACCGGAGGTTAAAGGTTTCGACATTGGAGGCCAGTTCTGGGGCTACTGAGGGAGTCCGGGACTAAGGGGTCCTCGGGCTGCTTATATGTTCCCGTGGGCCAAACTCCAGGGCCGTTCGATAATCATTTGTGGTACTAAAATCAAGATGGACTCTTCCGAAGACTTGGCATGCAATCCAAGGCGACGTAGTAATTGGCATACTCCTGTCTTTATGTAACCGACTTTGTGTAACCCTAGCATCCCTGGTATCTATATAAACCAGGGGCATAGTTCGTCGGACACTTTAAGCTCATTACAATTAGGGTTTTAGACCACAATAGTCGATCTCGAGGTAGATCAACTTTGTACTCTGTACTACTTCATCAATACAACAAGAGCCACTTTCTCGATCTTGGGATTCCCGGTTTGACGAGGAGGTGGAGAAAGCTCGGGGTCTTCCTCGATCTATGCATCAACAAACATGTAGGTTGGATAAGAAGTGACCCAAACTTTCTTGGCCCTCCCTTTCTTCACAGGATTCCTAGAGCTAGAGACACATGTGAATATATATCATACGAATGAAACAAGATGAGTGCACATTAATGAAATAAGGAATTGTAAGTTTAAAAAAGAAATGGAAAAGTTTATGTCAAGCCTGAAGGTTCCAGAGTTAGGCCCAGAAGTTCCGAGGAAAGCCGTAGGGTCCAGGGCACGGATCTTTGGGCTAGATCCTAGATCCAAATCCGTCGAGTGGTTGTAGGCAGAGCCTAGAGGCTCCGAGGCCTCGAAACTATTGTTTGTCATGGCCGATGCGTGAAGATTTTGCCTACACATTAGAAAATTATTTTTGCAGGTAAAATTTGTATTAGTCCCTAGTTCTCCACATTACAATCATCAAGGCAAAGATCAAGTGCATTGGGAGGGTTTAAACCCAGCACAATCTTAGAGAGAGAGAGGGGGAGAGAGAAGGAGGGAGAGAGAAAGTACCCGCATTCATGTCCCTACTCATCGTGGATGAGAGTTCACCGAAGAATCCGGAAAACGGGGCCGTCATGGAGGGCATTTAAAGAGGAGGCGACGAGGAAGGGTGGGCACACCTCGCCGCGATGCCCTGCTCGAGACGCACCCCGGACACGCCGCACCCGCCTGTGCCACCCTTATATATACCTCCCCACACCAAATCTATCATCGGTGACCCCGCACCTGAACGAGTCAAGATGCGTCCCCATCATCCTTATATACCTCCCTACGTCAAATCTATCATCAACGATCCACACCCGAATGAATCAACCCACTATAACTCTTCAATGGACAGTGCCACCACCAACAACGTCGTCTCTAGTACATTCCTTGCAAGGCCTTGCCGAGGACTCTGCGGTCGGTCGCGTCGCCCCGACTCGACCTCCGGTAAACATGGGGAAAAATAACTTTTAAGATCGAGTATAGAATGATTTAATGTTTTGTTTTTCTTGAAGATTGTTTGTTTGGCCGACATCTCCACACGAGGATGTGGACCACTTCTGTTCGCTATCTCTCTCATCCACCAGGTACGACCAAAACCTCTTGGCCATCTGCTTGCAAGAAAAGAAAGAAGCTGTGTCGCTTTGATCCGTGTCACGCCGAACATCTGACCTGCACCTGGGCAGCTGCATTTTCCGTGCACACCAAGAACCCTCCACGCCACGCTCCTCGCCGTCCGATCCGCGGCCCCGACGCCATCCCGTCCGTCGATCAAGAAACCGACCACTCCTCCCCGCGCCGGCCCCGCACACGGCACACGCGCCTCCCGAACCAGCAGCGGCAACGCAGACACACATTGCAGTTGCAGCACGGTCACACAGGCGGCTCCGGCTCCGGCTCCTGCTCGCTCGGCCCCGTAACTGCCCGCAATCTCGCCCCGTCCCCCGCGCGCGGCGGCCCGGCGATCAGACCGACCGATGGACGCGCGCCGGGTCGGCGGCCGCATCGCGGCGGCGCGTAGGGCCCTCACCGGCGCGGGCGCGCTGCCCCTCCCGGTGCGGATCACCAACGGCCTCGCGTTGATCTCGCTCGTGCTCTCCTCCTGCGACCTGCTCCGCCTCTGCAGCGACCCGGACCGGCCCCTCAGGTTCCCCCTCGGCGGCCGCGAGTTCGCCACCGTCGTCTGCCAGCTCGCCTCCGTCGTCTACCTCCTCAGCCTCTTCGCCGTGCCCTTCGCGCAGTCCGCCAGCGCCCGCCGCGAGGATGGGCAGGACGGCTCCCGCCGCTCGCCGGCGGCCGTCGCGCCCGCGCCAATGCCTGACTGCCCGGACGACGGGGACGAGGAGATCGTCGCCGCGGTGGTGTCCGGGGCGCTCCCGTCCCACCGCCTGGAGTCGCGGCTCCGGGACTGCCGCCGCGCGGCCAGGCTGAGGCGGGAGGCGCTGCGGCGGATAACCGGGCGGGGCGTGGTGGGGCTCCCCTTCGAGGGGATGGACTATGAGGCCATTCTGGGGCAATGCTGCGAGATGCCCGTCGGGTATGTGCAACTGCCGGTCGGGGTCGCCGGCCCGCTGCTCCTGGACGGGCGTGACTACCATGTTCCCATGGCCACCACCGAGGGGTGCCTCGTCGCCAGCGTCAACCGCGGCTGCAGGGCCATTGCAGCGTCCGGGGGTGCCGCCAGCGTGCTGCTCCGTGACGCCATGTCCCGCGCGCCCGCCGTCAAGTTGCCTAGCGCCAAGCGAGCAGCGGAGCTCAAGATGTTTGCTGAGGCGCCTGCCAATTTTGAGGCTCTGGCTGCGGTCTTCAATAAGTAGGCCTCTCACTCTCTGATGATCTAGTATACTGTGAGTGATGATTGAAAAATGCCTTCTTTTGCTGTCATGTGATGTTTTCAGTATCGGTGTGAGTGACGCTGATAGCTAGAAGTAGTACTGCATGTGTTTTTAAATCAGGTGATTGCACACCAAAGCAAGTCCCTTTCTCATTTGGTTGATGATGGGGTAGAGGCTACAGCTACAGGGTAGGGTATTATTGGCATATTGCACATGCACTCTGTTAAGGCAACTACATAACCACATACTGAGGCACCAGTAGAATTATATTGCCTGATTCATCTGATTGCTAGTACTAAGCTAACTGCGATAAATGCCAGTTTATAACTTTTCTGCATTATTTGACCTTGAATTGTCGTTTTGCGTTCCTCAAACCTCAGGGTCCGGGGACAAAGTGTCGCTTTGTGTTTCCTCAAACCTCGGGGAACGGCGACAAAGTGTCGCTTTGTGTTTCCTCAAACCTCGGGGAACGGCGACAAAGTGTCGCTTTGTGTTTCCTCAAACCGCCTTGTGTTCCCTCAAACTTTGGGGAACGGCGACAAAGTGTCGCTTTGTGTTTCCTCGAACCTTGGGAAACGGCGACAAAGTGTCGCTTTGTGTTTCCTCGAACCTTGGCAACGGCGACAAATCGTTTTGTGTTTCCTCAAACGTCGGGAACAGCGACAAAGTGTTGCTGTCTCCTCGAACGTGTGTCGGTTTGCGCTTCTCGAACTTTAGAGCATCTGAAATTGATGTCATCTTGTGTACTTTAAACCTTTAGCGAGTATCCTCTTTCAGAGGTTCAGGATGCACATCACATATGTTCTGTCCGTTTATGGTGTTTAGTTTCAGCTTGTTACTTGCTGTTTGTAACGTTTTATTGTTGGCCTAGTTACTGTACCTATGTTTCAGTCTACTGTGTAGACGCGTAGGCAGTTATTGTTTTCCCTTTTTTCGAACCTTTAGCGAGTAGCGACTTTTGGTCCATCTGTAGAAGTTTTTAATATTGTCATTTTTAGTATTCTTTAGAATTGGGGTATTGTTAGTACCCTTTCATAACTGTGGCATTCTTCACGTTATTATTTTCCGTTCTTTCAAAGTCTAGAGAAATCATGGAAACATGTGTTACCATCGGCAGATATTAGCTTAGGTCATTCCTTAGCAGTTGTTGCATTGGTTAACTTCCATGGGTACTTTGAGTTCGTAATAAGATTAACAAATGGCATCGTTGTTAGATTGTGCTTTAGCATTTGATTCTCTGCGCATCGTATACTGTCAAAGTATTCAGAGTTTAGAGACATGGGCTGTTGTTAGTACCAGACAGATGACACTTTTTTTCTATGCTATGTTTGCTTCTTTGGTGCTAATGCTTGAACACGGATTGCATTTTTTCAAACAGCTTTTACTCCATGCGTGATTTGGTTCATCAGTACCCAAGTTTGTTATGCTCTTATGTAATTATATTCCATAGCCCATTGGCTGACATTTAGTTCTGTACGAAGTATATTTATACTGTATAAGTACTTCTACCGCTAGATAATTTAACCTGCTTGCTTGATTCACTCTATACTATGCATCGTCTAAATTATTTGTGTGTTCCACTGATCTCCTTTCTTAACTAAATTAATTAATACAGTTAATGTAAGGGTAAACCTGTGTAGCAATTGTAACAACCAAGTTGTTTGCATTGTCTGGTATCCACAGATCAAGCAGATTTGGTAGGCTACAAGGTATTCAGTGTGCACTAGCTGGAAGAAACCTTTACATGAGGTTTACCTGTAGTACCGGAGATGCTATGGGGATGAATATGGTGTCAAAAGGTGTCGAAAATGTTTTGGGCTACCTGCGGAACAACTTCCCCGACATGGATGTCATCAGCATATCTGGTTTCAACTCTTTCCTTGCAAACTATGACTTGCATTCTTTCTCTAAAAACTAATACATCCTTCTAACAGATAACTAATGCATTGCTGTGCTGATCAAAGCAAACAATAGATCTGCTAGTTTTCTGTTGACCCAGAGCAAAATTATTGTAGTCCTTTTATCAGAAAAAAAATTCTTATCGTGGTCCTTTATATGGTATATGTTGTAGTGGGCCAGTTCAGCACTTGCCCTGGATGTATAGTAGTAATAGTACCTAATATCACCATTGCTCTTTGTCCGGCATTTTAAAAATGATTTAATCTTTTGCTTATCAGGTAACTATTGTTCAGACAAAAAGGCTACTGCTGTAAACTGGATAGAAGGTCGCGGGAAATCTGTTGTTTGTGAGGCTACAATTAAAGGAAGAGTTGTGCAGAGTGTTCTGAAGACCACTGTCGAAAAACTTGTCGAGCTTAACATCATCAAAAACCTTGCTGGGTCAGCTGTAGCTGGAGCTCTTGGAGGTTTCAATGCTCATGCAAGCAATATTGTAACTGCACTATTCATTGCTACTGGCCAGGATCCTGCGCAAAATGTTGAAAGCTCACAGTGTATCACCATGTTAGAGGCAGTGAATGGCGGAAAAGATCTCCACATCTCTGTGACCATGCCGTCCATCGAGGTGATCCCATTTTCCTTTCTGTTCTTGATAGCTGGAATCAGGTTCCTTCTCTACGTATTGCTTGCATGAGCATTCAATAGCCATGAAGTACAATCAATCTTGATTTTGTACTTACAAAGTTGAGTCATTTTTAAGTCACTTATTTTGGGACGGAGGGAGTAGATTTTAGCGCAGTCTGTAATCGCCAGGCTTCAGTGATTAAAATTATTAGCCAAGAAGTATTTACTGAATCATTTGTTTTCATGTTATGCTTTATGATCCGTAATTCGATCATGAGGGCGCTACAATCCTTCATTTCTACTCTTCTTCTCATATTAATATGTCCATTATAATGACTTTAATTTATATTTCTCAGGTTGGTACAATTGGAGGGGGTACCTCTCTCGCCTCACAGGCCGCATGTTTGAACCTGCTTGGTGTCAAGGGCCCAAATCATGGCTCGCCAGGCGCGAATGCTAGACTTTTGGCTACCATCGTAGCGGGCAGTGTGCTTGCCGGCGAGCTCTCCCTCCTCGCTGCTCTAGCCGCTGGTCAGCTTGTGAAGAGCCACATGAAGTACAATCGATCGAGTAAAGATGTTGCCAATGCTGCTTCGTGAGTAGCCCCGCAGGATCAATCCAATGCTTACTGTGTCGAGACAGGAGGCAAGCAGATCAGCAGAGTAGCGAGACTTGCCTGTACATACTGCTGATTAAGCGAGCCAGTCTTGTTTAGGTTCCCTTCGGATCGCAGGCATCAGAACCCGGATGCGACCTGTATTTGCGAGCATAATTTGTGAAGGAGAAAACACCTGACCTATCGTGCAGTTTCTGATTGTAACTTTTGTTTGTGTAGCCCTGCAGATGTTTTATGTTTTCTTGTGTAACCATTTAGACATGTTTTTTCTTCAGTTGTTTGAGATAGCAGCAGATCAGAATATCAGATTAGCTTGTGATTGATTTTACTGTTCTTCTCTCTATGCAGTATGCTAGATCTTTTTTGTTTTGTCTGTGGCATGAAGATTCCAGTGCGTTTATTCGTTTCTGGAGGAAAGGACCCTCAAGGCCCCGTTTTCGTCAAGAAAATGGTGTCTTATACCAGGTGCTAACCCGCCAAACCGCGTGTAAAATCCTTTCTTACCAGCGAATACAACTCTTACACAGCAAGGGACTAGCACAAACTACAGCCAGGAACAGTAAAACTAAACTAGCGGAATTCAGGAGCAGTAAATCAAAATTAAAATTAGGACTTTAGCATTCCCTACCAACCACCCTCCAGAGAAATTCAGACTAGGGATAGGAGAAGAAAATGCGATCAATGGAATATCACCAAAGATTTAGCTATGAACAGAGTTTCGTGCAACTTAATTATCCATGTGCCAGAACCATTACTTAGCTTCGATATCTTATGGTTTTCAACTCTAGCTTACTCTTGTTTGGGACTGAAAGGCTTCGTTGTTGGTATAGGTTAAGAAAAGGTGATCAATGCTTCTTCACTACAACATACTCATTCCGTAAAGAAATATAAAAGCGTTTAAATCACTAAAGTAGTAATCTAAACTCTCTTATATTTCTTTAGGGACCGAGTACTTCACAATTACCTGGTCCCTCCCTTCCTCTTTTTTCAAGACTGTCTTTAGCAAGGGTCCTATTCTTAACAACTGCTCCCTCCGTAAATTAATATAAAAACATTTATGGATCACTAAAGTAGTGATCTAAACGTTTTTATATTAGTTTACAAGGGAGTAGCAAAGGGAAAGCTTTTATTTTTTCTAAATACTTAAAACTGCAGCTGCATTTTTTAACAGTCCCAAGCGCACCTATCTTCTGGCCATCCGATCGGCCTAGTAGCATTCAGGTGGCAGCCAGATTCCATGGGCATGCATTTATTTGGGGCTTCAAAAATTTTAAAAATCAATAACTTTTGACTATCATTGAATTTCAAATCCGTTTTCATCATTGTGTTTGTCGTGATGAATACTTCAAAACTAAATTCCATATGGATAGGTTCCGACAAACTTTTTTTTGAACAACTTTAGGGTGATATTGAGGCAACTTTAGTGCTAAAAAAGCAACTTCTTATTAGTGTGCGTAGTATGATCGCCTATCAAAGAATTTTTCCGAAAGCAACTTCGATGCTAGATGGGACAACTTTAGTGCTAAACAGAAGCAACTTTGATGCTAGATGAATTGCATCGTGTTTATACACATGAGTTGCTTGTTGAATGAACTGGAGTTGCGCAAAAACACACTAAAAGTTGCTAACTTTTTTGTGATACTCGAGTGCAATTATGACAACTATTCACGAATAACAGGCAACTGAGCATTAATGGTAGGCAACTGAACATCAACCATAGGCAATTGACCATCAGTAATAGGCAACTGAGCATCAAAATTGAGCAATTTCACAGTATTTGTAGGCAATTGAACATCAAAATTGAGCAATTTCAAAGTATTTGTAAGCAACTGAGAATCAATCATAGGCAAATGATCATCATTGACTAATATGTACAGCTTTTATAGGTGAATCACGTCAACTAGTAGTCGTGGTAACCAACTTAGAAGAATCCTTCGCTGATAGATAGTCATAGTAAGGAGAGAAAGGAGTTGCTTGCCTATAGCACTAAAGTTGTCTCTATAGCACACAAAATTGCTCGAAAAAAGTTCGTCAAAACCTATTCATATGAAATCTAGTTTTGAAGAACTCGCCACGAGAAACCCAATAGTGAAAACGGATCTAAATTCCGACACTCGAATCAAAAGTTATGACTTTTTGAATTTTATAAAACGCTAATAAATGCACGTGGTTTCCTTTTTCGTTGTCCTCGCGGAGCACCTGGGTGATGTTACCTTTTCTGGCAGGTGCACTCGCTCTATCGTGAACGAGCGCCGGTGCACTCACTAGCCGCATCCTTGATTTTTAGAGGCATTTTCATCTTGGAATATATGGTTATAAAAAAATTGAGCATGCATATGCAATCACATAAGTCTAGAGAAACATCACTAAAAATTTCTGCCAAAAAGAAGACTTCACTGGAAAAACACCTCACTTGGTTGAAAGCCATACAACCTTGCCGGGTTCATTGTTTAGAATCACACTAGGAAAAAGGCCCGTGCGTTGCAACGGGAGAAAAAAAACCTCTCATGTCTCTAGTTTAGTTAATTGATTTTTTAAAAATGACTTAATATTGAATAATACATATAAATGATTTGAATAAACATTAGTCAAAACCCTTAATTTTGTGAATATGTTTTTTATCATATAAAAAATATGCCCGTGCATTGTAACGAGAGAGAAAAAAATCTTGCAACATAACAATTCTAGCATCAGGTTGCACAAATATGCCTGTACGTAGCAAGGGGAAACATAAATATTTATTTACCTTTAAAAACTAAAAAAATCAAATGTTTAAACATTTTATTAAAGTTGGAACATTATTTAAAATTACAGTTTGGAACACGAGTTTTTTTTAAAAATAAATTCTCTAGGTGCTGGCCCAAAAGAGACGCATATATGGGTTGCACACTTTACTTTGGAATCTAAAACATGGTTGCATGCTTATACCTATGAGCATCAGACATGGGCCTATATGCCGCTGCATGTCAAATACCAATAAATCGGAACAATAATTATGTTGATTAAGATTTGACATGGGCCTATACGAGCAACGGGTAGTAAACATTTCTAATATATTGATTTACATTGTACCCTATATAATATTTTAAAAAATATAAATAACAACATATTCAAACTCTATACATTTTTCTAATCAAGCTCGATACATAACATGTTTAAATTGGATTTACGGTTTAGAAAATATTATTATTTAAAATTACATATTTATTCTGAATAGACTCTGGGGTTATTAAAATTATTTAACATGTAAAATAACAATATATTCAAACTCTACATATTTTTCTAATCAAATTTCATATATAACATGTTTAAATTAGATTTACGGTTTAAAAGATATTGTTATTTGAAAATGCATATTTATTCTGAATAGACTCCGGGGTTATTAACACATATGTCAGGGGGGTTTACGCAAAAGTATTTTAAAAGATTCACAGAAAGATGGACTACGGGTTATTTAGCGTTAATGTCAGGGGGTTTTGTGTAAAATACGAAAATAACAGTTCGGAATCACTTAAAGACGGACTGTGAGTTGATTAACGAAAATGACAGGGTGTTTTGTGTAAAATTACCCTGACGGACGACGGAAACACTCCATGCTTTATTATTAGACTAGTACAAATGCCCGTGCGTTGCACCGGACGGGAAAGGAACACTACCTATTTCATGGGCCATTGATGTTCAATTTTACTAAACGTCGATGATAAGGTTAAACGTGCAAATTTTCTTTATTAATGAAAGTTAACATTTTCATTGAAATTGGAACACTTATTTAACAATACTTACATTTTCTAAAAATTATAACATTTCTCTAAAAAAGTACTTTTTGAAACAGATTTTATCTTTGCCGTACACCAACCGCCCTTCACTTTGTAAACTCATTTCCAAGAAGCAGCTCTAGTCCAGGGGCAGTCACAATGGCACTGCGTTCTCTGGCCGTGCTCGTGGTCTTCCTAGCGCTCTCGCAGACCGCCTCGGCCAAGCCCTGGCTCGATGACAAGTTCAACACGGACGACAATGTATTCGACAATGTATTAATCCACTTGTTTACATAAACCTCGTATCAACAGTTTAGTATACATTATCATATATTGATTGGTTATTGTGCACAATGGAAAATAAATAGGATGACTATGTACATATTATAAACTTTAGCATATGGTAGCTAGTAGGAATCAACATCCGCTATAGTGTCAATTCTATCTTTTATGAGAGCATTAAACTGTTATATCTACTCAAGTTAAATGGGACAAGAAACATGTGTAATAGGCATTTCCAAAATAACCAATATAGAGAAGGTATTAATTAATATCACAAAATAAGCTTTATTGTAGAAAGTAACATGCAAAATAATAGCATATTTGAAATCTTCACTTTTTTTGAATGATTTTCATATATAACATGTTAGATTTAGAGTTAGGATTTAAAAGATACAAATGTTTTAAAAGCATTTGAATTTACACAAAAAACTGAAGCAATAGGAAAAATAGGGCAGTGCCGCACTCGAACTCGGGTCTCCGATCAGTGCATGAAGACGTCGGTGCGTTAGCCACTGGGCTAGATCCATGAACGTGATGAAATTGAGGCGGGACTTTATATATACCAAATTACAACGAACAGTTTTTCGCTTTTCAACTTAAAAAGGGAGTGCGGGTTAAATACACAAAATGTCAAGGGCTTTTTTGTAAAAATGCAATGACGGACGGCAGAAGCGATGCGTGCTTTATTATTAGGGGAAAAAAAGATGTGCACATAAATCTAAAAGCTTATTCCACATATCTAAAGTATCATAATGCAATAGAAATCTATATTTTTTTTATTTGCGACATCATCCCAAAATCTTGCCTTACAACCAAGGGCAGCAGCAGGATTGGGCCAGCCCTAGGCCTGCTTCACTATAATGTTTATTTTAGCAGACTTCAGTGTAATGTACATACAAGAAGTTACAGTGCTACTAGAAGCATAAGCATTGGCGTTGCGCAAGGGAGCTATTTCCCAGAAAACCCTATTTGCTGCAACAAATAGTCGGGGATTCGCACAGGGGTGTCCATGCCTGGGCTAGCCCGTTTTCTTTTTATTCGTTTTATCTGTTTCTGTTTCTATTTATTTCCTTTTTCATTTTTATTTTCTATTTTAAAGTTTTACTAAAATGTCCATAATTGTATTTTTCAAAAACATATTCAGAAATTTTTCCTTTAAAAAGTCAGAAATTCCTATTTAGAATTTCATGAATTGCTCACTATTTTAATATATGCACAGATTTTATTTTCTTTCTTGGTATTAATTTATTCTTTATTTACATTGCCTTTTTCCATTTTATTTTATTTTTTAATCATACTTGTGTTTTCTTTTGTTTTTTCATCACGCATCTACGCTTACATTTTTTTCCTCGGTATACATTGTTTTCTTTCTCATTTTCACTAACTTCAATATTTTTCATTCGTTCTCATCGGTTTTCTTTTTGTTTTTTTCTCTTTCGACTTTCATTGATTTTATTGTTTTTATTTGTTTATTTGTCGGTTTTCACCAGTTACCTTTTTGTTCAACCCCAGTCTCCTTTTGCTGTTCACAATGTAAATTTTTAGTGTAGATGAGAATTTTTTATTGATATACATTGTACATTTTCTAAATCAATTATTTACATTTTAAATTAAAATACATGTTTCGGAACATTTTTTTAATACATGGTAAACATTTTTCAAGTACATTGTGAACATTTTTCCATGACCATAAACATTTTCTCACACATAATATATATGTATTGTATATATCAGAAACATTTTTATATACATGTTTAACATATTATAAATACAAAATTAACTTTACTAATATATGTATTTTTATGACTAATTTTATTTTATGTAGGTTATAATGTTTATATATAATCTATTTTGTTATATACTCCCTCCATTTCATAATGTAGTACGTCCTTGTTTATAGGTGTTTAAGTTTGACCATAAATTTAACCAACATAGACATTTGCGGTGGAAGCAAAATTACACCATTAAAAACTTCTTTAGAATACGAGTTGTATGGTATAATTTTTGCTCCCGCTGCAGTCGCTCACATTGATAAAATTTATGACTAATATTAAATCTTAGAAAACACAGATGACTATATTACAAAATGAAGACAATATATACTCACTCCGTTCCTAAATATAAGGTGTATTAGTTTTTCAAAAAGTCAACTATTTTCTATGTTTGACCAACAATATAGCAAAATATATAAATATTTACAATACCTAATATATATAATCTAAAGATATATTTTAGGGTGAATCTAGTGATAATGATTTCGAGTTCTATATATTGATATTTTTGTCAATAAACATGGTCAAAGTTTGAGAAGTTTGACTTTTTGAAAAAATAATACACCTTATATTTAAGAACGGAGGGAGTAATAAACAGTACAATGTAAAAAAGAGGTCGTGGCCTGTTTCCTGTGGCCTTACCGGCTGTCTCAGTGTTACGCTTGGTAAAGCGAGGCTGCCCTATGTATCATTACAAGTGGTACATAGGCGCGATCCATAGGAACTGGCCAATCCTATTTGGCGTCGTAGGTTAGCAATCAAACACATATCTGAAATCATTAATTAATTAAAGAGTACATCTTTTAAAGAGTACTCTCATTTTTCAGGTTGCCATAAGTGATACACTGCATGCGTGTTATTTGTTGCAATCTGAAAGTTTTCCTTTTTGTGTAGATCCATATTTTTAAAATGTTTTATCTTCTAAATCGGGCGTCTAAATCTCGAACTATTTTTATCGGTGGATTTCTTGCGTTCTTCAGAACTAGATCCCATGTTGATAGGTTTTGATGAACTATTTTTCACAAAAAACCGGACCCAAAATAACCGTGCCTCTCATGATAGAAAAAAACAGAAAACGTGTTTTTTCCGTGCCTCTCACAGAAGCAAAACCGTGCCACTTGCGAAAAAAATTCCCTTTCCGAGAGGCACGGACGTGCCTCTCACGAAGGCAAAACCGTGTTTCTCGTGAAAGCAAAAACGTGCCTCTCGCACGCGAGGGGGGGGGGCAGAAAACACGTTTTCCCCTTTTCTAGAGGCACGACCATGCCTCTCGCAAAGGTACAATCGTGCCTCTCGCACAAGAAAAAAAACGTGCCTCTCGTAAAAAAACATGTTTTTTCCGTTCCCAAGAGGCACGACCATGCCTCTCACAAAGGCAAAACCGTGTCTCTCGCGAAAAAAATAAAAAACACGTTATTTCATGCAAATTTGTTTTAAAACTTTTTTTGTCAAAAAGCTAAGAAATACCGGTGAGAAACCGAAACACTAAAAAAATCGACGTGCAAAAAAAAACGAAATCCGAAAGAAGCAACCAGAGCAGGAAACGTGACGGCGATTGAGAATGTGTCAAGTGACGGCGTGTGAGAGTGCTCGCTCGGAGGCTCCCGAAGAAGCGGTCGCTAACTAGTGCTTTCACACATACCTCGCTTCCCGCTACATACACTTTGGGCAGGCCCAGCTAGCTTCTTTCTGGTTTTCTTTTTTTATCATTTCCTTTCTTTTTTTCATTTTTGTTTTCTTTCTGCTGGGTTTTCTATTTTTTCACATTTTTATTTCCATTTTTTCTATCATTTTTAATTTGTATTTTTTATGTTTATTTTTTTATTTCTCTTATTTCTTTGTTTTTTATTTTGCAAGTATCATTTCAAATTGGTAAACATTTTTTATGAAATTATAAACATGTTTCGAAATCATTTTTTTTATCTGATGAACATTTTTATGAAATCATGAGCACTTTTTGAATCGCGAGTGTTCTTTTCCTTCTAGCTTACGTGCTCTCGCTTAACTCTTCTAATGAGCAAACAAACTAGCCGGGGAACAAGTTCCAATCAAGCTAATGGACGGGAATAGCACTCACTTGTTAACGGTCAGCTAGAAACACGGGTTATGCTCTGAAAGTATCGATACAATCCATTAGATGGAGGGGTGTGTGTGTGAATAGGAGACTATAAAACTTAATCTTCTTTTGTCAATTTGAAGGATACGCAACTAGGTAAGCACAATCTACATGACAAGCAAGCTTAAAGGCAACTATACTAGGCACCAACCTAATTAGCAAGCCCACAAGCATACAAAGCTAAGAGCATCGACAACCACATATGATAAATATGACCCTTCAAACGCCCGCGGATGCATGTGGGCGCGTCCGCCCGGAGTGAGAGTGCACGCCTCAAATTAGCACAACTATATCCGGACATGCCATACTAGATTCTTAAATTCATACGAAGCATGCAAACTAAAAAACATACGTACTACGTAGATCACCTAGCTACTCCTCATCGAAGATGTCGACTATCTCCATGTCCTCCGACGAGTACATGTACGACAACTGCAGCTCTGCCCCCTCCGACTGGTTTGCTCCGGCCTCATCCTCCTCCTCCATGTCCGCCTTGAGTTCAGCAAAGAGCGCACCGGCTTTTGTCTACTTTTTCCGAAGGAGCTGCCGGTTGGCATGCACATATTGTTGGAAATATGCCCTAGAGGCAATAATAAATTGGTTATTATTATATTTTCTTGTTCGTGATAATCGTTTATTATCCATGCTAGAATTGTATTGATTCGAAACTCAAATACATGTGTGGATACATAGACAACACACTGTCCCTAGTGAGCCTCTAGTTGACTTGCTCGTTGATCAAAGATGGTCAAGGTTTCCTAGCCATAGACAAGTGTTGTCACTTGATAACAAGATCACATCATTAGGAGAATGATGTGATGGACAAGACCCAAACTATGAACGTAGCATATGATCGTGTCAGTTTATTGCTACAGTTTCTGCATGTCAAGTATACATTCCTATAACCATGAGATCATGTAACTCACTGACACCAGAGGAATGCCTTATGTGTATGAAACGTTGCAACGTTATTGGGTGACTATAAAGGTACTCTACATGCATCTCCGAAGGTGTCCATTGACTTAGCATGGATCAAGACTAGGATTTGTCACTCTGTGTGACGGAGAGGTATCTCAGGGCCCACTCGGTAATACAACATCACAAACAAGCCTTGCAAGCAATGTGACTAAAGAGTTAGTCATGGGATCTTATATTACGGAACGAGTAAAGAGACTTGCCGGTAACGAGATTGAACTAGGTATAGAGATACCGACGACCGATTCTCGGGCAAGTAACATACCGAACGACAAAGGGAACTGCATACGGGATTATCTGAATCCTTGACATAGAGGTTCAACCGATAGAGATCTTCGTAGGATATGTAGCATCCAATATGGACGTCCAGGTCCCGCTATTGGATATTGACTTGAGAGTGTCTTGGTCATGTCTGCATAGTTCTCGAACCCGCAGGGTCTGCACACTTAAGGTTCCATGACGTTTCGGTATAGTTGAATTATAGGTGTTGGTGACTGAAGGTTATTCGGAGTCCCGGATGAGATCCAGAATGTCATGAGGAGTTCCGGAATGGTACGGAAACGAAGATTGATATATAGGAAGTTGGTATTTGGATTCCGAAAAAGTTTCGGGCATTACCGGCAGTGTGCCGGAAGTGACGAATGGGTTCCGGGGGTCCACCTAGTGGGCCCACCACTCCGTGAGAGGGTCACATGGACTTTGGGGTGGCGCCACAGCCCCTAGTGGGCTGGCCAATCAACCAAAGAAGGCCCATGAGGAAAAAGGTGGAAAATCCAAAAGAGGTGGACAAGTGGGAGAGGAGTCCTCCAAGTGGAATTGGAGGAGGACTCTTCCCTCCTTGCTTTGTCCGAACCAAGGGAGGCTTCCCTTGGTGGGAAAGCCTCCTCCCTCTCTCCTATATATACTAGATTTTTTGAGGGGTTTTGCACATAATTTTTCAGCCACGTGCTACCCTCTGCTCTAGATCGTAGTTCTTCCTCTAGATCGGTTTTGAGCAGCGCTTAGGCGAAGCCATGCTGGAATAGCTCCACCACTATCGCCGGCACGCCGTCACGCTGCTGGAGAATTCATCTACCTCTCCGCCCCATCTTTCTGTATCAAGAACGCGGAGATCGTCATCGACCTGTACGTGTGCTCAACGCGGAGGTGTCGTTTGTTCGGCACTAGATCGGGATGGATCGTGATGGGATCGCGGGACAGATCGTGATGAGATCGCGGGACGGGCTACGATTTGGATCGCGAAGATGTTCCACTACATCAACCGCGTTATATACGCTTCCGCTTAGCGATCTACAAGGGTATGCAGCCTCTCGTAGATGATCATCACAATGGATAGGTATTGCGTGTGCGTAGGAAATTTTTTGTTTCCCATGCAACGTTCCCCAACAGTGGCATCATGAGCTAGGTTCATGCGTAGATGATATCTCGAGTAGAACACAAAAGATTTTGTGGGCGTTGATGTTCAATTTGCTTCCCTCCTTTGTCTTTTCTTGATTCGACAGTATTGTTGGATTGAAGCAGCCGGGACCAACTTTACTCGTACGCTTACGAGAGACCGGTTTCATCGACTGACATGCAACTTGTTGCATAAAGATGACTGGCGGGTGTTTATTTCTTCAACTTTAGTTGAATTGGATTTGACTGAGGCAGTCCTTGGAGAAGGTTAAATAGAAAATTGCATATCACCATTGTGGCTTTGCGTAAGTAAGATACGATCATACTAGATACCCATATCAGCCACGTAAAACACGCAACAACAAATTAGAGGACGTCTAACTTGTTTTTGCAGGGCATGCATGTGATGTGATATGTCCAAAGACATGATATGATATATTGGATGTATGAGATGATCATGTTGTAGTAGTTAAGTATCGACTTGCACGTCGATGCTATGACAACCGGCAGGAGCCATATGGTTGTCTTTAAACTAACGTTTGTGCGTGCAGATGCTTTTACTATATCGCTAGGTTGTAGCTTTAGTAGTAATAGCATAGATAGCGCGACAACCTCGATGGCGGCACGATGATGGAGATCATGGTGCGGCGCCGGTGACGATGGAGATCATGCCGGTGCTTTGGTGATGGAGATCAAGAAGCACAAGTTCATGGCCATATCATGTCACTTATGATTTGCATGTGATGTTAATCCTTTTATGCACCTTATTTTGCTTAGAACGACGACAGCATTATAAGGTGACCCCTCACTAAAATTTCAAGATAAAATTGTGTTCTCTCCAACTGTGCACCGTTGCGACAGTTTCCCGATTTCGAGACACCATGTGATGGTGTGATAGACTCAACATTCACATACAATGGGTGCAAAACAGTTGCACACGCGGAACACTCGGGTTAAACTTGATGAGCCTAGCATGTACAGACATGGCCTCGAAACACAAGAGACCGAAAGATCGAGCATGAATCATATAGTTGATATGATCAACATGGAGATGTTCACCATTGAAGCTAAACTCAACTCACGTGATGATCGGACTTGAGTTAGTGAATTTGGATCATGCGACACTCGAATCACTAGAGGGATGTCAATTTGAGTGGGAGTTCTTAAGTAATATGATTAATTGAACTCATTATCATGAACATAGTCAAAAGGTCTTTGCAAATTATGTTGTAGCTCGCGCAGTAGCTCTACTGTTTTTATATGTTCCTAGAGAAAATTTAGTTGAAAGATGATAGTAGAAATTATGCGGGCTGGGTCCGTAAACTGAGGATTGTCCTCATTCCTGTGTAGAAGGCTTATGTCCTTAATGCACCGCTCGGATGTCGCGAACATCTGACATACACGTTTTTGACGACTATGTGATAGTTGAGTGCGTAATGCTTAACGGCTTAGAATTGAGGCGCCGAAGACGTTTTGAATGTCACAAAACATATGAGATGTTCCAAGATATGAAATTGGGATTTCATGCACGTGCCCTTGTTGAGAGGTATGAGACCTTCGACAAGATTCTTTGTCTACAATGTAAGGGTGAAAAGCTCAATCGTTGAGCATGTGCTCAGATTTTCTGAGTGCTACAATTGCTTGAATCGAGTGGGAGTTGATCTTCCATATTATATAGTTATGTTCTCCAAAGTAACTGCCACCAAGCTACTAGAGCTTCGTGATGAACTATAACATATCAAGGATGGATATGATGATCCTTGAGCTATTCCCAATGTTTGACACCGCGAAAGTAGAAATCAAGTAGGAGCATCAATTGTTGATGGTTAGTAAAAACACTAGTTTCAAGAAGGGCAAGGGCAAGAAGGGATACTTCATAAAACGGCAAACCAGTTGCTGCTCTAGTGAAGAAACCCAAGGTTGAACCCAAACCCGAGACTAAGTGCTTCTATTATGAGGGGAACGGTCACTGACGTGGAACTACCCTAGAAACTTGGTAGATGAGAAGGCTGGCAAAATCAACGAATGTATATTGGATATACATGATATTGATGTGTAGTTTACTAGTACTCCTAGTAGCACCAGGGTATTAGATACCGGTTCGGTTGCTAAGTGTTAGTAACTCGAAATAAAAGCTACAGAATAAACGGAGAATAGCTAAAGGCGAGGTGATGACATGTGTTGCAAGTGTTTCCAAGGTTGGTGTGATCAAACATCGCACACTCCCTCTACCATCAGGATTAGTATTGAACCTAAATAAATGTTATTTGGTGTTTGCGTTGAGCATGAACATGATTAGATTATGTTTATTGCAATACAATTATTCATTTAAAGAGAATGATGGTTATTCTATTTGCTTGAATAAATACCTTCAATGGTTTATTGAATCTCGATCATAGTAATACACATGTTCATAATATTGTTGCCAAAAGATACAAAGTAGTAATGATAGTACCACTTACATGTGGCGCTGCCGCTTGAGTCATATTGGCGTAAAACGCATAAAGAAGCTACATACTGGTGGGTCGTTGGACTCACTTGATGTTGAATCACTTGAGACATGCAAATCATACCACATGGGCAAGATGACTGAAGGCCTCGTTTTCCAGTGAGATGGAACAAGAAAGTAACTTATTGGAAGTAATGCATTTTGATATATGCAATCCAATGAGTGCTGAGGCATGCAGTGGATATCGTTATGTTCTTACTTCACAGATGATTTGAGTAGATACTAGTGTATTTGCTTGATGAAATACACGTCCGAATTATTGAAAGGCTCAAGTAATTTCAGAGTGAAGTTGAAGATCGTCGTGACAAGAGCACAAAATGTCTAAGATATGATCATAGAGATGAATATCTGATTGCGAGTTTGGTACACAATTAAGACAATGTGAAAATTGTTTCACATCTCATGCCACCTGGAACACCATAGTGTGATGGTGTGTCCGAACATCATAGTCGCGCCCTATTTGATATGGTGCATACTATGATGTCTCTTATCAAATTACCACAATCATTTATGGGTTATGCATTATAGACAACTACATTCACTTTAAATAGGGCACCACGTAATTTCGTTGAGATGACATCGTATGAACTATGGTTTGGAGAAACCTAAGTTGTCGTTTCTTAAAATTTTCGGGATGCGCCGCTTATGTGAAAAAGTTTCAGCCTGATAAGCTCGAACCCAAATCGGATAAATTCATCTTCATAGGATACCCAAAACAGTTGGGAATACCTCCTATCTCAGATCCGAAAGCAAAGTGTTTGCTTCTAGAAACGGGTCCTTTCTCGAGAAAAAGTTTCTCTCGAAAGAATTGAGTGGGAGGATGGTGGAAACTTGATGAGGTTATTGAACCGTCACTTCAACCAGAATGTAGCAGGGCACATGAAGTTTTACGTGTGGCGCCTATACCAATTGAAGTGGTAGCTAATGATAGTGATCATGAAGCTTTGGATCAAGTTACTAGAAACCTCACAGGTCCACGAGGTCACGTACTTCTCCAGAGTGGTACAGTAATCCTGTCTTGGAGGTCATGTTTTTGAACAACAATGAACCTATGAGCTATGAAGAAGCGATGGTGGGCCCAAATTCCGACAAATGGCTGGAGGCCATGAAATCAGAGTGAGGATCCATGTATGAAAACAAAGTGTAGACTTTGTAAGAACTACTTGATGGTCATAAGACTGTTAAGTACAGATGTATCTTTAAAAGGAAGACATACGATGATGGTGAAAAGTCACCATTAAGAAAGCTCGACTTGTCGCCAAGATGTTTCCGACAAGTTCAAGGAGTTGACTACAATGAGACTTTCTCACTCGTAGCATGCTAAGAGTCTGTTGGAATTATGTTATAAGTTGTTGCACTATTTATGAAATCTTGCATATAGGATGTCAAAACATTGTTTCCTTGACGGTTTCCTTGAGGAAAGGTTGTATCTGATACAACCAGAAGGTTTTGTCAATCCTAAGGATGCTAACAATTATGCAGGCTCCAGCGATCCTTCTATAGACTGGTGCAAGCATCTCGGAGTTGGAATATACGCTTTGATGAGATGATCAAAGCTTTTGGGTTTATACAAGGTTTATGAGAAACTTGTATTTCCAAAGAAGTGAGTGGGAGCACTATAGAATTTGTGTTAAGTATATGTGATTGACATATTGTTGATCGGAAGTAATGTAGAATTTCTGGAAAGCACAAAGGGTTGTTTGTAAGTAGGTTTTCAAAGGAAAACCTAGATAGAGCTACTTGAACACTAAGCATCAAGATCTATAGAGATAGATCAAAACGCTTAATAGAACTTCCAATGAAATGCATGCTTTGACAAGTTTTTGAAGGAGTTCAAAATAGATCAGGAAAGAAGGAGTTATTGGCTGTGTTGTAAGGTTTGAATTTGAGTAAGACTCAAAGCCCGACCACGACAGAAGAAAGAGAAAGGACGAAGGTCGTCCCCCATGCCTTAGCCGTAGGCTCTAAAGTATGCCATGCTGTGTACCGCACCTGATGTGTGCCTTGCCATGAGTCTGTCAAGGGGTACAAAGAGTGATCCCGGATTGAATCACTGAACGACGGTCGAAGTTATCCTTAGTAACTACTGGACTGAGGAATTTCTCTAGATTATGGAGGTGATTAAAGAGTTCGTCGTAAAGGATTACGTCGTTGCAAGCTTTGACACTAATCCGGATGACTCTAAGTAGTAAATCGGATTCATATAGTGGAGGAGTCATTTGGTCCATTTGGAATAGTTCCAAATAGGCGTGTGGTAGCAACATCTATAGGATGACATACAGATTTGTAAAGCACACACGGATCTGAAAGGTTCAGGCCCGTTGACTAAAAACCTCTCTAACAAGCAAGACATGATCGAACCCTAGAACTATATGGGTGTTTGATTCATTGCAATCACATAGTGATGTGAACTAGATTATTGACTCTAGTGCAAGTGGGAGACTGTTGGAATATGCCCTAGAGTCAATAATAAATTGGTTATTATTATATTTCCTTGTTCATGATATTCGTTTATTATCCATGCTAGAATTGTATTGATTGGAAACTCAAATACATGTGTGGATACATAGACAACACACTGTCCCTAGTGATCCTCTAGTTGACTAGCTCGTTGATCAAAGATGGTCAAGGTTTCCTGGCCATAGACAAGTGTTGTCACTTGATAACGGGATCACATCATTAGGAGAATGATGTTATGGACAAGACCCAAACTATGAACGTAGCATATGATCTTGTTAGTTTATTGCTACTGTTTTTTGCACGTCAAGTATTCATTCATATGACCATGAGATCATGTAAGTCACTGACACCGTAGGAATGCCTTGTGTGTATTAAACATCTGGGTGACTATAAAGGTACTCTACACGCATCTTCGAAGGTGTCCTTTGAGTTAGCATGGATCAAGACTGGGATTTGTCACTCCGTGTAACGGAGAGGTATCTCGGGGCCCACTCGATAATACAACATTACAAACAAGCCTTGCAAGCAATGTGACTAAAGAGTTAGTCACGAGATCTTGTATTACGAAATGGGTAAAGAGATTTGCCGGTAACGAGATTAAACTAGGTATAGATATACCGACGATCGAATCCCAGGCAAGTAACATACCGAAGGATAAAGGGAACTCCATACGGGATAATCTCAATCCTTGACATAGAGGTTCAACTGATAGAGATCTTCGTAGAATATGTAGGATCCAATATGGACGTCCAGGCTGCTCTCCCTCCCTCCTCCTCCGGCTGCTCCTCCTCCTTTGACTTCAACTCCGGCATGTTCGGAGGCAGCACGACTGCGATGTACGTGGAACGTCTAGCATGGATCTCCGCCTTGATTTGCATCTCGCGCTCCCGCATGAGCATCACATTGGTAGTGATCTTCCGTCGGGCCATGTCGATGGTGGAGAGCGTGGGAGAGGAGGCGGACAGACTCGGGTGGTGGCACACAGAGGGAGGAGGTGGATGTGCTAGGGTTGTGGGATGCCGACTGACTTAAATAGTTGGATTTGGCCTCAGGCGGCGAGCCGGAGCGACGCCATGTGGCGTTCACACCGTGGCAATGGAGGAGGCGTCCATTAGACCATTGGGTTTTCGGGCGAGTCTGCATGGGCCCCATCATCTATCCTACATGGCGGGCATGCACGGGCGCCCCCATATCTGCTTCATATTTCGGCTCGATATGAGGGGCCCCGGTCAGCCCGGCCGTTTGAGGCGCCCGGCTGGGTTAAAATTTCGTGACCGGGCCACCTGCGTGGGTGTTTGAGGCGGGTTTGGGGCGCCCAACTGTAGATGCTCTAAGTAAAGTGCAGGAAAGGATTAACCACAAGTGAGTCGGGAATGTGAATTTTATCCCGAAATTCACTCTTCCTTGAGGAAGAGCTAATATCCAGTGGAGTGATGTCGGAGGCAAAGATTCTGGAATGTGACAGAAGGTTTATCGTATTCTCCTCGAGTCACCCAAACGGACGAGCCTTGATTCACTCTGGGTTGGTCTTAGAGGCGACAAACACACCTTTACACACGTCTTAGAAGCACACTGATACTTGTGATCCGCGTTGGGTTTTCTATGAAGACGAACGGGTGATGCATCACAATATAGGTAAGTATTTCCCCCGAGTAGATAACCAAGGTTTATCGAACCAATAGGAGTAACAACCAACCCCCATCTTCAGCGACTTCACACAAGAGAAACAAACACTCGCTACTGCAGGATGTTGTTAACGCGACACTACAATCAGAGACCCTTCGACGAAACTGTGTGCGCTACATTAGTCGCAAACGGTGATGTAATAAAAACGTAAAAAGATACAAAACATTTGCGATGGCGGAGGCATCAAACACGATTCAGATTGTAGTTGCGTGTGCGATGTATGGCATACAAATCACTCGATGAACTGTTTGCGATGAGAATAACAACACAAATGGTCAGATAGATGAAGGTGTGTGCGATATACACCATACAGTTCAATTGGATGAACTGTTTGTGATTAGGCAACACAACAGAAACAATCATCCAGATCAAGGTGTGCGTGACATACATCGTATAGTTCACTCGGATGAACTGATTGAGATTAGGCAACACAACATAAACGGTTCAACTTAACAAGATGTGTGTGATACGCGACAAACAAGTGAGTAATCAAAAATGTGTCGGAAGAATGATAACAACATAGACAATTCCTATTAACAAGCCGTGTGTGTTATGAGCAAATGATTGCTCGTATACAATTGTGAGCGATTGATGAAATCATCACCGACGGGTTCCATTGTTTAGTCCGTGTGCGATGTGATTTGCTCTGTCCGCACAACATCTACGCTCTGTCTACAGAACATCAACATATATACTTATAAGAACAACATTGCATAACAAGATTAAGCATACAACTACATAATTTACTACACACATAACATTTCCACACACCAAAGTAAGCAATTACATGCATACTAAACTACGAGAAACGAGCATCTGATCATCTACTTGTTGTTGTGACAATGCTTGCCATTGCTCTTCTTGCAGTTGGATCCCTGGCCATTTTGGGGAAGGATGCACTTCCTCAAGTAAACGATCCGCGTGTACATCTCATAGCTCGTGTATGCCTCCATGGCCGCGTACACGACATGAGCTTTGTCGAGTTTCTCCATCCAGGCCGAGTGCCATGCACGCTTGTCCTTGTTGCACTAATCCTTCATGTCTCTGTAGTAGGGGTCGTTGATGGCCTCGGCGAGGTGAACGAGTGAGTCCTTCTCATGATTCTTGTTGTCCCATATCTTGTATTGGCCCTGGTTGTCGACAAGATTCTGGCAGGCGATGCTACTGCAACAAAAGACCTTCCAACGGCGCCAGAAATTGGAGTGTTGCTTGATACTCCTCAGCAACGGCACCAGGAATCCTTCAGCTGCGGCTACGCCTTAAGGGACTTCCTAGGCAAGTATACAAAGGATTTCCCCCGCCGCCTTGGAGCCTTGCGTTGGTGTTCCCTCGAAGCGGAAAGGGTGATGTAGCGTAGCGATGGTAAGTATTTCCCTCAGTTTGAGAACCAAGGTATCAATCCGGCGGAAGAGTATCTCAAGATCCTGCACAAACACAAAAACTTGCACCCAACTCTATGAAGGGGTTGTCAATCCCTTATAGATTGTTTGCCAAGTGAGAACTGAAAGCAACAAAGTAACAAAGCAAAGTAAAAGCGGAGGTGTAAACGATGGATGTGAATAGACCCGGGGGCCGTATTGTTTACTAGTGGCTTCTCTCATGAAAGCAAGTAGACGGTGGGTGAACAAATTATTGTCGAGCAATTGATAGGACTGTGCAGAGTCGTGACGATATCTATGCAATGATTATTTCTGTAGGCATCACGTTCGAAACAAGTAGACCGATACTTTCTGCATCTACTACAATTACTCCACACGTCGACCGCTATCCAGCATGCATCTAGTGTATTAAGTCCATAAGAACAGAGTAACGCCTTAAGCAAGATGACATGATGTAGAGGGATAATCTCAAACCAATGATAAAAACCCCATCTTTTTACCCTTGATGGCAACTGCTTGATGTGTGCCTTGCTGCCCCTACTATCACTGGGAAAGGTCAGCACATGGCAGAACCCAAAACCAAGCACTTCTCCCATTGCAAGAATCATAGATCTAGTTGGCCAAACAAAACCCAAGACTCGGAGAGACTTACAAGGATATCAAATCATGCATATAAGAAATCAGCAAAGACTCAAATATATATCATAGATAATCTGATCACAAGTCCACAATTCATCGGATCTCGACAAACACACCGCCAAAGAAGATTACATCGGATAGATCTCCATGAAGATCATGGAGAACTTTGTATTGAAGATCCAAGAGAGAGAAGAAGCCATCTAGCTACTAACTACGGACCCATAGGTCTGAAGTGAACTACTCACGAGTCATTCGAGGGGCGATGATGATGATGAAGAAGCCCTCCAGCTCCAAAGTCCCCTCCGGTAGGGTGCCGGGAAGGGTCTCCAGATGAGATCTCGTGGAAACGGAAGTTTGCGGCGGCGGAAAAGTATTTTGAGGCTCCCCTCATTTTTTGCGGAATATTTGGGAATATATAGGCGCAAAACCTAGGTCAGGAGGCGGCCAGGGAAGCCACAAGCTTGCCCACCGCCGCCTCCCCCCTCGTGGCGTGGTGCAAGCTTGTGGGCTCCCTGGGGCCCACCTGGCTCTGCCCAAAGGCTCCCTGGTCTTCTTTCATTCGGGAAAAAATCATTTCGGGGATTTTATTCCGTTTGGACTCCGTTCCAAAATCAGGTCTGAAAAGAGTCAAAAACACGGAAAAACAGGAACTGGCACTTGGCACTGAATCAATAAGTTAGTCCCCAAAAAAGATATAAAAAGGTACATAAAAAATACAAAGAAGACAAGATAACAGCGTGAAACCATAAAAAATTATAGATACATTTGAGACGTATCAAGCATCCCCAAGCTTAACTCCTTCTCGTCCTCGAGTAGGGAAGTGATAAGAATGAATTTTTGATGTTTTCATGCTACCTAACATAGGTGTCCTTTGTAATTCCTCTTATGTGACGTGAATGTTCAGATCCATTAGATTCAAAACAATAGTTTGCTATTGACGTGGAAACAATAATAACTCAAGCAAACTAGCAAAGTAATCATGAACTTTCAAAATAACAAGGCCAAAAGAAAGTTATCCCTACAAAAGCATATAGTCTGGCTATGCTCTAACATCATTGCACAACGAATTTAAATCATGCACAACCCCGGTATTGGCCAAGTAATTGTTTCACACCTTTACTTTCTCAAACATTTTCAACTCTCACGCAATACATGAGCGTGAGCCATGGTTATAGCACTATAGATGGTGTGGAATGTGGTGGAGGTTGCAAGACAAAAAGGAGAAGATAGTCACATTAACTAGGCATATCAATGAGATATGGAGATGCTCATCAATAGATATCAATGTGAATGAGTAGGGATTGCCATACAAATGATGCACTAGAGATACAAGTATGTGAAAGCTCTTAAAGAAAACTAGTGGGTGTGCATCCAACTTGCTTGCTCACGAAGACGTAAGGCAATTTTGAGCAAGCCTATCATTGGAATATACAAGCCAAGTTATATAATGAGAATTTCCCACTAGCTATATGGTGGTGACAAAACGAGGGACTCTCAATCATGAAGATCATGGTGCTCAAAATGCACAAGTGTGGAAAAAGTGGTAGCATTGTCCCTTCTCTCTTTTTCTCTCATTTTTTAATTTTTTAATTTTGGTGGGATCTTTGGCCTCTTTTATTATGGGCTTCTTTGGCCTCTTTTATTTCCTCACATGGGACAATGATCCAATAATGATGATCATCACACTTTCAACTCAAAACTTAGAGCAATTATGACTATATGGAATGCCTTCGGTAGTGTACCATGGCAATGATCTAGCATGGCATAGACATCAATGGAAACATCATGCTAGCTATCTTACGATCGTGCAAAGGCAATGTAGACGTGGTGGCACATATCATGGTGGTATTTTCATGGCAATATATCTCGGAATGACTTTGAAAAAGCCATAATAGGTAGGTATGGTGGCTTTTTTGAGGGAGGCTAATGGTGGGTTTTGTGCACCGACGAAAGTTGCACGACACTAAGAAGATAGTGATGGTGGAAGGTGACAGTGCATCTAAACCATGGACTCAACATTAGTCATGAAGAACTCATATACTTGTTGCAAAAGTTTTATTAGTAATCGAAACAAGGCATTCAATGCATACTCCTAGGGGAAGGGTTGGTAGGTATAAACCATCACGCGATCCCGACCGCCACGCAAAGGATGACAATCAATATACTAATCATGCTCAGATTTCATCACATAGCGGTTCACCATACGTGCATGCTACGGGAATCACTAACTTCAACACAAGTATTTCTAGATCCACAACACCTTACTAGCATGACTTCAATATTACCATAACCACAACTCAAAACTTATTGAGATGAATCAAACTTCTCTAACTATTCAATGCACATGAAGGTGGAAGTTTTCGTATCCCTTTGGATAACTACCCCTTTTGAGACTACTTTCAAAGCATAGATCAACTACCAAGCCACGCACCGCTGCGCTCTAAAAGATATAAGTGAAGCACATAGAGCAAAAGTATCTAGCTCAAAAGATATAAGTGAAGCACATGTGAGCTGAATTGTCTACCAAAAGATATAAGTGAAGCTCGACAAAATCACGGTGTGTGCATCTCTCTCTCTCTAGGTGTGCATCAAGGATGATTATGACACAACAAAAATAAAAGACTCCTACGATACAAGACGCTCCAAGCAAAAACACGTAACATGTGGTGAATAAAAATATAGCCCCAAGTAACGTTACCGATGGATTGAAGACGAGAGAGGGGATGCCTTCCCGGGGCATCCCCAAGCTTAGGCTTTTACGGCATCCTTGAATCTCTTGGGGTGCCTTGGGCATCCCCAAGCTTGAGCTCTTGCCACTCTTTATCTTTTTGTCCATAAGAACTTCACCCAAAACTTGAAAACTTCACAACACGAAACTTAAACAGAAACTCGTGATAACATTAGTACAAGAAAGCAAACCTCCACTTCCTTAGGTACTGAAGCAAACTTAAATTCTACTTGTTCTGATGTTGGGTTACTGTACTTTCAATCTTCCATGGCTAATACCCCCCGATACTATCCATAGTTTCATCAAAATAAGCAACCAACACAACAAAAACAGAATCTGTTAACAGCAGACCAGTCTGTAGCAATCTGTATGTTTTGTATACCTCTGGTACTTCCAAAATTCTGAAAACTTACGGCAGTCTGAATAATTTGCGTAGAAATCAGCAGCAAAAAGAATCTACTCAAAATCTCTTACAGAAAAAAAATGAAAATTATTTTCGTGAGCAGAAAGTTTCTGTCTTTTCCACCATGACCAAGCGATCATCCTCAAGACTAATCATAACGGTTTTGCTTGGCACAAACGCAAAAAGAAACAAAAAAACACAATCATAACAGAATTATGAAAGTATGGAAAACACAAAACAGAAATAAAAAGGATAAATTCGTTGGGTTGCCTCCCAACAAGCGCTTTTGTTTAACGCCCTTAGCTAGGCAAAAAGGTGAACACATCTAAGTCTAACATACTTCCTATGCATAGGCATTTTATAGGAAAACAGATTGTCAAGACAACCAATAGATGCCATATGCAAGGAAGAAGAAAGAGACAAGAGAAATCTCAACATCACAAGAGGTGATTTGGTAACATGAAAGTTTCTACCAAAATATTTTCCTCTCTCATAGCAATTACATGTGGGATCATATTCAAATTCAATAATATGGCTATCCCATAGGATATTATTTTCATGATCCAGATGCATACAAAGTTGACGCTCTTCAAAAATAGTGGGATTATCATCAAATAAAGTCATGACTTCTCCAATCCCACTTTCAGTATTGTTGCAAATATCACATTCATCATGAGGTTTGAACAAAAATTCAAGATCATAAGAAAGATCATCACCCCAATCATGATTATTGCAGCAAGTAGTGGACAAAGCAAACTAGCATCCCCAAGCTTAGGGTTTTGCATATTTTTAGCATGATTGTCACTAATAGGATTTATAGTGAAATCATTGCAATCATGCTTTTCATCCAAGGAGCCCTCGTGAATCACTTCATGAATTTCTTCCTCACAATTTTCAGATTCACGCATCTTACGCAAAACTCCAAAGAAATAGACAATTTCCCTCAACTCAATAGCAATTTGTTCCACACGAGTGGGTCTCTTAAATAGACTAGCAAGTGGATGAGGATCCATATCACTAGATTTTTAGCAAGAGAAGATGCAAGCATATTGAGGGCACATGGCACACAAGCGAGCAAGAAAACCGGCAAAGGAAAACGGCAAAGGCAAAGGAAAACGGCAAAGGAGAAAGGCAAATGAAAACGGCAAATGAGAAGTGGGGGAGAGGAAAACGAGAGGCAACTGGCAACAAAAATAAATGCAAGAGAAGAGTTTGTGAGACCTACTTCGATAGATCTTGATTTCTCCTCCCCGGCAACGGCGCCAGAAATACTTCTGCTAATGCAACAAAAGACCTTCCAACGGCGTCAGAAATTGGAGTGTTGCTTGATACTCCTCAGCAACGGCACCAGGAATCCTTCAGTTGCGGCTACGCCTTAAGGAACTTCCTAGGCAAGTATGCAAGGGATTTCCCCCGCGGCCTTGGAGCCTTGCGTTGGTGTTCCCTCGAAGCGGAAAGGGTGATGTAGCGTAGCGATGGTAAGTATTTCCCTCAGTTTGAGAACCAAGGTATCAATCCGGCGGAAGTGTATCTCAAGATCCTGCACAAACACAAAAACTTGCACCCAACGCTATGAAGGGGTTGTCAATCCCTTATAGATTGTTTGCCAAGTGAGAACCGAAAGCAACAAAGTAACAAAGCAAAGTAAAAGCGGAGGTGTAAACGATGGATGTCAATAGACCCGGGGCCATAGTGTTTACTAGTGGCTTCTCTCATGAAAGCAAGTAGACGGTGGGTGAACAAATTACTGTCGAGCAATTGATAGAACGATGTAGAGTCGTGACGATATCTATGCAATGATTATTTCTATAGGCATCACGTCCGAAACAAGTAGACCGATACTTTCTGCATCTACTACTATTACTCCACACGCCGACCGCTATCCAGCATGCATCTAGTGTATTAAGTCCATAAGAACAGAGTAATCCCTTAAGCAAGATGACATGATGTAGCGGGATAATCTCAAACCAATGATAAAACCCCCATATTTTTACCCTTGATGGCAACTGCTTGATGTGTGCCTTGCTGCCCCTACTGTCACTGTGAAAGGTCACCACATGGCAGAACCCAAAACCAAGCACTTCTCCCATTGCAAGAATCATAGATCTAGTTGGCCAAACAAAACCAAAGACTCGGAGAGACTTACAAGGATATCAAATCATGCATATAAGAAATTAGCAAAGACTCAAATATATATCATAGATAATCTGATCACAAGTCCACAATTCATCGGATCTCGACAAACACACCGCCAAAGCAGATTACATCAGATAGATCTCCATGAAGATCATGGAGAACTTTGTATTGAAGATCCAAGAGAGAGAAGAAGCCATCTAGCTACTAACTACGGACCCGTAGGTCTGAAGTGAACTACTCACGAGTCATTGGAGGGGCTATGATGATGATGAAGAAGCCCTCCAGCTCCAAAGTCCCCTCCGGCAGGGCGCTGGGAAGGGTCTCCAGATGAGATCTCGCGGAAACAGAAGCTTGCGGCAGCGAAAAAGTATTTTCGAGGCTCCGCTCATTTTTTGCGGAATATTTGGGAATATATAGGCGCAAAACCTAGGTCAGGAGGCGGCTAGGGAAGCCACAAGCTCGCCCACCGCTGCCTCCCCCTGGTGGCATGGTGCAAGCTTGTGGGCTCCCTCGGGCCCACCTGGCTTGGCCCAAAGGCTCCCTGGTCTTCTTTCGTTCGGGAAAAAAACATTTCGGGGATTTTATTCCGTTTGGACTCTGTTCCAAAATCAGATCTGAAAAGAGTCAAAAACACGGAAAAACAGGAAGTGGCACTTGGCACTGAATCAATAAGTTAGTCCCCAAAAAAGATATAAAAGGTACATAAAACATACAAAGAAGACAAGATAACAGCGTGAAACCATAAAAAATTATAGATACGTTTGAGACTTATCAAGCGACGCTCGAATTCTTGAGCACCTTTACATCGTTGGTGATGTCGACCGTATCAAACATGTAGTGGGGGTTGTTGACAAACCTGGAGAAATGCTCGCAAGGCCTTGTGGCCAAGTAGTAGTTGTAGGTGAGGACGTGATTGTGCATGCACATCTGGGCAACGACGATCTTGGGACGAGACCCAGAACGAGCGCATGTGTACTCAAGGTCAAACCCGACCACCTTGTACTTCTCCTCAGCAAGTAATAGCTCCACGATGTGGATGGAGTGCTCCACCCAGACCGGGTTGTTGGTGTACACCACTGAGAGCTCCGTGATGCTTCTGTAGGTGTCCACCATGACATGCATGGTGAACTGCTACTCGTTGTCGGTAGCTGCTTGGAGCGCCATTGGAGCCGTGTAGGATACCCTCTAAGAATTTGTCATGGTCAGTGTACTTCTTGCAATACCTGGGCATGGTCGAAAGGTTGAAGAGACACATGGGTTAAATGGACACTGTAATAAATGGGGGCGGCCGGCCTGTAATCGTCACGTCTTGTCACCGCATTCATAGCGAAGGATTCCAGTGCACGCTTGAGCACCCCACACGCGTTTCATTTGACCACGCGTGGACTCAAAGAGGCGCCAAACAGTGTACTACACAGTTTACCGCGCACAATCGTACAAGATTCCCGCATGGCTAGTTTGGCCACGCGTTGGCTAGAAGAGGGGCAAATCATGGGAATTTATTGGCAAAAGGCTTTGCAAAAACAAAGTGCGTGGAATGACTTCGATCATAAGTTTACCCATGAGTGATGAGGTCAAAGTTACACGGAAGTGTGACGATGGACACTCGAGTGCGATAATTAATTCTATGCTCTACAGGGTACACAGTTGAAGAAACCAACAGTGTGCAATAATGTCCAAGATCGCAGTCGAGTTAGCTATACATATCGTTTGCGATGAGATCGAGAGGGGAAACACATTCAAGAATGGTTAATAAAATCTAAATCCATTGCATATTAAAGTCAACATAGTACTACCAATATACATGTCGCATACGATGCCATTTTAACGATTGTGCCACAAAGGCCCAAAATATTACAAGGTTCAAATTCCATAGTTATATGGCTCAAATTCCAAGATTACAAGGTTCAAAATGATACTAGAAATGAAATTCAGCTCATTCAGCTATAAACGCCCGCGCTAATCAGCTAAACATGGATATAAGAGGGATTCAAGCTAATATTACCACTTGCAAGGCTAGTTTTGAAACCTTGCCATTTTTGCAAAGGGACGGGCCACTGAAAAGTCATGTATGGGGTTGATACAATGACTTCTGATTACTGTGTCATTTGAACTTCCAAAATGAAATTCACCTTTTTCGGAGCCTTTTCCATTCTTTCGAGCCGCTGGCACTGATCAACAAACCATTCATTTTTGTGAAATAAATGTAGGGAAAACCACATTACCTTTAGCACCCTTGCTCTAACAACAAAGAACCTCACGAATATAATCTCCGGTAAGGTCCCTCGGCAGGAGTTCCAAGTAATTTTTGAGAGATGCAGACCTAGGCATTCGATGTGATTGTTATACTGTATCACATTATCCACCAGTGGGCCTATTCTTATGTGCAAAAGAAGGGAATGTTTTAGTGCCTACATGCAGTTTTGAACACTACTACATGCCTATTTGGTTTGCATGATTTATAAAATGCACTAGTGTGCCATCTTTGATCCAACATGATTAACATGGGCATTTTATTATAATTTAGAAAAATGTAGCCTTCTTCACAAGAGGCTAGAGTGGATGAAAAAATCCCTAAGAAAACTAGTCAGATGAATCCAAAGTAAAAATTCTTATGGAATGTAACCATATGAATCAAGCAACCAATTAAACTTCCTTATGTAGCCTTTTGAATGTATGTAGTGAAATCCTCCAAAATTCCTTAAGAAAACATGTATGTAGTGAAATCCTCCAAAATTCCTTCAGAAATGGTAGTACATTGTCATTGTAAACTTGGGAAAAGGTGCCAAAAATTGAACTCCCTTATGGTTAACATTAACAGGTGTAACATCCCAAATTTTGGAATGTTATAATAAATAGTTGACTAATGGTTTGATTGATTGAGTGATTTAATTTGAGTAAAAATTTGAAACTTTTAAACCTTTTGATTGAGAGGGAATAAAATGACTTTCCCTTTTTCCTAGGAATTTAAATTCATCCATTTAAAATTAGTGAGAGAAGATAACATGACTTATTCAACTTTAAAGAATTTGAATGATGGTGGCATTTGAAATTCTTTCGGTATTTGATTCGAATTTATTTGGGCACATGATTTTCACTCGCAAACTTTTCCGATAAATACCTTGCCTAGCAAGTAAGAGAGGAGGTAACATGACACCCCAAAAAGTGAGATAAAAATAGTGCCAAAAGTTCTAAAAGACAAAATTTGGTTTTTATTGGATTTAAAAAAATATATTTTTATAAAGTTTCTCTTTTGTGCAAAAGAAAATCTCCACGTTGTGGGAAATTTCTTTCTGATCATTTTGATATATTATAATAATATTTTCGGAGTAGGATATATTTCCTATCGTAGGTTTTCCTTCCTAATTTTGAATAATAGAAAAAACTGCGCTTATTAGGAAAATAAGTGCCATGAGGCCGTACCAAATCTGGCCCGTATGTTCTTCTTCCTCATGATCTTCTCCTTCCTTCTACCGTGCACCAGAATGTCACGAGAGACCTCACCGGATCCGAGGGGATCTCCCTTCCCCTTCCATCTCAGCCCCTCCCGAGCCCCGACCTATAAGAACTCCTCTCCCCCTCGCTCCGTTCCCCATGAGAGCCACCCGAAACCCTGGCCACAGCTTCCCCGCCGCCTCGCCGGAGTCCGCCCTAGCCGAAGCTCGAAAAGCTTCTCGTGTTGCCTCCTCCCGTCGCCCCCGCACCCCTCCGACATCACCTCGACTCGTCGGAGCTCCTCCGCTGCCGCCCGGACCCCTTCGCCACCTCGGCCGGCCACCGGATCCACCTCCCTGTTGTCTTCTCCAACTCCGGTGACTATCTCCGGTGAGCTTCAGAAATCCCGTAACAGTTTTTCTTCTTCAAAAAAAGAGCAAACTTAGAAAATTCATATCTATTAGTCTGCAACTCCAAATCGAGTGATTCTTTTTGCTACCGGTTCATGAAAATCCCACCTATCCCGTGGAACCAAATCAAATATATTTTAAAATTTGAAAATTTGAATTTAAACAGATTTGGTTTGAACCTTGTTTTGTGAATATCGGGAGTTTAGAAATAGCTTTTGAGTTGATTCTTTTTGCTGTTGATCACTAGTGATCTTATTTATGAATAGGTACAAATTCAGAATGTTTGGAATATTTTAAATCAATATTTTATGCAAAACAGATTATGTTTTTGTTCTTTTTAGGTCAATTGCTATTTCTTTGCTATATTTGTTTTTAATTTGTTTCCTTTTATATACTTGTGAATAGTTATATTTTTTGTTTTTCTGTTAGTTAACACTAGGTTTTCAACAACAACAAAATTTTATTTTATTTGATAGCATGAAATCAATTCTAGTTCTATAATAACTTGCAATTTATTTCGTTGCTAGTTTGATTTCCTATCTGAAAATACTTTCAAAATAATATTGTTTTATGAGAAAAATACTTTCTGTTATCTTAGTTATTTTATATTTTTATTTTCTGTTATTTTACTATTTTAGTGTTTTAAGTTTAATTAGGACAAAAACTATTTTGTGATTGTTGTAGTAGAAGACTCCATAGTTTTTCTTTGAATTTTCCTTTGGATTCTTATTTGATATCATGGGGATGCATGGGGAAGTGCCATGACATCTTGCGGAAAGCTTCACCCAGGCACAAAGAGATGGATGGATAATTCAAGACCTGAGGCTTACCTGCACAGCCACAAGTCATTATGGGCTCTGGCTTGGTTGGACATCGTGGTGACTCTAGACGAGCGGTGCTACGAGATGTCTAAGAATGGTAGGATTGGATGGGCAAAGACAGTGGCTCAGAGGAACCCGTTGGAAGGCCATGTTTTGATCATCCAGTTCTCAAACACCTTGAAATGCGAGGACTCCAACGGAGGCGATCAAATCTTGTGGGGAACGTGTGCAAAACTCTGCAGAGTACTCAAACCTAATCGATTAGCCGTGTCCACGGTCATGGACAACTTGAGCCAAAGGAACTGAAACTATCAGTAATTCTCAACACAATAACTTAATGATGTGGGTGTTATTGATAACTTGGGTATGAGAAATGGTTGGTGGAACCTTCTCATTAACAACCAACAATGTAGTAAATTTTGCTTTTACCTATCTCTTGTTGTAGGAAAAATTTGCTTTAGGCAAAACTTAAACTACAGCCCCACCTGCCATATATGCATATAGTATAGATGATATTTTCACCACTCTCTTTTGTGACTTGCCGGCATATTCAATATGCTGACCTACACGGCTGCAACGTCTTATGTTGCAGATGCTTTCTTCGACGAGTAAGAGTATGATTCAGGGTTACGGTCTGCACTCAACCTGCCGTTGGTGTTTATTGGGACTCCACTCCCTTTGACTGTTTCCACTGAGATTTTGAGGTATATATCAGTTTTACGTTATTTTACATGTGATTGCACTTTGATATATACATTGGTGTATTGTGTGTGACAGCATACTGATCCACGGATGTCACAGAACACACGGAGGCTAGACTCGTTTTGAGTCGGGTCGCTACAGATATGGTATCAGAGCACATGTTGACTGTAGGATGCAACCCTAGGAAATGGCTTAGAAATAGGAAGACCTTGATAGGAACAACTTTTGTTTTCACTACTCTCGTACATCTTGAATTCTTTTACTGAACATTCCCTATTTCAAAACTGTAGATGGAGAGCTACACTCTGAATGAGATAGAGAACTACGAGGATGTTCTTGGAGGCCCATTTCTCATAGAGCTGGTACATATGATGAAGCTGCCGATACCTGAGATCAAGGTGACCAAGAGGAAGTATGGATTTTGGGGTGTCAGAACTAAACATTTTGGGCGTAAAGAAGACCCCAAGACTGAAGACATCAACTATGGCACATTGACCCATGACTCTGATATGGGCATGAACACTGCAGTTCATGATGCTATCGCACATTTGAGTTATCACCATCGTGTTGAGTTGGGTACTCACTACCTTGGAAGGCTTGGATGGCAGAAGCCTAAGGGAGCACACATTATCCTAACAGATGAGCAGAAGGTGAAGTTTTCACCTGTACTGGTGTATAATCAAGAACTGGAACATTATATCAAGAACCTTCAAATGGACCTTCTCTCAGAATTATTTGAGAATGGCGCACTCCGTGAGAGTCTCAAGATCGAGAAACTAAAGGTAGCCAATGTGAAGAAACACGATCCTGAGATTCAGAAGCTTCGTCAAGACTTGAAGAATAGTCAAGCCATGGCACATGTTGGTGATGTTGAAATCCACAAGCTCAAGAGCCAACTCCTCGAACTACAAGGACGACATCGAAAACTCCGCGTCAATAGGGAATATCTGTCAGAAGAACTTGAGAAGATCAAGCCTGATCATAAGAAGCCCACTGATGATGAAGACATGATATGAGCTAACTTAGTAATAGTAGCCCCACCATGAGAGAAATAAAGATGAACGCTATTGCGTATTGTGTGATCGACCATACCAACCTTATGTGGGTGGCGATACTATATTATTGGTTGAACTTTATGAATGTGTGAATTTGATTTTAGATATTTTTGGGTCTTTTGTTTATACCTTTTCCCTCTCTCTCTTACCCATCTCATCCGAAAAACCTTGGAACCAATAGATGGCGTATGAAGCTGGACTTGTAATCTCTGGACCAATGACCCAGCTGGAAGTTGAAATATGGATTCAGAACATGGTGAAACACTACGGGAGCAATTTGATTTCAAGGAAGTATGAAGTGGCACACGCTCTTCAATACTTTATCCAAGGTGCTGCTATCTGGTGGAAAATGCATCATGCCATACAAGGATTTAGTGGAGCAGAAACCTGGGACAAATTCAAGAAGACTATGTTAAAATCCCATCTGATTCAGAAGTGCTATTATAACCCGATGAAGAAGCCTTGTGCATGCAAGATCTATAGAGAAATAGGACACACCCAGGAAGAACACAAAGAAGGATGCCCTCATTGTGAAGAAAATCACCCAGCGGAGGAATGCCCAACTAGTCAGGTGACTTGTTTCTTGTGTGAAGGAACCATCCACTACCCAGCTCAGTGTCACATTTAACCCAAGGTGCAACAAGATGTCAAGAAGTAGAAAGAAGCAATGAAGGAAACACTCAAGAAGAAGATTTTAGAAGGACATGTGATGAAGGAAAATATTGAAGACCCTGATGGACAAGGCCTAACCAGATTTTTCTCCAATTCCTGTTCTCATGTGGAGAAGAAGGACATTTTTCAGAGGATTGCATGAAGGAAAGCCATAAATACCTGGGATACTTCCCGGCAGAAAAAGAAGAGTTTGATCCACTTGAAATAGAAGAACTGATCAGAATGAAGGAGTCCGGAAGGAAGAGAAAGTACACTAGCCAGAGTGAAATCCCTCCACATAAAGACCTGAGTCATATGAGATGTTTAAAATGTAATGAATTGGTCCACTACATCAATATGTGCCCAGGAAGGAAGCATGAAACCCAAGGAACAATAGCAAACACCAAGAAGCCCCGAGACTTGTCGGAACTCATTTGCTTTCGTTGCAAGGAAGCAGGCCATTATGCTAGTAATTGTCCACGGGGGAAGAAAGCTAAAATAAAGTAGTTAAGTTTTGACAATGGCAATAAGTGTACCATGAAGTACTCTTGTTTCATGAGATTATGGAGTTGAATTTTGTAATGGAAGACTCAGAGATTGTAATAACTTCATGAATCAATGGAATTTATTGTGTCATGATTTCCTATGTTGAAATTGTATGAGTTGTTTCTCTGTGAACAAAGACCTCTGACTATTTTCGAGGATATGAGAAAATATGGTCTATGCAGGCATGAGTATATTTCATTTTAAGTGTGGTAGTAATCGATAAACCCACAGGATCCAAGGAGTAGGAATGTACCATTTATACCAAGGAGCCAAATCCACTGAATACCATTGAAGGAAATGCTGGATCATATCAAACTACGTGGGTGACAACATTTGTAACCAAGTACTTTTGAAGTGGAATTTCGAGAATAGAATGAGGATGAAATGAAGGAATTATTATGGGGAACCAATACCTAAGGATAAACAGACCAATGGAAAGGAAAATGAGTTCACCTGTACCAAGGATGCATCCCAAGATTTTCATAAAGGTTGCCCCAAGAGCATGAAGGAATAAGCTATGACGTGTCAGCAAACGTTTTCTTAGGAGCATGCGTAAAAACGTGAGAGTGGTAAAGAATGCGATAGATGTTTTGTTCAGCTTGCAGAACCAATGGATTCGTACGAACTTCGTTCGTGTACAAGAGAAATTCTGCAATGCTTGTGAGGACGCCCAAGTGTTAGAATATGAGATTCACTAAACCTTATACAATGTAATGATTTCAGTGCGACATGGCTTGTACACCATGACGACTTACTCTTATCATTCTCTTGCTATTCGGAATGGTAAATCTGAGAGACTTACCCATAGTGAGAGACGAGGTTCTTTGAAGCTTTTCTTTAAGCCTTAGAATGGTGTATTGGAAGCCCATGTACATGGCAATCGTTGTCACGCGTAGGAAATTTTATGGTGAGGATGAAGCCAAGACCCTTCTCTCTGCAGGATAACCACAAATGGTGACCACCATGAGAATCATCGATATGTTATTTAGAATGATCACGAGACTTGTCAATTAAGAAGACCGAGTGATGAAAGAAGCTTACATAAGCGTAAGAACACTGGATTTTGAGGGAAACGTTATGAATATAACGGAAGAGCATCACCAAAGGAGTTAGTATGAAGAATGAGAAGAGCCAGATGCCAAGACCCCATAGGATTGTTAAAAAATTTGAGGGACCGGTAACTCTCATTTTAAGTGTGGTAGCACCCCACCTTGCAGGAGATTAGATTTGTTAGAAGACCCCAAACCCTAACCTTTTCTTTCTAGCCTCTTCAAATCTCGAGGACAAGATTCATTTTAAGTGTGGTAGGTTTGTAACATCCCAAGTTTTGGAATGTTATAATAAATAGTTGACTCATGGTTTGATTGATTGAGTGATTTAGTTTGAGTAAAAATTTGAAACTTTTAAAAAACTTTTGATTGAGAAGGAATAAAATGACTTTCCCTTTTTCCTTGGAATTTAAATTCATCCATTTAAAATTAGTGAGAGAATATAACACGACTTCTTCAACTATAAAGAATTTGAATGATGGTGGCATTTCAAATTCTTTCGGTCTTTGATTCGAATTAATTTGGCACAAGATTTTCACTCGCAAACTTTTCTGATAAATACCTTGCCTAGAAAATAAGAGAGGAGGCAACATGACACCCCAAAAAGTTAGAAGAAAAAATAGTGTCAAAAGTTTTCAAAGACAAAATTTGGTTTTTATTGGATTTAAAAAAAATACATTTTTTATAAAGTTTCTCTTTTGTGCACAAAAAATGTCCACGTTGTGGGAAATTTTTTTCTAATCATTTTGATATATTATGCTAATATTTTCGGAGTAGGATATATTTCCTATCATAGGTTTTCTTTCCTAATTTTGAATAATAGGAAAAACTGCGCTTATTAGGAAAATAACTGCCATGAGGCCGTACCAAATCTGGCCCGCATCTTCTTCTTGTTCCTCATGATTTTCTCCTTCCTTCTACCGTGCACCAGAACGTCACGAGAGACCTCACCGGATCCGAGGGGATCTCCGTGACCCTTCCATCTCAGCCCCTCCCGAGCCCCTATAAGAACTCCTCTCCCCCTCGCTCTGTTCCCCACGAGAGCTGCCCGAAATCCTCGCCACAGCTTCCCCGCCGCCTCGCCGGAGTCCGCCCCAGCCGAAGCTCGAAAAGCTTCTGGTGTTGCCTCCTCCCGTCGCCCCCGCACCCCTCCGACATCACCTCGACGCGCCAGAGCTCCTCCGCTGCCGCCCGAACCCCTCCGCCACCTCGGCCGGCCACCGGAGCCACCTCCTGTTGTCTTCTCGAACTCCGGCGACTATCTCCGGTGAGCTTCAGAAATCCCGTAACAGTTTTTTTTCCAAGAAAAGAGCAAACTTAGAAAATTCATATCTATTAGTATACAACTTCAAATCTAGTGATTCTTTTTGCTACCGGTTCATAAAAATCCCATCTATCCTGTGGAACCAACAAAAAAATATTTTAAAATTTTAAATTTTGAATTTAAACAGATTTGGTTTAAACCTTGTTTTGTGAATATCAGGAGTTAGAAATAGCTTTTGAGTTGATTCTTTTTGCTACTGATCACTAGTGATCTTATTTATAAGTAGGTACAAATTCAGAATTTTTGGAATATTTTAAATTAATATTTTATGCAAAACAGATTCTGCTTTTGTTCTTTTTAGGTCTATTGCTATTTCTTTGCTATATTTGTTTTTAATTTGTTTTCTTTTATACTTGTGAATAGTTATATTTTTTGTTTTTCTGTTAGTTAACAGTAGGTTTTCAACAACAAAATTTTTTTATTTAATTTGATAGCGTGAAATCAATTCTAGTTCTATAATAACTTGTAATTGATTTCGTTGCTAGTTTGATTTCCTATTTGAAAATACTTTCAAAATAATATTGTTTTATGAGAAAAATACTTTATGTTATATTAGTTATTTGATATTTTTATTTTCTGTTATTTTACTATTTTAGTGTTTTATTTTCTGTTAAGTTTAATTAGGACAAATACTATTTTGTGATTGTTGTAGTAAAAGACTCCATAGTTTTTCTTTGAAGTTTCCATTGGATGCTTATTTGATCTTTCTTATTGATTTTATTGCATCAATTTTTATTGTTGTTTGTTATATTGATTGCTAGGATGATTGCTAGTATGATTGCTTATGTGAATACTATGTTCGATTATATAGATTTCATCCGAGAGTGACAGATAGTTCTATCAAGTTATTTTCCTGTGAGAGATATCTATCTTCATCAACCTTACGAGGCAAGTTCACGTTAATCATGTTTTTGCTATGGTTTTATATGCATTGTAGTTCAACCTTCTCCACCCATTGCATGCAAAGTAGGTACTTGGAAATTTGGATCTTGATGTAGTATTATGTGATAGGCACCCATCACCCTTGTTACTTGGCCCGGGAAAATAATTTTATTTTGCTATGCTTTTAGTAGACGGGGTTTTGGATGAGTGTTTATCAAGAGTGTTGTGAGAATTTAATAATCAAGACCCGAATACTTCAAGACTTTCAAGACCTCATGATGCAATATATCTGGGTGAAGGACGGTTTTGATGGGCTCCCTGGGGAAACCAGTGGATGACCCGGGATGCATGGGGAAGTGCCATGACATCTTGCGGAAAGCTTCACCCAGGCACAAAGAGATGGATGGATAATTCAAGACCCGAGGCTTACCTGCATAGCCACAAGTCATTATGGGCTCTGGATTGGTTGGACATCGTGGTGACTCTAGACGGGCGGTGCTACGAGATGTAGAAGAACGGTAGGATTGGATGGGCACCGACAGTGGCTCATAGGAACCCGTTGGAAGACCATGTTTTGATCATCCGGTTCTCAAAAACCCTGAAGTGCAAGGACTCCAACGGAGGCGATCAAATCTTTTGGGGAACGTGTGCAAAACTCCGCAGAGTACTCAAACCTAACCAATTAGCCGTGTCCACGGTCATGGACAACTTGAGCCAAAGTAACTGAAACTATCAATAATTCTCAACACAATAACTTAATGATGTGGGTGTTATTCATAACTTGGGTATGAGAAATGGTTAGTGGAACCTTCTCATTAACAACCAACAATGTAGTAAATTTTGCTTTTACCTCTCTCTTGTTGTAGGAAAAATTTGCTTTACGCAAAACTTAAACTACAACCCAACTGCCATATATGCATATAGTATACATGATATTTTCACCACTCCCTTTTGTGACTTGCCGTCATATTCAATATGCTGACCTACACAGCTGGAACGTCTTATATTGCAGATACTTCCTTCGACGAGTAAGAGTACGATTCAGGGTTACGGTCTGCACTCAACCCGCCGTTGGTGTTTATTGGGACTCCACTCCCTTTGATTGTTTCCGCTGAGATTTTGAGATATATATGAGTTTTACGTTATTTTACATGTGATTGCACTTTGATATATACATTGATGTACTGTGTGTGCCAGCATACTGATCCAGGGATGGTGTAGAACACACAGAGGCTTGACTCGTTTTGAGTCGGGTCGCTACAACAGGAAAGGAACATCACCTCGATATATAGCTTCTCTAGGCACGAAAAGCATCTTAGGAGACTGACAACTTGTTCCAGGTTGGGGCCGATAGATTCTCGTGCCAAGGCGTTCACTACACGCAGATTCGGGATCAAGCTTGTCAGAATCATTTTCTGGATGACAAGAGAACATAGATATTCAAAATTAGAAATAATGTTAATTTCAAGAAGGAGAGGAAGAAGGCGACTGTTGTACCTGAATGAGTGTGGATCCAATAACAAGTTCGGAGTATTTGACAGATGAGTAGCCCACCACTGTTAATTTTAGTGGAGAAATGACATTATTTTTGTTGGACCTTGTTGATCAACTACAAGTAATCTCTCAAGTGAAGGCATGTCCTCATTGACCATACTCGGTACACCTTTTGTGATCTCTTGTTACAGCACCAGCAACACACATAAATAGTCCGGAGAGTCATGAAGGTGATGTGGAAGATACTCAACCGATTGATCGCCTGAAGACGAAGGTACTCGAGTGTAGTACAGCCGCGGAGCAGGCACTCCATGTCATCCTTTGGGATGTAGACGTCAACAATATGGAGGTGCTTCAGTCGTGGTCGAAAAAGAGGGAACATGTCATTAAGGGGGTGGTAGTTCATGAACTTGGCGGGGCGCAGCGTGGGCGCAAGGTGGAGCACAGACGTTGACAACAAGCGCATATGACCATCATTAAAACTGAGCTCCTCGAGCTAATCTAGGGCGGGGGATTGGAACCACTCATCAAGCTTGGCTCGGTCCTTGTCGTTGGAACAGAACTTGTCTGTGCTAAGGCATGTGATTGGGCCATGGTGACTGCCGAGGATCTGGGACAACGTGTCCAAGCTTTTGTGATAGCCATGGTACAGCTTGTGGGCGTCGATGACGTCGAGAGGGGTGGAGTGCCATAGGGGGTGCCACCATCAGGAAAGGACGGTTGACCATGCCGCATATTTGATTGGGAGGAGGGAGATGATGACTATCAACATATCACTGGGGAGGCTGCTGATGAAGTCTAGGCCTGCTGGAGTCGCTTGCGGTACTTGCTCTACCCACCTCCACTTGTTGGCAGCCTCGTTCTCCACCTCCAGAGTCTCCTCATCAGCGGAGCTGTGTGATAGAAGTGGGAGTACATGGAAAATTTAGTTAAAACACGGCAAAAGAAAAGTGTATTGGTAACTACAGATTAGTAGATAGGAATAGAGTAAGAAAACGGAATAACAATTGGTTTCTTAAATACTACACAATTCCTTTGATATTGCTCGGTAAGTCAACATGCAAATACTTGAAAATAACACTTACTTCGAACAAAGTCTGTACAGATGATATCGTCGGGGAAGTTAGCGAAAGGGGGCAGATTTTGACCATGATGGACTCCCATAGGTTTAGTGTTACGGCAGAGTGGTATGTTAGACCTAGCTATTTGGGGCATGCGTTTATAGCTACAATTCACCTCCTGTCGACAGGAAGTGGGGGACAAGCAATACTGTGCACTTTGTGAGACACGTGCCACATCAAAGTTGTGCATTTGGTATTTGAACATCCAACCACCTTTTTCATACATATTTTTGGCCCACATGCAAGTGTGTTCGTGTTGCGACCCTTTCCCGCGTTATTTTTGCCAAATTTTTAAACAGTAGAAAAGTCGGATGAGACAACAGACATGGTTCACTCACACTAACTGTGTGCCACTCCCATGCCCATGTCACTCACATCAGCACAATACATTGGGCTCCACGAGGCTTCCCTCACAATCTCAAAAATACCTACCCGCCTGGAGGGTTTTTCTGTTTGATAACACACAATTATTATGTTTCGACCATGTGTGATGGTTTTTGTTCCCGCTCCCGCCCACATCCCTCAAAAATATCTTCCCAGGTCGAGGGTTTTTCTGTTTGATAACACACGATTGTTATCTCGAGACCATGTGCGATGCATCATCCAAATTTTCAATAATCCAACATTTTACTCCTGCGTAGTAAAATTTTCAGTAGCCGCGTCATTTCCTCAAACCCCCCTCCAGACACCCCCAAAAACTCCATGCACAGACACACATAGACACAGACACACACACACACACACACACCACAACCCCTCCCTCGTTCGAAACCCTAGCAAGGTCGCTGCTGACGCTGCTACTGCAAGGCCTCCATTGTCAACATCTGTCAGTTTGCCTGTGTAGCTTAATTACCCACCAATCTCCATACTAGTGGTCGTCATCTTCCTCGACGGGCACCTCGGCGATGTCGGGCGAATAGGCTGCGATACACCTCTTTTGGGCGAGTTGCTCCTCGAGCTCCACGAGAAGTGTAGCAGGGCTTCGCCTGCGATGCTCTGGAGTGGGGGATGGGGATGGGGATCTCTAAAAAATGGGTGTTTGGCAGGCGCCATCTAAGAAAATCAGGGCGGCTAGTACTGGCTACGGGCTCTCAATCAACACGTAAGAGTAAGCTGGTATGTCGCGGACTCCGGCTAAGACATCAAGGTCATCGACATCAATGGCATGACCAGGCTATGTCACAAGTTAAGTGCCCACCCCCAACCCCTTGGGTTCAACCATCGTCGATCTCATTGACGGCCCCGTCGCTCATCTCCTCTGGCTCGATGTAAAGAATTTTCCATCCTACATCACCATCGAGCCCTTTTGTCATTTCTAAAGGACACATTCTGGGACACTAGCTTGGAATCCAGAGCTGCCAAGTCATACCTCATCGATGACGACCATGACAAGGGCACCCTCTCCGACTCTTCCAAGGGGAAAGAGCCCATATGCGACATCAGGGAGGGCACCCTACAACCATGCTTTTCCAAGGGTAAGGAGCCCATCTACGACAACATGGAGAACACCCAGGGTCCATGCTCTTCCCAAAGGAACGAGCCCATCTGTGACAAGTGAGGAAATCCATGATTCATTTTGCCGTGCCTCTTCGCAAGGGCGAACCCATGATGTGTTTTGTCGAGTCCCTTTAGTACTGTAGGGATAATATGTCCAGTTTTAATTGTTGTATTTGTTTGTTTGTAGTATGCCTTGTTTATTTCAGTTGTTCACAATGTGATGCTCTATATGTGCAACTATTTATTGTGCAGTACATTTTCATCAATACTAGTTTTAAACATACTCGTAGGAATGAATATATTTGCTTGTTGTTAAGCCTCTTATAGCTAGCATATGCCTCTTTTAAAGTTTTTTGGTTGTTCAGTTGTTTGTTGTTAGCATATGTCTAGTTTCAAATGCCATATTTGCTTGTTCATAGTATGCCTTGTTTATTCCAGTTATTCACAATGTGATGTTCTATATGTGTAAGTATGAACTGTGCAGTTCAATTTCATCAATAGCAGTTTCAACAATACCACTATGAATGACTACATTTGGTTGTTGTTAAGCATGTTGTAGTTAATCCATTTTTCCATTTTAATTTAAGAATAACCAGTGTACTTAGACCGACACAATACCGGTTTGAGTGACTGCATTTGCTTGTTGCTAAATGTTAGACCTGTTGCAATTAACACACCTTTCCACTTCTTGTTTTGCTTAAATAGTTTGCTTATACCTGCACACTGAAGCTATCATTTGGAGATTATTTTTCCTACCATGGATATATTTGGTTGATGTTTAGCCTGGTGTGCTTAGCATGCCTCTCGATGTACTTACACAAGACAATTTTGGAAACAATTGTTGTTTTCCATCAAGGTTAGTTTCATCGCATGCCTAATATATACTCACTGTTCAGGATATTGGTAGCTGGTACCATATAGGCCCGGGGCTGACAAGGGATTAATCGGTGAATTGGACTTTTAACTGAATACATTTATCGGTAGGTTAACTAGGGCCAGATCTAATATATCTGAGGCTACATAGCAACATGAACTGTACTGAATGTCTAAATATGCAATCCCAGTCTACATAGTAACAAGTAAGAGTGTTACCTTAATGTTCTGATGATGTCTAGATATACGTAGAAGAGCAGTAGCAACAACAACAACACATCAGCAGTTAACTACACTTAATCGGGGGATAATTTGTAAAAATGCAATAAACTCCCTCGGGACCGTAATATAAGATTTTAATTCATCCATTGTGTGAGTATATTTAATGTTATAAGATATTATATAATGGGACGGAGGGAGTGTTGTACTTCATCATTGTGCAATTGTTGTTTAGCTTCTAATATTAACTTGGTGCTTTTAGGTACATTTGTCATTGGTGAAGATCCGCCGTTCGAACCTTTGTGCGTATGTGGCAATGAGATATTGATGAAGCAGCATCAAGTGAGGAAGCCGTTAAAGATGGTTAGTGAAATGGGACGAAAGATAGCAATTAAACTATTTGTTTACACTTTACATGAGACAACACTGAACTGCGGGATGGTAAGTAAGAACTCTGCAACCTTCTTTTTACTGCCCATAATGAGTTGTGCTAGATGACAGTGTCTGAATCATTTTCCTTTGCATTGGTTCCCAAAGAAGTTTACTCAAGATTACCTCTCAAACTACATGATCGGTGGGCATGCAAAGGTTAAAGTATTTCTAGCAAAACACGATGACCATCTAGATGTGTTCATGAAGACAATGAAGGATGGTCGGTCGACCATCACAAGGTGTTGGACTAGAGTCGTGCGTGACTTCTGCATGGAGGAGGGCACAATATGGGCTTCACTTCACCTTGTTTAGCAATGAGAATGCCTTTCGCCTATTTCTTTATGATCTTTAATAGTACAAGTATACAATTGTGGTTCATCATTCTTTATTTGGTGCTTATGTAATTCTTGAACATATGTACATGTGAAAAAAATAATGCATTGGTTGTTTGAACCTGATGGATATGAATAAAGCCATATCCTACTTTCAAATATAAATTCAGTACAATTTTAAATATCAACAATTAAATTAGGGTGAAATTATGACATGCATGTCATTATGGTGCACACGATCGGTAAAACCCAAACGTGTGTGATATGCACCATAATCCGACACGGTTCACAGGGAGGAGACGTTTGCGATTGTGCACGCAGTTGCCGTTTACAAAGCGTGTGTGATGGCAAAAAATATCATAAACAGTTTGAGGAAACTCAATGTTTGTGATAGTCGCCTTATTGTACACGCTTTATAATCATGAATTGTTTCTGATGTGGTACACATCGCAAACGATGCACCCCAGAATAGCGTGTGCGATAGTTATCTTGTACGACACTCTTATGACGGTCCGATGTTTCATAATCCTACGGGACACTCCTACAATGATTAGCTAATCTTCTTAATTAATTATCACATACGGTTCACGAGAAGTGAATGTGTGTGATTGTCTGCTTATTATACACGTTCTGTAATCGTGAACTGTTTGTGATGGGGCGCGCATCGAAAATGTAGTACCACAGAATACCGACTAGGGTGGTAATGCCACCACACACGAGTAGCAAGAATGGATCATTTGGGATATACGATATATCACAAATAATTGTGTGAATAATCGCATTTGGGATACATACGGGCATCACATATGCTTTGTCCTGGAAAACGTATGCATTCCTACTCCCTATCCCCGACAGTCTATGGGTCATGTGGGAAGGACCCCCTATCACCCATCCTAGCAAGGCGATGGTTTGAAAGTGCATTATATCGACTAGAGTGGGTGAATAGGCATTTTTTATGAATTCATCACTAAGGAATTTCCTTGTGAGGAAATTGCTCAGTCATGGACAATGAGCAGCGGTGTAAGTACTCAGGCAAACGTGCAAGATAACAACAATATAGTCTTCATGATGAAATGAAGCATATGATTCGCACAAGTAGCGTGATCAGGATAAGCACGTGAAGAACAAGTGAAGTGAACAATTTGGGATGAGGAAATTGTGAAAGTCTTCAGTCAAATTCTTCAAACAATAACGATCAATTTCATCAACACATACATGAGGAAATAGAAGGGTTGAGGAAATAGAACCAGGTGCTCGGTGAAGACAATGATTTGATGACCCAGTTTCAACTAATGTGACAGTCGTACGTGTGGTTTGGAGCGTCTTGGTATTTAAACCAAAGGACACACAATCCTTACCATATTCTCATTGAGCTAAGGACACACATTCCTCACCTAACACTCATGGTAAGTCTTCACGGGGACTTCCAAACCTCACAAACTCGGTCACCCGTTGAACGAAAATTTACTATTGGATGCTCTAGACCAGTGTCGGTGTCAGAACCGGCAGATCTCGGGTAGGGGGTCTCGAACTATTGAGCTTAGATTGATGGGTTGCGGGAAACAGGGAGAGACGATGTTTACCCATGTCTAGGCCCTCTTGAGGAGGTAAAACCCTATGTCCTGCTTGATTATATTGATGGGGAACGATGATTACAGAGTTTATCTACCTCAAGATCGTACGAGCTAAACCCTCGATGAGATAACCTACCTCTACGGATAAGAACCTCTAGTTTATATAGACACCAGGGCCCCTAGGGTTACATGTTACCAACTTAGATCGGGGGTAAATGGGCCGAACTGGTCCTCCTGCCTTGGAGTGCACGCCTAGTCTTTTAAGCTTTCCATCTTGATTACGTAGTTGTCAGATAATCCGGTCTTCGATGATGCAGCCCATATGATTGGCCCATAAGGGACAACCTGACTGCTCGAGGACCCCTTAATCCGGAACTCCCTCCGTAGCCCCCGAACTGTCCTTGAACACTAATGTGTATGGTCTTCGGCAGCCGAACACATAGACAAATCGGCTTGCACGACGAGTTCCCCCCATATTCGGCTGGTATCAGTTTAGTAGCCCCAATGACGTTGTATTCTCGAAAACGGGCGTCATTAAATCTGAAGGCTTTTAGAGGCCCAAAGGTGAATAGTCATCCATCTGACAATTCTTTTGACGAAAATTCGTGATAACAAATAATTAGAAAAACTCAAATCGTGGCTCGAGGACACTTTCCTCGGGGCACGTTCTATCAACAAAAGAGATAGTGTCCCGCATTTAAGGGGATTCAAATTAATGACCCGAGCCAACCTACACACGTTTCAACTATGTGGTTGTTTCGGGAAGTGGCACAGTTGGTGGCGTAGTAAGCGGAAAACCTTGATTTTGCGACCTCCCTTAAAAGGGAAAAAGATCCAAAGCCCATCACAGGCATTCCAAACCCTTGTTCCTTGTCCTTCCAAGCTCGAGCACCCTGATCCGTTCCATCTCCCGCCCTTTCCAGTCGCCCTCCGTTCCAAGATCTGTAATGGCCAACTCATGCTCTCACAGCAGATGGGAGATCTCATGCGTCTCCGAAGGGGACATCCAGGAGCTGAAGAGATGTGGCTATACTGCAGCCGGCAACGCCCACCGAGGATCGGAAAAGGGCCAAGTGGTACCTATGCCAAGGCCTGGGGAGCGGGTGGTCTTCGTCCCCCACTTCCTCCGAGGATTGGGCTTCCCGCTTCAGCCCTTTGTGAGGGGTCTGATGTTTTATTATGCGTTAGATTTCCATGACCTTCCTGATACTTCTCGAGCTTGCGTTGGTTTTTCCCTCGAAGAGGAAAGGGTGATGCAGCAAAGTAGCAATAAGTATTTCCCTCAGTTTGAGTACCAAGGTATCAATCCAGTAGGAGTATCAAGATGAGGCACCAATGTTCCTGCGCAAAAACAAACAAACTTGCACCCAACGCTATAAAGGGGTTGTCAATCCCTTCACGATTATTTGCAAGGTGAGATCTGAACGTGTAAAGTGCAACAAAGTAATTTTGTAGATCTAAAAATAGGATGTGAAGTAGACCTAGGGGCCAAAGTGTTCACTCGAGGCTTCTCTCATGATAGCAAATATTATGGTGGGTGAACGAATTACTCTCGAGCAATTGATAGAATCGCGCAAAGTCATGATGATATCTAAGGCAATGATCATACATATAGGCATCACGTCCGAGACAAGTAGACCGATACTTTCTGCATCTACTACTATTACTCCACACATCGACCGCTATCCAGCATGCATCTAGTGTATTGAGTTCATAACAAACAGAGTAAGGCCTTAAGCAAGATGACATGATGTAGAGGGATAGATTCATGCAATATAATATAAACCCCATATTTTTACCCTTGATGACAACAACATGATGCGTGCCTCGCTACCCCTTCTGTCACAAGGTGAGGACACCGCACAGTATGAACCCAAAACCAAGCACTTCTCCCATTGCAAGAATTATAGATCAAGTTGGCCAAACAAAACCCACAACTTGAAGAGAATTACAAGGATAGGAAATCATGCATATAAGAGATCATAAATCTGATCATAAATCCACAATTCATCGGATCTCGACAAACACACCGCAAAAGAAAGTTACATCGGATAGATCTCCATGAAGATCATGGAGAACTTTGTATTGAAGATCCAAGAGAGAGAAGAAGACATCTAGCTACTAACTATGGACCCGAAGGTCTATGGTGAACTACTCACGCATCATCGGAGAGTCAATGGTGTTGACGAAGAAGCCCTCTGTGTCCGAATCCCCCTCCGGCAGGGCACCAGAACGGTCCTCAGATGGGATCTTGCGGAGACAGAAGCTTGTGGCGGTGGAAAAGTATTTTCGTGGCTCTCTCGCTTGGTTTTGGGATTTTAGAGAATTTATAGGCGAAAGAGGTAGGGCAAAGGAGCCACATGGGGCCCACAAGCCTGCCAAGCGTGGCCCCCAGGCCGCGGCTAGGGGGCTTGTGACCTCCCCCGAGGTCTCCTGCCTTGGTTCTCAAGTCCCCTGCGTATCTTCTGTTATGGAAAAAATCACCCCGCAGGTTTTATTCCGTTTGGACTCCGTTTAATATTCTTCTCTCAAAAAGGTCAAAAACACGGAAAAAACTGAAACTCGCACTTGGTACTGAGTTAATAGGTTTGTCCCAAAAAATATATAAAATAGCATATTCATGCATATAAAACATCCAAAGTTGACAAGATAATAGCATGGAACCATAAAAAATTATAGATACGTTGGAGGCGTATCACTTCCCCCCGAATTCCATTATGCACATCTCTATCTTCATCACCGTTTGCGAGGCCTTCCTGCGGGTTCATCCGCACTTCGGTCTTTGGCTCAAAGTTTTCAATGTCAAGCCAAAGTCGGTCAGCAGTAAGCACGCCGACTATGGTGGGGCCGTGATAAGCAAGATCTGTCGTGTGCCATGGCCGGAGGGCTCACCAATCGACACCATCAAGAACTGGCAGAAGGAATGGTTATGTATCACAGAACTCTGAGATGCAAACTGGGCGATGCCTGTCGAGTTCAGATCTGGTCCCCTGGTGAGGCTGACCTCATGGGTCAGGAAAGGTCTGGACTAGGGAAGCTGCTGCAAAAATGCATCAAGCAAATGGTGGTGTCCAACATCCGGCTGACCGACGTAGTCCAGGTCACGCTTCATCTCCACATCCTTGCGTGCCAGCACCAAGACAACCCAAAGTGGTCTCACAAGGCCGACGATCCCTAGACAGTGCTCGAGTTCTACCACACCACTCATGAAGACTTATGGCAGATACTGCTCAAACCACAACAAGAGTGGCCGACCGAGGACGAAGACACCCGCTTGGATGACAATACTCCCCTTTGGTGGTACATCCGAGCTCCTATACTTACTCGGAGTCTTTTTATATTAAAGGTCTTACTATCCCTCCTTCTTTGCAGGATTTGCTGGAACTGGCTAAGAACATAGACGACCCAAATCCCCTGCCCGAGGAACTCAGTAATCCTCTGCTAGATCTGATCGTGGTAGAGGCACCGTGTGTGGCGTCGTACAATAAGAAGAAGGAGACCCTTGGGGGTCTCCGTTCGAGGGGTCCGCCAGATACAAAGTCTAAGGACACTCATGCCTCATCCACCCACGAGGGGGAGGATGCAGATGAGGAGGAAGAGAATATTCTCTTCAGGTGAGGAAGAGGGAGGCATCGGAGCGGGCCGAGGAGGGACTACATCCTCGGGCTCTGAAGAAATCTTGCATGAGCAAGGTCGCCCTTCTCGGTGCTATCCCGGACTGCGATGATGAGGTCGGAGCCTTTGGGGCGATTCCTCGCCGAACCCCTAGGGTCAAGCCCCCGGCCCGAAGGTACGGAATACACTCCTTAAATTAACAGATTTATACCAATTTTTTTTCGATAATGAGGACTGAGTTGTTTCCTATCATGCCCTGGTCCGAGATCTTCCAATGGATCAGGTGTCGGAGGAGGGTTCTCTTCCCGCTGAGCTGGTGGAGAGTCGGACCACGTCCCATAATACCCCTCCCCGGTCCTTGGATGAGCTGGCCGAGGTGATGTCCCATCAGGTCCCGCCGACCACTACCGGGGTGGCGATGGTCGAGGAGGATACATCGAATGCCAAGGATCGGGAGGTCCCGGCCGAAGTCAATACACTAGCCTCCGAGGACCGAGAGGTTCCGACTGGTGTTACTACATCGGTCACTGAAGACCAGGAGATTTTGGCCGAGGCCAATTCCTCGGTCATTGGGACCCAGGGGTCTGGTTCCTTCTTCGCAAGTGGAGAAAAGAACCAAATTCCCTCCGAGCATTGCCCGGAGAAAGCTTCTGGGGGACCCGATGCTCTGGTGTATACAATGCCGCCCCAACGCCGCCCACAGCAGAACAAGCTATGGTTGGGTGGCCGACCATAATGGAGTACGCCTTGACCGGCTCCTCTATTGCCGAAGAACATCGCACCCTTATGGGTGTGGTCTTAAAAAGTATTCAGTCCTTTAACAGCGGACTGAACAAAGCCTTCAACGGATTACCGACGAGTTTTAAGGAAATCCATGTAATCTTTTAAATTTCATTTACAAAGTTATATATATGCCTTTATGGGTATAACAGCCCCCGATCCAGGGGTAAGTTAGACAAGCTTATCCATGGCTCAGAATAACTCCTGGGCAGGGAGAGTAATCCTGATATTTTCCAATTATAACAGTGTTGTGAAGTAATTCCGGTTAAATTCCTTGTATGCCAATAACCCGTAGTCGTTGAAATTCATAATTCTGTCAGGCAGGGTTCATGCTCCATTGCGAATGCCAACGTGCTGGAGATGGCCTTGCTAAATCGGAAACTGAAGGTTTCCGATGAGGAGCTCAGTCGTGTGAATGTTCAGCTTGATGAAAAGCAGGGTAACTTCCAAGTACTGCTGTAAATAGTGTTACTGCCTTTTAATACAAAAGGCCTCTCCTGATTTTTAATGTGTGACCTCGTTATGCCGATTTGGTCAGCAACACAAGACAAAGAGTTCAAGAAACTCAAGGATGAACTGGAGCAGGCCAAGAAGGAGGCTGCTACTCACAAGGTGGCTGCGGAACAAGCAGTACCGAGCTGAGCTCCATTAACGTTGAAAGTAGCAAGCATGAGGCCAGGGTGGCCGAGGTTCCACAGGAGCTGTAGGAAGCCAACTCTAAAGGTAAGGCTTTGGAGCAGAAGTCTCGGGAGCAAATAACCGAGCTCTTCAAGCTGTCCATTGATCTTAAATTTGAGTGGGTGGAACGGATGTTGTGTGAAGAAGAAGTGCGCCAGGCCAAGCAGATGGCAAGTGGTAAGCAATACTTATTGCAATGTGCCTTTGATGGAAACATGTATGCATTTCTTACGCGGATGTGGCGTTCCTGGGGTGCCTTCATGGACCTCCCAAGGAATGTGGCGTAAGCAAACAATCACTACTCGGCCCATGACGGGGATGTTGAGAGGAGGTTCTTCTGGGCTCAGTTTTAGACTCCCGAGCCCAACCCAAGTCTGAGTTATCAAATGAAACAACTCATGGAGCTGCATAGGATGGCGAAGCTGTCCATGAAGAATCTCTGTATGATGAGGACATCAATACTATTGTTACACCCATAGCCCCAGCTGCTATTCATACTGGACGAGTTACTAGAGCTCGCGCATGCTAATTGAATTACTAGGTACTTTCGTTTCTTGGAAATCCTTCTAATGTTCATGAACATATGATGGTGCCTAAGTTAGATACTTTTGTTGTACTTATGAATGAAGGAGATAGCATGGACAAGAAGGATATCCGTTGGAGCGGGATCAAGCATGGAGAAGAAGGTGCATGCGCGGGAAAGAACAATAGAGCTTCTAGTGGTGATTTTCGCACTTCGAAGCCACCATAAGGAGAGCATGAAGGCTTGGACGAAATATTCAAGATGTCACTTTATAAATTTCTTCCATAGGCTATTATAGATGCTGCGCCACCTTATGTTTGTGCCAGGCCCATGTTTTTTCGAAATACCATATTATAGGCTATTTTTTGAGTCCGTATGTGTAGGGAAACTGATTTAGAGTCGGTTTTGGACCCCTCCTCCAAGGGGTGACGAAATTCCTCCTCTATCCCCCCATATATACAACCCCTTAGGGCACTGTTTAGACTTGGGTTTTGTTTAGATTGCAAGTTTTCCATAGCTACAACTTCACGTTCTTCGTTTGTGTTCCACGACGAGACCAAGGTGTCGCAAAACCCCACTTTCATCAATAAAACTTTCCTTTTATATTCACAATATCCAGATTGTAATCTTAGTTTCTTGCTTGTTCTTTGTTTGCGTGCAGGAAACATACCCTCCTTGTCAGGTTGATCGTGCTTCGGCGTGATCAATAACCTCTCGGATTTGGTTTAGCGATTGCTAATGCGCGACGTCCTCACACGTTTGTAGTCGGATCGTCAAAGTCTACTCCACCAAAACGATAACCACCATCTCATCGGAAGATAGGGGCAACTTGGCCTCTATCATGTGGTATCAGATTTCCAGGTTTCTCGGTAAGATTTTACCAGATTTTCGTAGTTAGATCGCATATGTTCTTCATACCTATTTTCCACGGAAAAGCCACAAATAAAATTAGGGTTAGATCATCATATCCGAACCAATCTGAGCCTTTGCATAGTCTTTTTAGTATTTCCCTTTGTTGAATTTTCGGTTACATCATCGTGTCGAGTTGCTGGTCTTAGTGTCTAGTCCTTTAAAGTTTCGAGTTTTGTTCATAGGTTGTCACACCGCCACCACGCAATCTTTCATCGCTTCCATATACCACCACCACGATACCATAATTGCAGCTGCCATATACCACCACCATGCCACCATCATCCTTGCTGTCATATATCACCACCACATATCCACCACCAATCCTAGTCCGAGTCCTTGACGTATTAGATTAATTTTGAGATCCTCTTGTTTTTGGTTTCGCGTTTCCTTACCTAAGTAGGTTTCAGAAAAAAAGACTTGCATGCTTTCCATAGCACTTTTTAGGCCAAAATTTCGGAGGGCGAATTTTTCCCCATCATGTTGTTAGGCCTTTTAGAGAGTTTTGAGACACTCGCCACCATAGTGATTTTTGTCGCAATTTTTGATCGTCGCAGCCTCGAATTGCTCCAAAAAAATAGTCAAATTTTGTTTCGTGCTTATCCTATTTTTACTCCTTTGGAAGAGTTTTGAGACAGTCGCCAATATAGTGATTTTCCGAAAAAGAGCCAAAAAAGCGCAAAAAAATAAAATCACATTGGGTCTTCCCTTGATTACGTGTAGTGTCGTGATTTTGTTGGTGTTCTAGGCTTGCGTCTCTAGTACGGTCTAGCCTAGGACCAACACGGTACCGTCGTTGAGCGTCTTTTCAACTTTGCATCTCTGAACTGATTATTGTTGACTCCTTTTGCTACCATACTATAAGCCTTCCCAGCCCCACATACATCTACATTGTGTGTTTGACAGCACCTAGCAGTCGCTGTATCCAAGCTTTGAGAGTTTTGACAACTGATACGTCTCCAAGGTATCTATAATTTTTGACTGTTCCATGTTGTTATGTTACCATTCTTTGATGTTTTACAATCGTTTTATAGCAACTTTATATCATTTTTTGGGACTAACGTATTGACATAGTGCCCAGTGTTAGTTGCTATTTTTTGCTTGTTTTTTACTCCGCATGAAATCGGTACCAAACGGAGTCCAAACGCAGCAAAACTTTTTGGAGAACTTTTCGGGCCAGAAGACACAAGATGGGCCAAAGAAGTACCAGAGGGGGGATTCGAGGGGAGCACCACCCACATGGGTGCGCTAGGGATCCCAGGTGTGCCCTGGTGGGTGGTGCCCTCCTTGGTGCCTCCTGCACCGCCTCTTCGCCCTATAAATCCCCTGATGTTTTAGAAACCCTAAGAGAGTCGACGAAAAACAATTCCAAGCGCAGCAAGTTCTAGAACCACGAGATCCAATCTAGAGCCCTATTCCGGTAGTCCATCGGAGGGGAACACGATCATGGAGGGTTTCATCATCCTCATTGGTGCCTCTCCGATGATGCGCGAGTAGTTCATATCAGACCTACGTGTCCGTAGGCAGTAGCTAGATGGCTTCTTCTCTCTATGTATCTCAGTACAATGGTGTCTTGGAGATCTATTTGATGTAATGCTTCTGTGCGGTGTGTTTGTTGGGATCCCATGAACAATGAGTTTATGATCAGATTTTGCCTTGAATTTTATATCCAATCTTGATTATTATAGCCTCTTATTTCTTTTCCGATATTTGGGTTTTGCTTGGCCAACTCGATCTATTTATCTTGCAATGTTAAGAGGTGCTTTGTTATGTGTTCGATCTTGCGGTGTCCTTTCCTAGTGACAGAAGGGGCAGCAAGGCATGCATGTATCGTTGCTATTAGTGATAAAAGATGGGGTCTATTCCTACATGAATAGATCTTGTCTACATCATATCATCGTTCTTATTGCATTACTCCATTTTCCCATGAATTTAATACACTAAATGCATGCTGGATATCGGTCGATGCGTGGAGTAATAGTAGTAGATGTAGGTAGGAGTCGGTCTACTAATCTTGGACGTGATGCCTATATACATGATCATTGTCTTGGATATCGTCATAATTATTTGTTGTTCTATCAATTGCCCAGCAGTAATTTGTTCATCCACCATTGCTATTTTCTTGAGAGAATCCACTAGTGAAATCTACGGGCCCCGGGTCTATTTCATCATCATATACTTTCAGATCCATATTGCTATTTGCCTTTTCATTTATTTGCAACTTTTATTTTCAGATCTATATTATCAAAAACACAAAAATACCTTGCTGCATTTTTTTGTTACTTCTTTTATTTTCGCGTTCACGAGAGATCTATTTATCCAAACTATCATCAAACTATCTATCTTTTTACCCGTGAGGGATTGACAACCCCTCTCTTACGTCGGGTTGCAAGTGTTTGTTATTTGTGTGTAGGCGCTGTCTACATAGTTTTGCATGATTCTCCTACTAGTTCGATCACCTTGGTCTCATCACTGAGGGAAATACCTACTGTTGATGTATTGCATCATCCCTTCCTCTTTGGGGGAAAATATCGACGTAGTTCAAGTGACATTAACTACACCGGTTGCCGATCACCACCTGCTGCTGGGTAAGAAGTGGTAAGAATTTGAGATTTTCTTGACATATTTGTGACACACCACCACCACCACCACTTTCTAGTAGTTTGTAGGTTCATATTCTTCTGTGTTCCTATTGCTACTAACCATGCCAGGTTCACAAGACGATGAGATCGATTGGGATAGCCTGACCAAGCGGGAGCTCCATGATAAATTTCAACAAATGATGGTTGACCAGGTACAAGACTTCGTGAACAACCTTGGAGAGGCCATGGAGAAGCTAGACAGTTTGGAGAAGACATTCGACACCAAGATGGACGCCAAGTTCAGTGAGGTGCTTGCCCATCTACCACCACCAGCTGCACCGTCCGTACCTCTCCAACAACAACAACAATGACATCAACGAGGCCCAAATTTTGTGGGACGAGCATGATGTGTGCCTTCCGAGCAAGCACATAATTTTGGTGCTGTTGCTCCTGCTGCTGCTCCTCCTGCTACTACCGGGGTTTCTGTGGTTGAGAAGAATGAGGATTATGATGGTGATAATGATGTTGAGGGAGAGGTTGCTTCAAATCAGCACCAGGGACAACAACCACAACCACAAACACCGGGTTGTCCACATAGTTACAATCACAATGGTAGGGCTGCACTACCCCCTCAGGTACGGGAGCATGACCATCTACTTAAATTTAAATTGGATATTCCTGCATTTGATAGTTGGTGTGTTCCTGATATATATCTTACTTGGGAGTTAGAAACAGAGGAACGTTTTACATGCTTACAATTTCTTGAGGATAGACGTGTTGTTGCTGCTGTTTGTTCATTCACTAGCTTTGCTTGTGTTTGGTGGTCTGAACATTGTAGAATACATCATGCTAATATTCCACCTGCTTGGGCTGCTTTGAAATCTGCTATGGGTACTCCTTGGGTTCCACCATATTATCAATGTGAATTACTTCAAAAGTTGCAGCGTTAAGACAAGGAAGTTTATTGTAGAAGAATGTTATCAGGAATTACAAACTGGCATGATTAGATATGGTATTGTTGAGGACAATGAAGCTATGCTTGCACGTTTTATGGGTGGATTAAATAGAGTTATTCAAACTATTCTAGAATATAAGGATTATAACAGTACCATGCGTTTATTCCATCTTGCTTGGAAAGCTGAACGTGAAATGCAGGATCGACAGGCATTGGCGAGAACTAACTTTTCCGCAGGTCGCACTTCCTCATGGACGCCATAGACCTCATCTACTTTTACATGTCCTCCTACATCAGCACCGCCTGCTTCAGCCACCAACTCCAACAGAGATACCAGAAAACAGGCCCCTGCCCCACCCTCCGCCAAGAGCACACCTTCTGGTCCACCACAGAGCTCTTCCTCATCCATGGCATCCACAGGGCAAACACATGAGGTTATCTGTCGTCGTTGCAAGGGTGGAGGTCATTATGCGAGAGAATGCCCATCCAAGTGTGTGATGATTGTTACTAAGGATGGTGGATATGACTCTGCTAGTGATTATGACGAGGAGACTGTAGCTCTTATTGCAAGTGAAGAATAGGGTGTAGATGACACCATACAAGAGACACAATACATGGCTGCTGACAACGCTGACAAGTATGAAAGCTTAGTTACTGAACGTGTTTTAAGTGTGTAGGTAACACAGGCTGAGCAAAATCAGAGCAACCACTTGTTCCATACAAAGGGAGTTGTGACGGAACATTCTGTTCGCGTAATCATCGATATGGGGGATTTGCAACAACTTAGCTAGCATGGAGATGGTGGAGAAGCCGTTGCTCACCACCAAACCAATATCCTCATCCTTATTACATCCAGTGGTTCAACAATAGTGGCAAGGTTAAGGTAACACGTACTATTCTGTGCATTTTAGCATATCTACATATTCTAATTTTGTTGATTGTGATGTGGTACCCATGCAAGCATGCGCCATTTTACTTTGTAGACCATGGCAATTTGATAAAAAATATGTACATCATGGTAGGATAAATGAGTACTCTTGTTCATAAGGACCAAAATATATTTTTGCTTCCTATGTCTCCTGAACATATTATGAAAGATGACAATGCTAGAGCTAGTAAAGCAAAACCGGACCTACATAAGAGTGAAAATCAGATTGTAGCAAAGGAATTTGAGCAACACAATAAGCCTAATAAACCATCATCTAGTGTTGCATCTGAAATAAAACTAAAGAGTGGTTGTTTACTTGCCACTAAATCTGATATTACTGATTTGGATGTTACTACATCTGTTTGCTATGCTTTTGTATGCAAAGAGGTATTATTTTCATTCGAGGACATGCCTCCCTCTTTGCCTCTTGCTGTCATTAACATTTTGCAGGAGTTCACTGACGTCTTTCAACAAGACGTGCCACCAGGATTACCGCCTATTAGAAACATTGAGCGTCAGATTGACTTAATTCCCGGTGCATAGCTACCCAACCGTGCACCATACCGCACCAATCTAGAGGAGATGAAAGAGATTATGCGTCAAGTACATGAGATGCTCGACAAAGGTTATATACGCGAATCTCTTAGTCCTTGTGATGTTCCTATTATTCTAGTGCCGAAAAAGGATGGTACATCGCGTATGTGTGTGGATTGTAGAGGCATTAATAATATTACTATTCTTTACCGTCATCCTATTCCTAGTCTAGATGATATGCTTGATGAATTAAGTGGCTCTACAATTTTCTCCAAAGTTGATTTGCGTAGTGGATACCATCAAATTCACATGAAATTGGGAGTTGAATGGAGAACAACATTTAGAATTAAGTTTGGATTATATGAGTGGTTAGTTATGACTTTTGGGTTAACTAATGCACCTAGCAATTTCATGAGATTAATGAATGAGGTTTTACAAGCTTTCATTGGACGATTTGTGGTAGTCTACTTTGATGATATACTGATTTATAGTAAATCTTTGGAGGAACACTTGGATCATTTGCGTGTTGTTTTTGTTGCTCTACGTGATGCACGTTTGTTTGGTAACCTTGGGTAGTGCACCTTTTCATCGACCGAGTATATTTCCTTGGCTATGTTGTTACTCCACAGGGAATTGAAATTGATAAAGCCAAGATTGAAGCTATTGAGAGTTGGCCGCAGCCCAAAGCGGTCACACAAGTGAGGAGTTTTCTTGGAATCGTCGGGTTTTATATGCATTTTGTGAGAGATTTCAGTACGATTGCTGCACCTCTCAATGAGCTTACAAAGAAGGATGTGCTTGGGGTACCGCACAAGAAGAAGCCTTCATGGTTTAGAAAGATAAGTTAACACATGCTCCTTTACTCCAACTTCCTGATTTTAATAATACTTTTGAGCTTGAATGTGATGCTATTGGAATTGGATTAGGAGGTGTGTTATTACAAGATGGTAAACCTATTGCATACTTTTTTGAAAAATTGAGTGGGCCTAGTCTGAATTATTCTACTTATGATAAGGAATTATATGCTCTTGTTCGGACTTTGGAAACATGGCAACATTATTTATGGCCCAAAGATTTTGTCTTACATTCTGATCATGAATCTTTGAAACATATTAGAGTCAAGCATAACTAAACCGTAGACATGCTGAAAGGATCAATATGATTGACTAGAGGGGGGGGGGGTGAATATGCAACTAAGAAATTGTAAACTTTTCTTTAAGCAAATTAGGTTTAACAACAAATAGGTTGTCTAGATATGCAACTAAGTGAGCAACCTATATGATGCTAACAACAACGATAATAAGCAAGTAGTAAATAAAAGTAAAGGTAAGAAATAACCACTAGTGGAACCGATGAAGATGAGGATGTGTTTCCGAAGTTCCTTCCCTTTGAGGGGAAGTACGTCTCTATTGGAGTGGTATGGAGGCACAATGCTCCCCAAGAGGCCACTAAGGCCACCATATTCTCCTCACGCCCTCACAGAATGCATGGTGTTGTGATTTCACTAAGTGGTGCCCTTGAAGGCGGCAACCAAACCTTTACAAACAAGGTTGGAGCAATCTCCACAACATAATTGGAGGCTCCCAACAAGACCACGAAGATTCACCACAATGGAATATGGCTTTGAGAAGACCTCAACCATCTATGGTGCTCAAACACCCAAGAGTAAAAAGATCCACGAGGGATTAGTGGGGGGAATCAAATTTATCTTGGTGGAAGTGTTGATCAAGGCCCTCTCAACCAAACCCTAGAATATCAACAAGTTTTGTTTACTAGGGAGAGAGATCGGGCTAAAATGGAGCTTCGAGCAACAATGGAGCTTTGGGGAAAAAAGGTAGGGCTCTGAGGGAAGAAGAACTCCTTTATATAGTGGGGGAAGGAATCCGCCAGGTGCCCACCCCCTCTGCACAAGCCAGAGCGGCACTACTAGTGGGAGCAGTACTACCGATGATAAGAGGCAGTACCGCTCAGGGAGCAGGAGGCCGAGCCAGAGCTGAGGCAGAGTAGCTAGTACCGCCCGGAGGGGTAGTTACATGCGGGTGGTACTACCGCCTAGTACTCCCTCAAAACCCGACCCCAAAAGTGTTCGCACTTCCGAGCAGCGGTATAGGCCAGTGGTACCAGCACAACACTACCGCCGGCTCGGGCGTTAGTACAGGTGATAAGAGGTAGTACCGCTCCTGGGAGCGGTACTACCACTTGGAAAGTTCAGGACAGGGTTTTGGTAGGGAAGAGAGTTCCATCGATGCGGAAGAGTGGGTGAGAGGAAAGTGTACGTGATGATTCCACCTAGAGTTTTCCATAGTGGATCTCCTATTAATAGTAAGGCTTTTCCTATGACTCAAGTCCACCGACAATGAAACGTAAAAGAGAAAACATTTTCACATCAAAACACCGAGGGGCAAGAATTGTCTTGTGGAAACCGAGGAAGTACCTGAAAGGCTTACCGCACACGATTATTCCGCAAAAGTATTGTCATCAATCACCAAAACTACTGGGGTAGAAATATGCCCTTACAATCTCCCCCCTTTTGGTGGATAGATGACAACACGGGATTTGCATAGAGGATAAAAATGAGATAGAATGCAACCCCATAGTCTAAAAAATACAGACATGCTCCCCCTAAGTGTGTGCACTATTTAAGTATGCTTTTGGAATGCAAAGTGCAAACACTAGGATTAACACCCCCCTATATTTTATAGACATACACTACTTGCATAAATGTAACAAATGAGAGTAATATAACTCTAGGAAGTGAAGTGAACATGATCGTTAGGGCACAATATAAGCATCTCACGAAATTAAAGACATAAGATAAAACTACGGTAGCATATGTCTCACACGAGTCTCACACACTTTAAAATGCAAACCAACATAAGTCCCACACCACACAACTTAGTCTTTTAAGCAAAGCAAATGCTAAAAGAGACCACGAGTGAAAAGATGAGCCAGGAAAGGACACTCGTGACTCGCAAATCCCAACACTCTCCCCCTTTGGCAGCAAGATGCCAAAAAGGGCAGAGAAAACAACAAGGATGAAGGAGGTGAGGTAATGCTGACACATCAATATTCACCAGACTCAGGGCTATGGTGAACGGTGTGAGGAGGATCCGGAGAGCCAGGCAACTCAGCATCGCAATCCCATAGGCAGTGGCGAGTAATTCAGGTGTTCTCATCAGTGAGTTTGTCCCGAGAACCACTCTCAATCATTACTCCAACGTGCCTTCCAAGAGCCTTGTGATGACTGATAGACGCCTTTTCAGCCGCGTGAGCCCAATACTAACCCTTGGCCTACATACACAAGAGCTTCTTCATCTTATCCTTCAACTTCTTAGCCCAATAAGGTTATGAACTGGGGGGCTCAACAGGGAAAGCAGTGTCCTCGCCAGCCACAAAATCCTCATCAGCCTCGTCATCAGTAGAATCTTCATCCATGTCTTCAGGTGCATCTTGTACAGGGGCAGTGTGAGAAGTCCACTTGTCCTTCTGCCTAAGCTGCACAACCTTGTGGGATACCAGGTCCCCAGCTTCAAACAACTCATCAAGAAAGGTTTCTTCCCTTGTCTTCTCAATCAGAAGCATCAGAAAGGGATCATACATGGGGCACTTAAACACAGACACCGCAGAGTGGAGCTCAGAACACATAACATGATAAATATCCAGAGGCTTCACCTGAACCTTGAATTTATGAAACTCGCTAAACAGAAGCAACTCAACCAGGTAAGAGTGGACCTAATCCATATTGCCAACATGGGGGAATAGGGTGTGACGAAAGATGTGGTGCATGATATCTAAGAATAGTTCCAACACCCAAGTGGACTTGCCTGTAGTAGAGGAGATTTTCTCAGTGCTGAACTTGTACATGGCTTGCTTGTGGGTAGCAGCATACTCATGGTCTGGACGGTAGCCCAGAGGGGTCTCAATACCCTTATCCTCAATGTAAAGAAGATTCATAAAGGACTTCCATGGAACAAAAAGCAACCTGCCATTGGTCATCCATTATAAAGTCCTTGCCTCATCAGTTCCCACATGAACCGTGGCAAAGAACACAACAATAAGCTCAGCATCAAAGTCTTTGTTGAACTGCATAATGTCGAGAATCCCAACTTGTCACAGAGGGAGAGAGGAAATCCGAAATACCTTTCATTACGCTGCATATATTCAACATCAATAGACTTGACATGAGCAACATATAGGTTCTCCCTTGGCTTCACAATATCATTGTAGATGGACAGTTGCTTCCGGTTTGAGAAGGGGCGGTTGAACATTGAAGGCTCCTAAGGTTCCATATAGGGATCGATCTTGTGGGAAAACCAAAATTCCTTAGGCTTCATAGAAGCCATGGATTGGGACTTCAAGGGCCTGATAGTAGGGCGCTTCCCCTTGGATTTCGATGCAGACTAACTGACCTTCTCAGCAGGAACATCTTCCTGTGGTTGGCTTGAGCTATCAGCCTCAGATGAATAGTACCACTTCATGCTGCCACGGCTGGGATTTGTCCTACGTTCCCGAGGAGCCGAGATGCCACCTCCTGAGATAAAAAACAAAACCAGACGAAAGCACGAGAGAAAAACGATGAGTACAATATAGCAAGACACCTAGATGATCGAGAAAAAGATGACGAACAAGGAGAAAAATTGTGCAAAGGCCAGCCTAGAGCGATAGTACCGTTGTCAGGGCAGTACTACCTCTTATGAGCGGTAGTACCGCCCAGACGAGCGGTAGTACCGCTTAGGGCAGGGACCATGGGGTGAAAACCACCACAACTCAGATCCGGTAGTACCGGGGATGCCTTGACCACAAAGTTCCTAAAAGATCATCATATCTAAACTCTAGCTATCATCCACACCCTTCACATGCCGCAAATCGGAGCCAAGAAGACATAGATACATCTCATATTGTACAAGACCTAGATCTAAAAAAGAGACCAAATGAGGAGAAGAACGGGGACAATATCGGTATCCATGGCAAGAGGAGGGGGTGGAGAACGATTCCACCGATTAAAATCACGAACGGGTGGCCGCAAACGGAGATCGGGGTCGGCCACCGGAGCCTTGGGGTCACCTTGAGAGAGACACCCAGGAGGAGGAGTGGGGATGAATGGGTATGGGGAGAGAACTGCCCCTGCCCGGCCCCATAACCCCCCCGCCCCGCAGAGAACTCTAAGCGGTAGTAGCTCTCCTGAACGGTAGTACCACCCAGCGGTAGTACCACTGTGATGGGTGGTCCTACCTCTTATCATCTGTAGTACCGCCGGGGCAGCGGTAGTACTGCTCCAGATGACCAAAAATAGGAAAAATTCGAACCACCACGATGTAAAAGATATAAAGACATGTCATGTGGATGAGTTCACTCCAAATTGAAAAAACAGGTAGAGAGAGGACAACTTGGAGTGATTCAAACGAAAGTGGGATGTTCCCGTGAGACAAGTGACACAAGGGGGGTGGTGGCCGAAGCCACCTATGTTTGAGTTAGTAGGTATGGCCCCGCGAAGATTTTAGCCTTGGGCCCAAGACCATAACTCCTCGTTGAAGCACAAGTGTCATCAATGATGGCTAATGTGAACGACCTGATAATTTTATGCATAGTAGGGGGACGGAGAGTTCATTGAGAGAACATCACTCCCCCTAAATCCATGCCTACACCTATACAAAATAAAATGATGAGAGTGGTGAGGTGTGCCTAGTTTCAATCCAAATTGCTCAAATCAATGATATTTAGCTCATGCCTTAACTCCCCACGCTTGATATGCTCCCGTATGAAATCTTGCTTCATTCAAAGGCTTCGTGAAGATATCTGCAAGATGATCATTAGTGTTGAGGTAAATGAGGTCAATCTCCCCACGCTTGATATGCTCCCGTATGAAGTGGTGACAGATACTAATGTGCTTCGTCTTCCAATGTTGAACCGGTTTGTTGGAGATTGAGATAACACTAATATCATGACAATAAAGAGGCACTTTTTCACAAATGACACCATAATCCTTTGAAGTTTGCCTCATCCAAAGCAACTGAGCACAACAATTTGCAGCAACTACATATTCAGCCTCGGTGGACGAGAGAGAAACACAATTTTGTTTCTTGGAAGACCAACTTACTAGAGAGCGACCAAGGAATTGGCAACCTCCGGAAGTTGACTTCCTATCCACACAGTCTCCCGCCCAATCCGAATCCGAATATCCAATTATATAAAAACAAGCACCTTTGGGATACCATAAGCCAAAGTTTGGGGAATGAGCTAAATATCAAAAGATTTGCTTGACCATCACATAGTGGCTTTCCTTAGCTACATATTGAAATCATGCACAAATTCCCACACTTAACATAATATCTGGTCTAGATGCACAAAGGTAAATCACGGAGCTGATCATAAAGCGATATACCTTTTGATCCACATCTTTTTCATTGGGATCGAAGTCAAGATGGCAGTTGAGCCGCATAGGAGTGTTGGCCTTGGCTGGTTTGAGATCATCCATCTTGAACCTTTTGAGAAAGTCTTGAGTATATTTTCCTTGATTGATGAAGGTTCCTTGACTTTGTTGCTTGACTTCGAATTCAAGGAAAAACTTCAACTCTCCCATCATAGACATCTCAAACTCTTTAATCATGAGTTCGGCAAATGCTTCATTCAAAGCTTTGTTAGGGGAACCAAATATAATATCATGAACATATAGTTGGCATATGATCGGACTCGCCTTGACCTTCTTAGTAAAAAGAGTGGGGTCGACTTTCCCAACTTCAAATCCACGGTCATGTAACATCTCGGTAAGGTGCTCATACCATGCACGTGGGGCTTGTTTAAGGCCATAGAGTGCCTTATCGAGAACATAAACATGATTAGGAAACTAGGGATCCTCGAACCCCGGGGGTTGCTTGACATACACCAATTCGTTAAGAGCACCATTAAGAAATGCGCTGTTCACATCCATTTGGTACAGTTTGAAGTTATGATGAGAAGGAAATGCAAGCAACATGCAAAGAGAATCAAGGCGAGCGACACGAGCAAAGGTTTCACCATAGTCGATGCCCTCGACTTAGGAGTAGCCTTGTGCTACCAATCTTGCCTTGTTATGAGTGACGACACCATTCGCATCTTGCTTGTTCTTAAATATCTAGTTTTTCCCAATGACATTGTGACTCGCGTTTGGTCTTGGCACCAGTCACCACACTTTGTTGCACTCGAAGTTGTTGAGTTGTTCATGCATGGCTTCAACCCAATTCATGTCTTCGAGAGCCTCTTGTACCTTTAGTGGTTTAATGCAAGAAACAAACACATGATGGGCACTAAAGTTTGATAATTGTCGATGAGTGGTTACCTCTCTCTGTAAGCTGCCGTAGACATTCTCCACTATATGAGAATTATTTTTGAGCATTTTGGCATTCTTGGCTGCACGTATTTCTTGAATCTCCTCAAGGGTAAGGTGAGGAGCCTGTTTGAGACTTTTACCGCCTTTGGGAGTTTCCCCTTGATCTTGAGCTTGGATTTTTTCTTGAGCTTGCTCTTGATCTTGAGCATCCTGAGAGGGGTGATCTAGATCACGTACACCACTTGGCGCTGGACTGTCCTAAGGTTGATCTTCTCCTTGATCATGATCACCGGGTTGAGGGCCTTTAGAGTGTTCTTCGGAAGCATGTGGGTCTTGCGTTAGTGATGGTTCCACATGAGTGGAACATTTTCCTTCTCCTTCAACCACAAGGGGTTCCTCAACGGGCAGGAAGTGTCCCACACCCATTCTTATTATGGCTTGGGGAGAAATTTCATCACCTACATCACAAATACCACTTTGCTCCACTTGGGAACCATTATTCTTGTCAAACTCCATGTTACACGTCTCCTCAATGAGTCATGAGGACTTGTTTAGGATACAGTAAGCGCGAAAGTTTGTAGCATAACCAACAAATATGCCCTCTTGAGCTCTAGGTTCAAATTTAGATAATCGAGCACCTTTCTTAAGAATGAAACAGTTACAGCCAAACACCCGGAAGTACTTGAGGTTGGGCTTGTTGCCGGTAAGAATTTCATATGGAGTCTTGTTCAAGCGTTTGGAGAGGTAGAGCCGATTGGATGCATGGCATGCGGTGTTGATGGCTTCGGTCCAAAAGTTGTATGGAGATTTAAACTCCACCATCATGGTTCTTGACGCATCCATCAACATTCGGTTCTTCCTTTCCTCCACACCATTTTGTTGAGGAGTGTAAGGAGTAGAGTATTGATGCTTGATTCCTTCAACACGCAGAAATTCATTTAAGGTGTAATTCTTGAACTCGGTGACATTGTCACTTCTAATCATCAAAATCTTTGCATTATGTTGGTGTTGAGCTTCATTAGCAAAGTTGATGACGGTTTGTTGAGTCTCACTCTTTCTCTTGAAAAAGTATAGCCACGTATATCTTGTGTAATCATCCACTGTCACCAAGCAATACTTTCTTCCCCCAAGACTATCATACAATGGAGGACCAAAGAGATCCATGTGGAGGAGCTCCAAGGTCCTTTTTGAGTAGATGGTAGTCGTGGGGCAATGAGCTATCTCATGAACCTTTCCTTCAATACACGCACTATAAGCACGATCTATGGCAAAACTCACATTTGTTAGTCCAAGAACATGACCCCCTTTGAGAAGAATTTGCAAAGATCTCATATGGACATGGGCTAGCCGGTGATGCCAAAGCCACCCCAAATCAACTTTAGCCATTAGGCAAGTCACGGTCTTAGTGGGTCGCTCCAAAAAGTTAACCACATAGAGACCATTCTCGACATGCCCAACAAAGGCTACTCTAAGAGTCTTGCTCCACAAAAGGGCCACAGAGTCAATGCCAAAGAAAGTACTAAAGCCCATAAGTGCAAGTTGATGAACGGAAAGTAAGTTGTATGCGAGGGTCTCAACAAGCATAACCTTTTCAATTGTAAGTTACAGAGAAATTACCACCTTGCCGAGACCCAATACCTTTGAAATATCATCATCACTAAAGGAGACTTGGGTGATAATGGATGGGTCAGGATGAACATCCACCACCAAGTCCTTCCTTCCGGTCATATGATTTGTTGCTCCACTATCAAGCAACCAAGACACCCCACCAGAAGCAAACTCCTGCATAAGATCAATGCTAGGATTTAGGTACACATTCTTTAATGGGTCCTCTCAGTTAGTAACAAGGGTCTTAGGAACCCAAATAGACCATTCAATGCACTCTTTAGGAGAACGAACAAATTTAGCAAAAACATCCCCATCACTGGCATGACATAAAACATAAGAGGGGTTAAATTCGCCGACTGAGTTGGGAAGGGGGATTTTTCCCTTCTTGGCATTGCCACCCTTAGCTTGGTAATTTTTCTTCTCATGAGTACCCTCCCCAGATTTAACAAAGGTTTCCATAAGCTGGGGAGGCTTCTTGGTCTTTTTCTTCTAGTTCTTCGTGGACTTGGGTGCAAACCCAACTCCTTCCTTTGAAACCACTTCCATTTGATTGATCAAAAGGTCATTTAGATTCTTTTCACCTTGGATGCACGTCACAAGGCCTTTCTCAATCTGCTCTCTTAATTTGGTGTTCTCTTCGACAAGATGTGCATGCTCACAACAGGGGTTAGTAGCATGGATGTTATCAATTAAAACAAATGGAGAGAAAGTGGATCTTTCCTTATTGAGTTTTACTTCGAGTTGAGCATGAGACTCTTTTAAAGAGACATGAGCACTCTTCAAGGCCTTGTGAGCCTTGTCAAGTTTTGCAAGCTCTTCCTTGAGTCTAACATGGTCAAGCCCAAGTGCAACCTTTTCGAATTGAAGCACACGAGTAAGAACAAGAGCATGATCAAGGTCTTTCCTTAATTTAGCAAGGACATCATTGTGGGACTCCTCAAGAGTCAAAACGAAGTCCTTGCTCTTCTTCAAGAGCAATAAAAAGATCCACAATCTCATCGGCATAGACACGACTATGACCTTGTAATGTAGAGATAGTTTCTTCATGAGATTCAATGAGGTCATTAGCCTCTCCAAGTTGTTCCAATAGAGCAACAAAATGCTTCTTGGATTTACCCTCGTGTTTTCTCATGAATTTATCAAAAGAGTTTTCCTCCTCCTCTACCTCTTGCTTTTGATCACCACTAACACATGTAGTGGAAATGGTAGCATTGGGGTTGGAAGTTTTAATGTTGGATGTTACCTTGTTGCATGCCTTGGCCATAAGGCACCTGTCAATGTGTTTCTCGTTGGGGGCATTGAAGAGGAACACCTTGCTTGCAGAAGAGGATGCAATGGCCACAGTGGCCGTCCCCATCACTTCACCACTTGCATCACCATCTTCATCTTCATCGGAGAGGTACTCATCTCGAGTCACCAACACCTTTTGGGGCTTGTTCTTGAAGTAGTAGTTCTTGTTGGGGAAGGGCTTGGCTTTTCATTTCCGAATAAGTTTGCTACCATTATCTTCCCTCCTCTCATACGAACAATCAACCACAAAGTGAGTCACATTGTCACAGTTGTAGCAAGTCCTCACACGTTGCTTGACTTTGGGCCAATTTGAGTTGTTCTTGGAGAAATTTGGCTTTGAGTTTCTCTCGTTGCCCCAAAATGGTCTTGATGCAAGAGCCATATGCTTATGATAAGCATACTTGGTGTCTTCGGGGCACAATTCCTATTATTCTTCCTCATATTCCTCCAATTTAGCCTTTGCCTTCAAGACAAGGTTGGGAGAGTATTTTCTTGATTGTTGAACCTGAGCAAGAGCATTTTCAGCGGTCTTGTTCAATATGTTCATGGTAATAAACTCATCCAACACAGCGCTTGAAGACAAGGAGTGAAAGTTTGGCATGTGACAGATGACAGAGGACATGGATTTGTTGAAATGCATAACAGCCTTGATAAACTTATGTTTGATCCAATTATCATCCGCATCCTTGCTACCATGATCTTGGAGAGAGATAACAAGAGTCGTCAGCCTTCGGTACAACTCACGAGGATCTTCATCCTCAATCATAACAAATTCATCGGCCTCCTCAAGTATCACTTCATAGTTTGACCATTGAATACTAGAACTTCCCTTCTAAATGGAAATGATGTGTTCCCAACTACATTTGGCACGAGTGAAGGAACGAAAATGAGCAAGATCTTCAATAGGAACAACCGCTTGAAGGATGAACAAGGCTGAATGGTCGAGCTGATTGTCAACCTCTTCTCTTGGAGTGAGATTTCTTGGATCATGCGGGTAGTAGCCTTGCTTGATGATTCTCCAAAGTTGTGTTGAGTTGTGATTCAAATGAGCCTTTATACAAAAAACCCAATTAGCAAAATCATTCTTAACAAGCTTAGGTGGAGGACCGAGATTAATAATATGCGGTGGGTGAACTGGTCTTCCATAGACCATGGGAGGAGGAACCGAGGCAAAGGTATTTTCCCTACTCGTTCCTTGAGGCAACTTATATTTTTCACTACTAGCATTTTCCTTGTCGGAATTGGCCCCCATATCCGAGGTTGTGGTATTAGCCACAAACAACGGGTCGCTAGACGGTTTGTAACTATCAATGAAATCTTTAACCATGTTCTTGACCTTGATTGAAGCAGAGGATCTAAATGTGCACATGGCCTAATTTAGGTCCTCACGATAGACCGAGTTCACAACAGATGCCTCCGGCAACTCGCTCGGACTACCCCCATCGCCAACCATACTCTTTGGGTGGTAAAACCCTTAATAAAGAGATGAGGCTCTGATACCAATTGAAAGGATCAATACGGTTGACTAGAGGGGGGGGGTGAATAGGCAACTAACAAATTTTAAACTTTTATTTTAACAAATTAGGTTTGCAACAAATAGGTTGTCTAGATATGCAACTAAGTGAGCAACCTATATGCTGCTAACAAGAACAATAATAAGGAAGTAGTAAAAACAAGTAAAGGTAAGAAATAACCATAAGTGGATCCGATGAAGACGAGGATGTGTTTCTGAAATTCCTTCCCTATGAGGGGAAGTACGTCTCCGTTGGAGCGGTGTGGAGGCACAATGCTCCCCAAGATGGCACTAAGGCCACCGTATTCTCCTCACGCCCTCACACAATGCGAGGTGTCGTGATTCCACTAAGTGGTGCCCTTGAAGGCAGCGACCGAACCTTTACAAACAAGGTTGGGGCAATTTCCACAACTTAATTGGAGGCCCCAAAGAAGACCACAAAGCTTCACCATAATGGAATATGGCTTTGAGTTGATCTCAACCGTCTAGGGTGCTCAAGCACCCAAGAGTAACAAGATCCGCGAGGGTTTAGTGGGGGAATCAAATTTCTCTTGCTGGAAGTGTATATCAAGGCCCTCCCAACCAAACCCTAGAATATCAACAAGTTTTGTTGGCTAGGGAGAGAGATCATGCTAAAATGCAGCTTGGAGAAATAATGGAGCTTTGGGGGCAAAAGGTAGGGTTATCGGGGAAGAAGAACCCCTTTATATAGTGGGGGAAGTAATCTTCACGTTACCCACCCCCTCAACACGAGCCAGAGTGGTACTACTGCTCCTGGGAGCGGTCCTACCCATGATAAGAGGTAGTACCGCTCAGGGGAGCGGTACTACTGCTCAGGCAGATGGAGGCCGAGCCACAGACGAGGCAGGGCAGCTAGTACCACCCGGAGTGGTAGTAACAAGCGGTAGTACCGCCCTTCGGGCATTACTATTGCCCAGTAGTACCGCAAAACTCGAGCACAAAAGTGTTCGTAGTTCCAAAGAGAAGTACAGGCTAGCTGTACCATTAGAGCACTACCGCCTTGAGCGGTACTATTGCCGGTCGACAGGAACTACCGGTGATAGGAGGTAGTATTTCTCGTGAGAGCGGTACTACCGCTTTGAAAGTTGAGGACATGTTTTTGGCAAGGAAGAGATCTTCATCAATGCGGAAAACTGGGTGAGAGGAAAGTGTGCGTGATGATTCCACCCAGACTTTTCCAAAATGGATCCCCTCTTAATAGTATGACTTTTCCTACGACTCAAGTCCAGCGACAACGAAAGTAAGAGAGAAAACCGTCTTCACATAAAAACACCGAGGGGCAAGAATCGTCTTCGTGAATGGGGTAAAAATATGCCCTTAGAGATGCTAAATGGGTTGAACTCATTGAGACTTTCCCGTACATCATTAAACGCAAGAAGGGTAAAGAAAATATTATTGCTGATGCATTGTCTTATTATTATACTATGCTTTCACAACTTGACTTTATAATATTTGGTTTGGAGACCATCAAAGATAAATATGTGCATGATGATGATTTTAAAGATGTGTTGGAGAATTGTAAAATAGGGAGAACATGGAACAAGTTCATCATTAATGATGGATTTTTGTTCCGTGCTAACAAGCTATGCATTCTAGCTAGCTTCGTTCGTCTTTTGTTGTTACAGGAGGCCCATGGAGGAGGATTGATGGGACACTTTGGCATAAAGAAGATGGAGGACGTACTTGCTGCACATTTCTTTTGGCCAAAGATGCGACGCGATGTTGAGCGCTTTGTTGCTCGCTGCACGACATGTCAAAAAGCTAAGTCATGACTCAATCCTCATGGTTTATATATACCTTTGCATGTACCTAGTGTTCCTTGGAAGGATATATCTATGGACTTTGTTTTAGGTTTACCTCAAACAAAGAAGGGGAGGGATAGCATATTTGTTGTCGTGGACAGATTTTCAAAAATGGCACACTTTATACCATGTCACAAAAGTGATGCTGCTGCTAATGTAGCTGATTTGTTCTTTTGTGAAATTATTTGCTTGCATGGTGTGCCAAATATGATTGTTTCAGATCATGATGCTAAATTTCTTAGCCACTTTTGGAGATGTTTATGGGCTAAGTTGGGGACAAAACTGCTTTTTAGTACTACATGTCACCCCAAACTGATGGACAAACTGAAGTAGTCAATAGATCATTGTTTACTATGCTTAGGGATGTTTTGAAGAAAAACCTGAAAATGTGGGAAGAATGCTTGCCTCATATTGAATTTTCTTATAATCGTTCACTGTATTCTACTACTAAGATGTGCCCTTTTGAAGTTGTGTATGGTTTCTTACCTCGTGCACCTATTGATTAGTTATCTCTTCCATCTTTGGAGAAGGTTAATTTTGAAGCTAAAGAATGTGCTAATTTGATATTAAAGATGCATGAGTTAACTAAGGAAAAGATTGAGCGTAAGAATGCTGAGTATAAACTTGCTGGAGATAACGGTAGAAAACATGTTGTATTTGCACCTAGAGATCTTGTTTGGTTGCATTTGCGTAAGGATGGGTTTCGTGATTTGCACAAGTTAAAGATAATGCAACGTGTCCTTTCAAGGTGTTAGAGAAAATAAATGATAATGCATATAGACTTGAGTTGCTTCCAGATTTTGGGGTTAGTCCCACTTTGAACATTGCAGATTTGAAGCCATATTTGGGTGAGGAAGATGAGCTTTCGTCGAGGACGACTTCAGTTCAAGAAGGGGAGGATGATGAGGACATCAATACCGTTGTTGCAGCCACAACCCCAACTGCTATTCATACTGGACAAGTTACTAGAGCTTGTGCATGACAATCGAATTACCACGTACTTTCGTTTCTTGCAAATCCTTCTAATGTTCATGAGCATATGATGCTGCCTAAGTTAGATACTTTTGTTGTACATATGAATGAAGGATCCATCATGGACAAGAAGGATATCCATTGGAGCGGGATCAAGCATGGAGAAGAAGGTGCACGCGCGGGAAAGAATAATGGAGCTTCCCTTAGTGATTTTCGCACTTTGAAGCCACCATAAGGAGAGCATGAAGGCTTGGACGAAATATTCAAGATGTCACTTTATAAATTTCGTCCATAGGCTATTATAGGTGCTGCGCCATCTTATTTTTGGGCCATGCCCATGTAATTTAGAAATACCATATTATAGGCTATTTTTAGAGTGTGTATGTGTGGGGAAACTGAGTTAGGGTCGGTTTTGGACCCCTCCTCCAAGGGGTCACGAAATTCCTTCTCTATTCCCCCATATATATATCCCGTAGAGCGCCGTTTAGACTTGGGTTTTGTTTAGATTACAAGTTCGCCATAGTTGCAACTTCGCGTTCTTCATTTGTGCTGCACGACCAGACAAAGGCGTCATAGAACCCCACTTTCATCAATAAAGCTTTCCTCTTATATTCGCAATATCCAAATTGCAATCTTAGTTTCTTTCTTGTTCTTCGTTTGCGTGCAGGAACTAGACCCTCGTGGTCAGGTTGATCATGCTCCGGCATGGTTAATAACCTCTCAGAAATGGTTTAGCGATTGGTAAGGCGCAACATCCTCACACGTTCGTAGTCAGATCGTCAAAGTCTACTCCATCAAAATGATAAACACCATCTCATCGAAAGGCAAGGACAACTTTGCCTCTATCACTGTATCCAGCTATGGCCTACCGAGCCTTTGCCGAGCACTTACTTCGGCTTAGTGCAGAAGTTGGTTGATGCCATGCCCTGGATTGAGGCCCTGAATCATTCCGTCTGCATAGAATGAGCTCAAGTGACCTTTGCGAGGACCCTGGTGCACTATCCGGGGATGAAGCCCCTGACGATGGCCACCACACCTTTACTAGCCGGGAAGGAGCACAAACGCACCAGCTGTATTTTCCCTCCGCGATGGAGGGTACTCGGGTTATAGAGGCCCAGTGCTCGAAAGATGTACTCTTCGAGTAATTGTATTGTCATGTGCCTCCAAACAACTTATATTTATAATGTTTAGTATTTGTGCATTGTGTATTATTTTGACTCCTATCAGTTGGACGTTTTAGTCTGAAAGTTACCAGTCGTCGGCTTTAGCCCCCAGGTAGATACTACTCGGGGTGTTTCATCATCCGTACTCTTAACCTTAGCTGATCAGTCGGTGCTCGAAGGTGGCAGTGTGCGACGGAAACGAGGCAATCAGACATGCGGTTTTATTGCTTTCACTTAGCCTTAGGAGTTGAAATTAGGGGGTTGATCGGAAGCCCCCATGTTTTTTTATGGTAGTCGGGTAAGACGAATTTCGAAATAGCTACCATAGGGTCCGTGAAGGCGTAAACCCTCCGTGTAAATCCTCCAACAACCTTTTGTTTTTGAGCTCGGGTTGCAGACCAGTTCTCGCTTATTATGACGGTCAGTTTTCGGCTTTCTCCACTGAGGTATTTTTAGCCAGACTAGTCGGCAATACAATCGCACTAGTTCTCCCTTTACCACTTAGCCGAACTAGCAGAATGCAAGGAGGTGCGCACAGGAGCAGGGCAACCCAACTGTAGGCCCAAGACATAATTTGGAACCGATGCATATAACGCAAGACCCGAGAGACTGGGCACTTACAAAGCAGTGACGACATAGTAATTCGGGTGGTATTACCATACGAGCCCCCGGTGTATGATCGATTGCATTTTATCGTGTGTAAAAAGTAATTTTCACCTGTGAGCACTGATAGGCCTGAAATATGTGTATACAAAAGTACTTGGAATAATGTGCGCGATGAATTTTTATAACTCGTGGCACCAAGGCAGTTGTTACGGGTAAGTATTGATACAAGGTTTTTTAAAGCAACTTTGCCGAGCGACCTGCCATGGGCGAATTGACGTCCACCCTTTTTTCGGTCGTGCTATGTCTATTACCCTTGCTGGAGGTGCAAGTACTATCCTTTACAGGAAGATTTTGTCAACATGCGGACCTTGAGTAGAGGGCCTTGAGAAGCAGTTGATAAAACGTAGGAGCTTGATGCTTGGGCCTCTTCATGATGCCCTGCCTTTGGTCCGTAGGGGTGTGTTGGACCATAGCTCGGTTGACCCGATCACATAATCCCTGGCAGGCTGCTCCCACGGTTGCGCATCGAAATTTAAGGATGAAATTGTATTTACGAGGAACATACCTTGAAGGTGTTCAGGTCGTGTCATGGGAGCCGTATCCCTATGTACTCTGAGCCAAAGAAGTATCCGACTGGTATGATTAATCTCGGGCTCGCTTTCCTTCCCTCTGCACCTTTATTGCCGGCCTGTGGCTTAAAGTTTCACTGTCATGTTGGCACTCAGCTGCCAATGCAGCCGTATGCTCCTTAGTCCGGAGAGAACACTCTGTATTGCCGTTGACAGTGATGACTCCCTTGGGTCAGGGCATTTTGAGCTTCATGTAGGAGTGGTGGGGTACAACTTGAGGCGGGCAAAAGTTGTGCAGCCTAGCAGGGTGAGGTATCCGCTGCGGAAGGGTACGATGTCGAAGATCAAGTCCTTGCTGGGGAAGTTGTCGGGCGAACCGAACACAACTTCAAGTGTTATCGTACCCGAGCAGCGGGCTTCAACACCTGGAACCACTCCTTTAAAGGTAGTGCGGCTTGGTTTGATTCGTGATGGGTCTATGCCCATATTTTTCACTGCATCTCAATAAATCAGATTAAGGCTACTTCCTCCGTCCATGAGGACTCAAGTGAGGTGGAAACCATCGACAATGGGGCCGAGTACCAGGGCGTCCGACCCTCCATGACGGATATTGGTCGGATGATCCCTGTGGTCGAAGGTGATCAGGCAAGCTGACCATGGATTGTATTTAGGTGCTACGGGCTCTACGACATATACCTCCCGAAGGGTCTGTTTCCTCTCCTTTTTGGTTATATGAGTGACATAGATCATGTTCACGATTTTGACCTCAGGATGGAACTGCTTTTGTCCTCCATTGTTCATGCCACGGGGCTCCTCGTCATCTTCACTTCGTGGGCCCCTATTTTGTTCATCAGTGGCTGGCTTTCCATCCTGTTTAAACACACAACAATTATGATCGGTGTGGGTGGCGGGCTTGTCTTGGGTGACATGAATCTGGCATGGCCGTTCCATGATTTTATCCCATGGAGTTGGTCCATCCATGTTCCCTTTGAAGGGGTTCTTCCACTATCCAGGCTTCGTACAGCGGAATCCAAAATTTACTGTTGTGTCATTGGCATCACCATTATGGTGGCGGCATTTTTTCTTGTTTTTTTCTTGGCTTGCCGTTTCCATCCCGAACTTTAGAGGTCCCAGGGGTCGTCCACATTATGGTTGTGCTGAGCTAGCCAATTATCTTCACCCGTGCAAAAGTGGGTCATGAGGGAGGTAATGGCCGACATTGTTCTCGACCTCTCCTAGTCGAGTTGTCTATCAAGCCATTCGTCCCGGATGTTGTGTCGAAAAGAATCTATTTTTTGGCACCCGGATACTCTACAATTTGATTATAGGTTCCAGAATTCTCTAGCTGATTCTCCCACCTTTTGAATGATGTTCCTTAGGTCAGATGAATCATGTGGCTGAACATACGTTCCGTGAAAGTTAGATAGGAAAGCCTCCTCCAGGTCTTCGCGGCTTCCAATGGAATCTTCAGGTAGGCTATTTAGGCAATGCCTTGCCAGTCCTTTGAGTTTTAGCGGCATGTATTTTATAGCGTGGAGATCGTATCCTCTGGCCATATGAATGTGGAGAAGTAAATCTTCTATCCACACGGCGGGTCTGTTGTCCCGTCATATTGTTCAATGTTTATGTGTTTAAACCCTTCTTAGAACTGGTGCTGCATGACCTCATTTGGAAACACAATGGGTGAGCGGCGCCTCTCATCTGGGCTATGTTGTGCTGGAGATCGGCTCGAGGTTGAGCCCGGTAGGTTTCTTGGCCTCTGCTCTTATAAGCGACCTGAGGTGGTTCGTCATCCCATCAAGTGGGAGAGTAACTCCTGGATCCGTAGATGGACCTGTTGCGACCTGATTTTACATATCATGGGTCGCGTCTGTCTTGAGGGTCATATGCTCTTTGCCTTTTCAGTGCGGAGGTTTGGGTGTGTACTCGTTCTCTCCGGTCGTTCTGTCGTGCCCTCGGGGTGGGCGGTCAGGCTGGTCATAGTCGGTGCCTCGGGGGGACACTTGTTTTGGGGCCTCGTCGTTGAACTGTGGGAGTAGTCGTTGGCGTGGGTATGTTCTGTTTTGTCTGGCCACTATGTTCCGTATCCTTCTTCGGCCGCTAGGATTTTGGTCCACCTAATATTGATGGTGTCCTGTTTGTCGTGGAGCTGTCGTTGCTTTGCTTTTAATCTTTGGTTGATGGCTATAAGCTATTGTCGAAATTGCTCCTAGCCTTCAGGGTCTTTGGGAATTACGAATTCTTCAGCTTCAAGGCCATCTAGGTCGTCGGCGGGAGGGAGGTAATCGTCGTGGTCGTTCGAATTGTTGCAGTCGTCGGAATCGGCATTGTCTGGTTCCTCTGGTTGGTGCTCGGGAGCTTCGGGGTTTTCATGCCCATCTGGGTTCACATTCTGCCCTATGGCTTGTGCGGATCCCCTTCCCTTATTTGCCTTGGTGCGCTTACGCGGGTTTCGGCATTTTGAGGGCGCTTTCGAAGGCTTATCGCCGTTTTGCTTGGGTGTGATGTTATCTGTGTCGCGAGGCGTGTCTACCATATAAACTTCATAGGTTGATGTTGTGGTCCACCTCCCAGTGTTTACGGGGGTAGGGTAGTAGGCCTCATCGTCCATATCCTCGAGCTCTTCGGAGGTGTAGTCCAATGCGTCGGTTATATCTTCAGAGGTGGCGATCAAGTGGGTGGTGGGTGGGTCGTAAAAGTCCACATAATCCACCTCGGAGCCGATCTTCGAACATGTGTGATTTTGGTAAGTGAGATTTGAAGCGACTGGATCTTGTCAAGCATCTCGTTTAACATCGAGAGGCTGACGTGACCAATTCTTTTGAGATTTTTGGAGCTAACTGTTGGGGAACGTCGCATGGGAAACAAAAATTTTCCTACGTGCACGAAGACCTATCATGGTGATGTCCATCTATGAGACGGGATGAGTGATCTACGTACCCTTGTAGACCGTACAGCAGAAGCGTTAGTGAACGCGGTTGATGTAGTGGAACGTCCTCACGTCCCTCGATCCGCCCCGCGAACAATCCCGCGATCAGTCCCACGATCTAGTGCCGAACGGACGGCACCTCCGCGTTCAGCACACGTACAGCTCGACGATGATCTCGGCCTTCTTGATCCAGCAAGAGAGACGGAGAGGTAGAAGAGTTCTTCGACAGCATGACGGCGCTCCGGAGGTTGGTGATGATCTTGTCTCAACAGGGCTCCGCCCGAGCTCCGCAGAAACGCGATCTAGAGGAAAAACCGTGGAGGTATGTGGTCGGGCTGCCGTGGAAAAGTCGTCTCAAATCAGCCCTAAAACATCCGTATATATAGGTGGGAGAGAGGGGACCTTGCCTTGGGGCTCAAGGAGCCCCAAGGGGGTCGGCCGAGCCAAAGGGGGGAAGGACTCCCCCCAAACCGAGTCCTACTTGGTTTGGTGGGTGGAGTCCTTCTTTCCTTTCCCACCTCCTCCTTTTTTTTCTTTTCTCTTTGATTTTTCTTCCAATGCGCATAGGGCCCTTTTGGGCTGTCCCACCAGCCCACTAAGGGCTGGTGCGCCACCCTCAAGGCCTATGGGCTTCCCCGGGGTGGGTTGCCCCCCCGGTGAACTCCCGGAACCCATTCGTCATTCCCGGTACATTCCCGGTAACTCCCAAAACCTTCCGGTAATCAAATGAGGTCATCCTATATATCAATCTTCGTTTCCGGACCATTCCGGAAACCCTCGTGACGTCCGTGATCTCATCCGGGACTCCGAACAACATTCGGTAACCAACCATATAACTCAAATACGCATAAAACAACGTCGAACCTTAAGTGTGCAGACCCTGCGGGTTCGAGAACTATGTACACATGACCCGAGAGACTCCTCGGTCAATATCCAATAGCGGGACCTGGATGCCCATATTGGATCCTACATATTCTACGGAGATCTTATCGTTTGAACCTCAGTGCCAAGGATTCATATAATCCCGTATATCATTCCCTTTGTCCTTCGGTATGTTACTTGCCCGAGATTCGATCGTCAGTATCCGCATACCTATTTCAATCTCGTTTACCGGAAAGTCTCTTTACTTGTTCCGTAATACAAGATCCCGCAACTTACACTAAGTTACATTGCTTGCAAGGCTTGTGTGTGATGTTGTATTACCGAGTGGGCCCCGAGATACCTCTCCGTCACACGGAGTGACAAATCCCAGTCTTGATCCAAACTAACTCAACGAACACCTTCGGAGATACCTGTAGAGCATCTTTATAGTCACCCAGTTACGTTGCGACGTTTGATACACACAAAGTATTCCTCCGGTGTTAGTGAGTTATATGGTCTCATGGTCATAGGAACAAATACTTGACACGCAGAAAACAGTAGCAACAAAATGACACGATCAACATGCTACGTCTATTAGTTTGGGTCTAGTCCATCACGTGATTCTCCTAATGACATGATCCAGTTATCAAGCAACAACACCTTGTTCATAATCAGAAGACACTGACTATCTTTGATCAACTGGCTAGCCAACTAGAGGCTTGCTAGGGACAGTGTTTTGTCTATGTATCCACACATGTAAATGAGTCTTCATTCAATACAATTATAGCATGGATAATAAACGATTATCTTGATACAAGAATTATAATAATAACTATATTTATTATTGCCTCTAGGGAATAATTCCAACAGTCTCCCACTTGCACTAGAGTCAATAATCTAGCCCTCACATCATCATGCGAATTACATTGTAATAAATCTAACACCCATACAGTTCTGGTGTTGATCATGCTTTGGCCATGGAAGAGGTTTAGTCAGCGGGTCTGCTACATTCAGATCCGTGTGCACTTTGCATATATTTACGTCCTCCCCTTCGACGTAGTCGCGGATGAGGTTGAAGCGTCATTTGATGTGTCTGGACTTCTTGTGAAACCGTGGTTCCTTTGCTAAGGCAATGGCACCCGTGTTGTCACAGAACAAGGTTGTTGGATTCAGTGCGCTTGGCACCACTCCAAGATCCGTCATGAACTGCTTCATCCAGACACCCTCCTTAGCCGCCTCCGAGGCAGCCATGCACTCCGCTTCACATGTAGAATCTGCTACGACGCTTTGCTTGGAACTGCACCAGCTTACCGCACCCCCATTAAGAATAAATACATATCCGGTTTGCGACTTAGAGTCATCCGGATCTGTGTCAAAGCTTGCATCAACGTAACCTTTTACGGCGAGCTCTTTGTCTCCTCCATACACGAGAAACATCTCCTTAGTCCTTTTCAGGTACTTCAGGATATTCTTGACTGCCGCCCAGTGATCCACTCCTGGATTACTCTGGAACCTACCTGCCATACTTATGGCCAGGCTAACGTCCGGTCTAGTGCACAGCATTGCATACATGATAGAACCTATGGCTGAAGCATAGGGGACGGAGCGCATATGCTCTCTATCCTCATCAGTTGCTGGGCATTGAGTCTTACTCAATCTCGTACCTTGTAAAACTGGCAAGAACCCCTTCTTGGACTGTTCCATTTTGAACCTCTTCAAAACTTTATCAAGGTATGTGCTTTGTGAAAGTCCTATCAGGCGTTTTGATCTATCCCTATAGATCTTAATGCCTAGAATGTAAGCAGCTTCTCCTAGGTCCTTCATAGAGAAACTTCTATTCAAGTAATCCTTTATGCTCTCCAAAAACTCTACGTTGTTTCCAGTCAGCAATATGTCATCCACATATAATATTAGAAACGCCACAGAGCTCCCACTCGCTTTCTTGTAAATACAAGATTCTCCAACCACTTGTATAAACCCAAATGCTTTGATCACCTCATCAAAGCATTTGTTCCAACTCCGAGATGCTTGCACCAGTCCATAAATGGATCGCTGGAGCTTGCACACCTTGTTAGCATTCTTAGGATCGACAAAACCTTCGGGTTGCATCATATACAATTCTTCCTTAAGGAAACCGTTAAGGAACGCCGTTTTGACATCCATCTGCCAGATTTCATAATCGAAAAATGCAGCTATTTCTAACATGATTCTGACGGACTTAAGAATCGCTACGGGTGAGAATGTCTCATCGTAGTCAACTCCTTGAACTTGTGAAAAACCCTTTGCCACAAGTCGAGCTTTATAAACGGTCACATTGCCGTCAGCGTCCGTCTTCCTCTTAAAGATCCATTTGTTCTGAATAGCCTTGCGGCCCTCAGGCAGTACCTCCAAAGTCCACACTTTGTTCTCATACATGGATCCTATCTCGGACTTCATGGCTTCTAGCCATTTGTTGGAATCTGGGCCCACCATTGCTTCTTCATAATTTGCAGGTTCATTGTTGTCCAACAACATGATTGATAAGACGGGATTACCGTACCACTCTAGAGCAGCACGTGGTCTCGTCGACCTGCGTGGTTCGACAGAAACTTGAACCGGAGTTTCATGATCATCATCATTAACTTCCTCCTCAACCGGCATCGCAACGACAGAGGTTTCCCCTTGCCCTGCGCCACCATCCAGAGGGATGAGAGGTTCGACAACCTCGTCAAGTTCTATCTTCCTCCCACTCAATTCTCTCGAGAGAAACTCCTTCTCGAGAAAAGCTCCGTTTTTAGCAACAAACACTTTGCCCTCGGATTTGAGATAGAAGGTGTACCCAACTGTCTCTTTTGGGTAACCTATGAAGATGCACTTTTCCGCTTTGGGTTCCAGCTTTTCAGGCTGAAGCTTTTTGACATAAGGATCACATCCCCAAACTTTAAGAAACGACAACTTTGGCCTTTTGCCATACCACAGTTCGTATGGTGTCGTCTCAACGGATTTTGATGGTGCCCTATTTAAAGTGAATGCAGTTGTTTCTAATGCATAACCCCAAAACGATAACGACAAATCGGTAAGAGACATCATAGATCGCACCATCTCTAATAAAGTATGATTACGACGTTCGGACACACCATTACATTGCGGTGTTCCAGGCGGTGTCAACTGTGAAACAATTCCACATTGTGTTAAGTGAGCACCAAACTCGAAACTCAGATATTCACCCCCACGATCAGACCGTAGGAACTTGATCTTCTTGTTGCGATGATTTTCAACTTCACTCTGAAATTGCTTGAACTTTTCAAATGTTTCAGACTTGTGCTTCATTAAGTAGACATAACCATATCTACTCAAATCGTCAGTGAAGGTGAGAAAATAACGATATCCGCCGCGTGCCTCTACGCACACCGGACCACACACATCGGTATGTATGATTTCCAACAAGTCACTTGCACGCTCCATTGTTTCGGAGAACGGAGTCTTAGTCATCTTTCCCATGAGGCATGGTTCGCACGTGTCAAGTGAATCAAAGTCAAGTGACTCCAAAAGTCCATCGGCATGGAGTTTCTTCATGCGCTTTACACCAATATGACCTAAGCGGCAGTGCCACAAAAATATGGCACTATCATTGTTAACTCTAACTCTTTTGGTCTCAATGTTATGTATGTGTGTATCGCTATCAAGATTCAATATGAACAATCCTCTCACATTGGGTGCATGACCATAAAAGATGTTACTCATAGAAATAGAACAACCATTATTCTCTGACTTAAAGGAGTAACCGTCTCGCAATAAACAAGATCCAGATATAATGTTCATGCTCAACGCAGTCACTAAATAACAATGATTCAAGTTCATAATTAATCCTGATGGTAACTGAAGTGAAACAGTGCCGACGGCGATTGCATCAACCTTGGAACCATTTCCTACGCGCATCGTCACTTCATCTTTCGCCAGCCTTCACCTATTCCGCAGTTCCTGTTTCGAGTTGCAAATATGAGCAACAGAACCGGTATTGAATACCCATGCACTACTACGAGAGCCGGTTAAGTACACATCAATAACATGTATATCAAATATACCTGATTTTTCTTTGGCCGCCTTCTTATCTGCCAGATACTTGGGGCAATTGCGCTTCCAGTGACCCATACCCTTGCAATAGTAACACTCTGTTTCAGGCATAGGTCCAGCTTTGGGTTTCTTCGTCGGATTGGCAACAGGCTTGCCGCTCTTCTTTGAATTACCCTTCTTGCCTTTGCCGTTTCTCTTGAAACTAGTGGTCTTATTCACCATCAACACTTGATGCTCTTTACGGAGTTCAGACTCTGCGACTTTCAGCATCGCAAACAACTCACCGGGAGACTTGTTCATCCCTTGCATGTTGTAGTTCAACACAAAGCCTTTATAGCTTGGCGGCAGTGATTGAAGGATTCTGTCAGTGATAGCCTCTTGCGGGAGTTCAATCCCCAGCTCAGCTAGACGGTTTGAGTACCCAGACATTTTGAGCACATGTTCACTGACAGACGAGTTCTCCTCCATCTTGCAAGCATAGAATTTATCGGAGGTCTCATACCTCTTGATCCAGGCGTTCTTCTGAAAGATAAACTTCAACTCCTGGAACATCTCAAATGCTCCATGACGCTCAAAGCGACGTTGAAGTCCCGGTTCTAAGCCATACAAGGCTGCACATTGAACTACTGAGTAGTCCTCCTTACATGCTAACCAAGCGTTCTTAACATCCTGATCAGCCGTCGCGGGTGGTTCATCTCCTAGCGCAGCATTAAGGACATAATCCTTCTTCCTAGCTTGTAAGATTAGCTTAAGATTACGAGCCCAGTCTACAAAGTTGCTTCCATCATCTTTCAACTTAGCTTTCTCTAGGAACGTATTAAAATTCAGGGTGACTGTCGCGTGAGCCATGATCTACAACACAAATATATTCAAAGTGGACTTAGACTATGTTCAAGATAATTAGAGTTTAACTTAATCAAATTATTCGCTAAACTCCCACTCAAAAAGTACATCTCTCTAGTCATTTGAGTGGTTCATGATCCACTTACACTAGCTCAAGTCCGATCATCACGTGAGTTGAGTATAGTTTCAGTGGTAAGCATCCCTATGCTAATCATATCATCTATATGATTCATGATCGACGTTTCGGTCTCATGTGTTTCGAGGCCATGTCTGCACATGCTAGGCTCGTCAAGCATAACCCGAGTGTTCCGCGTGCGCAACTGTTTTGCACCCGTTGTATTTGAACGTTGAGTCTATCACACCCGATCATCACGTGGTGTCTCGAAACGACGAACTGTAGCAACGGTGCACAGTCGGGGAGAACACAATTTCGTCTTGAAATTTTAGTGAGAGATCACCTAATAATGCTACCGTCGTTCTAAGTGACATGATATGGCCATCATCACGTGCTTCTTGATCTCCATCACCAAAGCACCGGTACGATCTTCTTGTCACCGGCGCCACACCATGATCTCCATCAACGTGTCGCCATCGGGGTTGTCGTGCTACTCATGCTATTACTACTAAAGCTACATCCTAGCAAAATAGTAAACGCATCTGCAAGCACAAACATTAGTATAAAGACAACCCGATGGCTCCTGCCGGTTGTCGAACCATCGACCTGCAAGTTGATATTATCTATTACAACATGATCATCTCATACATCCAATATATCACATCACATCATTGGCCATATCACATCACAAGCATACCCTGCAAAAACAAGTTAGACGTCCTCTAATTTTGTTGTTGCATGTTTTACGTGGTGACCATGGGTATCTAGTAGGATCGCATCTTACTTACGCAAACACCACAATGGAGATATATGAGTTGCTATTTAACCTCATCCAAGGACCTCCTCGGTCAAATCCGATTCAACTAAAGTTGGAGAAACCGACACTTGCCAGTCATCTTTGAGCAACGGGGTTACTCGTAGCGATGAAACCAGTCTCTCGTAAGCGTACGAGTAATGTCGGTCCAAGCCGCTTCAATCCAACAATACCGCGGAATCAAGAAAAGACTAAGGAGGGCAGCAAAACGCACATCACCGCCCACAAAAACTTTTGTGTTCTACTCGAGAAGACATCTACGCATGAACCTAGCTCATGATGCCACTGTTGGGGAACGTCGCATGGGAAACAAAAATTTTCCTACGGGCACGAAGACCTATCATGGTGATGTCCATCTACGAGAGGGGATGAGTGATCTACGTACCCTTGTAGACTGTATAGCAGAAGCATTAGTGAACGCAGTTGATGTAGTGGAACGTCCTCACGTCCCTCGATCCGCCCCGCGAACAATCCCGCGATCAGTCCCACGATCTAGTGCCGAACGGACGGCACCTCCGCGTTCAGCACACGTACAGCTCGACGATGATCTCGGCCTTCTTGATCCAGCAAGAGAGACGGAGAGGTAGAAGAGTTCTTCGGCAGCATGACGGCGCTCCGGAGGTTGGTGATGATCTTGTCTCAACAGGGCTCCGCCCGAGCTCCGCAGAAACGCGATCTAGAGGAAAAACCGTGGAGGTATGTGGTTGGGCTGCCATGGAAAAGTCGTCTCAAATCAGCCCTAAAACATCCGTATATATAGGTGGGAGAGAGGGGACCTTGCCTTGGGGCTCAAGGAGCCCCAAGGGGGTCGGCCGAGCCAAAGGGGGGAAGGACTCCCCCCCAAACCGAGTCCTACTTGGTTTGGTGGGTGGAGTCCTTCTTTCCTTTCCCACCTCCTCCTTTTTTTCTTTTCTCTTTGATTTTTCTTCCAATGCGCATAGGGCCCTTTTGGGATGTCCCACCAGCCCACTAAGGGCTGGTGCGCCACCCTCAAGGCCTATGGGCTTCCCCGGGGTGGGTTGCCCCCCCGGTGTACTCCCGGAACCCATTCGTCATTCCCGGTAACTCCGAAAACCTTCTGGTAATCAAATGAGGTCATCCTATATATCAATCTTCGTTTCTGGACCATTCCGGAAACCCTCGTGATGTCCGTGATCTCATCCGGGACTCCGAACAACATTCGGTAACCAACCATATAACTCAAATACACATAAAATAACGTCGAACCTTAAGTGTGCAGACCCTGCGGGTTCGAGAACTATGTAGACATGACCCGAGAGACTCCTCGGTCAATATCCAATAGCGGGACCTGGGTGCCCATATTGGATCCTACATATTCTACGAAGATCTTATCGTTTGAACCTCAGTGCCAAGGATTCATATAATCCCGTATATCATTCCCTTTGTCCTTCGGTATGTTACTTGCCCGAGATTCGATCGTCAGTATCCGCATACCTATTTCAATCTCGTTTACCGGCAAGTCTCTTTACTCGTTCCGTAATACAAGATCCCGCAACTTACACTAAGTTACATTGCTTGCAAGGCTTGTGTGTGATGTTGTATTACCGAGTGGGCCCCGAGATACCTCTCCGTCACACGGAGTGACAAATCCCAGTCTTGATCCATACTAACTCAACGAACACCTTCAGAGATACCTGTAGAGCATCTTTATAGTCACCCAGTTACGTTGCGACGTTTGATACACACAAAGTATTCCTCCGGTGTTAGTGAGTTATATGATCTCATGGTCATAGGAACAAATACTTGACACGCAGAAAACAGTAGCAACAAAATGACACGATCAACATGCTACGTCTATTAGTTTGGGTCTAGTCCATCACGTGATTCTCCTAATGACGTGATCCAGTTATCAAGCAACAACACCTTGTTCATAATCAGAAGACACTGACTATCTTTGATCAACTGGCTAGCCAACTAGAGGCTTGCTAGGGACAGTGTTTTGTCTATGTATCCTCACATGTAAATGAGTCTTCATTCAATACAATTATAGCATGGATAATAAACGATTATCTTGATACAGGAATTATAATAATAACTATATTTATTATTGCCTCTAGGGCATAATTCCAACACTAACCTCCATGACTTATGTAGGGGAAGATAGTTCGGCAATGGACCTTTCCTGTTTTCCAGACACTATGGCCGGTTCCGAGCTCAAGGCCACCCTTCCGACGAGGATGGGACCGAAACTGTGGCCGGACAAGGGATCCGGAGTCAAGGCTTCGGGATTTTGAGTTTCATCGGCGAGACCGTGACATTGGCGGGGAACAAATCGCCTCACGAGTTAGTGAAGAATTCAGAGTCTCCGATCCTTATTCGGTGACAGTGGACGAGACTCCCAAACTGTCCAGGACGACCAATTAGGTCCACGTGCGGCGTGATGCTGCTGAGCACGCGGACTTGTCCGGGGGCGAAGATGCCCCATCACAGCCTCGGTCGTTGATGATCACGCGAGCCATCAATCCTTCCAGTGATCCAACGGTGGAACTCTCAATGAAAGCACCAATGTCGGTGTCAAAACCGGCAGATCTCGGGTAGGGGTCCCGAACTATGGAGCTTAGGTCGATGGGTTGTAGGAAAAAGGGAGAGACGATGTTTACCCATGTTCGGGCCCTCTTGAAGAGGTAAAACCCTACGTCCTGCTTGATTATATTGATGGGGAGCGATGATTACAGATTTGATCCACCTCGAGATCGCATGAGCTAAACCCTAGATGAAATAACCTGCCTCTACGCATAAGAACCTCTGATTTATATAGACACCAGGGCCCCTAGGGTTACATGTTACTGACTTAGATCGGGGGTAGATGGGACGAACTAGTCCTCTTGCCTTGGAGTGCACGCCTAGTCTTTGGAGCTTTCCATATTGATTACACAGTTGTTAGATAATCCGGTCTTCAATGACGCAACCCATATGATCGGCCCATAAGGGATAACCCGACTGCCTGAGGACTCCTTAGTCCGGAACTCCCTCAACTAGTGACGCCTAACCGTTTGGAGGATGCACAGTCCTTATAGGTAACAAGCGTCGGTTCCACATAGGAACAATCTCTTTAGTGATGCTCAATAACTTTGTGATTTTGGGTTTTGGATTGGGTGTTTGGGGTTTTTCCTCACTGATAATTTTCTCTCAAAGTCTTCGAGGAATGGGTTGCTCTCAAATGGCAAGTGTCAATTTCTCTTGCGGAGCATCCAACCAGTTAGTGGTTATGGGGGCGGTTGTTTATAGCCTTGGAGAAATCCCAACATGATTTGACATAAATGCCCGAATGATATGACCATTATGTGGACAAGGTTTGGGGACAGCTGGCGCGCGTCGCAGCAACTGTTGGAACTTTCAAGCTGTGAAAGTCCTCATGTCTCTCATATTCATCACCTGTAGGTAATTCGCACTAGGGAAAACCTAACTGATCTTCGTCTTTGTCACTTAAGAATTTGACTAAACGGTAAAATATTTCCACAGGATTCGCTCGAAGGATTGGGTATGTGTAGGCTTTGAGATGAACATCACTTGGAAAATTTTCCTTAGTTTTACCTCAACCCCCTTTAAGAGTATGATGGTCCTATGATTAAAAAGAAAGGAAATGAAACTACAAAAAACAAAGGTCTTCAAGCTTCAAAGTCCTCGCATCAATATCTAAAAGGACACACCAATTTCCTGTCTTTCAAAGTCTTCGAAAAATTACCAAAGTCTTCAGCCGAAGACAATCATTTCTAGAGGTTGATATTCTTTGAATAACTCAAACTCCTCACCGACTTATAGAGCCTGTTGACACTCACAAACACATTATTCTCTTAGCCTATAAGTCTTCAATACACCAAAATCACTAAAGGGCACTAGATGCACTTATAATCTCCCCCTTTTTGGTGATTGATGAAAAATAGGTAAACCTTTCAATAGGGATAATAATATGAAGTTTAAGTACATTGTTTGAGTAATTTGATTGTAAGATATAGAGAAATTCCCCCTGAAGATGTGCATATTTCAGGGAATTTTCTTTGGACAGCATATGCACATTGTCGATTTATAACCTGGAGATCTCCTCCTACATCTTGTAATCCATGCACGCATTCAACATATATCATGAGAAAATTGAAATGCATGATGGATAGTGGCGTGTCACGAATTTCAGCATGCGTGTGTTAATCAATGCGAGGAATAAGCATGAGAAGAAAATGTTTAAAAAGTGTCAGACTACCACCAAACATAAGTTTACAACTCATACAACCAAACACTTTATAAGAATGAGAGTTGCAACTTAAAAATATATAGCCATAGCCCATAAGGTAAGACCCGCTTGAAGACTAACTCAGATTTCTCCCCCTTTGTCATCAAGTGACGAAAAGGGACGAAACTGAGGACTAATGCCCGTGTATTATTTCAACTTATTGGTGGAGGAGGAGCGTGATACGTCTCCAACGTATCTATAATTTTGATTGTTCCATGCTAGTATATTATCATTCTTGGATGTTTTACAATCATTTTGTAGTCATTTTATATCATTTTTGGTACTAACCTATTGACATAGTGCCCAGTGCCAGTTGCTGTTTTCTGCATGTTTTTACATCGCAGGAAATCAATACCAAATGGAGTCCAAACGCAGCAAAACTTTTTGTGGGTTTTTTGGGCCAGAAGACATCCAGTGGGCCAGGAACGCACCTGAGGGGAGCTCCGATGGGAGCACAACCCACCAGGGTGCGCCTGGGGGCCCAGGCGCGCCCCGGTGGGTTGTGCCCTCCTCGTTGGCCTCCCACACCGCCTCTTTGCTCTATAGATACCCCAATATTCGAGAAACCATAAGGAGGGGGACGAAAATCAATTCCAGCCGTCGCAGAGTCCAGAAACACCAGATCCAATCTAGACACCATCACGGAGGGGTTCATCATGTCGATTGGTGCCTCTCCGATGATGCGTGAGTAATTCTTTGTAGACCTACAGGTCCATAGTTAGTAGCTATATGTCTTCCTCTCTCTCTCTCTCTTGATTATCAATACAATGGTCTCTTGGAGATCCATATGATGTAAGTCTTTTTGCGGTGTGTTTGTTGGGATCCGATGAACTTTGAGTTTATGATCAGATCTTTGTTTTTATCCATGAAATTTATTTGAGTCTTCTTTGATCTCTTATATGCATGATTTATTATAGCCTCGTATTTCTTCTCCGATATTTGGGTTTTTTTTGGCCAACTTGATCTATTTTTCTTGCAATGGGAAGAGGTGTTTTGTGATGGGTTCGATCTTACGGTGCTTGATCCCAGTGACAGAATGGGAAACGACATGTATGTATCGTTGCTATTAAGGATAACAAGATGTGGTCTATTTCTACATAAATAGATCTTGTCTACATCATGTCATTGTTCTTATTGCATTATTCCGTTTTTCCATGAACTTAATACACTAGATGCATGCTGGATAGCGTACGATGTGTGGAGTAATAGTAGTAGATGCACACAGGAGTGAGTCTACTAATCTTGGACGTGATGCCTATATAATGATCATTGCCTCGATATCCTCATGATTATTTGAAGTTCTATCAATTGCCCAACAGTAATTGTTTTCCCACCCTTTGCTATTTTTCTCAAGAGAAGACACTAGTGAAACCTACGGCCCCCGGGTCTCTTTTCATCATATTTGCCTTTGCGATCTATTTTCCTTTGCTTTTATTTTCAGATCTATTAAACCAAAAATACAAAAATACCTTGCTGCAATTTATTTTTTCCGCGATCTATTCATCATATCTATCACTTTTACCTCACGTTAGTTGCCTATGTTGAGGCGTCGTACCGGAAAGGGATTGACAACCCCTTTAACACGTCGGGTTGCGAGTATTTGTTATTTGTGTGCAGGTGTTGTTTACGTGGTGTGAAGAGGTTCTCCTACTGGTTCGATAACCTTGGTCTCATCATTGAGGGAAATACCTACCGTCGCTATATTGCATCATCCCTTCCTCTTTGGGGAAATATGACATAGTTCTAGCAGACATCAGAGCGCTAGTGTTGTCAGAGTCGTTTGTCGATATCGGGTCGGTAGAAGTGACGTCAAGATCCTCAACTTCATCTGTTGTGCACGATGAACAAAATAAACTAGTCACTAGTTGAGGAACTTGAACTGTCTTGAATTTCTTCTAGGGCAGCCAGGACCAATCAAAGTCTTGCTGAAATTCCATTTCAGTGAGTTCTTCAGGAGTCTTGAGGTGAGACAGAATGGCCCATGTACGATTGAAGATTTCGTGAAGATAATAGTGATTTTTCTTCACGGTGTTTTGCGTCACAGTCATATCATGCACAATGTCACCAAATTGACGCTTTACCAACTTGTGATTGCAATCGACCTTTGATGAAGACTTAGCAGAAGATCACAGTCATTCATCACGCGCGGGTCAGACTCATGAAGAACTTCGGCTGAGGCTTTTGCAGCCGAGTCTTGTGATACGGTGTCATCACTGATTGAGTAGGATGCAGCCTTGCAAAATTGTCTATCAAGGGGACGAGATCCCTCATCCATAACTGTTTTGTCCTTGCCTTTAATCAACTCGAAGGATTTCTTGATGACCTCAAATGGGGGCAAATATCTTAAGTGATTCTGAAAATCAGCTTCGTCAGGAATTGAGGATTCGGCCCTAATGAATTTCATGATCCATGGCGCATAAGACTTCAGCTCAAAGGGTGACATAGCAATATTGGCCAAATTCCTCATGAAGAAATCGTGAATATATATTGGAATCCCATGAGTGATGTTAAAGAGCAAATTCTTCATGATTCCAACAATGTCTTCTTCTTCAGAATTGCGACCCTTGATGGGGCTGACGGATTTGGTTAAAATGCAGTACATAGTCCTTGACACATATAGCTGATCTTTGACAAGGAACATGGTACTTGGTGGCTTGTCAGGACCCAAAGGCTTCATCAGAACTTGCGTCATGTGATCGGGCAGCTCAGATTCATCATAAATGCATCTGGCTCCTTCTGAGGGGATTGCAACTGGGATCGCACCAAGTAATTTCATAGCAGGAGCTGTGTAGTGAGTGTCTTTGGTCAGCCAGTGAAGAACCCAAGTGTTTACATCTTGTGCTTCACCCGAAATATGCAAAGTGGCACGAAATTAAAGAATTAGCTCTTCATTCCATTCACAAATATCCATGCAGAACGGCAGTAAGCTAGCGTCATACAGAACATTGAGGACTGGTGCGAAGCAGGGAATGCATTCCATGTCTACATGAGGAATTAGTTAATGCTAAAAAAGCTTATTATTCTCAAAGAGCACAACACCATAGATGTTCATCTCAGTGGTAGTCCAGAATCTCTTGCGCCTTTTCCTTGCAGAGTCATACAGATTTGCACCGATGAAGAAATGATGTTCATCTAAAAAGATCTCCTTCAGGAATTTGGGTCTTTTTGTACCACTATATGGATGAAGAGTCTTGGGTTGAAGATTTGGCTTGAATCAGCCCACAAGTCTTCAGAGTTCTTCAGTCTGAGGGATTTGAGCCACAACTACTGTAGACTGAGGATTTTGAACATCAGGTTCACCAGGAGTGTCCTCACCTTGAGGATGATCAGTTTCTTCAGCCACATTTTATTCAGTGTGAGGAATATGCTTTGTAGATTCGTCAATGACCGATGCAACAATATCCTTAGTGGCAGTTTGACTCATAGTTTCTTCAGCCGATGCAGCTGATTGTTCCTCTGAGATAGACTTCATTGGAGTGTGTTTGTGATCAGACCATGTATGAATTTCTAAAGTGACTGCAGGGGACTGAGGAGTTTGTGGAAGTGGAGTTGCCAGTGGTGAGTTCGGATGAGCTTCTTCCCAATAATCATGGTTCATTACTGGTGTTTGGCAGCCAATATTCATGTCTTCATATTTTTCTTCATAGCCCTCCTCTGTTCTTTGTTGAGGCGGAGGTGATGATTCTTGAGGAATTGAAGTATTTTGTTCCACTTCAATCTGTTCATCAACCTGCTCTATGGAAGCAACAAATCGATTATCTTCCATTTCTTCATCCCCTTCTGGGATGACATGTTTGACACCAAATGGCACCATCTCGTAAGAGGGTACCATGCTGATTGGAGTAGCGTCAATAGGTGCACCCGAGGAGCTTGAAAAAGTCCTCAAGTGTTTGGCTTCAGAGGAATCTATGCTTGCTGACGCCTTTCGCTTCTTAGCGGCTTCCTTTTCAGCAGTCTTAGTTTTCTTTACTTCTGATGTGGAAGGCAGTATCAATTTCTTCACCTTTGAAGATTTTGTTGCCGAGGCAGATTCTTCGCACACGACTAATGTAGTCGTCCTCGCAGGAGCATTTTCATCACGTGCAGCAGGTTCTTTAGGTGTAGAGTCTTCAGCCGCTTGAATTTCTCAGGCTGACAGTTTCTTCACGTTGTTGAGCAGAGGAGCTAGCATGAGGTATTTGTGCTTGCGTTCGGGCTGTAAACCTATTGTTCTGATCCGTGTTGGCTTTGGTAGCCACGTTGAAAAAATATGACCTTTGCACCCTGCAGTCAGCGTGATAACGACTATATTCTTCACTAAGGTTTTTGATCTCAGTCTGTGCGGAGATGAGCTGGTCAGGGGTCAATGATATGATGTTGCTCTTCAGAAACCTTTCTTTCTGAGTCTGTTCTTTTATGGCCCTTTTGTCCTTTTCCACCTTCCATTTTTCTTCGAAAATGAAAGCCGTCAGCACATGACTTGGTCTAGGTGGGTGCTTCAAATCATCAATAGGAGTTTGAGGATTTTGATACCCGTTGTCAATGAAGTCTAACACCACCTTGGGATCCACCATGAGAGGAATTTTTGTGCCTTTAGCTTGAGAAACCCTCTCTTGTTTGTTTCTGTTGATAGCAACAAGCTCTTGATTAGCAGCCTCTTCTTCCTCAGATCTAGAGGGAACATTGAGGACCACCTTCTTAGGGCTTGGTCATTTTCATCTTTTTCCTCATGGTTGCACTTGAAGAAGTGTGTGGAGAGCCATAAGAAGAGGGTGTGGAGGTAATTGGAGTCCCCATTGTACGCTGACTCGTTTCCAGTTGCACTGGAAGTGAGGACTTTCTGGCAGTCTCTGAGGACATTGCAGCCACTGTTGGAGCTAATTGAGGAATTTGCTGTGAGGAATGTGCAATTGAATAATTTGTCTTTACAGCTGATTTCTTCACCAAAGCTCACTTCGGAGCTGTTTCTGTGCGAGAAACTTAAGCAGCAGAGGAGGTGGCAATGGCCACTGCAGCAGCAGTCTCCAAATTGAATCTCCTCACGACATCTTTTGTAGTCTTCTGCAGTTTATCCTGATGCTTAGCCCATTCGCCAGGAAATTCTTCACGAGTGACCAGGTTTGTGGGATCAACAACTTGTTGATTACCAAGAGGAGTTCTTGGGCCTAGAGGTTTCAGAGCGAAATTCTTCATGTACTTGGGAGTCACATATGTGTACTCCCTCCATTCCGTGGCCCATCTCCTTTCCATTTTCTGTAAGCGTGTTTTGTGCTTTTTCCTTTGTTTCCTTCTCATATATTTCTTCATGTGGCGTGCAATATTCATCATAGATTTCTTTCGGGATTTCAAAAGTTATGCTGATCTCAAGCTTCTTACCACCCTTCTACTGTTTCTTCTCTTCACCCATTTTCTTAACTTGAGAAATTTGAACTTTTGAGGAATCTGATGAGGTGTGCAAATTTTCTTCAAGAAATGCTGCAAATGAGTTAAGTTGATGAGAACCTAGAGATTCGTCAAGAGAGATTTTGTACCTGTGAACAGAGTATAGGTGCGAAGAATTTGAAGAGGTCATATGCGTTCTGAGAAGATCTTCGAAAATAACTCAAGTTGAGGAATTTGACCAATAATGTCTTGAAGAATTTTGCTAAGTGTTCTTGACTTAGTGTCGGTGATGCTAGGTTGACACCTATGGGAATCAACATGAAACCCTTGTGATCATAGGGCGGGGAAACACGACGTTAAGAGCAGAGCTAATGATCAACACTTGGCAAGCCTTTTTACCCAGGTTCGGATCGCTTACACGTAAAACCCTGCGTCCTGCTTGTCTGGTCGTATTAAGTGTTTTGTTCTTCGTTACACTGACTAATAATAACCGTCTTCTGGCCTATCTCCAAAGAGTCTAACCCATTGTGAATGAGCTAAGGGCCTCCTTTTATAGGCAAAGGGGCCACCTACAGTGCTTGGTGGTAGGTTCATGAGAAGTTACAGTGAACCTAGAGGGGTGCTTATCCATCTACTGATGTCAGGTGCATTAAATGCACGTCTTGTCCTTGTCAGCAATGTGCTGGTGAAGACACGTGTCCAGGCGTTTTGACACTTGGACCCCTACGCTGGCGCATGCGGAATGCGCTGGAACTTGGGGGCGGTGGCACTATGGCAAGGGCGGTTTCCCTCCAGTGCCGAGCTCGTCATCCCGGCAAGGGAGCTTGGAGGGGCCTTGGGTCTTTGTCCCGACAAGGAAACTTGCCGGGGGGCTTCGGTTGTCATCCCGGCAAGGGAGGCTTGCCGAGGTCTTGTGTTTGGTGAGTTCATCACGCCCACTAAACGGGCGTGGCCTTGGTTATCTTCCCGACAAGGCAGGCTTGCCGGGGCCTTGGTAATCTTGGGGGTGTATCTTGTCTGGACCGCGCCACGCCCTGCCGTCAGGGGCTCTTTGCGCCCGTGCACAAGTCTGGGGCACTAGGGACCCCAGTCTTTAGTGCACCGACAGGAGCCCCCGGGCATGGGCCACACACGCGTGCGGAGCGTTGTTGGGCCAGGCCCAAAGAGGTGCACGGGCCTCCGTGGCTGGATCTGCTGGCGGTTGCTTTTCCCCACGTCGTGCATCAGATGCCTGAAGTGGGAGGTCGTGCGCGGAGTGGCCTGTCCGCCTCCTGAAACACATCTGCCACGTGCGTGGCACGTACAGTTATGGATGGACAGGTGGCAGACGATGTTGGGGAACGTTGCATGGGAAACAAAAATGTTCCTACGTACACGAAGACCTATCATGGTGATGATCATCTACGAGAGGGAGATCGAATCCACATACGTTTGTAGATCGCTAAGCGGAAGCATTAATAAACGCGGTTAATGTAGTGGTACGTCTTCACGATCCGTCCCACGATCCATCTCACGAACTGTCTCACGATCCGTCCCACGATCCGTCCTGATCAAGTATCGAATGGACGGCACCTCTGCATTCCGCACACATACAGCTCGATGACGATCTCCGCCTTCTTGATCCAACAAGAGAGACAGAGATGTAGATGAGTTCCCCGGGAACATGACGGCGCTCCGATGGTAGTTGTGATCTATTCTTGCAAGGCTCCGCCCGAGCTCCGCAGAAAACCGATCTAGAGGAAGAACTATGAACTAGAGGAGAGGGCAGCACGTGGCAAAGTTGTTTCTCAAAAAGCCCTAAACCTCTAGTATATATAGGAGGAGGGAGCAGTCAGCCTTGCGCCATAAGGGAGGCTCCCTTGGGTCGGCTAAAGTGGAGGAGGGAGGAGTCCTCCTCCAATCCCACTTGGATTAGGACTCCTTCCTAAATTGCCCACCTCTTTTGGATTTTCCACCTTTTTCCTCATGGGCTTTCCTTGGATGATTTGCCAGCCCACTAAGCCTTATTGCGCATCCAATAAACCCATGTGGACCCCTTGGAGAGTGGTGGGCCCACCCAGTGGGCCCCTAGAACCCATTCGTCACTCCCGGTACACTAACGACAATGCCCGAAAACCTTCCGGAATCCAAATACCAACTTCCTATATATCAATCTTCATTTACGGACCATTCGAGAACTCCTCGTGACGTCCGGGATATCATCCGGGACTCCGAAAAAAACTTCGGTCACCAACACATATAACTCAACTATACCGAAACATCACCGAACCTTAAGTGTGCAGACCCCGCGGGTTCGAGAACTATGCAGACATGACCTGAGACACTCTCTAGTCAATAACCAATAGCGGAACCTAGATGTCCATATTGGCTCCCACATATTCTACGAAGATCTCTATCGGTTGAACCTCTATGTCAAGGACTCAGTTAATCCCGTAGGGTGTTCCCTTTGTCCTTCGGTATGTTACTTGCCCGAGATTTGATCGTCGATATCTCCATACCTAGTTCAATATTGTTACCAGCAAGTCTCTTTACTCGTTTCGTAATAAAAGATCTCGTAACTAACTCCTTAGTCACATTGCTTGCAAGGCTTGTTGTGATATTCCGAGTGGGCCCCGAGGTACCTCTCCGTCACACGAAGTGACAAATCCCAGTCTTGATCCATGCCAACCCAACGGACACCTTCAGAGATACCTGTAGAGCACCTTTATAGTCACGTAGTTACGTTGCGATGTTTGATACACACAAGGTATTCCTCCGATGTCCGGGAGTTGCATGATATCATGGTCATAGGAACGATACATTGACATGTAGAAAACAGTAGCAATAAACTGACACGATCATATGCTACGTTTATAGTTTGGGTCTTGTCCATCACATCATTCTCCGAATGATGTGATCCCGTTATCAAGTGACAACACTTGCCTATGGTCAGGAAACCTTGACCATCTTTGATCAACGAGCTAGTCAATTAGAGGCTCACTAGGGACAGTGTGTTGTCTATGTATCCACACATGTATTTGAGTTTCCAATCAATACAATTCTAGCATAGATAATAAACGATTATTATGAACAAGGAAATATAATAATAACCAATTTATTATTGCCTCTAGGGCATATTTCCAACAGTCTCCCACTTCTACTAGAGTCAATAATCTAGTTCACATCACTATGTGATTGTAATGAACCTAACACCCATACAGTTATGGGGTTTGATCATATCTTGCTTGTGATAGAGGTTTTAGTCAATGGGTCTGAACCGTTGAGATCCGTGTGTGATTTACAAATCTCTATGTCATCCTATAGATGCTGCCACCATGCACCATTTGGAACTATTCCAAATGACCGCTCCACTATACGAACCCAGTTTACTACTAATAGTTATTCGGATTAGCGTCAAAGCTTGCATCGACGTAACTCTTTACGACAAACTCTTTAATCACCTCCATAATTGAGAAAAGTTCCTTAGTACACTAGTTACTAAGGATAGCTTTTGACCACTGTCCAGTAATCCATTCCTGGATCACTTCTGTACCCCTTGACAGATTCATGGCAAGGCACGCATCAGGTGCGGTACACAACATAGCATACTATAGAGCCTACGGCTAATGCATAGGGGACGACCTTCGTCCTTTCTCTTTCTTCTGTCGTGGTCAGGCTTTGAGTCTTACTCAAATTCACACCTTACAAACAACCAAGAACTCCTTCTTTTGCCGATCTATTTTGAACTCCTTCAAAAACTTGTCAAGGCATGCATTTCATTAAAAGTTTTATCAAGCATCTTGATCTATCTCTATAGATCTTGATGCTCAATGTTCAAGTAGCTCTATCCAGGTTTGCCTTTGAAAAACTCCTTTCAAACAACCCTTTATGCTTTCCAGAAATTCTACATTACTTCCGATCAACAATATGTCAACCACATATACTTATCAGAAATTTTATAGTGCTCCCACTCACTTCTTTGGAAATGCAAGTTTCTCATAAACCTTGTATAAACCCAAAAGCTTTGATCATCTCATCAAAGCGTATGTTCCAACTCCGAGATGCTTGCACTCGTCCATAGAATGATCGTTGGAGCTTGCATACTAGTTAGCATCCTCAGGATCTACAAAACCTTCTGGTTGTATCACATACAACCTTTCCTCAAGGAAACCGTTGAGGAAACAATGTTTTGACATCCTATGTGCCATATTTCATAAATAATGCAGCCACTACTAACATAATTCCAACAGACTTTTAGCATCGCTACGAGTGAGAAAGTCTCATCTTAGTCAACTCTTTGAACCTGTCGGAAACATTTTTGCGACAAGTCAAGCTTTTCTTAATGTTGACTTTTCACCATCATCGTGTGTCTTCCTTTTAAAGATCAATATGTACTTAATATTCCTATGACCATTAAGTAGTTCTTCCAAAGTCTACACTTTGTTTTCATACATGGATCCTCTCTCAGATTTCATGGCCTCCACCATTTGTCGGAATCCGGGCCCACCATCGCTTCTCCAAAGCTCGTAGGTTCATTGTTGTTCAACAACATGACCTCCAAGACAGGGTTACCGTACCACTCTCTAGTAGTACGCGACCTTGTCGACCTACGAGGTTTTTAGTAACTTGATCCGTAGCTCAATGATCACTATCATCAGTTTCTACTTTAATTGGCGTAGGCGCCACAAGAACAACTTCCCGCGCCCTGCTACACACTGGTTGAAGTGACGGTTCAATGACCTCATCAAGTTCCACCACCCTCCCACTAAATTATTTCAAGAGAAACTTTATCTCGAGAAAGGACCCGTTTCTAGAAACAAACACTTTGCTTTCGGATCTGAGATAGGAGGTATACCAACTGTTCTCGGTGTCCTATGAAGATGCATTTATCCGCTTTGGGTTCGAGCTTATCATGCTGAAACTTTTCCACATAAGCATCGCAGCCCCAAACTTTTAAGAAACGACAGCTTAGGTTTCTCCAAACCATAGTTCATACGGTGTCATCTCAACGGAAATACGTGGTGCCCTATTTAAAGTGAACGTGGTTGTCTCCAATGCATAACCCATAAACGATAGTGGTAATTCGATAAGAGACATCATAGTATGCACCATATCAAATAGGGCGCGGCTATGACGTTCGGACACACCATCACACTATGGTGTTCTAGGTGGCATGAGATGTGAAACATGTTTTCACATTTGTCTTAATAGTGTACCAAACTCGCAACTCAGATATTCATCTCTATGATCATATCGTAGACATGTTACCGTCTTGTCACGACGATCTTCAACTTCACTCTGAAACTATTTGAACCTTTCAATAATTCAGACATGTGTTTCATCAAGCAAATATACTAGTATCTACTCAAGTCATCTGTGAAGTAAGAACATAACGATATCCACTGCGTGCCTCCGTACTCATTGGACTGCATACATCCAAATGTATTACTTCCAATAAGTTACTTTCTAGTTCCATATCACTAGAAAATGAGGCCTTCAGTCATCTTGCCCACGTGGTATGATTTGCATCTCTCAAGTGATTCAAAATCAAGTGAGTCCAAATGATCCATCTACATGGTGTTTCTTCATGCGTTTATACTAATAGGCATAGTTTGCATGTCTCAAACGTTTCAAAAATGAGTGAGTACCAAGATCCATCCGCATGGAGCTTCTTCATGCATTTTATACCAACATGACTCAAGCGGCAGTGCCACAAGTAAGTGGTCCTATCATTACTACTTTGTATATTTTGGCATCAATATTATGAACAAGTGTATCACTACAATCGAGATTCAATAAACCATTTAAGGTATTTATTCAAGCAAATAGAATAACCATTATTCTCTTTACATGAATAATTCTATTGCAATATACACGATCGAATCATGTTCATGCTCAACGCAAAAACCAAATAACAATTATTTAGGTTTAACACTAATCCCAATGGTAGAGGGAGTGTGCGATGTTTGGTCACATCAACCTTGGAAACACTTCCAACACATATCGTCACCTCGCCTTTTGCTAGTCTGCGTTTATTCCGTTGCTTTTATTTGAAGTTACTAACACTTAGCAACCGAACCGGTATCTAATACCCTCGTGCTACTAGGAGTACTAGTAAAGTACACATCAATATCATGTATATCAAATATACTTCTGTCGACTTTGCCAGCCTTCTCATCTACCAAGTATTTAGGGTATTTCCGCCTCATTGACCGTGCCCCTCATAATAGAAGCACTTAGTCTCAGGTTTGGGTTCAAGCTTGGGTTTCTTCATTAGAGCATCAACTGGTTTGTCGTTTCATGAAGTATCCCTTCTTGCCATTGCCCTTCTTGAAACTAGTGGTTTTACTAACCATCAACAATTGATGCTCCTACTTGATTTTTACTTTCGCAGTGTCAAACATTGCGAATAGCTCAAGGATCATTATATCTATCCTTGATATGTTAAAGTTCATCACGAAGCTTTAGTAGCTTGGTGGTAGTGACTTCGGAGAACCATCACTATCTCATCTGGAAGATTAACTCCCACTTGATTCAAGCGACTGTTGTACTCAGACAATCTGAGCACATGCTCAACGATTGAGCTTTTCTCCTTTACTTTGTAGACAAAGAATCTTGCCGGGGGTCTCATACCTCTCAACAAGGGCACGATCATGAAATCCCAATTTCATCTCTTAGAACATCTCATATGTTCCATGACGTTCAAAACGTCTTCAGCGCCTCAATTCTAAGCCGTTAAGTATTACACCCTGAACTATCACGTAGTCATCAAAAACGTGTATGTCAGCTGTTCGCAACATCCACAGGAAATGCTCGAGGTTCAGCACACCGAGCGGTGCATTAAGGACATAAGCCTTCTGCGCAGCAATGATGACAATCCTCAGTTTACAGACCCAGTTCGCATAATTGCTAGTATCATATTTCAACTAAATTTTCTCTAGGAACATATCAAAAATAGTAGAGCTACAACGCAAGCTACGACATTATTTGCAAAGACCTTTTGACTATGTTCATGATAATGAGTTCAATTAATCATATTACTTAAGAACTCCCACTCAAATAGACATCCCTCTAGTCATTCGAGTGGCGCATGATCCAAATCCACTAACTCAAGTCCGATCATCACGTGAGTTGAGTTTAGCTTCAATGGTGAACATCTCCATGTTGATCATATCAACTATATGATTTATGCTCGACCTTTCGGTCTCTTGTGTTTCGAGGCCATGTCTGTACATGCTAGGCTCATCAAGTTTAACCCGAGTGTTCCGCGTGTGCAACTGTTTTGCACCCGTTGTATGTGAATGTTGAGTTTATCACACCCGATCATCACGTGGTGTCTCGAAACGACGAACTGTCGCAATGGTGCACAGTCGGGGAGAACACAATTTTATCTTGAAATTTTAGTGAGGGGTCACCTTATAATGCTACTATCATTCGAAGCAAAATAAGGTGCATAAAAGATTAACATCACATGCAAATCATAAGTGATATGATATGGCCATTATCTTGTGCTTCTTGATATCTATCACCAAAGCACCGACATGATCTTCATCGTCACCGGCGCCACACCATGATCTCCATCATCATGATCTCCATCATTTCCCTGCCATCGAGGTTGTCGTGCTATCTATGCTATTACTACTAAAGCTACTACCTAGCAATATAGTAAACGCACCTACAAGCACAAACGTTAGTTTAAAGACAACCCTATGGCTCCTTGCCGTAGCATCGACGTGCAAGTCGATATGTAACTATTACAACATGATCATCTCATACATCCAATATATCATATCATGTCTTTGGCCATATCACATCACATGCATACCCTGCCAAAGATGACAATCATATAAAGATCACAAAGCATTGAGACAGTCATGAGGTTAAACCCAAGGGATTCGATAAGCATGACTTTGTCCATGTGCCAGTCCTTGGATATAGCCACCTTACCGAGGCCCAATATCTTGCTTTTTCCTTTGTCTCTGTAGGTGATATGCTTTAGTGGTGATGGAGTTAGTGGAATTTTCATCAATAGACTCTTGTCACCATTCATTTAATTTGTACATCCATTGTTAAGAACCCACTCGGTAATTTTGGGGTTGTCATCCTGCACATGAATTAGTTCTACTTATCATCTCATATGCAAATTCATCAGGCTTGAATTTCATCACATAGAGTAGAGTCAAGATAATATGACGACGTGTGAAATGATAATCATTTAATCATGATTAGCTTGTGTCCTTTCAAGAAGGGTCAATTAATTTTATGCCCCTAGTTGTGTCCCCCTGGTTTGTTTTACCCCTAGTTTGAAAAAATCACCGGTTCTGTCCACACCACTTTGGAATTCTTTCATTTTTTCCCTTTCGTCACGGCTCCGCTTGGTCAACGCCGTTTGACCACATACGGCGGTCTGTTTTGGACATTTTTACCCCTGTGTCCACTGCCCCCTTACCCCTTCGTCCCCCTTGAGCTCACTTGCAGAAACAAACAGAGAGTGGGAGAGCTTGTGAAGAACAGATCGACAGCCACCATGGGAGAGGCATGAGAAGAATAAAACAGAGCGCCGTATGTGGTCAAACGGCGCTGACCAAGCGGAGCCGTGATGGAAGGGCAAAAACGAAAGAATTCCAAAGTGGTGTGGATAGAACCGGTGAATTTCTCAAACTAGGGGTAAAACAGACAAGGGGGGCATAACTAGGGGAACAAAGATAATTGTCCCTTTCAAGAATTTCCTTAGTTCTCCAACAAATTCTTCAGATGATCATCTTCATTTGGAGACCTCACTTGCATAAGTGGTTAGTTCAATTTCTTCACCACCCACATTTGAAGGGGTGGTAAAGAGTTAATCATCATGTGAGCACCATAAGAGAATTTTGGCATTGAATCAAATGCACTTCATTTCACATGAGGGGGTTAGTGTACTCGAATGCATATGCAAAGAAATTCCTCGAGGACTTATGAACATAATGGTTTGAGGAATAGTGCGCATATTCATGACCCTTGTAGTGTCCTTGCATATCGGAAGCATTAGCACGAGTACGAGAAGAGGTTTGACCATATAAGGAATTTTATCCTCATGAAGACTTTGGTCCACTTGAGGAAATTGATTTGGTGTTCCTGTTCTTCACGAGTGGTGCCATGAGGACATTCACCTGAATACTTTCCAAGATGCTTTCGCAAACCTAGATTTTCCTCAAGGGTGGTCCATTCTGTAGTTAGTTCCAACATATCTAGCAAATACTTCATCATTTTGATTTTTGAATAGTTTATACTTGTAGTCAAATGACTAATCATAGGAATACGAAGTTTCACATGCAAAGCCTGATAATGTAGATGGATCAACATAAGGTCCTTTTGCAACAACCCATGAGGTTTTGGGATACTACTCAGGTTTCGAGTATGATCCATCACAATTCAATTTCCTCTCAAATGCAATACTCTTTTTCCTAGGGTTTCTGTTCAGAATATGCTTTTTGAGCACATCGCAAAGGGTCAGATGCCCTTTGAGGCTTTTGTATATGCATGTCACATACAATTCCTTCAACCCTGCATTTTTGTCAGTGAAATTTGTGGTTTCCTGAAGTGAGGAATTTGTGACCACACATACACTGGAAGAATTGTTAGCAATAGAAGCATTTGAACTTTCACGTGAAGAATTAGCAGATTCACGTTCGATGCATTTCATGCATGGTGGAATGAATTCTTCCTGAGTGGTACTAATCTCTTGAGCAAGCAAAGAGTCATTTTATCTTCAAAGATCATTGTCGGTGCACTAATAATGGGGTACCTAGTGCCCCTGCCTTGTGCAAGGATGTTGAGAACATCCCCTCTCGAGAGCAACCGCCAACACCAACAGCCCAAAGACACGCCAAGAACTACCGGCACGTGCCGGGGGCGAAGACACAATCATCCTCTTCAAGACCCGGCAAGGCGCCTCCGCGGCAGGTGTGGGACAGCCTGCCACAACTCCGCCTCATCGCCACATCAGTCACATGTCGATGAGGTGTCGAGCCCCCACACGACTAGGTGGCTCTCAATAGCTACGTGGCGCCGTGCCGGAAGACAGATCACAACCTGTTGACCCCCGTCCAGGGATGAGTCAAGACCTCAAGCCATGGCCAGCTCATAGGTGGCAGAGGCTTGCCGGGAACGCACTCCCGCTCGCCACCTAAGGCCGCATTTATGGCGCTCTATCTTAAGTGCCGGAGTTAGGTATGATAGCACCGTTAGCTATCTGATCATGTCAGTTGCCACTGAGGACGCCCCTTGAGCAATAAAAGGAGGCCCGAGGCAACCTAGCAAATGATTTAGATCTTTGGGTATTCGAGCACATACTGATTCGACACTTGGTAGATTAGGTCCCAAAGGGATTAGAGCCAAGTGTAGGTGAATGCGTGTGCTAGCTCTCCCCGGCAACCCTTGCCGGGGTATAGCTCTGTGCAAACTTTGACTTCCCCAATCAATCCACCAAAGCAGGATTAGGGTTTTACACTTCGCAGCAGCCCGAACCTGGGTAAAACCCCCGAGTCTCATCATCGTGTTGCTTCTTATTCTCTTTTCTTTGCGCCATACAACCTCCCTGCCGAACCACAAAGAGGCCCAAAGGTCCCATAGGTGATAGTGTGCACACCTGCACCGACATCTTTGGTGTGTCAAGCAGGGGGCTTCGTTCACGCAAACCTGAGGATACGAGCAGCATGTTGGTCTTCATCGCGGCTTTTTTTACGATGGCCCCAAGAAGAAGACCAATACATAAGCCCATCCTTCTACTTAGAGGGCAACGACGCTTGCATCTGCGGACGCCGCTGGTGCCATGGCGGCATTAGGCGACACGGGCACCGCGGGCGACGCACTTGGCGCAGGAGGCGTTGTCGTCGTGTCCCCTGCGGTCAAAGCCGGAATGAGGGGTGCCGGAGGCGAGCAGCAGTGACGACCTAGCGAGCTCGGCCCTGGTGCCACAGGCGAAAGGGACACCCATGTCCCACGCATCTGACGCATCAGTGACCACACTCGAACAGTGGCGCCCAATCCGAGGCAAACCGCAATCCACCAGTTGCTCCTGTCACAGGCGAGGCTGCTCGACGCACGCCTCGTCCAGAGCAAGATGGAGTGCTGAGCGGAGCAACGGATCTGCGCACCCAGCCTCCCCCACGTCAGGCCACCATGGCGAACGGTGCATGGTGAAAAGGACTCAATGAGGCTCCTCTTGGTTCCACCAGGAGTCGAGCCGCATCGCGGTCGACCTCTTTGCCCATGTCGGACACGGCTGCGGAGGCAGTAGTGCGGGCTCAACTGCTATTAAACTTCCCCCCAGCGGCTAACAAGATGGACGAGTGGAGAGCCACTATCAAAGTTTGATCGCCTTCGCCGACGCCGGCAAATAACAACAAGCAGGGCCGTCCCATTGTCAACGGACGGCAACGGCGGCCCGACCAGATGGTCGTGTTGAGGGGAGCATACCGATGGTGTAGTCCCCTCCTCGACAGCAAGCTCAAGGACAGTTGCAACAAGCTCCGTGCATTGACGTGCCCATCGAGGCATCCATGGCCTCGATCAGCCCGCACGACCAGAGAGACTAGCGACGTGTCCTAGAGGACCGGTGGAAAGAGGACGCACGCACCACCATCGAACGACGCCTGGAAGCACACCGTCAATCCGAAAAATGTGGCGGCATAAACAGTGGCGACCCCGCGCCCAGTGCTAGCGAGAACCTACCTTATGAGGTCGGATGTCCCACCTTCACTTGCAAACTGCGATAGGTCCGCTAGCCATCGAGACGGGCTTTCAAACCTGAGCTGATAGAAAAATATGACAAAAAGCTCAACCCGGCAGAGTTCATGGGCATCTACACGATTACCGTCCAAGCTGCCGGAGGAAGAGATGAGAAGGTGCTCGCCAACTATTTCCCTTTGGCGCTCAAGCCGAGTGTGGGATCATGGCTGATGCACCTACCGGAGAATTCCATTGCATCTTAGGCCAACTTGTGCAACAAGTTTGTTGGCGCCTTCACGGGTGGCCATCAGGAGCCACGACAACCAAGCGACTTGCAGGTCCTCCCACAAAAGGAGTGCGAAACCCTACGAAAATACATCCAGAGGTTCAGCAGAGTGCACCGCAACATCTAGGAGGTACAATCCACCATCGTGATTGCCGCGTTCCACTCGAACGTGCGCAACAAGAGAATGTGGGTCAAGATGAACGTCAAACTCCCGAAGACTGTCAACGATCTATACACGTTGGCGGACAAGTGTGCTCGCACTGAAGAAGGAAGGCGTCTCCCCAGAGAGGAGTCAGGTATCGAAGTCGACTCTGATGACAACAACGATGCACCTGGATCGAAGGGGAGGAACTGAAAGTGCAATAAGAAGCGCAAGGGCAAGGCAGTGTTTGCCGTCGAAGGAATGGTACTCTCAGCACCGGCAAGAAGGCAAAAGCCGAGACCCCCGGCAAGGGAGCTGCTTCGTGCGTTGATTGACGGGAGGCTGCTGTGACAGAGAAAGCAGGAAAGTCCAACGGGCCATACTGCAAGATTCATCGCACCAAGGGCCACAATCTCCATGAATGTCACGAAGTCGAGCAGCTTGCTGAGAAGCAGAAGGCTGAATCCGAGAAGCGCGACAAGCAGAAGGGACGACATAATGCTGACGGGAAGGGCCGCGGTGGCAGAGCGGGACGCCGAGGCAAGCCCTCGCGGCAAAAGGAAAAGCCTGCCACAGGCCGCAAGAGGAAAGAAGATGACGACGCAAGTGATGACAAAGACAATGGAGAGAGGATTCCAGCGACACGGACTTCCAGAAGGCAACTGATGCCATGTGTGTTGACGGGGGTGCATCCTTGCACTCCTCTCACTGCCAGCTCAAACAATGGGTGTGCGAAGTTAACGCCATGGAGCCATCGACACGCTCTTGAAGACCACTCGAATGGTCCTGCATGCCTATCGTCTTCGACGAAGAGGATCACCCTGACCACGTTACCGTGGTCGGGTGCCTGCCGCTGTTGGTTTCCCCGACAATCCACAACCTTAAGGTCAGCGAGATGTTAGTTGACAGCGAGGCAGGGATGAATCTCATTTCTCCCGAAGTGGTCAAGAGGCTGCACATCCGTGACGGCGAGCTCAAGCCGATGGGTTCATTCCAAGGGATCAACTCCGGCAGTGGTCAGCCAAAGGGAAAGATAACCTTGCCGGTTACATTTGGTGGAGAGCTCAACTACCGGACCGAAAAGGTCGTATTCGATGTGGTCGAGCTCTCCCTGCCATATAATGGAATCCTTGGGTGCCCGGCCTTGGCAAAATTCATGGCAGCATCCCACTATTCTTACATTGTTCTCATGATGCCAGGCCCCATAGGAGTAATATCCATCCCGTCTGACAAGAAGGACGCAATCATTTGCTTAGATCAGATGTATCAAGACGCGGTGGCAACTGAATCCGCAGGAGAATCTGCTCTTGCCAAAAGCCAGAAGAAGGAGAAGAAGTCTAGCGGAAACACCGGCAAGGACTTCGGGAAGCGCGCCTCCGTGGAGTGCGCCGCACCCGTCGATGACCTTCCGGAGAGTTCTGCTAGCAAGAAGTCCAAGGTCTCGTACCCTACGACGAGGAAGGTCCCGACAAGGGAGGAAGTACATTCACCATCAGCACTGCTAGCAGTCCCTCGCAACGGCGCCAGAAAAATGCTGCTGACGTGCAACTATTCCTGACTTGATGCCTCCACGACAACGGAGCCAGAAAAGAGCTTGTCCCCATTGCTCAACAATTAGCAATTGTCTTGCAATAGCCCACCAGCGCGTGGGTTCGCGGCAGTTTTCGAGGGTTGAGTATTTAACCCAAATTTGTTGGTTCGCACGACGGGAAGTGAAAGAATATTCTCAAGTATTAGCAGCTGAATGTGTCGGATTCAACCACACCTGAAAGATTAGTATCTGTAAGCAAAGTATCAGCAGCAAAGTAGTATGATAGCAACGGTGCCAGAAATGATCTGTTGACGACACTATTCCTAACGGTTGTAACAATGGCGCCAGAAGTTGCCCGTGGACGGGAAATATTCTTTCCCGACAACGGTGCCAGAAAAAGTATTGTAGCAGGTAGCAGCAGTGTAACGAGTAACAGCAATGGCAAGGAACAACATTAGTGACAACAGTAGCAAGTAGCAACAGTAGCAAGTAGCAGCAGTAGCAAGCAACAGTAGTAGCAACAGTAGTGACAGCAGCAGCAGGACAAAGCGAGTAACAGTAGCAGCAACAGTAGTAACAGCAGGAGAGCAAAACAAGTAACAACAGCAGCAAGTAACGGTAGCAGCAATAGTAGTAACAACAGAAGTGGGACAAACTCGTAGGCAATGGGTCGGTGATTTGTTGGATGACATTCATCATGCAACAGTTATAACACGGAGAGATATGTGGCTAGCTCCCGTTCGTCAATGTGATGAAGGCATGCATTCCGTGTGTCGTCATACGTTCTTAGGGAAAAGAACTTGCATGACATCTATTGTCCATCCCTCCCGTGGCAGCGGGGTCCAAATGGATACTACGGGATATTAAGGTTCTCCTTTTAATAAAGAACGAGACCAACGCATTAGCACTTGGTGAACACATGAACTCCTCAAACTATGGTCATCACCGGGAGTGGTTCCGGTTATTGTCACTCCGGGGTTGCCGGGTCATAACACATAGTAGGTAACTACAACTTGCAAGATTGGATCTAAAATACACATATATTGGTGACAACATAATAATTTCAGATCTGAAATCATGGCACTCGAGCCCTAGTGACAAGCATTAAGCATGGCAAAGTAGTAGCAACATCAATCTCAGAACATAGTGGAAACTAGGGATCAATCCCCATCAAAACTAACTCGATTACATGATATATCTCATCCTAATCATCACCGCCCAGCGAGCCTACGAATTGATTACTCACGAACGATGAAGAGCTTCATGGAATTGGAGAGGGAAGAAGGTTGATGATGACGATGTCGACGATTTCCCCTCTCCGGAGCCCAAAACGGACTCCAAATCTGCCCTCCAGATGAAGAACAGGGTGTGGCGGTGCCTCCGTGTCGCAAACGCGATGAAATCTTCTCTCTTGATTTTTTTCGGGACGAAAGGGAATTTATAGAGCTGAGTTTGGGGGCGGCAGAGCCACGTGGGCCCCGCAAGCTTGGTTGCCGCGGCCAGGGGGCCGCGGCAACACGGCTTGTGGCCCACTGGCCCGTCCCCTCCGGTGGATCTTGGCGCAGGTATTTTTCATATTTTCGAGAAATATTCTCCGTAAATTTTTAGGACGTTCCGAGAACTTTCATTTCTGCACAAAAACAACACCATGTCAATTCTGCTGAAAACAGCGTCAGTCCGGGTTAGTTCCATTCAAATCATGCAAATTAGATTCCAAAACAAGGGCAAAAGAGTTTGGAAAAGTAGATACGATGGAGACGCATCAAGCACCGCCCTTAGGGACAAATAGAAAAGTGCGCGTGTTGCCTTTCTACGGGCGAATTTCGATGTGTTTGCCTGGCAACCTTCCGACATCCCCGGTGTTACCAGAGAGGTAATCGAGCACCACCTTATTGTCTGCCCTCACACCAGACCCGTCAAGCAGAAGGTTAGGAAGCAAGCCCTAGAGAGGCAACCGTTTATCACCGAGGAAATCTAGAAGCTGGAAGCGGCTGGTTTGATCCGAGGAGTACTGCATCCAACGTGGTTAGCTAATCTGGTAGTGGTACCTAAGGCGAATGGGAAGTGGAGGATTTGCATTGATTTCATAGACTTATGCCAAGCATGCCTAAAGGACCCATTTCCCTTGCCATGCATTGGTCACATAGTTGACGCCACTTCCGGGTGTAATCGGCTTTCCTTTCTGGACGCGTATTCCGAATATCATGAGATTTTCATGGCCAAAGAGGATGAGGAAAAGACCTCGTTCATAACTCCATGTGGCACGTACTATTTCGTACGAATGCCCTTCGGGTTATAGAGAGCTGGTTCTACCTTCTTCAGATCCGTGCAAATTGGATTCGGACCCTAGCTGCACAGAAATGTGGAAGCCTACATGGATGACATAGTGTTCAAAACTAGGGACGAAGCTACCCTTGTGCAAGATCTAGGAGAGACCCTTGCGAACCTGCGCATGATCAACCTTAAACTCAACCCTGAGAAATGTGTGTTTGGTGTCCCGTCCAACAAGCTACTTGGGTTCTTTGTGTCTCAGCGAGGGATTGAAGCGAACCCCGACAAGATCAAATCTATCGAGCAGATACAAGCCCCAAAGACAGCTAAGGACGTGAGGCTCCTGACCGGATCCATTGCCGCGTTGAGCAGATTCATTTCCAAATCCGCGAACATGCCTTGTCATTCTTCAAAATCCTGAAGAAGGTTGGCCCGATGAAGTGCACCCCAGAAGCAGATGCGGCACTACAAGATCTGAAAACATACCTCTCTTCCGCTCCCACCTTGGTCGCTCTCAAGCCACATGATCTGTTGTTGCTATACCTGGCGGCAACGAATCAAATGGTTAGCGTGGCCTTGGTGGAGATAGATGACGATGCAGCTGTCGTGGCAGATGCTACTGGGGATGAAGCCAAAATATCCATGGCAACGCCCAACATAGGCTTAGAAGAAAACCCGTAGGCTAGCAATGAGGGATCCTAGGAGTTGGCGAAGAAGAACGTGGTGGAGCGGACAGTGTACTTTGTCAGCTCCCTCTTACACGGGGCTAGATCAAGGTACTTTTGAGTGCAAAAGCTGAACTTCAGCCTCATCATGGCCTCGGGGAAGCTGCACCACTACTTCTAAGCCCAGGATATCATAGTTGTCACCCATTTCCCACTACAATGCATCTTGAGGAACCCCGAAGCCACAGGGAGGATAGTCGAGTGGGCGCTTGATCTGTCAAGTTTTGGGCTTAAGTACGAAAGCAATTCCACATCCAAAGCAGAGCACTACTGGAGTTCGTTGCGGAATGGACGCCCATGCCAGACGAAGAAGTCGAGGAAACTATTCTCCCCGGCAGGGAAACCCCCAAGGAATGGGTCATGTACTTCGATGGTGCCTTCTCACTCCAGGGTGCCGGGGCAGGTGTGCTCCTCATCACTCCTGCCGAATAGGACCTCAAGTACGTGGTCCAAATGCACTTTGCCAAGTATGAGGGGCTCCTTGCGGGGCTCAGAACCGCGGTGGATTCGGGGATCAAGAAGCTGATCATCAGAGGGGACTCCTAGCTTGTGGTGAAGCAGGTCAACAATGATTATCAGAGCCCGTTAATGAAGGCATACGTAGAGGAAGTGAGGAAGTTGGAGGAACACATTGACGGGCTACATGACAAACATCTGCCACATGCAGAAAATAGCATTGCTGATCATGTGTCAAAGTGTGCCGCATAGAAGCTTCGTGTGGAACCACGGGTTTTCATCCTTCACCTCACTCAACCCTCCGTGTCCCCCTCGACGATGACCAAGAAGAGAAGAAAACTGAACTCCAGCAAACATTTCCCGGCAGAGCTTCCTGGAGCCCCCGGTAGAGAAGTTGCCAAAGGCGGTTCCATTTTGCCTGGTGAGATGCTCCCTCCTGCGGAACCCCAGGTTCTCACGGTAGAGGCAAGCACTCCCACGAATGCGGAAATGCCTTTAGTCCTTGTCGTCATTCCACGGGCTCCGGCTTGGGCGCGACACATCATCCAATTCCTTCAGACAGGAGAACTACCCGAATAACAAGAAGAGGCCGAAAGAGTAGCCCGTCGGTCTAGTATCTACTAGTTTATCGATGAAACTGTGTATAGAAGAAGACCCAACGGTGTGAAATTAAGGTGAATCTGCCGGGAAGAAGGACTAAGGCTGTTGGCAGAGATTCACGGAGGCATGTGTGGGTCACACATAGGATCAAGGGCCCTTGCCGGGAAGCTTTCCGCCAGGGTTTATATTGGCCCACAACCCTCTAAGATGTGACTGAGCTAGTTACCAAGTATGAAGCATGCCAATTCCATGCCAAGAACGTCCATCAGCCAGCGCAAGCCCTCCAAACGATCCCTCTATCATGGCCATTCTCGGTCTGGGGGCTCGATATCCTGGGGCCCTTCCCTCGCGCTACTGGGGCTTTCGAGTTCTTGTACATAGCAATCGACATGTTCACGAAATGGCCTGAGGTACGTAGAGCCAGTGAGAAAGGTGACCGCACAGTCGGCTATCAAGTTCATGAAGGGATTGGTGTGCCGCTTTGGAGTACACAACAGGGTAACCACTGACAACAGCACCCAATTCATGAGCCACACATTCATGCAGTACGTCCAAGTCCTTGGAAGCAAGGTCTCCTTCGCCTCTATTGCACACCCAAGGAGCCTCAGTTGCACACCGAGTGTTGCAAGGGCTCAGAACAAGAACTTTTGATAGACTGCAAAGATGCCGCACGCACTGGATTGATGAGCTGCCGGCGGTTCTTTAGTCTCTCGGGACGACACCAAATCGAGCTACCGGCCAGACACCTTTCTCCCTAGTATATGGAGGTTGAAGCAGTTATCCCCATGGAACTCATATACAGGTCACCACGAGTTCTTGCCTATGATGAAGTTGAGCAACCGCGTATGTGGCATGACGATTCCACGCTCCTTGAGGAAGATCGTCTCCGGGATGCTACGTGTGTTGCATGCTACCAACAGGCCCTGCGCCGCTACCATACTCGAATGGTCCACGCCCAGAGCTTTGAGGAAGGCGACCTTGTCCTTAGGCGTGCTCAGTCCAACAAGGGTTCCAATAATTTCACGCTGAAGTGGGAAGGCCCTTACCGGGTAGTATGAGTCATCAGGCCTCGCGCAGTCCATCTGGAGACCGAAGATGGTATCAAGGTGCTTAACTCATGGAATATTGAGCATCTTCGTCAGTTCTACCCATAAGGCGCGGTTGCCGGGCCCAGCCCTCGGCAACCACCTTTTGTACAAGCCTTGTCGAAGTTGCATGTAACTCTTTGTACAAAGTCACGTGCGGACCCTTTGCATAAATAAAGCTAGGCATTGCATCATATCATCATTTTCATATGCATAATGCATCACACATTTACTTGTGTTATGATGTCACTAATGCCCTAGTTTACCAGTTATTAAGAGTGCTTGCTCGGCTTATAGTCCTTGTTACCGGGTCTCCTTGATGACGAGTGGATGGAACTATACTCCTCGCCCCTCGTTGGTTACCTCAAGTGGAACGTTGAGATGTAGTCAGTAGCAGATTTCCCTTACACTGGGACTGTAAGGTTTATCGAACCAGGAGGACTCCAAGGATCAACAAGTAGGTGTCTGCTGCTCTCGCGCTAGCAGAAGACGTGGACTTGCACACACATAACAAATAACTTTGCTCCCAACGAGTTCAGAGAGGTTGTCAACCTCTCTGACCTTGTCGTTTGCAAAGGATCAAACACAAGCAGGAATAGCGATGATGATTGCAACGGAAAAGGAAATAAAAGCAGTAAATGGTGGAGGAGTAAACAATGGTGGAAATATGGACCAGAGTCCCATGATGTTCACTAGTGATGTCTCTCTATGCTGGGTAAACAAATTACTGTTGGGAAATTGACATAATTATAAACGCACCGCAATGCTAATCATGCTACAAGAAAGTTAGAGGCTCAAAAGTATGGGAAGTACGCACAGACAAGTAGATCGTTTATCCATCAGCATCTACCCACTAATCATACACCTTGAGATATCTATCCAAAACATCTCGCTGGTATTAAGTTGCGAGCCCCACCCAAAGTGTAAACTCAAAGCAACGGGCAACTGCATTAACAAACTTTGCGTATGGTAAACAATCCTTGCAACCATGGTTACAAGCACCGTTGTTTTCTCCGTCACTACTAGGAAAAACCTTGTAGGCAGGATCTCAATAGTAGTGCTGGAAAACATAAAACGCTGCTGCTATTTAGCAGTAGCGCTTCTCCTGCTAAGCGCTACTACTAACACCTTAGCAGTAGCGCTGGTTATATATCCAGCGCTACTGTTAAAGGAGGCCCAACAAGGTGCACAGACGGTAGCGTTAGTAGCAGCGCGCGCTTGAGTAAAGCGCTACTGATAAGTTGAATAGTAGTAGCGCTTTCCTTAAATGAGCGATGCTCATACATATATCTTATCCACATTATCCACCTACTCCCCTCTCCACTCCAATTCACTCTCCCCCCACCCCCCCATCTGTGCACCTCATCCGTCGTCCGTCGCCGCCGCCCATCGTCCGCCGTCGCCGCTGCCGTTCCCGTCGCCTCTCGCCGCCGCTCCTAGTTCTCCTCCTCCCTCCTCCCTCCTCCTCCTCTCTCCTCCCTCCTCCCGTTCGAGGTCATCAATGTCGTTCTTGTATATGTGAAATCCGTTTTCCTTTCAACTTTTTGTATGGGAAATATGCTTCACTTTTGTGCTGCCCTGGGTATATGAACTTAATCCTATTAGATATGCTATTGATATGAACTTGTAGCATATTGATATGACCCTAGGTATATGAACTTAATCCTATTAGATATGCTAGGTATATGAACTTAATCCTAGTAGTTAAGGTTTTTCCTAGTAGTTAGGGTTAGGCTTGAAAGATGATATATTCTATACGAGGTGGAACTTAATCCTATTAGATATGCTATTGATATAAACTTGTAGCATATAAATATACAACAATTACTTTTTGATAATTATACAGAAAAATTAGAAGGAAAGGAAAATCACTAAGAATATACTAGCGTCAGTATAAGTATAATAGAAATATAAGTATAATGAGGATCACGACAACAGTCTTTTAGTGGGAAAATCACTAATTTCTTCCTTTATTTCCTTGTGCTACATTATATTTCAATATAAGTATAATGTAGTTTTTTGTACTATTTTTAGTAAGTGTCTATTAGAAATAGTTTATTTAGTAAGTGTTTAATAGAAATAGTTTAATCGGTGAGGGAGTGTCCACCATATATGAGAGAAGAAGAATGCTGACTGTTGTCGTGGGGGTCGCTTCTCCTTCTTCTCCTTGAGCTAGATATTTGTTATGCACTAGGGGAAGTAGGAGTAGCGACCATCATATACGGTCGAAACATCGGTGATGGAGTGTCCACCATATATGAGAGAAGAAGAATGCCGACTGTTGTCGTGGGGTCTGACTCCGTAACAGCAGACCTTCCCTTGCAACGGCACCAAAAGAATGCTGCTAGCACTCTCCGGCAATCGAAACTAGAAGAATGTTGTTGACGGCCCACCAGCGCGTGGGATCGTAGCAGTTTTCGAGGGTAGAGTATTCAACCCAAATTTGTTGGTACGCCTATAGGAGGTGAGAGGATACTCTCAAGTATTAGCATCTGAATATGTTAGATTCAACCACACCTGAAAGATTAGTATCTGCAAGCAAAGAATCAGTAGCAAAGTAGTATGATAATAACGGTGTCATAAACGATCTGTTGACGGCAGACTATTCCTATCTGTCGTATCAATGGCGCCAAGTTTCCTTGTTGACGGAAATTGTCAGTTCCCGTCAACGACCAGCGAATCAAGATTGTAGCAGGTAGCAGCAGTGTAACGAGCAATAGCAGTGGCAAGGAACAACAGTAGTGACAACAGTAGCAAGTAGCAACAGTAGCAAGTGACAGTAGTAGCAACAGTAGCAGCAGAGCAAGACAAGTAACAGCAGCAGAGCAAGACAAGTAACAACAACAAAGCAAGACAAGTAATAGCAGCAGTAGGACAAACTCGTAGGCAATGGGTCGGTGATTTGTTTTGATGATATTCATCATGCAACAGTTATAACATGGAGAGATATGTGGCTAGCTCCCGTTCGTCAATGTGATGTAGGCATGCATTTCGTGTGTCGTCATACGTGCTTAGGGAAAAGAACTTGCATGACATCTATTGCCCATCCCTCCCGTGGCAGCGGGGTCCAAAAGGAAACTACGGGATATTAAGATTCTCCTTTTAATAAAGAACCGGACCAACGCATTAGCACTTGGTGAATACATGAACTCCTCAAACTATGGTCAGCACCGGGAGTGGCTCCGGTTATTGTCACTCCGGGGTTGCCGGATCATAACACATAGTAGGTAACTACAACTTGCAAGATCGGATCTAAAACACACATATATTGGTGACAACATAATAATTTGAGATCTGAAATCATGGCACTTGGGCCTTAGTGACAAGCATTAAGCATGGAAAAGTAGTAGCAACATCAATCTCAGAACATAGTGGATACTAGGGATCAATCCCCATCAAAACTAACTCGATTACATGATAGATCTCATCCTACTCATCACCGCCCAGCGAGCCTACAAATAGATTACTCACGAATGACAAAGAGCTTCATGGAATTGGAGAGGGAAGAAGGTTGATGATGACGATGGCGACGATTTCCCCTCTCGGGAGCCCAAAACGGACTCCAGATATGCCCTCCAGATGAAGAACAGGTTGTGGCGGCGCCTCCGTATCGCAAACCCGACGAAATCTTCTCTTTTTATTTTTTCTGGGACGAAGGTGAACTTATAGACCTGAGGTTGGGGGCAGCAGAGCTGTGTGGGCCCCACAAGCTTGCCCACCGCCACCAGAGGGTGGCGGAGGCAGGGCTTGTGGCCCACTGGCCCTCCCCCTCAGGTGGATCTTGGCGCAGATATTTTTCGTATTTTCCAAAAATGTTGCCCGTAATTTTTCAGGACATTTGGAGAACTTTGATTTCTGCACAAAAACAACACCAAGGCAATTCTGCTGAAAACAGCGTCAGACTAGGTTAGTTCCAGTCAAATCATGCAAATTAGAGTCCAAAACAAGGGCAAAAGAGTTTGGAAAAGTAGATACAATGGAGACGTATCAACTCCCCCAAGCTTAAGACCTTGCTTGTCCTCAAGCAACTCCGTTGACAAACTGAGAGAGGAAGAAAAACTTTGACAAACTCTGTTTGATCTTGTTGTTGCAACTATGTCTGACTCATAACCAGAATTTCAGCAAGATCACAAGTTAACCACATAAGCAAATGACACAAAGGTCTCACGGTAAACTAATATCAATGGCATAATCAGCTAACGAGCAAATAATAATGAGTTTCAGATACCAACACTTCAATCAAAACAAGCATGAAGGAATATGAATAGGTGGTATGTTGCTAGCTCTTTCTGAGACCGCAAAACATAAATGCAGAGCACTTTCAAAGATCAAGGGCTGACTAAACATTCTAATTCATAGCAACAAAGATCCAGTCATAGTCATACTCAATATCAATCAAAAGCAAAGCGTAAAAATGACAGAGGTGCTCTCTAATTGGTGCTTGTGAAAGAAGAGGATGACTCAACAGGAAAATAAATAGACAGGCCCTTCGCAGAGGGAAGCATTGATTTGCAGAGGTGCCAGAGCTCAAGCTTTGAAAACAGAGATAATAATTTTGGGTGGCATGCTTTCATTGCCAATGCAATGACCAAGAGTTCTCAATATTTTCCATGCTACTCATGCTATAGGCGGTTCCCAAACAGAAAAGTAAAGTTTTAGCTCCCCCACCACCAATCAATCACACTCCACGGCTAGCCGAATCCTCGGGTACCGTCCATACTAACATCAATCCAGGGGGAGTCTTGTTTTACAGTTATGTTTTCGATTTAAGCGTGGAACTGGGCATTCCAATTACCGGCCCCTTTGTCGTGAGTGATAGTGAATAAACACATGTCGAGGATAACACACCTAGCATGGAAGATACCACCACATGAGCGGTTCGGGCATGCAAAACAGATTATTTCTTGAAGGTTTAGAGAGTGGCACATGCAAATTTACTTGGAACGGCAGGTTGATACCGCAAATAGGTAGTTATGGTGGACTCTCATGGAAAAACTTTTGGGTTTATGGAAGTGGATGCACAAGCAGTATTCCGCTTAGTACAAGTGAAGGCTAGCAAAAGACTGGGAAGCGACCAACTAGAGAGCGACAACAGTCATCAAGATGCAATGAGTTTGACTAACATTAAATGCAAGCATGAACAGGATATAAATCACCATGAATATGAACATCATAGAGGCTATGTTGATTTTGTTTCAACTACGTGCATGAACATGCGCCAAGTGAAGCCACTTGAAACATTCAAAGGAGAATACCATCCTATCATACTACATCATAGTCATTTCAAAATCTATGTTGGCATTCAAGACAAACCATTATAAACTCTCAGCTAAATAAGCATGGTATCAGAAACTATGATCTCTAAGTTGTCATTGCAAACATGGTTCTCTCACAACAAAGCTAAATCTAGGTCGACTATTTACAAAAACAAAATAGATAGAGTTCATACCAGCTTTTCAGTCTCAGTCACTTCATCATATATCATCATTATTGCCTTTCACTTGCACGATTGAACGATGTGAACAATAATAAGAGTGCTCGTGCATTGGACTAAGCTAAATTTGCAGGCAAACACAAAGGAGAAGACAAAGTAATATGGGTCTTTGAAAGCTAAACAGGTAAGAATGCAAGAACCACTAAACATTGAAACCAATATCTTCTACCTTGACCCAAAGAAAAAGAAAACTATTTACACGGGAAAGCTCCCAACAAGCAAAAGAAGAAAGAAAAATCTTTTGGGGTTTTCTCAAAAGGACACAAAACAAGAAAAGAAGAAAACGAAAATAAACTAGCATGTATAATACAGTGGCAAAGTGTAAACACCGGCTAACAAAAAGAAAGCATAAGCATGAATGTAAAGTCGGTGAGAACACGTACTCCCATGGATGGTCCTGGCAAAACCCAAAATCATAATGGGTGTTATACGGGAGTGCTGCAGCCACTGCCTGAATAGCTGCCTCACGAAGTCGAGCAGCCGTCGCCTCCCTCTCATACTCCTCTGCCTCTCCTATGGTTATGTAGTATCTTCACTTTACCTGAAAGTCAAAGAAAGCAGGAGTAGGAAGGGTAATATGGAAAACACGCTGCCGGTTAAATATCAAGCGGTATAGGACGGATCCATGATCTCTCTCAAGGAACTGGTAGCGTGTTAGAGCGATACGATCAAGGTAGGCTGTACGGAGAGGAGGGTCTTCTGGACGGATGGATACTCCAAGAAAATTTGCTAAGCGTTTAGCATAAACTCCACCAAAGAAGTTCCCCTCACTGGCATTTTTATTCAGCCTCCTTGCTATTATAGCTCCCATATTGATGCTCTTGTCACTTGTTACTCCGCTCTTAAGGATACTAAGGTCAGAAGCGCATAGGTGACAATGTGCACCCTTGCCGCTAATGCACCTACCTATGAAGAGGGCAAAGTAGTGCAAGGCAGGGAAATGGATGCTTCCTATGGTGGCTTGTGTGATATCTCCGGTTTCTCCAACAGTTATACTAGAGACAAAGTCTCTGACCGAAGACTTAGAAGGATCATTAATACTACCCCCATCTGGTATCTTGCAAATCCTATTGAAATCCTCCAAATCCATGGTATAGGATTTATCGTACAGATCAAACAGTATGGATGAGTCATGGCCAACTGAAAATTTAAATCTACGCACGAAAGAGGCAGTGAGCATAGCATACTGTTCACAATTATTTGAGAGGAACACTTCTAACCCGGCATTGCGGACAAGTGTATCAAACTCATCATTGAAACCTGCTTCGATCATGAACTCATTGGAAGGCCATTCACATGGTTGTACCGGTGCGCCCCTTAGTTGAAAAGGTTCGGGCTCCTGAAAAGAAAGACGAGGACCCTTCTTACTCGAGGAACCACCATGAAACTTCCTCCTGAACATAATTTCCTTTTGCTGAAATTTTTGAAGTTCAAGAGAAAAGTGAATGAAGACCCACCACACCTTGTAGCAACTACTCCTACTAGTGCCTAGAGACCGTATCACGCGCTAAAACTACTCGGGACCAGCTAAAGTCAACATTTCTAGCTAAAGAACAGGGTCACCAAGGTAGCAAGAATACGCGAAGGATAAAGCACTAGAGAAAAAACTAATTGGACCAATGGAGGAGTCACTTACCAAGGAGTAATTTCCCCAAAACGGTTCGGAGAATGGTGCTTTGAGCAAGGAGATCGAAAATCACAGCCAAATGAGCAAGAACACGGGTTTGAGCTGCGAAACAATTTTTTTCTGGAGGTGGAAGAAGAGGCTGGGAGCTGGAATGAGTGGAGGGGGTCCCTGTGGGCCCCACAAGCTTGCACTCCGCCACCAGGGGGTGGCGGTGGGAGGGCTTTTGGCCCACTAGTCTGGCCCCCAGGCCAGCTCTCAGGCCCAGTAATTTTCCAAAATTCCAAAAAAAATCATACTAAATTTTCAGGACCATCGGAGAACTTTTATTTTCGAGTTATTTTTCTCCGGTACGCTAATATAGAAAATAGGAAAAACTAAACTAATTCCATCATTTTTCTTCTAAGCAACAGAAAATGAAAGCTTAAAACAGAGGTATGTGACTCTTTGATTCATCCATTTCATCGTCATTGAAAGAAATCCGTCAATGGGGTTGATCAAGTCCTCATGACAAAACCTTCTCGAGTAGCAAGAGAGAACGGAGAATTTTCGAATAGCCACTAAGTCACCTCAATGGTGATATGTATCTCCCCAACAAGCAAATCATACTTCATCTTGACACGAGAAATAGGGCATTCAAAGCTCCCAATAAGAATCGATGAAGTCTTTTCGATAGCATTGATGCAATGTACTTGATATCGTTTCTTCGGAAAGTGCATTGTATGCTCATTACCGTTGACATGGAAAGTGACATTGCCTTTGTTGCAATCTATAACACCCCCTGCAGTGTTTAAAAAGGGTCTTCCGAGGATGACTGCCATGGCATAGTCCTCGGGAATATCCAAGATAACAAAGTCTGTTAAGATTGTGGTATTAGCAACCACAACGGGCACATCCTCGCAAATGCCGATAGGGAAAGCAGTTGATTTGTCGGCCCTTTGCAGAGAAATTTCAGTGGGTGTCAACTTATCCAATTCAAGTCTACGATAAAGAGAGAGCGGCATAACACTAACACCGGCTCCAAGGTCACATAAGGCAGTTCTTACATAGTTTCCTTTAATAGAGCAAGGTATAGTGGGCACTCCAGGATCACCAAGTTTCTTAGGAGTTCCACCTTTGAAAGTGTAATTGGCAAGCATGGTGGAGATCTCAAGATCCGGTATCTTCCGTTTATTAGTCACGATATCTTTCATGTAGTTGGCATACAGAGACATATTGAGCATATCAGTTAACCGCATCTGCAGAAAAATGGGTCTTATCATCTCAACGAAGCGCTCAAAATCCTCATCATCCTTTTTCTTGGATGGCTTAGGAGGAAAGAGCATAGATCTCTGAACCCATGGTTCCCTTTCTTTACCATGCTTCCTAGCAGTGAAGTCATTCTTATCGTATCTCTTAGGTTGTGGGTTATCAGGATTAACCATAGGTTTAATCTCCACATCCTCGTCATTGCTAGGTTGAGCATTATTATGAACATCACTGTCCATATTGTCACCAGGTTCATGTTCATCACCCTATTGTGTTTTTGCATCTGACGTAGAAATATCATTAGGTTCTTCAGGTGTGACAGTATTTGGTGAACTAACCTGCAGGCTTCTATCATCCTTCTTCTTCTCCTTAGGATGACTAGGTGTATCAGCATTGCTTCCTTGAGAATCTTGATCAATTCTCTTAGGATGACCTTCAGGATACAAAGGTTCCTGAGTCATTTTGCCTCCTCTAGTAATTCTCTTAGGATGACCTTCAGGATACAAAGGTTCATTGTGCAGGTCATTCTGAGCTTTAAGTACTTGTTCTACCTGAGTAGTAATCATAGAGGCATGTTTACTCAGAAGCTTCAGATCATTGACATTTCTGTCTACACAAGCACTTAAATGGCTAAGCATACGAGTACTTTGTTCCAAATGTGTGCTAACATAATCATTAAAACTCTGTTGTTTGGCAACAAAGTTGTCAAATTCATCAAAGCATAGGCTAGCAGGTTTGTCAAAAGGGATATCACTCTCATCAAACCTATGCAGAGAATTCACTTCTACTACCTGTATCGGGTTATCGAGACCATGGATCTCTTCGATAGGTGTTAGATTTTTGACATCTTCAGATCTGATGCCTTTCTCTTGCGTAAATTTCTTGGCTTCTTGCATATCTTCGGGACTGAAGAATAGAATACCTCTTTTCTTCGGAGTTGGCTTAGGAGGTGGTTCGAGAATAGTCCAAGCATTATTGTTGATCAAGATGTTATTCAGTAGGGTATCAGCTTGTTCTACAGTTCGTTCCCTAAAAACACAACCGACACAACTATCCAGGTGGTCTCTAGAGGCATCGGTAAGTCCGTTATAGAGGACATCAAGTATCTCGTTCTTCTTAAGATGGTGATCAGGCAAAGCGTTCTGTAGCTGGATGAGCCTCCCCCAAACTTGTGGGAGACTCTCTTCTTGGAGTTGAGCAAAGTTGTATATTTCCTGCAAGGCAGCTTGCTTCTTATGGGCAGGGAAATATTTCTCACAGAAGTAATAGACCATATCCCGGAGACTACTCACACATCCAGGAGCAAGAGAGGTGAACTAGGCTTTAGCGTCATCATTTAGAGAGAAAGAAACAGCTCAAGGATATAGTAGTGGCGGATATTCTCCTCATTAGTGAAAAGGGTGGCTATATCATGTAGTTTGGCAAGATGGGCTACGACCGTCTCAGACTCATAACCGTGAAAAGGATCAGATTCGACTAGAGAGATTATCTCAGGATCGACAAAGAATTCATAATCCTTATCGGTGATAAAGATAGGTGAAGTGGCAAACTTCGGGTCGTATTTCATCCGAGCTTTCAGAGATTTTTCCTTCCACTTGAGAAGTAATTTCTCAGCGTCATAGGCATCCTTACACGCAAGAAAATCCTCAGCTATCCCTCCCTCCATAACATAACCCTCAGGTATATCAGGCAATTCATATCTAGGAGAGCTAGATCTAACAGGAGCAAAAGCAGGTTCTATCTCAATAGTATCGGCAATTTCAGAAGCATCACGAGCATTGGCAGTAACTCTAGCAATACTAGAATCAAGGAATACCCCTAGTGGAACATCAGGCAAAGTAGTATCTCTAGCAGTATCAAGCATAGCATCATCAGGCAAACTAGCATCTCTAGCATCATCAGGCAAAGCAGTATCAGGCATAGCATATCTAGAAGTATCAAGCATAGTATCATCAGGCATAGCATCTCTAGCAGTATCAGGCAAAGCACTATCAGGCATAGTATCAAGTATAGCATCTCTAGCAGTAGCATCATAAGCATCATCAAGCACAGGCGACATGTCAAGATTTCTAGCAGGAGGTGATGTCGCAAACTTACTCATAACTAAAGGTGAATCAAGTGCAGAGCTAGATGGCAATTCCTTACCTCCCCTCGTAGTTGAGGGCAAGACTTTGGTTTTTGGATCCTTCAGATTCTTCACAGTGATCAGCAGATATAAACCCCAAGTAACTCAGAGAATATAACAATACCTCCCCGGCAACGGCGCCAGAAAATGCTGACTCCGTAACAGCAGACCTTCCCTTGCAACGGCACCAGAAGAATGCTGCTAGCACTCTCCGGCAATCGAAACTAGAAGAATGTTGTTGACGGCCCACCAGCGCGTGGGAACGTAGCAGATTTCGAGGGTAGAGTATTCAACCAAAATTTGTTGGTACGCCTATAGGAGGTGAGAGGATACTCTCAAGTATTACCAGCTGAATATGTCAAATTCAACCACACCTGAAAGATTAGTATCTGCAAGCAAAGTATCAGTAGCAAAGTAGTATGATAACAACGGTGTGAGAAACGATCTGTTGAGGGCGGACTATTCCTAACTGTCGTATCAATGGCGCCAAGTTGCCTCGTTGACGGAAATTATCAGTTCCCGTCAACGACCAGCGAATCAAGATAGTAGCAGGTAGCAGCAGTGTAACGAGCAATAGTAGTGGCAAGGAACAGCAGTAGTGACAGCACTAGCAAGTAGCAACAGTAGCAAGCGACAGTAGTAGCAACAGTAGCAGCAGAGCAAGACAAGTAACAGCAGCAGAGCAAGACAAGTAACAGCAGCAAAGCAAGACAAGTAACAACAGCAGTAGGACAAACTCGTAGGCAATGGGTCGGTGATTTGTTTGGATGATATTCATCATGCAACAGTTATAACACGGAGAGATATGTGGCTAGCTCCCGTGTGTCAATGTGATGTAGGCATGCATTTCGTGTGTCGTCATACGTGCTTAGGGAAAAGAACTTGCATGACATCTACTGTCCATCCCTCCCGTGGCAGCAGGGTCCAAAAGGAAACTACGGGATATTAAGGTTCTCCTTTTAATAAAGAACCGGACCAACGCATTAGCACTTGGTGAACACATGAACTCCTCAAACTATGGTCATCACCAGGAGTGGTTCCGGTTATTGTCACTCCGGGGTTGTCGGATCATAACACATAGTAGGTAACTACAACTTGCAAGGTCGGATCTGAAACACACATATATTGGTGACAACATAATAATTACAGCTGTGAAATCATGGCACTCGGGCCCTAGTGACAAGCATTAAGCATGGCAAAGTAGTAGTAACATCAATATCATAACATAGTGGATACTAGGGATCAATCCCCATCGAAACTAACTCGATTACATGATAGATCTCATCCTACTCATCACCGCCCAGCGAGCCTAGGAATAGATTACTCACGAATGACGAAGAGCTTCATCGAATTGGAGAGGGAAGAAGGTTGATGATGACGATGGCAACGATTTCCCCTCTCCGGAGCCCAAAGCGGACTCCAGATCTGCCCTCCAGATGAAGAACAGGTTGTGGCGGCGCCTCCGTATCGCAAACGCGACAAAATCTTCTCCTTTTATTTTTTCTGGGACGAAAGTGAACTTATAGACCTGAGCTTGGGGGCGACAGAGCTGTGTTGGCCCCACAAGCTTGCCCACCACCACCAGGGGGTGGCGGAGGCAGGGCTTGTGGCCCACTGGCCCACCCCCTCAGGTGGATCTTGGCGCAGATATTATTCATATTTTCCAAAAATGCTCCCCGTAAATTTTCAGAACGTTTGGAGAACTTTGATTTCTGCACAAAAACAACACCAAGGCAATTCTGCTGAAAAGAGCGTCAGTCCACGTTAGTTCCATTCAAATCATGCAAATTAGAGTCCAAAACATGGGCAAAAGAGTTTGGAAAAGTAGATACGATGGAGACGTATCAGGGTCGCTTCTCCTCCTTCTCCTTGTGCTAGATATTTATTATGCACTAGGGGAAGTAGGAGTAGCGACCATGATCGACGGTCGAAAAATCGGTGAGGGAGTGTTCACCATACATGAGAGAAGAGTGTCCATCATATGTTGTTTATTTAAGTTCCTCAACCATATTTATTAAGTAATTTATGTTGTTTATTTAAAAATATTTGACAATTAATTTCTATTGACAACTTATTTGCATCCCCTCTCGGCGATTCTCATTCTCCTAGGGTTAGCGTCGCCGCCTCCGGCCACCTCCGACTTCGCCACCGGCCACCTCCAATGTCGCCCCCGGCCACCTCCGACCCTGCCCCCGCACGGTACTACCAAGATCTCGCTCCCCTCTAGTTCATACTACCTCAAACTTGCAAACATGCACAATCATATTTGGTTAATTTGTCTTATGATGTTGTCATGAGCGTTGATCCCCTGAACATGAGCTAATTAGTTTTTGTCATATGAACTTGGTTAATTTGTCATATGATGTTGCCATGTTCTCTTGAGATAGCCTATGTAATATTTGGTTAATTTGTCATATGATGTTTCCATGTCATATTTCGTTTAAACATTAAACAATAAGAAAATTTTCTTAGAGGAATTTGTCTCGACATCGACGATGCCCATCCTGCATACTCGTTGTCGACCCGATGGCGACCACCTGCTTGATAGGCGCCAGCATGCACCGGACTGGGCTCCGCCGGGCTGGCACTGGGAGGTGCTACCTTCCAGGGGGCGCACCTTGGTGTGGAATCCGAGTCTCATCCTTGACCCGGAGCTTCTTTGGTGGCGGTCGTGTGGGCCATTATCGGTGACTAGGGAGCCGGCCCCCACGGAGGTGGTACGTCATCGTGTCAGGGAGGAGGACGATCACGTCTATCGCTACATGGCTGCGTTGGATGCCAGGTTCTCCAATACATGGCAGGTTCTCGAGGGACATCACCCAAGCTATGATCTGGTGATGGTTCCTTATCTTTGGGTTGCCACCGCCTGCAACGTGAGGCGTCAACTGGATTATTATTAGTGATATGAGTATGAGTTATATGAGTATGAGTTATATGAATATGAGCTATATGAGTATGAGTTATATGAGTATGAGCTATATGAGTATGAGCTATATGAGTATGAGTTATATGAGTATGAGTTATATGAATATGAGTTATATGAGTATGAGTTATATGAGTATGAGCTATATGAGTATGAGTTATATGAGTATGAGTTGTATGAGTATGAGTTATATGAGTTGTTAAATGAGTATGAGTTATATGAGTTAAATGCGTATGAGCTACCGATGATCCGATCCCCATGTTGTTGATATAGATGATGATGATGCAAATATTGTCGATGATGATGATGATGCTAAATATGTAGAGCTTGATAATATTCTATATACTGCTAATATTGTTGATGATGATGCATTGTGAATATTCTGAATACTGCTAATATTGTCAATGACGATGATGCATTCTGATAGTAAAAGATAGCAGTAGCGCTGGAACATATTAGCAGTAGCGCTTCTTAGCAGCAACGCTTTCTATGAGCAAGCGCTACTACTAAACTTACCAGTAGCGCTGCCTGTATCGGCGCTACTACTAGTTTTTAGTTGTAGCGCGAAACAGTAGCGCTTGGACCAGTGCTACTGCTACTCATATATCCAGCGCTACTAGTAGGATTTTACCTAATAGTGCCCGGTGGCAACAACACATCACCTAGTCTCATGTTTCTGTCACTCAAGCTAGACATCAGGGGGCATGAACCCAAAATCATGCATAACACTCCCTTTTGGAGTTACAATCTACTACTTGGTCAAAGCAAAAAAAGCAACAGAGAACATGCATGAATTACTCAAGAACAAAATATAAAAGGAGAACAAAATATATAACTCATCACAATCTGAACATAATCTCATAATCCATCGGATCCCAGCAAACTCAGCATAGCAATAGCAGGTAAATTACATAGATGCCTTGATCATGTAGGGCAGCTCACAAGGGCTAAGCACTGAAGCACAAGATTGGAGAGAAGACATCACATAGCTATTGGTCATGCACCCATGGTCCAAGGAGGACTACTCAGGGCACGTCCGGGAAGCGTCCATGGTGGTGGAGAAGCTCCGGAAGGTCAATCCTCCCTCCGGAAGGGTGCCGGGAAGATGTCTCCTGGCGCTCCCAATCTCGGAAGTGCTATGGCGGCGGAACGGTGGTGAAATTCGCGATGCGGGATATATCTTTAGGGTTTTCGCTTCGGGAAGTAAATATAGGCCAAAGGAGGGCGCCAGGGGGTGGATCCGCCACCCAGGCGACCTGGTGGTGCAGCCAGGCGGGGGCCCGCGCCAGGTAGCTTCCTGGGCGAGGCCTGGCTGCCCTCCGGCCCACCTTGGTTCTTCCTGAAGCTTCCATCACGCAGAGTTTTATATATTTTTCTTGGGATTTTTTGGGCTCTAAAAATTGGGGTAACGTTTGTGCAATTAAAAGACATCAGCAGACAGAAACTAGCATTGGGTGCACTGAGTTAGTAGGTTAGTCCAAATATGTGTAAAAAGGTATGAAAGTGTAGCAAAACACATAACAATGTCACCCAAAAGAGCATGGAACAAACAAAAAATATAGATACGTTTGGGACGTATCAACATCCCCAAGCTTAATTCCTTCTCGTCCTCGAGTAGGTAACTGATAACACAAATAATTTCTATGGTGACATGCTAACACACATCTAAGAACTTCAAAGTAAAGCAAGTAAGATATGCACTTCAAGTCAAGAAAATAACAAGCAAGAGTCTGTATCTAGTATTGAAATTAGCAAAGTAAGAAAATAAAGGTGCAAGACCTCTCGTTGTCCGTGACTCGAATGTCACCAAATGGTGTTTGCGTGCAAGAAGTGGGATATGGGTTTAGAGCATAAAAATACTATATAGTTTAATTGAGAACTCAATCTACTAAAACTTCACACTGGGTCTCCTTCGGAATCTTATTTTGACTCATCCCTAGACTCTAGTCAGGCACAAGTCAAAATGATCCTCTCCTTTCGACTTTGACCACTCATGCAATGGAAGAGCGCGAGCAAGATATATTGGCACTTAGGATGGAAAAGAGAATAATGATGGGGAAGGAAGACAAAAGAGGTGTGAAAGGCTCACATTAATGAGGACAATCATAGGCGATAGAAAGCCAAATGATAGATATGATGTGAGGAGTACGGATTGCCATGCAATGGATGCACATATGATCTAAGGTAATCTATCCAATGGAACTAGTGGGGGTGCATCCAACTTGCTTGCTCATGAAGACCTAGAGCTCATTTGAGGAGGCTCATCATTGGAATATGCAAGCCAAGTTCTATAGTGTAAGGGTCCCCACATAGTTATGCATGAATGATAATCTCTATGGAGTACAAATATAACAATGGACTACGAGTGTGGGTCTTTCAAAAGGAATAGTAGTGTTGCCCCCTTCTCTCTTTTTATGTGTGTGGCTTCTTTGGCTCTTTCTATTTATCTCTCATTTGTCCTCTTTCAGATATTTTCATGTGTCCTCTTTGGGATCTTTTAATTTGTCCTCTTTGGTATCTTTTCCTCACTTAAGGGCAACACTCTATTTTCTACAAGAAATAAAAAGAAGATCTTCACACTTTATAAGAAGTACTCAACATATAGATAAATGAAAACTATCATGATGTATGCAAATGTATGCCTCTGCCAGTGTAGCAGGATATGCAATGATACTAGCGCGTCATGTAGCAATAAAAAGGGCAAAACCCAACTATCATGCGGCTCCTCGATCAAGCAAAAGCATGTATGACATGAAGATCAAGTCATGAGATGGTGGATGTTGCATGGCAATGTATCTCGAAAAGGCTATGGAAATGCCTTAATAGGTAGGTATGGTGGCTGTTTTGAGGAAGGATATAATGAGGCTTATGATGACAGCGGGTATCATGCCAAGGGTTTGGATGCACCGGCGAAGTATGCACCAACTCTCAAGATGAGAAAGGGCAATGCACGGTACCGAAGAGGCTAGCAAAATATGGATGGTGGAAGTGCCAACAATCGAATACTCGCATTAGTCCGGAGAACTAATGCACTTATTATCGATAACTCTCTATCTAGTCAGGAGATTCACAAAGAGACAAGTACCCCAAGGAGGAGTGTTTGGGGGTTTGGTTATCCTTATGCATCCTCGACCCATGATAATGTGAGGGTACTCTATATATTCCAACCCCTCCAGAGGTTAGCAGTCCATCTAGTAGCTAGAGTTCTCAACTATTTTTTTTAGTTTTGAAAATACACACGGATTGCCCAAAATACAACACCTATCATTAATAGGCTCAAGCTCTTGACACCAAACGTCCAAACATTACTCAAATCAATACCTCAAAACTATTGCAAGTTACTACTACACTTAAATAGCAACCTCAATTACCAACTCATGCAAGACACACAACTCAGTGCAACGAGCCACCTCTCTTAACAAGATAAGCATGATAACTCAAGAGAGTTCCAAAATCAACCTAAATAAAAGCTCTTAAAAAGATAAAGCATGAAGACTAAGAGCTAAGCATGACAACAACTATGAAAAGATAAAGAACACAAAAAAAGATAAGCATGAAAACCTATGTTGTGTTCTAGGGTGGAGTGGAGCGTGTTTATGTCCCAAGCAAACAAAGCTAGGGTCCAACTTGTTATGAACAGCAAGCAAAACTAAAAAAAAGTAAAAAAAAAGTAAAGAGCGGGACGCTCCAAGCATAGCACATAACATATGAAGTGATAAAAATATAGCATGGAGAAGGGCGAACTGATGATTGTTGATGGAGAAGGGGATGCACGGGGGCATCCCCAAGCTTATACGCTTGAGCCTCCTTGAATATTTCTTGGGGTTCTTGGGGGCATCCCCAAGATTGAGCGCTTGACACTCCTGGATCTTCTTTCATCATCTTCCATCGCATACTTGAAAACTCCCTTCATACGAAACTCATCATAAGCTGATTAGAGTGGTTAGTGCCCATAATAAAATAATTTTTTCTCTACTATAAATAAAGATTTTCAGGAATAGCTACTATTTATCAAGATTGCCAAAAGGTTTTTGCAAATATTTGCAAAACAATGAAATCGCAAAACAGGGCAGAATCTGGGAAAAACATACCAGCAGGTAGTAAATAATTGTTTCGGGGCACTTCTGCTACTCAAATAAAAATACTCAGAACACACACCTGAAAGTCAATTATATAGAGCATATTGTAGAAACTATTCAGATCAAAAAGATGATCTGGTGATTTTTGGCCAACTTTCGTCAAGCAGACACAATCTGTTTCTGGACAACATGTCACAACTTTTGAACTTTCTTGCAATCAGAGGCTAACACTTGGCACAAAGCTTGAAAATAAAGATACAATGATGTTTCTACAATAGTAACAAACATCAAGACCACTAAAACTGAAAGTAAAAGAAAATTGGGTTGCCTCCCAACAAGCACTTTCTTTTATTCCTTTGAGCTAGGCATGATGCAAAAAGATTATTGGACATGAGGGATCACGCTCAATGTCCATAACAAGAAAATCAACGGGAACATAATTATCATTCACAACAATAAGAACATCATTAATCCTCCCAAAAGGTTTCTTTATGGAATAATCAACAAGACGAACACCAAAAGAACATTGATCAAAAGGTTTCAAATCAAGCATATCATACATTATTTTGGGTATAACGAAGGCACTAGCTCCAACATCACATAAAGCAAAGCAAGAGAAATTATTCAATTTAATATTGACCATAGGATCCCAACCATCTTCTAATTTTCTAGGAACAAAATCTAGGGAATAAAAGTCCCTAGCTTCTCCTCCCTAATTTTCTAGTAAGAGCATTGGTAATATGCTCGGTGAAGGCAATATTGAGTGTACTAGTGTGGGGGTCTTTAGGCATTCTTTGCAAAAACGTGATAACTTCAGAAAGACTACAATTATCAAAATCAAGATTACTACCATTAATTAAAGTGGTGGTGATGTCATCTAAGCTCATTTTTTTGGTAGTCTCTAAGTTCAAAGGACCTTCTCGTCCTAAAGTTGAGGTATTAGCATCACCATTAATAGGTCCATTGGGACTAGGGATGTGATGGGTGCTAAAAGTTTTGAGATCCTCAACAACTTGTATAGTAGCAAGGGTAGTGTGCGTAGGAACGCTCTTAATCCTATCTTCCTCTTCTTGAGATACAACCACTTCGGGTTTGGCCGCCATTCGATTTATCAAAGTGGCATGTGTGTGAGACATATTGGAAACTTGGGTCTCTGTGGTGGTGAGTCTAGTCTGGAGATTGGAAATCTCACTATTCGGGATCTCAAGTTGTCTTCCAATGTTTTGCAAAATAGAAGAATGCTCATCAAATTGTATAGATAAGGCCTTGTTTTTTTCATATTGGGTGTGCATATAATTCTTTGTAGCCTTCTCTATCTCTCAAAGTTTTCATAACTAGGCATTCTTCTATCATTAGGAGTGTAACTATAGGTGTTGATGTTCCCATAGTTGTTGGATGGGAATGGTCTAGGATTGCTACCCAAATTACTCCTATAAGAATTATTATTAAAGTTGTTCCTAGAGATAAAATTAACATCAACTTGCTCTCTTTCTTGAGAAACCAAAGAATTTAAAGGAACATCATGAGGATAAATAGGATCTTGCTTAGTAAGTAAAGACATGATCATGTCAACCTTATCATTAAGGGAGGAGATCTCCTCAATGGAGTTTACATTCCCACGTGTTGGTGCTCTCTCAATGTGCCATTGAGAATAATTTGTCATCATCTCATCCAATAGCTTCGTGGCAGCACCAAGTGTAGTTGACATAAAGGTTCCTCCCGCGGCCGAGTCCAACAGATTCTGCGATGTAAAGTTCAATCCTGCATAGGAAGTCTCGATAACCATCCAAGTAGTCAAACCATGTGTAGGGAAATTCTTAACAAGACATTTCATACGTTCCCAAGCTTGGGCAACATGTTCATTATCCAGCTACCTAAAATTCGTAATGTTACTTCTCAACTAGATAATCTTAGCAGGCGGCTAATACTTCCCAATAAAATCATCCTTGCACTTATCCCAAGAATCTATGCTATTCCTAGGCAAAGATTGAAGCCACACTTTAGCCCCTCCTCTCAAGGAGAAAGGAAAAAGCTTAAGTTTAACAATATCACCATCTACTTCTTTGTACTTTTGTATATCACAAAGCTCAACAAAATTATTCAAGTGCAAAGCAGCATCATCTCCAGCACCCGAGAATTGATCTTTCATAACAAGGTTCAGTAAAGCAGGTTTAATCTCATAGGAAGTCGTCTCAGTGGCGGGAGCAGCAATAGGAGTGCAGATAAAGTCGTTGTTGTGACTAGTGAAGTCACACAACTTGGTGTTCTCAGTGGAACCCATAGCAGCAGTAACAAGCAAGAACAAAGCAACTAATTTTTTTGTGGTTTTTAGTATAAGACTTTAAAGAAAAAATATAGAGAAAACTAACAGGACTAAAAAGCAAAGGTAAAAGATAGTGTGCAACTCTCTTATCTTGAAGACTGGAGTCCCCGGCAACGGCGCCAAAAATTTGCTTGATGACGAGTTCATGGAACTATACTCCTCGCCCCTTGTTGGTTACCCCAAGTGAAAGGTTGAGATGTAGTCAGCAGCAGATTTCCCATACATGGGGATTTTAAGGTTTATCGAACCAGGAGGACTCCAAGGATCAACAAGTAGGTGTCTGCTACTCTGGCGCTAGCAGAATACGTGGACCTGCACACATAACAAATAACTTTTCTCCCAACGAGTTCAGAGAGGTTGTCAATCTCTCCGGCCTTGTCGTTTGCAAAGGATCAAACACAAGCGGGAATAGCGATGGTGATTGCAACGAAAAAGGAAATAAAAGCAGGAAATGGTGGAGGTGTAAACATTGGTGGAAATATGGACCGAAGTTCCATGATGTTCACTAGTGATGTCTATCTCCCAAAAGACGATAAACAACTATGTTGGGTAAACGAATTACATCTGGGCAATTAACAGAATTATAAACGCACCGCAATGCTAATCATGCTACAAGAAAGTTAGACGCTAATAAGTATGGGCAGTACGCCAAGACAAGTAGACCGTTTATCCATCAGCATCTACTCACTAATCATCCACCTTGAGATACCTATCCAGAACATCTCGTTGGTACCAAGTTGCGAGCCCCACCCAAAGTGTAAACTCAAATCAACGGACAACTGCATTAACAAACTTTGTGTAAGGTAAACAACCCTTGCAACCGTGGTTACAAGCACCGTTGTTTTCTCCTTGGTGGCAACAACACATCCCTAGTCTCATGTTTCTATCACTCAAGCTAGACATCAGGGGGCATGAACCCACAATCATGCATAACGCTCCCTCTTGGAGTTATAATCTACTACTTGGCCAAAGCAATAAAAAGCAACGGAGAACATGCATGAATTACTCAAGAACAAAATATAAAAGGAGAACCAAATATATAACTCATCACAATCTGAACATAATCTCATAATCCATCAGATCCCACCAAACTCAGCATAGCAACAACAGGTAAATTACATAGATGACTTGATCATGTAGGGCAGCTCACAAGGGCTAAGCATTGCAGCACAAGATTGGAGAGAAGACATCACATAGCTACTGGTCATGGACCGATGGTCTAAGGAGGACTACACACGGCATGTCCGGGAAGCATCCATGGTGGTGAAGAAGCTCTCAGAGGTCAATCCTTCCTCTGGCAGGGTGCCAGGAAGAGGTCTCCTCGCGCTCCTGATCTCGGAAGCGCTACGGCGGCGGAAGGGTGGTGAAATTCGCGATTTGGGATATATCTTTAGGGTTTTCGCTTCGGGGAGTAAATATAGGCCAAAGGAGGGCGCCAGGAGGTGGACCCGCCACCCAGGCGACCTGGTGGCGCGGCCAGGAGGGGGCCCGCGCTAGGTGGCCGCCTGGGCGAGGCCTGGCTCCCCTCTAGCCCACCTTGGTGCTTCCTGAAGCTTTCGTCACGCTGATTTTTATATTTTTTCTAGGGATTTTTTGGGCTCTGAAAATTCGGGTAAAGTCTCTGCAATTAGAATACATCAGCAGACAGATACTGGCACTGGGTGGACTGAGTTAGTAGGTTAGTCCAAATATGTGTAAAAAGGTGTGAAAGTGTAGCAAAACACATAACAATGTCAGCCAAAAGAGCATGCAACAAACAGAAATTATAGATACGTCTGGGACGTATTTACTTGTGTTATGATGTCACTAATGACCTAGTTTACCAGTTATTAAGAGTGCTTACTCGGCTTATAGTCCTTATTGCCGGGCCTCCCCTCTTTTTCAAGAGGACGGAGCCTCTCCTGTGCTCTGTATGTTTTTCCTCTAGGTGAACAGGAGACAACGCAAAGACGAGGACAAGGAACCATTGCACCTTCAAGGGGGCTTCCCCCAAGGAGATAAGTTTTAACTACTTTATCTCAATTGTGGTTCTGTTCTTTCCTTTGAGGAAACCCTTGTCGCTCCTTTTTTGGCTGTGTGCGATGGAACTCTCTGCATGATAGGGACCCTTGTCGGGGTAGGCCATCTTTTCGCCTCTCGTTAGCCTCGGCGGAGGGGTAGGACTATGCCGATACTGACAAGGGGGCTTGCCAGGGGACAATGATCGTTTGTCGCCATGGGGCTTGCTCCCCCTTCGACGCTTGCTCCTTGCGCCAACCCGGCAAGGAACCCCATGCGGCGGAAACATACAACACAACGCGAATAGAAGGACGTATGGATAGTACTCGAGGAAAATGGACGGCGATCATTTTATTCATTTCTTCAGTATGAAATGGATAAAATAGATTACAATTCCACTAGTAAAAAATTAGCGAAAGACTACAACCTTTTGCTTTATAAAAAGATAAGTGCCCCGTAATGCCTTTCTTGTCCGTCTCCCTTTAGGGATTGGATGGATGATAAGAGGAAGGCATGGAGTGGCCCGAACAGAAGCCCAGCCTAACCCCGCCAGGACCCGATGGACAAGGCTCGGCGTACCCCCTGGTGGTGAAGACGAAGCCGAGTCCACGAGGCATGCCGAGGCTCAGCTGGAGGATGAGGTAGCGTCCGGGCCATGGAGCCCCGACAATACCATCTTGTCGGGTGGGGGAGGGGTGTGAGCTGATGGTGACGGTGCGACCGATGGACACCGGTCAGCTGGAGCCTGAGCCATCATACTCCGACTTGACGGATGGAGACTTGTTGTCGCCATCCCCCGCGACACTGTCCTCTTCGTCACTGTCGCTCAAGGAGGAACTTTCGGCGTCGCTCGAGCTTTCTTCGCAGCAGCCAAGATGAGCCTCCGAGTGCCCATAGATCTTGATGGAAAGCATGTCTTCCTTCACCAGCTTGAAGCGGAGAACATGCCCCGGCATGAAGTTATGGGCACGCGCGCAGGTCTTCTACCCGTGCCTCAAGAGCATGACGCGGGGAGCTGGATATTCGGCATCAGCGTACACAACACCGTTGCGACAACCATGTACGCGGAGCCACACTCCCTACAGCTTGTCAACCTCCATCACCCTAACGAAATGGCGAGGGAAGTGCAGACGGCCGCGAGGAGGACCTTGTAGTGTGACGACAAACTGCAGCGTCGTGCCTTCAGTGTGCCCCGACAGCGACAGCGCTACCGTCATGGGAGGAGGGTCGGACAAAACGCCCCGTCCCCGTCCATCGCGAGCTCCTCGGCGGCCTAGGGCCGTTCCAGCGCCCCCGCCTCGAGCACTGGTGCCGACATTCGGCGCTATGGCTAAAGCAGCTGCATGATCCGAATGGGAAGCTCTTGCAGCCCCCCGCGGAGGATGGGGGACGCCCACGCTTCCCCACCATGGCCAAAAATCGAAGCCACCTCAAAGAGCCAGAAGAGAAGAGCAAGCCAGGTAACCTAGGTTGGGGAAGGGGAGAAGGATGGATGAGCATCGTTTGTCGCGTCCCTCCCGATTTTATAGGGAGGGCGCAGGGGGCTGGCTCTCCTACACTCCAAGGATCGTCGTACATCTCTACATATGTTGTTGCCCACCATCACAGGCGAACAGTCAACCGCCCCATCAATCCAATCCACAATGTTGCAGTTTCTACCACAACCAGGCCTTTAAGCCACGCGCACCCGCCGTGAGATTCGCACAATGCATGCGGCGCGCGTGGGGGGAACGGCTTGAGGTGGTGGGACAACGCGGAGTGGTGGAATTAAAGTTACCTATTTGCAAACTCCACGCTCGTACACAAACTTTTGGCCTGGCCCAACAGCGCTAGGCGAGCGCGTATGGGCCAGGCCCGACGGCTCCTGTCGATGCACAAATAATGGGGTACCTACTGCCCCTAGCTTGTGCACGGGCATTGAGAGCATCACCTCTCGGGAGCAACCGCCAATACCAACAGCCCAAGACGCGCGAAGAACCCACCCGCACTTGCTGGGGGCGAAGACATAATTATCCTCTTCAAGACCCGGCAAGGGGCCTCCCTAGCAGGTGTGAGCCAGCCTACCACAGCTCCGCCTCATCGCCACACCAGCCACTTGTCAATGAGGTGTCGAGCCCCTAGACAGCTAGGTGGCTCCTGCTAGCTACGTTGCGCCGCACCAGAAGACAAACCACAACTTGTTGACACCCTTCTAGGGGCGTGTCAAGACCTCAAGCCGTGGCCAGCTCATAGGTGGCAGAGGTGTGCCGGGAACGCACCCCTATTCACCACCTAAGGACAGATTTATGACTCTTTGTCTTAAGTGCCAGAGTTAGGTATGATAGCACTATTAGCTATCTGATCATGTTAGTTGCCACTGTGGACGCCCCTTGATCTATAAAAGAAGGCCTGAGGCAACCTAGCAAAGGATTCAGATCTTTGGATATTCAAGCACTTAGAGATTCACACTTGGTAGATTAGATCCAAGAGGGATTAGATCCAAGTGTAAGTGAACTTGCATGCTAGCTCTACCCAGCAACCCTTGCCGGGGTATAGCTCCGTGCAAACTTAGTCTTCCCCAATCAATCACCAAAGCAGGAGTAGGGTTTTACGCTTCACAGCGGCCCGAACCTGGGTAAAAAACCTGAGTCTCATCATCGTAATATTTTGTAGTCTTTGCTCTTTGCGCGATACGACCTCCCTGCCAAACCACAAAGGGGACCAAAGGTCCCATAGGTGACCATGTGCAGACCTGCACCGACTATCATCATGAGACGCCCTTAGTTTCTCAAGATCTTGCTTTTTTGAAGAAATTCATAAGAAAGCTTCTCATGATCAGCCAAGAGAGTGTCATGACGTCCTTCAAGACTATCAAACTTAGACTTAACACTTTGAACATCATAAGTCAGGGTTTGAGTCTGATCCATTTCCTCGTTCAACTGGTCATCGCTTTTGTCTAACAATTTTTGAAGCTTTTCAAGAGCATTTTGTTGCTTAGTGGCAATATTAGCTAGTTTGTAGTAACTAGTTTTTTTGATAATCATCAGGTTCACAATCACTTGACTCAGAAGAGGAAGCGTGTTCGGGTACCTTGGCACCTTTTTCCATGAAGCAATAGGTGGGAGCAAAGTCGTCGTCGCAGTCATCAATATTGTTGACGTTGTCAGTTTGTTCGAGGTTGAATATTGACTTGCTGGTGAATGTTGTAGAAAGGGCTAGGCTTGCCACACCAGACTCTGACTCCTCCTCAGATCCTTCCTCTTCATCACATTCCTCCGGTTCTTCCAAAGAATCCATTATCTTGCCAATAAGAGCCCGAGCATTCCTGAAGTTCTTCTTCTTGTGCGATGAGGACTTTGATGATGAGGATTTTGAAGATTTATTCTTTTTCTTCGAGTCATCAGAACTGTCATCCTTATACTTTTTCTTGTTTGATTCCTTCATCCAGCAAATACAATCGGCAATGTAGTGGCCAGACATCTTACATTTATGGCAGGTTCTTTTCTTGTAGTCCTCAGATGAAGATTCTGATTTCCTCACATCTATTCTTGAAGATTTTCCGAACTGACATCATGTGCAGAACTTCTGGAATATCCTCACGATCATAGCAAGTTCATGACCAAGTTCTTTAGGATCACCAAGACTGCAATCAGATTCTTCTTCTTCAGATGAGCAAACAGCCTTTGCCTTCAGGGCACGAGATCTTCCATAGCTTGGTTCACAGAGATCTCTCTTCTCACCTTGTTGGAATTCGTGAGTATTGAGTCTCTAAAGTATATCAGCAGGATCTAGTGACTTGTAGTCTCTTCGCTCTTGAATCATCAAAAGTAGTGTATTGAATGAAGAATCTAGAGATCTCGGCAGTTTCTTCACCACCTCATGGTCGATGATGTCATGGGCCCCAAGAGCCTGTAGCTCATTGGATATATATCAGGGAGGCGATCGGAGGTTTGCTGACAACTCTCATTATCAAGTCTTTTGAAGCGGTTGAAGAGATTGTGAAGAACATTAACCCGAGAGTCACGTTGAGTAGACACTCCTTCGTTGACCTTGGACAACATGTCCGAGATGAGCTTTGTAGTTCCGAAAGCACTCACTTTGCCATGCTCACCTTTTCTCAGATGGACAAAGATGACATTCTTCACTTGAGAGTCGAGTTGCTTGAATCTGTTCACATCAGCAGCGTTGATAGTTTCAGACAGAATGAGAACACCTCTTGCCACAACGTACCAAAGATCGTTATCATTTTCTTCAAGATGCATGCGCATCTTGTTCTTCCAGTAGGGGTAGTCCATTCCTTCAAAGGTAGGACAACCTGCAGTGACCTTGATCATACCTGTGGTTGACATAACTAAAACTCCAGGTGGTTAAACCAAAATCAAATAAAACAAGGAAGTACCTTGCTCTGATACCAATTGAAAGTGCGTTATATCGACTAGAGGGGGGTGAATAGGCAATTTTTATGAACTCGTCACTGAAGAATGTCCTTGTAAGGAAATTTCTCAGTCACAAACACCAAGCAGTGGAATAATTACTCAGGCTAACATGCAACACAGCAATAGTATAGTCTTCATGATGAAATGAAACATACAATTCACACGAGTAGCGTGATTAGGATATGCAGGTAAAGAAGAAGTGAAGTGAAGAATTTGGGATGAGGAAATTGTGAAAGTCTTGAGTCAAATTCTTCAAACACTATCGATCAATTTCATAAACACATACATGAGGAAATAGAAGGGTTAAGGAAATCGAACTAGGTGCTCAGTGAAGACAATGATTTGATGACCCAGTTCCAACTTCTGTGATAGTCATACGTATGACAGCCCAAGACTGACGCTCCACAAGATTCCCCTTTTATTCTGTTGCCGCCGTGTGATTAGATTGTTTGTCTCACTCATCATTGCATCATGCGCATCATCTGCATTGCATCGACACTCCATTGCCTCCAGTTTTCAAAACTTTCATCCGTTATTAGTTGCGAGTTCTCTCTGTTTTTGGCGCTGACCGGAGACCAACCACACATGCACACGCCCGCGGCACCATTAAAATATTGTTTTTAAGTGTCTATGAAACTTTCTTGGATTGGGTTGAAACTTGGCATGCGGTCTTAATTTAGTGTAGGTAGGCCGCCTGCCAAATTTCGTCGCAATCGGAGTCCGTTTGATACCCGAACGTTCGACCGCAGCGGCACCATCATCGGTTTATCGTCGGACATATTTCATTGTTTTAAACTCTGTCGTCGGGTGCCCGTTTTCCCTCACATCCTAGCCCAACACCCCTCTACACAACCTATAAGCCCACCTAACCCTAGGGCGCAACCGGAGCCGTCCGATCGAGATCGAAGGGTCCGAAAACGCCCCAAACATCAAACCCTAACCCCTCTCCCTATATTAACAACCCTCCACCTTCCTAATTTGGACCAAAACCTAGACGCCTCGAAATCTGTGTGCATCTTCCTCCCTCAGTCGACTCCACCTTCCACCTCCAGCCGCGCAGGCCCACAGACCCAGATTCGGCCCGCCCGGGCCCGGATCGAGCAGCCAGCCCTGCTTGCCCCGAGGTCCAGATCGGGAGCTCCTCCCGATCCAGAGCCTACCGCCACCCGATGCCCTCCCTTCGCCGGAGCCCCTGGAGGTCCCCACCTCGCCGTACCAGGCCGCCTCTCCTCCTCCCTCTGCTCCTCTTCTCTTACTCCTCTCTCTCCCTCGCAATCTCATCTCCTCTCTGTCTTTTGTAGGTGCAGCCAGCCGCCGCCGCATCTGTAGGTCACCGCCGGCCCGCCTCCGGCCAGGATCCGGCCGCCCCGACCTCGACCCAACCGGATCTGCCCATTCCTGGCCGCCCCGTGCCTCGCCCGGTGCCTACCCCACCGTTGAACCCCATCGATGGTTCCTACTCATGCGGCCTCTCAAGGAGGAGGACGAACCCTCGCTGCGGGTGCCTCGCTCGCTCGCATGAGCCAGGCCGAGCAGCAGTCAGCCCAACCCCGCTTCTTCTGCAGCCCAGCGCGGCCCCGTGGTCCATCCCCGCTCCACCGACCCAGCTCCAGCATTTCGGGCCTCGGGCCCGCGAGGTGAGCCTCCCCCGAGCCTCTAATCGCGCCCGAGCGCTGTTTTGCTATCCAACGCTCACAGGTTTGCTTTGACTCGATATAGTTCCGCAAGCGTCTCGGAATGTGAGGATCCATTCGACTATGTCGGTTCGTCTGCTTCACAGGGTCGTTCTTCTTCCAAGCGGGACCTCAGGCAAGATGAACATTTCCCTAGATACCATTACTATCATTGACATGCTAGTTGTTTCATTTCTATCGTTATGTCTCGCTGCCTACCACATGTTATATATCAGCCTCCCAACATTGCCATGAAAACCTTCAACCTGATATCAACTTAGCAAACCACTGATTGGCTATGTTACCGCTTGATTAACCATGTGTTAGCGTTGCTAGTTACAGGTGTAGTTGCTTCCATGTGATAACATGGGTTTCTTGTTATATCACCATATTATTGTTAAATAATTGAATGCACCTATATACTTGGTAAAAGGTGGAAGGATCGGCTTTCTAGCCTGGTGTTTTGTTCCACCTTTATCGCCTTAGTTTCGGCTAGCGGTGTTATGTTTCATAAATGAGCGCTCCTAACCTGCTTGGGGTTGTTATGGGGACCCCCTAGATTCTCGTTTTGGGATAAAGCTCGTCTCGCAAGGCACAACATTGGCACTATATTTTCCCAACATAATAGTTTTATTAATACTAAAAAACATAGGGCGTGATGAACCTGAGGAGTAATTCAACATTAGAGGGAGGGCCAGTGTTCATTGTGCTGGTCCAAATTAGAGCTGTCTGCGGGGACAACCCGGGGCAACTCAGGAGATGTCTATCAGGACACCGTATGTTGTGCTTATCTGTCGTGTCCTAAGAACAAGATACGCGGCTCCTATCGAGATTGTCGACACGCCGGGCGGCCTTGCTGGACTAGTTTTACCTTTCTCGAACGTCTTATGCGAGGGATTCCGAGGATGCTTTGGGTTATCTCGAGGTTGAGGTTTTCCAATAGGAACCCTCGGAGATCACGGGTTTCCTTGATCGAGTTCATTCCATCACAGCATGTGGTAGTTTGTGATGGACTAGTTGGAGCACCCCTGCAGGGCTAAATCTTTCAAAAAGTCGTGCCTGCGGTTATGTGGCAACGTGGAAACTTTGTTTAACATCCGGTTCTAGATAACTTGAAGTAATCTTAATTAAAACATGCCAACTAAGTGCATAACCGTGATTGTCTCTTTCGTGAGCTCCTTCTCCAATCGAGGACACAGTGGGGGTAAATGTCTGACGTAAGTAGGTGTTCAGGATCATTCAGCTGATCATCTCCCTCTTATTCCTGTACTCGTAAGTTAGGCACCTCAAATAAATGCTTAGTCCCTTGCTGAAGCCTCACCACTTAACCATACCTCACCCATTAAGCTTTCCTAGTCTTGATACCTTTGGAAATGAGATTGATGAGTCCCTGTGGCTCACAGATTACTACAACACCAGTTGCAGGTACACAAAAGAGTTATTTGACGCGAGCGTGTTGATTTCTCATTTGGAGTTTCTTCTTCTTCATCATCGATCTAGGATGGGTTCCAGGCCGGCAGCCTAGGATAGCAAGGATGGACGTTGTTATTTTATTGTTTTTTCGTCCATAGACGGACCCTGCTCTTCTTCATGATGATTGTATGAACTGTACTGATGTGACTCTGATGTAGCTTGTGGCGAGTGTAAGCCAACTCCTTATACTCATCTTTTCAGTACTTGTACTTGTAATGATATCCATTTTTGCGAAACGACGAGATGCATTTCTATCCCTGTCGGGGCCCTCGAGCCAAAATAAGGATAGGACCGCATCTTGGGCGTTATAGTACGTTTGGTTTGGAGCGGCTTGGTATTTAAACTAAAGGACACACGGTCCTTGTCGTATTCTCCTTGAGCTAAGGACACACAGTCCTCGCCCAACACTCATGGTAAGTCTTCAGGGGAGACTTCCAAACCCTCACAAACTAGGTCAACCAACGATCCACAATTTACTGCTGGATTCCCTAGACCAGTGATGCCTAACCATGTGGATGATGCACAGTCCTCAAAGGTAACAAGGGTCGGTTCCATACAGGAGCAATTTCTTTAGTGATGCTCAATCACTTTGGGTTTTTGGGTTTTGGTTTGGGTGTTTGGGGCTTTTATTCACTGATGATTTTCTCTCAAAGTCTCTGAGGAATGAGTTGCTCTGAAATGACAAGTGTCAATTTCTCTCGTGGAGCAGCCAACCAACTAGTGGTTATTGTTGGAAATATGCGCTATATGCAATAACAAATTGGTTATTATTATATTTCCTTATTCATGATAATCGTTTAGTATCCATGCTATAATTGTATAGATTGGAAACTCAAATACATGTGTGGATACATATACAACACACTGTCCCTAGTGAGCCTCTAGTTGACTATCTCGTTGATCAAAGATGGTCAAGGTTTCCTAGCCATAGACAAGTATTATCACTTGATAACAGGATCACATCATTAGGAGAATGATGTGATGGACAAGACACAAACTACAAACGTAGCATATGATCGTGTCAGTTTATTGCTACTGTTTTCTGCATGTCAATGTATTTGTTCCTATGACCATGAGATCATGCAACTCCCGGACACCGGAGGAATAAGTTGTGTGTATCAAACATCGCAACGTAACTGGGTGACTATAAAGGTGCTCTACCGGTATCTCCGAAGGTCTCTGTTGGGTTGGCATGGATCAAGACTGGGATTTGTCACTCCATGTGACGGAGAGGTATCTCAGGGCCCACTCGGTAATGCAACATCACATATAAGCCTTGCAAGCAATGTGACTAAAGAGTTAGTCACGGGATCTTGTATTGCGGAACGAGTAAAGAGACTTGCCGATAACGAGATAAAAATAGGTATGGAGATACCGACGATCGAATATCGGGCAAGTAACATACCGAAGGACAAAGGGAATGGTATACGGGATTATATGAATCCTTGACACAGAGGTTCAACCGATAAGATCTTCGTAGAATATGTAGGATCCAATATGGACATCCAGGTCCCGCTATTGGATATTGACTGGAGAGTGTCTCAGGTCATGTCTTCATAGTTCTCGAACCCGCAAGGCCTACACACTTAAGGTTCGGTGACATTTCGGTATAATTGAGTTGTAGCTGTTGGTGACCGAAGTTTTGTTTGGAGTCCCGGATGAGATCCCGGACGTCACGAGTGTTTCCAAAATGGTCCGGAAACAAAGATTGATATATAGGAAGTTGGTATTTGGATTCCGGAAGGATTTCGGGTATTGCCGGCAGTGTACCAGGAGTGGTGAATGGGTACCGGGAGCCCATCGGGGTGGGCCCACCACTCCCCAAGAGGGCCACGTGGACTTAATGGTGGCGCAATAGCTCTTAGTGGGCTGTCTAGTCAACCAAAGAAAGCCCATGTGGAAAAGGTGGAAAATCCAAAGAGTTGGACAATTTGGGAAGGAGTCCTAATCCAAGTAGGATTGGAGGAGGACTCCTCCCTCCTTTGGTTCGGACGACCCCAAGGGGTTTCCCTTGGTGGGCAAGGCTGCCTCCTCCCTCCTCCTATATATACTAGAGGTTTGATGGTTTTTTATATACAATTTCAGTCACGTGCAACCCTCTCCTCCGTTGATGCTTATGTGGTTAACTTGTGATCTTGCTGAAATTCTGGTTATGAGTTAGACATAGTTGCAACAACAAGATCAAACAGAGTTCGTCAAAGTTTTTCTTTCTCTCTCAGTTTGTCAACTGAGTTGCTTGAGGACAAGCAAGGTTTTAAGCTTGGGGGAGTTGATACGTCTCCATCGTATCTACTTTTCCAAACTCTTTTGCCCTTGTTTTGGACTCTAATTTGCATGATTTGAATCGAACTAACCAGGACTGACGCTGTTTTCAGCAGATTTGCCTTGGTGTTATTTTTGTGCAGAAATCAAAGTTCTCCAAATGTCCTGAAAATTTACGGGGAGCAATTTTGGAAAATATGAAAAATATCTGCGCCAAGTTCCACCTGAGGGGGTGGGCCAGTGGGCCACAAGCCCTGGCTCCGCCACCACCCCCCTAGTGGCGGTGGGCAGGCTTGTGGGGCCCACACGGCTCTGCCGCCCCCAATTCCAGGTCTATAAGTTCACTTTCGTCCCAAAAAAATAAAAAGAGAAGTTTTCGTCGCGTTTGCGATACCGAGCCGCCGCCACCACCTGTTCTTCATCTGGAGGGCAGATCTGGAGTCCGTCTTGGGCTCCGGAGAGGGGAAATCGTCGCCATCGTCATCATTAACCTTCTTCCCTCTCCAATTCTATGAAGCGCTTCGTCGTTCGTGAGTAATCTATTCGTAGGCTCGCTGGGCGGTGATGAGTAGGATGAGATCTATCATGTAATCGAGTTAGTTTTGATGGGGATTGATCCCTAGTATCCACTATGTTCTGAGATTGATGTTGCTACTACTTTGCCATGCTTAATGCTTGTCACTAGGGCCCGAGTGCCATGATTTCAGATCTGAAATTATTATGTTGTCACCAATATATGTGTGTTTTAGATCCGATCTTGCAAGTTGTAGTTACCTACTATGTGTTATGATCCGGCAACCCCGGAGTGACAATAACCGGAACCACTCCCGGTGATGACCATAGTTTGAGGAGTTCATGTGTTCACCAAGTGCTAATGCGTTGGTCCGGTTCTTTATTAAAAGGAGAACCTTAATATCCCGTAGTTTCCTTTTGGACCCCGCTGCCACGGGAGGGATGGACAATTGATGTCATGCAAGTTCTTTTCCCTAAGCACATATGACGACACATGGAATGCATGCCTACATCACATTGATGAACGGGAGCTAGCCACATATCTCTCCGTGTTATAACTGTTGCATGATGAATATCATCCAAACAAATCACCGACCCATTGCGTACGAGTTTGTCCTACTGCTGTTGTTACTTGTTTTGCACTGCTGCTACCTACTAAAATTTTGGATCGCTGGTCGTTGACGGGAACAGACAATTTCCGTCAACGAGGCAACTTGGCGCCATTGATACAATCGCTAGGAATATTCTTCCGTCAACAGATCGTTTCTGACACCGTTGTTATCATACTACTTTGCTGTTACTACATTGCTTGCAGATACTAATCTTTCAGGTGTGGTTGAATCTGACAAATCCAACTGCTAATACTCGAGAGTATTCTCTCACCTCCTGTTTTGGTGATCAACAAATTTGGGTCGAATACTCTACCCTTGAAAACTGCTATGATCCCATGCGCTGGTGGGTCGTCAACAACATTCTTCTAGTTTCGATTGCCGGAGAGTGCTAGCAGCATTCTTCTAGTGCCGTTGCAAGGGGAAGAACAGTTGACATCAAGCATTTTTCTAGCGCCGTTGCTGGGGAGGTATTGCTATATTCTCTGAGTCACTTGGGATTTATATCTGCTGATCACTATGAAGAATCTAAAGGATCCGAAGACCAAAGTCTTTCCCTCAACTACGAGGGGGGGTAAGGAATTGCCATCTAGCTCTGCACTTGATTCAGCTTCAGTTATGACTAAGTTTGCGACATCACCTCCTGCTAGAAATCCTGATATGTCGCATGTGCTTGATGATGCTTATGATGCTACTCCTAGAGATGCTATGCTTGATACTATGCCTGATGCTATGCCTGATACTGCTAGAGATAATATGCTTGATACTGCTAGAGATGCTATGCCTGATGTCGTGCCCGATGATGCTAGAGATGCTATTTTGCCTGATGATGATATGCTTGATACTGCTAGAGATGCTCCTATGCTTGATTTTCCACTAGGGGTATTCCTTGATGCTCATATTGCTAGAGTTGCTGCCGATGCTCGAGATGCTTCTAAAACTAGCGATACTATTGAGATAGAACCTGCTTTTGCTCCTATTAGATCTAGCTCTCCTAGATATGAACTACCTGATATACCTGAGGGTTACGTTATGGAGGGAGAGATAGCTGAGGATTTTCTTGCGTGTAAGGATGCCTATGACGCTGAGAAATTACTTGTCAAGTGTAAGGAAACATCTTTGAAAGCTAAGATGAAATACGACCCGAAGTTTGCCACTTCACCTATCTTTATCACCGATAAGGATTATGAATTCTCTGTCAATCCTGAGATAATCCCTCTAGTCGAATGTGATCCTTTTCACGGTTATGAGTCTGAGACGGTCGTAGCTCATCTTGCCAAACTTCACGATATAGCCACCCTTTTCACTAATGAGGAGAATATCCGTCACTACTATATCCTTAAGTTGTTTCCTTTCTCTCTAAAGGATGATGCTAAAGCCTGGTTCACCTCTCTTGCTCCTGGATGTGTGAGTAGTCCCCAGGATATGATCTGTTACTTCTGTGAGAAATATTTCCCTGCCCATAAGAAGCAAGCTGCCTTGCAGGAAATATACAACTTTGCTCAACTCCAACAAGAGAGTCTTCCACAAGCTTGGGGGAGGCTCGTCCAGCTACAGAATGCTTTGCCTGATCACCCTCTTAAGAAGAACGAGATACTTGATATCCTCTATAACGGACTTACCGATGCCTCTAGAGACCACCTAGATAGTTGTCCCGGTTGTGTTTATAGGGAACAATCTGTAGAACAAGCTGAGACCCTACTGAATGACATCTTGATCAACGATAATGCTTGGACTATTCCCGAACCACCTCCTAAGCCAACTCCTAAGAAAAGATGATTCTATTCCTCAGTCCCGAAGATATGCAAGAAGCCAAGAAATCTATGCAAGAGAAAGGCATTAGATCTGAATATGTCAAAAACCTACCACCTATCAAAGAGATCCATGGTCTCGATAACCCGATACAGGTAGTAGAAGTGAATTCTCTGCGTAGGTTTGATAAGAGTGATATTCCTTTTGACAAACCTGCTAGCCTATGCTTTGATGAATTTGACAACTTTGTCGCCAAACAACAGAGTTTCAATGATTATGTTAGCAGACATTTGGAACAAAGTACTTGTATGATTAGCCATTTAAGTGCTTGTGTAGACAGAAATGTCAATGATCTGAAGCTTCTGAGTAAATATGCCTCTATGATTACTACTCAGGTAGAACAAGTACTTAAAGCTCAGAATGACCTTCTCAATAAATTAAATGACAACTCTGTCACAGTCTTTACTAGAGGAGGCAAAATGACTCAGGAACCTTTGTATCCTGAAGGTCATCCTAAGAGAATTGATCAAGATTCTCAAGGAATCAATGCTGATACACCCAGTCATCCTAAGAAGAAGAAGGATGATAGAAACCTACATGCCAGTTCACCAAATACTATCACACCTGAAGAACCTAATGATATTTCTGCGTCTGATGCGGAAACACAATCTGGTGATGAACATGAACATGGTGACAATATGGACAGTGATGTTCATAATAATGCTCAACCTAGCAATGATGAGGATGTGGAGATTGAACCTACGGTTAATCCTGATAACCCACAACCTAAGAGATACGATAAGAATGACTTCACTGCTAGGAAGCAAGGTAAAGAAAGAGAGCCATGGGTTCAGAGACCTATGCCCTTTCCTCCTAAGCCATCCAAGAAAAATGATGATGAGGATTTTGAGCGCTTCGTTGAGATGATAAGACCCATCTTTCTGCAGATGCAGTTAACTGATATGCTCAAGATGTCTCCGCATGCCAAGTACATGAAAGATATCGTGACTAATAAACGGAAGATACCAGATCTTGAGATCTCCACCATGCTTGCCAATTACACTTTTAAAGGTGGAACTCCTAAGAAACTTGGTGATCCCGGAGTGCCCACTATACCTTGCTCCATTAAAGGAAACTACGTAAGAACTGCCTTATGTGACCTCGGAGCCGGTGTTAGTGTTATGCCGCTCTCTCTCTTTATCGTAGACTTGAATTGGATAAGTTGACACCCACTGAAATTTCTCTGCAAATGGCCGACAAATCAACTGCTTTCCCTAATGGCATTTGCGAGGATGTGCATGTTGTGGTTGCTAACACCACTATCTTACCAGGCTTTGTTATCCTGGATATTCCCGAGGACGATGCCATGGTTGTCATCCTCGGAAGACCCTTTTTAAACACTGCATGGGCTGTTATAGATTGCAAAAAATGCAATGTCACTTTCCATGTCAACGGTAATGACCACACAGTGCACTTTCCGAAGAAACGATATCAAGTACATTGCATCAATGCTATCGAAAAGACTTCATCGATTCTCATTGGGAGCTTTGAATGCCCTATTCCTCGTGTGAAGATGAAGTATGATTTTCTTGTTGGGGAGATACATATCCCCATTGAGGTGACTTAGTGACTATTCAAAAATTGTCCATTCTCTCTTGCGATTCGAGAAGGTTTTGTCATGAGGACTTGATCAACCCCATTGACGGATTTCTTTCGGTGATCATGAAATGGATGAATCAAAGAGTCACATACCTCTGTTTTAAGCTTTCATTTTCTTTTGCTTAGAAGAAAAATGATAGAATTAGTTTAGCTTTTTTGTTTTCTGTTTTAGCGTCCCGGAGAAAAATACCTCGAAAATAAAAGTTCTGCGATGGTCCTGAAAATTTAGTATGATTTTTTCTGGAATTTTTTAAAATTACTGGGGCTGAGAGCTAGCCTGGGGGGCAGACCAGTGGGCCACAAGCCCTGCCACCGCCACCCACCCCCCTGGTGGCGGAGTGCAAGCTTGTGGGGCCCACAGGGACCCCCTCCACTCATTCCAGCTCCCAGCCTCTTCTTCCACCTCCAGAAAAAATTGTTTCGCAGCTCAAACCCGTGTTCTTGCTCATTTGGCTGTGATTTTCGATCTCCTTGCTCAAAGCACCATTCTCCGAACTTTTTGGGGAAATTACTCCTAGTTAAGTGACTCCTCCATTGGTCCAATTAGTTTTTTCTCTAGTGCTTTATCCTTCGCGTATTCTTGCTACCTTGGTGACCCTGTTCTTGAGCTAGAAATGTTGATTTTAGCTGGTCCCAAGTAGTTTTAGCGCGTGATACGGTCTCTAGGCACTAGTAGGAGTAGTTGCTACAAGGTGTGGTGGGTCTTCATTCACTTTTCTCTTGAACTTTAAAAATTTCAGCAAAAGGAAATTATGTTCAGGAGGAAGTTTCATGGTGGTTCCTCAAGTAAGAAGGGTCCTCGTCTTTCTTTTCGGGAGCCCGAACCTTTTCAACTAAGGGACGCACCGGTACAACCATGTGAATGGCCTTCCGATGAGTTCATGATCGAAGCAGGTTTCAAGGATGAGTTTGATACAGTTGTCCGCAATGCCGGGTTAGAAGAATTCCTCTCAGATAAATGTGAACAGTATGCTATGCTCATTGTCTCTTTCGTGCGTAGATTTAAATTTTCAGTTGGTCGTGACTCATCCATACTGTTTGATCTGTACGATAAATCCTATACCGTAGATTTGGAGGATTTCAATAGGATTTGCAAGATACCCGATGGGGGTAGTATTAATGATCCTTCTAAGTCTTCGGTCAGAGACTTTGTCTCCAGTATAACTGTTGGAGAAACCACAGATATCACGCAAGCCACCATAGGAAGCATCCATTTCCCTGCCTTGCACTACCTTGCTCTCTTCATAGGTAGGTGAATTAAGGCAAGGGTGCACATTGTCACCTATGTGCTTCCGACCTTAGTATCCTTAAGAGCGCAGTAACAGGTGACATGAGCTTCAATATGGGAGCTATAATAGCAAGGAGGCTGAATAAAAATGCCAGTGAGGGGGATTTCTTTGGTGGAGTTTATGCTACACGCTTAGCAAATTTTCTTGGAGTATCCATTCGTCCAGAAGACCCTCCTCTCCGCACAGCCTACCTTGATCGTGTCGCTCTAACACGCTACCAGTTCCTTGAGAGAGATCATGGATCCCTCCTATACCACTTGATATTTAACCGGCAGCGTGTTTTCCATATTACCCTTCCTGCTCCTGCTTTCTTTGACTTTCAGGTAAAACGAAGATACTACATAACCATAGGAGAGGCAGAGGAGTATGAGAGGGAGGCGACTGCTGCTCGACTTCGTGAGGCGGCTATTCAGGCAGTGGCTGCTGCACTCCCGTATAACACCCATTATGATTTTGGGTTTCGCGAGGACCACCCATGGGAGTAGACCAAGCTAGGCCAAAAGCCTAAGCTTGGGGGAGTACATGTTCTCACCGACTTTACGTTCATACTTATGCTTTCACTTTGTTAGCCGGTGTTTACACTTTGCCACTGTATTATCCATGCTAGTTTATTTTTGTGTTCCTATTTTCTTGTTTTGTGTCCTTTTGAGAAAACCCAAAAAGATTGTTTCTTCTTTTGCTTGTTGGGAGCTTTCCCGTGTAAATAGTTTTCTTTTTCTTTGGGTCAAGGTAGAAGATATTGGTTACAATGTTTAGTGGTTCTTGCATGCTTACCTGTTTAGCTTTCAAAAGGGCCATATTACTTTGTCTTCTCCTTTGTGTTTGCGTGCAGATTCAGCTTAGTCCAATGCACGAGCACTCTTATTATTGTTCACATCGTTTGATCGTGCAAGTGAAAGGCAATAATGATGATATATGATGAAGTGACTAAGACTGAAAAGCTGGTATGAACTCTATCTATTTTGTTTTTGTAAATATGACTAGCTTGTCGACCCAGATTTAGCTTTTTTGTGAGAGAACCATGTTTGCAATGACAACTTAGAGATCATAGTTTTTGATGCCATGCTTATTTAGCTGAGAGTTTATAATGGTTTGTCCTGAATGCCAACATAAATTTTGAGATGACTATGATGTAGTATGATAGGATGGTATTCTCCTTTGAATGTTTCAAGTGGCTTGACTTGGCGCATGTTCATGCATGTAGTTGAAACAAAATCAACATAGCCTCTATGATGTTCGTGTTCATGGTGATTTATATCCTGTTCATGCTTGCATTCAATGTTAGTCAAACTCATTGCATCTTGATGACTGTTGTCGCTCTTTAGTTGGTCGCTTCCCAGTCTTTTGCTAGCCTTCACTTGTACTAAGCGGAATACTGCTTGTGCATCCACTTCCATAAACCCAAAACTTTTTCCATGAGAGTCCACCATACCTACCTATTTGTGGTATCTACCTGCCGTTCCAAGTAAATTTGCATGTGCCACTCTCTAAACCTTCAAAAAATAATATGTTTTGCATGCCCGAACCGCTCATGTGGTGACAGGGGGCTATTGGTATCTTCCATGCTAGGAGTGTTATCCTCGGCATGTGTTTATTTACTGTCATTCACGAGAAAGGGGCCGGTAATTGGAATGCCTAGTTCCACGCTTAAATTGAAAACATAACTGTAAAACAAGACTCCCCCATGATTGATGTTAGTATGGACGGTACCCGAGGATTCGGCTAGCCGTGGAGTATGATTGATTGGTGGTGGGGGAGTTAAAACTTACTTTTCTATTTGGGAACCGCCTATAGCATGAGTAGCATGGAAGATATTGAGAACTCTTGGTCATTGCGTTGACAATGAAAGCATGCCACCCAAAATTATTATCTCTGTTTACAAAGCTTGAGCTCTGGCACCTCTGCAAATCAATGCTTCCCTCTGTGAAGGGCCTGTCTATTTACTTTCCTGTCGAGTCATCCTCCTCTTATATAAGCACCAATTGGAGAGCACCTCTGTCATTTTTATGCTTTGCTTTTGATTGATATTGAGTATGACTATGATTGGATCTTTGTTGCTATGAATTACAATGTTTAGTGAGCCCTTGATCTTTGAAAGTGCTCTGAATTTATGTTTTGCGGTCCAGAAAGAGCTAGCGAGATACCACCTATTCATATTGCTTCATGCTTGTTTTGATTGAAGTGTTGGTATTTGGAACTCATTATTATTTGCTCGTTAGCTGATTATGCCATTGATATTAGTTTACCGTGAGACCTTTGTGTCACTTGCTTATGTGGTTAACTTGTGATCTTGCTGAAATTCTGGTTATGAGTTAGACATAGTTGCAACAACAAGATCAAACAGAGTTTGTCAAAGTTTTTCTTTCTCTCTCAGTTTGTCAACTGAGTTGCTTGAGGACAAGCAAGGTTTTAAGCTTGGGGGAGTTGATACATCTCCATCGTATCTACTTTTTCAAACTCTTTTGCCCTTGTTTTGGACTCTAATTTGCATGATTTGAATCGAACTAACCTGGACTGACGCTGTTTTCAGCAGAATTGCCTTGGTGTTATTTTTGTGCAGAAATCAAAGTTCTCCAAACATCCTGAAAATTTACGGGGAGCAATTTTGGAAAATATGAAAAATATTTGCGCCAAGTTCCACCTGAGAGGGTGGGCCAGTGGGCCACAAGCCCTGGCTCCACCACCACCCCCCTGGTGGCGGTGGGCAGGCTTGTGGGGCCCACACGGCTCTGCCACCCCCAATTCCAGGTCTATAAGTTCACTTTCGTCCCAGAAAAAATAAAAAGAGAAGTTTTCGTCGCGTTTGCGATACGGAGCCGCCGCCACCACCTGTTCTTCATCTGGAGGGCAGATCTCGAGTCCGGCATGGGCTCTGGAGAGGGGAAATCGCCGCCATCGTCATCATCAACCTTCTTCCCTCTCCAATTCCATGAAGCTCTTCGTCGTTCGTGAGTAATCTATTCGTAGGCTCGCTGGGCGGTGATGAGTAGGATGATATCTAGCATGTAATCGAGTTAGTTTTGATGGGGATTGGTCCCTAGTATCCACTATGTTATGAGATTATGTTGCTACTACTGTGCCATGCTTAATGCTTGTCACAAGTTAGATGTCATGCAAGTTCTTTTCCCTAAGCACGTATAACGACACATGGAATGCATACCTACATCACATTGACGAACGGGAGCTAGTCACATATCTCTCCGTGTTATAACTGTTGCATGATGAATATCATCCAAACAAATCACCGACCCATTGCCTACGAGTTTGTCCTACTGCTGATGTTACTTATTTTGCACTACTGCTACCTTCTATAATTTTGGATCGCTGGTCGTTGACGGGAACTGACAATTTCCGTCAACGAGGCAACTTGGCGCCATTGATACAATCGTTAGGAATAGTCTGCCGTCAACAGATCGTTTCTGACACCATTGTTATCATACTACTTAGCTGTTACTACTTTGCTTGCAGATACTAATTTTTCAGGTGTGGTTGAATCTGACAAATTCAACTGCTAATGCTCGAGAGTATTCTCTCACCTCCTGTTTTGGCGATCAACCAATTTGGGTCGAATAATCTACCCTCGAAAACTGTTACGATCCCACGCGCTGGTGGGTCGTCAACAACATTCTTCTAGTTCCGATTTCCGGAGAGTGCTAGCAGCATTCTTCTGGTGTCGTTGCAAGGGGAAGAACAGTTGACATCAGTATGTAGATCCGATCTCCCTCTCGTAGATGATCATCACCATGATAGGCCTTCGTGTGCATAGGAAATTTTTTGTTTCCCATGCAACGTTCCCCAAGAGTAGCATCTTGAGCTAGGTTCATGCGTAGATGAAATATCGAGTAGAACACAAAAGAGTTTGTGGGCGTTGATGTTCGATTTGCTGCCCTTCGTAGTCTTTGCTCGATTCGGCGGTATTGTTGGATTGAAGCGGCCCGGACCAACCTTACTCGTATGCTTACGAGAGACCGGTTTGATCGACTAACATGCAACTTGTTCCATAAAGATGACTGGTGGGTGTATGTTTCTTCAACTTTAGTTGAATCGGATTTGACCGAGGCGGTCCTTGGAGAAGTTTAAATAGCAATTTGCATATCACCATTGTGGCTTTGCGTAAGTAAGATGCGATCATACTAGATACCCATAGCAGCCACGTAAAACATGCAACAACAAATTAGAGGACGTCTAACTTGTTTTTGTAGGGTATGCATGTGATGTGATGTGGCCAAAGACATGATGTGATATATTGGATGTATGATATGATCATGTTGTAATAGTTAAATATCGACTTGCATGTCGATGCTATGGCAACCGGCAGGAGCCATAGGGTTGTCTTTAAACTAACGTTTGTGCTTGCAGATGTGTTTACTATATTGCTAGGTAGTAGCTTTTGTAGTAATAGCATAGATAGCACGACAACCTCGATGGCGGCACAATGATGGAGATCATGGTGTGGCGCCGTTGACGATGAAAATCATGTCGATGCTTTGGTGATGGAGATCAAGAAGCACAAGATCATGGCCATATCATGTCACATATGAATTGCATGTGATGCTAATACTTTTATGCACCTTATTTTGCTTAGAACGACGGTAGCATTATAAGGTTATCCCTCACTAAAATTTCAAGATAAAATTTTGGTCTCCCCGACTATGCACCGTTGCGACAGTTCATCGTTTCGAGACACCACGTGACGATCGGGTGTGATAGACTCAACGTTCAAATACAACGGATGCAAAACAGTTGCACACGCGGAACACTCGGGTTAAACTTGATGAGTCTAGCATGTACATACATGGCCTCGGAACACAAGAGACTAAAAGGTCGAGCATGAATCATATAGTTGATATGATCAACATGGACATGTTCACCACTGAAACTATACTCAACTCACGTGATGATCGGACTTGAGTTAGTGAATTTGGATCATGCGACACTCGAATGACTAGAGGGATGTCAATTTGAGTGGGAGTTTATTAGTAATATGATTAGCTAAACTCAATTATCATGAACAAAGTCAAAAGGTCTTTGCAAATTATGTTGTAGCTTGCGTTGTAGCTCTACTAATTTTGATAGGTTCCTAGAAAAATTTAGTTGAAAGATGATAGTAGCAATTATGCGGACTGGGTCCGTAAACTGAGGATTGTCCTCATTGCTGCGCATAAGGCTTATGTACTTAATGCACCACTTGGTGTTCTGAACCTCGAGCGTCGTCTGTCGATGTTGTGCACATCTGGCATAGACGTTTTTTATGACTACATGATAGTTCAGTGTGTAATGCTTAATGGCTTAGAATTGAGGTGTTGAAGACGTTTTGAACGTCACAGAACATATGAGATGTTCCAACAGATGAAATTGGGATTTCATGCTCGTGCCCTTGTTGAGAGGTATGAGACCTCCGAAAAGATTCTTTGTTTACAAAGTAAGGGAGAAAAACTCAATCGTTGAGCATGTGCTCACATTGTCTGAGTGCTACAATCGCTTGAATCGAGCGGGAGTTAATCTTCCAGATGAGATAGTGATGTTTCTCCAAAGACACTTCCATCAAGCTACTAGAGCTTCGTGATGAACTATAAACATATTAGGGATAGATATGATGATCCTTGAGCTATTCGCGATGTTTGACACCGCGGAAGTAGCAATAAAAAGGGAGCATCAATTGTTGATGATTAGTAAAACCACTAGTTTCAAGAAGGGCAAGGGCAAGAAGGGATACTTCATGAAACGGCAAACCAGTAGCTGCTCTAGTGAAGAAACCCAAGGTTGAACCCAAACCCGAGACTGAGTGCTTCTATTATGAGGGGAACGGTCACTGAGGCGGAACTACCCTAGATACTTGGTAGATAAGAAGGTTGGCAAAGTCAACAAAAGTATATTGGATATACCTGATATTGATGTGTACCTTGCTAGTACTCCTAGTAGCACCAGGGTATTGGATACCGGTTCAGTTGCTAAGTATTAGCAACTCGAAATTATAGCCACGGATAAAATAGATGCTAGCAAGGGTGAGGTGACGATGTGTGTTAGAAGTAATTCTAAAGTTGATGTGATCAAACATCGCACGCTCCCTCTACCATCAAGATTACTGTTGAACCTAAATAATTGTTATTTGGTGTTTACATTGAGCACAGACACGATTAGATTGTGTTGATCGCAATACGGTTATTCATTCAAAGAGAATAGTGGTTACTCTATTTATTTGAATAATACCTTCAATGGTCTTGCACATAAAATGAATGGTTTATTGAATCTCGATTGTAGTGATAAACATGTTCATAATATTGATGCCAAAAGATACAAAGTAGTAATGATAGTACAACTTTCTTGTGGCACTGCCGCTTGAGTCATATTGGTACGAAATGCATGAAGAAGCTCCATACTGATGGATCTTTGTACTCACTCATTTTTGAAACGTTTGAGACATGCAAACCATACCTATTGGTATAAACGCATGAAGAAACTCCATGCAGATGGATCGTTTGGACTCACTTGATTTTGAATCACTTGAGACATGCAAATCATAACGCATGGGCAAGATGACTGAAGGCCTCGTTTTCCAGTGAGATGGAACAAGAAAGTAACTTATTGGAAGTAATACATTTGGATGTATGTTGTCCAATGAGTGTTGAGGTACGCAGTGAATATCGTTATGTTCTTACTTCATAGATGATTGATGACCCACAAGTATAGGGGGTCAATAGTAGTCCTTTCGATAAGTAAGAGTGTCGAACCCAACGAGGAGCAAAAGGATCTGACAAGTGGTTTTCAGCAAGGTAAAATCTGCAGGCACTGAAATTGTCGGTAACAAGTGATTGTGTGCTGAGATGATTCGTAGCAAGCAACAAGTAACAAAAGTAGCAACGATGCAGCAAAGTGGCCCAATCCCTTTTGTAGCAAGGGACAAGCCTGGACAAAGTCTTATAGGAGAAAAAACGCTCCCGAGGACACATGGGAATTTCTGTCATGCTAGTTTTCATCATGTTCATATGATTCACGTTCGTTACTTTGATAGTTTGATATGTGGGTGGACCGGCGCTTGAGTACTGCCCTTACTTGGACAAGCATCCCACTTATGATTAACCCCTCTCGCAAGCATCCACAACTACGAAATAAGAATTAAGACAAAGTCTAACCATAGCATTAAACTAGTGGATCCAAATCAGCCCCTTACGAAGCAACGCATAAACTAGGGTTTAAGCTTCTGTCACTCTAGCAACCCATCATCTACTTACTACTTCCCAATGACTTCCTCTAGGCCCAAATAATGGTGAAGTGTTATGTATTCGACGTTCACATAACACCACTAGAGGAAAAACAAAATATAACACATCAAAATACCGAACGAATACAAAATTCACATGACTACTATTAGCATGACTTATCCCATGTCCTCAGGAACAAAAGTAGCTACTCACAAAGCATAATCATATTCATGACCAAAGAGGTACTGAGTAGCATCAAGTATCCGAACATAAACTCTTCCACTAGGTAATCCAACTAGCATCAACTACAAAGAGTAATCAACACTACTAGCAACCTTACAAGTACCAATCGGAGTCGCGAGACGGAGATTGGTTACAAGTGATGAACTAGGGTTTTGAGATGAGATGGTGCTGATGAAGATGTTAATGGTGACGAGTCCCCTCCGATGAGAGGAGTGTTGGTGATGACGATGGTGATGATTTCCCCCTCCGAGAGGGAAGTTTCCCCGGCAGGATCGTCTTGCCGGAGCTCTAGATTGGTTATGCTCTAGTTCCGCCTCGTGGCGGCGGCGAAACCACGAAAAAGCTCCTTCCTGATTTTTTTCCTGGACGAAACCCTCCATATAGTAAAAGAGGGGAGCAAGTGGGCCAGTGGGCTGCCCACAAGCCCTCATGGCGCGGCCTGGGGGGTGGTCGCGTCGTGCAGACTTGTGGGCACCCCCTGGTGCCCCTCTGACACTTCTTTGGCCCTGTAGTTTTGATAAATCGGGAAAAATATCCTCGTTGATTTTTACGTCGTTTGGAGTTGTGCAGAATAGGTATCTCAACTTTGCTCCACTTTTAGGCCAGAATTCCAGTTGCCGGCATTCTCCCTCTTCATGTAAACCTTGCAAAATAAGAGAGAAAAGGAATAAGAATTGTACCGTGAAGTGAAATAACAGCCAAAGAAGTGATAAACATCAACTTGAAAACATGATGCAAAATGGACGTATCAACTCCCCCCAAGCTTGGACCTCGCTTGTCCTCAAGCGAAAGCCTAGCTCGCGAAATATGTCCAAATGTTTAGGAAGAGAGGTGTCGACAAAACAAGATACGAACATGCATGCATCATGATCATGATCATAACAGCAATACCAACATATAATCTCTCATGCTAAAGTGATAATTCCTTCACAAAGTACAGCATGGATCAAGAACCTTACCGAGAAGTAACAACCGATAGCCTTTAGTCATTGAAGCAATTGCAATTTATCACAACATCAGAAAGAGTCAAATAAGAGCTTGTAAAGCAAATCCACATACTCAATCATTCTTTCGTTCTCTACAATTGCTACAACTCACGTGGTACTCATGAGATCAAAGTTTCAGCTGGACACAGAGAAACATAGGGGCTTATAGTTTTGCCTCCCAACTGCTTACCTCAAGGGTAATGTCAAAAATAATAATTCATGAATACTTACCTCCAAGTTGACATATGAATATAAATCTTTCCCAAGCATGTGACGGTAGGCAAGATAAAGGCGAAATAAGGAATTGGTGAAGATCAACATGACTCTTTCAAGGGCAAAAAGTAAAGGTACAAGATAGGCCCTTCGCAGAGGGAAGCAGAGGTTGTCATGCGCTTTTGAGGTTTGGATGCGTGTCCTCTTAGTGCGGAGGATCGTCACTTTATATTGCCCCCTATGATAAAGAACTTTATTATGCAGTCTGTCGCTTTTATGTCTTCCTCATCACAGGTTCGTACAAAGCTTATTTTCCCCCACACTAATAGATCATACATATTAGAGAGAAATTTTTATTGCTTGCACCGATGACAACTTACTTGAGGGATCTTATTCAATCCATAGGTAGGTATGGTGGACACTCATGGCAAAACTGGGTTGATGGTTTATGGATGCAGAAGTAGTATCTCTACTTAGTGCGGGAGGTTTGGCTAATATGAGGTGGACGCAATCGTCACATGCTAAGGGATCTCTAATCATATAACATTGTTCGGAGCCAAGCAAACACAATTCATTATGTTGTCTTCCTTGTCCAACATCTACTTCTAGGCATGTAATAGTTTAGTGAGTGTTCACAATCATAGATGGTGTGAGAGATGATATATTTATATGTGAACCTCTCCTTCTTTACCACTTCCTATTAATTGCAACCATGACCAAAGTCTACGTTTGCCTACCCTCAACAAGTTTCAATCCTCATTCTTTTTATATGTGAAGCCATCACTTCCCATAAGATCATTACATGATCTTTCATGCTTTTGTTCTATTCTCACTCTTTTGATCATGGCAAGAGGCAAAGCCCTTCAACTAAGACACTATTTATTATATGGCTCACGAGCTCGAATACATCGGGGGTGACACAAAGCAAAACTCAAGACTAAAACACTAACACTTTTACTCTACTAGAAAAATAGAAAACTGAAAAGGAAAACTAAAACGAAAGGTAAAGGCAAAATATATGATGGTGATACGATACCGGGGCAACTCCCCCAAGCTTGGCAAAAGTCAAGGGGATTTCCCATACCAATGCTCAGTTGTCTTCCTTTGGCGGTGATGGTGGAGTTGTTGCAATCTTTGAATCCAAGAGGGTCATTAATCTTTGATTTATACCTTGGAGATCCGCGATATGTTTTTCCAGCAAAACAACTTCACGAGTGAGACAAGTATTGAAAGCACGAGTTGTTTCACAAAACCTCAAGAGTTCAATCAAGGATGGAGACAGTAGGTGGAGGTAGGGTTGGAGGAAATCCACTTCTTCAACTTCTTCCTTGTTGAGCATAGATTGCACTTAATCCCACGCCTGATTCCTCTCCTTAGTTTTGCCATTGGTTTCTTTAGGTAGCCTCTCCTTGGCCTCCATTCTTTTTCAGATCAGCATTTACTTCTCCATAGGCTTGAGGGAGATTGTTCTCCCCCACAGATTCCTGAGACGACATCTTGACCTAGATCTACGGCAGAAACAGGCTCGAAACAAAAAATGGAAGAAATCTGCGTGATGCAGGGGTCAGACCAAACAGGAGTATATATAATGATTTTTTCCAGATCAGAAGGAGTACCCTGCACGAAAACGGAGTCCGGGAAGCGCACGAGGTGGCCACAAGCCCTCACGGTGCGGCCAGGGGTGGGCCCGTGCCGTGCAGGCTTGTCGCCTCCTCGCGCACTTTCTCGACTACTTCCAATTTTTATATTTTTTCAAATATTCCAAAACGGAGAAAATTTCCTACTGGAAAAGTTTTGGACTCTGTTTTCTTACCGAATCACATACCTCTTCGTTTTCGGAGTCTGAAACAGGATGATAAATGTCCCTTAGGTATTCTTCCAGAGTTATGGTATTGATGATATTGCTCTCAACATTTATGGGAGTACCTGAGATATAATGCTTGATTCTCTGCCCATTTACAACTCTCGGACAATTACCTTCCGTGTTGTTGATCTTGATAGCACCTGAACGATATACTTCCTCAACAACATGGGGACCTTCCCATTTAGAGAGAAGCTTGCCTGCAAAGAATCTTAAACGAGAGTTATATAGCAAGACATAATCACCTACATTGAACTCACGCTTTTGTATCCTCTTATCATGCCACCTCTTAACCTTCTCTTTGAACAGCTTGGCATTCTCATATGCCTGAGTTCTCCATTCATCAAGCGAGCTAATGTGAAATAACCTCTTCTCACTGGCAAGTTTGGAATCAAAGTTGAGCTCTTTGATTGCCCAATAAGCTTTATGCTCTAACTCAAGAGGTAACTGACATGCTTTCCCATACACCATTTTGTATGGAGACATGCCCATGGGATTCTTATAGGCAGTTCTATAAGCCCACAGTGCATCATCGAGCTTCTTAGACAAATTCTTTCTAGACCTGTTGACAGTCTTTTGCAAAATCAGTTTAATCTCTATGTTGCTTAGCTCTACTTGACCACTGGACTGAGGGTGGTAGGGAGATGCAATTCTATGGTTGACATCGTACTTAGCAAGCGTTTTACGGAAAGCACCATGAATGAAGTGTGAACCACCGTCGGTCATTAGATATCTAGGGACTCCAAGTCTAGGGAAGATAACTTCTTTCAGCATCTTGATAGAGGTGTTGTGATCAGCACTACTAGTGGGGATAGCTTCTACCCACATAGTGATGTAATCAACAGCAACTAAGATATGCGTATACCCATTGGATTCTGGAAAAGGTCCAATATAACAAAGCCCCAAACATCAAATGGTTCAATGACAAATGAATAGTTCATAGGCATTTCCTGACATTTGCTAATATTACGTATTCTTTGACATTAGTCACAAGACAAGACAAACTTATGAGCATCCGTAAATAGAGTGGGCCAATACAAAACCTGATTGCAATACCTTGTGTGCAGTTCTATCTCCCGCATGGTGTCCTCCGTAGGCCTCGGAGTGACACTTCTGTAGGATCTTTCCCTGTTCATGTTCAGGTACACAACTTGTCATAACACCATCTACTCCTTCCTTATAAAGGTGAGGATCATCCCAAAAGTAATGTCTCAAGTCAAAGAAGAATTTCTTCTTTTGCTGGTACGTGAAACTAGGTGGTATGTATTTGGCAATGATATAGTTTGCATAATGAGCATACCACGGTGCACTACATGAAGCATTGATGACATTCAATTGCTCATCAGGAAAGCTATCATCAATAGGTTGTGGGTCATCAAGAACGTTCTCCAACCTAGACAAGTTATCTGCTACGGGGTTATCAGCACCTTTTCTGTCAACAACGTCCAGATCAAATTCTTGTAGCAAGAGAACCCATCTAATAAGTCTAGGTTTAGCGTCTTTCTTCTCCATAAGGTACATAATAGCAGTATGATCAGTGTGAATAGTGACTTTGGATTCAACTATGTAAGACCTGAACTTTTCACATGCAAACACGACTGCTAAAAATTCCTTCTCCGTAGTAGCATAGTTTCTCTGGGCACTGTCTAGAGTTTTACTAGCATAGTGAATAACATTCAACTTCTTATCAACTCTTTGCCCTAGAACAGCACCAACATCATAATCACTAGCGTCACACATGATCTCAAAAGGCAAGTTCCAATCAGGTGGTTGAACAATAGGTGCAGTTATCAAAGCCCTCTTAAGTATTTCGAAGGCTTCCTCACAATCATCGTCAAAGACAAAAGGAATATCCTTTTGAAAGAGATTGGTAAGAGGCCTAGAAATCTTAGAGAAGTCTTTGATGAACCTTCTATAGAAACCAGCATGACCAAGGAAACTTCTTATACCTTTGATATCTGTGGGGTATGGCATTTTCTTGATTGCACCAACCTTAGCCTTATTGAATTCAATACCTCTTTCGGAAATTTTATGTCCTAAGACGATGCCTTCATTAACCATAAAGTGGCACTTCTCCCAATTCAAGACAAGATTGGTATCTTTACATCTCTGCAAGACCCGATCAAGGTTGTTGAGGCAATCATCAAAGGAAGATCCGTAAACGGAAAAGTCATCCATGAAAACCTCGACAAACTTTTCACAAAAGTCAGAGAATATAGCCATCATACATCTTTGAAAGGTGGCAGGTGCATTACATAAGCCAAAAGGCATACGTCTATAAGCAAAGGTACCGAACGGGTAGGTGAAAGTGGTTTTCTCCTGATCAGATTGTGCAACTAGTATTTGGGAGAAACCAGAATAACCGTCTAGAAAGCATAAGTGTGTGTGTTTAGACAACCTTTCTAGCATTTGGTCGCTAAAAGGCAAAGGGTAATGTTCTTTCCTAGTGGCTTTATTCATTTTCCTAAAATCGATCACCATCCTATAGCCAGTAATAATCCTATGTGGGGTCAATTCATCCTTATCATTAGGGACAGCGGTAATGCATCCCTTCTTAGGGACGCAATGCACCGGACTCACCCAATCGCTGTGAGCAACAGGATAGATAATACCCGCTTCCAGGAGCTTCAGTATTTCTTTTCTTACTACTTCTTTCATCTTAGGATTCAATCTCCTTTGATGATCAGCAACTAGTTTGAAATCAGGATCAGTTTTGATCTTGTGCTGGCATAGAGTGGGACTAATGCACTTCAGATCATCAAGAGTATATCCAATAGCAGCACGGTGCTTTCTCAGAGTTTTTAGTAATTTATTTTCTTCATGCTCTGAGAGGCTAGCACTAATTATGACAGGATATATCTCTTTTTCATCAAGATAGGCATACTTAAGAGTATCAAGCAACTGTTTAAGCTCGAACACAGGATCACCCTTTGGTGGAGGTGGATCCCCAAGCAGTTCAATAGGCAGATTATTCTTAAGGATAGGATAGTGTTCTAAGACAACTCTATCTATTTTATCCCTTTCATCCATATGCATATCATTTTCATGCTCAAGCAAATATTGCTCTAATGGATCAGTAGGGGCACGGCAATAGAGGCTAAGGCAATAGTTTCATCCCTACTAGGCAACTCCTTTTCATGAGGTTGTCTACCAAAGTTGGAGAAATTGAACTCATGTGACACACCTTCAAAGCCAACAGTGACAGTTTGCTTCTCACAGTCAATATGAGCATTGACGGTATTGAGGAAACGTCTGCCAAATATGATGGGACAAAAGCTATCTTGTGCGGTAGCAAGAACGAGGAAATCAGCAGGATACTTCGTTTTACCACACAAGAGTTCAACATCCCTAACAATTCCCACAAGGCAGATAGTATCTCTATTGGCAAGTTGAATAGTGACATCAATAGGCTCTATCTCAACAGGTGCAATCTCATCTTTGATTTCATCGTATAAGGATTGAGTTAGTGCACTAACACTAGCACCCACGTCATATAAACCATGGTAACAATGATCTCCTATCTTAACAGAAACCACAGGCATGCCAACAACAGACCTATGTTTGTCTCTAACGTGAGGTTTAGCAATTCTAGTAGCATCTTCACAGAAGTGAATATTATGTCCCTCAACTTCTTCAGACAGAAGATCTTTGATAATAGCAATGCTAGGTTCAACTCTAATTTGCTCAGGGGGTATAGGTGTTCTAATATAGCCTCTACGTATCACAGTTGCAGCTTTAGAATGATCCTTTATCCTAATAGGGAAAGGTGGTTTCTCAATGTAAGCACTGGGAACCACAGGATCATTATAGGCAATGACTTTCTCTTCAACTGGAGTGGGTTTAACTACATTGACTTCTAAAGGAGGATGATATTTAAACCACTTCTCTTTGGGGAGATCAATATGGGCAGCAAAGGATTCACACAATGAAGCTACTATCTCAGAGGCAAGTCCATACTTAGCGCTAAAGTCACAAAAAGTATTTGTCTCAACAAAGGATTTAACGCAATCAAAAGTGAAATTCATACCTGACTCCTTACCTTCTTCAACCTCCCAACCTTCATAGTTGCATTTAATTCTCTCCAATAAATTCCATTTGAAGTCAATATCTCTCTTCATAAAAGAACCGGTGCAATAAGTGTCAAGCATGGTGCGATCATCATGGGAAAGCCGAGCATAGAAATTCTGAATGATAATTTCTCTCGAGATCTCATGATTGGGGCATGAATATAGCATTGATTTAAGCCTCCCCCAAGCTTGAGCGATGCTTTCTCTATCACGAGGCCAAAAATTGTAAATATAGTTTCGATCACGATGTACTAAATGCAAAGGATAAAACTTTTGATGGAATTCCAATTTCAACCGATTGTAGTCCCATGATCCAGTATCATCACATAGCCTATACCATGTCAACGCCTTATCCTTCAAATATAAAGGAAAGACCTTCTTCTTGACCTCATCCTCGGGCACACCTGCAAGCTTAAATAAACCACAAACCTCATCTACATAGATCAGATGCATGTCTGGAAGCGATGTTCCATCTCCTCTAAAAGGATTAGTCAGCAGTTTCTCAAGCATACTCGAAGGAAATTCAAAGAAAATATTTTCAGTAGGTGCAGAAAGTTGAGGAGCAACTCTTTGTGCTTCCGTTCGAGGTGAAGATACCCCGCACAAGCCCCTCAAAGGATTAGTATCCATAGTGACAAGTGACAATAAATTTCAGCACACTATATGAATGTTTCCTTACCAAGTTCCACTTACCAAAGGCGCTAGCCTCCCCGGCAACGGCGCCAGAAAAGAGTCTTGATGACCCACAAGTATAGGGGATCAATCGTAGTCCTTTCGATAAGTAAGAGTGTCGAACCCAACGAGGAGCAGAAGGATCTCACAAGTGGTTTTCAGCAAGGTAAAATCTGCAGGCCCTGAAATTGTCGGTAATAAGTGATTGTGTGGTGAGATGATTCGTAGCAAGCAACAAGTAACAAAAGTAGCAACGGTGCAGCAAAGTGTCCCAATCCCTTTTGTAGAAAGGGACAAGCCTGGACAAAGTCTTATAGGAGGAAAAACGCTCCTGAGGACACACGGGAATTTCTGTCATGCTAGTTTTCATCATGTTCATATGATTCGCGTTCGTTACTTTGATAGTTTGATATGTGGGTGGACCGGTGCTTGGGTACTGCCCTTACTTGGACAAGCATCCCACTTATGATTAACCCCTCTCGCAAGCATCCGCAACTATGAAAGAAGAATTAAGACAAAGTCTAACCATAGCATTAAACTAGTGGATCCAAATCAGCCCTTTACAAAGCAACGCATAAACTAGGGTTTAAGCTTCTGTCACTCTAGCAACCCATAATCTACTTACTACTTCCCAATGCCTTCCTCTAGGCCCAAATAATGGTGAAGTGTTATGTAGTCGACGTTCACATAACACCACTAGAGGAAAAACAACATACAACACATCAAAATACCGAAGGAATACCAAATTCACATGACTACTATTAGCATGACTTATCCCATGTCCTCAAGAACAAAAGTAACTAATCATATTCATGACGAGAGAGGTAATGAGTAGCATCAAGGATCTGAACATAAACTCTTCCACCAAGTAATCCAACTAGCATCAACTACAAAGAGTAATCAACACTACTAGCAACCTTACAAGTACCAATCGGAGTCGCGAGACGGAGATTGGTTACAAGTGATGAACTAGGCTTTGGAGATGAGATGGTTCTCATGAAGATGTTGATGGTGACGAGTCCCCTCCGATGAGAGGAGTGTTGGTGATAACGATGGCGACGATTTCCCCCTCCGGGAGGGAAGTTTCCCCGGCAGGATCGTCCTGCCGGAGCTCTAGATTGGTTCTGCTCTAGTTCCGCCTCGTGGTGGTGGCGAAACCACGAAAAAGCTCCTCCCTGATTTTTTTTCCTGGACGAAACCCTCCATATAGCAAAAGAGGGGAGCAAGTGGACTAGTGGGCTGCCCACAAGCCCTCATGGCGCGACCTGGGGGTGGTCGCGCCGTGCAGGCTTGTGGGCACCCCCTGGTGCCCCTCTGACACTTCTTTGGCCCAGTATTTTTGATAAATCGGGAAAAGAATTCTCGTTGATTTTTACATTGTTTGGAGTTGCGCAGAATAGGTATCTCAACTTTGCTCCACTTTCAGGCCAGAATTCCAGTTGCCGGCATTCTCCCTCTTCATGTAAACCTTGCAAAATAAGAGAGAAAAGGCATAAGAATTGTACCGTGAAGTGAAATAACAGCCAAAGAAGCGATAAATATCAACATGAGAACATGATGCAAAATGGACATATCAATGATTTGGGTAGATACTAGTGTATTTGCTTGATGAAACACACGTGTGAATTATTGAAAGGTTCAAGTAGTTTGATAGTGAAGTTGAAGATCGACGTGACAAGAGGATAACATGTCTAGGATATGGTCATAGAGATGAATGTCTGAGTTGCGAGTTTGGTACACAATTAAGACATATGTGAAAATTGTTTCACATCTCATGCCACCAAGAACACCATAGTGTGATGGTGTGTTTGAACGTCAGAGTCGCGCCCTATTTGATATGGTGCATACTATGATGTCTCTTACAGAATTACCACTATATTTTATGGGTTATACATTAGACACAACTGCATTCACTTTAAATAGGACACCACGTAATTCTGTTGAGATGACACCATATGAACTATGGTTTGGAGAAACCTAAGTTGTCGTTTCTTAAAAGTTTGGGGCTACGGCACTTATGTGAAAAAGTTTCAGTCTAATAAGCTCGAACCCAAAGCGGATAAATGCATCTTCATAGGATACCCAAAACAGTTGGGTACATCTCCTACCTCAGATCCGGAAGCAAAGTCTTTGTTTCTAGAAACGGGTCCTTTCTGTTCAGAACATTGCATGGGAAACAAAAAATTTCCTACGCACGGGAAGACCTATCATGATGATGTCCATCTACAAGAGGAGATTGGATCTACGTACCCTTGTAGATCCTATAGTAGGAAGCGTTAAGAAATGCGGTTGATGTAGTGGAACGTCTTCACGTTCCTCAAACCGACCCGCGATCCGTCCCACTATCCGTTCCGATCTAGTGTCGAACGGACGGCACATCCGCGTTCAGCACACGTACAGCTCGACGATGATCTCGGCCTTCTTGATCCAGCAAGCAAGACGGAGAAGTAGATGAGTTCCCCGGCAGCGTGACGGCGCTCTAGTGGTGGTGATGATCTACTCCTGCAAGGCTCCGCCCGAGCTCCGCATAAATCCGATCTAGAGGTGAAACTGTGTGGTTTAGGCTAGAGTTGCACGTGGCAAAGTTGTGTCTCAAATCAGCCCTAAACCACCAATATATATAGGAGGGAGGGGGAGGGCTAGCCTTGAGTCACAAGGCCTCAAGGGTGTGCCGGCCAAGGGAGGAGGAGGACTCCTCCTCCAATTCGGTTTGGGAAGGAGGAATCCTCCTTTTCCTTCCCACCTCCCTCTTTCCCTTTTTCTTTTTCTTTTCTTTTTGTATTTCTTTATGTGGCTCCATGGGCCCCTTGGGATGACTCCACCAGCCCACCAAGGACTTGTGGCGCCACCCTAGTGCCTTGGGCTCACTCCCGGGTGGGTGGGCCCCTCCCGGTGAACTCCCGGAACCCATTCGTCACTCCCGGTACACTGCCGGAATTTCCCGAAACTTTTCGGTGACCAAATGAAACCATCCTATATATCAATCTTCATTTCCGAACCATTCCGGAAACCCTCGTGACGTCCGTGATCTCGTCCGGGACTTCGAACAACATTTGGTAACCACACATATAACTCAACTATACTAAAACATCATCGAACCTTAAGTGTGCAGACCCTGCGGGTTTGAGAACTATGTAGACATGACCCGAGGCACTCCTCGGTCAATATCCAATAGCGGGACCTGGATGCCCATATTGGATCCTACATATTCTCCGAAGATCTTATCGGTTGAACCTCAGTGTCAAGTATTCATATAATCTCGTATGTCATTCCCTCTGTCCTTCGGTATGTTACTTGCCCGAGATTTGATTATCGGTATCCGCATACCTATTTTAATCTCGTTACCGGCAAGTCTCTTTACTCATTCCATAATACAAGATCCCATGACTTACACTTAGTCACATTGCTTGCAAGGCTTGTGTGTGATGTTGTATTATAGAGTTGGCCCCTAATACGTCTCCAACGTATCTATAATTTTTGATGGTTTCATGCTATTATCTTGTCAAACTTTGGATGTTTTGCATGCCTTTTATATATTTTTTGGACTAACTTATTAACTCAGTGCCAAGTGCCAGTTCCTGTTTTTTCCATGTTTTTGACCCCTTTCAGAGGAGGATTTTGAACGGAGTCCAAATGGAATGAAACTGCCAAAAAGATTTTTTCCGGAACAGAAAAAGATCGAGGAGCCAGAGAATCAGGGCAGGGGGCCACTAGGGACCCCACAAGCCCTCATGGTGCGGCCAAGGGGCTGTGGCCCACTGGCTTGTGAGCTCCCTGAGACTCCGTTGCCCTAGGTTTTGCGACTATACATTCTCTAAAATTCCATCAAAAATCAAGGGAGCATCGGAAGTACTTTTCCGTCGTCGCAAGCTTCTATCTCCGCAAGATCCCATCTGGGGCATGTTCTGGTGCCCTGTCGGGGGGGATTCGGATACGGAGGGCTTCTTCATCAACACCATGACCTCTCCGATGATGCATGAGTAGTTCACCATAGACCTACGGGTCCATAACTAGTAACTAGATGGCTTCTTCTCTCTCTTCGATCTTCAATACAAAGATCTCCATGATCTTCATGGAGATCTATCCGATGTAATATTCTTTTGCGGTGTGTTTGTTGAGATCCAATGAATTGTGGATTTATGATCAGATTATCTATGAATCTTATTTGAGTTTCTTCTGATCTCTCTTATGCATGATTTCATATCCTTGTAATTCTCTTCGAGTTGTGGGTTTTGTTTGGCCAACTAGATCTATGATTCTTGCAATGGGAGAAGTGCTTGGTTTTGGGTTCATACCGTGCGGTGACCTCACCCAGTGACAGAAGGGGTAGCGAGGCACGCAGAGTGTTGTTGCCATCAAGGGTAAAAAAATGGGGTTTTCATCATTGGTTTGAGTTTATCCCTCTACATCATGTCATCTAGCTTAAGGCGTTACTCTGTTCGTCATGAACTCAATACACTAGCTGCATGATGGATAACGGTCGATGTGTGGAGTAATAATAGTAGATGCAGAAAGTATCGGTCTACTTGTCTCGGGCGTGATGCCTATATGTATGATCATTGCCTTAGATATCGTCATGACTTTGCGCGGTTCTATCAAGTGCTCGACAGTAATTTGTTCACCCACCGTGATATTTGCTATTTTGAGAGATGTCTCTAGTGAACACTATGGCCCCCGGGTCTACTCCACACCATATTTTCAGCCTTACACTTTTTACTTCGTTGCACTTTCCGCCTTCATATCTCACTTTGCAAACAATCTTGAAGGGATTGACAACCCCTTTATAACGTTGGGTGCAAGCTCATTTGTGTTTGCGCAGGTACTCTGGACTGGACGAGATTCTCCTACTCGATTGATACCTTGGTTCTTAAATTGAGGGAAATACTTACTTGTGACAGCCCGATGCCGACATTCCAGAAGATTCCCCTTTCTTTCCGTTTTCGTCGTGTGGGTATTTTCATTTGTCGCATCATCATCGCATCATTTGCATCATCTGCATTGCATCGGCATCTCCGTTGCCGCCAGTTTTCAAACTTGCATCTGTTGTTAGTTGCCGGTTCTCGTCGTTGTCCGTTCTGAGCACGACCGCACACGCACGCGCCCGCGGCACCGTCTTAACCCTGTTTTTAAAGTGTGCGTAAAACTTTCCCTGATTGGGGTGAGGTTTGATGTGTGGTGTTGTTTTAATATAGCCAGGCCGCCTGTCGAATTTCATCGCGATCGGAGTTCGTCTGGTACCCGAACGGTCGACCGTAGCGGCACCGTATTCGGTCTACCGTTGAACGTCTGTCGGTGTTTTAAAAATCGTTGTCGTGCCGCCCGTTCTCCCTCTCGTCTCCGGATATCCCCTCTACACGGCCTCGTAACCGTTCCCGCGTTCGGAATTATCCAAAGCCGACCCCACGGTTGGATCCGGAACGAAATTCCGGTTAAGTTAGCCCCCCTTTCATATTTAAACACACCCCCCTTCCATTTTAGGTCTCCCCTAACCCTGCCTCGAAAAGTGTGCAATTCCCGAAACCCTAGCAGCCATCTCTCCTCCCCAGATCTGATCCAGCCGAGCTCCCGATCTGGACCGTCGGATCTCGGGTCCAACGGCCCAGGGCGTCTCCGTCCTCCTGCCCGAGCTCCCTCCCATGGCAGCCACCTACTGTGCCCGTGCTCCATGCGCCGCCTCCCGTGCTCCCGTGCGAGGGGCACCGAGCAACGCCTCCTGCAGCCTCGTCGGCCCCGCCTCCTTGCGCGCTCCCCGCCGGCCGCCCCGCAGCAGCCGCCCCGCTACTCGCCGGAGTCCCGCGCACCTCTGCCACAGCTTGCGCCGCCGTCGGGGTTGGACCTCCGGTGCACGGATCCGGCCAGATCTGGCAGCCGACCTAGCCCCCGCCCGAGGTCCGGCAGTCACCGGAGCCTGGAGCCCCTCTGTCGGCTCCCTGCTGGGCCGCCACGAGCCCTGTGGAGGAGAACGACGATGTCCAGCACCAGGCGTCGCCCTCGCCAGGATCACCACCGACCGCGGCCCAGCTCAGCCTCCCCGCAGCCGGCCCGCACCAGCGTCCCTCCGCCTCGCCTCTCCTCGGCCCAAGCTGCGAGGCCCAACTCCCGCCAGCGAGGTGAGCCCGAGCTCAATTCCCTCGCCCCAACTCCCGCCAGCGAGGTGAGCCCGAGCTCAATTCCCTCGCCCTGAGCGCATTTTGTTATATCGCGCCCATCTCGGCCCGTTAGTTAATTTAGGTCATTTTCGGAATTAGATAAATTCCAGAAAATAACTGTATATTTAAACGCGCGTATCTTTTGAACCGTTAGTCGGATCACGATGTATTACATATGTTTTTCGTGTAGAATTTCACGTATAATCCGTTTTTGCAACTTGCACATTTGTTTGACGTCGTATAGCGTGCCGTATGCCTAGAAACACGTGCTAACCGATTATGTTTTGCCCGTAGTTTATTTTTCGCGCGTGTTCGGTTTGCCCGAATGCCTTAGATAAATTTTTCATGCTCTAGGGACCCATTTGCCATGTATTTTAGAGCGGTCATTGGTATTTTTACGTGTAGGGATTGCCGGTAGTTTATTTTCCTGTGTATAGGTTATTTTTCCCGCATTTTCGTGTGGCATTATTTTGTTGTGCAACCCCACATATTTTATATGTTTTCGGGGTATGGATTTTTCTGTGCAATTAGTTTTAGCATTAGAGCAAGTTAGTTCGCACGATATTTTGCCGTGATGCCCTTTTGTTTAATTCGTAGGATTTATTCTATGCTTCGTTTGATTAAGTTGTCAACTAGGGAGTTGTTCTTGGGAGTTTAGACTAGCCCCTGGTATTTTTGGTTGCAATAGAAATGCATGTTTAGGTGTGGTTTGCTTGCTCTCAAGTTGCTAGAAATAGTGCTGATTTGGAGGTGCTGAAATATTTCCAAGTCTGGAATCTGCTATATTTTGTTGCTGTCTTGTCTTGCTTGCATCTTGTGATCTGTACCTCTTTTGAGGTTGGTCCAATGGAGTTAGTTGTACCACTTGTGTTTCTCTAGCATGCTGTAAAGTTTCATGCCATTTGGAGTCCTGTAGCTATAGGTTTTGCTGCTTTAAAAATGGCTTCAGATCGAAAACTGCACTTTCATGAGGTGTAATTTTCACTAAGTTTGAAATAGTGTGTGAGATTCCATTTTGTGTCTTCTTTCCCTAGTGATCCATGATGCCATGCTAGTTGTTGTTAGTTGTTTGTAGTAGTGCTTCTTGCCCTCTTTCGTGACATGCCTTGTTTGAGTTTATCGGAGTTGTGTAGCTCGTTGTTGTGGGGCGTAGAAGATGCTATGTGGCTGATTTTGGCAGATTGTAGTGATTTCTTGTTTTGCTCGTAGTTGTTGAACCGTAGCTCCGTTTTGATCGATTCCTATATGAAACTTGCGTAGAATCTCATGTAGTTTCATTTTCTCTTGCTGGTTGTATGTTTTGAAGTGCTCGTGACCGCCGTTGCACACATATTGCATTCATGCCATCATATCTTGCGGTGCTTGTATCTTTTGATCCGTCGCTCCGTTGGAAATGTTCTCTATGTGTAAATGGCTTGAAATGACGCGTAGAATCACGTGAACCTATTTGTTTTTCTGTTTAACAACTAATTAAATGTGTTAATTCAGATCTCGACAGAATTGTAAATTAACATATGAGGTCGTCTCGGAGATGCTATATGTCATTTCCGACCTCATATAAAATGTCTAGATAGGTAGTTTAATTTGCGCTTCACCTCCTGCCATGTTTAATCACATTTAATATTGCCGTGTACCTAATCGGGATAGAACAAAATAAATAAATGTGGAGTTTCGTCAGTATGCAACTCGTGGCATATTGAACTTCACTTAACGTGTAGTGTTTGATTGTGTGAATTGTCATGCCGTGACTTGCATATATTCAGCTGCTCATGCATCATATGTGTTGTGCATCGTGTGGTGAATTCCGTGTGTTGATTTGTGTTTCCGGTTTTCTTCGTCTCGATAGAGTTCCGCAGCGTGCCGGATTGTGAGGACCCGTTCGACTACGTCGGTTCGTCTGCTTCACGGAGGCATTCTTCTTCCAAGCGGGATCGCAGGCAAGATGATCATTTCCCCAGACACCATTACTACCATTGCAATGCTAGTTTTATCGCTTCTATCGATTATGTCGCGTTGCCTACCACATGTTAAATATCAGCCTCTCAACAATGCCATGATAACCTTCAACCAGTTCAACCTAGCAAACCACTGATTAGCTATGTTACCGCTTGCTTAACCCTGCTGTTAGCGTTGCTAGTTGCAGGTGCAGATGCTTCCATGTGAAAGCATGGGTTCCTTGTTATATCACCTTATTAAATGCTATCTAATTTAATGCACCTATATACTTGGTAAAAGGTGGAAGGCTCGGCCTGTCTAGCCTGGTGTTTTGTTCCACCTTTGCCCCCTTAGTTTCGGCTACCGGTGTTATGTTCCATAATTGAGCGCTCCTAACACGATCGAGGTTGTTATGGGGACCCCCTTGATAATTCGTTTTAGATTAAACTGGTCTGGCAAGGCCCAACATTGGTACTATTTGCCCAACATAATAATTCTGTTAAATTCAAATGCATAGGGAGTTAGCACTACCCGAGGAGTAATTCTAAATAATACAGGGAGGGCCAGTGCTGATGGTGCTGGTCCAAAACAGAGCACTGTGTGGGGCCACCACGAGGAAACTCGAGGTTTGGCACTCGTACGCGTAGCTTATCCGTCGTGTCCTGAGAACGAGATACGCGGCTCCTATCGGGATCGTCGACACGCCGGGCGGCCTTGCTGGATTAGTTTTACCTTTGACGAGATATCTTGTGCATCGGGATTCCGGTGATGCTTTGGGTAATCTCAGAGTTGAGGTTTTCCACTAGGGAATCCGACGAGATCGCGAGCTTCGTGGTTGAGGATTTCTATGCGGCTTGTGGTAATTTGTGATGAACTAGTTGGAGCACCCCTGCAGGGTTAAATCTTTTCGGAAAGCCGTGCCCGCGATTATGTGGCAACGTGGAAACTTTGTTTAACATTGGTTCTAGATAACTTGAAGTTAACTTAATTAAAACATGCCAACTGTGTGCGTAACCGTGACTGTCTCTTTCGTGAGTTCTTTCTCCGATCGAGGACACGGTGGGGTTATATCTGGCGTAGGTAGGTGTTCGGGATCATTCATTTGATCATCAGTAGTCATGTCCGTTATGCGTAGATCTTCCCCCTCTTATTTCTTGTACTCGTAAGTTAGCCACCAAATATATGCTTAGCCGCTGCTGCAACCTCACCACTTAACCATGCCTCAGCTAATAGGCTTTGCTAGTCTTGATACCTTTGGAAATGAGATTGCTGAGTCCCATGTGGCTCACAGATTACTACAACACCAGTTGCAGGTACAGGTAAAGGTTACTTGACGCGAGTGCGTTGATTGTTCATTTGGAGTTGCTTCTTCTTCTTCATCATCGATCTAGGATGGGTTCTAGGCCGGCAGCCTGGGATAGCAAGGATGGAAATCGTTCTTATTTTCTCGTTTGTTTTCGTCCGTAGTCGGACCCTGCTCTTACACTTGATGCTTATGTAATGTACTGACATGACTCTGATGTAGCTTGTGGCGAGTGTAAGCCAATCCTATATATATATCATCTTTTCCGTACATGTACTTGTAACGATATCCATTCTTGCGACACGACGAGATGTGCTTCTATCCCTGACGAGGCCCTCATGCCAAATTGAGGATAGGGTCGCATCTTGGGCGTGACAAGTTGGTATCAGAGCAGTACCGACCTAGGAGCCCCCTTGATTGATCAAACTTGGCCGAGTCGAGTCTAGTGAAAAACTGCTTTGAGTCTAGTTATATATCGGAGAGTAGGATTCTTTTTTCTCCTCTTATATGCTCTGGTAAGGAATCTTGACGTAATAATTTAATTCTACTCCTCTTCTCACTCAAAAAAAAATTAGGATCAGCAGATATTTTTGGGATCTATATGATGCCGATGTGACAGAGTTCTGTCTTGGTGCCTCCTATTTGCTTTAAGTTTCACGGGAGTTGAGCTCCACGGGATTCTTGAGCACATCATTATCATTCAGATTTCTTAGTATCTCAGAACGAAGGATGTTCGTAATTGCTTCAATACTAGTAGTGGCGAGATAACCCTGATGTCCCCATTACTGGTGCAGATTGTTCGGGAGTACTGCCATACTTTGTATCATTGTGATCACGAGGGTCTGTTGTAGATGAAGGTCCGAGATTCTGGTTGTGTGTTGACGGATGTGATACAGGTGACGGGTTAGTATAGGAGTTGTGTGATATTACTCCTTGTATCCGTGTACCAGATTGCATGACCAGATATTTCGGAAATTCTTAGGTGGGAATTCATGTAGTTGCTTATAGGACATTCTTCGAACAAATACATGATGTTAGGTTGGGGTTCGACATCTAGTGGATTCCTGTCCACGAAAATATCGGACGAAATCTTTCTCATGAGTTTGTCCTGGCTTGTTTCGTAAGCCTCACCCTTTGTTTTGTTGGAATATGGTAATTCAAGTTGCTTCAATGTCAAGTGGTGATTTCAGATCTTTCCTAAGAGGTGTTCTCATATTTTCATGTGAGAATGCAAATTCTGTTGTTCATTCAGATTGTCATATCAATTCTTGTCAACCGGGGTCGTCATGTCAATTCTTTCCAACCGGTGTGCTCCTCTTCAGTAATTCCATCCTCTCCAATTTTTTTGCAAGATCATTCTCTCATTTTATTCTGGAGTTCATCTAATCTGTCCCATGTTGTCTTCGTTTTTTCCCGCCCTCCCACCCTTTTCCTCAGTTATTGGATTTCATCCAAGTGCATTTCATTCAGTAATGTTTCCGCTATCTTTTCTTCCGTGTCCTATCCGGTGATTCATTGTGAAGATTCTCAGAAGGTTCGTGTCATATTTGTTCATCCTTGTCATCCTTACCGGTGATTTAATTCAGTTGTCAATGTTCATCATATTCCTTTCGTCCTTGTAATTCTTTCCTGTGTTGGAAATTCTTATCTAGTCTTCTGTTGGCATTTATCTCAATTCTTTCCGGAGCGTTGAAGATATCCCACTAGTTTTTGTTTCCAATCTTTTCAATTATTATGAGGTGCTAACCTCATATAGTTCTCTTCATACCAGTGCATTATCTCTCTTCTAAGCAATCTTTTCAACGGTGGTTCTTTGAGTGGGCCCATAACCCACAGGTTCTTTCCCAGGATCTTTCCTGGCTCTTTTAATCTTTTCCCGGAGATCATTAATTCTTTTCAGCTATGACGTAAGTATGAATTTCATCAGTCATATTTGTTCTTCAAGATCGCTTCAAATTTATTTTTCGTCATTGGCTCAACCTTTCATTCTTCTTTATTCCGGAGTGTCTCAGCTATTCTTGGTGTTGTTCCTCGTCTTCATTTTTAGCTTGCAGATTCGAAGGAGTGTTTCTCTCAATCTTGGTCCATTCTCTTGAAGATATCATCTCAGCTTCGTGTTATCCTTTCAATTGTTCCAATCATGAGTAATCCCTTTCGTGCAATCCGGTGCTTCTCTGAGTTGTTTTTATTTCTCGTTCCTCCGAATGCCATCATTTGAGAAGATTCTTCGTTCTCAGCTTTCAGCTTTCATCCTCAATTCTTCTCAATTGTTGTCTCTTCGTTCGTCTCTCGTTTAGCCGGTGCCTTGTTCAAAATTCTTCTCTCAGGTGGCTCATCTCTTCATTCTGAGGTGTTTCCATGCATTCTTGGAACTCCCATTCAGTTGTGAATTCTTACCAGTGCTTCCTTCATTTATGCTTCAGGTGGTGCTTATATCTCCTAAATCATTTCTAGAAGAATAAGTTGTATGCTAGATCCGTTGCTTGTCATCAATTTAATTTGATGAAGGATGAGCATAACATAATTCTTATTATTGTCCTTCCTTCTTCCAAGAGATTTCAGTTCTTCTTCCGGAGTGACTCATGGTATCAATTATTTTCTCAAGTGCCTATTTTTCTTTTCCGGAGTTCCAAGTCTTTCAATATCTCTTTGTGAGACTTCATCTAAATCCTGGCAAGGTCATAATCTTATTCTTTTCTACCTTCATATCGTTGCATCATCCTTTTGGATACGGAGGCTCGTCATGGTGGTTCTTCAAGGATGTGATTCATTCTCAAGTGTTTTTCAAGATTCTTGTTGGAGAACCTCAAGTACCCTTTCTCTTGCATTTATATGTGCAATTGTTCTTCGTTTATCCTTTGAGGTGGGATTATAGCATTCTTGTTAGTGTAGGAGTCTCGAAGAGATTGCCTCTCAAGACGAGATAATTAAATCCACCAATTCTATGATCATGAGATATTTCAACCCATGATTTATTCATTGAGCTATCTTGGTTTGAATTTCACCTAAAGCTTTTCCTATGGATTGTTGTTATCATCGTGCTTGTCATTAATCCAAGTTCTCAATGTATCCTCTTGGTGTAAGAAATTGTTCATATCTTGTTTCTCCCAACCTATCCTTGTTTCTTTTAGTGGGTGGTTGTCACCTCATAGATGTTGAGATGATTTTCATAAGCCCACTACTATCTTGTTCTTTTCGTTGTTGTTTTTCCAACAACTTCGTCCAATTCTTCTTGCAACGATGCTTGCCAAATTCATTGGAGTTAGTAGTTGTCATTCTTTTCTTCTTACTCTTCTTCCGTATGAGCTAGTTCATATTCTCTTGTTCCGGTGGCATTGTGATGTTGCTCTTTTGGGTCTATTATGTTGTTCTGTCAAGATCCTGGTGTTCCCTTGTTATATTTAGTTGTTGGTTGTGAATATTGTCTAATTCTCTCTTCTTATCGAATTTTTTGTCCCATTTTCCTACCGAAGTGCTGCCAAAATTTTCCGTGAATTCTTGCTTCTTTACCATATCATTCCTCATCTCTTTGCAACCTTCAAGGATCGTTGGTTTCACTCATTTGTCAAAGAAGCGACTAAGTTTTTACCTCTTGTTCTTTCTCATCCTATCCCCCTTTCATTCTTGGATCTCGGGGCGAGATCCTCTTGTAGTGTAGGAGAGTTGTGACAGCCCGATGCCGACGTTCCACAAGATTCCCCTTTCTTTCCGTTTTCGTCGTGTGGGTATTTTCATTTGTCGCATCATCATCGCATCATTCGCATCATCTGCATTCCATCGGCATCTCCGTTGCTGCCAGTTTTCAAACTTCCATCCGTTGTTAGTTGCGGGTTCTCGTCGTTGTCCGTTCTGAGCCCGAACGCACACGCACGCGCCCGCGGCACCGTCGTAACCCTGTTTTTAAAGTGTGCGGAAAACTTTCCCTGATTGGGGTGACGTTTGACGTGGGGTGTTATTTTAATATAGCCAGGCCGCCTGTCGAATTTCGTCGTGATCGGAGTTCGTGTGGTACCTGAACGGTCGACCGTAGCGGCACCGTATTCGGTCTACAGTCAGGCGTCTATCGGTGTTTTAAAAAATCGTTGCCATGCCGCCCATTCTCCCTCTCATCTTCGGATATCCCCTCTACATGGCCTTGTAATCGTTCCCGCGTTCGGAATTATCCGAAGCCGACCCCACGGTTGGATCCGGAACGAAATTCCGGTTAAATTAGCCCCCCTTTCCTATTTAAACACACCCCCCTTCCATTTTAGGTATCCCCTAACCCTGCCTCAAAAAGCGTGCAATTCACGAAACCCTAGCACCCATCTCTCTTCCCCAGATCTGATCCAGCTAAGCTCCCGATTTGGACCGTCGGATCTCGGATCCAATGGCCCAGGGCGTCTCCGTCCTCCTGCCCGAGCTCCCTCCCATGGCAGCCACCTACTGTGCCCGTGCTCCTTGCGCCCCCTCCCGTGCTCCCGTGCCAAGGGCACCGAGCAACGCCTCCCGCAGCCTCGTCGGCCCCGCCGCCTTGCGCGCTCCCCGCCGGCCGCCCCGCAGCCGCCGCCCCGCTACTCGCCGAAGTCTCGCGTGCCTCTGCCACAGCTCGCGCCACCGCCGGGATTGGACCTCCCGTGCATGGATCCGGCCAGATCCGGCAGCCGCCCTCGCCCCCGCCCCAGCTCCGGCAGTCACCGAAGCCTGGATCCCCTCTGTCGGCTCCCTGATGCGCCGCCACGAGCCCTGCGGAGGAGAACGACGACGTCCAGCGCCAGGCGTCGCCCTCGCCAGGATCGCCACTGACCGCGGCCCAGCGGGATTCGAGTCGGCCCAGCTCGGCCTCCCCGCAGCCGGCCCGCACCAGCGTCCCTCCGCCTCGCCTCTCCTCGGCCCAAGCTGCGAGGCCCAACTCCCGCCAGCGAGGTGAGCCCGAGCTCAATTCCCTCGCCCTGAGCGCATTTTGTTATATCGCGCCCAGCTCGGCCCGTTAGTTAATTTAGGTCATTTTCGGAATTAGATAAATTCCAAAAAATAACCGTATATTTAAACGCGCGTATCTTTCGAACCGTTAGTCGGATCACGATGTATTAGATATGTTTTTCGTGTAGAATTTCGTGTAGAATCCGTTTTTGCAAATTGCGCATTTGTTTGACGTCGTATAGCGTGCTGTATGCCTAGAAACACGTGATGTCCTATTATGTTTTGGCCCAGTTTATTTTTCGCGCGTGTCCGGTTTGCCTGAATGCCTTAGATAAAATGTTCATGCTCTAGGGACCCATTTGCCATGTATTTTGGAGCGGTCATTGATATTTTTACGTGTAGGGATTGCCGGTAGTTTATTTTCTCGTGTATAGGTTATTTTTCCCGCATTTTCGTTGCATTATTTTGTTGTGCAACCCCACATATTTTATATGTTTTCGGGGTAGAAAAATCCATGGGATTTTTCTGTGCAATTAGTTTTAGCATTAGAGCAAGTTATTTCATGCGATATTTTCCCTTGATGCCCTTTTGTTTAATTTGTAGGATTTATTCCGTGCTTCGTTTGATTAAGTTGTCAACTAGGGAGTTGTTCTTGGGAGTTTAGACTAGCCCCTGGTATTTTTGGTTGCAATAGAAATGCATGTTTAGGTGTTGTTTGCTTGCTCTCAAGTTGCTAGAAATAGTGCTGATTTGGAGGTGCTGAAATATTTCTAAGTCTGGAATCTGTTATATTTTGTTGCTGTCTTGTCTTGCTTGCATCTTGTGATCTGTAGCTCTGTTGAGGTTGGTCCAAAGGAGTTAGTTGTACCCCTTGTGTTTCTCTAGCATGCTGTAAATTTTCATGCCATTTGGAGTCCTGTAGCTATAGGTTTTTCTGCTGTCAAAATAGCTTCAGATCGAAAACTGCACTTTCATAAGGTGTAATTTTCACTAAGTCTGAAATAGTGTGTGAGATGCCATTTTGTGTCTTCTTTCCCTAGTGATCCATGATGCCATGCTAGTTGTTGTTAGTTGTTTGTAGTACTGCTTCTTGCCCTCTTTCGTGCCATGCCTTGTTTGAGTTTATCGGAGTTGTGTAGCTTGTAGTTGTGGGGCGTAGAAGATGCTATGTGGCTGATTTTGGCAGATTGTAGTGATTTCTTGTTTTGCTCGTAGTTGTTGAACCGTAGCTCCGTTTTGATCGAGTCCTATATGAAACTTGCTTAGAATCTCGTGTAGTTTCATTTAATCTTGATGGTTGTATGTTTTGAAGTGCTCGTGACCGCCGTTGCACACATATTGCATTCATGCCATCATATCTTGCGGTGCTTGTATCTTTTGATCCGTAGCTCCGTTGGAAATGTTCTCTATGTGTAAATTGCTTGAAATGACGCGTAGAATCACGTGAACCAATTTTTTTGCTGTTTAACAACTAATTAAATGTGTTAATTCAGATCTGGACAGAACTGTAAATTAACATATGAGGTCGTCTCGGAGATGCTATATGTCATTTCCGACCTCATTTAAAATGTCTAGATAGGTAGTTTAATTTGCGCTTCACCTCTTGCCATGTTTAATCACATTTAATATTGCCGTGTACCTAATCGGGATAGAACAAAATAAATAAACGTGGAGTTTCGTCAATATGCAACTCGTGGCATATTGAACTTCACTTAACGTGTAGTGTTTGATTGTGTGAATTGTCATGCCGTGACTTGCATATATTCAGCTTCTCATGCATCATATGTGTTGTGCATCGTGTGGTGAATTCCGTGTGTTGATTTGTGTTTCCGGTTTGCTTCGTCTCGATAGAGTTCCGCAGCGTGTCGGATTGTGAGGACCAATTCGTCTATATTGGTTCGTCTGTTTCACGGAGGCATTCTTCTTCCAAGCGGGATCGCAGGAAAGATGATCATTTCCCCAGATACCATTACTATGATTGCCATGCTAGTTTTATCGCTTCTATCGATTATGTATTGTTGCCTACCACATGTTAAATATCAGCCTCTCAACAATGCCATGATAACCTTCAACCTGTTCAACCTAGCAAACCACTGATTGGCTATGTTACCGCTTGCTTAACCCTGTTGTCAGCGTTGCTAGTTGCAGGTGCAGATGCTTCCATGTGAAAGCATGGGTTCCTTGTTATATCACCTTATTAAATGCTATTTAATTTAATGCACCTATATACTTGGTAAAAGGTGGAAGGCTCGGCCTTTCTAGCCTGGTGTTTTGTTCCACCTTTGCCCCCTTAGTTTCGGCTACCGGTGTTATGTTCCATAATTGAGCGCTCCTAACACGATCGGGGTTGTTATGGGGACCCCCTTGATAATTCGTTTTAGATTAAACTGGTCTGGCAAGGCCCAACATAATAATTCTGTTAAATTGAAATGCATAGGGAGTTAGCGCTACCCGAGGAGTAATTCTACATAATACAGGGAGGGCAAGTGCTGATGGTGCTGGTCCAAAACAGAGCACTGTGCGGGGCCACCGCGAGGAAACTCGAGGTTTGGCACTCGTACGCGTAGCTTATCCGCCGTGTCCTGAGAACGAGATACGCGGCTCCTATCGGGATCGTCGACACGCCGGGCGGCCTTGCTGGATTAGTTTTACCTTTGACGAGATATCTTGTGCATCGAGATTCTGGTGATGCTTTGGGTAATCTCAGAGTTGAGGTTTTCCACTAGGGAATCCGACGAGATCGCGAGCTTCGTGGTTGAGGATTTCTATGCGGCTTGTGGTAATTTGTGATGGACTAGTTGGAGCACCCCTGCAGGGTTAAATCTTTTCGGAAAGCCGTGCCCACGGTTATGTGGCAACGTGGAAACTTTTTTTAAAACTGGTTCTAGATAACTTGAAGTTAACTTAATTAAAACATGCCAACTTTGTGCATAACCGTGACTGTCTCTTTCGTGAGTTCTTTCTCCGATCGAGGACACGGTGGGGTTATGTCTGGCGTAGGTAGGTGTTCAGGATCATTCATTTTATCATCAGTAGTCACGTCCGTTATGCGTAGATCTTCCCCCTCTTATTTCTTGTACTCGTAAGTTAGCCACCAAATATATGCTTAGCCGCTGCTGCAACCTCACCACTTAACCATGCCTCACCTAATAGGCTTTGCTAGTCTTGATACCTTTGGAAATGAGATTGCTGAGTCCCATGTGGCTCACAGATTACTACAACACCAGTTGCAGGTACATGTAAAGGTTACTTGACGCGAGCGCGTTGATTGTTCATTTGGAGTTGCTTCTTCTTCATCATCGATCTAGGATGGGTTCCAGGCCGGCAGCCTGGTATAGCAAGGATGGACATCGTTCTTCTTTTCTCGTTTGTTTTCGTCCGTAGTCGGACCCTGCTCTTACTCTTGATGCTTATGTAATATACTGATATGACTCTGATGTAGCTTGTGGCGAGTGTAAGCCAATCCTATATATATATATATATATATATATATATATATATATATATATCATCTTTTCAGTACATGTACTTGTAACGATATCCATTCTTGCGACACGACGAGATGCGCTTCTATCCCTGACGAGGCCCTCGTGCCAAATTGAGGATAGGGTCGCGTCTTGGGCGTGACATTACTGCTCTTGTGCTGCATCACCCTTTCCTCTTCAAGGGAAAAACCAACGCAAGCAAGTCCCCGTCAACGTGTCAACTTCTGGCGCTTTTGTTTGAGAAATAGCAGAAGGATTTTTGGTAATGTTGCGAGGGAGGATCAAGTCAAGAACTCATCCAAGTAAGTCTCGCAGACTCATCTCTTGCATTTACTTTGTTTGCCAGTTGCCTCTCGTTTTCCTCTCCCCCACTTCACAATTTTCCTTTTCGTTCGCCCTTTTTCTCGCTTTCTCTTTGTTCGCTTGTGTGCTTACTTGCTTGCCGAAGTCACCATGAATGAAAACACCAAACTTTGTGACTTCTCGAATACTAATAATAATGATTTTATTAGTACTCCGATGGCTCCCGCCACTAGTGCGGAGTCATACGAAATCAATGCCGCTTTGCTGAATCTTGTTATGAAAGAGCAATTCTCCGGCCTTCCTAGTGAAGATGCCGCATCCCATCTCAATACCTTCATTGAGCTTTGCGATATGCAAAAGAAGAGAGATGTGGATAATGATGTGATTAAATTAAAGCTTTTTCCTTTCTCGTTGCGAGATCGCGCAAAAACTTGGTTTTCTTCTTTGCCCAAAAATAGTATCGATTCTTGGGATAAGTGCAAGGATGCTTGTATATCCAAGTATTTTCTGCCGGCTAAGATCATCTCTCTCCATAATGATATCATGAATTTCAAGCAACTTGATCATGAACATGTTGCACAATCTTGGGAGAGAATGAAATTGATGATTAGAAATTGTCCTGCTCATGGCTTGAGTCTTTGGATGATTATACAAATCTTCTACGTTGGCTTGAATTTCGCTTCTAGAAATATCTTGGACTCCGCCTCAGGTGGAACGTTCATGGAAATCACGATAGGGGAAGCCACAAAGCTCCTAGATAACATCATGACGAATTACTCTCAGCGGCACACTGAAAGGTCACCTACTAGTAAGAAGGTACACGTTATAGAAGAAATTAACTCGTTGAGTGCTAAGATGGATGAGTTAATGAATTTGGTTGCTAGTAGAAGTGCTCCTTTAGATCCTATTGATATGCCCTTGTCTTCCTTGATTGAGAGTAGCAACGCTAGCTTGGACGTTAACTTTGTTGGTAGGAATAATTTTGGCAACAACAATGCTTTTAGAGGAAACTATGTTCCTAGGCCTTTTCCTAGTAATTCCTCTAATAACTTTGGCAACTCCTACAACAATACTCATGGAAATTACAATATATTACCCTCTGATCTAGAGAGTAATATCAAAGAGTTCATCAACTCTCAAAAGATTTTCAATGCGTCCATAGAGGAAGAACTACTCAAAATTGACAATTTGGCTAAGAGCGTGGATAGAATTTATTGTGATGTTGATGCTTTGAAAGTTAGATGTGCTCCTCCCAAAATCAACATGGATGAAACTTTGAAAGCTATGTGTGTTCCATGATTGAGAGCCAAGAAAGAACCACCCAAATTCGTGCTAGACATGAATGGCTTAAAAAGGTGTGTTCTCGTGATGAGAATCACGAAGATCTTAAAGTGCTTGGTGTGACTCCCATTGAATCTTTGTTTTCTTGTGTCAAACCTAATGATTATGGGGCTGGATATGAATCCACTTTGGTTGACAAGTGCCCCAATGATTCGGAGTCCATCTATCTTGATGCTAAAAGCATTAAAAGTGGAGTAGAAGACGTTAAAACTTTGAGTAGTAATGTAATTACTAACGTGGATTTCAAGGAATTCAATTATGATAGTTGTATCCTTGATTGAATGCATTTCTTTGATGCAATCCACGTTGAACTCTCCACGCGCTTATAGACAAAACAAAGCCTTTACCGATCATATCGTCGAAGCTATGATAAAATCTCTTGAAGAGAAACTTGAATTGGAAGTCTCTATCCCTAGAAAGCTTCATGATGAGTGGGAACCTACCATCAAAATCAAAATCAAAAACTATGAGTGCAATGCTTTGTGAGATTTGGGTGCTAGTGTTTCCGCGATTCCAAAGTCTTTATGTGATGTTCTGGGTTTTAATGAGATTGAGGAGTGTTCTCTTAATTTGCATCTTGCTGATTCTACGGTCAAGAAACCCATGGGAAGGATCAATGATGTTCTTATTATTGCAAATAGGAACTATGTACCCGTGGATTTCATTGTGCTAGACATTGATCGCAATCCTTCATGTCCCATTATTCTTGGTAGACCTTTCCTAAGGACTATCGGTGCTATCATCGATATGAAGGAAGGGAATATTAGATTTCAATTTCCTTTGAGGAAGGGCATGGAACAATTTCCTAGAAAGAAAATAAGATTGCCTTATGAATCCATGATGAGGGCCACTTATGGTTTGAGCACCAAAGACGACGATACGTGATTCTATCGCTTCTATGTCTAGCTAAGGGCGTTAATCAATAGCGCTTGTTGGGAGGCAACCCAATGAATTTATCTTTTTCTTTCTGTTTTGTTGCGTCCACACTTTCAAAATTCTGTTGTGATTGTGTTTTTTGTGTTTCTTTTTGTGTTTGAGCCAAGCAAAACCTTTATGACTAATCTTGGTAATGGTTGTTTGATCCTGCTGGAAAAAGACAGAAACTTTTCGCTCACGAGATGATTTTTCATTTTTATTCAGAAAGAGCTTTTGAGTTTATTCTTTTTACTTCTGATTGATATGCTTTTTTACCAGGACGTCGTAATTTTAATATTTTTTGAGGTACCAGAAGTATACAAAGTATATAGATTGGTACACACTGGTCTTTTTTGACAGATTATATTTTTGTTGAGTTGGTTGCTTGTTTTGATGAAACTATGGTTAGTATCGGGGGGGTACTAGCCATGGAAAAGTGAGAATACAGTAGTCCATCATCAATATAGATGGAATTCAAGTTTTCTACGGTACCAAAAGAAGTGGTAGTTTGTTTTCTTGTACTAATGTTATCACGAGTTTCTGATTAAGTTTTGTGTTGTGAAGTTTTCAAGTTTTGGGTGATGTTCTCATGGACGATGAGATAAGGAGTGGAAAGACCTCAAGCTTGGGGATGCCCAAGGCATCCCAAGCCAAATTCAAGGACACCAAAAAGCCTAAGCTTGGGGATGCCCCGGGAAGGCATCCCCTCTTTCGTCTTCAATCCATCGGTAACATTACTTGGAGCTATATTTTTATTCACCACATGATATGTGTTTTGCTTCGAGCGTCTTGTATCGCATGAGTCTTTTATTTTTGTTGTGTCACAATCTTCCTTGCTGCACACCTTTTTGAGAGAGAGAGACATGCACTCATCGTGATTTTGCTAGAGTGCTCATAGTGCTTCACTTATATCTTTTGAGCTAGATACTTTTGCTCTATGTGCTTCACTTATATCTTTTAGAGCACGGCGGTGCGTGATTTGGTAGTTGGCTTATGCTATGAAAGTAGTCCCAAAGGTGATAGGTACCCAAGAAGGATGCAAAAACCTCCATCTTCATGTGCATTGAGTAGAAAGAGAAGTCTTGATTACTCTCAATTAGTTTTGAGACGTGGATTTGGTAATATTAAGAGATATGTTAGTAGGGTGTTGTGAATCTAGAGATACTTGTGTTGAAGTTAGTGATTCACGTAGCATGCACGAATGCTGAACCGCTATGTTAGGAAGTCGAAGCATAATTGATCTATTGATTGTCATCCTTTGTGTTGAGGTCGGGATCGCGCGATGGTTAACACCTACCAACCCTTCCCCTAGGAGTACGCGTTTAGCACTTTGTTTCGATTACTAATAAAAACTTTCGCAACAAGTATGTGAGTTCTTCATGATTAATTTGAGTCCATGGTATAGATGCACTTTCACCTTCCACCATTGCTAGCCTCTCTAGTGTCGCGCAAGTTTTGCCGATACACAAACCCACCATATGCCTTCCTCAAAACATCCACCATACCTACCTATTATGGCATTTTCATAGCCATTCCGAGATATATTGCCATGCAACTCCCACCGTTCCATCTCATGACTTGTGCCGTCACTCTCATATTTCCATTGCATGATCGTAAGATAGCTAGCGAGATGTTTTCAACGTCATACGCCATGCTAGATCGTTGCACATCCCGGTACACTGTCGGAGGCATTTCCTATAGAGTCGTAATCATTTTGAGCTTTGAGTTGTGAGTAAATAAAAGTGTGATGATCATCATTATTAGAGCACTGTCCCATGTGAGGAAATAAAAAAAGAGAGAGAGAGGCCAAAGAGCCCAAAAAAAAGAGAAGAGAAAAAAAAGAGGCCTAAGAGCCCAAATGTAAAAGAAGAGAAAAAGAGAGAAGGGACAATGCTACTATCTTTTTCCACACTTGTGCTTCATAATAGCACCATGTTCTTCATGATCGAGAGCTTCTTGCTTTGTCACCACCATATGCTAGTGGGAATCTTCATTATATAACTTGGTTTGAATATTCCAATTATGGGCTTCCTCAAAATTGCCCTAGGTCTTCGTGAGCAAGCAAGTTGGATGCACACCCACTAGTTCTCCTTTTGAGCTTTCACATACTTATAGCTCTAGTGCATCCCTTGTATGGCAATCCCTACTCATTCACATTGATATCTATTAATGGGCATCTCCATAGCCCTTTGATACGCCGAGTCAATGTGACCATCTCCTCCTTTTTTGTCTCACAACCACCACCACACTTTATTCCACCTATAGTTCTATATCCATGGCTCACGCTCATGTATTGCATGATAGTTATAAAAGGTTTGAGAAAGTAAGAGTGCGAAAACAATTACTTGGCCAATATCGGGGTTGTGCATGATTTACATTAGTTGTGTGAGGATGATGGAGCATAGCTAGACTATATGATTTTGTAGGGATAACTTTCCTTGGCCTTGTTATTTTGAAAGTTCATGATTACCTTGCTAGTTTGCTTGAAGTATTATTGTTTTCATGTCAATAGAAAACTATTGTTTTGAATCTTATGGATCTGAACATTCATGTCATGTGAAAGAAGTTGCAAAGGACAACTATCCTAGGTAGCATTCCACATCAAAAATTCATTCTTTATCACTTCCCTACTCGAGGACGAGCAGGAGTTAAGCTTGGGGATCCTTGATACGTCTCCAACGTATCTACAATTTTTGATGGTTACATGCTATTATCTTGTCAAACCTTGGATGTTTTGCATGCCTTTTATATATTTTTTGGGACTAACTTATTAACTCAGTGCCAAGTGCCAGTTCCTCTTTTTTCCATGTTTTTGACCCCTTTCAGAGGAGGATTTTAAACGGAGTCCAAACGTAATGAAACTGCCAAAAAGATTTTTTCTGGGCCAGAAAAAGATCGGGGAGCTGGAGAATCAGGGCAGGAGGCCACCAGGGACCCCACAAGCCCTCATGGCGCAGCCAGGGGGGCCGCGGCCCCCTGGCTTGTGGGATCCCTAAGGCTCCGTTGCCCTAGGTTTTGCGCCTATATATTCTCTAAAATTCCATAAAGAATCACGGGAGCATCGAAAGTACTTTTCCGCCGCCGCAAGCTTCTGTCTCCGCAAGATCCCATCTGGGGCACGTTCTGGTGCCCTGCCGGAGGGGGATTCGGATACGGAGGGCTTCTTCATGAACACCATGACCTCTCCGATGATGCGTGAGTAGTTCACCATAGACCTACGGGTCCATAGCTAGTAACTAGATGGCTTCTTCTCTCTCTTGGATCTTCAATACAAAGTTCTCCATGATCTTCATGGATATCTATCCGATGTAATCTTCTTTTGCGATGTGTTTGTCGAGATCCGATGTATTGTGGATTTATGATCAGATTATCTATGAATCTTATTTGAGTTTCTTCTGATCTCTCTTATGCATGATTTCATATCCTTGTAATTCTCTTCGAGTTGTGGGTTTTGTTTGGCCAACTAGATCTATGATTCTTGCAATGGGAGAAGTGCTTGGTTTTGGGTTCATACCGTGCGGTCACCTCACCCACTGACAGAAGGGGTAGCGAGGCACGCATCATGTTGTTGCCATCAAGGGTAAAAAGATGGGGTTTTCATCATTGGTTTGAGTTTATCCCTCTACATCATGTCATCTTGCTTAAGGCGTTACTTTGTTCGTCATGAACTCAATACACTAGATGCATGCTGGATAGCGGTTGATGTGTAGAGTAATAGTAGTAGATGTAGAAAGTATCGGTCTACTTGTCTCAGACGTGATGCCTATATGTATGATCATTGCCTTAGATATCGTCCTGACTTTGCGCGGTTCTATCAATTGCTCGACAGTAATTTGTTCACCCACCGTGATATTTGCTATTTTGAGAGAAGCCTCTAGTGAACACTATGGCCCCCGGGTCTACTCCACACCATATTTTCAGCCTTACACTTTTTACTTCATTGCACTTTCCGCCTTCAGATCTCACTTTGCAAACAATCTTGAAGGGATTGACAACCCATTTATAGCATTGGGTTCCAGCTTGTTTGTGTTTGCGCAGGTACTCTGGACTTGACAAGATTCTCCTACTGGATTGATACCTTGGTTCTCAAAGTGAGGGAAATACGTACTTCTCCTGTGCTGCATCACCCTTTCCTCTTCAAGGGAAAAAACAACGCAAGAAAATCTCTGTCAACGTGTCAATTTCTGGCGCTGTTGTTTGAGAAGTAGTAGCCCCGAGATACCTCTCCGTCACACGGAGTGACAAATCCCAGTCTTGATCCATACTAACTCAACGGACACCTTCGGAGATACCTGTAGAGCACCTTTATAGTCACCCAGTTATGTTGCGATGTTTGATGCACACAAGGTATTCCTCCAGTGCTAGTGAGTTATATGATCTCATGGTCATAGGAACAAATACTTGACAAGCAGAAAACAATAGCAATAAAACGACACGATCAATATGCTACGTTCATAGTTTGGGTCTTGTCCATCACATGATTCTCCTAATGATGTGATCCCGTTATCAAGTGACAACACTTGTCTATGGTTAGGAAACCTTGACTATCTTTGATCAACGAGCTAGTCAACTAGAGGCTTACTAGGGACAGTGTTTTGTCTATGTATCCACACATGTATTTGAGTTTCCAATCAATACAATTATAGCATGGATAATAAACGATTATCACGAACAAAGAAATATAATAATAACTAATTTATTATTGCCTCTAGGGCATATTTCCAACAGTCTCCCACTTGCACTAGTGTCAATAATCTAGTTCACATCACCATGTGATTTTAACGAATCCAACACCCATATAGTTCTGGGGTTTGATCACGTCTTGCTCGCGAGAGAGGTTTTAGTCAACGGTTCTGAATCTTTCGGATCCATGTGTGCTTTACAAATCTTTATGTCATCTTATAGATGCTGCTACTACGTGCTATTCGAAAATACTCCAAATATCTACTCTACTATACGAATCCATTTTACTACTCATAGTTATTCGGATTAGTGTGAAAGCTTGCAACGACGTAACCCTTTACGACGAACACTTTAACCACCTCGAGAATCGAGAAAAATTTCTTAGTCCATTAGTTACTACGGGTAACTTCGATCGTTGTTCACTGATTCAATCCTGTATCATTCTCTGTACCTCTTAACAGACTTGTGGCAAGGCACACATCACGTGCGGCACACAGCATGGCATACTTCAGAGTCCATGGCTAAGGCATAGGAGACGACCTTCGTCCTTTCTCTTTCTTCTATCGTGGTCGGGCTTTGAGTCTTTACTCAAATTCACACCTTACAACACGTCCAATAACTCCTTCTTTGCTGATCTATTTTGAACTCTTTAAAAACTTGTCAAGGCATGCATTTCTTTTGAAAGTATTGTTTAGCATTTTGATCTATCTCCATAGATCTTGATGCTCAATGTTCAAGTAGCTCTATCCAGGTCTTCCTTTGAAAAAAAAAACTTTCAAACAACCCTTTATGCTTTACAGAAATTCTACATTACTTCTGATCAACAATATGTCAACCACATATACAAAATTCTATAGTACTCCCACTCACTTCTTTGGAAATACGAGTTTCTCATAAACCTTGCACAAACCCAAAAGCTTTGATCATCTCATCAAAGCGTATATTCCAACTCCGAGATGCTTGCACCAGTCCATAGAAGGATCGCTGGAGCTTGCATACTTGTTAGTATCCTTAGGATCGACAAAACCTTCTGGTTGTATCACATACAACCTTTCCTCAAGGAACCCGTCGAGGAAACAATGTTTTGACATCCTATGTGCAATATTTCATAAATAATGCAGCAACTACTAACTTAATTCCAACAGACTTTTAGCCTCTCTACGATTGAGAAAGTCTCATCATAGTCAATTCATCGAACTTGTCGGAAACATCTTTGCGACAAGTTGAGCTTTCCTTAATGCTGACTTTTCACCATCATCGTCTGTTTTATTTTAAAGATCCATCTTTACTTAATAGTCCTACGACCATCAAGTAGTTCTTCCAAAGTCTACACTTTGTTTTCATACAAGGATCCTCTCTCGGATTTCATGGCCTCCAGCCATTTGTCGAATCCGGGCCCACCATCGCTTCTCCATAGCTCGTAAGTTCATTGTTGTTCAACAACATGACCTCCAAGACAGGGTTACCATACCACTCTGTAGTAGTACGCAACCTTGTTGACCTACGAGGTTTGTAGTAACTTGATCTGAAGCTCAATGATCACCATCATCAGTTTTCCACTTCAATTGGTGTAGGCGCCACATGAACAACTTCTTGTGCCCTGCTACACATTGGTTGAAGTGACGGTTCAATAACCACATCAAGTTCCACCACCCTCCTACTCAATTCTTTCGAGAGAAACCTTTCCTCAAGAAAGGACCCGTTTCTAGAAACAAACATTTTGCTTTCGGATCTGAGATAGGAGATGGTCCAACAGTTTTGGATATCCTATGAAGATGCATGCATCCGCTTTGGGTTCGAGCTTATCAGACTAAAACTTTTTCACATAAGCGTCGCAGCCCCAAACTTTTAAGAAACGACAGGTCAGGTTTCTCCAAACCATAATCTATACTATGTCATCTCAACGGAAATACGCGGTGCCCTATTTAAAGTGAATGCGGTTGTCTCTAATGCATAACCCATAAACGATAGTGGCAATTCGATAAGAGACATCATAGTATGCACCATATGAAATAGCGTGCGATATGACGTTTAGACACATCATCACACTATGGTGTTCTAGGTGGAGTGAATTGTGAAACAATTTCCACATTGTCTTAACTGTGCGCCAAAAACTCGCAACTCAGATATTCATCTCTATGATCATATCGTAGACAGTTTATCCTCTTGTCACGACGATCTTCACTCTGAAAAAGCTTTGAACTTCTTAACATTTCAGACTTGTGATTCATCAAGTAAATACTCCTGTATCTACTCAAATCGTCAGTGAAGTATGAACATAATGATATCCACTTCGTGCCTCAGCACTCATTGGATTGCACACATCAAAAATGTATTACTTCCAACAACTTACTTTCTTGTTTCATGTGGTATGATTTGCATGTCTCAAGTGATTCAAAATCAAGTGAGTATAAGGATCCATCACTATGGAGCCTCTTCATGCAATTTATACCAACATGACTCAAGCGGCAGTGTCACAAGTAAGTGCTACTATCATCATTACCTTGTATCTTTTGGCACCAATATCATGAACATGTGTAACACTACGATCGAGATTCAATAAACCATTGAAGGTGATTATTCAAGCAAATAGAGTAACCACTATTCTCTTTAAATGAATAACCGTATTGCAATAAACACGATCCAATCATGTTCATGGTTAACGCAAGCAGCAAATAACAATTATTTAGGTTTAACACCAATCCCGATGGTAGAGGGAGCGTGCGACGTTTGATCATATCAACCTTGGAAACACTTCCAACACATATCGTCCCCTCGCCTTTAGCTAGTCTCCGTTTATTCCATAGCTTTCATTTTGAGTTACTAATCACTTAGCAATCGAACCGGTATCCAATACCCTCGTGCTACTAGGAGTACTAGTAAAGTACACATCAACATCACGTATATCAAATATACTTCTGTCGACTTTGCCAGCCTTCTTATCTACCAAGTATCTAGGGTAGCTCCGCCTCAGTGACTGTTCCTCTCATAACAGAAGCACTTAGTCTCAGGTTTGGGTTTAATCTTGGGTCTCTTCATTAGTGCAGCAACTGTTTTGTCGTTTCACGAAGTATCCCTTTTAGCCCTTAACTTTCTTGAAACTTAGTGGTTTTACTAACCATCAACTATTGATGCTCCTTCTTGATTTCTACTTTCGCAGTGTCAAACATCGCAAATCGCTCAAGGATCATTGTATCTATCCTTGATATGTTATAGTTCATCATGAAGCTCTCACAGCTTGGTGGCCGTGACTTTGGAGAACCATCACTATTTCATCTGGAAGATTAACTCCCACTTGATTCAAGTGATTGTCCTACTCAGACAATCTGAGCACACGCTCAACGATTGAGCTTTTCTCCTTTACTTTGTGGACAAAGAATCTTGTCGGAGGTCTCATACCTCTTAACAACGGCACAAGCATGAAATTACAATTTCATTTCTTTAGAACATCTCTTATGTTCCATGACGTTTCAAAACATCTTCGGCGCCTTGCTTCTAAGCCATTAAGTATTTTGCACTGAACTATTGCGTAGTCATCAGAAACGTGTATGTCGAATGTTCACAACATCCACAGATGATGCTCGAGGTGCAGCACACCGAGTGGTGCATTAAGGACATAAGCCTTCTGCGCAGCAACAAGGACAATCCTCAGTTTTACAAACTCAGTCTGCAAAGTTGCTACTATCAACTTTCAACTAAATTTTCTCTAAGAACATATAAAAAAACTGTAGAGCTATAGCGCAAGCTACATCGTAATTCGCAAATACCATTAGACTATTTTCATGATAATTAGTTCAATTAATCATATTACTTAAGAACTCCCACTCAAAAAGTACATCTCTCTAGTCATTTGAGTGGTACATGATCCAAATCCGCTATCTCAAGTCCGATCATCACGTGAGTCGAGAATAGTTTCAGTGGTAAGCATCTCTATGCTAATCATATCAACTATACGATTCATGCTCGACCTTTCGGTCTCTTGTGTTCCGAGGCCATGTCTACACATGCTAGGCTCGTCAATTTTAACCCGAGTGTTCCGCGTGTGCAACTGTTTTGCACCCGTTGTATGTGAACGTTGAGTCTATCACACCCGATCATCAAGTGGTGTCTCGAAACGACGAACTGTCGCAACGGTGCACAGTCGGGGAGAACACAATTTCGTCTTGAAATTTTAGTGAGAGATCACCTCATAATTCTACCGTCGTTCTAAGCAAGATAAGGTGCATAAAGGATTAACTTCACATGCAATTCATAAGTGACATGATATGGCCATCATCATGTGCTTCTTGATCTCCATCACCAAAGCACCGGCACGATCTACTTGTCATCGGCGCCACACCATGATCTCCATCAACGTGTCGCCATCGGGGTTGTCGTGCTACATATGCTATTACTACTAAAGCTACTTCCTGGCAATATAGTAAACACATCTGCAAACACAAACGTTAGTTTAAAGACAACCCTATGGATCCTGCCGGTTGCCGTACCATCGACGTGCAAGTCGATATTAACTATTACAACATGATCATCTCATACATCCAATATATCACATCACGTCCTTGGCCATATCACATCACAAGCATACCCTGCAAAAACAAGTTAGACGTCCTATAATTGTTGTTGCATGTTTTACGTGGTTGCCATGGGTGTCTAGTAGGATCGCATCTTACTTACGCAAACACCACAACGGAGATGTATGAATTGCTATTTAACCTCTCTCCAAGGACCTCCTCGGTCAAATCTGATTCAACTAAACTTGGAGAAACCAACACTCGCCAGTCATCTTTGAGCAACGGGGTTGCTCGTAGTGATGAAACCAGTCTCTCGTAAGTGTACGAGTAATGTCGGTCCGAGCCGCTTCGATCCAACAATACCGCGGAATCAAGAAAATACTAAGGAGGGCAGCAAATCGCACATCACCGCCCACAAAAAACTATTGTGTTCTACTCGAGATAACATCTACGCATGAACCTAGCTCATGATGCCACTGTTGGGGAACATCGCACGGGAAACAAAAAATTTCCTACGCTCACGAAGACCTATCAAGGTGATGTCCATCTACGAGAGGGGATTTCCAATCTATGTACCCTTGTAGATCACACAGCAAGAAGCGTTATGAAACGCGGTTGATGTAGTGGAACGTCCTCACGTCCCTCGATCCGCCCTGTGAACCGTCCCACGAATCGTCCCGCGATCCGTCCCACGATCCGCTCCAATCTAGTGCCGAACAGACGGCACCTTCGCGTTCAGCACACGTACAGCTCGACGATGATCTCGGCCTTCTTGATCCAGCAAGAGAGACGGAGAGGTAGATGAGTTCTCCGGCAGCATGACGGCGCTCCGGAGGTTGGTGATGATCTATCTCAGCAGGGCTCCGCCCGAGCTCCGCAGAAATACGATCTAGAGGAAAAACCGTGGAGGTATGTGGTCGGGCTGTCGTGGCAAAGTTGTCTCAAATCAGCCCTAATACCTTAGTATATATAGGAGGGAGGGGGAGGGACCTGCCTTGAGGCTCAAGAGAGCCCCAAGGGGTCGACCGAAGCAAGGGGGGAGTCCTCCCCTTCCAATCCTAGTCCAACTAGGATTGGAAGGTGGAGTCCTTCTCCACTTTCCCACTTCCCCCTTTTTTCCCTTTGATTTATTTATCTCCTGCGCAAGGGCCCTCTTGGGCTTGCCCACCAGCCCACTAAGGGCTGGTGTGCCCCCACAAAACCTTTGGGCTTCTTCCCGGGTGGGCTGGCCCCTCCCGGTAGAACTCCGGAACCCATTCGTCATTCCTGGTACATTCCCGGTAATGCCCGAAAACCTTCCGGTAACCAAATGAGACAAACCTATATATCAATCTTCGTCTTCGGACCATTCCGTAAACCCTCGTGACGTCTGTGATCTCATACGGGACTCCGAACAACATTCGGTAACCAACCATATAACTCAAATATGCATAAAACATCGTCGAACTTTAAGTGTGTAGACCCTGCCGGTTAGAGAACTATGTAGACATGACCCGAGAGACTCCTCGGTCAATATCCAATAGTCGGACCTGGATGCCCATATTGGATCCTACATATTCTCCGAAGACCTTATCGGTTGAACCTCAGTGTCAAGGATTCATATAATCCCGTATGTCATTCCCTTTGTCCTTCGGTATGTTACTTGCCCGAGATTCGATCGTCAGTATCCGCATACCTATTTCAATCTCGTTTATCGGCAAGTCTCTTTACTCGTTCCGTAATACAAGATCTCGTGACATACACTTTGTCACATTGCTTCCAAGGCTTGTGTGTGATGTTGTATTACCGAGTGGGCCCCGAGATACCTCTCTGTCACACGGAGTGACAAATCCTAGTCTTGATCCATACTAACTCAACGGACACCTTCAGAGATACCTGTAGAGCATCTTTATAGTCACACAGTTACATTGTGACGTTTGATACACACAAGGTATTCCTCTGGTGCCAGTGAGTTATATGATCTCATGGTCATAGGAATAAATACTTGACACGCAGAAAACAATAGCAATAAAACGACACAATCAATATGCTACGTTCATAGTTTGGGTCTTGTCCATCACATGATTCTCCTAATGATGTGATCCTGTTATCAAGTAACAACACTTGCCTATGGTTAGGAAACCTTTACCATCTTTGATCAACGAACTAGTCAACTAGAGGCTCACTAGGGACAGTGTGTTGTCTATGTATCCACACATGTATTTGAGTTTCCAATCAATACAATTCTAGCATGGATAATAAGCGATTATCATGAACAAGGAAATATAATAATAACTAATTTATTATTGCCTCTAGGGCATATTTCCAACACTATGGGTATCTAGTATGATCGCATCTTACTTACGCAAAAACCACAACGGAGATGTGCAAATTGCTATTTAACCTCTCCAAGGACCGCCTCGGTCAAAACCAATTCAACTAAAGTTGAGGAAACAGGCACCCGCCAGTCATCTTTATGCAATGAGGTTGCATGTCAATCAATGAAACCAGTCTCTCGTAAGCGTACGAGTCATGTCGGTCAGGGCCGCTTCAATCCAATAATATCGCCGAATCAAGAAAATAATAAGGAGGGAAGCAAATCGAACATCACCGTCCACAAAACCTTTTGTGTACTACTCGAGATAACATCTACGCATGAACCTAGCTCATGATGCCACTGTTGGGGAACCTTGCATGGGAAACAAAAAAAATCCTACGCACACGAAGACCTGTCATGATGCTGTCCATCTACGAGAGGAGATGGGATCTACGTACTCTTGTAGATCGTACAGCGGGAAGCTTTAAGAAACGCGGTTGATGTAGTGGAACGTCTTCACGTCCCTCAAACCGTCCCACGAACCGACCCGCGATCCGTCCCACGATTCGTTCCAATCTAGTGCCAAACGGACGGCACCTCCGCGTTCAGCACACGTACAGCTCGATGATGATCTCGGCCTTCTTGCTCCAGCAAGCAAGACAGAGAAGTAGATGAGTTCCCCGGCAGCATGACGACACTCCGGTGGTGGTGATGATCTACTCCTGCAAGGCTCCGCCCGAGCTCCGCAGAAATCCGATCTAGAGGTGAAACTGTGTGGTTTAGGCTAGAGATGCACGTGGCAAAGTTGTGTCTCAAATCAGCCCTAAACCACCAATATATATAGGAGGGAGGGGGAGGGCTAGCCTTGAGGCACAAGGACTCAAGTGTGCACCGGCCAAGGGAGGAGGAGGACTCCGCCTCCAATTCGGTTTGGGAACGAGGAGTCCTCCTCTTCCTTCTCACCTCCCTCTTTCCCTTTTTCTTTTTGTTTTCTTTTGGTATTTCTTTATGTGGCGCCATGGGCCCCTTGGGCTGACTCCACCAGCCCACTAAGGACTTGAGGCTCCACCCTAGTGCCTTGGGCTCACTCCTGGGTGGGTGGGCCCCACCCGGTGAACTCCCGGAACCCGTACGTGACTCCCGGTACACTGTCGGAATTGCCCGAACCTTTCCGATGACCAAATGAAACCATCCTATATATCAATCTTCGTTTCCGGACCATTCCAGGAACCCTCGTGACGTCTGTTATCTCATCCGGGACTCCGAGCAATATTCGGTAACCACACATATAACTCAACTATACTAAAACATCATCGAACCTTAAGTGTGCGGACCCTGCGGGTTCGAGAACTATGTAGACATGACCCGAGGCACTCCTCGGTAAATATCCAATAGCGGGAATTGGATGCCCATATTGGATCCTACATATTCTCTGAAGATCTTATCGGTTGAACCTTAGTGTCAAGGATTCATATAATCCCGTATGTCATTCCCTTTGACCTTCGGTATGTTACTTGCCCGAGATTTGATCGTCGGTATCTGCATACCTATTTAAATCTCGTTACCGGAAAGTCTCTTTACTCGTTCCATAATACAAGATCCCATGACTTACACTTAGTCACATTGCTTGCAAGGCTTGTGTGTGATGTTCTATTATCGAGTGGGCCCCGAGATACCTCTCCGTCACACGGAGTGACAAATCCCAGTCTTGGTTCATACTAACTCAACGGACACCTTCGGAGATACCTGTAGAGCACCTTTATAGTCACCCAGTTACGTAGCGACATTTGATGCACACAAGGTATTCCTCCGGTGCTAGTGAGTTATATGATCTCATGGTCATAGGAACAAATACTTGACACGCAGAAAACAATAGCAATAAAACGACACGATCAATATACTACGTTCATAGTTTGGGTCTTGTCCATCACATGATTCTCCTAATGATGTGATCCCGTTATCAAGTGACAACACTTGTCTATGGTTAGGAAACCTTGGCCATCTTTGATCAACGAGCTAGTCAACTAGACGCTTACTAGGGACAGTGTTTTGTCTATGTATCCACACATGTATTTGAGTTTCCAATCAATACAATTATTGCATGGATAATAAATGATTATCACGAACAAAGAAATATAATAATAACTAATGTATTATTGACTCTAGGGAAAATTTCCAACACTTTCTCGAGGAAAAGCTTCTCTCGAAAGAATCGAGTGGGGGTATGGTGGAAACTTGATAAGGTTATTGAACCGTCACTTCAACTAGTATGTAGCAGGATGCGGGAAGTTGTTCCTGTAGCGCCTACACCAATTGAAGTGGAAGCTGATGATAGTGATCATGAGGCTTCGGATCAAGTTACTACAAACCTCGTAGGTCGAAAAGGTCACGTACTGCTCCAGAGTGGTACGGTAACCCTGTCTTGGAGGTCATGTTGTTGAACAACAATGAACCTACGAGTTATGGAGAAGCGATGGTGGGCCCGGATTCCAACAAATGGCTGGAGGCCATGAAATACGAGAGATGATCCGTGTATGAAAACAAAGTGTGGAGTTTAGAAGGACTACTTGATGGTCGTAAGACTGTTAAGTACAAATGGATCTTTAAAAGGAAGATACACGATGATGGTGATAAGTCACCATTAAGAAAGATTGACTTGTCTCAAAGATGTTTCCGACAAGTTCAAAGAGTTCACTATGATGAGACTTTCTCACTCGTAGTGATGCTAAAAGTCTGTTGGAATTATGTTAGCAGTTGCTGCATTATTTATGAAATATTGCACATAGGATGTCAAAACATTGTTTCCTCGACGATTTCCTTGAGGAAAGGTTGTATGTGATACAACCAGAAGGTTTGGTCGATCATAAGGATGCTAACAAGTATGCAAGCTCCAGCGATCCTTCTATGGACTAAAGCAAACATCTCGGAGTTGGAATAAGTACTTTTATGAGTGATCAAAGCTTTTGATTTGATACAAAGTTTATGAGAAACTTGTATTTCCAAGAAAGTGAGTGGGAGCACTATAGAATTTCTGATGAGTATATGTGATTGACATATTGTTGATCGGAAATGATGTAGAATTTCTGGAAAGCATACATGGTTGTTTGAAAAGTGGTTTTCAAAGGAAAACCTGGATTAAGCTAATTGAACATTGAGCATCAAGATCTATAGAGATAGATCAAGATGCTTGATAAAACTTTCAATGAAATACATGCCTTGACAAGTTTTTGAAGGAGTTCAAAATAGATCAGCAAAGAAGGAGTTCTTGGTTGTGTTGTAAGGTGTGAATTTGAGTAAGACTCAAAGCCCGACCATGGCAGAAGAAAGAGAAAGGACGAAGGTCGTCCCCTAGGCCTTAGTCGTAGGCTCTAAAGTATGACATGTTGTGTACCGCACTTGATGTGTGCCTTGCCATGAGTCTGTCAAGGGGTACAAAGAGTGATCCAGGATTGAATCACTGAACAACAATGAAAGTTATCCTTAGTAACTAATGGACTAAGGAATTTTTCTTGGTGATGGAGCTGATTAAAGAGTTCGTCCTAAAGGGTTATGTCAATGCAAGCTTTGACACTAATTCGGATGACTTTGAGTAGTAAAACGGATTCGTATAGTGGAGCAGTCATTTGCAATAGTTCCAAATGGCGCGTGGTTTCAGCATCTATAGGATGACATAGATATTTGTAAAGCACACACGGATCACAAAGGTTTAGATCCATGGACTAAAAACCTCTCTCACAAGCAAGATATGATCAAACCCCATAACTGTATGGCTGTTAGGTTCATTGCAATCACATAGTGATGTGGACTATATTATTGACTATAGTGCAAGTGGGAGGCTGTTGTAAATATGACCTAGAGGCAATAATAAATTGGTTATTAATATATTTCCTTATTCAAGATAATCGTTTACTATCCATGCTAGAATTGTATTGATTGGAAACTCAAATATATGTGTGGATACATAGACAACACACTATCCCTAGTGAGCCTCTAGTTGACTAGCTCGTTGATCAAACATGGTCAAGGTTTCCTGGCCATGGACAAGTATTGTCACTTGATAACAGGATCACATCATTAGGAGAATGATGTGATGGACAAGACCCAAACTATAAACGTAGCATATGATCATGTCAGTTTATTGCTACTGTTTTCTGCATGTCAATGTATGTGTTCCTATGACCATGAGATCATGCAACTCCCGGACACTGGAGGAATACCTAGTGTGTATCAAACGTCTCAACGTAACTGGGTGACTATAAAGGTGCTCTATAGGTATCTCCAAAGGTGTCTGTTGGGTTGGCATGGATCAAGACTGGGATTTGTCACTCCGTGTGACGGAGAGGTATCTCAGGGCCCACTCGGTAGTGCAACATCACATATAAGCCTTGCAAGCAATGTGACTAAAGAGTTAGTCATGGGATCTTGTATTACGGAACGAGTAAAGAGACTTCCCGATAACGAGATTGAAATAGGTATGGAGATACCGACGATCGAATCTCGGGCAAGTAACATACCGAAGGACAAAAGGAATGGTATACGGGATTATATGAATCCTTGACACAGGGGTTCAACCGATAAGATCTTCATAGAATATGTAGGATCCAATATGTCAATCCAGGTCTCGCTATTGGATATTGACCCGAGAGTGCCTCAGGTCTTGTCTGCATAGTTCTCGAACCCACAGGGTCTGCACACTTAAGGTTCGGTGACGTTTCGGTATAGTTGAGTTATAGGTGCTGGTGACCGAAGTTTTGTTCGGAGTCCCGGATGAGATGCCGGACGTCACGAGGGTTTACAGAATGGTCCAGAACGAAGATTGATGTATAGGAAGTTGGTATTTGGATTCCGGAAGGATTTCGGGCATTGCTGGCAGTGTACCGGGAGTGACGAATGGGTACCGGGGGACCACTAGGTGGGCCCACCACTCCCCAAGAGGTCCATGTGGACTTGATGGTGGTGCAATAGCTCTTAGTGGGCTATCTAGTCAACCAAATAAAGCCCATGTGGAACAATGTGGAAAATCCAAAAGAGGTGGATAATTTGGGAAGAGTCCTAATCCAAGTAGGATTGGAGGAGGACTCCTCCCTCCTTTGGTTCGGCCAACCCCAAGGGGTTTCCCTTGGTGGGCAAGGCTGCCTCCTCCCTCCTCCTATATATACTAGAGGTTTGAGGGTTTTTTGATATACAATTTCAGCCACGAGCAACCATCTCCTCTAGTTCGTGGTTCTTCCTCTAGATCGTATTTCTGTGGTACTTAGGCGAAGCCCTGCAGGAATAGATCACCACCACCACCGGCTCGCCGTCACTCTGCCGGAGAACTCATCTACTTCCCCGTCTCTCTTGCTGGATCAAGAAGGCGGAGATCTTCATCGAGCTGTATGTGTGTTGAACGCAGAGGTGTCGTCTGTTTGGTACTAGATCAGGACGGATCGTGGGACGGTGGCGATTTGGATCGCGAAGACGTTCCACTACATCAACCGCATTTATTAACGCTTCCCGATTAGAGATCTACAAGGGTATGTAGATCCGATGTCCCTCTCATAGATAATCATCACCATGATAGGTCTTCGTGTGCGTAGGAAATTTTTTGTTTCCCATGCAACGTTTCCCAACAGTTATGGGGGCGGCCATTTATAGCCTTAGAGCAATTCCTACATGATTTCACATAAATGCCCCAATGATATGACCATTATGTGGATAAGGTTTGGGGACAGCTGGTGTGCGGCGCAGCAATAGTTAGAACTTTCAAACTGTGGAAGTCCTCACGTCTCTCATATTCCTCACTTGTAGGTAATTCACACTCGTGAAAACCTAACTCCCGAGTTAGAGAAAATTCCTCAAATACCACAAGATCTTCGTCTCTGTCACTGAAGAATTTGACTAAAGTGTAAAAGATTTCCAAAGGCTTCACTCGAAGGATTGGGTATGTATAGGCTTTGAGATGAGCATCACTTGGAAACTTTTCCTTAGTTTTACCTCGACCCCCTTTAACAGTATGGTGGTCGTATGATTCAAAAGAAAGGAAATGAAACTATGGAAACAAAAGTATTCAAGCTTCAAAGTCCTCGCATCAATATCTTCAAGGACACACCAATTTCCTCGTTTTCAAAGTCTTCGAGAAATTACCAAAGTCTTCAGATGAAGACATTCATTTTTAGGGGTTGATATTCTTTGAATAACTCAAACTACTCAGCGACTTATACAGCATGTGTACACTCACAAATGCATTAGTCTCTTAACCTATAAGTCTCCAATACACCAAAATAACTAAGGGAAACTAGATGCACTTATACGGTTTAAAATGTCGTCACGGAAAGCGGTTAAAAACCGTTTGTATAGCATGTTGCTACACTAGTGACTTGCACCCAACGCGGGCAAGAGGATTGGCAATCCCCTTGTATCATCATTCACAAGCAAGTAAGTAGTATCGTTGGAAGTTGGAAGGTGAAAAGTAAATAAAGCATAAATAAGGCAGCGAGGAAATTGTAGCGTTTGTAAATTTTTAAGTGAACAGGCCTGAGGGGCGTAGTTTTGCCTAGTGGCATCTCTCATGAAAGCACACATATGGTGGGTAAACAAATTACCGTTGGGCAATTGGTAGAAAAGCACATAGTTATGTGATATTCACGGCAATGATCATGTGTATATAGGCATCATGTCCACAAGCAAATAGGTCGACTCCTGCATGCACCTATTACTATTACTCCACCATCGACTACTATCCAGCATGCATCTAGAGTATTAATTAAAACAGAGTAATACTTGGAGAATATTGACATGATGTAGACAAAGAGAATTCAATTAGTATGAACTAACCCCATCATTTTATCCTTAGTGGCAACAATACAAAGATGTATATTGTCCCTTTTCTGTCACTGGGATATAGAAATCCGCCCGATTGAACCCACTACAACGCACCCCTCTCACTGCAGAAATATCAATCTACTTGGCCAAAGAAAATCAATAGATCGGAGAGATTTATAAAGCTATGATGATCATGCACATAAGAATCATATTTAGAATTCAGAGAAGATAAAATATTTATCATGAATAATATGAACATAAACCCACAATTCATCGGATCCCAACAAATGCACCACACAAAAGAATTACATCAGATAGATCAAAGCAAAGATGCGATGATCATTGTATTGAAGATCAAGAGAGAGAGAGCCATCTAGGTACTAACTACGGACCCATAGGTCTGTGGTGAACTACTCACACATCACCATGGGAGCAGCAAGGATGATTTAGAGGCCCTCTGTGATCGATCCTCCCTCCGACAGGGCGCAGCAAAAGGGTTACATATTGGCACACGGCGGAACAAAGACTTGCGGCGACATAAAAAGTCTTTCGGGAGGCTCCCCAGGTTTTTTGGGATATATGTAACTTTATAGGCGAAGAGATATGCTAGGAGGCAACCAAGGGGAGCACGAGACAACAGGGTGCACCCTAGGCCCTGGTCGTTCCTTGTTTGCTAATGCCTCCCTTGCGAGGCTTCTGGAATCCTCCCGAGGCTTGCATGTCTTATTTTAGTCCAAAAAGATCACCAAAACGTTTCATGGCAATTAGACTTCGTTTGGTACTGTAAACTTGAAAAGCCAAAAACATGTAGAAAACAACAACTAACATTGGGCACTAGGTCAATAGGTTAGTACTCAAAAATAATATTAAATGGTAAATAAACTCCCAAAAATTATCCTAGAATGATAATAGAATAGCATGGAATAATCAAGTTATAGATGCGTTGGAGACGTGTCAGCATCCCCAAGATTAATTCATGCTCGTCCCCAAGTAGGTAAATGATAAAAACATAATTTTTGATGTTACATTCTACCCAACATGTAATCTATTGTAGGTTTAATCAATGAGAAACGATGGATTTATAAACATCAACATAGTAATGCTTATAAACAAAAGCAACATAATCATCAAGTTTCAAAGCATACGATCCTTAAAGAATGTTCACCCACTATTCATTTTATCATATAAATATATGATGGCTCCGTCCTCAACACATAAATACAAATGTTAAGCACCATGGTGTCAAGTGAGGCAGTTGGATCATACTTTTTAATGTGCTTCGGCTTTTTATTACTTGCGCAATATATGGCCGTGAACCATGGATATAGCATAAAGGTGGAATATAATATGGTGGTAGGTTTCAAAGGGGTGAAAGTCGAGAAGAAAGTCTCGCATCAACTAGGCGTATCGACGGGCTATGGAGACGCCCATCAATAGATATCAATGCGAGGAGTAGGGATTGCCAAGCAATAGATGCACTAGAGCTATAAGTGTATGAAAGCTCAACTGAAGCTAAGTGGGTGTGCATCTAACTTGATTTCTCATCAAGACCTCAAGCATTTGAGGAAGCCCATCAACGGAATATACAAGCCAAGTTCTATAATGAAAAATTCCCACTAGCATATGGAAGTGACAAAACAAGAGAGTATCTATATGAAATACATGGTGCCACTTTGAGGCACAAGTGTGGAATAAGAGGTAGTAGCACTGTCCCTTCTCTATTTTCTCAATTTTTTTTCTTTTTATTTTTTTTATTATTTTTCTTTTTTCTTTTTCTTTCTCTCTTTTTTTCGTCTCGAGTCTCTTCCCGGCTTGTGGGGGAATCATTCTCTCCATCGTTCTTTACTCACTTAGACAGTGCCCTAAATAATGATGATCATCGCAATTTTATTTACTTACAACTCGATATGAAAAACTAACAGGATTATATGACTCTATATGAATGCCTCTGATAGTGTACCAGGATATGCAATGATCTAGCATAGCAAAGGATATCAAAAAATGGACAAGCCATGTAAATATCATGCTAGCTATCTTATAACTATGCAAAGCAATATGACAATGGAAGTATAAGTCATATGATGTGACGGTGGAAGTTGCATGGAAATATATCTCAGAATGTCTATGGAAATTCCATGATAGGTAGGTATGGTGGCTCTTTTGGTGAAGGTATAATGAGTCTTATGTGCAACACAGCGTATCATTTCACAGGATTTGGATGCACTAGCAAAAGTTGCATTAATCCTCGAGGTGAAAATGTGAAATGCACGGTACACAATAGGCTAGCAAATAAGTGGAGGTGAGAGTGCGTATATCCATGGATTCACATTAGTAATGAGGAAATGACACACTTATTGCAAGATTTTATTATCTCTCGTAAAGCAAAGCACCACTCACATATTGCCCCTAGGGAGGAGGTTGGTAGGAGTTAACCATCGCCCCCCCCCTGACTTAAACAACACTAGGATTTCAACGAGGAAAAAGTATGCTCACACATCGTCACCATGCCATCAAAATATTTGGATGAACAACAATTTAACACCTCTAATTCAGATACCTATATTAACCAATAATCATGCACTCATGCTTTTTCACATTACCACATTAATAATACATAAATTAACCATGATTTCTCTTTTATGTGCTACATGTGGTTTTGATTATGCACTAATTGAATACCTATTATTTTTAACTAATATTATAACCCATGAAAATTACCATCATTTTTTATTAACTCTCAAACAAATATAAGTGAAGAACGGTGATAACCCACAAGTATAGGGGATCAATTGTAGCCTTTCTCGATAAGTAAGAGTGTCGAACCCAACGAGGAGCTAAAGGTAGGACAAATATTCCCTCAAGTTCTATCGACCACCGATACAACTCTACGCACACTTTACGTTCGCTTTACCTAGAACAAGTATGAAACTAGAAGTACTTTGTAGGAGTGATAGGATAGGCTTGCAAGAAAATAAAGAACACGAAGATAAAAACTAGGGGCTGCTAGAGAAACAATTATGTTACTTCAACGAGCGTGGAAAAGTGGTGGTAGGAGTTGCGGAATTGTCCCTAAGCAATTGACTACGTTACTAGACCGATAGAAAGTTTTATGTGGGAGAGGCCACTGCTAGCATGTCATCCCTTACTTGGAATTCTATGCACTTATGATTGGAACTATTAGAAAGCATCTGCAACTACTAACGTTCATTAAGGTAAAACCCAACCATAGCAATAATATATATTGGTCCCCCTTCAATCCCATATGCATCAATTTCTATGCTAGGCTGAAGCTTCTGTCACCCTTGCCCTCCAATACATAGTCCTATTAACATACTAGTAACCCTATGGTGTGATCCACGCGCGTGCTCATATGATGGGCACCAAAGGACAGCAACATAACCATAAGCAAATTAAATCAATCATAGCAATTCATCAATCACCGATAGGACAACGAGAATCTACCCAGACATCATAGGATGGCAACACATCATTGGATAATAATATGAAGCATAAAGCACCATGTTCAAGTAGAGGGTATGATGTTTGTTGTGTATCCCTCGCAATGGTGCCAGAAATACTTCTGCTACTGCAAAAAAGACCTTCCAACGGCGCCAGAGATAGGCACGTCGATGGGAGAATACTTGGCTTGATCTTTATGTTGTGGCTACGCCTTAAGGGACTTCCTAGGCAAGTATGCGAAGGATTTCCCCCGTGTCCTTGGAGATTTGCGTTGGTGTTCCCTCGAAGCGGAAAGGGTGATGTAGCACAGCAACGGTAAGTATTTCCCTCAGTTTGAGAACCAAGGTATCAATCCGGCGGAACAGTATCTCAAGATCCTGCACAGACACAAAAGCTTGCACCCAACGCTATGAAGGGGTTGGCAATCGCTTATAGATTGTTGGCCAAGTGAGAACTAAAAGCAACAAAGTAACAAAGCAAAGTAAAAGCGGAGTTGTAAATGATGGATGTGAATAGACCCGGGGGCCGTAGTGTTTACTAGTGGCTTCTTTCATGAAAGCAAGTAGACGGTGGGTGAACAAATTACTGTCGAGCAATTGATAGAACTGTGGAGAGTCGTGACGATATCTATGCAATGATTATTTCTATAGGCATCACGTCCGAAACAAGTAGACCGATATTGTCTGCATCTACTACTATTACTCCACACGTCGACCGCTACCCAGCATGCATCTAGTGTATTAAGTCCATAAGAACAGAGTAACGCCTTAAGCAAGATGACATGATGTAGATGGATAATCTCAAACCAATGATAAAAAAACCCATCTTTTTTACCCTTGATGGCAACTGCTTGATGTGTGTCTTGCTGCCCCTACTGTCACTGGGAAATGTCACCACATGGCACAACCCAAAACTAAGCACTTCTCTCATTGCAAGAATCATAGATCTAGTTGTCCAAACAAAACCCGAGACTCGGAGAGACTTACAAGCATATCAAATCATGCATATAAGAAATCAGCAAAGTCTCAAATATATATCATAGATAATTTGATCACAAGTCCACAATTCATCAGATCTCGACAAACACACCGCCAAAGAAGATTACATCGGATAGATCTGCATGAAGATCATGGAGAACTTTGTATTGAAGATCCAAGAGAGAGAAGAAGCCATCTAGCTACTAACTACGGACCCGTAGGTCTGAAGTGAACTACTCACGAGTCATTGGAGGGGCGATGATGATGATGAAGAAGCCCTCCACCTCCAAAGTCCCCTCCGGCAGGGCGCCGTGAAGGGTCTCCAGATGAGATCTCGCGGAAACGGAAGCTTGCGATGGCGGAAAATTATTTTTGAGGCTCCCCTGATTTTTTGCGGAATATTTGGGAATATATAGGCGCAGGACCTAGGTCAGGAGGCGTCCAGGGAAGCCACAAGCTTTCCCACCGCCGCCTCCCCCTGGTGGCGGGGTGGGAGCTTGTGTTCTCCCTGGGGCCCACCTGGCCTGGCCCAAAGGCTCCCTGGACTTCTTCCGTTCGGGAAAAAATCATTTCGAGGTTTTTCTTCCGTTTGGACTCCGTTCCAAAATCAGATCTGAAAAGAGTCAAAAACACGGAAAAACAGGAACTGGCACTTGGCACTGAATCAATAAGTTAGTCCCAAGAAAGATATAAAAAGGTACATAAAACATACAAAGAAGACAAGATAACAGCGTGAAACCATCAAAAATTATAGATACGTTTGAGACATATCAAACATCCCCAAGCTTAACTCATGCTCGTCCTCGAGTAGGGAAGTGATAAGAATGAATTTTTGATGCTTTCATGCTACCTAGTATAGGTGTCCTTTGTAATTCCTCTTATGTGACGTGATTGTTCAGATTCATTAGATTCAAAACAATAGTTTGCTATTGACGTGGAAACAATAATAATTCAAGCAAACTAGCAAAGTAATCATGAACTTTCAAAATAACAAGGCCAAAAGAAAGTTATCCCTACAAAAGCATATAGTCTGGCTATGCTCTATCATCATTGCACAACGAATTTAAATCATGCACAACCACGGTATTGGCCAAGTAATTGTTTCACACCTTTACTTTCTCAAACATTTTCAACTCTCACGCAATACATGAGCGTGAGCCATGGTTATAGCACTATAGATGGTGGGGAATGTTGTGGAGTTTGCAAGACAAAAAGGAGAAGATAGTCACATTAACTAGGCATATCAATGAGCTGTGGAGATGCTCATCAATAGATATCAATGTGAATGAGTAGGGAATGCCATACAAATGATGCACTAGATCTACAAGTATGTGAAAGCTCTTAAACAAAACTAGTGGGTGTGCATCCAACTTGCTTGCTCACGAAGACCTAAGGCAATTTTGAGGAAGCCTATCATTGGAATATACAAGCCAAGTTATATAATGATAGTTTCCCACTAGCTATATGGTGGTGACAAAACGAGAGACTCTCAATCATGAAGATCATGGTGCTCAATATGCACAAGTGTGGAAAAAGTGGTAGCATTGTCCCTTCTCTCTTTTTCTCTCATTTTTTTTTATTTTGGTGGGCTCTTTTGCCTCTTTTTTTATGGGCTTCTTTGGCCTCTTTTATTTCCTCACATGGGACAATGCTCCAATAATGATGATCATCACACTTTCAACTCAAAACTTAGAGCAATTATGATTCTATATGGAATGCCTTCGGTAGTGTACCATGGCAATGATATAGCATGGCATAGACATCAATGGAAACATCATGCTAGCTGTCTTACGATCGTGCAAAGGCAATGTAGACGTGGTGGCACATATAAAGGTGGTAGTTGCATGGCAATATATCTCGGAATGACTTTGAAAAAGCCATAGTAGGTAGGTATGGTGGCTGTTTTGAGGGAGTCCAATGGTGGGTTTTGTGCACCGGCGAAAGTTGCACGGCACTAAGAAGATAGTGATGGTGGAAGGTGAAAGTGCATCTAAACCATGGACTCAACGTTAGTCATGAAGAACTCATATACTTGTTGCAAAAGTTCTATTAGTAATCGAAACAAAGCATTCAACGCATACTCCTAGGGGTAGGGTTGGTAGGTATAAACCATCGCGCGATCCCGGCCGCCACGCAAATTATGACAATCAATAGACTAATCATGCTCAGATTTCATCACATAGCGTTCACCATACGTGCATGCTACGGGAATCACTAACTTCAACACAAGTATTTCTAGATCCACAACACCTTACTAGCATGATTTCAATATTACCATAACCACAACTCAAAACTAATTGAGATGAATCAAACTTCTCTAACTATTCAATGCACATGAAGGTGGAAGTTTTCGTATCCCTTTTGGATAACTACCCCTTTTGAGACTACTTTCAAAGCATAGATCAACTACCAAGCCACGCACCGCTGCGCTCTAAAAGATATAAGTGAAGCACATAGAGCAAAAGTATCTAGCTCAAAAGATATAAGTGAAGCACATGTGAGCTGAATTGTCTACCAAAAGATATAAGTGAAGCTCGACAAAATCACGGTGTGTGCATGTCTCTCTCTCTAGGTGTGCAGCAAGGATGATTGTGACACAACAAAAATAAAAGACTCCTACGATACAAGACGCTCCAAGAAAAAACACATAACATGTGGTGAATAAAAATATAGCCCCAAGTAACGTTACCGATGGATTGAAGACGAGAGAGGGGATGCCTTCCCGGGGCATCCCCAAGCTTAGGCTTTTAGGGCATCCTTGAATCTCTTGGGGTGCCTTGGGCATCCCCGAGCTTGAGATCTTGCCACTCTTTATCTTTTTGTCCATAAGAACTTCACCGAAAACTTGAAAACTTCACAACACGAAACTTAAATAGAAACTCGTGATAACATTAGTACAAGAAAGCAAACCACCACTTCCTTAGGTACTGTAGCAAACTCAAATTCTACTTGTGCTCATGTTGGGTTACTGTACTTTCAATCTTCCATGGCTAATACCCGATACTATCCATAGTTTCATCAAAATAAGCAACCAACACAACAAAAACAGAATCTGTTAACAGCAGACCAGTCTGTAGCAATCTGTATGTTACATATACCTCTGGTACTTCAAATATTCTGCACAATTACGATAGTCTGAAGAATTTGCGTAGAAATCTGCAGCAAGAAGAATCAATTCAAAAGCTCTTACAGAAAAAAAAAATGAAAATTCTTTTCGTGAGCAGAAAGTTTCTGTCTTTTCCAGCATGACCAAACGATCATCCTCAAGAATAATCATAACGGGTTTGCTTGGCACAAACGCAAAAAGAAACACAAAAAACACAATCATAACAGAATTATGAAAGTGTGGAAAACACAAAACAGAAAGAAGAAGGATAGATTCGTTGGTTTGCCTCCCAACAAGCGCTTTTGTTTAACGCCCTTAGCTAGGCATTCAATGATGCTCTCACAAAAGACAAGAATTGAAGCACAACAAGAGCATCCTAAAGCATGTGAAAATCACATCAAAGCCTAACATACTTCCTATGCATAGGCATTTTATAGGAAAACAAATTGTCAAGACAACCAATAGCTGCCATATGCAAGGAAGAAGAAAGAGACAAGAGCAATCTCAACATCACGAGAGGTGATTTGGTAACATGAAAGTTTCTACCAAAATATTTTCCTCTCTCATAGCAATTACATGTGGGATCGTATTCAAATTCAACAATATAGCTATCCCATAGGATATTATTTTCATGATCCACATGCATGCAAAGTTGATGCTCTTCAAAAATAGTGGGATTATCATCAAATAAAGTCATGACTTCTCCAATCCCACTTTCAGTATTGTTGCAAATATCATATTCATCATGAGGTTTGAACAAATTTTCAAGATCATAAGAAAGATCATCACCCCAATCATGATTATTGCAACAAGTAGTGGACATAGCAAAACTAGCATCCCCAAGCATAGGGTTTTGCATATTTTTAGCATGATTGTCACTAATATGATTTGATGGGGTCATAGTCCCAGGGTAGGGTCATAGGCCTGCCCTATAGGTCCTACCCAAGGACTGCCCTTCTTAAGGGACAAGGCCCTTAGTCAGTTCCGACTGAATTAAGGACTTCCCATCATCCAATCCGTAATGATTCCCCCCATCATCCAGTCGGAGATGAGCATTCGGAGCGTATTAAACTGCCGACTGGATTCCACTCTGTATATCGTAACCTCCCTGGAGGGCAACGGTCGTACGTTTTCATACACCATTATTAGCATTTAAGGCATACGTTACCTGTAATGTAGGCATTTATTCTCCACTACTCCACCCCTGCACACCGGACCGTTGTGAAGGGCAGCATACTCTATATAAGCCGCCCCTCCCCACTGGTGCAGGGGTTAGCATTTCACTGTAATCCATATTTCACTCGACATTAAGCTCCCAAGAGCACCGAGACGTAGGGCTTTTACCTCCACCGTAGAGGGGCCTGAACTCATACAACCTCGCCGTAGCTAAGGCTCTGCCCATCCTTTCGTACCCTACACATCTACTGTCAGACTTATACCCACGACAGTTGGCGCCCACCTTGGGGCAGGCGTCTAAGCGACTTCCGACGAGTTTGCGACTACATTTTTTCATCATGTCGTCCGGTGGAGATTGGTGCATGGGTCAAGAGATCCTCTTCGGCGCACTCTCCTTCATCGTTGACGATTCGGCATGGCTTCGGGATGCGCCTCTCGACGTCGAGGTGCTCCCCAGTCGCGGGGCTAGGCACTTCCGTGTCGGCGCCCGCGGCATCCTTCTTCTCCAGCAGTCGGCTCCGGTGTCGATCTTCGCCCCCGTCACGCATCGCAACAAGCGGTCTCGCCGTCCGCGGCTCCAGCGTTGGGTGCGACACGCCCAGGCGCGCTAGAACGTGTCCTCTCAAGTGGCGGTCCTCGAGTCGGTTGTGGTTGCGCCGCCGTCCCAGCGCTCGGACTCAGTTCCAACTGAGTTGCCTTCCGAGTACTTGGGTCGCGGGCCAGCAGCCGAAGTTCACATGGCCAATTCCCATGAAAGTCCCCGCCAAACTGGTCGGAACGAGCACGAGGTCGGCGAGTCATCCGGCGCTCGCCGTCAGCCCCGCTGTTCTGCCAGTCGACGCACTCGTCAGAGCAACGTGGAGGTGTTCCGCACGCCCGTCCTCAACCTGGCTGCCGCCGCCAAGATAGCCGATTCCCTCCAGCCGACTGATTCACAGGCTGGTAGAGGAATTGAGCAGATCCGTGCCCTGTTGCACACGGCGCAGCAATAGAATTCAGCAGTCTCCCAGTCGCACAACAGGATCCACAATAGTTCTATTCATGCGAACACGCATCGGTCAGTTTTCAGCCCCGATTCTCATCAGCGACACAGAGGAGGCAGCCGTTCCATGAACCCCGAAGATCGTCGCCGTTCACGCACCCCTCCGCGGGGTGGGCCCTAAGGGCCCCGACATCATGATGATCGGCGTTCGGTCGGTGACACTTATGATCCAAGGCCCGACGCAAGAGGGTACATCGCCCAGAGGAAGGTCGACAGGAGTCGAGCCCACCGCGATGGTCACGATAGAGACCGTCCGAGTGGAAGCAGGACCATCATCTCTGGCCCCGAGTGTTTCAGTCGGGCCATCCGTTCGGCTGACATCCCTCCCAACTTCTGATTGGCGACAGGGATCAGCAAGTTTACAGGAGAATCCAAGCCAGAAACGTGGTTGGACGACTACCGGGTGGCGGTCCAAATCGGTGGTGGTGATGACCAGGTCGCCATGAAACATCTCCCCCTGATGCTCGACGGCTCGGCACGAGCGTGGCTGAACCAGTTAGCTCCTTCAAGCATCTACAGCTGGGCAGATCTGGCCCGAGTCTTCATGAGGACGTTCGAGGGGACGTGCAACGCCCTGCTGGTCTCGTGGAGCTCCAGCACTGTGTCCAGAAGCAGAATGAGCCCCTGCGCGATTTCATCCAGCGTTGGACAACCCTCTACCACACGGGGGAGAACGTCACAGAGCACCAAGCAATCTGCGCATTCAAGGCAGACGTGCGGTACAGAGATCTGTACCTGAAGTTCGGTCGGACAGGCGAGATCTCCATGAGCAAGATGATGGAGATAGCGGCACGCTATGCAAATGGCGAAGAAGAGGATCGCATTCGTAGCGGCAAGCATAAAGCTGTCGTCGATGGAGATGGGAACAGGACTCGGAAGCAAAAGCAAAAAGCTCCGTCCACTCCGCAGGCAGAGGCAGCTGCCGTTACAAATGCCAAGTTCAAGGGCAAGGGGAAAGCTCAGTTCACTCCCAAGAAGAAGCAGTTTGGAAACTCCATCCTGGATCAGCCATGTCCCATCCACACGAAGATGGACGAAGAAGGCAACGCCATATTCCCGAAGCACACCACTCGGCAATGTCGCCTCCTGATCCAAGGGTTCGGCGAAGGGCCGCCGAGTGAAAAGGACAACGAACAGGATGATGAGGACAAGGAGGATCCGTTCCCCTAAGTCCATGCAACACTGATGATTTTTGCTGACGTGGAAAGCAAGAGTCATCTGAAGCTGGTGAACAGGGAGGTGAACATGGCCACCCCAACCAACCCCACGTTCCTCAAATGGTCTCAGACTGCGATCACCTTTGACCAGTCGGATCATCCAGCACACGTGCCCACCCCAGGGAGGCAGGCTCTGGTCATCGACCCGGTGGTGGAAGGAGTCCGACTGCGCAAACTCCTCATGGACGGCGGCAGCGGCTTGAACATCATGTACGCCGACACTCTCAAGGGGATGGGCATTCTGATGTCCAAACTTAGCGAGAGTAGCATGCAGTTCCACGGGGTCGTCCCTGGATGAAAGGCCAAGTCACTCGGCCAGATCTCGTTGGACGTCGTTTTCAGCTCCGACAAGAACTTCCGCAAGGAAAAGCTGACATTCGAGGTGGTGGACTTCCAGAGTGCATACCATGCGATTCTGGGCCGTCCGGCGTATGCGCGTTTCATGGCCCGTCCATGTTACGTGTACCTGAAGCTGAAGATGCCAGGTCCCAAAGGTGTGATCACTGTTACAGGCAATCGGCAGCGGGCCGAGGAGTGTCTGCAGCAGGGGTCGAGGATCGCCGATCAGCAGATGGCTATCCTCGAGCTCGACGAATACAAGAAGACAGCCGACCCTGCTGACTTGATGCATTCGAAGAAGCCAGCTTCGGAGTCCGCATTCCAGTCGGCGGGACACACGAAGAAGGTCAGCATCTAGCCGACGGACGACACCGCTGCCCCGACGAACATCTCCACCACCCTCGATCCAAAATAGGAAGTCGAGCTCATCCAATTCCTTCGTGAGAACTGGGACGTCTTCACATGGAAGCCTGCTGACATGCCACGTGTACCCAGGGAGTTGGCTGAGCACCGACTGCATGTGGATCCTACTGCTCGGCCTGTCCGAGAACGCCTGCGTCGGTCTGCCGCACACAAGAGGAAGGCAATCGGAGAGGAGGTGGCTAAACTTTTGGCAGCCAACTTCATTTGTGAGGTACACCACTCCGAGTGGCTCGCCAATGTTGTTATGGTGCCCAAGAAGGACAAGTCTCTCCGAATGTGCATCGACTTCAAGCATCTCAATAAGGTCTGCCCGAAAGACCATTTCCCGCTCCCCCGCATTGATCAAATTGTCGATTCGAATGCGGGTTGCAAGCGTTTGTCATACCTTGATGCCTACTCGGGCTATCATCAGATCCGCTGTATGGCCCCGATGAATTAAAAACAGCCTTCATCACCCCATTCGGGTGCTTCTGCTACATCACTATGCCGTTCGGTTTGAAGAATGCAGGAGCAACTTTTATGTGCATGATCCAAAAATGCCTCCTTGACCAGATCGGTCGAAATGTGGAAGCGTATATGGATGATATCATAGTCAAGTCACGCAAAGGTTCCGACCTGCTGACTGACTTGGCAGAAACATTCGCCAACCTTCGTAGGTACGATATCAAGCTCAACCCTGCCAAGTGTTCATTCGGTGTTCCCAGCGGAAAGTTACTCGGTTTCTTCGTTTCCGAACGAGGGATCGATGTCAACCCCGAAAAGATCGGGACCATCGTCCGAATGGAGCGGCCGGTCAGAATACACGATGTTCAAAGGCTCACAGGTTGCCTAGCGGCTTTGAGCAGGTTTATCAGTCGACTCGGCGAGAAAGCGCTACCTCTGTACCGACTCATGAAGAAATTAGATACTTTCGAGTGGACAGACGAAGCCCAAATTGCATTCGACGACCTCAAAGCCCTGCTTTCCACCCAGCCAGTTCTTACTGCTCCGCTCAGTAAAGAACCCCTTCTTCTGTACATCGCGGCTACAAATCAAGTCGTCAGCACTGTTCTCACAGTCGAACGCGAAGAAGAAGGCAAGGCATACAAGGTTTAGCGGCCAGTGTATTATGTCTCTGAAGTCCTGACTCCTTCCAAGCAGAGGTATCTCCATTATCAAAAGCTTATTTACGGGATTTACATGACTGCGAAGAAGGTGGCTCATTATTTCCAAGACCACTCGGTGACCGTCGTTTCTGATGCTCCGTTGTCGGAAATCCTCCACAATCGGGACGCATCAGGTCGACTGGCGAAGTGGGCAATGGAGATGTTATACTGCGACATCAAGTTCGAGGCCAAGAAAGCTATAAAGTCTCAAGCCCTAGTTGACTTCATAGCAGAATGGGTAGAACAACAGCAACCGACCCACATCTACTCGGCTCATTGGACAATGTTCTTCGATGGCTCCAAGATGTTGAATGGCTCCGGCGCTGGCGTTGTGATCATATCGCCAAAAGGTGACAAACTCAAGTATGTGTTGCAGATACATTTCGATTCCTCCAACAACGAGGCAGAGTATGAAGCTCTCCTTTATGGATTGCGCATGGCCATCACACTCGGCGTCCGTCGCCTGATGGTCTATGGCAATTCAGATTTGGTGGTTAATCAAGTGATGAAGGAGTGGGACATAAGGAACCCCACCATGACTACATACTCCAACGCAGTGAGGAAGCTCGAGAAAAAGTTTGAAGGTCTGGAACTCCACCATGTTCCGCGACTGAAAAACCAAGCAGCTGATGAGTTGGCGAAACTTGGATCCACTCGGAGACCAGTCCCGAGTGATGTCTGTCTCGAGCACCTACACCTTCCCTCAGTTAAAGAAGATCCCTTCACACAGGAACCGGTACAACCAAAGAGCTCGACAGATCCAACTGAAGTCGAGGTCCCCGCTGTGGTTGATCTGATCATGGAGATTCTCGCTATCATCCCCGATTGGACTATGTCGTTCATTGCGTACATCCTAAGGCGAGAATTACCAGAAGATGAGGTCCAAGCCAGACAGATCGTCCGCAAGTCAAAGTCGTTCACCGTCATTGATGGCCAGTTGTACAAAGAAAGTGTTTCAGGCGTCCTTCAACGATGCATCTCCCCTGAGGAGGGGCAGTTAATCCTGGAAGAAATTCACTCGGGAACTTGCGGTCATCATGCCTCCTCAAGAGCAATCGTCGCCAAAGCATTCAGAGCTGGTTTCTTCTGGTTGCAGGCGAATGAAATGGCGAAGGATATGGTCGACCGATGCGAAGGCTGTCAGTTCTACTCGAACAAGTCTCACAAGCCAACGTCTGCACTGAAGACAATCCCCCTTGTTTGGTCGTTTGCAGTGTGGGGATTAGATACAGTCGGTCCATTCAGGACAGGCCAAGGTGGATTCACGCATCTGTTGGTGGCAGTCGACAAGTTCACCAAGTGGATTGAAGCCAAACCCATCAAGAAACTCGACGCCCTTACGGCCATCAAGTTTGTCAGGGACATCATCTCCAGATTCGGGGTACCGCACAGAATAATCACTGACAATGGCACAAACTTTGACTCGGACAGATTCAAAGGTTTCTGTACAGGCCAAGGTATCCGAGTGGATTTTGCATCTGTGGCGCATCCCCAAACAAACGGGCAAGCAGAGCGGGCGAATGGACTTATTCTTCAAGGGTTGAAGCCTCGACTCCAGCGGGAAGTTGGACATGCTGCCGGCGCATGGGTCATCGAGCTACCTTCGGCGTTGTGGGGCCTCCGCACAACTCCAAATAGATCTACAAGACGATCCCCGTTCTTCCTCGTTTACGGAGCAGAGGCAGTCCTTCCGAGTGACTTGCTTCACAACTCTCCACGAGTCGAACTCTTGTCCGAAGCCGAAGCAGAGCAAGCCAGGCAAGACGGAGTGGATCTTCTAGAAGAGGAGCGCGAGATGGCACTCACTCGCTCAACCATCTATCAACAAGATCTGCGGCAATTTCACGCGCGGCACATCAGGAGTCGTACATTCCAAGCAGGCGACCTGGTGCTCCGAGTGGATCAGCAGAGACCTCACAAGTTGGCTCCCGCTTGGGAAGGACCCTTCATCATCTCCAAGGTGCTGAACAACGGAGCATATCGACTCTATAACCTCGACAGGGAAACGGATGAGCCGCGAGCATGGAACGGAGATCTCCTGAAGCGCTTCTACACGTGACCGCCGAATGGGGCAATGTAAAGAACAAGTATCATTGAAGTAATACAAAGCAGATTGATTTTTTGCAGATTCAAAATTCTTCCGCGTTGGCAGACTCCGGTCTCAGAAAAAAAAAACTTAGCCGCGATCCAGAATCGCCTAAGTACAAACTTTCTCCGAGTGTGCACTAAACGTCACACTCGAGGACTTAGCTGCGATCCAGAATCGCCTAAGTACAGACTTTCTCCGAGTGTGCACTAAACGTCACACACGGGGACTTAGCTACGATCCAGAATCGCCTAAGTACAAACTTTCTCCGAGTGTGCACTAAACGTCACACTCGGGGACTTAGCTGCGATCCAGAATCGCCTAAGTACAAACTTTCTCCGAGTGTGCACTAAAGGTCACACTCGGGGACTTAGCTGCAATCCAGAATTGCCTAAGTACAGACTTTCTCCGAGTGTGCACTAAACGTCACACTCGGGGACTTAGCTGCGATCCAGAATCGCCTAAGTACAAACTTTCTCCGAGTGTGCACTAAACGTCACACTCGGGGACTTAGCTGCGATCCAGAATCGCCTTAGTACAAACTTTCTCCGAGTGTGCACTAAACGTCGCACCCGGGGACTTAGCTGCGATCCAGAATCGCCTAAGTACAAACTTTCTCCGAGTGTGCACTAAACGTCGCACTCGGGGACTTAGCTGCGATCCAGAATTGCCTAAGTACAAAAATTGTCTCCGAGTGCGCACTAAATGTCACACTCGAGGGCTTAGCTGCGATTAAGAATCGCCTAAGAAAAAAGCTTCCTTCGAGTGTATCCTAGAGATCCACTCGGAGGCTTAGCAGACCCTCATTGAGGCTCATGTGGATGTCGAGACAACTGACAACTACATGAGTATCAACTCGCTCTGAGTGCGCACGAGATGCCGCACTTGGGGACTTAGCTGCGATCCAGAATCGCCTAAGTAAAAAAGCTTCCTTCGAGTGTATCCTAGAGATCCACTCGGAGGCTTAGCAGACCCTCATTGAGGCTCATGTGGATGTCGAGACAACTCACAACTACATGAGTATCAACTCGCTCCGAGTGCGCACGACATGCCGCACTCGAGGACTTAGCTGCGATCCAGAATCGCCTAAGTAAAAAGCTTCCTTCGAGTGTATCCTCGAGATCCACTCTGAGGCTTAGCACACCCTCATTGAGGCTCATGTGGATGTGAAGACAATTAACAATTACATGCTCCGCATGTTTGCCATTGGCTTCACCAAGAAACGCCAAACAAAAACCACGAGCTCAAATCATGTCAGAAAATATACATGGCGAAAGAACACCAAAATATTCGATTCGAATTCAACGTTTGATCTACGATAGTCGGCTCGGTGTGGATCAAGCTTACCCACACCGAACCGTGAATGTGACGGCCAACAGCAGTGGCCCAAGTTTGATACAGATACCACTCGGCATAACGAGGTAAAGTGTTTCAAACGTGATCAGGACTGGCACCAGGACTAGCAGGCTCCACAAAAGTGTCAAGGTCGATCCCGTCTGTGATGCGAGTGGCGGTCTCAAGGAAGGTCTCCATGAAATCTTCGAATCGAAGCTTCTTGGTGTTGGCGACCTGCAACGCCTTCAGCTTCTCTTCGCGAGCTTCCTTGCAGTGCACTCGGACCAGCGATAGCGCCACGTCCGCACCACACCGAGCGGCAGATTTCTTCCACGCCTGCACTCGGTTTGGGACGTCCTCCAGCCGAGTCATCAGCCCTTCTATCTCCTGTCGGGAATCGTCTTCGGGCCACAACTCCTTGTCGATCCGGCCGATGACTTCTCTCAGACGGCCGATGAAAGGCCCCACTCTTCCAAGGCGAATATGTGCTCGGAGCATGTCCCGATTCGCTTCGTCACCGAGTGGAACGTTCGGAACAACCGACCGTTCAATGTCGGCTGCTTCAGCCTCAGCGTCCAGACAAAAATCTTCAAAGAAAAGAAGAGTAGAAAGTAAGCGCAGAATGAATTACAAAGTCAAGAAGCACTCGGCAAGAAGCTTACCACCGAGCAGTGCAATCATCTTCCTCGCCCAGTCGTTGACATACTTCTCCTGCGAAATGCATTGATGGTTCATCACCTGCATTTGACCCATCAGTTCACTTCTTTGCTTGCCCATTTTCTCAATTTCGGCCACCAATGCCTTGTTGGTCTCCCGGGACTCCTCCAAAGACTTCTCTCGGTCAGCAAGTGCCACCTTCACACCAGCTAAGTCATTCACAGCTTCCTCAAATTCCGCAGCAAGCTGAATCTTTTCAGCCTTCAGAGCATTGTACGCTGATCCCATTTCGCAAGTCTTCTGCAAATCAGCGCAAAGAAGAGATCAGACACATTCAACAAGGAAAACAATAAAAGTTCAAAATTCTTCAGACCCCTGCCGACGCAAGCAGTCGACAGCGGTCTCGAGGACTACACCCAATGGGTTCACTAAGAGTGACCCCACTAGCATGAAGCTCGAACAGGTCCGCCCTATTGAGCTACATAACAAAAACAAGCCTATGAGGCTACTACTACCCGACCTGAGTAAAATTACTCTCGGGGACTACTTCCAGTGGGTGCACTAGGAGTGCCCCCACTGGTATCATTCGGACAGATTAGTTCTGATCCAATTAAGTCAAGGGAAATGTATATAAAGACAACTGCCGGTGCAAGCACTCGACAGAAGTCTCGGGGACTACACCCACTGGGTTCACTCGGAGTGGACCCACTTCAAAATAATCCTACTGTATCCGAGTATATCTCTTAAACCCCCAGTGGGTTACAAGAGGAAAGCAAATACTTACTAGCGCACTTACTAAGATATCATCCCGGAGCTCCTAGCTTCTCTTGTACAAAGATGCGATGGAGTCGTACGCCCCCTTGGCATCACCCGCCATCAACTCCACCTGCACCATGGCCGCCTTGGCGGCTCCCACTTGATCTCCCAGGAGGTGTTGGGCGTTGTACTAGACGGTCGACGGACCCAGCACGACAGGAGACTCCTTGGGCATCCCAAGTCCTGCCCCAGTCGGTTCAGCCGCGATGAGCACCGTCTCAGTCGACGGCATCGTCTCGGTCGGCGGCGCGTCCATGGCGGGGGAGGTAGCAGATGGAAAAACCTCAAGGACAGGCACCGAAGCTTGCCCGGACCTCTTCTGGTCATCCTCCTCCAGATGAATCACCTCCGAAGGAAGCCCGACTGAATGACGTGAGACCACGGAAAAAGGGCAAGATTAAAGACAGAATTCGCGAAACAATAATGCAAACTCTCAGAGTCTTCACGACGTACCTTGGTGGGATGTGGCAACGTTATCCGTATCCATGGGATCGTCTTCCTGGCGTGGCAGAGAGGTGGCGGAGGTAGCAGCTCTGTCGAGTAAAATCCACTCGACCAATAAGCATGAGTTCAGTCAAATACTGAAAGGAGACGGGAGAATACCAGTTGGTCCACGCCTGCACAAGATACAGTTGACAACATCAGACGTCAAACGGTGATGCAAGAAAAAGCGGCAAATCTAAGGGAATTGTAAGCACTCGGCAAGATATGCTCACCTCATTCGGAGGAGGGTTGTCAGCGCGGAAGGGCTTCACTCGCCGGGCTCCTCTGGGGTTATCGCAGGCGCCTGTGATGCCGCGGACCCACGCCGTCACAACCTCCCCGGTCACGCATTCGGGATGAGTCCGAGTGGAGTCCCCAGGCCTCGCGTAGTGCCACATGGCGTGGTGTCGAGCTTGCAGAGGCTGGATGCGCCGACCTAGAAAAGTCTCTAGCAGATCTGTGCTGGTGACTCCCTTGCGGACGACATCTATCAACGCTTCGACCGGAGGTTGGATCTGGATCTTTTCCATCTTCGTGAGCGCAAGATGCATGGGCGGAGCCGGTCGGTCTAGACTAAAAGGTGGCAGCCCAGTTGCGGCATTCGGACAGGCGATGTCCTGGCAATAGAACCAAGTCGACTACCAGTTCTTAACAGACTCGGACAACTGAAGAGCGTGGTAGCTACTTTTGCTTTTCTTCTGGAAGCCTAAGCCCAATCAAAGCTGGAGGATATGAGTTTTGTCGTCCGACTGGCTAAGTTTTTTGACGGTTTGGGATCTAGCGGAGAAGATGTACTTAAAGAGCCCCCAATGGGAAGGACAACCGATAAAGCACTCGCAAAGCACGACGAATGCAGAAAGATGAGCTATCGCGTTAGGAGTAAAGTGATGGAGCTGCACCCCGAAGTGGCTCATGATACCTCTGAAGAATGGATGAGGAGGCAGAGAGAAGCCCCGGTACACGTGACTGAGCAGCAAGACGCGCTCCCCCTCCTGGGGCGCCGGCTCCGTCTCGCCCTCCGCAGGCAGCCTCCACGACTTGTTGGCGATCATACCTTGCTCCACCAGCTCCAGCAGGTCATCCGTCGTCATGGTGGAGGGGAGGAAATCCCCCTGGATCCAACCCGCCGGCAATGCCCGCTGTCGCCGCTGAGCAGGAGCCGCCGCCTTCTTCTTCTTCTTCTACGACTCAAGCTTGCTCATCTGCCCCTTCATCATGGTGGAGGTTGCAGATCCGCGGGGGAGGAGAGGAAGGAGGAGGCTTGGAGTGCGCAGGGTGCTACGGGAGAAGCGGGGCGAGTGCGAGTAATCAGGAGAGCACAACGAGAAACCCTCACCGGGGAGGTTTAAATAAGCTTCCGACTGGGTCACTAACAGGTGGCCCCGAAATCTTATCCCCCGACCGGCTGCTGCGATATTAGTGGAGGAGATGAAGGCACGGTAATTGAGGCGGCAGAAACTACTCGACGATGATGCCGTCATCCCCGCTGAGCGCGCGGCAACCGAAATTTGAGGATCCTGGAAAATCCGTCGCTGTCAGTTGACCGGTCACGTCGAAAGATTCCGCGGAAGCACTCGGTCTCTGACGGTTCATTTCACAGATATATCCACTCGGATCACTGGTCAAGAGGATAGAATAGATCGAGGCAAACCACGCAAAAGTCGCATCCATACCAGTCGGATCCGCATTCCAGGCATCACTTCGTCGTTCCAACCCCGATCCATTCGGGGACTAATGATGAGGTCATAGTCCTAGGGTAGGGTCATAGGCCTGCCCTATAGGTCCTACCCAAGGACTACCCTTCTTAAGGGACAAGGCCCTTAGTCAGTTCCGACTAAATTAAGGACTTCCCATCATCCAGTCGGTAATGATTCCCCCCATCATCCACTCGGAGATGAGCATTCGGAGCATATTAAACTGCCGACTGGATTCCACTCTGTATATCGTAACCTACCTGGAGGGCAACGGTCGTACGTTTTCATACACCTTTATTAGCATTTAAGGCATACGTTACCTGTAACGTAGGCATTTATTCGCCACTATTCCACCCCTGCGCACCGGACCGTTGTGAAGGGCAGCGTACTCTATATAAGCCGCCCCTCCCCACTGGTGCAGGGGTTAGCATTTCACTGTAATCCATATTTCACTCGACATTAAGCTCCCAAGAGCACCGAGACGTAGGGCTTTTACCTCCACCGTAGAGGGGCCTGAACTCATACAACCTCGCCGTAGCTAAGGCTCTGCCCATCCTTTCGTACCCTATACATCTACTGTCAGACTTATACCCACGACAGGATTTATAGTGAAATCATTGCAATCATGCTTTTCATCCAAGGAGCCCTCGTGAATCACTTCATGAATTTCTTCCTCACAATTTTTAGATTCACGCATCTTACGCAAAACTCCAAAGAAATAATCAATTTCCCTCAACTCAATAGCAATTTGTTCCAAACGAGTGGGTCTCATAAAGAGACTAGCTAGTGGATGATGATCCATATCACTAGATTTTCAACAAGCGAAGATGCAAGCATATTGAGGGCACATGGCACACAAGCGAACAGAAAGCAAGCGAGAGAAAAGGGCGAACGAAAATGGCAAAGGAGAAAGGCAAATGAAAATGGCAAATGTCAAGTGGGGGAGAGGAAAACGAGAGGCAACTCGCAACAAAAGTAAATGCAACAGAAGAGTTTGTGAGACCTACTTGGATAGATCTTGATTTCTCTTCCCCGGCAATGGCGCCAGAAATACTTCTGATGTTTGTTGTGTATCCCTGGCAATGGTGCCAGAAATACTTCTGCTACTGCACAAAAGACCTTCCAATGGCGCCAGAGATAGGCACGTCGACGGGAGAATACTTGGCTTGATCTTTATGTTGTGGCTATGCCTTAAGGGACTTCCTAGGAAACTATGCGAAGGATTTCCCCCGTGGCCTTGGAGCTTTGCGTTGGTGTTCCCTCGAAGCGGAAAGGGTGATGTAGCACAGCGACGGTAAGTATTTCCCTCGGTTTGAGAACCAAGGTATCAATCCGGCGGAAGAGTATCTCAAGATCCTGCACAAACACAAAAGCTTGCACCCAACGCTATGAAGGGGTTGTCAATCCCTTATAGATTGTTTGCCAAGTGAGAACTGAAAGCAACAAAGTAACAAAGCAAAGTAAAAGCGGAGTTGTAAACGATGGATGTGAATAGACCCGGGGGCCGTAGTGTTTACTAGTGGCTTCTCTCATGAAAGCAAGTAGACGGTGGGTGAACAAATTACTGTCGAGCAATTGATAGAACTGTGCAGAGTCGTGACGATATCTATGCAATGATTATTTCTATAGGCATCATGTCCGAAACAAGTAGACCGATACTGTCTGCATCTACTACTATTACTCCACACGTCGACCACTATCCAACATGCATCTAGTGTATTAAGTCCATAAGAACAGAGTAACGCCTTAAGCAAGATGACATGATGTAGAGGGATAATCTCAAACCAATGATAAAAACCCCATCTTTTTACCCTTAATGGCAACTGCTAGATGTGTGCATTGCTGCCCCTACTGTCACTGGGAAAGGCCACCACATGGCAGAACCCAAAACCAAGCACTTCTCCCATTGCAAGAATCATAGATCTACTTGGCCAAACAAAACCCAAGACTCGGAGAGACTTACAAGGATATCAAATCATGCATATAAGAAATCAACAAAGACTCAAATATATATCATAGATAAACTGATCACAAGTCCACAATTCATCGGATCTCGACAAACACACCGCCAAAGAAGATTACATCGGATAGATCTCCATGAAGATCATGGAGAACTTTGTATTGAAGATCCAAGAGAGAGAAGAAGTCATCTAGCTACTAACTACGGACCCGTAGGTCTGAAGTGAACTACTCACGATTCATTGGAGGGGCGATGATGATGATGAAGAAGCCCTCCACCTCCAAAGTCCCCTCCGGAAGGGCGCCGGGAAGGGTCTAGATGAGATCTCGCGGAAACGGAAGCTTGCGGCGGCGGAAAAGTATTTTCGAGGCTCCCCTTATTTTTTGCGGAATATTTGGGAATATATAGGTGCAAGACCTAGGTCAGGAGGCGGCCAGGGAAGCCACAAGCTTGCCCACCGTTGCCTCCCCCCTGGTGGCGAGGTGGGAGCTTGTGGGCTCCCTGGGGCCCACCTGGCCTGGCCCAAAGGCTCCCTGGACTTCTTCCATTCGGGAAAAAATCATTTCGGGGTTTTTCTTCCGTTTGGACTCCGTTCCAAAATCACATCTGAAAAGAGTCAAAAACATGGAAAAACAGGAACTGGCACTTGTCACTGAATCAATAAGTTAGTCCCAAAGAAGATATAAAAAGGTACATAAAACATACAAAGAAGACAAGATAACATCGTGAAACCATCAAAAATTATAGATACGTTTGAGAAGTATCAGGGTACAGCGGGTTGTGGGAGAGTGGACCACTGAATATAGATGGGGGAAGGTGATGGAGGTGTTGGTGAAGATGATGGAGGTGTTGGTGTAGATCACCGTCACACGAGGATGTCCCGGGCGGCGTTCCGGCGCCACCGGGAGAGAGGGAGAGAGAGCCCCCCCTTCTTCTTATTCTTCCTTGACCTCCTCCCTAGATGGGAGAAGGGTTTCCCCTCTGGTCCATGGTCTCCATGGAGGCGGAGGGGCGAGAGCCCCTCCGAGATTGGATCTCTCTCTCTCTCTCTCTCTCTCTATGTGTCCTTCTGTTTCTGCGCTCCCAGATTCTGGCTTTCACCGTTTCTTAAATTCCCGGAGATCCGTAACTCCGATTGTGCTGAAATTTTAACACAATTTTCTTCCGGATATTAGCTTTCTTGCGGCAAAAGAAGGGCCCCAACCGCCTTAGGGATTGTTCACAAGCCTGCCAGCCGCGCCCTAGGGGGGTCGCGCCTCCTGGCCTTGTGACCCCCTCGGGCATCGTTTCGCGTTGATTCTTCTTCCCAAAAATCATAAATATTCCATAAAAAATCACCGTACGTTTTTGTTGCGTTTGGACTTCGTTTGGTATGGATATTCTGCGAAACAAAAAACATGCAACAAACAGGAACTGGCACTGGGCACTCGATCAATATGTTAGTCCCAAAAATAGTATAAAAAGTTGCCAAAAGTATATGAAAGTTGTAGAATATTGGCATGAAACAATCAAAAATTATAGATACGATGGAGACGTATCAAACGGCAATGCAATTATTTCTATAAAATCTATACGCCATCGTGCTCTAAAAGATATAAGTGAAGTATTAGAGCAACCGCTAAGCTCAAAAGATAAAAGTGAAGCACAAAGAGTATTCTAATAAATCATGGTTATGATGTGTATATATCAACTGGGTGTATTCATATAACAAGGATTGTTTAAAACTAAAAACAAAAAGCAAACAATGCTCCAAGCAAAACTCATATCGTGCGATGAATATAAATGTAGCACCAAGTGACATATCGATGGATTAAGATGAAAGAGGGGATGCCTTCGAGGCCATCCCCAAGATTAGCCACTTGATTATTCCTATAATGTTACCTTGGGTGCCTTGGGAATCCCCAAACTTAGACTCTTGCCGCTTCTTATTCCTTCGTCCAACCGATAACGCCAAAACTTGAAAACTTCAGCACACAAAACTCAACAGAAACTTCGTGAGATCCATTAGTATAATAAACATATCAAATACTTTAGGTACTGTTATAAGTTTATTCATATTCTATTATTTCATATGGTATTGTATTGTAACTTCCTCATGACTTATACCCCCCGATAAAATCCATAGCATCATCAAAACAAGTAAACTATGCAAGCAAAAAACAGAATCTGTCTAAAATAGAACAACAGGTAATGATATAGTTAAGTACCATACTTCTGTAACTCCACAAATTCTGAAAAAGTAAGAAAACCTTGTGAATTTCTATATCAATGCGGTATAAAAAAGTTAGATGAAAAAGACGTTCTAGTAAAATCAGATAAATTCTGCACTGGACGCTAAAGTTTCTGTTTTTGCATCCCATCAATTCTACTATTATCCAAATCATCCCAAAGGCTTTACTTGGCACAAACACTAATTTATACACAAAAACACAATGACAAAAATCATGTTATCACACACAAATAGAAAGTAAAAACAAAAATATAAAGATAACTATTGGGTTGCCTTCCAACTAGCGCTATTGTTGTATGCCCCTAGCTAGGCATAATGCATATGATCAAGTGTTGTAATCTTTTACACTCCACCCATAAGTATCCCTCATGATAGATTCATAAGGTGGTTTGATTTTATTTCTAGTTAAGTGTTCCATGCCTTTCTTCAATGGGAATTGGAACCATATATTTCCCTCTTTCATATCAAATAATGAACCTATAGTGCATACAAAAGGTCTCCCAAGTATTATTTGACAAGATGGGTTGCAATAAATATCAAGAACTATAAAATCTACAAGCACGTAATTTCTATTAGCTATTATTAGAACATCACTTATTCTTCCCAAAGGTTTCTTGATGGTAGAGTGAGCAAGATGTAGATTCAGGGAACACTCATGAATATTAGTAAGACCAAGCATGTCACATAAAGATTTAGGTATAGTTGAAACACTAGCACCTAGATCACAGAAGGCATTGCATTCATGTTCTTCGATCTTGATTTTAATAGTAGGTTCTCATTCATCATATAACTTTCTAGGGATTGAGACTTCTAACTCAAGTCTTTCATCATAGGCTTTTAACATAGCTTCTGCTATATGTTGAGTAAAAGCTTTGTTTTGTTCATAAGCATTGGGTGAGATAATAATGGATTGCGGAAAGTAAATACATTCTACTAAATATAAATTATCATAATTAAAATCCTTGTGATCCAGGGTAGTGGGCACATCGCTAGTTAAATTTTTAACCTCTCCAAACCCACTTTTTCAGTTTTAGCATTAGAATCATCACCCTCCAAGAAATTAGGACGCTCTCTAACAAGAGTTCATTCATCTGCAGTCCCTTTTTTCATTTATTTTCAAATAAGTAAACAAATATTGAATAGGATAAGTACCAAGTACTTTAAGATCTTCATCATGATTCCGATAAAAACCGGGTGGAAGAGATTTTTCTAGGAATTCCCGCTTAGCTTTGAACTTGGCGGACCTCTCCCGACTTTCATTCATAGATAATTGGATAAATTTAATAGTCTCATTAAAGTCATGATTTGGTGGAAAAGTCTTATCTTTAAGATTTTCTACATCAAGAGCAATCATATCCATATTCCTAGCCAAACCATCAATCCTACGCAACTTTTCTTCTACCATAGTATTGAAAACTTTTTGAGAACTAATGAATTCTTGTATTATCAATATTAGGGGATAACTTATTATTATTGGTATAAGGATTCCCATAAAAACTGCCATAAGAGTTGTCATAACCATTAGAGGTGTTACTGGGATATGGCCTAGCAATTAAATTACCCTTATAGGCATTATTGCTAAAAAATGCGAGATAAAATTCACATAAATGGCATTGTAATTTTGATCAATGAAACTAGACAAGGGCATGTCATTAGGATCAACATGAGCATTTTTATTAGCAACCAAATTCATAATAGCATCAACTTTTTCACTCAAAGTAGCGATTTTCTCAAGAGAGTTTACCTTCTTACCATTTGGAGCTCTTTCGGTATGGCATTGAGAGTAGTTGGTCATGATGTTGTCCAGAATTTTGGTGGCCTCTCCTAAGGTCACCTCCATGAAGGTACCACCTACGATAGAATCTAGAAGATTTCAAGATACAAAGTTTAGTCCAACATAGAAGTTTTGGATAATCATCCACAAGTTTAAACCATGAATAGGGAAATTTCTAATCATTAATTCCATCCTCTCCCAAGCTTGTGAAACATGTTCATGATTGTGTTGTTTAGAATTCATTCTTTGATTTCTAAGGGAGATGATCTTATCAGGAGGAAAATTCTTGGTAACAAAAGAATTTTTACAGTTATCCCATGTTCCAACTATTACGTGGTAAAGATGAGAACCAAGATTTAGCTTTATCTCATAAAGAAAAAGGAAAAAACTTTGATTTCACAATATGATTATCCACGTCCTTTTTATTTTGCATATCACAAAGTTCAACAAAGGTATTCAGATGAGCAGCGGGATCCTCATTAGGACTTCGTGAAAATTGCTCTTTCATGACAAGATTCGGCAATGCAGTATTTATATCGTAAGCCTCCACACTAGTGGTGGGTGGTACAGGAGTACTAATAAAATCATTGTTATTGGTATTTGAGAAGTTACACAACTTAGTAGTATCTTGAGACATGATGACCGAGCAAGCAACGTAACAAGCAGGACAAGTAAACTAGCATGTAAAGCGAGAAAAGAAGTAAACTAGCAACTAGCAAAGATTAAAAAAAGTAGTTTTTGATTTTTATGAAGCAAGCAAAATATAAAAGCAAATAAAAATAAGAACAATTGAATGATAATTTGTGTGAAGTTACTTGATAGTAGGTTGATGATACTTCCCGGCAACGGTGCCAGAAAACCTTCCTGATACTTGTGATCGGCGTTGGTTTCTCCTTGAAAAGGAACGAGTGATCCACCACAACATAGTTAAGTATTTCCCTCAGTAGAGAACCAAGGTTTATCGAACCAATAGGAGTAACAACCAACTCCTGTCTTCTGCCGCTACACACAAGAGAAAACAAACACTTGCAACCAACGCGGGCAAGAGGGTTTCAATCCCCTTGTCTTGTTATTTGCAAACAAGTAAGTGATGTGGTTGGAAGTTGCAAGGTGAAAATTAAATAAAGGCAACAAGGAAATTGTAGTGTTTGTAAACTTATCAGTGAATAGACCCGGGGGGCATAGTTTTCCCTAGTGGCATCTCTCATGAAAGCACGCATACGGTGGGTAAACAACTTATTGTTGGGCTATTGATAGAAAAGCACATAGTTATGTGATATTCACGGAAATTATCATGTGCATATAGGCATCACATCCATAACCAAATAGGATGACTCCTACCTGCACCTATTACTATTACTCCACCAATTGACCGCTATTGAGCATGCATCTAGAGTATTAAGTAAAATAAAGTAATGCTTGGAGAACATTGACATGATGTAGACAAAGAGAATTTAATTAATTTGAACTATAACTCCATCTTTTATCCTTAGTGAAAACAATACAAAGAAATATCATTTCCCCTTTTTGTCACTAGGATATAGAAATCTGTCACATTGAACCCACTAGAACACACCCTCTCACTGAAGAAATTTCAACCTACTTGGCCAAAGCAAACCAATAGACCGGAGAGATCTATGAAGCTATGATGATCATGCACATAAGAATAATATTTAGAATTCAGAGAAGACTCAAATATTTATCATGAATAATATAAACATAAATCCACAATTCATTGGATCCCAACAAATGCACCGCACAAAAGAATTACATCGGATAGATCAAAGCAAAGATGTGATGATCACTGTATTGAAGATCAAGATCAAGAGAGAGAGAGAGAGAGAGAGAGAGCCATCTATGTACTAACTACGGATCCATAGGTCTATGGTGAACTGCTCACACATCACCATGAGAGCGGCAAGCATGATATGTAGGCCCTCCATGATCGATCCCCCCTCCGTCAGGGCCGCAAAAGGCTCTAGATGGGCACACAGCGGAACAGAGACTTGCGATGGTTAAAAAGTGTTTTGGGAGGCTCCCTAGGGTTTTTGGGTTATATGTGAATTTATAGGACGAAGAGGTATGCCAGGAGGCAACCGAGGGGAGCACAAGGCAACAGGGCGCACCCTAGTCCCTAGTCGCGTTGTGTTGCCTCGTGCCTCCCTCATGAGGCTTCTCGCCTGCTCCCGAGGTTGTCATGTCTTCTTTTGGTCCAAAAAAATCACCAAAATGTTTCCTGGCAATTGGATTTCATTTGGTACTGTAAAACTGAAAAGCCAAAAACATGTAGAAAACAACAACTGACACTCGACACTGGGTCAAGAGGTTAATGCTCAAGAACAATATTAAATGGTAAATACTCCCAAAAAGTATCCTAGAATGATAATATAATAGCATGGAACAATCAAAAACTGTAGATACGTTGGAGACGTATCACACACCACAAGCAAGGAAACTTACGGAGGAACCCTAACCGCCTAGGAGCCCAAGCACCAAGAGTAACAAGTCAATGGTGAACATATCTTGCAGGGAGCACGAATTAGTTTGGCTAAAGTGTAAATTGGGTCTTACTCCCTAAATCTCCAATGTTTCAATAAGTTTGTGTGGAGGAGATAAGAGCAATGAGAAAAATGGGGTCTGGCAACGATGGAGGTCAACAAAACATTAGGGTTAATGATGAATGTGGAAGGAGGAGGATTTTATAGTGTTCTTGGACGGTTAGGCATTTCTGTCCATTGGACCCCGTTCGCACTGGTTAAATCATCCACGTTTGGACGGGGTATCGAGGAGCTAAAACACCATCTCATGCACATGGTGGCCCAGAACCCTGTGCACACAGGGAATTCAGAAAGTTTAGCGGTACTCGTGCTCACGGGGGGAGAAAGACCTCATGCACACACTGTATCCAGAAAGTTACCGACCACCCCGTACGCACGGAGTAAAAGACCTAGTGCACACGCAGTGTCCAGTAAGTTCCTGTTAAGAATTCAAGGATACCACCAACAAGTAAATTAACAAGAAATTATATGTGGTAGGATTGGGAGGACTAGTTTGTATGTTTGGATGCAGACTCACGCGGCATCCATCCACGATGACCCTCTTAATAGTGCGGTTTTTCCTACGACTCAAATCAAACCAAAATAAAAAAAACTTCGTGTCATTGGGAAAACCACACCTTTGATCTTTTTTTAAATGGCGGGTCACACAACTCCAACATCATCTTCATGGAACCAATATCGTGAGATAAACTTTAGCAACCAATATTCGTTCCACTCACCATACTATCATCACACCAAAATATAATTAAGTGTCACTCGCACTTTCGTCCTCTCCCTTAGGGCGTGTGTGGTAGCCTGCATGGAGAATGTATGAGCCCAAAAGTTCCCTCCCCGATCCACTTTTCGCTGTTTGGTAGGGTGTATGGGCTGAGGAGAGCATGCATCAACTGATGCAAAAAAAGGGCCTCAGCATAGCTGAGCCCAGCACCCCCGCAGAGGCGAGCTGAGGCGAGCTATGCTGAGCCCATGCACCCTGTCGCCCCGTCGCTCACCCCCTGCGCCTCGCCCCGTCGCCCCGTCGCTCCCCCCCCCCCCCCGCGCCTCGCCCCATCGCCCCGTCGCTCCCCCCTGCGCCTCGCCCCGTCGCCCCGAGCTCCGGCGGCCCCCCTCCCCCCCTGCGCCGAGCCCAAGCGCCGGCGGCCCCCCTCCCCCACTGCGCCGAGCCCGAGCTCCGGCGGCCCCCTCCCCCCTGCGCCGAGCCCGAGCTCCGGCGGCCCCCCTCCCCCACTGCGCCGAGCCCGAGCTCCGGCGGCCCCCCTCCCCCCTGCGCCGAGCCCGAGCTCCGGCGGCCCCCCTCCCCCCCTGCGCCGAGCCCGAGCTCCGACGGCCCCCTCCCCCACTGCGCCGAGCCCGAGCTCCGGCGGCCCCCCTCCCCCCCCCCCCCCTGCGCCGAGCCCGAGTGCACCTCCCTCCTCTTCCTCCCTCGCAGTGCACCTCTTCCTCCTCCCTCTTCCTACCAAACACAGTCTCATCCAAACATGTCACAACACATGCATGACCACCAAACAACTGAAGATGAATGTATTCATCATGTCTATACTTAGCATGCATCAACAGGGAACAACTATGCTAGGGTGAGAACAGCTGCCAAACACACCCTTAGTTAAGTCCTAGTCAATATTTTTGTGCCCCAAAGGAGAAGTCAAGCCATAATGAGGGAACTTGATCCACACGTGGCTGAAGAGTTTGGTAGTTCGAAGGAAGTAGAAGCAAAACCTCCTTTCTTTCTGTCCCAACCTCCAAAGTTCTTCCGTATATGACATAGTCAATTGGATTACAGCAACGAGTAAGGAGATTGACAGATCATTCCACCCCTTCTACCCGAAGATAGGTAATATGTTCTCATAGAATGTTGTTCCCACTTTTCTCTAAAGGGAGCAACCAACGAGTGATCCCAATCTCCGGTAGAGTACAAGAGATCAATCGAGCGTCCCTTTGTGCTCCTTTTCCACCAAGCACAAAAGTTTAAGGAGACCTAGGTCTGCAACTGACATTTTGTTGAAACTAATGATTTTTTTAATGTGAAATATTTTGATGAAGAGTTTTTAAAACCATTTTTGGAATTGATGAACATTTTTTATATCTCATGAATTATATGATTTTCCACACATTTATAAATATGCATGATTTTTTGAAGTCATGAACATATTTTCATTTCTTGAACTTTTGTAATAAAATTATTTGTATTTTTTAAATATGCGATCATTTTATTGAATCGTGGTCATTTTTGTGAATCTGTAATTTTTTAAATACTTCTTTAATATTTTTTGGAAAATTTACATATTATTCAATTTGGAACTTTTTTCGAATATTGAATTATTTTAAATAAGAGCAAACAAAAAGTAAAAGAGAGAAACGAAAAAAAAAACTGGGGGCCTCTCGCCCCGCCCATGGGGCGCTAGTGTGTTGCCGAAAAAAGAGGTATTTGCCGCTGCAGGGGGCCCTCCCACTCACACGGGGGCGCCCGACTGGGCTGGACCAGATTTATTTTTTGTCTAAAAAAATTAGATAAATCTTGTTTTTCTGTTTCTTTTTTTCCTTTACTGCTTATTTCTTTCTTTTTCTTTTTGGCTCGTTTTTCTTCCTATTCTCTTTTTTTCTTTTTTATCAAAACGAACAAACGTTGAATTTCTCAATCATTTTTTGAAAACATGAATGTTTTTTAAATCATAGAACAAATTTGGAATTACGAACAAGTTTTAAAAGCATGAACATTTTTTGAATCTTAATAAAAAAATGAAAAATCAAGAAATTTTTTGCAAAATCCTGAAAAAATTGGAACCGCGAAAAATAGAAAGCATACTTTTTCTTCAATCTAGAGAACAAAATTTTGAAACGGAGAACCATTTTGGAAACCCGGAACAAATTTGGAAGCGTTAACAATTTTTTTTAAACACGAACATTTTTTGAATCTCGAGAATTTTTGTCGAAACTGAGAATCATTTTGAAAAACACTTAACAAATTCATAAACGTGAACAATTTTTGAAAACAGAAACATTTTTGAATCTTGAGAACAAATTTATAAAAACAAGAACATTTTGTGGAAAACATTTTTAAAAAACCCGATTTTTTTTTCAAAATCCATAACATTTATTGAAAATCTAGAAAAAAATTCTAAAAAGAAAAAACCATTTTAGTAATATTTAGAACAATGTTTGAAAATCTCAAACATTTCTTGAAAATCCAGAACATTTTTTGAAAATCTAGAACTTTATTTTTCAAAGCAGAATGATTGTCTGAATTTGAAGATCATATTTTGAAAATTCAGAATATTTTCCTAAAAAGCAAAATCATTTTTCGAATTTGAAGATTTTTTTAAAAAAATTTCAAACATTTTCTGTAAATCCAGAGCTATTTTTCAAAGTCCAGAACATTTTGCTCTAAAAGTTGAAAGATTTTCTAAATTTGAAGAACATTTTTTTAAAATCCAGCATATTTTTCTGAAAATCGAAAACGTATTTCGAAAATCCAGATTTAGAAAAACAAATATATTTATCAAATTTGAAGAACAATTATTTTAAGTCCCTAACATTTCTTAAAATCTGGAACAATTTATGAAAATCCAAAACATTTTTTAAACAGAAGCAAACAAAAAAGAAACATAAAATAGAAATGAAAAAAAAATGAAAACTGGTTCAGGGAACCTTCTAGAAGTTTCCCGAACCAGTTTAGTGGACCGGACCAGTGTTGCAGTTTTGGCAAGACTTTTTGGACTGATTTATTTTCCTTGTCAATGTCAAAGTTTTTATTAGTTCTCTCTGTTTTTTCTTTGAACTTTTTCGGGTTTCACCGATTTCATTTGTTTATTGTTTTTTAAATATTTGATGACTTTTGTTAATACACATTGTATATTTCTCTTATTGATGTGTAACGTTAGTTCTGATACATGTCAATCATTTCTTAAATACATGAATTTTTCAAGTAAACATTGACCATTTAATTCGATGACACAATTTAAGAAACTATGTGAATTATTTTCATGCATAAAGTAATTTTCAAATGTCATGTCATATTCTTTGAAACTGTAAAGAATTTTTTAAATGTCACAATTTTTTTTGAATGGTACGAAGTATTTTTTATAAACTATGCTAACATTGCTTTATATTTTATAAAGATTTTTTTATAATGAGGATGAACATATTTTGAGAAACATGTGATCACTTTTTGAGTGGCATATAATATATATTAAAGTCATGCGAACATTGTTTTGACATTATGTAAACATTTTTTGAAATCTTTACGAATATAGTTTTCTGAACGGGGCATCATATTTTAATGTGACAAAAATTGTTTTTGAATGCTGTAAACATTTTTTTTAATTTGTATGTAAAATGTTTTGACACTACATGAACATTTTAAAATGCACTGTTTTTCTACAAAATTAGGTACATTAATTTTTGGATATGTCTATTTGTACTTTTTGAAATATAAAAAAAGATAAAAAAAATACACGACTATGCTGTGATGAATATATTTTTTTAAACACATGAAAACTTGTTGAATGGCACATGTTTTGTTAAGTGATGCAAACATTGTTTTCATATTATGTATTTTTTAAAAAAATTCATGAAATTTTCCATAAGGTGTAATCATTTTTTAATGTGATGAAACGTTTTTGTAATGCTGTAAACATTTTGAAAAGTTGCATGGAAAAAGTTTCACAGTGCATGAACGTTTTTAAAATGCACAATGTTTCTAATATTTTAGGTAAATTAATTTTTCGAAATATAAAAAAGATAGAGAAAATAACAATTGCATTGTGATGTACCGGGAGTATGTTCTACTTTCAAAACTTTGGACCCAGCTCATTTAAGGTGGCGCTGCAGGCGAGTGTCACATACGCCTCGCAGCATGAAGGGTATACACACTCATCATGGCTGAGCGTGTTTGTGGTTTATCTCCGCCCTGGCTTCCAGTCATTGCCAACAACTCTTTTAAGGCAACAGCATGTAATATCTTTAACCTTTTGAAGAGTCCAGTGTTTTTTGTTCAGTTTGCCTCTCCCTAATGCTAATATAGCCGTTTTTGTTTTATTATTTCTGTTGTCTCGTATGGTACTTCGAGATAGTAAAGGAGGTGTCACGTTTGCATCTTGCCATGTTCTATTATTTTTTTTGCAACGATGCCCTCGAAGTTGAGCTACAAGCAATATTAAAGGGTATGACTCTTGCTCTGCAATGTCTTCCCTTCCAATCGTCGTGCAATCTGATTCAATGATGACGCTATCTTTCTTTTAGCAGAAAAAAATGTTGTATATTAATTAATCGGGACTGGGGTAATCTAGTTCACACAAGTCTACAACCCTCTCAGTGCCTGACCATAACCATACGGCTGTCTTCATCTCACACCTACCCAACTGAGCTAAGTGGTGGCTAACAAGATTGCAACCTCTTCTAATAGCTTTAACAACTATCTCTCTTCCTCCTCTCATACTGACGACGATCTCCTGAATGATGGCGGCATGTTGTGATCTGTTTTCTGATGGGTTGGATATCATCTCGGCCGCTTCGGTACTATCCGTCTCAATGATAAACGGAAGCGTGCTCCATTCCAAGGCAAGCGCAATTCCTTCTCTACATGCTTCAAGTTCGGCAGCAAGAGCATTATCGCATGTGAATAAGTGACGGCATGACGTGAAGATAATGCCGCCGGAGGTGTCTCGGAGAACCATGCCTATGCCGCCGTTCCCCGCCTGCATTTGAAATGCCCCGTCTGTTGGAATTATGCCCTAGAGGCAATAATAAATGTATAGTTATTATTATAATTCCTGTATCAAGATAATAGTTTATTATCCATGCTATAATTGTATTGAATGAAGACTCATTTACATGTGTGGATACATAGACAAAACACCGTCCCTAGCATGCCTCTAGTTGGCTAGCCAGTTGATCGATGATAGTCAGTGTCTTCTGATTATGAACAAGGTGTTGTTGCTTGATAACTGGATCACGTCATTAGGAGAATCACGTGATGGACTAGACCCAAACTGATAGACATAGCATGTTGATCGTGTCATTTTGTTGCTACTGTTTTCTGCGTGTCAAGTATTTATTCCTATGACCATGAGATCATATAACTCACTGACACCGGAGGAATGCTTTGTGTGTATCAAACGTCGCAACGTAACTGGCTGACTATAAAGATGCTCTACAGGTATCTCCGAAGGTGTTGGTTGAGTTAGTATGGATCAAGACTGGGATTTGTCACTCCGTGTGACGGAAAGGTATCTCGGGGCCCACTCGGTAATACAACATCACACACAAGCCTTGCAAGCAATGTGACTTAGTGTAAGTTACGGGATCTTGTATTACGGAACGAGAAAAGAGACTTGCCGGTAAACGAGATTGAAATAGGTATACGGATACTGACGATCGAATCTCGGGCAAGTAACATACCGAAGGACAAAGGGAATGACATACGGGATTATACGAATCCTTGGCACTGAGGTTCAAACGATAAGATCTTCGTAGAATATGTAGGATCCAATATGGGCATCGAGGTCCCGCTATTGGATATTGACCGAGGAGTCTCTCGGGTCATGTCTACATAGTTCTCGAACCCGCAGGGTCTGCACACTTAAGGTTCGACGTTGTTTTATGCGTATTTGAGTTATATGGTTGGTTACCGAATGTTGTTCGGAGTCCCGGATGAGATCACGGACGTCACGAGGGTTTCCGGAATAGTCCGGAAACGAATATTGATATATAGGATGACCTCATTTGATTACCGGAAGGTTTTCGGAGTTACCGGGAATGTACCGGGAATGACGAATGGGTTCCGGGAGTTCACCGGAGGGGGGCAACCCACTCCGGGGAAGCCCATAGGCATTTGGGGGGGTCACACCAGCCGCCAAGAGAGAAAAAATCAAAGGAAAGAAAAAAAAAAGGGAAGAAGTGGGAAGGGGAAGGACTCCCTCCCACCAAACCAAGTAGGACTCGGTTTGGGGGGGGGGGGAGAGTCCTCCCCCCTGGCTCGGCCGACCCCTTGGGGATCCCTTGGACCCCAAGGCAAGGTCCCCCTCCCTCCTCCTATATATATGGGGCTTTTAGGGCAGATTTGAGACGACTTTCTCACGGCTGCCCGACCACATACCTCCATAGTTTTTCCTCTAGATCGTGTTTCTGCGGAGCTCGGGCGGAGCCCTGCTGAGATAAGATCATCACCAACCTCCGGAGCGCCGTCACTCTGCCGGAGAACTCTTCTACCTCTCCGTCTCTCTTGCTGGATCAAGAAGGCCGAGATCATCGTCGAGCTGTACGTGTGCTGAACGCGGAGGTGCCGTCCGTTCGGTACTAGATCGTGGGACTGATCGCGGGATTGTTCGCGGGGCGGATCGAGGGACGTGAGGACGTTCCACTACATCAACCGCGTTCTCTAATGCTTCTGTTGTGCGTTCTACAAGGGTACGTAGATCACTCATCCCCTGTCGTAGATGGACATCACCATGATAGGTCTTCGTGCGCGTAGGAAAATTTTTGTTTCCCATGCGACGTTCCCCAACAGTGGCATCATGAGCTAGGTTCATGCGTAGATGTCTTCTCGAGTAGAACACAAAAGGTTTTGTGGGCGGTGATGTGCGTTTTGCTGCCCTCCTTAGTCTTTTCTTGATTCCGCGGTATTGTTGGATTGAAGCGGCTTGGACCGACATTACTCGTACGCTTACGAGAGACTGGTTTCATCGTTACGAGTAACCCCCTTTGCTCAAAGATGACTGGCAAGTGACGGTTTCTCCAACTTTAGTTGAATCGGATTTGACCGAGGAGGTCCTTGGATGAGGTTAAATAGCAACTCATATATCTCCGTTGTGGTATTTGCGTAAGTAAGATGCGATCCTACTAGATACCCTTGGTCACCACGTAAAACATGCAACAACAAAATTAGAGGACGTCTAACTTGTTTTTGCAGGGTATGATTGTGATATGGTATGGCCAACGATGTGATGTGATATATTGGATGTATGAGATGATCATGTTGTAATAGAAATATCGACTTGCACGTCGATGGTACGGCAACCGGCAGGAGCCATAGGGTTGTCTTTATACTAACATATGTGCTTGCAGATGCGTTTACTATTTTGCTAGGATGTAGCTTTAGTAGTAATAGCATAAGTAGCACGACAACCCCGATGACAACACGTTGATGGATGATCATGGTGTGGCGCCGGTGACAAGAAGATCGTGCCGGTGCTTTGGCGATGGAGATCAAGAAGCACGAGATGATGGCCATATCATGTCACTTATGAATTGCATGTGATGTTAATCCTTTTATGCACCTTATTTTGCTTAGAACGACGGTAGCATTATGAGGTGATCTCTCACTAAAATTTCACGACGAAATTGTGTTCTCCCCGACTGTGCACCGTTGCTACAGTTCGTCGTTTCGAGACACCACGTGATGATCGGGTGTGATAGACTCAACGTTCACATACAACGGGTGCAAAACAGTTGCGCACGCGGAACACTCGGGTTAAGCTTGACGAGCCTAGCATGTGCAGACATGGCCTCGGAACACATGATACCGAAAGGTCGATCATGAATCATATAGTTGATATGATTAGCATAGGGATGCTTACCACTGAAACTACTCTCGACTCACGTGATGATCGGACTTGGGATAGTGTAAGTGGATCATGAACCACTCAAATGACTAGAGAGATGTACTTTTTGAGTGGCAGTTTGGCATATAATTTGATTAAGTTGAACTCTAATTATCTTGAACATAGTCTAAGTCCACTTTGTATGTATTTGTGTTGTAGATCATGGCTCACGCAAGTGTCATCCTGAATTTTAATACGTTCCTAGAGAAAGCTAAGTTGAAAGATGATGGAAGCAACTTTGTAGACTGGGCTCGTAATCTTAAGCTAATCTTACAAGCTGGAAAGAAGGATTATGTCCTTAATGCTGCGCTAGGAGATGAACCACCCGCTACGGCTGATCAGGATGTTAAGAACGCTTGGTTAGCGCGTAAGGAGGACTACTCAATAGTTCAATGTGCAGTCTTGTATGGCTTGGAACCGGGACTTCAACGTCGCTTTGAGCGTCATGGAGCATTTGAGATGTTCCAGGAGTTGAAGTTTATCTTTCAGAAGAACGCCCGGATCGAGAGGTATGAGACCTCCGATAAATTCTATGCTTGCAAGATGGAGGAAAGCTCGTCTGTCAGTGAACATGTGCTCAAAATGTCTTGGTACTCAAACCGTCTAGCTGAACTGGGGATTGAACTCCCGCAAGAAGCTATCACTGACAGAATCCTTCAATCACTGCCGCCAAGCTATAAAGGCTTTGTGTTGAACTACAACATGCAAGGGATGAACAAGTCTCCCGGCGATTTGTTTGCGATGCTGAAAGTCGCAGAGTCTGAACTCCGTAAAGAGCATCAAGTGTTGATGGTGAGCAAGACCACTAGTTTCAAGAGAAACGGCAAAGGCAAGAAGGGCAATTCGATGAAGAGCGGCAAGCCTGTTGCCAATCCGCCGAAGAAACCCAAGGCTGGACCTAAGCCTGAAACAGAGTGCTTCTATTGCAAGGGTATGGGTCACTGGAAGCGCAATTGCCCCAAGTATCTGGCAGATAAGAAGGCGGGTAAAGAAAAATCAGGTATATTTGATATACATGTTATTGATGTGTACTTAACCGGCTCTCGTAGTAGTGCCTGGGTATTTGATACCGGTTCTGTTGCTCACATTTGCAACTCGAAGCAGGAACTGCGGAATAGACGAAGGCTGGCGAAAGACGAAGTGACGATGCGCGTAGGAAACGGTTCCAAGGTTGATGCAATCGCCGTCGGCACCGTATCACTTCAACTACCATCGGGATTAGTGATGAACTTAAATCATTGTTATTTAGTGCCTGCGTTGAGCATGAACATTATATCTGGATCTTGTTTATTGCGAGACGGTTACTCTTTTAAGTCTGAGAATAATGGTTGTTCTATTTCTATGAGTAATATCTTTTATGGTCATGCACCGAATGTGAGAGGATTGTTCATATTGAATCTCGATAGCAATACACATATACATAACATTGAGACCAAAAGAGTTAGAGTAAACAATGATAGCGCCATGTTTTTGTGGCACTGCCGCTTGAGTCATATTGGTGTAAAGCGCATGAAGAAACTCCATGCTGATGGACTTTTGGAGTCACTTGACTTTGATTCACTTGACACGTGCGAACCATGCCTCATGGGCAAGATGACTAAAACTCCGTTCTCCGGAACAATGGAGCGTGCAAGTGACTTGTTGGAAATCATACATACCGATGTGTGTGGTCCGATGAGCGTGGAGGCACGCGGCGGATATCGTTATTTTCTCACCTTCACTGACGATTTAAGTAGATATGGTTATGTCTACTTGATGAAGCACAAGTCTGAAACATTTGAAAAGTTCAAGCAATTTCAGAGTGAAGTAGAAAATCATCGTAACAAGAAGATCAAGTTCCTACGGTCTGATCGTGGGGGTGAATATCTGAGTTTCGAGTTTGGTGCTCACTTAAGACAATGTGGAATTGTTTCGCAGTTAACACCGCCTGGAACACCACAGCGTAATGGTGTGTCCGAACGTCGTAATCGTACTTTGTTAGAGATGGTGCGATCTATGATGTCTCTTACTGATTTGCCGTTGTCATTTTGGGGTTATGCATTAGAAACAGCTGCATTCACTTTAAATAGGGCACCATCAAAATCCATTGAGACGACGCCATACGAACTGTGGTATGGCAAAAGACCAAAGTTGTCGTTTCTTAAAGTTTGGGGATGTGATGCTTATGTCAAAAAGCTTCAGCCTGAAAAGCTGGAACCCAAAGCGGAAAAATGCGTCTTCATAGGTTACCCAAAGGAGACAGTTGGGTACACCTTCTATCTCAAATCCGAGGGCAAAGTGTTTGTTGCTAAAAACGGAACTTTTCTCGAGAAGGAGTTTCTCTCGAAAGAATTGAGTGGGAGGAAGATAGAACTTGACGAGGTTGTCGAACCTCTCATCCCTCTGGATGGTGGCGCAGGGCAAGGGGAATCCTCTGTTGTTGCGACGCCGGTTGAGGAGGAAGTTAATGATGATGATCATGAAACTCCAGTTCAAGTTTCTGTTGAACCACGCAGGTCGACGAGATCACGCGCTGCTCCAGAGTGGTACGGTAATCCCGTCTTGTCAATCATGTTGTTAGACAACAATGAACCTGCAAATTATGAAGAAGCAATGGTGGGCCCAGATTCCAACAAATGGCTGGAAGCCATGAAATCCGAGATAGGATCCATGTATGAGAACAAAGTGTGGACTTTGGAGATACTACCTGAAGGCCGCAAGGCTATTCAGAACAAATGGATCTTTAAAAAGAAGACGGACGCTGACGGTAATGTGACCGTTTATAAAGCTCGACTTGTGGCAAAGGGTTTTTCACAAGTTCCAGGAATTGACTACGATGAGACTTTCTCTCCCGTAGCGATGCTTAAGTCCGTCAGAATCATGTTAGCAATAGCTGCATTTTTCGATTATGAAATCTGGCAGATGAATGTCAAAACGGCGTTCCTTAACGGTTTCCTTAAGGAAGAGTTGTATATGATGCAACCCGAAGGTTTTGTCGATCCTAAAAATGCTGACAAGGTGTGCAAGCTCCAGCGATCCATTTATGGACTGGTGCAAGCATCTCGGAGTTGGAACAAATGCTTTGATGAGGTGATCAAAGCATTTGGGTTTATACAAGTGGTTGGAGAATCTTGTATTTACAAGAAAGTGAGTGGGAGCTCTGTGGCGTTTCTAATATTATATGTGGATGACATATTACTGATTGGAAACAACATAGAGCTTTTAGAGAGCATAAAAGGTTACTTGAATAAAAGTTTCTCTATGAAGGACCTAGGAGAAGCTGCTTACATTCTAGGCATTAAGATCTATAGGGATAGATCAAAACGCCTGATAGGACTTTCACAAAGCACATACCTTGATAAAGTTTTGAAGAGGTTCAAAATGGAACAGTCCATGAAAGGGTTCTTGCCGGTGTTACAAGGTACGAGATTGAGTAAGACTCAGTGCCCAGCAACTGATGAAGATAGAGAGCATATGCGCTCCGTCCCCTATGCTTCAGCCATAGGTTCTATCATGTATGCGATGCTGTGCACTAGACCGGATGTCAGCCTGGCCATAAGTATGGCAGGCAGGTTCCAGAGTAATCCAGGAGTGGATCACTGGACAGCGGTCAAGAATATCCTGAAGTACCTGAAAAGGACTAAGGAGATGTTTCTCGTGTATGGAGGTGACGAAGAGCTCGCCGTAAAGGGTTACGTTGATGCAAGCTTTGACACAGATCCGGACGACTCTAAGTCACAAACCGGATACGTATTTATTCTTAATGGGGGTGCAGTAAGCTGGTGCAGTTCCAAGCAAAGCGTCGTAGCAGATTCTATATGTGAAGCGGAGTACATGGCTGCCTCGGAGGCAGCTAAGGAGGGTGTCTGGATGAAGCAGTTCATGACGGATCTTGGAGTGGTGCCAAGTGCACTGGATCCAATAACTTTGTTCTGTGACAACACTGGTGCCATTGCCCTGGCAAAGGAACCAAGGTTTCACAAGAAGACCAGACACATCAAACGACGCTTCAACCTCATCCGCGACTACGTCGAGGAGGAGGACGTAAATATATGCAAAGTGCACACGGATCTGAATGTAGCAGACCCGCTGACTAAACCTCTTCCACGGCCAAAACATGATCGACACCAGAACTGCATGGGTGTTAGATTTATTACAATGTAATTCACATGGTGATGTGAGGGCTAGATTATTGACTCTAGTGCAAGTGGGAGACTGTTGGAATTATGCCCTAGAGGCAATAATAAATGTATAGTTATTATTATAATTCCTGTATCAAGATAATAGTTTATTATCCATGTTATAATTGTATTGAATGAAGACTCATTTACATGTGTGGATACATAGACAAAACACCGTCCCTAGCATGCCTCTAGTTGGCTAGCCAGTTGATCGATGATAGTCAGTGTCTTCTGATTATGAACAAGGTGTTGTTGCTTGATAACTGGATCACGTCATTAGGAGAATCACGTGATGGACTAGACCCAAACTGATAGACATAGCATGTTGATCGTGTCATTTTGTTGCTACTGTTTTCTGCGTGTCAAGTATTTATTCCTATGACCATGAGATCATATAACTCACTGACACCGGAGGAATGCTTTGTGTGTATCAAACGTCGCAACGTAACTGGCTGACTATAAAGATGCTCTACAGGTATCTCCGAAGGTGTTGGTTGAGTTAGTATGGATCAAGACTGGGATTTGTCACTCCGTGTGACGGAAAGGTATCTCGGGGCCCACTCGGTAATACAACATCACACACAAGCCTTGCAAGCAATGTGACTTAGTGTAAGTTACGGGATCTTGTATTACGGAACGAGAAAAGAGACTTGCCGGTAAACGAGATTGAAATAGGTATACGGATACTGACGATCGAATCTCGGGCAAGTAACATACCGAAGGACAAAGGGAATGACATACGGGATTATACGAATCCTTGGCACTGAGGTTCAAACGATAAGATCTTCGTAGAATATGTAGGATCCAATATGGGCATCGAGGTCCCGCTATTGGATATTGACCGAGGAGTCTCTCGGGTCATGTCTACATAGTTCTCGAACCCGCAGGGTCTGCACACTTAAGGTTCGACGTTGTTTTATGCGTATTTGAGTTATATGGTTGGTTACCGAATGTTGTTCGGAGTCCCGGATGAGATCACGGACGTCACGAGGGTTTCCGGAATAGTCCGGAAACGAATATTGATATATAGGATGACCTCATTTGATTACCGGAAGGTTTTCGGAGTTACCGGGAATGTACCGGGAATGACGAATGGGTTCCGGGAGTTCACCGGAGGGGGGCAACCCACTCCGGGGAAGCCCATAGGCATTTGGGGGGGTCACACCAGCCCTTGGTGGGCTGGTGGGACAGCCCACCAATCCCCTATGCGCCAAGAGAGAAAAAATCAAAGGAAAGAAAAAAAAAGGGAAGAAGTGGGAAGGGGAAGGACTCCCTCCCACCAAACCAAGTAGGACTCGGTTTGGGGGGGGAGAGTCCTCCCCCCTGGCTCGGCCGACCCCTTGGGGATCCCTTGGACCCCAAGGCAAGGTCCCCCTCCCTCCTCCTATATATATGGGGCTTTTAGGTCAGATTTGAGACGACTTTCTCACGGCTGCCCGACCACATACCTCCATAGTTTTTCCTCTAGATCGTGTTTCTGCGGAGCTCGGGCGGAGCCCTGCTGAGATAAGATCATCACCAACCTCCGGAGCGCCGTCACGCTGCCGGAGAACTCTTCTAACTCTCTGTCTCTCTTGCTGGATCAAGAAGGCCGAGATCATCGTCGAGCTGTACGTGTGCTGAACGCGGAGGTGCCGTCCGTTCGGTACTAGATCGTGGGACTGATCGCGGGATTGTTCGCGGGGCGGATCGAGGGACGTGAGGACGTTCCACTACATCAACCGCGTTCTCTAACGCTTCTGCTGTGCGATCTACAAGGGTACGTAGATCACTCATCCCCTCTCGTAGATGGACATCACCATGATAGGTCTTCGTGCGCGTAGGAAATTTTTTGTTTCCCATGCGACGTTCCCCAACACCGTCAACGTTGAGTTTTAGCCAACCCAGTGGTGGCTTACTCCAACATCCATCCCTAACGAGACCAGGATCTGCATGTGGTGGTCTAGCATGTACACATGACGTGCTAGCTAGCACACGTGATGTACTGCATGCAAGATCCACTCCAGAGATCTTGTTGCTGCTGCTACCCCGTACATAGCCTGTGCTACAGCCGGGTGGACGCCAGGTTCTAGTCTTCGCTGCAGCTTGGAGCACCAGGTCCGTGATTGCCATCTTCCCTTTGCAAAAATCATCTGTTGGAAATTGTTGGATGCATAGCAAAGATGTTAAGTAGCTGTGTAAAAATCGACGAGATGCTTCGGTTGGTGGAGGAACTTTTTCATGGGTGATCTCGTTGCGGACGTGCCACGATCGCCACAAAGTCATCAGGAGTGCCATACGGGACGGTTCCGAGAGCGGCTCTAGCACATCAAAGAGCCACTCCGGTCCAGTATGACGGACAGACCGGATGTCCGGGAGACTCCAGTCCTTTGCCATCGCTTTTCATAGCTCCACTGCACGGGACACCTACACATCGCGTCGAATCCATCCTCGCGTTCCAGACCGCATAAAGGACAACTGTCAGTGTTTTCCAAGTGACGGGAAAATTTATTCGCCCATGTAGCTAGGGAGTTTGTCACAAGCTGCCAAGCAAACACACCTTTGGGGGGGCAGGGCACCCCCATATGGTCTTCCAGATGGCGCGACGACCATCCGGTGCCCTGCTAGATGCGCTCGCCAATGGACGCTCGCGCTCATCCATCGCGAAGCGGTACGCGGACCGAACGGTGAAGATATCGTTCCTCTCCGGAGCCCATGCCAGGATGTCCTCGCGCGTGGCGTGGCGATGTACGAATTCTGTTGATGACGTTGACATCCGCAGGGTGGAAGTGGCGGTGTAGAAGGTCCGTGCGCCATGCTCCGCGGTCGTCAAGCAGCTCAGACACCCTTCTGAGCCGGCATGTCCCTTGTGCAGAGATCAGCTCACCAGACGAGGGTCGCGGAAGCCACTTGTCGCGCCAAATACGAATGCTTTCGCCATTTCCCACTCGCCACACCAACCCCTTCTTGAGGAGCTCAAGCCCATACTGGATGGCCTGCCAGGTAGATGAGGTGTGCCCTGAGAACACCGTATCCTCAAGTCGTCCATCAAGATAGTAGCGAGCTTTGAGGACCTGTGCACACAAGCTATTAGGTTTAGTTAGAAGTCTCCAAGCTTGACGGGCCAATAGTGCCTGATTAAAGACTCTAAAGTCTTTGAATCCCAGACCTCCCTTCATCTTATGTGACATAATGTGAGGCCAAGAAATCCAGTGTGTTTTCCTCTTCCCTTCCTTTGCACCCCACCAAAAATTACGCACCATTCTGTTTAGGTCGTCACATACTGACATAGGTAATTTGAATACTCCCATCATATAAGTAGGAATAGCCCGCTTTAATCATAGTCTCCTTCTCTGCCAATGACAAAGTATCTCCCCACGCAATTATGCGCTTAGTGAGACAGGCCTGTAGGTTCTGAAATTCTCCCTTGGACATTCTACCTTGTGGGGTTGGAAGCCCCAAATATTTCTCCTCAAAAGTGGATAGCTGAACGTCAAGAGCTGCACGAACACGCTCTTGGTCTGCCTGCATGCAAGAACTTCCAAACAAAATACTACATTTTGCTGGATTAATCAGTTGTCCGATTGCATTCTCATAGATGCTAATAATTTTCTTAACCTCTCTAGCTTGCTCCTCATCTGCTTTGAAAAACAATAGTGTGTCATCGGCGAACAACAAGTGAGAAATACCTCTTAACCTCTCTAGCTTGCTCCTCATCTACATTGTGCTATCAGCGCTACATGATGGTTCACTAGCCAAATCTATCTATGGTAATTTGATGAATGAAATTAAGGCTTTGATGGAAGAACGGAAGCTTACTACAATGAAGATAGCAAGATCATAAAATATGGTTTCTCACTGCTTAGCTAATTATGCTCGGACGTAGCATAGTATCACGTGTTGGTTACATCATGCTCTGCCTTTTATTAGTCATCTTGTATTAGAAGACTGTAAGCCTATTGTCATGGAATAAAACTCCCTTTTTATCACAAAAAAAAAAGTTTATGCTTGTTGTTATTTCTGATCGAAATGGGTCAAACCATGCACCGTTCCTGGGGCAATTGATCGGCACACGGATTTCAAAAAGATTAAGGGCCTGTTTGGTTCACAGCCACACTTTGCCAAGCCAAAATTTGGCAGCCATAGTTTAGTTGGCATATGTTTGGTTTTTGCCACACTTTGGCTTGCCACACTTTATTATCCCTATGACTCATTTGTCATAGAGTCAAAAATTTTGCCAACTTTTGCCAAAGTTTGGCATTCGTTTTTTCAGCCACATTTTGTGGCTTGCCACATTTTGATGGCTTGCCACACTTTGGCTTGGCAAAATTAGTCTCCAACCAAACAGACCCTAAATATGCTTTGGTTCGTTGAGCTCTCAGGTTTCGGTTAGAAAAATCTCTTGTCAATCCAGTTGGTGCCCACTTTCTGCGTTTTGTCAAACGAATATACGTGCCGCCGATGCCATGCCGGTTCTTACGCAGCAGGCAGGCAGCACTAGCCAGCTAGCCAGGAACAACTCGAATTTACCTTTCCCTTATTCCTTCTCAAATACCCCCTCCGTTCCTAAATATAAGTCTTTTTAAAGTTTTCACTAATGAACTACATACGGATGTATATAGACATACTTTAGATTATAGATTTACTCATTTTGCTTCGTATGCAGACACCTAGTGAAATATCTTAAAAGACTTATATTTAGGTACGGAGGGAGTACTTGAGAAGGAATAACGGAAAGGTAAATTATTAGGTATAGATTCTTTCTCAAATACTGTACTTATAAAACGCACCTCGCTTTCTCGCTCTCGCGCAAATATATGCATGGCACCGAACCACGCTCTGCCAAATCTCCCTTCCTTTATTTACCGGAGCCCATCATGATTCCCGGGCTGGCAACAACTCGCGAAACGTTCGGCTGATGCATCGGCGACGACGGCGGCGGGCACCGTCGCCCTGCTCGGGCTCGCACCGGACGTGACGGCACCGCGCGCGAGCAATGATCGACGGGTGCATGTCTGCGTGCGTGCATGCATGGTCGCCGGCACCGGCACGTGGGCGCGCGGCCCGCCCTCGGCTCCGCGTGGCCCGCCGGCCGGCCCATCAAGCGCAGGCGTCGTCGAAGATCCGACGTGACATCTCCGGTTCTCCCTCCCTGCGCTGCGCTGCTCCGTCCGCACCGCGCACCCACCCGGCGGGGCCCGCCTCCCACGTGTGCGCGTGGCCCTCTCCTCGGCCCCACCCACCAGTGAAGCCCACGTGCCGCCTCCAGTGCAACCGCTGTTCACCGGCTCCACACACCAACAGCGAAGGAAAGGCCATTTGCAGGCCCGCTGCTCGACAAGTGTCCTCCTCCTTCCCGCCCTCGCCTCGAACGCCGCAGCACTGCGCGCCTGTGTTAATCGAGTGCCCGATTCGTTGTTGACAGTACCAGAGTATTAAAAATGCCGGAGGATCTCAGGTTAGAGATACACCTGAACAGCCCAATTTTGTACTACTACTCCAATCCGGTTGATCTCGATGTCGGTTTAGCTCAAGCAAGACCCCTCTAATTAATCCGAGCCAGGCCAATGATCGATCAACGATGGCCTTCCTCCTTGATCAAATTTTCTAAAAAAAGTTTGATGGGGACGCGATGCACTAGTTCCAGATCAGGACATCTCGAAATGGGGGGGGGGGGGGCATAATTCCACGAAATGACAGGGAGAGACGAAAGCAAACATGGAGCCGGCCGCCATTGATTTCAAGTTGCGTGTATCTAGCCCGGATTAGGCGATCACAGGCTAAGCCATGCCAGCCAACTTGGCGCATCACTTCATCTCGTCTCGAGTCCGATCGATCGATATGATCAATCAAGCAAAGCATAATGCGCACAGCACACAGACTGTCTAGCTCGTTAATTAGCTAGGCCGCTCAAGCAAGGGTACGTACGTCGTTAACAATCGACGCGCTAAAGTCAGAGAGGCGCATCAACAAAGGAGAAAAAGATCATCATCATCATCATAGGCTCGCTAATCCAGCAACTGGACGGGGTCCACGACGACGGCGCGGGGTAGCTTAGCTAGGCGACAGGCACATGCCCGGCGATCGACGGGACAGAGCGCCGCGCGGGGATTATATTAATCCCACAGCTCCGATCGTCCGATCTAATCTAATCTAGTGATTAATCTAATCCCCTCCCCACTGGCATGCCAGCCTACTTTAATCCGGCTTTAGCCCGCCATCGCCACTTTCTTAATCAACCGGCCGGCAGGTCATTGGATGCCCGCTAGTTAGCTAGCATGATTAGCTAAGCTGCGTCTATTTTAATCCCGTCGTGGCCTGTCCCGTCCGCCCATCTAATCAGCTCCTCTCAGTGCATTTCACGTAGACATAAGCTGAGATTAATTACTTATAAAGCCGGAGGTGATGTTAATTAAGTTATTGGTTACTCTGGTGCATGCCTTGTCCTTTTACCGGGGGATAAGTTCCCAGAATAGATGCCGCTCGTCTTCCCGAAATGACCAAACCCATGATGTCAGTGTGCCACAGCCTGCAATTTCTGCTAGCTGCTAACCTTTTCGTACCTCCATCTGCAATTCATCCATATTTCATGCATGCGCGCACGTACGGCGGGAGTCGGATGTTAGGAAAAACATGAAGGAAAGCTAAGTGTTTCACCTTTTTAATCAAAGGGTATGGTGGGACTAATTATTGCCATCCTTTGTCTAAGCACAGCGTCGTGGCAGGCTTTCTTGATGTTTTAATCGCTTATACTCCCTTCGTTCTTAAATATAAGTCTTTTTAGGGGTTTCACTAATGGACTACATACGGATGTATATAGACATACTTTAAAGTATAGATTCATTCATTTTGTTTCGGATATAGACACCTAATGAAATATCTTAAAAGAAATTATATTTAGGTACGGAGGAAGTATATAGGTAGAGCTGCACCCAACATGCAGCAGCACAGTTCTGGTTAATGTGCTTTAGGATCAACAATTAATAGTGCACCCAACAGGCTGTAAAGAATAGTGCCCCTGGCCTCCATCAGCTTGGATTTTGGTTATAAAGCAAGACCTGATAATTAATTAGGATCAGTGCCCAAGCAGGCCAGGAGAGGAAATATGTTCAAGTTGGGACACAGATTTGGACTATCTGAAGCATGGCCTATGTCCAATCTAGCAAGCAAGCTAGATATACACTTCCGCGAACTAAAATTATATGCTATTCACGGAATGCCTAAAATAGCTAGCTAGTTGAGTTTAACAAATTAGCTAGCTGTTGGGAACCTTTGTGAGTTGAGTTTGAATAACAGTTGACCTGCTTTTGCATATTTGAATATTACCTTGCATTTTTCAAGCAGTTATATATATGTACGTGCGTGTGTGACCTTGACAAGGCAATCAACCGGTTAATCATTCGTTTGATCAAAGAAGGATAATTATTGGCTATAAAATCAAACGGCGGGTTGGATCGTGGCCAAAGGACATATTTGATCTATCTGTCTGCATATTTCTGATTAATCAGCTGCATGCACGACTGCATATGTGGAGTATCATCATGTTGCCACATCCATATGCATACTGCTCATGCTAGCTGTCGGGCGCGTATGAGAATGAACAGCATCTACTGCTGCATAGTTAGGCATATCCGGCCAGGCCATGAAGTGATACGTGTCTCCGCTCCAATCGATGAGGAATAGGAGAGTATGTAATTTCTTAACTTCCATGTTGACCATATATAGTAGAGCAGTTGTTAATATATCTGCCACAGCGCCGCTAGCATTACGCTTAGATACCTGCGTACGTACTCGCCTACCAACCAACGATACTCGATCACGGTAAATAAACAAGTTACCACTAAAACAAAAGCATGGATCACCACTGTGAGAAGAATTAGGTCATCACAGGCCATGTAAAGCAGCTTTTGTCGCCGTACAAGTGTAGCCAAGTTGGCCCCGCCGCACGGCATCTTGCGCAACCTCCAACCTCCGATACAATACAATACTACCCAAGATAAGTTAATCATAAGGTTGAACACATAAACAATGGGGGTTAAGTTGGGTAAGCCAACACCGTCAGGCGTCGGTTAGCTCGAGTAGCCTTAATATATACTCTCCTTAGAAAAATAATAGTAGTTCTACTACAGTAAAGCCCAGTGGAGATCGACATCGTCCCTGCGCGCGCCTTTGTCCTCCCCATTAATTTCTTCGAAACCTATCTGGCCCAATCTCTTGCCCGTCTAGCTAGCTAGCTGAGGTATCTAGCCGTCGTTTGTCTGTACAGTATTGGCCGATGAGCTAGTGAGTCCGGAGTTACTAGTGTTCAAACTATATTGAATTAGCTAGAGTGGTGTGACTATGATCTGACATGCATAGAAATATAGGGCTTGTTTCATTTCCAGCCACACTTTGTCAAGCCAAAATTAAACAGCCACAGTTTAGTTGGCATATGTTTGGTTTTGTCATACTTTGATTTGCCACACTTTATTGTCGCTATGGCCCATTTGTCATAGAGTCAATTTTTTTGCCAACTTTATCAAAGTTTGGCATTCATTTTTTCAGATATACTTTGTGGCTTGCCACACTTTAATGGTTTGTCACACCGTAGCTTGGCAAAATTAGTCTCCAACCAAACAGGCCTATAGTTAGCTGACTCGTTAGATTAAGCACTAACAGGGTGCAAATAGTGGAAAGCGAGGGCATGAGGTCATGCTCATGCACGCATGCATGCATATACTACCAATCAACTATGTGCTCCTTGAGCTAGGACCAATCAACTACAGTTACTGCGACGCAAGTAGGCAACTAGGACGATAGTTTGGTTCAAGTGATCCCACCCACCCGGATTAACTACCAATTACAGAGGTAGCGCACGCAGAGACATCGCTGTGCATGTGCCTGTGCTTTGACTTGCAGCTCGCGCGTGTTGGTTAACTCGTCCGGCCGTGCGCGCGACGCCCGTGCCCTGGCCGACTTGGTTGGCACGCAGACGTACATGGTCTGGGTGCACATGCATGCACAGATCGATCAAAGTGGAACGTAAAGGAGAGGGGCGCGCGTGCGACCGTGTACAGGGTATTGATCGATGGGGTGCGGCGCCAGGGACAGGCCATGCATGTCGCGGATGATACAGTGCGTGCGTGCGTGCGTGGCGTGAATTGCGTCGTGGCAGGCAGGGGCCATGCATGCAGCGATAGAATGGAACATGGGGGCATGGGAAGATGGAGGTGGAGACGCCATGCATGCAGTGCAAGCTACGGATGAGCAGACCAAGTGGAGGCCGGCTGGGACTGGGATATGCTCTAGGCTCTACAGCTAGCTTAGCTTGCATCGATGGCAGGAGGAATGGGAATAAGCGGAGGTGGACGTACGCATGCGCGCGCGTGCGGGACGGAGATCAGGATTCCCGGCCGCGCATGCATGCATGCACGTTCCTTTCCGGATTCCCGGCCGACGCCGCGCGCGGCGGGCGGCCGAACCGACGGCGACCGTGTCGACGACGACGGCGAGGCGACGCATCATCCATCGGCCCGGGATGGGGGAAACTCGCTCGGCTGTGGCGCCCGTGTCTCTGTCGTGGTGGTGATCGATGATGGAGAGCGCGCGCGCCGCTGTCCCGCGCATGCACCCGCCCCCCACCACCACCACCACCACGTGTCTGACAGCTGTACGGCGGGGTAACCGCCCATCCGTGCTTTGACCGGCCGGACCCTCTGACCGCACGTGGCCGTGTGATCGATCCAGGGATCCATCCTGTGAAGAATAAAAGAGAGGGGAAGAGCAAATTGTTAGAGTAAAACGAGATTGAATGAAAGTGAATGAACGATTGGTCATTTTTCTAATGATTCTCAAGTATATATACATCTGGAAGAGGTGTCTGTTCGGAGGCATCCCTCTAGAACAGGTGCCTGTTGGCAATAGACACAAAGAGGAGACACGACTGTTCGGGTTGGACATATCCCTTGAATTAATCTAGTAATTAATTTCTAACACTCCCCCTTGTACAACACCGCTCCTTGAATGTTTCATCGTTGAAATCTTCTTCCATATAGACCTTTCATCTTGAGAAATCTTCCAGATAATCTTGAGAGTCTCCCCCAAAAATTCTGTGGAAAAAATATGAGGAGAATAGAGTAGATATGTTGCTAAAACTCCTTTAAACCCAGTGGGGAAAATAAGGAGAAAATGATGCAACATATGATGATTATTGTCTCTTCATAACTCATATGAGAAAAACCTTGGAAGAAGGAGAAAACTCATTGATAAGTTTAGAGAACAATTAATATGTCTTGAGTACTTCCTTTAAAAACCCTGGTAGAGAAAATAGAAAGTATGACATATGATCTTTGAGAAGATATTGCCTCATTAAAAACCATTATGAGAAACTTTAAGAGAAAATTCATAAGGGAAAAGAGTGCAATCGTACATGCCATTGAAAACTCCTTTAAAACCCAATGGAAAAAATACAAGGAGAAAATGATATGGCATATAAAGAAACTTGTGTTTATATTGTCTCGTTAAAAACCTTTTATGAGAAACCAATAGGAAAAACTCATCAAGGGAAAAAGAGTACAATATATGCAATCTGATGATTGTTAATAGGTTATAGTTTGAGAGATTACTCCCCCTGAACTTTGCAAATATGAAGGATGTCTCATACCAATTCCATTGATATGAACATGAGATTGTGTATAATCGGTTGGATTATAACAGTAGTTTGTTTGCAAATTATTTCCTCACTTTTCTATAATCCGTGAGGCTAAGTAATTTTCGAAACTATAACCTATTAACAATCATCAGATTGCAAATTATTTCCTCACTTTTCTATAACCCGTGAGGCTAAGTAATTTCCGAAACTATAACCTATTAACAATCATCAGATTGCATACTTTGTCTCTACCGAAAGCATCAGGCCAAGAGAAAAAGCCAAGAGAAAACAGAGACACGGCGCCCAACTGTGATCCCAATGGAGGCCCTTCGTGACTGCACAGCCCTGGCCTTCGGCCTCAACAACAAAAGCGGCCGGACGGCGTCGTTCGTCCACGGAGTCCACGGCAAGAACGTGTACTAGAAAAACCTTCAGACGTAATGGCGTTCCTTCGAAATCGATTGCTGGAGAATTTCGTGGCTACACGCACCATCTACGGCATGGACGGACATGCATCAGGGAAGATAGATCAAGAGATTTTCGTGCTGATAACGTGTTAGAGTAAAACGAGATTGAATGAAAGTGAATGGACGATTAGTCCTCTTTCTATTGATTCTCAAGTATATATACATCTGGAAGAGGTACGAAGAAGAGGTGTCTGTTCGGAGGCATCCCTCCAGAACAGGTGCCTGTTGGCAATAGACACAAAGAGGATACACGACTGTTCGGGTTGGACATATCCCTTGAATTAATCCACTAATTAATTTCTAACACAAATGACGAAAATCGTTCACTCGTTGATTGAAGATGTGGGTATATATACCCCAGTACAAAGGCGGTTACAAGAAGCAGTTGCTAAACTAAAGCAACCGACATAGCAGAGATTATCCCTTAATTAATGTCTTTTTTAATTAATTCCTAACACTCCCCCTAATCAATGCTTGTCTTTGTAAATGTCCATCATCTTGATAAATATACTCCTTGTATGTTCTTGCCTTTGAGAATGTTCATCATCTTCATCTTGAGAAATCATTGTATAATCTTTAATGTCTCGTTCAAAAACCCTGTGGAAAAAATATGAGGAGAATAATATAGATATGTTGCTAAAACTCCTTTAAACCCCGTGGGAAAAATAAGGAGAAAATGATACAACATATAATGATTATTGTCTCGTGATAACTCATTTGAGAAAACCTTTGTAGAAGTAGAAAACTCATTGGTGAGTTTAGAGAACAATTGATATGTCTTGAGTACTTCCTTTAAAAAACCCGGTAGGGAAAATAGAAAGTATAACATATGATGTTTGATAACATATTGCCTCATTAGAAACCATTATGAGAAACTTTGAGAGAAAACTCATAGGGGAAAAGAATGCAATCGTACATACCATTGAAAACTCCTTTATAACCCAGTGGGAAAAAATATGAGGAGAAAATGATATGGTATATATAGATACTTGTGTTTATATTATCTCGTTAAAAACCTTTTTATGAGAAACCGTTTAGGGAAAACTCATTAAGGAAAAAAGAGTACAATATATGCAATCTGATGATTGTTAATAGGTTATAGTTTGGGAGATTACTCCCGTGGACTTTGCAAATATGGAGGATGTCTCATACCATTGCCATTGACATGAACATGATATTGTGTGTAATTTGTTGGATTATCACAATATTTTGTTTGCAAATTATTTCCTCAATTTTCTATAATCCATGAGGATAAGTAATTTCTGAGCAATGTGATTTATGATATTGCTCTTCATATAATCTGTAGGTATTGAGTAACACAAGTGGAAGTATCTTGATAAACCAAGTTATATGATTCTAATGAATCTCAACCACATGATTTTGCACATGATTAATCATTCTGCCAAACCATACATATTTTTGCAAGGCTTTAGGACAAAGCAATTATGTCAGAATGATAACTGAAAATAACCATTAAAATCCATTTATATGACTTTCATGTGAAGGCTATTCCAGCAAATTCAGTCATTTATATGGCGTCGTTGGGATTAAATAAAGAGCCAATATCATTACATCGTATCATGGTCATATCTTCTATTTCCTGATGGAAATATCCAAGGTTTACTGTAATCTTCAGATATAAGATGATATTACTTATATCAACCAAATACTTTTTGTTGGGGGTTGCACTCCGAATAAAGATAACAAATATAGTGGCAGGCCTGACGTAGTTTGCAAGTATACGAATGCTTTGACATTAGTGAGATATAGAACTTCAGGTCCTAGTATCACTTCATTATCACCCCTAAGTATGAATGGATTTGTACCTTATCAAAGGTAGTATGACCATACATGTCTTTTGTTGATATGATATATCCAAATTGAACTTCTCGTATATGTTTTGGATATATGTAGACTGATATGTATTCTTGAGAGAATGCTCAAGCTGTAAACTTAAGCTAAATTTGGTTGAATCCAAATTTTTCGTCTTGAGATGATTTTATGTATGTTTAGGTCTTGTAGAGACATTGATGACGAAATCATCGATATACACAGAGGTGATGTAAGGAAATCAAATTTTGGGATTCCTTTATTAACACATAAACAATTATCATCCTTTGAGTAATCCTTTGAAGAAGGAACTCATTTAGTCGGTAGTACCATATGATTTCCGACTATTTCAAGCCATAGAGTGACTTATGAAATTTTACACAAATATGTTGCGATTTATTTTGGATTCGAAATTGTAAGCCCTTCAGAGGCTTCGTTATAAATTTCTGAAACGAGCGACCCATATGATTATGTACTCACTGCATCCATTAACTGCATGGATAATATTATTTGTGCTGCCAATGATATCTATTATCGAAACTTAATTCCACTCATACCAAGAGGGTATGTTACATCATAACTTGATGTCGGGTCTCTGCGTGAACCCTTTTGCTACAAGCCTCGCTTTCTCACCACCTCATTGACTTTGTCTATGAATAAGAAGTTTTTAGTATTCCATATGGAAGATACTTATGAGGAGTAGGTATTACTGTGGTAAATACCACTCGTTTGTAGAGCGAGTGCTATTCTTCATTACTTTCTTCCTTTTATGTGAACCAATATGAATACAAGAGGCACTCTACCATGGATTTTGGTTCAGGGCCCAAAAGGTTTTAGCAATTTTCAGAAGAAATATATGTCGACAAATGTAGACTTATGTTATATGATTCTGGAGGAATCAATGAAATTTGTGAAAATGTATTTATTTCTTTTAACTCCTTGTGATTTCCTACAACAATGGAGTCAAGGTGTTTCGACGTCCCGACATGAAAACATTTGTGCACATTTATGTCGGGCTTTGGATGATGAGCATCCAGTGAGGTGTTCTTTCAACTTGATGTTGAATTACATTTACTGGTTGAGGATTTGATTTCCTCTATTTCCGCGGAAGCATATGCGAGATTATATCTCGTGTGGTCAGATTTCTCCCCCTCTTGCTCTCATTTCGGGAGAAGAGTGGTTTATCACGTACCTCCACTATTCCTAACACTTTACTGCAGGAATATAATTGAGTAACACCTTTGTCATCAGTAAATGTATGTGGCAGATTTGCAATGTGTTGCAAATATGTGATTCTAAACTTCTTGTTCAGATTCTTTGAGTACGTGGATATAAGGACTGAATGTGAATAACATTTCTAATTTATTTCTTGGCATTCTTTGTGGTACTAATCTCCCCCTAATGCCAGAAATGGCCTTATTGCTGATGCAATCAGCATACGGGCTATGAATAATTTTGATTAACGGATAAATTTTTATTCCTCACATAGATCCCTAATTTTTTTGTGAGAGCCCATTGATGTATGCTGGAGTGGTGATATTGGTATGTAAGCGAATTATCGCAGATAGGAAATACTTTGTTGATTTCCACGTAATTACTACAAGGAGAAAGTAGTATGCTATGCAGTTGGTATGATTTATATCATACTTACGGTGTGTAATGTCGTATTTGACTAGCATGAGGCTAGTAAATTACGATTCTATAAGTTTGGTCATATTATTAATTTCATTATCTTTGATAAGATATTGAACTAAACCATTATGTGTATTACATAATGTATTATGTATAATCAGACATTGCTTGTGAAATGAGTTCAACGAAGTTGTCCATTCGAATGGATTTATCCCTTGTTTCGGATAACTTGCTCTTACTTTGAGAATTTGAGCAATTAATTTAGTTATATCATTTGTTTGTGTGACAAGAGACACACTGGAAATCATTTTATAAATGTTTCCATGAGTACCATGAAGTATCTATATAATATATACCACATAATGGTTGAGTAATCCACATATCTTCTGAATGTGTTCAAGGAATAATGAGTTGGCTCATTTAGAATTGTAAGGTGACAGTTCCTTAAATTAATTTCCCCTATGGCACATGTGGTGCACATAAAATCTGATGATTTGGGAAATTTTGCAACTTGTTAAGTTGTGACCAATAGAATTGTCAATAATTTTCTAATCATCACCAAACCAGGATGGCTAAGGCTATTAAACTTAATATTTAATTTATTAATACTTAGAAAATCATTGTGTACGCAAAAATATTGAGTATGAATTGATTCATACATCCAAAATTTATCAAATATCAATGCCCAAAAAATAGGATATTGGACATCACTCTACATGTAATAATAGAAGTATAGGCTAATGATATTTTTGGAATAATCAGGAGATGACATGAGGTCTCCAATATTAGTGATTTTTTTATTATATATATATGCAAACATATCTTGGGTGCAAAGGAATTGACCAACCTTTTCTTGCACTAGATTTTTGGTTCTCCTTCTGAGGAAGATTTGAGAACAATCATTTACCAGAATTGTTTCCAGTTATAAGTTTGCAGTTTTTCAAATTTATCGTAATGACTTCTTTGTCTTTTTAATAAATTTGTGGTGTGGTTTGACCATACGTTTGAGGGTTTGGTAATCATAGGTACGATGTTTAAATAACCACACATTTGACAAACTTGAGAGTCGTCGTTGATCGTTGGAAAACGATATATTCCCTATTTAAAAAATAATTCCATCTTTGGTTGCATTTTAGCCTCCACTTTACTTTGAATACATCATGGTTCTATTTTGTGACCAATGACTTGATTATTATTCACAATGCTAGCAATAATTTCAAATAATGGAATAGCACCCGTTGGGTGAATCTGATGATTTTATGAAATTCTGTGTTTCTTCATCATGAAAATGGCAATACCATCATAAAGAGATGTAAAGTGTATCAAGGGCTTTTCAATATGATCTGCATATGAAAATGTGAGATCATGAGATCTTAACTTGAAGTTGATTAAGGTGACAGAATTGTGAGCCGCGATAAGACTTGATGTCTTTGAAAAACGAATGAGAGATCATTCGTGATGTGCTCATGGCAACATGTTTCTCTTGAACGAATATTCAAGGTGAATCTATATTCATCCATTGTGTAATTAGTTTGAGAACCAAGTGAAGTTGGTGACATATAAAATGCATATGTGCATCAATAGAATATCCATGTGTTACATGAAATGATCATGCATTATTTAATTTACTTCTTGGAGTAAAATAAAATACATGAATGAAATGATCTTGTTGAGCAAAATCTGCCAAGGTGATGCTTGGTGAACATGGGGTGTAATCCTTCAATATAGTCCATGCGATGAAATCGTTGCTAATGTTTTGGGCTTCATTCATGAAAAAAATGTGACTTTATAGACACGGCCAAAACATAGACTTTGCAATTTTAACATTGCTTAGTCACTATGAAAATAACAACCACAATGTGATGTGGATCTTGCAATAGTGTTTGAGGCACTCACTATAAATTATGGCATCCATCTTGATGGATGGATGACCCTATAATTAGAAATATTGACATAGGCTCCATTGCCATGCATTTTACGAATGTAGTAGAAGGTAATCACAGGTATATGCAAATATTTTCATAGTTTTCTATGACATATTCAAGGAAAATGTGCAAGAGCAATATTTACTATGAGAGTACAATATTTTAGTGAACAACAACAATAAATGCTCCAGAGGAGCAAGTTCTTGTTTGGCTGATGCCTTATATGTGTAGACCTCAATTGATATAGAATAACACTTTGAAGATAATCACCAATATGGTGTAGATCTCGCAGTAATAGAAAACATAGTCTGACTTTTGTCAGTAGATGTTCATAATTCTATTACCTTATGTTATGCTATATTTGAGAAAATCACTTTGAAGATAATCATATGTCAGAATGACATGATGTAGACCTTGCAGTAATAGTGGATAGTCTGTAAATTTTTACAGTAGATGCCAATATTACCTTATGATATCTAGAGGTAGTCACATCTAATATTAATATTTAGAAGAGCACTTTAAAGGTAATCATCTTATAAATTTGACAAGACGTAGACCTCACAGTAATGATGAATAATCTGCAAATTGTGCAGTAGATGCCATCAATACCTTGTGATTCGCAAATAAAATTTGGGCTAGTATTGGGAAATGCCATAAATTTCAAAGGTGTGTGTGAAATGAAGCAAAATATTCATTTCACAACAATTTTCTACAAAAATACATGCAATATATGAAGATCTCAGGGCTTCAAATAGCAATTTTACTTGTTGTAAAATGATGCATAATTATATTTTATGCAACCTCGAAGACCCCGACGGCCTAACATATGTATTTGTTTTAAAGCTGTGGCTTTATATAAATATAAATAATAATAAACTGAGCCTCGGGCTGAACCGTTAAGTCTGATATCATGTCTCGTTCATAACATTCATTGAGGCGAGGGTTTAATCGGAAAAAATCTGTTAATCCGTGGGTTCAAAAAAAAATGCAGGAACTTATTTGTGATTATGAGAAACCACAAGGGCTGAAGTGAAAACAGCCGAAGAGATAAGGTTCTCTTCTTTTTCTCTCCCGAGTGGTTCCTGACGTGGATTTCTCCCATAACCGCCGCGACCACGGCGCCTCGCGGACGGCGACGGCCAGTCGAGGACGGGAGGCGGATCGGCGCGACGTATAGGAGAGGAGAGGCGGCGCGGTCATGGCGCCAGCGAGCGCGGCCAGAGGCGGTCACGGCCTGGCGCTGCCGCGCCACAGCACGGACGGGCGAGGTCGAGCGTAGCCAGGCGGCGAGGGCACGACGCGGGTACGGGCGGGCGCGGCGCGGCGGCCGCGTTGTCGCCTCGGTCGAAGGACGCCGCTGCCTGCGCATCGGAAGGAGCCGCGTCCGACGGTGTTGTATCGCCATGGATGTTCGAGCAAATTGCTTGGTTACAGGCTCGGTAGATGCAGGACGCAGTCGTCGCATCACTTCACTGCCTCTTCCAACCCCAGCGGCTCATCCGCGTCGCCGTGTACGCGCCTGCCGTAGCGTCCCTTGCAAGAGCAACCGAGGCGCATGGGCGCGGGAGCCGCTGGCGATGTTGATGAACGATTGATCCAGCACAAGAAAAATGGAAGAGCGCATGGTACCTTTTCTTATTTGCATCACTAGATCGATGGATTCTCCTGCGTTTTTCTTGGTGGCCTTGTTCCTCGTAAAGCGTGTGTTGTGCGTGCAGGAACAAATCTTAAAAGATAACTTGTTTCTTCCCAGATCGAGAGAACGCGTTGGACTGATGTGGGAGATCGCGACAACGCGCCGGCTGGAGACCTGCGCCGCGATGAGGCGTGGATTGCCGCTTGTTCCAGCGTTACTCGCGGACGATCCCTTCGTCAAATTGCTTCGCTGGAGATTGTGATGATAACGCGAGCGAATGATGCTGTAGCCGGAACCTGCACCATCGTTCTTCGTGAGGGCCAAGATGGTGCGTCATGGCCGTCATCTTGGCGAGATTGCTCTCGGTAGAGGCTAAGTGTTGATAACGTGTGAAGAATAAAAGAGAGAGGGAGAGCAAATGCCGAAAATCGCTGACTCGTTGATTGAAGATGTGGGCATATATACCCGAGTACAAAGACGGTTACAAGGAGCAGTTGCTAAACTAAAGCAACCGACTTAGCAGGGATTATCCCTTAATTAATGTATTTTTTAATTAATTCCTAACACATCCGTCTAGGCGTACCAACGGAGCCCGCTCGGCGTACAGTACTACCTACGTACCTGCTTGATTACCTCCGTCGCGATATTCATCACAGGTGCGGTATATTGGACAACCGATGTATTTTTTTTTTGCGGGGAACAGCCCACATGATTTTGTATGACGAACATTAGAACTGATCACATGTTTGGATGCATCTATTTTCTATCACATGTTTAACAACAACTACTCATTCTTATTTTACACGTACGACACGAAACAATTCCGTCCTGACATTTTTTAATAATAACTTTAGTTATTCGAAGATGACAATTTTAATTGTAAAGCATGATAACTTTTCTGTTTTGGTTAACTATAATTGTCGTATCTAATTAATTGTAGTTGTCACGTGTTATCAAACAATAGTTGTTATCTATGGTCAATCATACTTCCTCCATTCCTAAATATAAGTCTTTTAGGAGATTTCATTAATGGTCTACATACGGAGCAAAATATGTGAATCTACACTCTAAAGTATGTCTATATACATCCGTATGTAGTTCACTAGTGAAACCTTTAGAAAGACTTATATTTAGGAACGGAGGGAGTAGTTATCATGTGTGATTGACTAGTTTTCACGTGTGATCAAATCATAGTTGTCATGTATAAACGTGAGAATGGTTATTAAAAAGCCGGGTGTAACGGTTCGGTTCTTACTTTGGGTTTGATTGGTTTAAGTTTTATTGGGCTGAGATTTTTTTAGTTTGGTTTTGGTTTGGGTATGTGGAGAAACCACTTTGGACATAGTTGGTTATGAGTTTAAACGGTTTGGTTATTTGCGGTTATAAACTATGGGCCCAAACCGGTTTCTAGGCATTGGTTACATGCAATAATCAACTACGACCGAGAACGAGTATCTTTGATCCGTGTGCATGCTGTAATGCACTATGTAATTATGTATTATGGGGAAACAGCAGATGAAAATCGGAAGTGTTTTCTTGTGCTTTCGCTAAGCAAATTGGTTTTAATACACTTGTTAGTGAGCTTATCGGTCATGGGTATGTTCTTTTTGCCTCTTACTGTGTGTTGATTGTATCTTAAGGATTACCTTGTTTCTAAACTGTTGTAGATGCACTTATGCATTTTTTATCTTATTTGTTTTTTAACATGTCAATTTATGCAATCATATGTACATTAAAGCAAACCCATGGTTATGTTTTGGGTTTAAATTGGTTTGGGTGGAAAAAATAGTGGGTTTGGTTTTGATTGGGCTAAAAATGACACTAAATGGGTATGGTTCAAGTATTGTTTTGAAAGATAAATGAATGGGTATGGTTCAAGTATGGTTCAAGTATGAAACCATTCTCAGGTTTATTCATGTATGATCAATAATGCTTGTCATGTGTGATTAACTAGTTACCACGTGTGATTTAACCATAATTATCATGTATGATCAATCATAGTTACCATGTGTTATTAACTAGTTGGCACATATGCATAATTGAGTTGTTATTTGTCACCGTACGAGCATTATGTGAATGAAGAACAGTTCATCTAGACGACGTGGACTGGATGGTCTCCATATAGGTGAGAACCGGTTTATCTAAACGGCAAAGCCGACAACCGTGTGCTGCAGATCGTGCAACGCCATGTGGGCGAGCATTTTAATCCTGACACAACACATTATGCCTATTTGACACTTTAATTTTATCAAAAAATGGTCAAGATTCGTATAAATAGAAACAACCGAAGAATATGACGTATGGACAAAATATACAGGTGTAAAGATTATCATTCGGGTTGATTAGAGTCGGGGCGTCGCGACCTAGTTCTTATTCCCGTAATTGGATCCGTCTAGCAAGCATAGTGATTTGATTGTAGTAGAAAAACACACTATGCAATTTACGTGGGTATTCACGTACATCTGCTTGTTTGTATACATCCTTATTCTATTTTTGTTAAATCCCTTGTACTTTGTAGCTATCGCACAACTTCTTATTTGTGTGAGAGCCGTAAATGTGTATATTAAAATGGTTTTAGCAAAACTGGAGTTGTCAAAATGATGTTAGCTTTTATAGATATCAAGGTAGAGGAATGGATCAGTGGCACGTTTCACCAACCGCTGCCATGGCAAATGGCAGCCCCAATAGAAGAAACGGTTTTCTTAGATCAACGGGAAGGAGCTCGCCAAGCCTGAATAGTCAAGTTTGATTCACAAGTCTAAAACGAAAAGACAAACTGAAAACATCACAAACATGATGAGCTTCATTTTTGGATGTCTCACCATCGCCAAAAGACAACCAAGAGTGTCAAATTATTACGTGAAAGCTAGAAGCACAAAACACAACAAAGTTGTGATAGGGGAGAGTTCTTTTTCAATCACCTTCATACGTAGCGCACCACACGAGATTCAACGGCCTCCCGAACTGAGACTTGACTCTGCATGTTAGTGGTGTGTTCTTTGGATAGCACCTTGCGAGGAGGTGACTCACTCTGGATGTCATCTACCCCCACCCAATCCTCAATGGCCCTCTCAGCAATTGTTGGAGGTGAAGGCAGAATGCATCGATCTTCTCTAGCATATGGTCCTTGAAGAGTAGCCGTCATTTTTTGATTGTTCTTGAGAGTTGAGACCAAATCTGTTGCATGGATAACTAAAAAACCCCATTAAACACAATGCTATTCATGTGTTTCCACAAAACCCAAAGAGCAGCAACAACTACTGTTCTTAGGGCATCTAGTCTTTTTCGAGCAACCCAAAAGGAGGAAAAGGAAAGAACATAGGTACATATATGCATGTTAAAGAAAGATGCAATCTCTTTCCAAAGTTGCACAACAACCTCACAATCACAAAATAAATGTTGAACAGTTTCATGTTTAGAGCAGAATACACAATCACTAGGCTTTTGTATATTCCTTTTCAGGAGGTTGTTTCTAGTCATAATTTTGTTGAAAGCAACAAACCATAGAAAGATATGGATCCTAGGGGGAACTATTAGCTTCCAAATTGCTCAGCTATAGGCTGGAGTAACCCCCGTGTAGTTTATGTCTGCATAGAGAAATTTGGATGTAAGTACCACTAGAATTATATTGCGAGACTAGTGCATCAGTCTCACTAGTGAGAACAATGCTTGAGGCAATAGCTTCAAGCTCATACCAAGAGTTCAGGAGTGCACGACTAAAGGACCTCCTTAAAGTGAATTTCGGGGTGCTCCCATCCCACACTTGGCTCATGGTATTGCTTTGGTCACTTCAAATGCAATATAGGTCCCAAAATTGAACAAAGAGAGGAGAGGACCAAAACCATAGTTCTTCTCAAAATCTGACTTTTTTGCCACAACCAACCACCCATATGTATCCAAATTTAACAGCTCTAGAAGCCCAAATCACTCCATTCCAGACAGTAGAGGCTCCTCCATTATTCTGGATACTAAGGATATTGGGAAAGGGTTTAGACCTTGAATCTACTATATCTTTCCACATCTTATCTTCACTATTTAGATATATCTTAATCCAAGCTCCTAAAAGGGAGATGTTCAGGTCTTGCAGATTGGGAATCCCTAAGCCTCCAAATTCCTTCTTCATAGACACCAGTGGCAATTTGCCAGATGGGTTCTTATGTTGCCTTCAAAATCATTCCAAAGGCAGTTAGCCATTTGGGTGTTGATCAAGTCCACAACCCATTTAGGAAATTTGAAGAAGGAGAGGAGATAAATGAGTATACTGGCTAGACAAGCTTTGATCGGAATAATCCTAGCTGCATAAGAAAGGAGTTTCCCTCTCCATACACCTATTCTTTTAATAATCTTATCAACTGAAGTTGAATATCTTCTCTAAACAGCTAATCATGCTGAAGAGAGATTCCAAAATATTTAATAGGAATTTACCTAAAGGGCTGCCAAAGATATTAGCGGGATTGGATTTAATCCTCAATTAAGTTCATTTGTATCATTTCACTATTGTTAAAACTAATTCTCATGCGTGAAACTTGTTCAAAGCATGTGAGCACCCTTCTAAGATTTTTATTAATGGTAGGATCTTGATCCACAAACATGAGGTGTGAGCTAATGACACCTCTAGGATAAATGGAATGACCCAAACCCTTAACCAGGGCTCTGCGAGATGTTTTAGCAAGCATTTTGGTTAGCACATCCACCACTAGATTAGTTAAAAGTTAGGATATAGGATCTCCTTGTCTGAGTCCTTTACCAGTAAGAAAGAAGTTACTTTTTAGGTTATTCAATTTGACAACTACAGACCCTTGGCGAGTGATCTACCAGATCCAATTGATCCATCTACCATCAAACCCTCTCAATTTGAGAAGATCATTAAGGAAGTCTGGATCCACTCTATCAAAGGTTTTTTCATAGTCAAGTTGAAGGACTACACCTTTGTCTTCAGATTTAATAACAGAATGGATAAGCTCATGAGCCGTAACAACACTTTCTAGAATATATCTACCTTTGATAAAGGCAGATTGGTTGCAAGAAATAAATCTATTCATGACCAGAGCTAACCTGTTGGTAAGCACCTTAGTAAAAATCTTAAACACCCAATTAAGAAGGCTGATAGGTCTGAATTTCTTCGCCACAGAAGTTTCACGCTCCTTAGGGATTAAAGTGAGCATGGAAAAATTTAATCTATAGATGTCTAGCTTGCCAACATGAAAATCTAAAAACATGGCCATCAGGTCACGTTTATTTAAATCCCAAATATTTTGGTAAAAAAAGAATGATATACCATCAGTCCTAGGGGCTCCATCAGAGTATGATCCCAAAACAGCAGCCCCAACCTCTTCTTCACAGAAGGGAGCTGTTAGTTGCTCATTTTCATTAGGAGTTACTAGTTCACTATTGTAAAAGAAATCACGGGATAAAAAGAAACCAAATGTCTCTTCCTTGGCAAACCGGTTTTTGTAAAAGTTAGAAGCAATGTTTAGCATTTCATTGTTATGAGAGGTGGGTCCATCATGGCCTTAATGGTTATGGACCATAGTTTTCCTCCTCCTTTGGTTAGCAACAACATGAAAATATGTTGTGTTTTTGTCTCCCTCTTTAATCCCCTTGTCTCTAGACCTCAATCTATCTTTGTTCTCCTCTTTGAGCCAAATTGTAGCCATCTTAGACCTAATTTCTGTGAGCCTATTTTGCTCATCAGTAGATAGCTCAAAGGTTTCAGACTTGATATCTAGAGTATCATACTCTTCCATCAAATCTTTTTTTAGTGAGTCTGAGTTCAGCTTCTATGTTATGACCCCAACCCTTAGTTAGTCTCCTAAGAATCTTCACTTTAGCTTGCCAAATATCAATAGGGTTCTTCCCTTTGATGGGGGGTAGACCAAGCTTTTTGTACTACAACTCTAAAATCATCTCTAAGTAGTCACCATTCTTCAAATTTGTAACCAGGGCTTCTAGGTTGGAGTCCTACTCTAGAATCCCACTGGATTGGAATATGATCACTTCTAATCCTAGGTAGAGCTTGATACTAGCAAGAGGGAATATCCTATCAATATGAGTACTGTAGAAAACCCAATTTATAGTGGACATGATCAAATCTGCTTGGTTGTTGGCCCATGTAAATTGTGTGTTCCCTAGTTTAATCTCTAATAAACTCCAAATCACTATCCAAGCATTGAACTTATCACACCACTTATTATCCACTGTACCATTGCTTTTATCAGCATTATACCTAACTAAATTGAAGTCCCATCTAATGAGAGTGGGTACATCATTGTCTATAAAAAAGACTATGCAGCTCAGATATAAAATTGTCTTTATGTTCATCATAGGATGACCCATAGACAGTAATTACTCTAACATTCACACCTAGGGATTTCACCTTAACATAGGGGACACGTTTCATGATAGGTTCAGTAGCCAGCATCTTAGGCATAGAAGGTACGACAACATGTAGTAGAATACAAACGATCCATAACCTTCTACACAACATCTTTTGAGTTTTTTTACCTTGAGCTATCTCCTCTTGTTGTAGTTGGGGCATGACGAGTTTATCCTCCAACAACTTTTTTTCTGAACATGTCTCCTTCAGCCAGCTTGAGTAGCTGAGATAGACTTTTTCATGAACCTTGTAACTATAATATTTTAGGTTGTAGGTGCATGATACCACAGTTTTGACATACCAATACATTTTAGGCTATAGACTACAGTTTTTGTAACACCTTGTTGTCAAACACAGCCTTGTCAGTATATAAACTGAATTTACCAGTATATAAAGTGGTCCTTCTTTTTTTTACAAAAAATGCTTCTTATTTTATAAATTGCTCAAAGATACAATTTATTTTGCAGGGACAAATGGGAGGAGGTAGCGAGTACGGAAGTTGATTTAGGATGTTCCGTTGATCGAAGACTAGGTATCTATTGTAATATTCTGTAGTACTCAAGTGATAAAACAATTATTCTCTTGAGAACTTGCTCATCATATTTTGCAACAAGCCATGACCTGAATGTCGACTTGTGTATTTCCTTAATGGACGATGTAGCTAACTTGAGTGAAGATAACATGTGAATCTTATATATATATATATGTGTGTGTGTGTGTGTGTGTGTGTGTGTGTGTGTGTTAAATGAATGCATTATCTACTAGTATATTTTGATGAATGGAAAAGTGCAATTGTATTGCAAAATCGACATGAATTGAATACTATAATTTTAGTTTCATGTTAATATAGGCTGCATTTGCATTTATGCTGAAATGTATAACCCTCACAGCAAGTGTGTCGCAGAAGCGTTGCATGGGAAATAAACTGTCGGCATAGAAATGTACTATCTGTCGACACATGTACTAGAAAGGGCCGTTGCAATATCTGTCGGCACATGTCGTATCAGATAAACTGTCGGCGTAGGTATGGTGGCATAGAATCTGTCGGCCTTGGTCACTGTTAGAGAAACCGTCAGTACATAGTTGTCTGTCGATATAAAAATGTTTGTCACCATAGATCTCAGCAACACTGTCATACTATCTGTCGGTGTAAGTTTTTCTGTTGATAAAGACCTTTCCCGGCAGGACTATAGGGGATAGCTCTTTTGTGTGAGCAAAGACCTTTCCCGGCACTAAATCTCTCGGCTTAGGCTACCTATAGCGAAGATTGTCACACGCTGGTGTAGTGGTTATTTAGGAATTAACATAATTATAGAAAAATTAAGCCTATGAACATCCAAAACTCCAACTTCAAAATACCTGAACAACCACGTAAAATGTTGCTTTATCACCTCCCAAAAGGTTTGGTAAAATAGGAAAGACCAACCATCTGGCCTAGGGGTACCATTGGCATATGAACTCATGTTGGCATTTTAAATTTGATCCTCGGAAAAAAGGTTCTCTAAATTTTGTTTCCCCCCCTCATTAAAAAGCTCAGAATCATCCCAAAAAACATTGTTAATATGTATATCACTTTTAGGTTCATAAGAAAAAATATCCTTATAAAAGTTAGTAGCAACTTCCAGCATGTGAGAGATAGATGTCACAATACCATCATCCCCAACTAAACTAGTCAAGTGGTTTTTGCGGTGCGTGTGATTACCCAATGAGTGAAAATATGAATTATTTCAACCCTCTTCTAATTCTTTCCTATCTCTAAATATCTGCCATAAAGAACTCTCTTCTACCTTCCAAATTTTGTCTAAATCACATTTAAGTTCTCTCATCTTGTTAGTATCTACAATAGAGAAGTATTTTTCTCAAAAAAACATCGAACATGTCAAACTCCATAAGGAGATCTTTTTATTCTTATTTAAAAAACATCAATATTAATACTCCATCCTTTAATTTTTTTTCTAAAAATCCTAGTCTTGAATTGGCAGTTCTCAAGGGCAGAACTTGCACTAGAGATGTTCCAAACATCCATAACTATTTGCTTGAAGTCATGCTGAGATATCCACCATTTTTCAAACCTAAACATTTTAAGACTGGACATTTTTCTAGCTCTTGTTTCAAGAACAATAGGGGTGTGGTCACTCCCAACTGCGGAGAGAGCCACTAGAGTAGACAATAGATAGTGGCCATCCCAGCTCATAGAAGTAAAACCTTATCCAAAACAACTAAGATGGGATTAGTCTAATTATCTCACAAAGTAAACTTGCACTTTGTAATACAAATTTCCGAAGCCCCCATCTATCCACCCAGTCACTCATCAAGAAATTAGTTTGAGGATTGATAGTAACACTACTTTTATTAGCATAAAATCTAACTAAATTAAAATCACTACAAAGAAGAATAGGATAAGAAGCATTTTCCAAAATATCATGTAGCTCAACAATAAAGTGCAGTTCAAATTCATGATAGGCAGTTTCATAGATCACCACATGGTGCCGAGTAAAACCATCATTTGTATTTTTCAAAGTAGAACACCCCCAAACTTTTATTAGGAAAAACAATAACCTCAAGCAAGTATTTTTTTAATACCCAACAAAATGCCACTAGTAGTGTTATCAGTACGCAAAAAATTCCAAATAAAAACATTACTTCTATCAATAGATTTGAGGAAGCCTTCATAAATTAACTCACGTTTAGTCTCTTGAAATTATAATCACTTATAATGATGGGTGTGATGTCTACTAAGCAACTTTATTCTTTTAAGCTCTCTTGGGCCTCCAAGTAGCAATTTTCTATCAAGTGGATGACCTAAGGCTTATTAATCCATGAGAGGTGTAGGATGAAGATGACCTCTCTCAAACAACCCTACAATCAAATATAAGAAATCTCTTGTGTCCCCAACACACCCAATACAATAGAAAATTGTATAGGTGCACTAGTTCAGCGAAGAGATGTTGATACATGTGCAATATGGATAGTAGATATAGGTTTTTGTAATATGAAAATATAAAAACAGCAAGACAACAAGTAGTAAAAAGCGAGCAAAACATTATATTAATGCTTGAAATAAGGCCTAGGGTTCAAACTCTCACTAGTGCAATCTCTCAACAATGCTAACATAATAGAATCGTATGATCATCCCACAACGCGCGACAAAGAATCACTCCAAAGTCCATAAGTAGTAGAGAACATAAGATGAAATTGTTGTAGACAAGTGAGCCTCTAGACAAGTGTTGTCACTTGATAACGGGATCACATCATTAGGAGAATAATGTGACGGACAAGACCCAAACTATAAATATAGCATTTGATCGTGTCCGTTTATTGCTATTGTTTTCTGCATGTCAATGTATCTGTTCCTATGACCATGAGATCATGCAACTCCCGGACACCGAAGGAATACCTTGTGTGTACCAAACGTCGCAACATTACTGGGTGACTATAAAGGTGCTCTACCGGTATCTCCGAAGGTGTCTGTTGGGTTGGCATGGATCAAGACTGGGATTTTTCACTCCGTGTGACGGAGAGGTATCTCGGGGCCCACTCGGTAATACAACATCACAACAAGCCTTGCAAGCAATGTGACTAGGGAGTTAGTTACGGGATGTTGTATTACGGAACGAGTAAAGAGACTTGCCGATAACGAGATTGAAATAGGTATAGAGATGCCGACGACCAAATCTCGGGCAAGCAACATATCAAAGGACAAAGGGAATGGTATACGGAATTATGTGAATCCTTGGCATAGAGGTTCAACCAATAAGATCTTCGTAGAATATGTAGGATCCAATATGGACATCCATGTCCTGCTATTGGATATTAACCGGAGAGTGTCTCAGGTCATGTCTACATAGTTCTCAAACCGGCAGGGTGTGCACACTCACTAGTAGAAAATGGCCAATTTGTCGTGGTTCCAGAGGCCCATTAGCCCTGGTTCCGATACCGTGTCTATAGGGTCGCGACTAAAGCCCAAAACCTTTAGTCCTGGTCCTCTACCAACCGGGACAGAAGGGCCTCCACGTGGCCTCTGCGGGGAGCCCAGGCAGGAGGGCCTATAGTCCCGGTTGGTAATACCAAGCGGGACCAGGAGGTGTTTTTTTTTGAATGGGGGTGTGTGTGTTGGGTTTTTTGGAGGGTTAATTTAGGGGTTTCATATTGTGTTAGCTAGCTAATAGAGAGAAGTGGCCTCTCTTTCTCTGTAATGTAGAAGTAACGACTTTAGCAAGTTATCCTCGATCTCTTAGGTATTGTGGCGTACCGACCATTCATTTACGACATCTTGGCTAATGAACCCAACATCGAAGATTTATCCACACATGAATCTAATCCGCTTTCCTTCCCCAATGATATAATAACCAATCATGATCATAATAACAAATCATCATGATAATCATGATCAACATCATCATCATATTAATATAAAAACTCTTGCATCACTATAGCTAATAATCATCATAGTCATTACCACCAACACTATTTAATCATCATTTTCGTCAATGATACATCATATAACAAAAGTTAGTCACTAGTCATAATCACAACTCCTCCTCCTCATCATCATCAACTATAACACATTGTAGCACATAATAACACATTGTACCTAGGACCTACTCCTCTCTCATAGGACCTCCTCTATCCTCTCTTAGGTAGAATATCATAAAACAAGATAGGCCCTGACTCTCCACTATGGAGAATGGATATCATCTTGTCTCCCATTCTTGGCATACGCACAATGTTGCTTCCAAGTAGCTCTCTACGATTGACCATACATTTTTCCAATCTTTGATTGTCATTTCATCGGTTATATAAATCCGATATGGACATGAGTGATGCAGATACCTAGGCTGACCTGGCCGTGTTGGTCGTATGCTCACAACATCAACGCGACCTCTTGGAAACATCAGATGAGGCACACAATCTTGCGGGATTTTCTGTTGAAAAATATAGTATTAACTTTGTAGCTAGCAATGTAGTTTAGTTTTACAAGAATTTATGCAAAAGATGCACATATGTCGTCATAGTAGAAAATCTTACCATGCAATCTCCATGCATGTTACCGTAGTTCACCACGTGCACTAGTGGCACGTATTGACCATAATGTGGGGGAGTTTGCTGATAGGTATTGTAATTCTCAAGATCATTGATAAATGCGACAAGATATTGTTTCTCCTTATAAGTTAATTCTGCTTCATCATTGTAGTAATAGGTTTTGTCTACCATCTTCCATACATTTTTTAAGAACGAAAATAAGTTGTCAATGAAAATAAGTTGTCAAATATTTTTAAATAAACAATATAAATTACTTAATAAATATGGTTGAGAAACTCACATAATGGTAGAACAGGAGGCGTCTTCACATCAACCCAGATGTCGATATTACCTTCAATTTCATCTTCTGGACGAATATCAAAGGTGATAAGCATATTAGGCTCAAATGCATAAGCCTTGCATAGTGCTTGCCAATTTGTGCATTCAAAATAGGAGTAGGTGTGTGCATTGTACAACTTTACAGCAAAAATATAATCATGCTCGGTCCTCAAGTGAACTCTCTTTACATCCATAGTCTTTTTAGTACTGAAACCAATCTTATCCAAGACATAAATTCTTGCATGGCACGGGATGCGCTAGTAGAATAGTAAAAGATAAAAATTATAAGATGAAGTAAAAGAAGTCATGCTTAATTACGAAAAAGACTTGTCGTTGTGACTTACTGTATCCACTTCGAAGTCCTCATCCAGCATGATGCTAAAGCGCCCATCATCAACCAGGTGAGGCGTGTCGCATAGGCCACGCTCGTCTTGGCAGTATTCACACATAGCAAATTTCCTTTCATCGTCACACATTTCCTATGTTCATAGTTGAAACATTTAAATTCGATCAAAGGCAACTACCAGAAAACTTATATGACATATCACTATTAATTATAAAATAGATCACTATTACTCATATATGCAACGTGTTGACTTTAGGTCTGTCGAGTCTTTCCTTCCTAAACACACACATCACAAGAACAGTAAGACATCTCTATATTTAGAATGCATCATCTTCTACATACGCACTAGGAGGTGTTCCGTGCAACAACGTACACACATCAAATAAATGACATATAACTCATCATCATCTTACTCATTTAACAACTCATAAAATTTATACAAGGAGCAACGACAAACCGAAACATAACCGATATTATCACTAATACATATCGAATATTATCATACAATATCACTAATAAAAATCCAGTTGACGTCTCACGGTGCAGGCGGTGGCAACCCAAAGATAAGGAGTCATCATCGGATCATAGCTCGGGTGATGTCCCTGGAGAACCTGCGAGGTATTGGAGAACCTGGCATCCAATGCAGCCATGTAGCGACACACGTGCTCATCCTCCTCCCTGACACGGCGACGTACCACCTCCATGGGAGCCACCTCTCTCGGCACAGATAATGGCCCACGCGACTGATACGTCCATTTTGCATCATGGTTTCATGTTGATATTTATCGCTTTTTGGGCTGTTATTACACTTCACGGTACAATACTTATGCCTTTTCTCTCTTATTTTGCAAGGTTTACATGAAGAGGGAGAATGCCGACAGTTGGAATTCTGGCCTGAAAAGGAGTGAGTTTGAGATACCTATTCTGCTCAACTCCAAAAGCCGTGAAAATCAAAGAGGATTTCTTCTGGAATTTATAAAAAATACTGGGCCGAAGAAGTACCAGAGGTGCGCGAGCAGGAAGCCACAAGCCTGCTAGGCGCGACCTCCCCCCTGGCCGCGCCTAGGGGGCTTGTGGGCTCCCAGCTGGCCCTCTGGCCCCCCTCTTTTGCTACAACAAGGGTTTCGTTCCAGAAAAAAATCAAGAAGAGGCTTTCGGGAGGATTCGTCGCCGCCACGAGGCAGAACTTGAGCAGAACCAATCTAGAGCTCCGGCAGGACGATCCTGCCGGGGAAACTTCCCTCCCTGAGGGGGAAATCATCGCCATCGTCATCACCAACACTCCTCTCGTCGGAGGGGACTCATTACCATCAACATCTTCATCAGCACCATCTCATCTCCAAACCCTAGTTCATCTCTTGTAACCAATCTCCGTCTCGCGACTCCGATTGGTACTTGTAAGGTTGCTAGTAGTGTTAATTACTCTTTGTAGTTGATGCTAGTTGGATTACTTGGTGGAAGATTATATGTTCAGATCTTTGACGCTACTCATTACCTCTCTGGTCATGAATATGATTATGCTTTGTGAGTAGTTACTTTTGTTCCTGAGGACATGGGATAAGTCTTGATATAAGTAGTCATGTGAATTTGGTATTCGTTCGATAATTTGATGTGTTGTATGTTTTTTTTCCTCTAGTGGTGTTATGTGAGCGTCGACTACATAACACTTCACCATTATTTGGGCCTAGAGGAAGGCATTGGGAAGTAGTAAGTAGATGATGGGTTGCTAGAGTGACAGAAGCTTAAACCCTAGTTTATGCGTTGCTTCGTAAGGGGCTGATTTGGATCCACTAGTTTAATGCTATAGTTAGACTTTGTCTTATTTCTTCTTTTGTAGTTGCGGATGCTTGCGAGAGGGGTTAATCATGAGTGGGATGCTTGTCCAAGTAAGGGCAGTACCCAAGCGCCGGTCCACCCACAGATCAAACTATCAAAGTAGCAAACGCGAATCATATGAACATGATGAAAACTAGCTTGACTGAATTTCCCATGTGTCCTCGGGAGCGCTTTACCTCCTATAAGACTTTGTCCAGGCTTGTCCCTTGCTACAAAAGGGATTGGGCCACTTTGCTGCACCGTGGTTACTTTTGTTACTTGTTACTTGCTACGAATCATCTTGTCGTACAACTACATGTTATCGATAATTCCAGTCCTTGCAGAGATTACCTTGCTGAAAACCACTTGTCAGATCCTTCTACTCCTCGTTGGTTTTGACACTCTTACTTATCGAAAGGACTATGATAGATCCCCTATACTTCTGGGTCATCAGCGGCCGCCACCAAAGAAGCTCCGCGTCAACGATGAGACCCGGATTCCTCACCAAGGTGCGCCCCCAGAAGGTAGCACCTCCTAGTGCCAGCCCGGCGGAGCCTAGTCCCGGACATGGCGCCTATCAAGCAGGCTCTGACCACTCGACGACGAGGATGCGGGTCGGGCATCATCGACGTCGAGACAAATTCCTCTGAGAAAATTTCTTATTGTTTAATGTTTTACTTTCTAGTTATCATTTATACAATAATCATCTCATTTGAATTTAGCTAGCACCCACTACCTATTTTTCTCAACATGCAATTATGACACCAAATATACAATAATAAAATACAATATATATATTTTACATATATTTCCACAACAACATTTGGGGCTTCAACAAATATTTTGTAAACATACAAGAATCATATCCTAGCAAGAACCCTAGGCATGGGGATGTCTCACCAGAGGTTTGGGTCGGTGTTGGGGTCGAGGTCGGGGTCGAGGCCAGGGTCGAGTTCATCGACGGGCTCAGGGTGGGGGCGGCGACAACAACAGGCTCGTGGCGGCGACAAGATCGGGGCGGGGGCGGCGACGGCGACGGGCTCGGGGGCGGCGACGACGAGGAGCTCGTTACGGGGGCGGCGACAGCGATGGGATCGGGGCGGCGACGACGACGGGCTTGAGGCAGGGGCGGCCACGGCGACGGGCTCGGTGGCGGCGACGATGACGGGATCGAGGCGGGGGCGGTGACGGCGATGGGCTCGGGGGCGGCGAGGATGATGGGCTCGTGGCGTGGGCGATGACGGCGATGGGCTCGGGGGCGGCGACGACAACGGGCTCGGGGGCGGCGACGAAGACGGGCTCGGGGACGATAGCGACGAGGAGGAGGAATGGATCGGCGGCGGCGGCACGGGGCAAATGGGAGAGGCTGGGGAAAATTCGATAACTCCCGCCTTATATGTGAAAACATGTTATCCCGGTTCGACGTACAAACCGGGACCAATGCTGCCCTTTCGTCCCGGTTGGATCCACAATCCGGGACTAAAGGTCAATTTTCAGCAGCCTAACGGGAGGAAGAACTGACCTTTAGTCCCGGTTTGTGCCGCAAACCGACACTAAAGGGAGTCTTTGGTCCCGGTTTATTCCACCAACTGACACGAAAGGATGTCTTTGGTCCCGGTTGGTGCCACAAACCAACACGAATGGCCTGTGCCTACCACGGCCGAGGTGCTTGGTGAAGAAACACCAAAAACACGAATGATGTGGTCATCGGCCTGGCCAAATACCAGAAGAAGGTGATCCGCAAGGACTTGACCAAGAAGATGACCAATAAGTCCCGCGTCAAGGTCTTCCTCAAGCTCGTCAACTTCACCCACCTCATGCCCACCCGCTACACCCTCGACGTCGACCTCGAGGAGGTGGTCTCCGACGCCCCCAACTCCCTCACCACAAAGGACAGGAAGCTCACCGCCGCCAAGTCCGCCAAGGCCAAGCTCAAGGAGAGGTTCAAGACCGGCAAGAACAGGTGGTTCTTCACCAAGCTCCGCATGATTCGACATGATTCGACATGATTCAAGAAATGCCAACAAGATATATTATTCACATGATTCCACATGATTCGACATGATTCAAAAAATTCCAACAAGATCTATTCTTCACATGATTTGACATGATTCGACATGGTTCCACATGATTCAACAAATTCCAACAAGATCTATTCTTCACGTGATTTGACATGATTCAAGAAATGCCAACAAGATCTATTCTTCACATGATTCAACATGATTCAAGAAATGCCAACAAGATCTATTCTTCACATGATTCGACATGATTCCACATGATTCGACATGATTCAAGAAATTCCAACAAGTTCTATTCTTCACATGATTCGACATGATTCAAGAAATTCCAACAAGATCTATTCTTCACATGACTCGACATGATTCAAGAAATGCCAACAAGATCTATATATTTTTCACATGATTCCACATGATTTGACAAGATTCAAGGAATTCCAACAAGATCTATTCTTCACGTGATTCGACACATGAAACATAACATCTCATATAGATCCACACAAAAAACAGAGTCTTCATGGGCAGTACCAAAACAGGACATCTTAAGCACTTATTTGAACTCCAGACTTTTTGTGTGTTCAAAATGAACCATTCAAGGCCACATCATCAATTTTCAACACTTTCTGACTTCATTTGGTATTTTTCATGTTTTTACTGATTTTTTGGAGCTAAATGACCCAGAAATTGAAAAGCACTACAAATGAACTCTTAATAGGTTGAAAGTTGGCATGGTATCATCATTTCACCCACATAGCATGTGCTAAAAAGTTGAGAGGGTTGCCGCAAAAACTGGATGCACTTCGTGTACAAAACGGACAATCTCTTTCAAAGCATGAGGGTTTCATACGAAAACTCATGTGTTACAAAAGGCATTTCATTTTTTCGAACTTATTTGAACTCCAGACTTTTTGTGTGTTCAAAATGAACCATTCAAGGCCACATCATCAATTTTCAACACTTTCTCACTTCATTTGGTATTTGTCATGCTTTTACTGATTTTTTGGAGCTAAATGACCCAGAAATTGAAAAGTACTACAAATGAACTCTTAATAGGTTGAAAGTTGGCATGGTATCATCATTTCACCCACATAGCATGTGGTAAAAAGTTGAGAGGGTTGCCACAAAAACTAGATGCACTTCGTGTACAAACCGGACAATCCCTTTCGAATTATGAGAGTTTCATACGAAAACTCATCTGTTACAAAAGGCATTTCATTTTTTCAAACTTATTTGAAGTCCAGACTTTTTGTGTGTTCAAAATGAACCATTCAAGGCCACATCATCAATTTTCAACACTTTCGGACTTCATTTGGTATTTTTCATGCTTTTACTGATTTTTTGGAGCTAAATGACCCAGAAATTGGAAAACACTACAAATGAACTCTTAATAGGTTGAAAGTTGGCATGGTATCATCATTTCACCCACATAGCATGTGCTAAAAAGTTAATAGGTTGAAAATCTGGATGTTTTTCGTGTATAAATCGGACAATTTCTTTGGAACTATGAGTGCTTCATAGAAAACTCATGTGTTACAAAAGGCATTTCATTTTTTCGAACTTATTTGAACTCCAGACTTTTTGTGTGTTCAAAATGAACCATTCAAGGCCACATCCTCAATTTTTAACACTTTCTGACTTCATTTGGTATTTTTCATGCTTTTACTGATTTTTTGGAGTTAAATGACCCAGGAATGGGAAAGCACTACAAATGAACTTTTAATAGGTTGAAAGTTGGCATGGTATCATCATTTCACCCACATAGCATGTGCTAAAAAGTTGAGAGGGTTTCCGCAAAAACTAGATGCACTTCATGTACAAATCGTACAATCTCTTTCGAAGTATGAGGGTTTCATAGGAAAACTCATCTGTTACAACAGGCACTTCATTTTTTGAACTTATTTCATTTTTTCCACACGGGTGCGTGTATTAAAAATCATTACACCATATCATGAATAGAGAAGTGTCCAAATTAATAGAAATTCATCATTACATTAAAGCCAAAGCAAAGTAGTGACCAAAATAAATACATAACGTTCTTAAATAGTTCTCATTATTGAACAACATATAGCTGTCTACAGCATCTAATTAGAACGTATATTGAAACTATTAAATTTAAATACAACAACAAATGCGATCATAACCGCAACTAAGGTACAAATTGATCCAACAACATAATGATACCAAGCATCAGTATGAATGGCATATTTTCTAATGTTTCTAATCTTCAAGCGCATTGCATTCATCTTGATCTTGTGATCGTCACACACATCAGCAACATCCAACTCCAATATCATCTTCTCCTCTTCAATTCCTTGTAATTTTTCTTTCAAGTAATTGTTTTCTTTTTCAACCATATTTAACTTCTCGGCAAGAATTTGTATGTCGGTTCGAATTTCTGGTTCACATACCTCCTAGATTAAAAAAATATATGTCACGTTGGCCGACATAATTGTCATAAACACTAAATAAAACAAATAGTTATAAAAGATAATATATACCACATCTGAATCATAGACAGGACGAGGGCCGACGGAGGCGGATACCAAAACCATCGCACTATATAATAAAAAAACAATAATAGAAGTAAGAAAATTACACAAGTATCTATCTAAATCATACAAGTAAGAACTTTTTTCTTTTAGAAAGAAGATAAGAAGAAGAGACTAACCACGGTGGTGCCGACGCCGAGATGGGCGCGGGCGATCGACGACGATGATGACGGGGACGAGACACGGACGGACCGCCAAAGCTACACAAAACTAGAGGAAAATGGAGCTTGGACAAGGAGCTTCGAGAGGAGAAATCTTATGTGTGGTTTGGGCATTTCATCGAACACCTCATGTGCATAGGAGGTGAGCTAGAGCACCACAAAGCTCTCCCACGGCCGCCCAAAAAAATAGAGCAGTGCACTGCTCTGCTCGTGGTCGGGTGGTATATATAGGCCAAGCATTGGTCCCGGTTTATGAATGGAACCGGGAGTGAAGGACAACATTTGGTCCCGGTTCAAGCCAAAAACCAGGACCAATTGTTGTGGGTCAGGAGCGAGGCACATTCGTCCCAGTTCATGTATGGAACCGGGACCAAAGGGGCTAGACGAACTGGGACCAATGGCCCACGAGGCCTGGCCGGCTCCCTGGCCTCACGAACCGGGACCGATGCCCCCATGGGTCCCGGTTCATAAGTGAACCAAGACTAATGGGATTTCATCAAGTGGACCAAAGCCCTCTTTTCTACTAGTGACTTAAGGTTCGGTGACGTTTCGGTATAGTTGAGTTATAGGTTCTGGTGACCGAAGTTTTGTTCGGAGTCCCGGATGAGATCTCGTACGTCACGAGCGTTTCCGTAATGGTCTGGAAACAAAGATTGATATATTGGAAGTTGGTATTTGGATTCCGGAAGGATTTCGGGCATTGCTGGCAGTGTACCGGGAGTGACGAATGGGTACCGGGGGCCCACCAGGTAGGCCCACCACTCCCCAAGAGGGCCACGTGGACTTGATGGTGCGTAATAGCTCTTAGTAGGCTGTCTGGTCAACCAAAGAAAGCCCATGTGAAAAAAGGTAGAACATCTCAAATAGCTGGACAATTTGGGAAGGAGTCCTAATTCAAGTAGGATTGGAGGAGGACTCCTTCCTCCTTTGGTTCGGCTGACCCCAAGGGGTTTCCCTTGGTGGGCAAGGTTGCCTCCTCCCTCCACCTATATATACTAGAGGTTTGAGGGTTTTTGAGACACAATTTCAGCCACGTGCAACCCTCTCCTCTAGTTCGTAGTTCTTCCTCTAGATCGGATTTCTGCGGTGCTTAGGCGAAGCCTAGCAGGAATAGATCACCACCACCACCGGCGCGTCGTCACACTGCCGTAGAACTCATCTACTCCCCCGTCTCTGTTGCTAGATCAAGAAGGCGGAGATCGTCATCGAGTTGTACGTGTGTTGAACGCGGAGGTGCCGTCCGTTTGGTACTAGATCGGGACGGATCGTGGGACGACGGCGATTTGGATCGCGAAGACGTTCCACTACATCAACCGCGTTTCTCAACGCTTCCTGCTTAGAGATCTACAAGGGTATGTAGATCCGATCTCCCTCTCGTAGATGATCATCACCATGATAGGTCTTCATGTGCGCATGATTTTTTTTTGTTTTCCATGGAACGTTCCCCAACACAATCCATTAAGTTCTTCCTATAAGTTTCACAAACAGCCCTAGAGTCCGTACTAGAACAACACCTATGATACATATCAATCAACCATAATGTCACCTAGATATTCGAGTGTCACCTCAAGTATTCGCAGGTTAATTATTCAACATGAATCAAACAATTTTAGATTCATCATATTCAATTCAACACAGAGAACTTCAAATAGTACCCCAAGATTTCTATCAGAGTAAGTAGGACAAGAACGTGTATCAACCCCTATGCATAGGTTACCTCAATGACACCTCGGGAATCCGCGAGTTGAGTACCAAAACATATATCAAGTGAATCAATGGACCACCCCATTGTCACCACGAATATCCACATGCAAGACATACATCAAGTGATCTCAAATCCAATATTTAACCCGACATAACAAAATCTCAAAGGGAAAGTTCAATTCATCACATCAAGATAGTAAGGGACAAACACCATATGATCCAACTACATTAGAAAACCAGTGATACATCAAGATCGTAACATCTCAAGAACACAAGAGAGAGAGAGAGTTCAAACACATAGCTAATAGTATATACCCTCAGCCCAAGGGTGAACTAGTCCCTCCTTGTCATGGTGGCCGCCGGGATGATGAAGATGGCCTCCGGTCATGATTGCCCCTTCGACAGGGTAAAAAAAGGGCTCCAGATGAGATTTGTTCTACCCAGAGAGTTGCGACGCGGAGCGGAAGTTATAGTTTAATATCTGAGGGTTTCTGTAAATATAGGATTTTTCAGCGTTGGAATCACGTCAAACGGAGCCACGACGTGGTCCCAAGCTATCAGGGCACACCCAGAGGGGGTGAGGGCGCCGTGATGGTTTGGGGGCACCTGGTGGCCCCCTCCGGTGGTTCATCGCTTTGATATTTCTCATATGTTCCAAAAAATAACATCAAAAAGTTTCGGGTGTTTCCAAGAACTTTTATTTTCTGCACAAAAAGCAACATCACGGTAATTGTGCTGAAAACAGCGCTAGTCCGAGTTAGTTCTAATTAGATCATACAAATTGCATCAAAACGATATACAAGTATTATAAACATGGACAAATATGGTATGATTACTTCATAAATTATCGATACATTAAAGACGTATGAGGGTCATTTTGTTTAAGCATCATACATACGTGCACATCAATCATAAGCAAACACAATAAGTACTAGCTCCATTGTTGCGGTCAAAACTTTGATTACCACTACTAAAAGCTAGTGCGTGTCATTATGATGCATCTTTGAAGAACACAACCATATAATGTACTCCTATAGTTGTACTATAGCCTCACGTGAAATATGCATGGCTTTGAATTTTCAAGTTTGTCTTGTGTGATACACACATATGTAACTTTGTGTATTTCCTTCGGTGGCCATTCTATGGGTATTCGAATACTTGCGAGAACACAATGACAAAAATCCTAGTGTTTATTGATGACATTTCATATACAATGCTTTCGTTATTTATTCTTTATAATGTGACCTCTAAATTTGAGTTTCATCCCGGGCCCTCAAAATGTCAAAATGGGCCCGGGGTTGAACGACTATGTGGTATGAACTTAAAATGATGCAAGCTAGGGCAATCTTTGATCAAATCATACATCTCATAAAAGAAGTCTCGATCTAGTTCCTCCTCGCGGTGTAGGTTTCATTCCTTCCAGCAGTTTTCCGACTCCACTCTCAACCCGATGTGAGGTTTCACCGTCTACATCGCTTTGCTGATGGGTTTTTGGTACTATGGTGTAGAACCACCAAAGAAATAGTAGAACCCCTTGAAAAACCCTTTGGGGCATAATCTCTTTGTTAACCTTGACGATGGTAGATCCCCGTGCATAAGCAGGGGCGGATCTAGTGATGTACCGTAGGTGCCATGGAACCCCCTTCAAAATTGTAAAATAAATTTTACAATATAATTAACACTAAATGTTCATCAAGTTGTTGATATTTTCAAACTACCCGTTGAGATTATGATAATGTTTAGTGTAAATTTTAAACTGTGGCTCCCCAAAATCCTGCCATTCTAGGTCCACCATTGCACATAAGCAAGGACGGAGTTGGTGTGCAACCGTGGGTTTCAAGTGGACGTTAACCCAACAGAATACACAACTCCTTCACCAACAAAGTCTTTGCCACTCGCGAGAGTACACCTTAAAGCAACAAAGCTAAATTCAATGGTCTTATTCTCTAATTTCATCACTGCACACGAGGCGAAGAGGGGGTGGAGGGCAGGTGAGGATCATGAAATATCGATAATAATCTCTTATGGTGGTGGGTCATACTGTTTATGCATCACATCAACCGTAAGCAAACACAAGAAGTCCTGCTTCATTGTTTCGGTCAAATCTTAGATTACCACTCTTGAAAAGCTGGTGGATGTCATAATCATCTATTAGGAACACAAATACTAGCCGCCGGAAGTAAAGATCGTGAAAACCCTGGGACGGAGAGCTTCACCTCTCACCTCGGATATATACAAACTATAGTTGTTGTCCACATACTCACAATTCTTTTATGTGTGTGAAGCTCGCGTTGACGCACACCCATTTTCGCAAGTATTATCCTGATCCTGATTTGTCGCCGTCTCGATCAATCAGGCCGTATATTGTACTGCCGCGTCTCGAGATGGCACCAATCAGGGCGTGGTCATTGAAATTCGTTGGCTCCGGCGTGCGTCACATGACAATGACCCGTGATCAGAAGAAATGGAACGCCTGGGCAAAGCGCCAAGGTTTGTTTATCCTCCTTGTCCTCTGAGAAAACCTCCACCACAACAAACTCTAGTTAAGCTCCTCCGATGGGACCCTAGGCCACGTACGACGACGTGTATTATTCAGGCTGGTTGTAAGGGAACTATAATATACTTACTATCATACATATATGATATTAGTGTATGATACTACATCCGTAATGCATAATATCATGTACTAGTATCATAGAACAGTTTATTTATTGTCATACATGACACATAGTAGCACTACATTTAATATGATATGGTATCATAATATGATACTCAATCCACTCTTTCTTCATTTAATTCTATGTCACCTCATCAAATATGCCTAGTTGGCATGCATGATACTACTTATGATACTCCTATTACGACCAGCCTCATGCATGGAACCATGGGAGAGTACACGCTTAATTCGTGCAAAAATACATGTGCATTACATGCGTTAGAGCATCATTAGTACCCTCAAACCGTTAATTCCTTATAAATAACAGTTTTTTACAATTTACGAGCGATAAAACACGTAGACTAGAACCCTTAACCCTCAAATCCTCAAAAAAGATTAAGGGTCCAACCCTCAAACCCCCTCTCAACTTGTAGAAGTGAGGGTTGGGGAGCAAAAACTACCCCAACCCGCAATTGTGTTCCGTCGTCGCGCGGGAGGGAAAAATCAGCCCCGTCCCCTTCCTCCTGCCGCCCGCCAAGCTCACACCCGCCGGCCGCTGTGCGCCATGGAGCCGCCGCCCGCCTCCTTCCTCATGCCCCCTCCTCCCACAGCCCGCCCGTCGCCCCGCCCTCAATCGCCGCCTGCGCGAAACCCCGCGCCAGCCCAGCAGTCGCCCGTCCCGAGCCAGGCGTCGGTGGTCGCCGCCACCCACGTCGGTGCCAAGCGGCGGCGTGTTGGCCATCACGTCATCCCTCCCTCGCCCGCAGCCTCCCCGCCCCCTGCCTCCTCCCTCGCCCCGCCCGAACTCGCCCCGCCGCAGCCGCCCACCAACAAGCGCCGTCGGAAGACGTCGTCGCTTGGGCCGAAGGGTGCTGCGGCCGCCAAGCTTGTCGCGGGAGGGACCCCGGGCGTGAAGAGGACCACCTCCCGAAAGAAGACCGCGCCCGCGCCCCCAATCGCCGACCCTCCGCCCGTCGTGCACGAGGTGCTCGACGGTATGCCTGCAACAACGGAGTCATTCATTGGGCTTCTCCAGGACGTGGAGGTGGACCTCGGGGCTCCTCCTCTCGAACCATTTCAGTTTGGTGATGACTTGGAGGAAGAGGGTGATGAGGAGGAGGAAGGGGAAGATGAGGAGGAGGTGACCGAGATAGAGGAGGAGGCGTTCGCCGCCGTTGCCCGCCTCGTCGTGCGCTCGACAAACTATAGCGAGGCCGAAGATATTCTCTTGGTTCGTGCTTGGGCACATGTGAGGATGGATGCAAGCACCGGTATCGATCAAACTCAACCCTTATAATGGAATATTCTGTTATAAGGGTTGGGTTTGAGGGTTCTAGTCTTTGCCCCTGTTTTTCAACCTTTAAAAGTGACAAAAATGTCAATTCTCAACCCTTAAACTGGTTTGAGAGTTTGAGGGTTTTAGGGTACTACTAGTGATGCTCTTAGGATCATTACAATGGCGACCCGCAAACCGTCGGCATATTTCAGAATCATTCTTTTTTTCGGGAAAAACTTCCAATATATTCATCTTTAATCATGGTAGTACTACCTCCATCACGGTTTAGAAGGCATAGTTAAATTTACGTGCATTTCCACAATAGACAAGGTTTAATGCGCATTGCATTTACTCCTTGCATCCAATTAGTACTTCGTTGTACTACTTCTATATGCATGCATAGTGTGAATGCTATTTTTAACTCATTTCACAGCCAATCAATAACCACCTAGGAGTACAACGAAAACTAGAAATAATAAAAATCACATCCAGATTCGAAGACCACCTAGTGACGACTAAGAGCACTCAAGCAAGCCGAAGGCGCGCCACTGTCATTGCCCCTCCCTCGTTGGAGTCGGGCAAACGTTCTTGTAATAGACAGTCAGAAAATCGTCGTGCTAAGGCCCATAGAACCAACACACAAGAACAACAACCATCGCAGATCAAGAGTGTAGATCAGAATTATCCAACCTAAAAACACACGAACAAAGACGAATGATGAACACATCTGAGCAAATCCACCAAAGATAGATCCGCCGGAGTGTGACAACCCGAAACCGATGCTCCAGAAGATTCCCCCTTTTATTCAGTTCTCATCGTGTGATTCGTTTGATTGTCGCATTCATCATCGCATCATTCGCATCATCTGCATTGCATCGGCACTCCGTTGCCGCCAGTTTTCAAAACTTGCATCCGTTATTAGTTGCCGGTTCTCTCCGTTCTCGTCGTTGCCCGTTTTGAGCCCGACCACACTCGCACGCCCCCGCGGCATCGTCAAAACCTTGTTTTTAAAAGTGTGTTTAAAATATTCTTGGATTGGGATGAACTTGGAGTGCGGTCTTATTTTAATATAGGTAGGCCGCCTGCCAATTTTCGTCGCAATCGGAGTTTTTCTGGTACCCAAATGGTCGACCGTAGCGGCCCCGTCTTCGGTTTATCGTCGGACGTTTTTCGGTGTTAAAATAGTGTACCAGTCTGCAACACTTCCCTTTCATCCCTACCTAGCCTATTCTACACAGCCACCGCAACCCACGGAGCCAACCCCTTCGATCGGGACCGTTGGATTGCGATCCAACGGTGCGAAAACGGAGCCAATCCCCTCTAAACCTAACCCTAGACTCTCTTGTCTATTTAAAATCCCCTCCACCTCCCAATCCTGGCCTCCCTAGCCTCTCACGCGTGGAATTATGTGCCCAGCTACTCCACCGCTGCCACTTGTCGCCGCTACGTCCACTTGAGCCGCCGCAGCCGCCGCAGCCGCCGCGCCCAGCCACTCACGGGCTGCTGATACGTCTCCAATGTATCTATAATTTTTTATGGTTCCATGCTATTATCTTACCAACTTTGGATGTTTTGTATGCATTTTATATCTTTTTTGGGACTAACCTATTAACTCAGTGCCAAGTGCCAGTTCCAGTTTTTTCCGTGTTTTTGACCCTTTTCAGAGAAGAATATTAAACGGAGTCTAAATGGAATAAAATCTTCGAAATGATTTTTTCCGTAACATAAGATACGCATGGAACTTGAGAACAAAGGCAAAGGACCCCCGGGGAGGTCACAAGCCCCCTAGATACGGCCTGGGGGGCGCCTAGCAGGCTTGTGGGCCCCCCGTGGCTCCTTTGCCCTACTTATTCCGCCTATAAATTCTCCAAAAATCTGAAACTGCCAGAGAGAGCCACGAAAATACTTTTCCGCCGCCGCAAGCTTCTGTCTCCGCAAGATCCCATCTGGGGACCGTTCTGGTGCCCTGCCAAAGGGGGGATTCAGACACAGAGGGCTTCTTCATCAACACCATTGACTCTCCGATGATGCGTGAGTAGTTCACCACAGACCTTTGGGTCCATAGCTAGTAGCTAGATGGCTTCTTCTCTCTCTTGGATCTTCAATACAAAGTTCTCCATGATCTTCATGGAGATCTATCCGATGTAATCTTGTTTTGCAGTGTGTTTGTCAAGATCCGATGAATTGTGGATTTATGATCAGATTATCTATGAATATTATTTGAGTTTCCTCTGATCTCTTATATGCATGATTTCGTATCCTTGTAATTCTGTTCGAGTTGTGGGTTTCGTTTGGCCAACTTGATCTATAATTCTTGCAATGGGAGAAGTGCTTGGTTTTGGGTTCATACCGTGCGGTGTCCTCACCTAGTGACAGAAGGGGTAGCGAGGCACGCATCATGTTGTTGCCATCAAGGGTAAAAAGATGGGTTTATATCTATTGCATGAATTTATCCCTCTACATCATGTCATCTTGCTTAAGGCGTTACTCTGTTTGTTATGAACTCAATACACTAGATGCATGCTGGATAGCGGTCAATGTGTGGGTAATAGTATTAGATGCAGACATTATCGGTCTACTTGTCTCGGACGTGATGCCTATATGTATGATCATTGCCTTAGATATCATCATGACTTTGCGCGGTTCTATCAATTGCTCGACAGTAATTCGTTCACCCACCGTAATACGTGTTATCATGAGAGAAGCCTCTAGTGAACACTATGGCCACCGGGTCTACTTCACATCATATTTTGAGCTCTACGCTTTTACTTTATTGCACTTTCCACCTTCAGATCTCACCTTGCAATTAATCGTGAAGGGATTGACAACCCCTTTATAGCGTTGGGTGCAAGTTTGTTTGTTTTTGTGCAGATACATTGGTGACTTGCCTTGATACTCCTACTGGATTGATACCTTGGTTCTCAAACTGAGGGAAATACTTACTGCTACTGTGTTGCATCACCCTTTCCTCTTCAAGGGAAAAACCAACGCAAGCTCAAGAGGTAGCAAGAAGAATTTCTGGCGCCGTTGCCGGGGAGTATCAAGTCAAGAATAGTCTCCCTTAAATGTGTCAATTTCTGGCACCGGGGACTATTCTAAGTGAAGCTTATCCAAGTAACTATCGCAAACTCATCTCTTCCATTTACTTTTTTTGCCTTTTGCCTCTCGTTTTCCTCTCTCCCACTTCTGAAAAACAAAAATTTACAAAAATATTTGCCTTTTTCGTTTGCCTTTCCTTTGCTTGTGTGATATGTGCCTTCAATATGCTTGCATCTTCGCTTGCTGAAAATCTATTGATATGGATGCTCATCCACTTGCTAGTCTTTTCAAAAGACTAAATTATGATGAACAATTTGCTAGTGAGTTGAGTGCACTTGACTATCTCTATGAAGTTTTGCTTGAGATGCGTGAATCTGAAAATCGTGATGAAGAAATTTATGAAGTGATTCACGAGGGCTCCTTGAATGAAAAGCATGATTGCAATGATTTCACTATAAATCCTATTAGTGTCAATCATGCTAAAAATATGCAAAACCCTAAGCTTGGGGATGCTAGTTTTGCTTTGTCCACTACTTGTTGTAATGATCATGATTGGGGTAATGATTTTTCTTATGATCTTGAAAATTTGTTTAAGCCACATGATGAATATGATATTTGCAATAATATTGAAAGTGGGATTGGAGAAGTCATGGCTTTAGTTGATGATAATCCCACTATTTTTGAAGAGCGTCAACTTTGCATGCATGTGGATCATGAAAATAATATCCTTTGTGATAGCTATATTGTTGAATTTGATTATGATCCCACATGTAATTGCTATGAGAGAGGAAAATATTGTGGTAGAAACTTTCATGTTACTAAATTACCTCTCGTTATGTTGAGATTGACACTGTCTCTTTCTTCTTCCTTGCATATGGCAGTTATTGCTTGTCTTGAGAATTTGTTTTCCTATAAAATACCTATGCATAGGAAGTATGTTAGACTTAGATATGTTTGTCACATGTTTCATGATGCTCTCTTCGTGTCCGATTGCTATATTTTATGTGAGCATCATTGAATTATCAATGCATAGCTAAGGGCGTTAAACAATAGCGCTTGATGGAGGCAACCCAATGAATTTATCTTTGCTTTTTTTCTTTCTGTTTTGTTGTGTCCACACCATCATAATTCTGTTATGATTGTGTTTTTTGTGTTCTTTTTGTGTTTGTGCCAAGTAAAACCTTTATGACTAGTTTTGGTGATGGTTGTTTGATTTTGCTGAAAAAGATAGAAACTTTGCGCTCACAAAATTATTTTTAATTCCTATCCAGAAAGAGCTTTTGAGTTGATTCTTTTTGCTGCTGGTTGATATGCCAATTGCCCTAATTTTCATAATTGTTCAGAATTTTTTAGATACCATAAGTATACGAAGTATACAGATTGCTACACACTGGTCTGTTTTTGACAAATTCTGTTTTTGTTGCGTTAATTGCTTATTTTGATGAAACTATGGATAGTATCGGGGGTACTATCCATGGAAAAGATAGAATACAGTAATCTAACATCAATCTAAATATAAATCAAGTTTACTACAGTACCTAAAGAGTTGGTAGTTTGTTTTCTTATGCTAATGATATCATGAGTTTCTGTTTAAGTTTTGTGTTGTGAAGTTTTCAAGTTTTGGATGATGTTCTCATGGACAATGGGATAAAGAGTGGAAAGAGCTCAAGCTTGGGGATTCCCAAGGCATCCCAAGCCAAATTCAAGGACACCAAAAAGCCTAACCTTGGGGATGCCCCGGGAAGGCATCCCCTCTTTCGTCTTCAATCCATCGGTAACGTTACTTGGAGCTATATTTTTATTCACCACATGATATGTGTTTTGCTTGGAGCGTCGTGTATCATAGGAGTCTTTTCTTTTTGTTGTGTCACAATCATCCTTGTTGCACACCTTTTTGAGAGGGACATGCACTCATCGTGAATTTGCTAGAATACTCATTGAGCTTCGCTTATATCTTTTGAGTTAGGCAATTTAGCTCACATGTGCCTCACTTATATCTTTTGAGTCGGAGCATAATCGATTTATTGATTGTCATCCTTTGTGTTGCGGTCGGGATCGCGCGATGGTTAACACCTTCCAACCCTTCCCCTAGGAGTATGCGTTTAGCACTTTGTTTCGATTACTGATAAAACTTCCGCAATATGTATATGAGTTCGTCATGACTAATGTGAGTCCATGGTATAGATGCACTTTCACCTTCCACCATTGCTAGACTCTCTAGTGCCGTGCGACTTTCGCCGGTGCACAAACCCACCATATACCTTCCTCAAAACAGCCACCATACCTACCTATTATGGCATTTTCATAGTCATTCCGAGAATATTGCCATGCAACTCCCACCGTTCAGTCTCATGACATGTGCCGTCACTTTCATATTGCCATTGCATGATCGTAAGATAGCTAGCGAGATGTTTCAACGTCATATGCTAAGCTAGATCGTTGCACATCCTGCACTACAAGAAAAACGTTCAATTATGACCCCCAAAAATGACGATGGTTTAATTGGTCATAGATCCATGACCAAATTTCAGAGATTAGTCATGGAAAGTCTAAGAGGGTCCAAACCCCATAACGTTATGACCTTTTGTGTCCATAAGGTCATGATCCTATTGCACAAAATGGTCATTAAGATGTGCCAAAGTGCTTATGCTCATATTTCGGTGCTAGCATGACCAAATATAACGTCGTAATCATATGACTGGAGGTGACTGGATGACACCTCATCAATTCTACCTATGTGTCATATATGGAGAGTGGGACTTTGTTTTTACATATATGGATGGCGTAAATAATATTAGATAAATACCAATAAATTATAATTATTCATTTTTAATATCCTAAGTAGTTTAGAAAGTACAATATAATTAGCACAATGAAATATATGAGCACATGCTAATATGGAAGGTATTATAGGGTACTTTAACTTGGTGTTTCAAACAATAAAAACTTAAACATGAACTCATGCTTTATTTTTAACATAGTTGTTGTAAAATTTTAGATAAGTAGTGTGGAGAAGGTGTAAAAGTTCTCCGATCGAAGAGTACAATGATGGTTTCTTCTTGGTTAAGCCAAACTACCATCGATTACGAGCCCTTTGTGTTGGTTTTACATATTATCATTAATTTTATGATTTGTGCCTTTTTCAGGTGTACGTTTCATTAGTTTATAATAAAAGGGCCAGAATTATGTCAGCTGCTACTTTATACAACAATATAGGTAAACGTTAGCTGCTACTTTATTAGTCAGTGCAATAAAAGGGCCAGAATTATGTCTTCTAAATAAGGTTTTCAGATCACAACCACATATGTTTAAGAAAGAAGCTCCGTTTTCTGCCAAGGAATAAGTATGTAACCTCTTGATTTAATGGGTGTGAAGAAATTGACAAGGGGAGCAGCTGCAACTTACACCTTATAGGGAGACTATGTAACAAGATGTAGTGGTCTAACTCTCATCTCACCTGACAAAGTAATATTAGAAAACTTGCTTATAGTTGTAAAACAAAGTTGATTAGAATACCGCATGCCACCTATGTTTATATATATATATAAGGTATATATATGTACACTGCAACTTGAGACCACAACTTTTGCTTCTCTAATATATGTTCGTTGATTACATAAATGGATTTTTTTGCGGGAATACATCAATGGAATTTAATCATACAATAGAATATAGTGCTGAGTATAGATATTATTTTGAGAAGAAGGTGTTTGAAAGTATACATGTTCCCTTCTGTTTAAATATAGTTTGATAAGAGTATATATCTACAACCGTGTCAAGGCAGTGCTTCGCATACTCTTTCATGTGTACCATATAGATGTGGGATAAGTTAGTGTGACTGGCTTGCAAAATGTGTGTGCATAAACTCCACTAAGTTTATTTCTAGAATTTAATGCCTAATATATTATCTTACAGCCTGCTTGAAGCTATAGTCTATGACAATTATATTATCACCCAATCACATTTAATCATCAAATGAGGAAATTATAAAAACATGAGAACTATAGAACCTATTCAAAAGTCCCCCGGTTGTAACATTGTTCAAAACCATGCACACACGTAACTAATGTTTTTAGTCTGGAATTATTTTTATGATCTCTTTATTTTAAATACAGATTTTAAAAGTGACATGTTCAAGTGGAGATAAGTTTTAAACAAGTATAGTTTACTAGCTATATAAAATGAAACTAGCCCGTGCAGGTGCACGGGTTAACAGCTAGTATATTTAGTTTCTCCACTAAATATGGGCATATCTTTCAGTTTTTGCACTCAATATGAGTAAATGTTATTTTTTTCCAGTTAAAACAGAGTGTACATGTTTCAGTTTTTAGCACTGAACATGATCTGTTCTTTCACCAATACAGAGTGTAAATGTTCACTTTGTTTCCACATATATATATTGAGTTAAAACAATGTGTAAAGGTTCACTTTTTCACATACTATGATCTGTTCTTCTACCTGCACAGAGCAGATTTTCCACACAATGTAACAAATTAAGTGTAAATGTTCAGTCTTGTAATGAGCACGTGTGTGGTATTTCTGTTGGTATGTATGTATCCCTGTTGTCTCGTCGTGTATTGCAGCTACTAATGCAGTTTTGTTATGGTTTTTTCAACAGGGCTGGCTTTACAGACATAAAAGGCATGTTGTGGCAACATCAGTACTAAGTACAGGGAAGTAGCTTTTAATGGATTATTCTGGCTGTGTGATGCATCTCTTCTTGTTATATCCTAAATCTTGCATGTGGTTCACAACAAATTATGGATTATTATGTAGCATTTGTAACATGTGATGCAGTAACATATGCTAGAGTTCAATGTTAATACATCAAGCAGAGCCTAATAGAGTCCTTTTCTTTTGCGTGATTTGCATTTTTTATTTGTGTTGACAGATAGTTTATTTTGGTTGCTTAACTCGGTATTTTTTTGTTCAAACTTCATGTTACTTGAGCTAACTATAGAGAATTATATCACTTAAACTAAAAAATGGATAAAAACTATCCAGCTGATTACCTTTGTTATTCTATCAAGATATTCTGTGAGGCTTTTTATCAAGCTGCCACATATAAAGAAACTTGCCTCCATGCTGCTGCGTTATGCCAGTTTTACAAGCTAGCTAGCTAAGTGCTAGGATCTATATGGGGTACTCTCAGCTAGATATATCATGGCAAGTATATATGCGTTACTTTTTTATGTGCTACTGTATTAAACTGTGTAGTGTCCATGCAGTGTGGCCAACTTTGCCAAACAACTAAAAGATCTGTTTAAACCTTTTCTCGACACCTATTTTATTGGAATGTTGAACTGATAGAAAATTATTTCAACTAACGTCCTCTTCATGCCTGATATTGAATAGCTATAAAGGAACCAAGTCTCGTTTCTCTGTTATTCTTATTCATACAAGTTAGCATATTATGATCTATAAAATTAACTAGGCGCTTTTATATAGCCCCGACTTCTACTATTTCAGCTTCAATTGAAACTATCTTTTCGAACTCAGAAGAAGCTGAGGACAGAAGGATGGCAAAAGAAGCTTCGTTTCTCATTGAAATTATCTGTGATCAGCTAAAACTTGTGTTTCTCATCCAATCTATAGAACTATGTTGATGTGCGATTGTGCACTTGTTGGGTCCTTTTGTTGTGCACTTGTACTTGTAGAACTATTTTGTTCTGCACTTGTTAAATTATTTTGATGTTCAGTTGTTGGCCTTGAGCCTTGATATGTAGAGGAGTCGATGGCTGATATACTATGTTTCATGTGATGTGCTACTGAAATAAAATATATAGCTTATCTGCAATCTTTTATTCTGTTGCATTTATTTTTTAACGGGCCTCTCATGAGATATGCTTCTTGCAAAATAATGCATCAACCCGAACAAATCAGATATTTTCAATAATAAAATAGGTATTGATTCAGGCCCATGTGGGCTAGATTGGTGGATTGGGCTGTCAAATTTATGATGATTCCATTTGGTCACTAGTAATGCCACGTCAGATCCTACGTGGCTCACACAAATGGGTAATGACCAAACCAAAGTTTTGGTCAATAGGGACCTACGACCAAATTTTAAGAAAGGTCATGTTTGTTCATTCTTGACGGCCAACTGTTGACCTTGTAAATTTGGTCAAAAAAGGTCAATAAATAACAACAATGACGAATCAATGACCAATATAGGGAGTCATAATTGACCTTATTTCTTGTAGTGCCGGTACACTGCCGAAGGCATTTCCTATAGAGTCATCATTGCTCTAAGTGTTGAGTTGTAAGTAAATAAAAGTGTGATGATCATCACTATTAGAGCACTGTCCCATGTGAGGAAATAAAAAAAAAGAGGCCAAAGATGCGCACCAATTTTTTTTGAAAAGAGGCCAAAGAGCCCCAAAAAAAGAGAGAGAGAAAAAGAGAGAAGGGACAATGCTACTATCTTTTCCCACACTTGTGCTTCACAATAGCACCATGTTCTTCATGAATGAGAGTCTCTTGTTTTGACACTCCCATATACTAGTGGGAATTTTCATTATATAACTTGGCTTGTATATTCCAATGATGGGCTTCCTCAAAATTGCCCTAGGTCTTCGTGAGCAAGCAAGTTGGGTGCACACCCACTAGTTCTCCTTTTGAGCTTTCACACACTTATAGCTCTAAGTGCATCCGTTGCATGGTAATCCCTACTTATTCACATTGATATCTATTGATGGGCATCTCCATAGCCCGTTGATATGCTGAGTCAATGTGACCATCTCCTCCTTTTTGCCTCTCAACCTCCACCACACTCTATCCCACCTATAGTACTATATCCATGGCTCACGCTCATGTATTGCATGAGAGTTGAAAAAGTTTGAGAAAGTAAGAGTGCGAAAACAATTACTAGGTCAATACCGGGGTTGTGCATGATTTAAATTCATTGTGTGGGGATGATGGAGCATAGCCAGACTATATGATTTTGTAGGGATAACTTTCTTTGGCCTTGTTATTTCAAAAGTTCATGATCACTTTGCTAGTATGCTTGAAGTACTATTGTTTTCATGTCAATAGTAAACTATTGTTTTGAATCTTACGGATCTGAACATTCATGCCACAAGAAAGAAGTTACGAAGGACAAATATGTTAGGTAGCATTCCACATCAAAAATTCAGTCTTTATCACTTCCCTACTCGAGGACGAGCATGAGTTAAGCTTGGGGATCCTTGATACGTCTCGAACGTATCTATAATTTTTTATGGTTCCATGCTATTATCTTGTCAACTTTGGATGTTTTGTATGCATTTTATATCTTTTTTGGGACTAACCTATTAACTCAGTGCCAAGTGACAGTTCCTGTTTTTTCCGTGTTTTTGACCCTTTTCACAGAAGAATATTAAACAGAGTCCAAACGGAATAAAATCTTCGAAATGATTTTTTGCGTAACATAAGATACACAGGGAACTTGAGAACCAAGGCAAAGGACCCCTGGGGAGGTCACAAGCCCTCTAGGCGCGGCCTGGGGGGGGGCGCCTAGCACGCTTGTGGTCCCCCCGTGGCTCCTTTGCTTTACTTTTTCCGCCTATAAATTCTCCAAAAATCTGAAACTGCTAGAGAGAGCCACGAAAATACTTTTCTTCCGCCGCAAGCTTATGTCTCCGCAAGGTCCCATCTGGGGACCGTTCTCGTGCCCTGACGGAGGGGGATTCGGACACGGAGGGTTTCTTCATCAACACCATTGCCTCTCCGATGATGCGTGAGTAGTTCACGACAGACCTTTCGGTCCATAGCTAGTAGCTAGATGGCTTCTTCTCTCTCTTGGATCTTCAATACAAAGTTCTCCATCATCTTCATGGAGATCTATCCGATGCAATCTTCTTTTGCGGTGTGTTTGTCGAGATCCGATGAGTTGTGAATTTATGATCAGATTATCTATGAATATTATTTGAGTTTCCTCTGATCTCTTATATGCATGATTTCGTATCCTTGTAATTCTCTTCGAGTTGTGGGTTTTGTTTGGCCAAATTGATCTATAATTCTTGCAATGGGAGAATTGCTTGGTTTTGGGTTCATACCATGCGGTGTCCTCACCTAGTGACAAAAGGGGTAGCGAGGCACGCATCGTGTTGTTGCCATCAAGGGTAAAAAGATGGGGTTTATATCTATTACATGAATTTATCCCTCTACATCATGTCATCTTGCTTAAGGCGTTACTTTGTTTGTTATGAACTCAATACACTAGATGCATGCTGGATAGCGGTCGATGTGTGGAGTAATAGTAGTAGATGCAGACAGTATCGGTCTACTTGTCTCGGACGTGATGCCTATATGTATGATCATTGCCTTAGATATCATCATGACTTTGCGCGGTTCTATCAATTGCTCGACAGTAATTCGTTCACCCACCGTAATACTTGCTATCATGAGAGAAGCCTCTAGTGAACACTATGGCCCCGGGTCTACTTCACATCATATTTTCAACTCTACACTTTTATTTTGTTGCACTTTCCACCTTTAGATCTAACCTTGCAATTAATCGTGAAGGGATTGACAACCCCTTTATAGCATTGGGTGCAAGTTTGTTTGTTTTTGCGCAGGTACATTGGTGACTTGCCTTGATACTCCTACTGGATTGATACCTTGGTTCTCAAACTGAGGGAAATACTTACTGCTACTGTGTTACATCACCCTTTCCTCTTCAAGGGAAAAACGAACGCAAGCTCGAGAAGTACCAGCTGCCACGCGTTCCCCAGGATGCTCCCCGCCGACGCAGCCCTGCTCGGGCCCGCCGCGGGCCGAATCGGGCCCCGACGAGCCCGCAGCCGCGCGCAGCCTCTGCAGCCGCTCGCCCCCGACCGCGCTCGCTCCTGCGACCTCGCGAGCTCCGAGCGCTCGTAGCCCCGCCTCCCGCTAGCTGGAGCAGGATGGACAGCGGAGCTCGGCGAGATCCGACGCCGGTGAACCCTCAGGTCGCATGTTCCTCCCCCTAGTCTACCATTTTCCCTTCTCCTTCCTCCCTTCTCACCTCTCTCTTTGTTTTTTTGCAACCACCACCATGGATCTGAAGCTTTGCCTCGCCCCGTCGTCGACGTAGCTCGCCGCCGGCCAGATTTGGGCTCCCAACCCCCAAATCCGTTCGCCCGTGCCATTCTCGGCAGCCACGATGGCCAGACAGCCTCACCCTCGCCGGAGTAGCTCCGTTGCCACCGCCGTCATGCCTCTCGCAGTGCGGGGGCGTGAAGAAGAGGCTCCAATCCAGGCCCCCGTTGACCTGCCAGGTGGGCTGCGGCCCAACCAAGACGACAAGTCGGCCCAGCGCCCTGCTTTGGCCTTGCCCTCGGCCCAGCCGACCGGCCTCCCTCGGCCCATCTCGTAGCCGGCCCATCTCCCGCGGCATGCCAACCTAAAGCCCACGAGGTGAGCCTCCCCAAGCCCCTCTAATTTGTTTTTGGTCCGTGCACTATTTAGGTATCCTGCGCCCATGCACTATTTTGGCCCATATGCATTTCGACCCGTTTAGAATTTTTTAGGTCCTTCGATTTAATTCATTTTCAGAAAAAAATGCATATTTGTAAAACGGCCGTAGTTTCAAATCCGTGCGTCGGATCGGAGAGAGTTATATATGTAAAACGTGTAGAATTTCACGTAGATTAATAATTTCCAACTTTCGTGCATGATAAAAATAGTTAAACATGCTGTTTGCATCGGTTTGCATGTCGACGTGCTAAAAACGATTTAGGTCGTAGTTATTTAACCGTAGCTCCGTTGGAGATGAGCCATATATGTAAATGGACCAAAACGACGTGTAATTTCACGTGAACCATGTTGTTTTTCTGTTTAACAAACATAAAATGTGATTAGGATAAATCTGGTCAGAATTAGAATTTAACGCATGGGGTCATTTTGGTGACGCTATATGTCGTTTCCGGCCTCATTTAAAATGTCTAGATAGGTAGTTTAATTTGTGCTTCACCCCTTGCCATGTTTAACAACATTTAATATTGCCGAGGAAATAAACGGAAGTGAACTAAATAATTAAACATGGAGTTTCATCAATATGCAACGAGTTGCATATTGAGTTTCACTTAATGTGTAGCGTTTGACGTGTGAATTGCCATGCCATGTCTTGCATATATTCAAACTGATCATGCATCATATGTGAATTGCATCATGTCGTGCATGTGCCGTGGTGAATATCTATGTTGATGCTTGTTTCTGGTTTGCTCCGTCTCGATAGAGTTCCGCAAGCATGTCAGAATGTGAGGACCCGTTCGACTACGTCAGTTTGTCTGCTGCACGGAATCGTTCTTGTTCCAAGCGGGATCTCAGGCAAGATAATCATTTCCCTAGATACCATTACTATCATTGTCATGCTAGTTGTTTTGTTTCTATCGTTATATCTCACTGCCTACCACCTGTTAAATATCAGCCTCCCAACATTGCCATGAAAACCTTCAACCTTTCTACAACCTAGCAAACCACTGATTGGCTATGTTGCCGCTTTCTTAACCATTGGATAACGTTGCTAGTTGCAGGTGCAGTTGCTTCCATGTGATAACATAGGTTCCTTGTTATGTCACCATATCATTGCTAATTAATTTAATGCACTTATATACTCGGTAAAAGGTGGAAGGCTTGGCCTTTCTAGCCTGGTGTTTTGTTCCACCTTTGCCGCCGTTAGTTTTGGCTACCGGTGTTATGTTTCATAAATGAGTGCTCCTAACATCCTTGAGGTCGTTACGGGGACCCCCTAGATTATCATTTTGGGATAAAGCTCGTCTCGCAAGGCCCAACATAGGTACTATATTTGCCCAACATAATAATTCTGTTAATACTGAAAAACATAGGGCGTCATGAACCCGAGGAGTAATTCAACATAATACAGGGAGGGCCAGTGCTGATGATGCTGTTCCAAAGCAGATCCACTTGCGGGGCCACCTGAGGCAACTCGGGGGATGTCTATGCGGCCACCGTACGTAGTGCTCATTCGTCGTGTCCTAAGAACGAGATACACGGCTCATATCGGGATCGTCGACATGCCGGGCGGCCTTGCTGGACTTGTTTTACCTTTCTCGAGCATCTTGTGCGAGGGATTCCGAGGATGCTTTGGGTTATCTCGAGGTTGAGGTTTTCCAATAGGAACCCGAGGAGATCACGGGTTTTCCCTTATCGAGGTCATTCGGTCGCAGCGTGTGGTAGTTTGTGATGGACTAGTTGGAGCACCCCTGCACGGTTAAATCTTTCGGAAAGCCGTGCCCGCGGTTATGTGTCAACGTGGAAACTTTGTTTAACATATGGTTCTAGATAACTTGAAGTAAGCTTAATTAAAATATGCCAACTGAGTGCGTAACCGTGACTGTCTCTTTCGTGAGCTCCTTCTCCGATCGAGGACATGGTGGAGTTATGTCTGATGTAAGTAGGTGTTTAGGATCATTCATTTGATCATCATTAGTTCACGTCCGCTATGCGTAGATCACCCCCTCTTTATTCTTGTACTCGTAAGTTAGCCACCTTACATAAATGCTTAGTCGCTTGCTGCTGCCTCACCACTTAACCATACCTCACCCATTAAGCTTTGCTAGTCTTGATACCTGTGGAAATGAGATTGCTGAGTCCCCTCTGGCTCACAGATTACTACAACACCAGTTGCACGTACATGTAAAGGGTTACTTGACGCGAGCGCGTTGATTGTTCATTGGCAGTTTCTTCTTCTTCTTAATCGATCTAGTATGGGTTCCACGCCGGTAGCCTCGGATAGGAAGGATGGACGTCGTTCTTTTATCGTTTGTTTTCGTCCATAGACGGACCCTGCTCTTTTTCATGATGATTGTATGATTTGTACTGATGTGACTCTGATGTAGCTTGTGGCGAGTGTAAGCCAATTCCATATACTCATCTTTTCAGTACCTGTACTTGCAACGATATCCAGTTTTGCGAAACGACGAGATGTGTTTCTATCCCTGTCGAGGCCCTCACGCCAAAATAAGGATAGGACCGCATCTTCGACGTTACATGGAGGTACACCTCAACACGCCCACCAACGATTCTAGGCGCATCACCGGAACGGGGGCTGGGCGGGGAGACCTTTATTCCTTCTTCAGGGAGCCGCCACCGTCTCGTCTTCCTGAGCAGAACATAAACCCTAACAAAATTTGAAGAAAGATCTAAAAACGGAGCCCTCTCACCAGCAAGGGCTGAGATCCACTCCGCCTCGATGGCCCTAAGGCCACTGGAGATGGAGCAGACCAGCGATGACCCTGCCGGGAGATGGTGGAGCCCTAGCCTTTTTTTGGGGCGACGACTAGGGTTAGCCAAGACGGCCGGTGCGAGGACATATTTCAGAATCATTCAACGCGTGTCTTTATCAGTTTGCACAACGGTCTAGATGCATTTTCTCCCTTAAATTAGAAATGAACGTGATGAGCTTTGCACGCTTCCGGACAGCACCCAGGCCCACTTCTGATCACCCTCACCCACATAAGCCTCATCCTCCTTCGCCCGCATGCGATCTTGTCCGGCGACAGCTGCCCACATTCTGTGCTGATGTAGAGCGTGCCGCTCCACATTGAAGCCGACTCTGAGCCGACGTGACCTCTTACTGGTTTCGCCATTGAAGGGCGCACCCGTGATGCATCCTTGGTGTCCGTGTTTGTTCAATGACGGCGACACGATAATGGATCGGACGGGGCAAATATCTATCATGTACGTATGTATGCCGTCATTAAGCAGACTCGTCGGTTGAGGAAACCCACTCGAGTGTCGCGCATTGACGCGTGGCCTCACCGGAATCTGCTATTTAAAAACGGCCACACCTCGCTAACTCCACGTCACAACATAAGCCGCTACTCATCCTCCCGCCTTGCACCGCACCCGCCATGACTGCACGGTGCAAAGCTCTGGGGAAAGCATTTTCTTGGGGATGAAGCACGAGGTGGCCGCCCTTGCCGCCACCTAGTAGAACTGTCGTGCTAGGTGGATCGAGGCAGGCTTGCCGTCCAACTTGCCCGATGTCTCCGACAACGAGGACGATACCATGATGAAGACAAGCTTCGATGACATAGTACCGGCGCCCGCTCCTGTGAACGCCGGCTTCACCATGGAGCAGGCGCACACGTAGTACAACACCTCCATTGCAAAGGTGCAGCCTGTGCCGACGCCTATGTCGATGTTCGAGCGGGCGCTGAAGCAACATCGGCTGGGGGGGGGGCAGATCGACGGTGAGTGCACGAGCGAGGAGGCCGTGGCGAACCGCAACTTTGTGATGGAGTAGCATGCGCTCTACGACGCCCTCCTTGCTGAAGCCGCTGCTCGTCAGGAAGCGGCCGCTGCGGAGTCGCAGCTGCAGGAGATCGTGTACGAGAAAAACGCTAGCTGAGCGTTCTATGCCCCATCGACGAACTATCGGGCGGGCCGGTTCGACGACCACATCACTGGTGCACCATCTCCATCGTGGGCCTCACGTCCATCGGTAACAGACAAGGCCCATACTCCTATGAGGATGAGTCGGGCATGGGGGCCCCATGGCCTGGTGTCCCATGTGGCCATGTCCGTCTTCTGTTTTCTACTTTTCCTTGCCGGAGACCGCGTCGTCACTTTATCAGTCTTATCGGCGATTCTCATGGAGATAGTGGATGTAGGACTACAAGGGTTTGGACGTCAGCCGTCGTTGTAGGATAGGTTTAGGGTCCGATTGAAACGTGTTTTTTTCTTCTAAATGTCCGAAATCTAATGAAAATCCGCCTTGTTTGCATGAATGTCGTCCGATTTGTATGAAACGTTCGTGTTTGCATGAATTTTCTGTGATTGGTTCACAAAGTGTTTGAAATATATGTGGACAACGTTGGATGGTGGCCTCCCGCATCCATGTCTGCGGACTACCACTTCCCTTCATGTCTGCGGATGGATGCGAGAGGAAATTTGAGGGTTGCCGTTGGAGATGCCCTAAAGGTAGCATCCATCTTCCAATTAGTCTCCAGATTCCACCCACAACACGCATCCGAGCCCCTCTCGCGGTGGGAGGCACCGCCGTCGCTGCTCGATCTCCCTTCTCCGACCACCTCCTTCACAACATAGAGCAAATCCGGAATCCTCCCAGCATCCGCTCTTCATCCCATCCCGACCCCCGCGCCGCCCCCGCTCGGGTGACTCGGGTGGTGCCACCTCCTTCCTCCCTTCCATTGTCGCTTCCCAGGGACGTTGCCGGGCTAAGTCTGAGGGCCGACGACGGTGGCATGGGTCTCCATCTCTAGTGGGGCATGGGTGTGGTGTGAGGCTCCTTGACGCGAGAAGGCCCGACCATTCGGGTCTTGCCGGTATGGTGGCTGGCCCTTCTTCAGATGCGACAATTGTTGTAGTCGGCGCCTGTGGACGATTATGTAGCGGTGGGTCATCTAACCTCTGATCGGTGGTGGCGGCATGGAGGGCCTAGTGGACGGGTCGGCTGCATGTGTGATTTGTCCTCCAGTCAGATCTGACATAGTCGATGCGGCCAGCTTGTTGAGTGACTGCGAAGATTAGTGGTGGTTCATGCACATGATGCTGGATGGAGGTTTGTCGAGCAGATCTCGATGAAAACCTTGCTCTAGGCTAGTTGCCAAGGCCGGTGATGGTGACGCTCTTCTTTGGCGTCCCTTTCTTGGAGGCATCACCGTGGAGAAGATACATACATCTATCTGCTACATCAGGGGAAACCCTATATCAGTTGATCGGATGACGGCGACGCTCTTGTGTTCTTTCCCTTGGGGGCATCATTTTTAGAGGTGTGCATTGGCTTGACGGATCAGTGGACAGTATCAGCGGTGTATAGTTGTGACGCATCGGCGACATGGTATCTCGATGGCGTGACACTGCAGGGTCTCGATGACAGTTGCGTGATGATGGACGCGCGTAGGCAGGTGATGTTGTGTGGTGTCGTGATGGCATCGACGCCGGGCCTGACAAGATCGATGCCTCGACCAGCTTCAAACATGGATCGGCGGAAGACGGTGATGACATCCTCTGTAGAGCGCACATGTGATGCCCGCTGGGAATGCGATGGACCAGTGTGTGCTCGAGAACCAACGACTGCGGCTTAGTTGAAGCCTCCGGTTCTAGATGTTGGGTTTTGATGTGAGATCTCGACTGCACACTCCTCGTTAAGTTGATAGGTATAGTGATAGATGTTATGAAGATGATGCCCGGAGACTCATTAATTTATTCATGTATTGCTTTGTAATGACGGGGTTAATGGAAAATTTTGTTTTTGCCATTTTAGATTTTATCAATTTTTTTATGCCACTCTAGATTTTGACATCTCACTTTTGTTACTCTTAACTTTTGACAATGGTCACAATTGCCATTTAATGGAAAAATCAAACTAATTTTAGTTCACTTTTGTCATTCTTAACTTTTGACAATTATCACAATTACCACTTTGAAATTTTTATTTTTACAATAAAATGGTAATTCTGATAATTATTAAAAACTAAGAGTAACGAAAGTAAAATATTAAATTCTGAAGTGGCATAAGAAAAATTGGCAAAATCTGAATGACAAAAACAAAAAATTCCTAAAAAATCCAACCAGAACATTTTAAATCGGTCGAGTGATGATCATGACAGCATGCATGGCGAGGTTACTGGTTAGGTTAATTAACCCAAGCATATGTGGACTCGTACGAGGCCGGTTGTCCTATGCGTACGTACTCCAGCACAGTAAAACGCCCTTAATTTAGACACGCCCCTATTCTAGTTCACGCCTTCATTTAGCCTTGTCTGCCTACTGTCCACCAGACTCTGCGGTCTGGAGGTAGCGCGTGCGCTAGGGTGGCAGCGGAGCGCGGCACGTACGCGCGGTACGTGTCCGCGGGCGCGCGCGCTCGGCCTGGCCTCGTGCCGTTGTGGCTCTACCCTAGCCATCCTGCCCTAGGGTCCCCCGCGCGGGCGCCCGTGTCCTGCCCGGCCGGCCGGTCCAACTAACGCGACAAACGAGTCCACGGCCGGGCTTGGGGCGCGCCCGTCGCTTTGGGATTGCGCGGGCCATCGCTTCCCCGGCCCGACCTGGAGCGAGTAAAAACGGAGTTGGTGGGGGGTGGGACTTCTCGGAATCGGGAGCCATCGTGCTCGTACATAGATGAGATAGCGAGACTACGAAAGAGAGAGAGAGGCCGGGCCTTATCAGCAGCACCATCCCATCCCTCGCCGTCCCCCCTTCTTCCTCCCAGCTCGCCTGCCTGCCTTTAATTCGCCGCTCCCTAGCTCCTACGCCGCCACGTCCGGCCTCTTCGATCTCTACCCCGCGCCACCTCTTACGCGTGGAGGCCTCGACCGATCCGTCTTGCAGCTGGCTGCGCGCTAGCTCACGGGGAAAGCACGCGGCGTCGTCGCTGTTGGTGCAGGGGGAGGCGCGTCTCTGCCGCAAAGCGCCGCCGTCGTCGCGGGGAAGCTTGTGCTGGAGGTAAGGAACATGAGCTCGCGAGCTTGCTTTACTAGCTAGCTAGAGGTGCATCATTTGCTAGAGCTGTAGAGCGTAGGCAAGTCGTCAAGTTGACGACGCCGGCCGCCAGGATAGGAAGAAAAGAAAAGCTCCCCCATGGATATATATAAGATCTTCCATTTCGCGTCGCTTCTCCTTTCGTATAGCTGTGCTGCACTGCAGCATGCGAACTAATTGACCTGCTGTGGAAAATCGGTGTAGTGGCGCTGAAGAAAAGGTGTGGAGGGCGACCGATCGACGGCAAAGCTGGCGGCCGGCAAGTGGTGGGAGCGGCCAGATGAAGCGGCCATGGCCGGGATGGACCCTGGCGGGGGCAGCCCGGGCGCCGGCAGCTCCCGCTATTTCCACCACCTGCTCCGCCCGCAGCAGCAGCAGCAGCAGCCCTCGCCGCTCTCGCCCAACTCCCATGTCAAGATGGAGCACTCCAAGATGTCGTCGCCGGACAAGAACCCTGTGGGCGACCAGGACGCCGGCGGGAGCGGCAGCGGCGCTGGCGCTGACCAGCCGTCGTCGTCTGCCATGGTCCCCGTCGACGGTGGCAGCGGAGGAGGCGGCAGCGGCGGCTCCGGCGGGCCCACACGCCGTCCGCGCGGCCGACCCGCGGGGTCCAAGAACAAGCCCAAGCCTCCCATCATCGTGACGCGCGACAGCCCCAACGCGCTGCACTCGCACGTCCTCGAGGTCTCCGCGGGGGCCGATATCGTCGACTGCGTTGCCGAGTACGCGCGCCGCCGCGGCCGTGGCGTCTGCGTGCTGAGCGGCGGCGGCGCCGTCGTCAACGTTGCGCTCCGGCAGCCTGGCGCGTCGCCCCCGGGCAGCGTGGTGGCCACGCTGCGGGGTCGATTCGAGATCCTCTCCCTCACCGGCACGGTGCTGCCACCGCCTGCGCCCCCTGGCGCCAGTGGTCTCACCGTGTTCCTCTCCGGCGGGCAGGGCCAGGTGATCGGCGGGAGCGTGGTGGGAACTCTGGTCGCCGCGGGGCCCGTCGTCCTGATGGCCGCGTCGTTCTCGAATGCCGTCTACGAGCGGCTCCCGCTGGAGGGGGAGGAAGAGGAGGTGGCGGCCGCCGCTGCTGGAGCAGAAGCGCAAGATCAAGTGGCACAGTCAGGTGGGCCACCAGGGCAGCAACCAGCGGCATCACAGTCCTCCGGCGTGACCGGAGGCGATGCTGGGGGCATGTCGCTCTACAACCTTGCCGGCGGGAATGTGGGGAACTACCAGCTCCCCGGAGACACCTTTGGAGCCTGGGGCGGCGGCGGTGGCGGAGTCAGGCCACCGTTCTGAACCTCTGATCCACGTTTAGGCAGTGCAACCCGCAGTTCTACACTCCACATGACGAAGACATCACACAAGTTTGAAAATGGCGGAGAAGCTATTGATGTCCAGTACAGATGGAGTGCTTGTTTACTACATGCATTGCTGGATTGTTCATTGGACTGGCCTTGTGATCTTGGTGCTATTCACACGTATGCGTCGCGCATGCATGCGTTGCAAAGATTGGGTATACAGGAGGAGGATCTATTAGTGGTCATGAGAGGTATATTATGTTCAGGGAGCAAGGAAACTGATTATATTCAAGGGACAAGAAACAGTCGGTCCAAGATCAAATTCGCAATAAGTTAAAAGGTCAGTGAGATCCAGTGTTTTGTTTTTCTCGCAACATCGAGTGTTTTTCTTTTCTTTCCTCTTCGTTTCCGTTTGTAATGCTCTATTCTGTGATCTGGATGTATCTTGCTGTAGAATGATGTTCCTTGAATCTTTTGCTTCCCTTTCCTTTCCATGGCAAACTTCATTCATGCATGCATGCATGGTGGCTTCCAGAGTTGCACATGCATTCCAGAGTAAATTGCACATCTACGGTCAATTCTTTGAATCGTTGGTGTCCTCGTGCTGGTCAAAATTTGCAAGCCCTAGCTTGGTCTAAAAGCGTGCATGTGTTTGGAGCACTGTGCTTTACATTTGTGCAGCTTAGGCTGTCTCGGTCCATGAATTAAGCTCTTCTTCCTATGAGGAGCCACATGATGGTGGTGGTAGCACTCAGTTTTTGGTGCATACAGTACTCCTACTACTTAGTTGCATACACTCCCTCCCTAGCTCAGGCCAAAAGCCTTCTGTCCCTCTCTATTTGTTTCACCTGCATGCAGTCTTCAATGGCTTCTGGGGGCTCAGCTGAGCAGCTGACACTCCAGTGCTCAGTCAATTTGGCCTCTGATCGCCTTCAATTATGAGTGTGTGATTATATGTAGAGCCACAGGAGGCTATGCATTGTGTAGGTAGCAAAGTGCAAAGCACAGATGTGGCAGTGGCAGTGATGCTACTGTATCGATCATTTATTAAATCTGCAGTAGAGAAGGTAAACTGGGCCAGAAGATGCCAAGCCCGAAATTCACACTGGGCGCGAGACGAGATTCTCACCTTCTGCTTTTGTACTGGATCCTCCCAAGTAGAATTTCTGGAACAGGGGCTCCAGCCCCAGACAGACCCTTAAATGGAAAAAAAGAGGAGGAAGCTTTCGCTTTTGCATAATTTCTGGGAAGGGCGTTCTCTATCTCCCCTCGGCTTTGGAACTTGCTCAGAGCTTTTGCAACTTTTGCCCTTGAAGACGCTGCAGATGCCAAGCCATCCATCGCCTGTTCACCTGCCTTCTTCCTTTCTTTGGTCAAGTCAAGCATCAGCCCCCCTCTCTCTTTCTCTCCCTCTCTCATGGTATCATGCATGGCCACTTGTCTGGCACAGTGCACTGCGTTCAAAACGATCGAGGTGCTGGTGCGATTTCCACTTGAGCCGTGAGATCGTGTAAACAAGAAATAAATCAAATCTTGGGTTTTGGGTGTAGTACTATATGCACGGAGCAGAGGGGAAAAAAAGGCTGGCACTAAGTGTGCTGGGTTTGTTAAAAAAGAAAGTGTGCTGGGTGTTTTAGTACCTTTTTTACTACTTGAGAGAACTTTCTACTTCTCATCACCTTTTGTGAAACTATTTTACTTTGAAGCTGTCTTGTACCGCTGGAATGATTTGGTCTGGAAACGGATTATCGGTTTCATTTTCCCGCTAGCTAGGTGGGTGCCGGAGCTATGATGCACACATGGGGAAAAAAATCTGATCAGGTCACACAGTATATACATCTGAATAATGCACGACAGTACTTGGGGCTACGTGCTGTCGTCCATGTTCAAACCGTGTCCAATCTTTCTGTTCGTTAGCGTGAGAACGGAACTGCTTACTGAAACGTGGGAACTATATTTGTTGTTGTGGTATATAGGCCAAGAAGAAAAGTTAAACATGAAATGTCAACGTATGTACTCATCTTCCACCAAACACATTTTGCCACTTCGTAGAGAAGAAGCAACTGATCCACACATGGCATGTTTCGCCACTGCACTATGAACAGATAAATGATCCACCAATTATTTATCATCACAAATACACACTTATTTCCTAGTTAAGTGATCCATCTTTTTGCCCTTCACCATGATATATACGGAATTTACAAAGGGGGCGCAATATTGTAGTTAAAAGCCATTTGTATATATTTTTCTTCTCGGTAAGAATCAGCACTTAACATAAATTCTTTATATATCCTACCATGAAAGTTTAGCCTCCCTCTAAAAAAGTTCTTCAAAACCGAATATATCCCAAACCACTAGAGAATTTCGTACACATAAAGGTCCACTTTCAACCAGACCCTCTCCAAAAACAAAAATCACAAAAACTCATTTACTTAAAAAAAACACCATGCATGAAATGTGATTGACTGAGCCTACTTGTAATCATAATCAAAGTCATGTTTACAATATTTATCAATATTATTTGTTGTCATAAGTCCATTACTTCTAATTGTTCAAACCAAGCCATGTTGGTCAATCGGTCGGAGAGCAAAAACTACATAGAGCAAGCATAATAAGGCGAAAAGTACACGACTATAGAGGAGAGGTATGTTCTAGATTTATAGCTAGAAGCAGGACATGCTCTAACTCCCTTTTTAGAGAACTAGATGATGACCCGCGTATTGCTGCGGAAACATTGCTAAAATTGGATAAGTAGTTGTTATAAAGAAATCTAAAAGTAATGAAAAGTGAATGTAAGCTTAAAATCAATAAAATGCAAAGCGTATAAAAAGAGAGCGAAATTAAAGTTAAAATGTAATTTCTAATAGAATATGGAGGATGAACTCTAATGCAAAGATTTACTTATGGCTAATATGCATGAATTGATGATGTGGCTCCATTGCATGCTAGAGTAATGCAAAAGATGTTATTTATGCCTTGCATGCATACTTGCTTATGTGTCATGGTTACATGGCTAAAAAAATAGATAGTGGGTTGTAGCTATTTAAGTATAGAGGATGGGGTGGGTGAAATATTAATGATGTTGTATGTAACAACTGACTCTACTACTAGTTGTGTTGCTCAGGTGGTTCCTTTTTACTCTTATCCACCTTACCTAAGCAAGCAATGTGTAAACAAAGTCAATTCCCTTTCAATCATAACATAGTTACCGACGTTGATTACTTTTTTATAGAGAATTTTATGGACTCAAACACATTGCATCAATACGACACAACTGCAATGATTACTAATCCGACCCCTACATAAGAAGATGCAAAAATACAACACAACTAAAAGTTTCAACAACAACAAAATAGCATGGTTTGAAAGAAATACTCCACCTAGGATGGTATGTAACATGGTTTAACAGAATAAGTACCCCCACCAACATATGGGCAAGGCAAATAGAGAAGTTGGCTACAAGCTCAACAGTGGTGCTATGTCACCTAAAACCTTCATAAATAAGTCTCATATAACACATATAGATGGTTCCTTGGTGTATATACACCCAATATGCAAAATAAATTAGTAATTATAAAAAAATAAGAATAAAACTGGTTTATAAAAATAAATTTGACTTTCTATTGTATTGATAAAATAATGATGAAGGAAAAAAAATACCCGTTGACTTCCGTAAAAAAAGAAAAAAATGAAGGCCAAATAGGTGTGAAAATAACTTGTACTTCCTCCATAAAGAAATATAAGAGCATTTAGATCACTAAGGGAGTATATAGCAATGAAATTTATGTTTTTTGGCCCTTAAGTCAAGAAAAAATTATATACTTGTGCAAAAGAAAGTCAAGTTTGTTCCAAAAATAGTTCTAGATTTTTTGACTTCTCCAAAAATATTAAAATAATCTAATATAGGGTATATATGCACTCAAGAACCAAAGGCAATTCTCTTCACACAATGGGTTTTCGACAGTTGAGTTATGGGTTCGGGAACGATAATTCATGTACGAGCCTGGGCTCATCTATGCCCGATCAACAATAAATTCAAAAATATAGTAAATTGATTAAAAAAACTCTGGATTTTTTTGGCATCGAAGATGATCAAGCGCGCAAAGAGTGTGCAAATTTTTGTTTTGTTTGAACATTCAAGAATATCTAGGGAAAAAAAGAATACAAAATCAAGCCCATACATTGTAATTTTTTCAAAGTTTTTGCACAACCAATTTTTTATCCTTTTTTCTACGACCGCAAGGAATGTCCAGACATCATGATTTTTTCCACGCACATCACACATTCAAGCATCTTGGAGGCCAATAAATTTGAGATTAAATAATTTTACAGTTCACAATCAGGTGCATCTGCACCTTAGGCACTCAATCACTGCTTTCGTTTGGGTATAGCAATTAACGTTTCCTGCATGAGGTGAGAGGAAAGCAAACATGATCGCAAGGCAGGAAGCAACGTCAACTAGCACTCGGGGCTCCAAGGCGGACGTGTAACTTTACTCCCGTATCTGTTCGAGGACAGGGGCATCAGTCCGTAGACAAGGATGCAAGAGGATGTCATTCAACCGTAGGCGCATACATTTCATCCCTCATTTTAGCAAACGAGACAAAATTTATGTAAATCAGACGATATTCATTAAAATTTGGATAGAAAATAGCACGAATCATCCATACATACTGTAAAAATTAAAAAAGTTAAAATATTACACCCCAACACTCTTGTCCCCTTTCAACGTCCACTAATCCTCAATCCAATCTTCCTTCAACTGCTCATGAGCTTGGCGATGCCGAATTTGTTGATGCATTTGAATAAACTCTTCAAATGTGGATGGATTATGTTCCGAAAGTTGGATCTGATCATCCATGTTCTTAAATTCCAGAGCCGTGGAAACATCATCACCCTCATCCTCGACGATCATTTTGTGCATGATCACACAACATGTCATCACCTCCCCCAAGGTCTCCGTTAAAGTATTGATATGGTTGACTAGGGGGTGGAGGTGAATAGGCAACTAACAATTTTAAGCTTTTCTTTAAAAAATTGAGTTTAGCAACAAATAGGTTGTCTAGATATACAACTAAGTGAGCAACCTATAAGATGCTAGCAACAATAATAACAAGCAAGTAACTAATATAAGTAAAGGCAAGAAGTAACCCCAAGTGGAACCGATGAAGACGAGGATGTGTTTATGAAGTTCCTTCCCTTTGATGGGAAGTACGTCTCCGTTGGAGCGGTGTGGAGGCACAATGCTCCCCAAGATGCTACTAAGACCACCGTATTCTCCTCACGCCTTCACACAATGCGAGATGCCGTGATTCCATTAAGTCGTGCCCTTGAAGGCAGCGACGAACCTTTACGAATAAGGTTGGGGCAATCTCACAAGTGAATTGGAGGCTCCCAACAAAACCACGAAGCTTCACCACAATGGACTATGGCTTCGAGGTGACCTCTTTTGTCTATGGTTCTCAAACACCCAGGAGTAACAAGATCCGCGAGGGATTAATGGGGGAAACAAATTTTCTCTTGGTGGAAGTGTGGATCAAGGCCTTCTCCTCCAATACCTAGAGCATCAACAAGAATCGATGGCTAGGGAGAGATATCAGGCAAGTTTGAGCTTAGGAGCAACAATGGAGCTTGGAGAGGAAAAAGGCAAAGTCTCCTTGGGGAAGAAGACCTTTATATATAGTGGGAAGAAAACTAGTCGTTATTCTGCCCAAAGTCGCAACAAATGGGAGTATCGTGTAGGGGGCGGTACTTTCGCTTGCATGAAAGTACCGACCACCATAGGTGACAGAACACAGCTAGAGGCACAGTAGTTCCGCCCGAGCGGTACTACCTCCCAGCTCCAAGCGGTACTTCCGCTCAGTGTTGATGATAGGGACCAACAATAACAGACGAATAAATTAAGTGGAAGTGGGAGCGGTAGGCGTGGGCGGCAGTGTCGCTGGAGCGGTACTACCGCTCCCCCAGGCGGTACTTCCGCTTAGAAAATAAAAAGGCCTCGGAGATACGAGAAGAATAATATAAGAGGAAGAGAGACCGGCCCTGGAGGGCGGCAGTACCGGCCGCTGGAGTTGTACTACCGCTCCCGAGAGCGGTACTTCCGCTTATCCAACTTTTGGGCACTTCAGGAGGCTTCATTGCTCCGGGAATCAGATGGGGTGCAAGTGTGTGTGAGTTTGTTCCACCCAACCTTTCCATACGTGGATCCCCTCTTGATAGTACGAGATTACCTATGACTCAAGTCCACCAACACTAAATCGATTGCTAAGCACCATCTTCTCTTTCAACCACTAAGGGCATAATAATCGTCTTGTGCCACCTGATAATTCTCTGAAATTATAATGGACACGATTAGTCCGCAAGGGGCATTGTCATCAACCACCAAAACTATTTAGGATAAATTAATGTGCTCTTAGAATCTCCCCCTTTTTGGTGGGTTGATGATAATACGAGATTTGCCATACCATGAATAAACTAGAAAAACTGAGGCAATACAATATCTACAAAATATAGACAGACCCCCCCTAGTTGTGCGCTATATTTGAATATGCTTTTGGAATGCAAAAAAGCACACACTAGGATCAACACCTCCCATATTTTATAGACACGACCATATACTTGTATAAACAGGAAATGTGTTAAACATGGATGCAAGTATAGGAAAACTAAACTCACATAATAACTAAAGTTGACCTAACATAATAGGAAATATAGCATATGTAGTACACCATACTTTAGTTCACATAAGTCTCGGTAACACAAACCAAAGCAACCAAATAAAAGAGTTCAAGAGAGGAGATAGCAAATAAACGATAAAGCACTCTTGACTCGGCAAATCGAACCTAACCACTCTCTCCCCCTTTGGCATCGAGACACCAAAAGGGGCAAAGAGGACGAAAAGAAGCAGAACTGATGGTGAGCTCGGTCCTCAGACTCAGTGCACTGACAGTGCGCCTTGATCCACTCCTCCTCATCAGTGATCTTGTCCTCTGGTCCGTTCTGGACATCAAGGCCGATGTACCTCATGATTAGCTTGTTGTGACTGTGTTCCTTCTTGGCGTCAACATGTGCCTTATATTGTCCCTTAACCTGGAAACATAAGAGATCCTTCATCTTCCTCCTCATCTTGGATGCCCAAGAAGGTCCACTCTCAGACCTAGCTACAAACTCATAGTAACGCTCGGGCTCATCATCCGAGTCTGTGGGAGCAATCTCTGGAACAGGAGGTAGAATCCCCAAATTTTCCTTCACACGGAGCTTGAGTACGCCATGATGAACCATGTGGCCCTCACCAAATGTTGGAAATATGCCCTAGAGGCAATAATAGTTATTATTATATTTCTTATTTCAAGATAATCGTTTATTATCCATGCTAGAATTGTATTAAATGGAAACACAGATACATGTGTGGATACATAGACAAAGTACTATCCCTAGTAAGCCTCTATTTGACTAGTTCGTTGATCAAAGATGGCTAAGGTTTCCTAGCCATAGACAAGTGTTGTCACTTGATAATGGGATCACATAATTAGGAGAATGATGTGATAAACAAGACCCAAACTATGAACGTAGCATGTGACCATGTTACTTTATTGCTACTGTTTTCTACATGTCAAGTATACATTCCTATGACCATGAGATCATGTAACTCAGTGACACCGGAGGAATGCCTTGTGTGTATCAAACGTCGCAACATAACTCGATGACTATAAAGGTGCTCTACAGGTATCTCCAAAGGTGTCTATTGAGTTAGCATGGATCAAGACTAGGATTTGTCACTCCGTATGACGAAGAGCTATCTCGGGGCCCACTCGGTAATACAACATCACAAACAAGCCTTGCAAGCAATGTGACTAAACAGTTAGCCACGAGATTTTGTATTATGGAACGAGTAAAGAGAGTTGCCGGTAACAAGATTGAAATAGGTATAGAGATACCGACGATCGAATCTCGGGCCAGTAACATACCAAAGGACAAACAGAATGTTATACAGGATTAATTGAATCCTTGACATAGACGTTCAACCGATAACGATCTTCGTAGAATATGTAGGATCCAATGTGGACATCCAGGTCCCGTTATTAGATATTGACCGGAGAGTGTCTCGGTCATGTCTACATAGTTCTCGAACCCGCAGGGTCCGCACACTTAAGGTTCGTTGACATTTTCGGTATAGTTGAATTATTGATGTTGGTAACCGAATGTTGTTTGGAGTCCTGGATGAGATCCTGGATATCATGAGGGTTTGAGGAATGCTCCAGATACGAAGATTGATATATAGGAAGTACCCATTGGTCTTTCAGAAGGTTTTCATGTATTACCGGTAAAGTACCGGGAGTGAATAATGGGTTTCGGAGTTCCACCGTGAGGGGCCACCCACCCGAGAGAGAACCAAAGAGGCCCAAGGGTGGCACACCATCCCCTGGTGGGCCGATGGCCTGCCAAAAGAGGCCTATTCGACCGAAGGGAGAAAGGGAAGGAGGGTGGGGCCAAACCGAATTGGGGAAGGAGGACTCCTCCTTCCAAGTTGTATTGGAGGACTCCTCCTCCTCCTCTCTTGTGCTGGCCGAACCCTAGGGATTGTCCCTAGGGATCCACCCCTCCCCTCCCTCCTATATATAGTGGAGGTGAGAGAGGATTTTTGACACGTCAAGCCAAGGCGGAGCTCTCTCTCCCTCCACCACTTTGTGACACCCCGTAGCTAGTTCGGTACGGTACAATGAAGCCCTGCCGGAGTAGCTCCACCATCATCACCGCCATGCCGTCGTGCTGCCGGAGAATTTAGCTACCTCTTCGTCTCTCTTGCTGGATCAAGAAGGCGGTGATCCTCATCGAGCTACACGTGTGCTGAACGCGGAGGTGCCGTCCGTTCGACGCTAGATCGGACGGAGTTCGTGGGACGCTTGCGATTAGGATCGCGAAGACGTTCGACTACTAACGCTTCTCGCTTAGCGATATACAAGGGTATATGGATCTGATCTCCCCTCTCGTAGATGATCATCACCATGGATATGTCTTGCGTGTGCGTAGGAAATTTTTGGTTTCCCATGCAACGTTCCCCAACAGTGGTATCAGAGCTGGATTTATGCGTAGATGATATCTCGAGTACAAAATAAAGGAGTTTGTGGGCGTTGATGTTCAATTTGCTGGCCTCCTTAGTCTTTTCTTGATGCGGCGGTATTGTTGGATGAAGCAGCCCACACCACCATTACTCGTATGCTTACGAGAGATCGGTTTCATTGGCTGCCATGCAACTTGTTGCATAAAGATGACTGGCGGGTGTCTGTTTCTCCAACTTTAGTTGAATCGGATTTCACCGAGGCGGTCCATGGAGAAGGTTAAATAGCAACTTGTATATCACCGTTGTGGTTTTGCATAAGTAAGATGCGATCATACTAGATACCCATAGCAGCCACGTAAAACAAGCAACAACAAATTAGAGGACGTCTAACTTATTTTTGTAGGGTATGCACGTGACGTGATATGGCCAAAGACATGATATGATATATTGGATCTATGAGATGATCATGTTGTAATAGTTAAATATCGACTTGCACGTCGATGCTACGGCAACCGGCATGACCCATAGGTTGTCTTTAATTATTTTTGCTCTTGGTGATGCTTTGCTTTATCGCTAGTTAGTAGCTTTAGTAGTAACATCATAGTTGGCGCGACAACTTCGATGGCAGCACAATGATGGAGATCATGGTGTGGCGCCGGTGACGATGGAGATCATGCCGGTGCTTTGGTGATGGAGATCAAGAAGCACAAGTTCATGTCTATATCATGTCACTTATGATTTGCATGTGATGTTAATCCTTTTACACACCTTATTTTGCTTAGGACGACGATAGCATTATAAGGTGACCCCTCGCTTAAATTTCAAAATAAAATTGTGTTCTCCCCAAGTGTGCACTGTTGCGACAGTTTGTCGTTTCGACACACCACGTGATGATCGGGTGTGATAGACTCTACGTTCACATACAACAGGTGCAAAACAGTTGCACACGCGGAACACTCGGTTTAAACTTGACGAGCATAGCATGTACAGACATGGCCTCAGAACACAAGATACCTAAAGGTCAAGCACTAATCATATAGTGGATATGATGAACATGGAGATGTTCACCATTGAAGCTAAACTCAACTCACATGATGATCGGACTTCAGTTAGTGAATTTGGATCACGCGACACTCGAATAACTAGAGGGATGTCAATTTGAGTGGGATTTTATTAGTAATATGATTAGCTAAACTCAATCTTAAACATAGTCTAAGTAATCTTTGCAAAATTTTATGTTGTAGATCAATGGCTCTCGTTGTAGCAACCCTGAATTTTAATGCGTTCCTAGAGAAAGCTAAGTTGAAATATGATGGAAGCAACTTTGTTGACTAGGCCCGTAATCTTAGGATTATCCTCACAACTTTCCAAAAGCAATATGTTCTTGATGCACCGCTAGGTGATGAACCACCCCAACCGGCGTTGCCAGAAGTTATGAATGTCTGGCAGACACGCAAGGATGACTAATTAGTTGAATGTCCAGTTTTGTATGGCTTAGGACCGGGACTTCAAAGACATTTTGAACTTTATAGACCATATAAGATGTTCGAGGAGTTGAAGTTTATCTTTGAGAAGAATGTCCAGATCGAGAGGTATGAGACCTCCGATAAATTCTATGCTTGCAAAATGGAGGAGAACGGGTGTGTCAGTGAACATGTGCTCAGAATGTGTGGGTACTCTAGCCATCTGGCTGAGCTGGGAATTTCTCTCCCACTAGAAGCTATCACTTAGAGAGTTCTTCAATCACTGCCACCTAGCTACAAAGGATTTGTGTTTAACTACAACATACAAGGGATGAATAAGTCACTGTCGACCTGTTTGCGATGCTGAAAGTCACAAAGTCAGAAATCCAGAAAGAGCATCAAGTGTTGATGGTCAATAAGACCACTAGTTTCAAGAAAAACGGCAAGAGGGAGAAGGGTAACTCCAAGAAGAGTGGCAAAGCTGTTGCCCCCCCGACGAAGAAACCCAAGTCTGGACCCAAGCTGAAGACTGAGTGTTATCATTGCAAGGGGACTGGTCACTCGAAGCGGAACTGCCCCAAGTATCTGGCTGATAAGAAGGCGGCCAACGCCAAACAAGGTATATTTTATATACATGTTATTGATGTGTACTTCACCAGCTCTCGTAGTAGTGCGTGGGTATTTGATACCGGTTTTGTTGCTCAAATTTGCAACTCAAAACAGGAACTACGGAATAAACGAAGGCTGGCGAAGGACGAAGTGACGATGCGCGTGGGAAATGGTTCCAAGGTTGATGCGATCGCCGTCGGCACGCTCTCACTTTAGTTACCGTCGGGATTAGTGATGAACCTAAATAAGTGTTATTTAGTGCCTACATTAGGCATGAGCATTATATCTGGATCTTGTTTATCGCGATACGGTTACTCATTTAAGTCAGGGAATAATGGTTGTTCTATTTATATGAGTAATAGCTTTTATGGTCATGCACCTAATGTGAGGGGTTTGTTCATGTTGAATCTCGATGGTGATGATACACATATACATAACATTGAGACCAAAAGATGTAGAGTTGATAATGATAGCGTCACTTTCTTGTGGCACTGTCGCTTAGGTCATATTGGTGTAAAACGCATGAAGAAACACCATGCTGATGGACTTTTGGTGTCACTTGATTTTGAATCACTTGACACATGCGAACGATGCATCATGGGAAAGATGACTAAGACTACGTTCTCCGAAAAAATGGAGCGTGCAAGTGACTTGTTGGAGATCATACATACTGATGTATGCAGACCGATGAGCATAGAAACGCGCGATGGTTATCATTATTTTCTCACCTTCACTGATGATTTGAGTAGATATGGTTATATTTACTTGATGAAGCACAAGTCTGAAATGATTGAAAAGTTCAAGCAATTTCGGAGTGAAGTTGAAAATCATCGTAACAAGAAGATCAAGTTCCTACGATCTGATCGAGGAGGTGAATATCTGAGTTACGAGTTTGGTGTTCACTTAAAACAATGTGGAATTGTTTCACACTTGACACCGCCTCGAACACCAGAACGTAATGGTGTGTCCGAACGTCGTAATCGTACTTTATTAGATATGGTGCGTTCTATGATGTCTCTTACCTATTTGCCATTATCGTTTTGGGGCTATGCATTGGAGACAGCTGCGTTCACTTTAAATAGGGCACCATGAAAATACGTTGAGGCGACGCCATATGAACTGTTATATGGAAAGAAGCCAAAGTTATCGTTTCCTAAAGTTTGGGGATGTGATGCTTATGTCAAAAAGCTTCAGCCTAAAAAGGTGGATCCCAAAGAAGAAAAGTGCGTCTTCATAGGATACCCAAAATAGACAGTTGGGTACACCTTCTATCTCAGATCCAAAGGCAAAGTATTTGTCGCTAAAAACGGAGCATTTCTGGAGAGAGAGTTTCTCTCGAAAGAATTGAGTGGGAGGAAGATATAACTTGATGAGGTTATAGAACCTTTGCTTCAACTAGATGGTGGCGCAGGACAGAAAGAAGTTTCTGTCGAAGCTACACCAGTTGAAGAGGAAGCTAATGATGGTGATCATGAAACTTCAGACCAAGTTGCTATTGAACCTCGTAGGTCAACAAGGGAACGTATTGCTCCTGAGTGGTACGGTAATCCTGTCTTATCAATCATGTTGTTAGACAACAATGAACCTATGAGCTATGTAGAAGCAATGGTGGACCCGGATTCCAACAAATGGTTAGAGGCCATGAAATCCGAGATAGGATCTATGTATGAAAACAAAGTATGGACTTTGAAAGTATTACCTGAAGGGCGAAAGGCCATTTAGAACAAATGGATCTTTAAGAAGAAGACGGACGCGGATGGTAATGTGACTGTCTATAAAGCTCGACTTGTGGCAAAGGGTTTTTCACAAGTTCAAGGAGTTGACTACGATGAGACTTTCTCACCTGTAGCGATGCTTAAGTCTGTTAGAATCATGTTAGCAATAGCTGCATTTTTGGATTATGAAATTTGGCAAATGAATGTCAAAACAGCGTTCCTTAACGGGTTTCTTAAGGAAGAGTTCTATATGATGCAACCAGAAGGTTTTGTCAATCGAGAGAATGCTGACAAAGTATGCAAACTCCAACAACCCATTTATGGACTGGTGCAAGCATCTCGGAGTTGGAGTCAGCGCTTTGATGAGGTGATAAAGGCGTTTGGGTTTATACAAGGTTTTGGAGAAGATTGTATTGAGAAGAAAGTGAGTGGGACTCTATAGCGTTTCTAATGTTATATGTGGATGGCATATTGTTGGTTGGAAACAGTATAGAACTTTTGGGAAGCACAAAGGATTACTTGAATAAAAGTTTTTGAATGAAGGACCTGGGAAAAGCTGCTTACATATTGGGCATTAAGATCTATAGAGATAGATCAAGGCGCTTGATAGGACTTTCACAAAGCACATACCTTAATAATTTTTTGAAGAAGTTCAAAATGGAACAATCCAAGAAAGGGTTCTTGTCTGTGTTACAAGGTATAAAGTTGAGTAAGACTCAATGCCAAGTGAGTGCAAAAGATAGAGAAACAATGAGTGTCGTCCCATATGCTTCAACCATAGGGTCTATCATGTATGCAATGATGTGCACAAGACCGAATGTCGGCCTTGCCATAAGTATGACAGGCATGTTTCAAAGGAATACAGGAATGGAGCACTAGACAACGGTCAAGAATATTCTGCAGTGCCTGAAAAGGACTAAGGAAATGTTTCTTGTTTATGGAGGTGACAAAGAGCTCATCGTAAAGGGTTATGTTGATGCAAGCTTCGACACTGGTCCGGATGACTCTAAGTCTCAAACCGGATACCTATTTATTCTCAATGGGGGTGCGGTAAGCTGGTGCAGTTCCAAGCAGAGCATCGTAGCTGATTCTACATGCGAAGCGGAGTACGTAGCTGCCTCGGAGGCGGCTAAAGAAGGTGTGTGGATGAAGCAGTTCATGACAGATCTTGGAGTTGTGCCAACTGCACTAGATCTAATAAATCTGTTCTATGACAACACTAGTGCCATTTCTCTAGCCAAGGAACCAAGGTTTCACAGGAGGACCATACACATAAAGCGACGCTTCAATGCCATCTGCGATTACATCAAGGAGGAGGACATAAATATTTGCAAAGTGCACACAGATCTGAATGTTGCAGACCCGCTGACTTAACCTCTTCCACGAGCAAAACATGATCAGCACCAAAACTGTATGGGTGTTACATTCGTTACACTGTAAAGCACATGGTGATGTGAAGCTAGATTATTGACTATAGTGTAAGTGGGAGACTGTTGGAAATATGCCCTAGAGACAATAATAAAATAGTTATCATTATATTTCCTGTTTCAACATAATTGTTTATTATCCATGCTATAATTGTATTGAACGGAAACACAAATACATGTGTGGATACATAGATAAAACGCTGTCCCTAGTAAGCCTCTAGTTGACTAGCTCGTTGATGAAAGATGGTTAAGGTTTCCTAGCCATAGACAAGTGTTGTCACATGATAACGAGATCACATCATTAGGAGAATGATGTGATGGACAAGACCCAAACTATGAGCATAGCATGTGATCGTGTTATTTTATTGCTACTGTTTTTTGCATGTCAAGTATACATTCCTATGACCATGAGATCATGTAACTCACTGACACCGGAGGAATGCCTTATGTGTATCAAATGACGCAACATAACTGGGTGACTATAAAGGTGATCTATAGGATCTCCAAAGGTGTCCATTGAGTTAGCATGGATCAAGATTGGGATTTGTCACTCTATATGACGGAGAGGTTTCTCGGGGCCCACTCGGTAATACAACATCACAAACAAGCCTTCCAAGCAATGTGACTAAAGAGTTAGCCGCAAGACTTTTTATTATGGAACGAGTAAAGAGACTTGCCGATAATGAGATTGAAATAGGTATAGAGATACCGATGATCGAATCTCGGGCAAGTAACATACGGAAGGACAAAGGGAATGTTATACATGATTAACTAAATCATTGACATAGAGGTTCAACCGATAAAGATCTTCTTAGAATATGTAGGATCCAATATGGACATCAAGTCCCTCTATTGGATATTGACAGGAGAGTGTCTCGGTCATGTCTACATAGTTCTCGAACCCGCAGTGTCTGCACACTTACGGTTCAGTAACGTTTTCGATATAGTTTAATTATTGATGTTGGTAACCGAATGTTGTTCGAAGCGTCGGATGAGATCCCGGATGTCAGGACGGTTTCCAAAATGGTCCGGAGATGAAGACTGATATATAGGAGGTATCTATTGGGCTTTTGGAAGGTTTTCAGGCATTACCGGTAAAGTAACTGGAGTGACGAATGGGTTCCGGAGTTCCACCAGGAGGGGCCACCCACCCGGGAGAGAACCAAATAGGACCGAGGTTGGCGTACCATCCCCTGGTGGGCTGGTGGCCAGCCCAAAGACGCGTATTCAGCCGAAGGGAGAAAGGAAAGGAGGGTGGGGCCAAACCGAATTGGGGAAGGAGGACTCCTCCTTCCAAGTTGTATTGGAGGAGGACTCCTCCTCGTCTCTTGCGCCAGCCAAACCCTAGGGCTTGTCCCTAGGGCGCCATCCCTCCCCTCCCTCCTATATATAGTGGAGGTAAGAGAGAATTTTTGACACCTCAAGCCAAGGCGGGGCCCTCTCTCGCTCCGCCACTTCGTGACACCCCGTAGCTAGTTCGGTACGGTACGACGAAGCCCTCCTGAAGTAGCTCCACCATCATCACCGCCACGCCGTCGTGCCGCCGGAGAATTCAGCTACCTCTTCGTCTCTCTTGCTGGATCAAGTAGGCGGAGATCGTCATCAAGCTGCACGTGTGTTGAACGCGGAGGTGGCGTCCGTTCGGCTCTAGATCAGGGCAGAGTTCGTGGGATGCTTGAGATTCGGATCGCGAGGACGTTCGACTTCATGAACAACGTTTCTTAACGCTTCCCGCTTAGCGGTCTACAAGGGTATGTGGATCCGATTTCCCCTCTCATAGATGATCATCACCATGAATAAGTCCTGCGTGTGCGTAGGATTTTTTTTGTTTCCCATGCAATGTTCCCCTACACCAAAAGCTCAGTAGGAAAGGTACCATCCCATGTACCCTCCATCAGCTTATACACATATGGGCTATAGATGGGAACTTTCTTCTTGTCAAGAACAGCTGAACGCAGCTCTATCCACATAATGTTGAAACTTCCAAAGTGGACTGGCGGCCTCACTACTTCATGCAGAGAAGTAATAGGTTCAAAATATAAGAATGCACCTGGTTTTTGTTGCCAACATGAGCAAACATAGTGTTGCGGAAAATCCTGTACATGATGTCGAGAAAAGGGAATGACTTTGGTGTGATTACCCTTGGCAGTCTTCAAAATCTTGGGGTGACGAATAAGCTTGTACTAGTGAATAGTAGCAACACCGTCAGTATGTGGCCTCAGTCCAACAGGCTCATCCGGACCACGGTCAGCGTAGCCTAGAGAGTTGATGAAGGTCTTCCAGTTGGAGTGCAGCACACGACCACCATTCATCCATGTGAGGCGCCTCACCTCATCCTCGTGAAAGTGAACAGTGCCATAAAATTGAGCCACAATCTCGCTGTCAAAGTCCTTGTTGAAGCTGATGATAGGACCAATACCCCACTGCTGATAGAGAATGTGAGCTTCAGCAAAACACGCGGTGTGAGGTTGGGAAGTCATGTGCCCTGTATGAGTACTCTTGGCATCTGCAAAGAGATTGGTACTGTCGTGGGTATAAGTCTGACAGTAGATGTGTAGGGTACGAAAGGATGGGCAGAGCCTTAGCTACGGCGAGGTTGTACGAGTTCAGGCCCCTCTACGGTGGAGGTAAAAGCCCTACGTGTCAGTGCTCTTGGGAGCTTAGTGTCGAGTGGAATATGGGTTACAGTAAATGCCAACCCCTGCACCACTGGGGAAGAGCGGCTTATATAGAGTGCGCTGCCTTCCACAACGGCCTGGTGGACAGGGGTGGAGTAGTGGCGAATAAATGCCTACGTTACAGGTAACATATGCCTTAAATGCTAATAATGGTGTATGAAAACGTACGACCGTTGCCCTCCTGGGAGGTTACGATGTACAGAGTGGAATTCAGTCGGTACGATAAATATGCTCCGAATGCTCGTCACTGACTGGATGATGGGGGATCCTTAGTTCAGTCGGAACTGTCTAAGGGCCTTACCCTCTATGAAGGGTAGTACTTGGGTAGGACCTATAGGGCAGACCTATGACCCTACCCTGGGACTATAACCCCATCATTAGTCCCCGAATGGATCGGGGTTGGAATGACAAAGTGGTGCCTCAAGTACGGATTCGACTGGTATGGATGTGACTTTGGCGTTGTTTGCCTCGATCCATTTTATCCTTTCGACCAGTGATCCGAGTGAATATACCAATGAAACGAACCGTCAGGGACCGAGTGCTTCCGCGGAATCTTTCGATGTGACCGGTCAAACTGACAGCGGCGGATTTTCTGGGATCTTCAAATTTCGGTTGCCGCGCGCTCACCGGGGATGTCGACATCGTCATCGAGTAGTTTCTGCCGCCTCGATTACCGCGCCTTTATCTTATCCACTAATATCGCAGCAGCCGGTCGGGGGATAAGATTTTGGGGCCACCTGTTAGTGACCCAGTCGGAACCTTATTTAAGCCTCTCCGGTGGGGGTTTCTTGTTGCGCTGCCCTTGTTACTCGCACTCGCCTCGCTTCTCCCATAGCTCCCTGTGCGTTCCAAGCCTCCTCCTTCCTCTCCTCCTCTGCGGATCTGCCGCCTTCACCATGACGAAGGGGCAGACGAACAAGCTCGAGTCGTAGAAGAAGAAGAAGAAGGCGGCGGCCCCTGCTCAGTGGCGACAGCGAGCACTACCGGCGGGTTGGATCCAGGGGGATTTCCTCCCCTCCACGGTGACGGCGGACGACCTGGTGGAGCTGGTGGAGCAAGGCATGATTGCCAACAAGTCGTGGAGGCTGCCGGCGGAGGGTGAGACGGAGCCGGCGCCGCAGGAGGGAGAGCGCGTCTTGCTGCTCAGCCACGTGTACAGGGGCTTCTCCTTGCCTCCCCACCCCTTCTTTAGAGGTATTATGAATCACTTCGGGGCGCATCTCCATCTTTTTCCTCCCAACGCGATAGCCCATTTCGCCGCATTCGTCACTCTGTGCGAGTGCTTTATTGGATGTCCCCCCATTGGGGGCTCTTTAAGTACATCTTCTCCGCTAGGTCTCAGACTGTCAAAAAGCTTAGCCAGTCGGACGATAAAACCCATCTCCTCCAGCTCTGCGGGGGCTTAGGCTTCCAAAAGAAAACAAAGAGTAGCTATCCCCCTCTCCAGCTGTCCGAGTCAGTTAGGAACTGGCAGTCGACCTGGTTCTACTGCCAGGACATAGCTTGTCCGAATGCCGCGACTGGGTTGCCGCCCTTTAGCCTAGACCGTCCGGCCCCTCCCAGGCAGCTTGCGCTCTCAAAGTTGGAAAAGATCCAGATCCAACCTCTGGTCGACGCGCTGATAGCTGTCGTCCGCAAGGGAGTCACCGGCACAGATTTGCTGGAGACTTTTCTGGGTCGGCGCATCCAGCCGCCGCAAGCCCGACACCACGCCATGTGGCACTACGTGGGGCCCGAGGATTCCACTCGGACTCATCCAGAGTGCGTGACCGGGGAGACCATGACAGCGTGGGTCCGCGGCATTACAGGCGCATGCAACAACCCCCAAGGAGCCCGGCGAGTGAGGCCCTTCCGCGCCGACAATCCTCCTCCGAATGAGGTGAGTGCATCTTGTCGAGTGCCTTCAATCTTCTTAGATCTATCATTTTTCTTGTATCACCGCCTGACGTTCGACGTTGCTGACTGTGTTTTGTATAGGAGTGGACCAATTGGCATTCTCCCGTCTCGAACGGGAATCCCGCTGAGGAAGAGGAGGGCAGCCAGGAGGGCAGCGTGGATAGCGCCGACTACGTCTCCGACAGTGGGGAGATGGAGGAGGAGACTGAAGAGGAGGAGGGGGAGGTTGGGGAGCAGAGCTCGCCACCTCCACCATCAGAGCCTCGAACTAAGCGCCATCACGAACCCGCGGCTCCGCCGGCTCCTCCAGCAGCTCCGAGTGCTCCGCGTGCTTGTCCCGTGGCTCCGAGTGCTCCGCCAGCTCCTCCCGTGGCTCCGAGTGCTCGGAGCGTGAAGAGGACCAGGGACGCTGCTGCCGAGCCCACGGACCAACCATCCAAGGTGGCCAAACCGAGTGGGTCCAAGCCTCGGAAAGCTTTGCCTTGGATGAGGATCGTTGTTCCAGTTGCCTCAGCGTAAGTGTCTTGTTCTCCCATCTTCTTTCAGTATTTGATTGAACTCATGCTTATCGGTCGAGTGGATTTTACTCGACAGAGCTGCTACCTCCGCCACCTCTCTGCCGCGCCAGGACAATGATCCCATGGATATGGATAACGCTGCCACATCCCAGCAAGGTACGTTGTGACGACTCCGAGAGTTTGCATTATTGTTTCGCGAGTGCTGTCTTTAATCTTTCCCTTTTTCTGCAACCTCATGTTGTTCAGTCGGGCTTCCTTCGGAGGTGATTCATCTGGAGGAGGACGACCAAATGGGATCAGGGCCAACTTTGGCGCCTGTCCTTGAGGTTGTTCCATCTGCTGCTGCTCCCACCATGGACGCGCCGCCGACCGAGCCGATGCCGTCGACTGATGCGGTGCCCCTCGCGGCGGAACTGACTGGAGCGGGACTTGGGATGCCCAAGGAGTCTTCTGTCATGCCACGTCCATCGACCGTCCAGTACGACACCCGACACCTCCCGGAAGACCAAGTGGGAGCCGCCAAGGAGGCCATGGTGCAGGTGGAGTTGATGGTGGGTGATGCCAAGGGAGCGTACGACTCCATCGCGTCTTTGTACAAGAGAAGCTTGGAGCTCCGAGACGACATCCGAGTAAGTGCGCTAGTAAGTGTTTACTTTCCTCTTGTAACCCACTGGGGGTTTAAGTGATATACTCGGATACACTAGGATTATTTTGCAGTGGGTTCACTCAGAGTGAACCCAGTGGGTGTAGTCCCCGAGACTTCTGTCGAGTGCTTGCACCGGCCATTGTCTTTATATGTATTTCCCGTTATCTGAGCAGATCAGAGCTGGTCTGCCCGAATATTACCAGTGGGGGCACTCGGAGTGCATCCACTGGATGTAGTCCCCGAGAGTAGTGTTACTCAGGTCGGGTAATAACATTCTCGTAGATTTGTCTGTTTGTCATGTAGCTCAATAGGGCCGGCCTGTTCGAGCTTCATGCCAGTGGGGTCACTCTTAGTGAACCCACTGGGTGTAGTCCCCGAGACCGCTGTCGAGTGCTTGCATCGGCAGGGGTCTGAAGAACTTTGAGCTTTGTTTGTTTTCCTTGTTGAATGTGTCTGAGCTTCCCTTTGCGCTGATTTGGCAGAAGACTTGCGAAATGGGATCTGCGTAGAATGCTCTGAAGGCTGGAAAGGTTCAGCTTGCTGTGGAATTGGAGGCGGCTGTGAATGACTTGGCTGGTGTGAAGGGGGCTCTTGCTGACCGATAGAAGTCTTTGGAGGAGTCCCGAGAGACCAACAAGGCATTGGTGGCCGAAATTGAGAAAATGGGCAAGCAAATAACTGAACTGATGGGTCAGATGAAGGTGATGAACCGTCGATGCTTTTCGCAGGAGAAGTATGTCAATGACTGGGCAAGGAAGATGATTGCACTGCTCGGTGGTAAGCTTTTTGCTGAGTGCTTCTTGACTTTGTAATTCATTCTGCGCTTACTTTCTGCTCGTCTTTTCTTTGCAGATTTTTTTCTGGACGCTGAGGCTGAAGCAGCCGACATTGAACGGTCGGTTGTTCCGAACGTTCCACTCATCGACGAAGCCAATCGGGACATGCTCCGAGTACATATTCGCCTTGGTAGAGTGGGACCTTTCATCGGCCGTCTGAGAGAAGTCATCGGCCAAATCGACAAGGAGCCGTGGCCCGAAGACGATTCCCGGCAGGAAATAGAAGGGTTGATGACTCGGCTGGAGGACGTCCCGAACAGAGTGCAGGCATGGAAGAAGTCTGCCGCTCGTTGTGGTGCGGACGTAGCGCTATCGCTGGTCTGAGTGCACTGCAAGGAAGCTCGCGAAGAAAAGCTGAAGGCGTTGCAGGTCGCCAACTCCAAGAAGCTTCGATTCGGAGATTTCATGGAGACCTTCCTGGAGACAGCCACTCGTATCGCGGACGGGGTCGACCTTGAGACCTTTGTGGAGCCTGCCAGTCCCGGTGCCAGTCCTGATGACGCTTGAAAAACTTTACCTCGGTATGCCGAGTGGTATATGTATCAAACTTTGGCCACTGCTGTTGGCCGTCACATTTGTGGTTCGGTGTGGATAAGCTTGATTCACACCGAGCCGATCCAACTTTGAATTCGAATCGAATATTTTGCTCTTCTTTTGCCAAGTTTTTTTGACACGATTTTGGCTCGTGGTTTTTGTTTGGCGTTTCTTGGTGAAGCCAATGGCAAACATGCGGAGCATGTAATTTTCATTTGTCTTCACATCCACATGAGCCTCAATGAGGGTCTGCTAAGCCTCCGAGTGGATCTCGAGGATACACTCGAAGGAAGCTTTTTTACTTAGGAGATTCTGGATCGTAGCTAAGTCCCCGAGTGCGGCATCTCGTGCGCACTCGGAGTGAGTTGATACTCATGTAGTTGTCAGTTGTCTTCACATCCACATGAGCCTCAATGAGGGTCTGCTAAGCCTCCGAGTGGATATCGAGGATACACTCGAAGGAAGCTTTTTTACTTAGGCGATTCTGGATCGCAGCTAAGTCCCCGAGTGCGGCTTTTCGTGCGCACTCGGAGCGAGTTTTGTACTTAGGCGATTCTGGGTCGCAGCTAAGTCCCCGAGTGCGGCTTTTGGCATGCACTCGGAGTGAGTTTGTACTTAGGTGATTCTGGGTCGCAGCTAAGTCCCCGAGTGCGACTTTTGGCGTACACTCAGAGAGAGTTTTTTACTTAGGCGACTCTGGGTCGCAGCTAAGTCCCCGAGTGCGGCTGTTAGCGCACACTCGGAGCGAGTTTGTACTTAGGCGATTCTGGGTCACAGCTAAGTCTCCGAGTGTGACTTTTAGTGCACACTCGGAACGAGTTTGTACTTAGGTGATTCTGGGTCGCAGCTAAGTCCTCGAGTGCGGCTGTTAGCGCATACTCGGAGAGAGTTTTTTACTTAGGCGACTCTGGGTCGCAGCTAAGTCCCCGAGTGCGGCTGTTAGCGCACACTCGGAGCGAGTTTGTACTTAGGCGATTCTGGGTCGTAGCTAAGTCCCCAAGTGCGGCTGTTAGCGCACACTCGGAGAGAGTTTTTTACTTAGGCGACTCTGGGTCGCAGCTAAGTCCCCGAGTGCGGCTGTTAGCGCACACTCGGAGAGAGTTTTTTACTTAGGCGACTCTGGGTCGCAGCTAAGTCCCCGAGTGCGGCTGTTAGCGCACACTCGGAGAGAGTTTTTTACTTAGGCGACTCTAGGTCGCAGCTAAGTCCCCGAGTGCGGCTGTTAGCGCACACTCGGAGAGAGTTTTTTAGACCGGAGTCTGCAAACGCGGAAGAATTTTGGACCTGCAAAAAATCAGTCTGCTTTGTATTACTTCAATGATACTTGTTCTTTACATTGCCTCCGTCGGCGGTCACGTGTAGAAGCGCTTCAGGAGATCTCCATTCCATGCTCGCGGCTCGTCCGTTTCCCTGTCGAGGTTGTAGAGTCGATATGCTCCATTGTTCAGCACCTTAGAGATGATGAAGGGTCCTTCCCAGGCGGGAGCCAACTTGTGAGGCCTCTGCTGGTCCACTCGGAGCACGAGGTCGCCTGCATGGAATGTGCGACTCCTGACGTGCCGCGCGTGAAATCGCCGCAGATCTTGTTGATAAATTGTTGAGCGAGTCAGTGCCATCTCGCGCTCTTCTTCTAGTAGATCCACTCCGTCTTGCCTGGCTTGCTCTGCTTCGGCTTCGGAGAAGAGTTCGACTCGTGGAGAGTTGTGAAGCAAGTCACTCGGAAGGACCGCCTCTGCTCCATAAACGAGGAAGAACGGGGATCACCCTGTAGATCTATTCGGAGTTGTGCGGAGGCCCCACAACACCGAAGGCAGCTCGGTGACCCATGCGCTGGCGGCATGTCCAACTTCTCGTAGGAGTCGAGGCTTCAACCCTTGAAGAATAAGTCCGTTCGCCTGCTCTGCTTGCCCGTTGGTTTGGGGGTGCGCCACAGATGCAAAATCCACTCGGATACCTTGGCCTGTGCAAAAACCTTTGAATCTGTCCGAGTCAAAGTTTGTGCCATTGTCAGTGATTATGCTATGCGGGACTCCGAATCTGGAGATGATGTCTCTAACAAATTTGATGGCCGTAAGGGCGTCGAGCTTCTTGATGGGATTAGCTTCAATCCACTTGGTGAACTTGTCGACTGCCACCAACAATTGAGTGAATCCCCCTTGGCCTGTTCTGAATGGACCGACCGCATCTAATCCCCACACTGCGAACGGCCAAACAAGAGGGATTGTCTTCAGCGCAGATGTTGGCTTGTGGGACATGTTCGAATAGAACTCACAGCCTTCGCATCGGTCGACCATATCCTTTGCCATTTCATTCGCCTGCAGCCAGAAGAAACCGGCTCTGAATGCTTCGGCGACGATTGCTCTTGAGGAGGCATGATGGCCGCAGGTTCCCGAGTGAATTTCTTCCAGGATCAACTGTCCCTCCTCAGGGGAGATGCATCGCTGAAGGACGCCTGAAATACTTTCCTCGTACAACTGTCCATCAATGAGGGTGAAGGACTTCGACCTGCGGACGATCTGCCTCGCTTGGACTTCGTCCTCTCGTAATTCTTGCCTCAGGATGTACGCAATGAACGACACAGTCCAATCAAGGATGATAGCAAGAATCTCCATGATCAAATCAACCACAGCAGGGACCTTGACTTCAGTCGGATCTGTTGAACTCTTCGGTTGTATCGGTTCCTCTGTAAAAGGATCTTCTTTCACCGAAGGGAGATGTAGGCGCTCGAGGCAGACATCACTCGGGACTGGTCTCCGAGTGGATCCGAGTTTTGCCAACTCATCAGCTGCTTGGTTTTTCAGTCGCGGAACATGGTGAAGTTCCAGACCTTCAAACTTCTTCTCGAGCTTCCTTACTGCGTTGCAGTATGCAGTCATGGTGGGGTTCCTGACATCCCACTCCTTCATCACTTGATTAACCTCCAAATCTGAATCGCCATAGACCATCAGGCGACGGACGCCGAGTGAGATGGCCATGCGCAATCCATAAAGGAGAGCTTCATACTCTGCCTCATTGTTGGAGGAATCGAAATGTATCTGCAACACATACTTAAGTTTATCACCTTTCGGCGATATGATTACTACGCCAGCGCCGGAGCCATTCAACATCTTGGACCCATCGAAGAACATAGTCCAATGAGCCGAGTAGATGTGAGTCGGTTGCTGCTGTTCTACCCATTCTTCTATGAAGTCAGCCAGAGTTTGAGACTTTATAGCCTTCTTGGCTTCGAACTTGATGTCGCAGTATAACATCTCCATAGCCCACTTCGCCACTCGGCCTGATGCGTCTCGATTGTGGAGGATTTCCGACAACGGAGCATCAGAAACGACAGACACCGAGTGGTCTTGGAAATAACGAGCCACCTTCTTCACAGTCATGTAAATCCCGTAAATAAGCTTTTGATAATGGGGATACCTCTGCTTGGAAGGAGTCAGGACTTCGGAGACATAATATACTAGCCGCTGAACCTTGTACGCTTTGCCTTCTTCTTCACGTTCGACTATGAGAACAGTGCTGACGACTTGATTTGTAGCCGCGATGTACAGAAGAAGGGGTTCTTTACTGAGAGGGACAGTAAGAACCGGTTGGGTGGAAAGCAGGGCTTTGAGGTCATCGTATGCAATTTGGGCTTCGTCTGTCCACTCGAAAGTATCGGATTTCTTCATGAGTCGGTACAGAGGTAACGCCTTTTCGCCGAGTCGAGCGATAAACGTGCTCAAAGCCGCTAGGCAACCTGTGAGCCTTTGAACATCATGTATTCTGACCGGCCGCTCCATTCAGACGATGGTCCCGATCTTTTCGGGGTTGACATCGATCCCTCGTTCGGAAACGAAGAAACCGAGTAACTTTCCGCTGGGAACACCGAATGAACACTTGGCAGGGTTGAGCTTGATATCGTACCTACGAAGGTTGGCGAATGTTTCTGCCAAGTCAGTCAGCAGGTCGGAACCTTTGCGTGACTTGACTACGATATCATCCATATATTCCTCCACATTCCGGCCGATCTGGTCAAGGAGGCATTTTTGGATCATGCACATGAAAGTTGCTCCTGCATTCTTCAAACCGAATGGCATAGTGATGTAGTAGAAACACCCGAATGGGGTGATGAAGGCTGTTTTTAATTCATCCGGACCATACAGACGGATCTGATGATAGCCCGAATAGGCATCAAGGAATGATAAACGCTCGCAACCCGCAGTTGAATCGACAATTTGATCAATGCGGGGGAGCGGGAAATGATCTTTCGGGCAGACCTTATTGAGTTGTTTGAAGTCGATGCACATACGGAGGGACTTTTCTTTCTTGGGCACTATGACAACATTGGCGAGCCACTCGGAGTGGTGTACCTCGCGAATGAAGTTGGCTGCCAAAAGTTTAGCCACCTCCTCTCCGATTGCCTTCCTTTTGTGCGCGGCGGACCGACGCAGGCGTTCTCGGACGGGCCGAGCAGCAGGATCCACATGCAGTCGGTGCTCAGCCAACTCCCTGGGTACACCTCGCATGTCAGCGGGCTTCCATGCAAAAATGTCCCAGTTCTCATAGAGGAATTGGATGAGCTCGGCTTCGTATTTTGGATCCAGGGTGGTGGAGATGTTCATCGGGGCGACGGTGTCGTCCGTCGGGTGGATGCTGACTTTCTTCGTGTCGCGCACCGACTAGAATGCGGACTCCAAAGCTGGCTTCTTCAAACGCATCAAGTCAGCGGGGTCGACTGTCTTCTTGTACTCATCCAGCTCGAGGATAGCCATCTGCTGATCGGCAATCCGCGACCCCTGCTGCAGACACTCTTCGGCCCGCTGCCGATTGCGTGTGATCGTGATCACACCTTTGGGACCCGGCATCTTCAGCTTCAAATACACGTAACATGGACGGGCCATGAAACGTGCATACGCCGGACGGCCCAGAATTGCATGGTATGCACTCTGGAAGTCCACCACCTCGAATGTCAGCTTTTCCTTGCGGAAGTTCTTGTCGGAGCCGAAAACGATGTCCAACGCGATCTGGCCGAGTGACTTGGCCTTTCGTCCTGGGACGACTCCGTGGAACTGCATGCTGCTCTCGCTAAGTTTGGACATCGGAATGCCCATCCCCTTGAGAGTGTCGGCGTACATGATGTTCAAGACACTGCCGCCATCCATGAGGACTTTGCGCAGTCGGACTCCTTCCACCACCGGGTCGACTACCAGAGCCTGCCTCCCCGGGGTGGGCATGTGTGCTGGATGATCCGACTGATCAAAGGTGATCGCAGTCTGAGACCATTTGAGGAACGTGGGGTTGATTGGGGTGGCCATGTTCACCTCCCTGTTCACCAGCTTCAATCGACTCTTGCTTTCCACGTCAACAAAAATCATCAATGTTGCATGGACTTGGGGGAACGGATCCTCCTTGTCCTCATCATCCCGCTCGTTGTCCTTTTCACTCGGTTGCCCTTCGCCGAACCCTTGCATCAGGAGGCGACATTGCCGAGTGGTGTGCTTCGGGAATATGGCGTTGCCTTCTTCATTCATCTTCGTGTGGATTGGACATGGCTGATCCAGGATGGAGTTTTCGAACTGCTTCTTCTTGGGGGTGTATTGAGCTTTCCCCTTGCCCTTGAACTTGGCATTGGTAACGGCTGCTGCCTCTGCCTGCGGAGTGGACGGAGCTTTCTGCTTTTGCTTCCGATTGCTGTTCCCATCTCCATCGGCGACTGCCTTGTGCTTGCCGCTACGTATGCGATCCTCTTCTTTGCCATTTTCATAGCATGCGACTATATCCATCATCTTGCTCATGGAGATGTCGCCTGTCCGACGGAACTTCAGGTATAGATCTCTGTAACGCATGCCTGCCTTGAAGGCGCAGACTGCTTGATGCTCTGTGACGTTCTCCACCGTGTGGTAGAGGGTCATCCAGCGCTGCATGAAATCGCGCAGGGGCTCATTCTGCTTCTGGACGCAGTGCTGGAGCTCCATGAGACTAGCAGGGCGTTTGCACGTGCCCTCGAACGTCCCGATGAACACTCGGGACAGATCTGCCCAACTGTAAATGCTTGCTGGAGCCAACTGGTTCAGCCACGCTCGTGCCGAGCCGTCGAGCATCAAGGGGAGATGTTTCATGGCGACCTGGTCATCCCCGCCACCGATGTGGACCGCCACTCGGTAATCGTCCAGCCACGTTTCTGGCTTGGATTCTCCTGTGAACTTGCTGATCCCCGTCGCCAATCGGAAGTTGGGAGGGATGTCAGCCGAACGGATGGCCCGACTGAAGCACTCGGGCCAGAGACCATGGTCCTGCTTCCACTCGTACGGTCTCTATCATGACCATCACGGTGGGCTCGACTCCTGTCGACCTTCTCTGGGCGATGTACCCTCTTGCATCGGGCCTTGGATCATACGTGTCACCGACTGAACGCCGATCATCGTGATGTCGGCACCCGTAAGGGCCACCCCGTGAAGGGGTGCATGAACGGCGACGATCTTCGGGATTCGTGGAACGGCTGCCCCCTCTGCGTCGCTGATGAGAGTGGGGGCTGTAAACCGACCGATGCGTGTTCGCGTGAAGAGAACTGTTGTGGATCCTGTTGTGCGACTGGGAGACTGCCGAATTCTGCTGCTGCGCCGTGTGCAACAGGGCACGAATCTGCTCGATCCCTCTACCAGCCTCTGAATCAGTCGGTTGGAGGGAGTCGGCTATCTTGGCAGCGGCAGCCAGGTTGAGGACGGGTGTGCGGAACACGTCCACGTTGCTCTGACGAGTGCGTCGACTGGCAGAACGGTGGGGTTGACGGCGAGCGCCGGACGATTCGCCGACCTCGTGCTCGTTCCGACCAGTACGGTGGGGACTTTCATGGGAATTGGCCATGAGAACTTCGGCTGCAGGCCCGCGACCCAAGTACTCGGAAGGTAACTCAGTCGGAACTGAGTCCAAGCACTAGGACGACGGCGCGACCACAACTGACTCGAGGACCGCCACTTGAGAAGACACGCTGTGTCGCGCCTGGGCGTTTCGCACCCAACGCTGAAGCCGCGGACGGCGGGACCGCTTGTTGCGGCGCGTGACGGGGGCGAAGGTCGACACCGGGGCCGACTGCTGGAGAAGAAGGACGCCGCGGGCACCGGCACGGAAGTGCGTAGCCCCGCGATTGGGGAGCGCCTCGACGTCGAGAGACGCATCTCGAAGCCATACCGAATCGTCGATGATGAAGGAGAGTGCGCCGAAGAGGATCTCACGACCCATGCATAAATCTCCGCCGAACGACATGATGAAAGGTGAAGTTGCAAACTCGCCGGAAGTCGCTTAGATGCCTGCCCCACGGTGGGCGCCAACTGTCGTGGGTATAAGTCTGACAGTAGATGTGTAGGGTACGAAAGGATGGGCAGAGCCTTAGCTACGGCGAGGTTGTATGAGTTCAGGCCCCTCTACGGTGGAGGTAAAAGCCTTACGTCTCAGTGCTCTTGGGAGCTTAGTGTGGAGTGGAACATGGGATTACAGTAAATGCCAACCCCTCCACCAGTGGGGAAGAGCGGCTTATATAGAGTGCGCTGCCTTCCACAACGGCCCGGTTGACAGGGGTGGAGTAGTGGCGAATAAATGCCTACGTTACAGGTAACGTATGCCTTAAATGCTAATAATGGTGTATGAAAATGTACGACCGTTGCCCTCCTGGGAGGTTACGATGTACAGAGTGGAATTCAGTCGGTACGATAAATATGCTCCGAATGCTCGTCACCGACTGGATGATGGGGGGTCCTTAGTTCAGTCGGAACTGTCTAAGGGCCTTTCCCTCTATGAAGGGTAGTCCTTGGGTAGGACCTATAGGGCAGGCCTATGACCCTACCCTGGGACTATAACCCCATCAGGTACTTTTCTTGATGATCTTGGTATAAGTGAGAGACTGAGCCTTGTTCCAGAACGGACGCCCAGCAAGAGCCTCGTCCTGAGGAAAGCAATAGGGATCCTTCTTATGAAAAACCACAAACTTTTCATGAGTCATATGTAGAGGCTCTTTGGGACCCTTCTTCTTGCTGATACTCTTCTTCAAAGACTGCCTCTACGGTTGAGTACTAGAACCAGCCGTTGCCTCATCAGAAATGCATGGTCGGTTGGATCCACGATGAGGGTTCACGCGACGAGCAAATGGAGGAGAGCTACCATCACCTGGAACTCACAAGATGATTGACAAGAAAAATAGGTGTAAAAGGACTGCATAAGTCAAAGAATCAAACAAAATAGAATAGATAGATGTAGAGGAAAAACTGGGTTCTGTTGCTTGGGCGATAGTACCGTAGGGGCACGAGAGGTACTTCCGCCACAATGGTAGTATCACTCGTGCATAGGCGGTAGTGCCGCCCAGGTGGCAGAAAACATCCATGACAATGGGGACGGCAGTGCGAAGCCCTAGACCCCAATTTTCTGATACCTCTACCTAATCTATTACAACTAGTATCCATCACACATCCCTCTCATGCCACGAGAAAGAAAAGTAGACATGGAATCCTCATGCATTGTGTTGGAATTATGCCCTAGAGGAAATAATGAATATAGTTATTATTATGATTCGTGTATCAAGATAATTGTTTGTTATCCATGCTATAATTGTATTGAATGAAGACTTATATACATGTGTGGATACATAGACAAAACACTGTCCCTAGAAAGCCTCTAGTTGGCTAGCCAGTTGATCAAAGATAGTCAGGGTCTTCTGACTATGTACAAGGTGTTGTTGCTTGATAACTGGATCACGTCATTAGGAGAATCACGTGATGGACTAGACCCAAACTAATAGACGTAGCATGTAGATCGTGTCATTTTGTTGCTACTGTTTTCTGCGTGTCAAGTATTTGTTCCTATGACCATGAGATCATATAACTCACTGACACCGGAGGAATGCTTTGTGTGTATCAAACGTCGCAACGTAACTGGGTGACTATAAAGATGCTCTGCAGGTATCTCCGAAGGTGTTCGTTGAGTTAGTAAGGATCGAGAGTGGGATTTGTCACTCCGTATGACGGAGAGGTATCTTGGGGCCCACTCGGAGACTTGCAAGCAATGTAACTTAGTGTAAGTTGCAGGATCTTGTATTACGGAACGAGTAAAGAGACTTGCCGGTAAACGAGATTGGAATAGGTATGGGATACTGACGATCGAATCTCGGGCAAGTAACATACCGAAGGACAAAGGGAATGACATACGGGATTATATGAATCCCTGGCACTGAGGTTCAAACGATAAGATCTTCGTAGAATATGTGTGATCCAATATGGGCATCCAGGTCCCGCTATTGGATATTGACCGAGGAGTCACTTGAGTCATGTCTACATAGTTCTCGAACCCGCAGGGTCTGCACACTTAAGGTTCGACGTTGTTTTATGCGTATTTGAGTTGTATGGTTGGTTACCGAATGTTGTTCGGAGTCCCGGATGAGATCACGGACGTCACGAGGGTTTCCTGAATGGTCCGGAAACGAAGATTGATATATAGGATGACCTCATTTGATTATTGGAAGGTTTTCATAGTTACGGGAATGTACCGGGAATGACGAATGGGTTCCACGTGTTCACCGGAGGGGGGGGGCAGCCCACCCCGGGGAAGCCCATAGGCCTTGGGGGTGGCGCACCAGCCCTTGGTGGGCTGGTGGGACAGCCCAAGAAGGCCCTATGCGCCATAGATAGAAAATCAAAGAGAAAAGAAAAAAAAGGAGGTGGGAATGAAGAGAAGGACTCCACCTTCCAATCCTAGTTGGACTAGGATTGGAGGAGGACTCCTCCTCCCTTGGTGGCGCAGCCCTTGGGGCTCCTTGAGCCTCAAGGCAAGCCTCCCCTCCCCTCCTCCTATATATATGGAGCTATTAGGGCTGATTTGAGACGACTTTTGCCACGGCAGCCCGACCACATACCTCCACGGTTTTACCTCTAGATCGCGTTTCTACGGAGGTCGGGCGGAGCCCTGCTGAGATTAGATCACCACCAACCTCCAGAGCGCCGTCACGCTACCGGAGAACTCATCTACCTCTCCGTATCTCTTGCTGGATCAAGAAGGCCGAGATCATCGTCGAGTTGTACGTGTGCTGAACGCGGAGGTGCCGTTCGTTCGGTACTAGATCGTAGGACGGATCGCGGGACGGTTCGCGGGGCGGATCGAGGGACGTGAGGACGTTCCACTACATCAACCGCGTTTCTTAACGCTTCTGCTGTGCGATCTACAAGGGTACGTAGATCAGAAATCCCCTCTCGTAGATGGACATCACCATGATAGTTCTTCGTGCGCGTAGGAAATTTTTTGTTTCCCATGCGACGTTCCCCAAAAGTGGCATCATGAGCTAGGTTCATGCGTAGATGTATTCTCGAGTAGAACACAAAAGTTTTTGTGGGCGGTGATGTGCGTTTTGCTGCCCTCCTTAGTCTTTTCTTGATCCCGCGATATTGTTGGATCGAAGCGGCTCGGACCGACATTACTCGTACGCTTACGAGAGACTGGTTTCATCGCTACGAGTAACTCCGTTGCTCAAAGATGACCGGCGAGTGTCGGTTTCTCCAACTTTAGTTAAATCGGATTTGACCGAGGAGGTCCTTGGATAAGGTTAAATAGCAATTCATATATCTCCGTTGTGGTGTTTGCGTAAGTAAGATGTGATCCTACTAGATACCCATGGTCACCACGTAAAACATGCAACATCAAATTAGAGGACGTCTAACTTGTCTTTGCAGGGTATGCTTATGATGTGATATGGCCAACGATGTGATGTAATATATTGGATGTATGAGATGATCATGTTGTAATAGATAATATCGACTTGCACGTCGATGGTACGGCAACCAGCAGGAGACATAGGGTTGTCTTTAAACTAACGTTTGTGCTTGCAGATGCGTTTACTATTTTGCTAGGATGTAGCTTTAGTAGTAATAGCATGAGTAGCACGACAACCCCGATGGCGACACGTTGATGGAGATCATGGTGTGGCGCCGGTGACAAGAAGATCGTGCCGGTGCTTTGGTGATGGAGATCAAGGAGCACATGATGATGGCCATATCATGTCACTTATGAATTGCATGTGATGTTAATCCTTTTATGCACCTTATTTTGCTTAGAACGACGGTAGCATTATGAGGTGATCTCTCATTAAAATTTCAAGACGAAATTGTGTTCTCCCCGACTGTGCACCATTGCTATAGTTCGTCGTCTCGAGACACCACGTGATGATCGGGTGTGATAGACTCAACGTTCACATACAACGGGTGCAAAACAGTTGCACACGCGGAACACTCGGGTTAAGCTTGACGAGCCTAGCATGTGCAGACATGGCCTCGGAACACATGAGACCGAAAGGTCGATGATGAATCATATAGTTGATATGATTAGCATAGGGATGCTTATCACTGAAACTATACTCAACTCACATGATGATCGGACTTGAGCTAGTGTAAGTGGGTCATGAACCACTCAAATGACTAGAGAGATGTATTTTTTGAGTGGGAGTTTAGCAAATAATTTGATTAAATTAAACTCTAATTATCTTGAACATAGTCTAAGTCCACTTTGAATATATTTGTGTTGTAGATCATGGCTCATGCGACAGTCACCCTAAATTTTAATACGTTCCTAGAGAAAGCTAAGTTGAAAGATGATGGAAGCAACTTTGTAGACTAGGCTCGTAATCTTAAGTTGATCCTACAAGCTGGGAAGAAGGATTAAGTCCTTAATGCTGCGCTAGGAGATGAACCACCCGCTACAACTGACCAAGATGTTAAGAACGCTTGGTTAACACGTAAGGAGGACTACTCAGTAGTTCAATGTGCAGTCTTGTATGGCTTAGAGCCGGGACTTCAACGTCGCTTTGAGCGTCATGGAGCATATGAGATGTTCCAGGAGTTGAAGTTTATCTTTCAGAAGAACGCCCAGATCGAGAGGTATGAGACCTCCGATAAATTCTATGCTTGCAAGATGGAGGAGAATTCGTCTGTCAGTGAACATGTGCTCAAAATGTCTGGGTACTCAAACCGTCTAGCTGAGCTGGGGATTGAACTCCCGCAAGAGGCTATCACTGACAGAATTCTTCAATCACTGCCGCCAAGCTATAAGGGCTTTGTGTTGAACTAAAACATGCAAGGGATGAACAAGTCACCCGGCGAGTTGTTTGCGATGCTGAAAGTCGTAGAGTCTGAACTCCGTAAAGAGCATCAAGTGTTGATGGTGAATAAGACCACTAGTTTCAAGAGAAACGACAAAGGGAAGAAGGGTAATTCAAAGAAGAGCGGCAAGTCTGTTGCCAATCCGACGAAGAAACCCAAAGCTGGACCTAAGCCTGAAACAGAGTGCTACTATTGCAAGGGTATGGGTCACTGGAAGCGCAACTGCCCCAAGTATCTCGCTGATAAGAAGGCGGCCAAAGAAAAATCAGGTATATTTGATATACATGTTATTGATGTGTACTTAACCGGCTCTCGTAGTAGTGCATGGGTATTCGATACCGGTTCTGTTGCTCATATTTGCAACTCGAAACAGGAACTGCAGAATAGGTGAAGGCTGGCAAAAGATGAAGTGATGATGCGCGTAGGAAATGGTTCCAAGGTTGATGCAATCGCCGTCGGCACAGTTTCACTTCAGTTACCATCAGGATTAATTATGAACTTGAATAATTGTTATTTAGTGCCTGCGTTGAGCATGAACATTATATCTGGATCTTGTTTATTGCGAGACGGTTACTCTTTTAAGTCAGAGAATAATGGTTGTTCTATTTCTATGAGTAACATCTTTTATGGTAATGCGCCCAATGTGAGAGGATTGTTCATACTGAATCTTGATAGTGATAATACACATATACATAACATTGAGACCAAAAGAGTTAGAGTTAACAATGATAGCGCCATGTTTTTGTGGCACTGCCGCTTAGGTCATATTGGTGTAAAGCGCATGAAGAAACTCCATACCGATGGACTTTTGGAGTCACTTGACTTTGATTCACTTGACACGTGCGAACCATGCCTCATGGGCAAGATGACTAAAACTCCGTTCTTCGGAACAATGGAGCGTGCTAGTGACTTGTTGGAAATCATACATACCGATGTGTGCGGTCCGATGAGCGTGGAGGCACGCGACGGATATCGTTATTTTCTCACCTTCACTGACGATTTGAGTAGATATGGTTATGTCTACTTAATGAAGCACAAGTCTGAAACATTTGAAAAGTTCAAGCAATTTCAGAGTGAAGTTGAAAATCATCATAACAAGAAGATCAAGTTCCTACGGTCTGATCGTGGGGGTGAATATCTGAGTTTCGAGTTTGGTGCTCACTTAAGATAATGTGGAATTGTTTCACAGTTGACACCGCCTGGAACACCACAGCGTAATGGTGTGTCCGAACATCGTAATCGTACTTTATTAGAGATGGTGCGATCTATGATGTCTCTTACCGATTTCCCGTTATTGTTTTGGGTTTATGCATTAGACACAGCTGCATTCACATTAAATTGGGCACCATCAAAATCCGTTGAGACGACACCATACGAACTGTGGTATGGCAAAAGGCCAAAGTTGTCGTTTCTTAAAGTTTGGGGATGTGATGCTTATGTCAAAAAGCTTCAGCCTGAAAAGCTGGAACCCAAAGCGGAAAAGTGCATCTTCATAGGTTACTCAAAAGAGACAGTTGGGTACACCTTCTATCTCAAATCCGAGGGCAAAGTGTTTGTTGCTAAAAACAGTGCTTTTCTCGAGAAGGAGTTTCTCGAGAGAGAATTGAGTGGGAGGAAGATAGAACTTGATGAGGTTGTCGAACCTCTCATCCCTCTGGATGGTGGCGCAGGGCAAGGGGAAACCCCTGTCGTTGCGATGCCGGTTGAGGAGGAAGTTAATGATGATGATCATGAAACTCCGGTTCAAGTTCTTGTCGAACCGCGCAGGTCGACGAGACCACGTGCTGCTCCAGAGTGGTACGGTAATCCCGTTTTGTCAATCATGTTGTTAGACAACAATGAACCTACAAATTATGAAGAAGCAATGGTGGGCCCAGATTCCAACAAATGGCTGGAGGCCATGAAGTCCGAGATAAGATCCATGTATGAAAACAAGGGGTGGACATTGGAAGTACTACCTGAGGGCCGCAAGGCTATTCAGAACAAATGGATCTTTAAGAAGAAGACGGACGCTGACAGCAATGTGACCGTTTATAAAGCTCGACTTGTGGCAAAGGGTTTTTCACAAGTTTAAGGAGTTGACTACGATGAGACATTCTCACCTGGAGCGATGCTTAAGTCCGTCAGAATCATGTTAGCAAGAGCTGCAATTTTCGATTATGAAATCTGGCAGATGGATGTCAAAACGGCGTTCCTTAATGGTTTCCTTAAGGAACAGTTGTATATGATGCAACCCGAAGGTTTTGTCGATCCTAAAAATGCTAACAAGGTATGCAAGCTCCAGCGATCCATTTATGGACTGGTGCAAGCATCTCGGGGTTGGAATAAACGCTTTGATGAGGTGATCAAAGCATTTGGGTTTATAAAAGTGGTTGGAGAATCTTGTATTTACAAGGAAGTGAGTGGGAGCTCTGTGGCGTTTCTAATATTATATGTGGATGACATATTACTGATTGGAAACAACTTAGAGTTTTTGGAGAGCATAAAGGATTACTTGAATAAAAGTTTCTCTATGAAGGACCTAGGAGAAGCTGCTTACATTCTAGGCATTAAGATCTACAAGGATAGATCGAAACGCCTGATAGGACTTTCACAAAGCACATACCTTGATAAAGTTTTGAAGAGGTTCAAAATGGAACAGTCCAAGAAAGGGTTCTTACCAGTTTTACAAGGTACGAGATTGAGTAAGACTCAGTGCCCAACAACTAATAAAGATAGAGAGCATATGAGCACCGTACCCTATGCTTCAGCCATAGGATCTATCATGTATGCAATGCTGTGCACAAGACCGGACATTAGCCTGGCCATAAGTATGGCAGGCAGGTTCCAGAGTAATCCAGGAGTGGATCACTGGACGACGGTCAAGAATATCCTGAAGTACCTGAAAAGGACTAAGGAGATGTTTCTCGTGTATGGAGGTGACGAAGAGCTCGTCGTAAAGGGTTACATCGATGCAAGCTTTGACACAGATCCGGACGACTCTAAGTTGCAGACCGGATACGTATTTATTCTTAATGGGGGTGCGGTAAGCTGGTGCAGTTCCAAGCAAAGCATCGTAGCTGATTCTACATGTGAAGCGGAGTACATGGCTGCCTCGGAGGCGGCTAAGGAGGGTGTCTGGATGAAGCAGTTCAAGACGGATCTTGAAGTGGTGCCAAGCGCACTGAATCCAATAACCTTGTTCTGTGACAACACGGGTGCCATTGCCTTAGCAAAGGAACCACGGTTTCATAAGAAGACCAGACACATCAAACGACGCTTCAACCTCATCCGCGACTACGTCGAAGGGGAGGACGTAAATATATGCAAAGTGCACACGGATCTGAATGTAGCAGACCCGCTGACTAAACCTCTTCCACGGGCAAAGCATGATCAACACCAGAACTGTATGGGTGTTAGATTTATTACAATGTAATTCACATGGTGATGTGAGGGCTAGATTATTGACTCTAGTGCAAGTGGGAGACTGTTGGAATTATGCCCTAGAGGCAATAATAAATATAGTTATTATTATAATTCCTGTATCAAGATAATCGTTTATTATCCATGCTATAATTGTATTGAATGAAGACTTATATACATGTGTGGATACATAGACAAAACACTGTCCCTAGCAAGCCTCTAGTTGGCTAGCCAGTTGATCAAAGATAGTCAGGGTCTTCTGACTATGTACAAGGTGTTGTTGCTTGATAACTGGATTACGTCATTAGGAGAATCTCGTGATGGACTAGACCCAAACTAATAAACGTAGAATGTAGATCGTGTCATTTTGTTGCTACTTTTTCTGCGTGTCAAGTATTTGTTCCTATGGCCATGAGATCATATAACTCACTGACACCGGATGAATGCTTTGTGTGTATCAAATGTCGCAACATAACTGGGTGACTATAAAGATGCTCTACAGGTATCTCCGAAGGTGTTCGTTGAGTTAGTATGGATCGAGACTGGGATTTGTCACTCCGTATGACGGAGAGGTATCTTGGGGCCCACTCGGTAATACAACATCACACACAAGCCTTGCAAGCAATGTAACTTAGTGTAAGTTGCGGGATCTTGTATTACGGAACGAGTAAAGAGACTTGCCGGTAAACGAGATTGAAATAGGTATGGGATACTGACGATCGAATCTCGGGCAAGTAACATACGGAAGGACAAAGGGAATGACATATGGGATTATATGAATCCCTGGCACTGAGGTTCAAATGATAAGATCTTCGTAGAATATGTGGGATCCAATATGGGCATCCAGGTCCCGCTATTGGATATTGACCGAGGAGTCACTCGGGTCATGTTTACATAGTTCTCGAACCCGCAGGGTCTGCACACTTAAGGTTCGACGTTGTTTTATGCGTATTTGAGTTATATGGTTGGTTACCGAATGTTGTTCAGAGTCCCGGATGAGATCACGGATGTCACGACGGTTTCCTGAATGGTCCGGAAATGAAGATTGATATATAGGATGACCTCATTTGATTACCGGAAGGTTTTCGGAGTTACCGGGAATGTACCGGGAATGACGAATGGGTTCACGTGTTCACCGGAGGGGGGGGGGGGCAGCCCACCCCGGGGAAGCCCATAGGCCTTGGGGGTGGCGCACCAGCCCTTGGTGGGCTGGTGGGACAGCCCAAGAAGGCCCTATGCGCCATAGATAGAAAATCAAAGAGAAAAGAAAAAAAAGGAGGTGGGAAAGTAGAGAAGGACTCCACCTTCCAATCCTAGTTGGACTAGGATTGGAGGAGGACTCCTCCTCCCTTGGTGGCGCAGCCCTTGGGGCTCCTTGATCCTCAAGGCAAGCCTCCCCTCCCCTCCTCCTATATATATGGAGCTATTAGGGCTGATTTGAGACGACTTTTGCCACGGCAGCCCGACCACATACCTCCACGGTTTTACCTCTAGATCGCGTTTCTGCGGAGGTCGGGCGGAGCCCTGCTGAGATTAGATCACCACCAACCTCCGGAGAGCCGTCATGCTGCCGGAGAACTCATCTACCTCTCCGTCTCTCTTGCTGGATCAAGAAGGCCGAGATCATCGTCGAGCTGTACGTGTGCTGAACGCGGAGGTGCCGTCCGTTCGGCACTAGATCGTGGGATGGATCGCGGGACGGTTCGCGGGGCGGATCGAGGGACGTGAGGACGTTCCACTACATCAACCGCGTTTCTTAACGCTTCTGCTGTGCGATCTACAAGGGTACGTAGATGAGAAATCCCCTCTCATAAATGGACATCACCATGATAGGTCTTCGTGCGCGTAGGAAATTTTTTGTTTCCCATGCGACGTTCCCCAAAACATTGCCCTATATCAAGATTCAAAAAACAACACCACAAAGATCAGGGATCGAGGGAAGTACCAGAATCCATGGCACGAGGGAGACGGGGGGAGTGATCTCGCCAAACCAAAAAGTGGAGGGCGGCACGGAATGGGAGATCCGGAGCCGGCCTCCATTGGTGCTCTTGGTTGGCACACAGAGAGAGAGAGTCGAGGGGAGGGTAATTTAATGGGTATGGGGGAATTAGAACTCCCCCTTCCCATTACTTGAACCATCGAGGGACTCCCCATGGTGGCAGTACTGCTGCCCTGCATGGTAGTACCACTGGAGCGGTAGTACCGCGTGCGACCAAAAAGACAGCCACAAAACCAGCAAGATAAGACCTATCTCACTATGCAGTGGAGAGAAGGATGACACACAAACATCTATAAGTTCACTATGCAGTGGAGAGAAGGATGACCACAAGAGTTCAAACACGAAGAAAAACAAATCTTGGAGTGACCTTTTCAATGGCAAGTTCCGAAGAAGTTACCACCATGCCAAGACCCAATACCTTCGAAATCGCATCATCACCAAAAGAGACTTGGGTAGCCACAGATGGGTCGGGATAAACGTCCACCACCATATCCTTGCTTCCAATCATATTATTTGTTGCTCCACTATCAAGCAGCCATGACACTCCACGGGAAGAAAACTCCTACATAAGATCAATGATTGGATTTAGATACCCATTCTTTAATGGGTCCTTTAATGTTAGTAACAAGGATCTTAGGAACCCACATAGACAATTCAATGTACTCGTAAGGGGAACCAACAAATTTAGCAAAGACATTTATATCACTAGGACTACATAAAACATAAGAGGGGTTAAAGTCACCGGCATTGTTGGGAAGGAGGCTCTTTCCCTTATTGGAATTACCACCCTTAGCTTTATCTCCTTTTCATGAGTACCCTCCTCAGCTTTAACAAAGGTTTCCCTAAGAGGAGGAGGTTGCTTGGTCTTGATCTTCTTGTTCTTCTTGGACTTGGGTGCAAACCCAACTCCTTCCTTTGCAACCACTTCCTTATATTGCTCAAAAGGTCATTAAGATTCTTTTCGCCTTGAATGCATGTCACAAGGCCTTTTCTCAAGTTGCTCTTTTTATTTGGCATTCTCCTTCACAGGATGCACATGCTCACAACAAGGGTTAGTAGTATGAGCATTATCAACTAAAACAAAAGGAGACATGTGGCTATTTCCTTAGTGAGTTTTACCTGGAGTTGAACATGCGACTCTTTTAGAGAAGCATGAACACTCTTAAAAGACTTGTGAGCCTTGTCAAGTGTGGAAAACTCTTCCTTAAGTCTATCAAGGTCAACCCCAAGTGCAACCTCTTCGGTTTGGAGCACACGAGTAAGAGTAAGAGCATGATCATGACCCTTTTGTAATTTAGCAAGGTCAACGTTGTGTGACTCCGCAAGGGACAAACAGAGACCTTGCTGTTTCTCAAGAGCAATGGAAAGATCCGCTATCTCATCGGCATAGTCAGGATTATGTCTTTGTAACATAGAGATAGTTTCTTCATGATTTTCAGTTAGTTCACTAGCCTCTCCTAGTTCTTCCAAGAGAGCAACAAAATGCTTCTTGGATTTAGCCTTAACCTTCCTCATGAAACTATCAAATTATTTTTCCTCAACATTTACCTCCTCTTGTTCATCTCTAGTATCCATAGGAGAAGGGGTAGTGGAAATGGTAGTTTTGATGTTTGAGGTTGCCTTGTTGGATGGCTTGGTCATAAGGCACTTGGCAATGCAGTTCTCGTTGGTGTCGTTGAAGAGGGACACCTTTGTTGGAGAGGAGGATGCAATAGTCACTGAGGCCGTTCCATAACATGACCACTTTCGTCATCATCATCATCCTCATCGGAGAGGTACTCTTATTAAGCATACTCTTATTAACATGACCCACTTGAGTTGTTCTTGGAGAAGTTGGACTTTGAGTTTCTCTTTTCTCCAAAATTGCCTTAACAGAAGAGTCATGCGCTCGTGATAAGCATACTTGGTGTCTTCGAGGCAAATTTCCTCTTCTTCTTCATCATCTTCCTTCAAAACAGCCTTGGCCTTCAGAGCAAGGTTGGATGAATCTTTTATTGACCGTTGGACATGAGCTAGAGCATTGTCAGCGGTCTTGTTCAATATGTTCATGGCAATGAACTCATCCAAGACATCACTTGAGGACTCGGAGTGAAAATGTGACCTTTGATGGATGACGGAGGCCATGGACTTGTTGAAAGGCATGATACCCTTGAGAAACTTACCCTTGATCCAGTTGTCATCCACATCCTTGCTTCCATGATCTTTAAGAGAAATGACAAGCGTTGTCACTCTTCAGTTGAGCTCACGATGGTCCTCATCCTCAATCATAATAAATTCATTGGCCTCATCAAGGATCACTTCATAATAGTACATGGAAATGATGTGCTCCGAACAATCTTTGGCACAAGTGTAGGGACACAAATGAGCAAGATCTTCAATGGGTACTGCTTCTTGAAGGATGAACAAGGCGGAGTGATTGAGCTGCTTGTCGACCTCTTCTCTTGGAGTAACGTTGCTTGGATCGTGTGGGTAGTAGCCTTGCTCAATGATTCTCCAAAGTTGTGTTGAGCTATGATTCAAATGAGCCTTGATACGTAAATCCCAAGAAGAAAATCATTCCTAACAAGTTTGGGAGGAGGATAAAGTTTAATAATATGCGGTGGGTGAACCGGTCCTCCATAGACCACGGGAGGAGGAACCGAGGCAAAGGTATTTGCCCCACTCGTTCCTTGAGGCAATTTATTTCTATCACTACTAGCATTCTCCTTTTCGGAGTTGGTCCCCGAATCCAAAGCTGTGGGATTAACCACATGCAATGGACCGGTAGAAAGTTTGAAACCATCAAGGAAATCTTTGAGCATGTTTTTGACCTCCATAACCACTTAGGATCTAAAGGTGGACAAAGCCTCATTTAGATCCTCTCGGGCGACCGAGTTCACAACCCCGGGCTCAGGCAACTCCGCAACCCATTCCTCATCGCTAGCCATACTCTTTGGGTGGTGAAAACCTTAATAAAGAGAATAGATTTGATACAAATTGAAAGTATTGACATAGTTGACTAGAGGGGGGGGGGTGAATAGGCAACTAACAATTTTAAGCTTTTCTTTAATAAATTGAGTTTAGCAACAAATAGGTTGTCTAGATATGAAACTAAGTGAGCAACCTATATGATGCTAGCAACAATAATAACAAGCAATTAACTAATACAAGTAAAGGAAAGAAGTAACCATAACTGGAACCGATGAAGACAAGGATGTGTTTTCGCAGTTCCTTCCCTTTGAGGGGAAGTATGTCTCCGTTGGAGCGGTGTGGAGGCATAATGCTCCCCAAGATGCCACTAAGGCCACTGTATTCTCCTCATGCCCTCACACAATGCGAGATGCCATGATTCCACTAAGTGGTGCCCTTGAAGGTAGTGACCGGACTTTTACAAACAAGGTTAGGACAATCTCCACAACTAAATTGGAGGCTTCCTACCAAACCACGAAATTTCACCATAATGGCCTATGGCTTCGAGGTGACCTATTCCGTCTAGGGTGCTCAAACACCCAAGAGTAACAAGATTCATGACGGACTAATGGGGGGGAACAACTTGTCTCTTGGTGGAAGTGTGGATCAAGGCCTTCTCCTCCAATGTAACATCCCAAATTTTGGAATGTTAATACAATTATTAGATTGATTGTTTGCCTGTTTGAGTGATTGAAACTTGAGTGAAGTTTGAAACTTTTTCAAACTTTTGAATGAGAGGGAATAAAATGACTTTCCCCTTTTTCCCGTGAATTCAAATTCCTCCGTTTAAAATCCGTGAGAGAAGATAACATGACTTCTTCAACTATAAAGAATTTGAATCATGGTGGCAGTAGAGATTATTTTGGTAGTTGATTCGAATTTATTTTGGCACAAGATTTCACCCACTAAAATTCTTCCTCACACTATGCTTGCCAAGAAAGAAAGAGAGGAGGCAACGTGACACCCCAAAATAAATAAAAAGTCAGAAGAAAAATAGTGCCAAAAATTTTAAAGACAAAATTTGGATTTTATTGGATTCTCAAAAAAATAATTTTTTGTGAAGTTTTTATTTTTCGAAAATAAAATATCCACGTGGTAGGAAATATTTTTCGAAAATAAAATATCCACGTGGTGGGAAATATTTTTCTTAGAATTTTGGTATATAATACCTATTTATTTGAAAAAGGATTAATTTCCTTTTCAGGAATTTCTTTCCTGTTTTTAATAAATAGGAAACTAGCTTTTATTAGGAAAACTATCTGGGCCATATTAGGAAAACTATCTGGCCCATAACTCCACCTTCTTCTTCCTCACGTCATTCCTTTCCCTGGCCATGGCACACACCTTCTAGGAACCTTCCTCCCTGGGATTCGTGAGATCCCTTGCCTCCCCGCACTCCCCATCGCCCCTATAAGAACCCCCACACCCTCCTCATTCCACTTCCCTAGTTAACTCGCCCTCCCCTCGCCTCTAGCTCGCCACCACCATCTCGCCTGAGCCCGTTCCAGGACCGAACCAGAGGCCCTGGAGGCAGCCCCCCATCACCAGGAAGCCCCCACAGCCACTGGAACCCCCGCCGTCACCTCCCCATTCACCTGCCGCGCCTCCCCACCGCCGCCTCCTCCCACCTCCTCGCCCCTGCATGCCCACGCCATCCCCCGCCGTTCCTGCTGGAACCTCACGAACATTCGAGGAACCCCTCGATGCCAAGCAGATCTCCGTTGCTCCCCCCGTGGAAAAAAACTACCCCGCCGAGGCTCCTCCGTCGGTTCCACCTCTCCCAATCGGTTTCCCTTGCCGGAGCACCCCCCACCTCGCCGCCGCATCACCTGCCATCACCGGAGCTCCGTGTAGCAGGTAAGCTCTTCCTCTTTGTCTCTACTTTTCTTTCCAACATTAGATCTTATATCAACGGTGTAGATTAGATTTAACTTACCCCTTTGGTCTAGTCACAAAACCTATTTTTTGTTAGTTAGATTATAAAAACCGAAAGGGTTTTTCTTATATAGCGACCGACCTTTAGATAAGCCTAACTCGTGCACACCATCAGCCAATCAGGACCTGCCACATCACCCCTTTGTTTTTTTTCTTTTCTGTTTTTAATTCGTGAAACACATTAGAACCTATTTTTAGATTGATTATAACTTTTAATCTATAACTCCAATTGAGGTGATTCTTTTTGCATTGGATCCCAAATTTAATGTAATTTCCATAGATATAAAATTTGCCATGTTTGAAAATATAAAATTTGAATTTAAAAATATTTGGTTTAAATCTTGTTTTGCTTATATCTAGAGTTTAAAAATAGATTTTTAATTGATTCTTTTTGCTACTAATCACCAGTGATCTTATTTATCAGTAGGTTTAATTTCAGAATTTTTAGGGTATTTTTATCTTGGGGTTTTCAACAAAACAGATTCTGTTTTGGTTCACAAAACAAAACAAATTCCTCTCACGTGTTATAGTTATTTGTGTTTGTTGTGTTATTTTGATTACTTGTTATTGTGATGCTTATTGTGTGGTTTTGCTTCGTTAGATTATCCGAAGTGCGAAGTTTGTTATCTAGACGCGCTCGAGTTCGACAATCGTCAACAAGGCAAGTCACGTTGAACATGTTTCTACCTATGTTTGATATGCATTGTAGTTCTGCCTCCTTCACGCAATTGCATGCAAAGTAGGTACTTGGAAATTTGGATCTTCATGTAGTATCATGTGATAGGCACCCATCACCTTGTTACTTTGGCCGGGACGTTATTTTGCTATGCTCCTAGTAGACGGGGTTTGGTTGAGTGTTTATCATGAGTGTTGTGAGAACTTAACAATCAAGACCTGAAGATTCCAAGACCTGCAAGACCTCAGAGAAAATTATACCTCTGGGTGAAGGACGGTTCTGATGGGCTCCCTGGGAAAAACCAGCATGGAGAAGCGCCATGACATCTTGCGGAAAGCTTCACCCAGGAACAAAGAGATGGATGGATACTTCAAGACCCAAGGCTTACCTACACAACCACTAGTCATTATGGGCTCTAGCTTGGTTGGACAACATGGTGACTCTAGACAGGCGGTGCTACGAGATGTAGAAGAACGGTAGGATTGGATGGGCACCGTCAAAGGCTCAGAGGAACCCGTTGAAAGACCATGTTTTGATCATCCGGTTCTCAAACATCCTGAAGTGCGAGGAGTGCAACGGAGGCGATCAAATCTTGTGGAGAACGTGTGAAAAACTCTATAGAGTACTCAAACCTAATCGATTAGCCGTGTCCATGGTCATGGACAACTTGAGCCAAAGGAACTGAAGCTATCAGGAATTGTCAACACCATTTATTGTTGATGTGGGTAATATTATAATTTGGGTATAAGAAATGGTTGGTGGAACCTTCTCATGAACAACCAACAATGTAGTAAATTTTGCTTTTACCCTCTCTCTTGTTGTAGGAAAAAATTTGCTTTCCACAAAACTTAAACTACTGCCCCACCTGTCATATATGCATATAGTATAGATGATATTTTAAACCTGTCTTTTGTGACCTGCCGGCATATTCAATATGCTGACCTACACGGCTGCAACGTCTTATGTTGCAGATACTTTCATCGACGAGTAAGAGTACGATTCAGGGTTACGGTCTGCACTCAACTTGCCGTTGGTGTTTTTTGGGACTGCACTCCCTTTGACAGTTTCCGCTGAGATTTTGAGGTATATATCAGATTTACGTTATTTACATGTGATTGCACTTTGATATATACATTGATGTATTGTGTGTGCCAGCATACCGATCCTGGGATGGGACAGATACACAGAGGCTTGACTCTTTTTGAGTCGGGTCGCTACATCCAAACACTAGACCATCAACAAGAATCGATGGCTAGGGAGAGAGATCAGGCAAGTTTGAGCTCATGAGCAACAATGCAGCTTGGAGAGGAAAAATGTGAAGTCTCCTGAGGGGAGAATACCTCTATATATAGTGGGAAGCAAATTGGTCGTTATTTTGCCCAAAGTCGCAACTAAGGTGTAGTACTATGCAAGGGGACGGTACTTCTGCTTGCACAGAAGTACCAGCCATCAGATGTGATAGAACACAACCAAAGGGGCAATAGTTCCAGCCGAGTAGTACTACCAGCCATCTCCAAGAGGTACTTCCGCTCAATGTTGATGATAGGGACCAATGATACCACATGAACAAATTAAGCGGAAGTGGGAGCGGTAGGGGAGGGTGGCAGTGCCGCTAGAGCGGTACTACCGCTCCCCCTCCATGCGGTACTTCCGCTCAGAAAATAAAAGACCCCAAAGATACCAGAACAATAATATAAGAGGAAGAGAGACCGGTCCTAGAGGGTGGCAGTACCGCTGGAGCGATACTTCCCCTTATACAACTTCTGGGCACTTCAAGAAGGCCCCATTGCTCCGGGAATCGGATGGGGTGTAAGTGTGTGTTAGTTTGTTCCACCGAATCTTTCCCTACGTGGAAGCCCTCTTGATAGCACGAGATTACCCATGACTGAAGTCTACCAACACTAAATAAATAGCTAAGCACCGTCTTATCTTTCAACCACTTAGGGGATAATAATCGTCTCATGCCACCTGATAATTGTCTGAAAGTTTAATGCACACGATTAATCCACAAGGGGCATTGTCATCAACCACCTAAACTACTTAGAATAAATTGTTCTCTTATACTCTGGATCCCATTGTTTTGCAGGTCCACAAACAATTGCAAAAAAGGGCCTCCAAAACTCCAAATGCCCTCTCAACATCCTTTTTAGCCGCTTTTTGTCTTTGGGCAAAGTGAGACTTATTTTTGGCCTTTTGGGTTAGAGATGTTGCTAATAAAGGTAGTCCATGAAGGATAGATACCGTCAACCAGATAGTAAGACATGGTGCACTCATGTCCATCGATAGTATAGTGGCAAGGAAGAGCTTTTCCTTCAATCAGCCTTGCAAACAACGACGATCGTTGCAAAACATTGTTGTCATTCTCAGACTCGACCATGCCAAAGAAATCGTGCCCAATCCAAAGATCATGTGATGCAACTGGTTCAAGAATGGTGGTGGGCTTCTTAACATGATCCTAATATTGCCCTTGCAAATCCTTCGGGTTATTCTTCCATTTCCAATGCATGCAGTCAAGAGACCTAAGCAAACCTGGGCACCCTCTTGCTTCTAAGATTGCCAAGAACCTCTCGGTTTCTGCCATAGTTGGTTCTCTCAGGTATTGAGGTGAGACACCTCGGCCATGGTAGTTGCAAACTTGACCATGGTATTGATGTCTACTATGCAACTTTATTCTTGTCGACGTTGTTGGGCCTCCAAGTGCAGAGTTTTGTAGGAAAACAACAAATTTCCCTCAAGTGAATGACCTACGCTTCATCAGTCCATGGGAGGTGTAGGATGAGAATGGTCTCTCTCAAACAACCCTGCAATCAAATACAAGCAATCTCTTGTGTCTCCAACACACCCAATACAATGGCAAATTGTATAGGTGCACTAGTTCGGCAAAGAGATGGTGATTTAAGTGTAGTATGGATAGTAGATATATGTTTTTGTAATATGAAAATGTAAAAACAGCAAGGTAGCAAGTGTGAAACAGCGAGAAAAACATTGTATAAATGCTTGGAAATAAGGCCTAGGGTTCATACTTTCACTAGTGCAATCTCTCAACAATGCTAACAAAATAGAATCATATAATCATCCCTCAACGTGCAACATATAATCACTACAAAGTTCATAAGTAGCGGAGAAAATAAGATGAAATTAGTGTAGGTAGTAGAACCTCCTCAAAGTTATTCTTTCCGATAAATGTTTTGAGCTATTTCTATAAGTGTCACAAACAACCCTAGAGTTCGTACTAGAATAGCACCTATGATACATATCAATAAACCCCAATGTCACCTAGATACTCTGTGGGGACCCCGACTTACGAGTCGAGATCGCTGAATGAACGTGCTCAGTGATCCCAGAGATCAATGCTCACCGAACACACAGATACTGAATATTAATAGTCTTACATCCATACATACCGTTTGATACAATAAATGACCTTATAGGTCAAGTCTTACATATATAGGGCCTTGAGGGCCAACACACCAAACTGTACCAATAGCGGAATTATTGATCAAAAGCGTGAACCCATGCCATCAGCCTTAACCTACAGGAATTCTGACTGGGAAGCGTCCTAGCTCGCAAAAACGTCACCGAGTTACTCTTCACCATATCATGTTCTTTCATACCTGGTCAATGAAATAACTAGTGGCAAGCCAATGAGTACTTTTGATTGTACTCGCAAACAACCCATGATATGAACAATGCAAGTGAAGGATAACAATAATATGCATCTTTGGTGGATATCATCTTGGTGGTAATAAACATGATCTTGGTATGCAACATAAGTTAAATGTCACTTTGAAGAATAGGTTACAGATATCAATATATCTGCCAAGGGCTAAACACTCCGAGTTCACCCTATATGCCTAGTCACCAAACTTGGTCATATCAACTGTTTCATAAAACTCCATTTACCACACACTCACACACACTTGGTTTATGCGGAAATGACTGGACGTAGTTTAAGCAGCACCACCCAACTATCCTTGACCGTGGACACGGCTATTCGAATAGTTTTACACTCTGCAGAGGTAGTACGCTCGACCCACGAGATCCGGGAAACTTCCGTGTCATCCACGACTCGTGGTATATAACATACCCGAGGTAAGTACCCGATCAATGCCTTTCCCCTGACGGTACTAGCCAAAGAGGTCCACTCGATTGGTACCCAACCCACATGTTGTACGTCTTACGAGCACCAACTCTGGACAGTATCAACCATGCGGGGACCAACGCTGTGCCTGGAACACGTAAAAACGGTATAGTCGCCCTACCTGGCATGACCCCATGACGAGAGTGGCCACACATCACTCCTGCCACTAGTAGTGTGGCTCTTTACTAGCACCGACCAGAGTAATCAACACAGCCCCGTCCCATAAGGGGTAAAGTGGTCGTACATGTAAGGTTGGGACGGTCGACACATCATAAATCTAATCCCCTTTTCGAAACCATACTCACACAAACCCGGTGCACCACTTCACCAAAAGTGGCCACCGAATTTATCATCACCCTCGGGCATTAGTGGCACCCGACGGGGTTTTCATAAACCTTTGATTTATGTCATCAACATGCTCATGCTAATATTATTCTAGCTTTACTTGTCAACATGATGTTAGCATGACCCTCATACGTGGTAGGATCAAGCTCAATGCATGTGCTTCGGAGGAGCTATCGGTAACATCTCTTCAGTGATTTACCGACACTTATGATCATATGCAATGGAAATATTTGCAACACTAGCATGCAATATAACATATGCCCAGTCATGGTCAAAGGGTTGCTTGCATTTGCTCTCATAAGTTCTTGGGGTATTTGAGGTCTTCTGATACAACTCCGAGTATTCCATCTACTCCGTCAACTATCGTCGGAAAAAGCATAGTAAGCCACACAACAAGCAGAAATAAGGTGCTACAAAAATGGAAGTTATATTTTTCTTCGACCTCTCTGGTCATAAGAAAAATACCTGAAGCTTGCTAGAGGAGAGTTGCACCATCAGGGATTTCTGGATGGAGGAATGGAGGGGTAGGGGATTCTTTATGAAGCCCACATAAATTATTAGGATAAAAATGAGTGGTGGCACTCATTTAACAGAGAACAATTTTAGAAATATTTAGGAAGTTGTTTCACTGAATTTGGAGTTGAAATGAATATTCTATGGATTTTCTAATACTAGATAAATGGCAATAGGAAGCTATTTATCTGATGCAACAAAATAAAGCCTGATAAAAATGTTGACCAAAGCTTCCAAAATGGGGCATGATATAATAAGTCTCTGGAAATTGGAATCACTCCATTTGGAGCTGATTTGGATTCTCTAGGAATTTCACAAGGTGGGGTTTAAATCATTCAGATCTGGATTTAAATAAAAACACCACAAAAAGGTTGCTTGGAAAAATGTGCAAGACACATATTTGGATAGCCCTGAATTTTAGGAACCTGTAGGAGTTTGAATCAAACAATTTGGAGTTAGAATTATTTTTATATTTATTTTGAAGTTATGCAAAATAGGAAAATGAGAAAAAGGAGCTCAATCTCGGGGGTTATCTTGTGCCCAGGGCCTTAGATAGGCCTTCGGGCCGGCCCAACTGAGCAGCTGGAGCGCGCGAGGTGCACGCCGGAGGCGTATTCTCCCAAGTGCGCGTTTGCTGCAGAGAGGCGGTAAGGGCAGAGGCGCTGCCACTTAAGTGGCGCGGCCCACCTGGCTGCCTCACCACGCAGCTGATGCGCGGGGCCCGCATGCCTTCTTCAACCTCCCGCCTCTGTCGACTGGAGTCGAGCAGAGTGGCACCGACGCCGCTCGAGCTAGCGCCCTGCGCTGCGTCCGGCGAGGCCCGGCCTCGCGGAGCCCCACGGGGAGGCGGCGACCTGAAGGGAAAGGCTCCACACTACAGGGAGGACCTGGTCGCGGCCAGCTCCTGCCATGGTAGATGCAGCCTACGGCGACGGAGACATGGCGGCGTGGCCACCAAGGAGGATGGGGAGCTGCAGGGAAGGTTCAAGGCAGCGAGGGGGGGGGGCATGGAGTGGCTCAGGGGAGGAGGGGATGCATAACGTGCCCGAATTCGAGCCGAGGTCATCGGAGCTCCTTCGGCCATGGCGGGGAAACAAGGGCACGGGAGCGAGATTGGGGGGCACAGGGGCATCCGGGAGACAGAAGAGGATCTGGGGGAGCGAGAGAGGGCTCGGGGAAGAAGGAATAAGAGGGGGAGAGGAAGAGAGAGCTCTGGAGCTTTGGTGCACAGCGAGAGCACGCATGCCAAGGGATATTTGGCCGCTTCTAGGCGTTGGGATGGGTTGGACTAGTCAAGGGAGGTGCCCTGGCGCGCTGGGACACACGGCTGTTGAGGGACCCGAGTTGTAGGACGAAGAAAGGGTGCAGAGCACCGTTACTGCATGTTGCCAGCGCGGTCACCATGTCCACTCGTGTCCACAGGGCCACTAGGACCATTCAAACTTGTCCAACATGTCGGGCACACATGCAGGAAAGAAACTTTGGAGTTTGGTAGCTAGTGGAGGTTGTTTAAATGGGTTTGGACTTTAATTAAGTTTGCAGCAGCAAACTTGGGGCTGGCATAAGTGGTTTTCAGAGGAAGGGAATGGAGGTGAAACCATGTCCTGGAGCATCTGGTATGGAAAGAATACACCACTGCAAAGTTTCAGCTCAAGCAAAGAAGGGTAGCTAGTACTTGCTGTATAAAGCTACATTCCAGCCACAATTCAACTTGAGGATGTGCTGCTCATTTTCTCCACATGAGCTTGCCACATGAAACAATGCTTTGGGATGCTAGGAACCCTCTCGCAAGAGGTGGGGGCTTTGGCTTAAACATAAGTGGGGCAAGAGGGGTAAAAATGGTGATTCCAAGGGTAAAATGAGGAATAGTTACATGAAGCCTCTCTCCAATAATTGACCAGTGGCCATGGAAATGTTACTGGAGGTAAAATGTAACTATATGAAGCTGTGGTAGAAAGTTGAGCTGAAGGGTTAAAGTGGAAGGGGCCAAAGTAGCCAATAAAGTGAATGCACACAAGGTGTTTGATGAGTGGCAGGGCAACCAGATGGACTTCAATGGATATGAAACAAAACAGGATCAAATGATAGATAAAAATAAGCTTGGACACCAAATTTGGGATTTAGCGGAGAAGGTTTCCAATGTAGACTTGGAAAACCCAAGAAATGGGCAGAAATGGCTTTCTACTTACAAAACTATTTAAATCAATTCCCACGAATCCAATATTTGGTGTGGGGGCATTATTTGAGCAATAAGGCATGCACAAAAAGTTTGGTGTAAAATGGAGAAACTTTATAATGTAAAGTTTCCCAAACTCAGAAATCAACACAGAGGGTTTTGAGGGGCTTGGGACAAGTTCTTCTATTATCCTTGATGCACCACTTGGTGTGGATGCATTATTGGAGTATCAGAACTTGTCTTCCAAATTTGAGCACATTTGGAGATACTTGACAATGTAGAGTTGCTCAAATTTGGATCTCCACGGATACGGTTTTAGAATAATTAGAGGAGTCAAATCAACTTGGATTGAGATGAAACTTGGCAAGATCATCAAACATATCATAGGTGACATGCTGGAATTTCACTGGAATTTATTGAGAATATTTCTTATAGAAATATTTCAAAAGATTGAAATAGGCAGGAAGGGTTTGAAGGGGTTTGCCCAATATTTTGAACATGACCATGTGTTGAAACTCATATATATATGGAATATATATGCTCACTGAGTTTCCCTAAATTTTCTCAAATATTTTGAAAGCAATAAAAATAACTTTCCTTCATAAGAGACCATTTCTGGCCTGAGAGAAAGGCATTTAAATAAAATAATAAAATAACTTTTAAAATAATAATATTGTGGTTTTTGGAAGACATTTTCATAATACGTTTTAAATAAAATAATTCATGCAAAATAAATTCCCTAATTTGAGGACTTGTAGTACAAACCTCATCTCACGGGTTTTGAAGGCTTAATTCAAAGAAATGCATTTTGGTGAAAATAATATTTGGTAAAAATAGTTTCTGGTCCTAAACACATGGCATGATCATTAGGCAGGAGTTTTGGGCTAAGAAGGTGAGTCTAGAGAGTAACATAAATTGTTGAGAATCAAACACAAACATACAAGCAAGTAAGCAAACAACAATCATTTCAAGCATCACAAGCATTCACAAAATATTTAATTGGTCCTAATTTTTAAAATAAGTTAATTTGTCAGGAAAGCTAAACACATGGTGTTACATACTCCAATGCTATCTCAAGTATTTGTGGGTTAATTATACGACATGCATCAAATTATTTTAGATTCATCATATTCAATCCACCACAAAGAACTTCAAAGAGTACCCCAAGATTTCTACGAGATAATGTAGTACGAAAACGTGCAATCAACCCCTATGCATAGATCCCCAAGATCACCAGAATGCGCAAGTTGATGGCATAACATATATAAAGTGAATCAATAGAATGCCCTATTGTCACCACGGGTATCCACATGCAAGACATGCATCAAGTGTTCTCAAATCCAATATTCAATCTAACATAATGACATCCCAAAGGGAAAGATTCAATTCATCAGAATAACATAGCAAGGGAAGAACACCATTTGATCGAAGTATAGTAACAAAGCCCATGATACATCAAGATCGAGACATCTCAAGAACACAAGACAGAGAGAGATAGAGATAGATAGAGAGAGAGAGGGAGAGAGAGAGAGAGATTGAACACATACCCTCAGCCCCGAGGATTAACTACTCCCTCCTCGTCATGGCCTCTGCCAGGATGATGAAGATGGACACCGGAGATGATTTATGCCGTCCGACAGGGTACTGGAAAGGTCCGGATGGTTTTTTGTCGATAGAGAGAGTTACAACGATGGAGCGAAAGTTCTTTGTTTATTTCTGAGGGTTTCTGTATATATATTGGATTTTTTGGCGTTAGAATCATGCTAAATGGAGCCACGTGGGCCCCAAAAGCATCATGGCGTGCCTAGGGGGTGGGCGCGCCTTGTTGGCTTGTGGCCCACAAGGGCCCCCCTCTGGTGGTTCTTTGCTCATGTATTGCTCATATGTTCAAGAAAAAATCGTCAAAAAGTTCCACGCGATTCCAAGAACTTTCATTTTCTGCACTAAAAACAACACCGCGGTAATTCTGTTGAAAACAACGACACTCTGGGTTACTTCTAAATAAATCACAAAAAGTGCATCAAAGCCATATAAAAATATTGTAAACATACGTGAATATGGCATGAATACTTCGTAAATTATCGATACGTTGGAGATGTATCAATACCCCAAGATTAATTCCTACAAGTCCTCGAGTAGGTAAATGATAAAAGAAATAATTTTTGAAGTGTGAATGCTATCATAGTATATAAGTTTGATCAATGTTAATTCCAATCACTTTTTCTAGCATCATAACCAACAACTTTTTATAAAAATAATCGTGGTTGAGTAGCAATCAATTCAGCTGTCATGGTTCAAACAATGCATTTTCTTTAAACTTAACAACCCATGTTCTTAGTCACCAAACAACTTCTATGCATCATCAAGTCTAAGTAAGATCTCTACATACACAATTATCACATAGTCTTCTATGACTGATAATAGTCAAGGCATATTTTTAGAACAAACAATATCCATCGAACACAAAGAAAGATATGGGCTTAAAGTTTCGCCTCCCAACATACTTATCACAAAGATAATTGTCAACAATAATGAACTATGATCAAATATATTCGACTGGATATATATGTTTAGATCTTTCCCCACCACATGGTGCTTGCCAACTAATAGACCGAGGTTGGAATAAGGAGTTGAGTCAACATGAAAAGTAAGTAAAATGAAAGTAAATAGATTGTCCCTTCGTAGAGGGAAGCATGGATTTGTACAGGTGCGAGAGCTCATTGTTTTAAAACAAAGATCATTATGTAATTTTGGATGGTGTGCCTTTCATGTCAACGTCACAACAGGGTTTTCAATATCTTCCATGCTAATCATATTATTGGTGGTTCCGAAACATAATTCAAATTTTACTCCCCCTCCACCATCGAAACACATTCTGTGGCTAGCCGTATCCACGGCTACCATCGAAACAATCAACTTTCTAGGGGGAGTTCTTGTTTATTTATTTTTGTATTATGCAGGACTAGGCATCCTTTTTACCGGCCTCTCTCATGCAATGACAAGTGAATAAACACTCATCTTGAGAATGACTCGCTTACCATGGAAGATAATGATCGCCTCGTCGCTCCATGAGCGGCACTAGCACACAAAACAGATGTTTATTTGAATGTTTAGAGGTGAAAGATGAAAATTTACTTGGAATGGCAGTGGAATACCATATATAGGTAGGTATGGTGGACTCTCTTGTAATAAACTTGGCTCAAGGATTTGGATGCACAAGTAGTATATCTCTACTTAGTATAAAGTTTTGGCTAGCAAAAGGTTCTAAACAAGCACCACACGTTGGCTGATCCATAACAATATAACTTCTATGCCAATATACACAAACATAACCATTACATTGTCTTCCTTGTCCAACTTAAAATATATGATCAAGGCTGAAAATAATTAATAGGTATTCACAATCATAAAACATGCCCAAGATAATATATTTGCATGTGAAAGTTCTCTCCCTTATACTAATCATTCATGAATTACTAGCATGACCAATATTGTGGTTGTCAAACTTCAATAGATTTATTTTCTAAACAAAGTGTGAAACTACTACTAAGCATAAAGCACATTTATAATTTCATATTTATTATATTTAATTCATTCACGATTTACACTTAGGATATATGTGAAGCACAAAAGTAAATATCAAACTACTCTCAAAAGATATAAGTGAAGATCAATGAGTAGTCAAACAATTAAGTAACTACTTGAGGACTCTCTATACATAAATATTTTCAGATCTGAGCATTTTATTAAAACATCAAAGAAAACGAAAATGCATTCCATGAATAGCTCATATCATGTGGGCAAATAAAAACTTAGGCTCAACATAGGCTAACCAATATTTGTTGACGAAGAGAGGTGGGATGTGTAGCATCCCCAAGCTTAGATGATTGATACTTATTGTAATATTTACTTGAGATGCCTTAGGCATCCCCAAGATTGATATTTTTTATCTTGTCCAATCCTCTCATATCCCGGTTTCACCTAAATCTTAAAAACGTCATCCGCACAAAAGTTGAAAAGAACTCATGAGATAGGTTAATACACATAAGACTAAACAAACACCTAATGTACTGCCAAGAAAAGAGGCATAATAAGTCTCAAACATAATTTATTTTATACTATCATTTCCACAATTTATATCTACCAACATAATCCATGAAAACTCTAGGATAAGTAGATAACAAAACTGTGACAACAACCTGTCCAAACAGAACAATCTATAGCAATCTATTAAAACAATGTACTTCTCTAACTCCAAAAATTATGAAACTTTAGGGCATGATAAAAATTTGTGAGAAAGTACTATTATAAAATTTCAAAAACTTTCCACGTTCGAGTAAAATCTGATAATTGAAATACTACATTAAAAGTTTCTGTTTTTGTACATCACATATAACACATGAAATTCAAGCATTCTAAAGGTTATTCTTGGAACTTTCTATTGAAAAAAAAGATTATAAATATTGGGAAACAAACAATAACAAAATAAAATGATGCTCCAAGAAAAACACATATCATGTGATGAATAAAAATATAGCTCCAAGTAAGATATACCAATAGTGTTGGGGACAAAAGAGGGGATGCGTTCTGGGGCATCCCTAGGTTTAGATGCATGAGTATTAATTGGATATTAAATTGGGGTTTCCTTGGGAGTCCCTAAGCGTAGGATCTTGGTGCTCCTTATTCACCTCATATCGGTATCTCACCCAAAACTTGAAAACTTCAGCCACACAAAACTTAACGTAACTTCGTGAGATGGGTTAGTGTAACAAAGATAGATCATTCACTTAGGTACTTCAAAGACAAGATTCATAATTGTGATCACATAATACCTATATTATTTTTTAATTACCATAATTTTTATCACTCAATATAAGCTATGGAAACACTAAAACAAGCAAACTATGCACGCAAAACAAAATCTGTCCAAAATATAACAATGTGTGAAGATCTCAATGAACACCTTACTTCTGTGACTTGAAAATTGTGAATAATTAGGAAACCACACAGAAATTGCATCACAATGTTTTTTAAAAAATGCAGAATTTTTTGACTCTCCAGTAAAATCACATAATTCGTATACTCGATATAGAAGTTTATGTTTTTGCACAGAATCAAACAAACAAGTATCCACACTATTCCAAAGGATTTACTTGGCACATTATTTGAATAGAAGCTATAAAACATGATTACTACAGTATCTTAGTCAGGCTAACACAAAAAATAGTAGGTATAGTTATTGGGTTGTCTCCCAACAAGCACTTTTCTTTAATGCCTTTTAGCTACGCATGATGATTTTAATGACGCTCGTATATAAGGTAGTAATTGAAACATGCAAGAGAACATCATGAATATAATTGCAAGAACATTTAAGTCTAATCCACATCCTATGCATGGGTATTTGCAAGAAAACAACTTATTGTAGAAAGAAACAACTTGCATAGGAAGGCAAAACAAGCATGACTTCAAAACTTTGAACACATAGGGAGGAAACTTGATATTACTGGAACACCTGCAAGCATATGTTCGTGCCTCATAATAATTTTCAGTTGCATCATGAAGGAATTCAACATTATAAATATAACATAAAGCATTCTTTTCATGATCCAAAAAGATAAAATTTTCATTACTCTCCACATAAGCAAAAAAAAATCATTCATAGTAGTGGGAGCAAACTCAACAAAATAACTATCATGAGATACTTGATTGATATAATCCAAATGAAAATTAAAATCATGATGACAAGTTCCATGTTTATCATTATTATTTATAGAATAAATTTCATCACAATAATCATAATAATCCCTTTGTACCTAAATAATTGTATTTGTGGAGAACTAAACTAGTTCTCCCCAACTACAATTATTTATGTGCAGAGGGAGTAAATAACAACTTTGTTGTCATAGTCAATTGAAACCTCTTCCAAAATAGTGGACTCATTACTAAATAAAGTAATGACCTCCCCAAATCCATTTTTATCATTATGACAATAAAATTTAACACCCTCCAAATTAGTGGGATCATTATTACCTAGAGTTGACACTCCTCCAAACCAATTTTCATCAATATAGTAATCATACATAGGAGGCATGCTATCATCATAATAAATTTACTCATCAAAACTTGGAGAAAAATTATCATTTTAATAAAACATAACACCCCCAAACATGTGGCTTTGCATATCATTAGCATCATGGATATTCATAGAATTTATATTAAAATATTTCTATCATGCTCATCATTCAAGGAATTCACATTAAGCATTGTTATAAATTCTTCCTCTAACAATTGAGCACAATTTTGTGAATCCTTATTTTCACGGAAGACAATATACGTGCGAAACAATTGAGGCAACCTAAATTCCATTTTTTCGTAGTTTCTTTTATAAAACCAAATTAGTGAAAAACAAGAAACTACAAGATTGAATTGCAAGATCTAAAGATATACCTTCAAGCACTCACCTCCCTAGCAACGCCGCCACAAAAGAGCTTGATGTCTACTACACAACTTTATTCTTGTAGATATTGTTGGTCCTCCAAGTGCAGAGTTTTGTAGGACAACAGGAAATTTCCCTCAAGTGGATGACCTAGGTTTATCAATCTGTGGGAGGTGCAATAGTTCTACGAAGAGATGCTGACACAAGTGTAGTATGGATAGTAGATATATGTTTTTTTCATTTGAAAATATAAAAGAACAAGGTAGAAAGTGTAAAACAGCGAGCAAAACATTGTATAAATGCTTGGAAATAATGCCTAGGGTTCATACTTTCACTAGTGAAATCTCTCAATAATGCTAACATAGTAGAATCATATGATCATCCCTCAATGTGCAACAAGGAATCACTCCAAAGATCATAAGTAGCAGAGAACATAAGATGAAATTGGTGTAGGTAGTAGAACTACCTCAAAGTTATACTTCCTAATCAATCTTTTGAGATATTCATATAAGTGTCACAAAAAGCTCTAGAGTTCGTATTAAAATGGCACCTATTATACATATCAATCAATCCTAATGTCACCTAGATACTCCAATGTCACCTCAAGTGTCCGTGGGTTAATTATACGATATGCATTAAACAATTTCAGATTCATCATACTCAAAGAGTACCCCAAGATTTATATCGGAGAACGTAGTATGAAAACGTGCAATCAACCCCTATGCATAGATCCACACGATCACCGGAATCTGCAGATACGTCCCAAACGTATCTATAATTTCTGCTTGTTCCATGATCTTTTGGGTGACATTGTTATATCTTTTGCTACACTTTTATATCATTTTACACATATTTGGACTAATCTACTAACTCAGTGCACCCAGTGCCAGTTTCTGTCTACTGATGTCCATTTTGCACGGGCTTTTACCCAATTTTCCGAATCCCGAAAAAATATATAAAAAATCAGCAAAACAGAAGATTCTGGATCACCGAAGGAGGGCTAGAGGCAGGCCAGGGGCCTCCCAGGCAGCCTGCTGGCGCGGCCAGGCCCTAGGCCGCGCCAGGAGGATGCCTGGGTGGGTCCCACCTCCTCCTGTGCCTTCCTTTGGCCTATATTCAGAGTCCTGAGAGGAAACCCTCGTAGACTTTCTAGAATCGCGAATTTCTCCATCGTTGCGCCGCTGCAGCGCTTCCGAGATCAGGAGCGTCGGGAGACCTCTTCCCGGCACCCTGCCGGAGGAGGATTGACCTCCGGGAGCTTCTCCACCACCATGGACGTGTCCTGGACATGCCATGAGTAGTCCTCCTTGGACCATGAGTCCATGTCCAGTAGTTATGTGATGCCTTCTCTCCAATCTTGTGCTTCAGTGGTTAGTCCTTGTGAGCTTCCCTACATGATCAAGGCATCTATGTAATTCTCTTGCTATTGCTATGCTCGGTTTGTTGGGATCCGATGGATTATGAGATTATGTTTAGATTGTTATGAGTTATATATTTGATTATCCTTTTATATTATGTTCCTTAGAGATTCATGCATGTTCTCCATTGCCTTTTATTGCTTTGGCCAAGTAGTAGATCGTAACTCCAAGAGGGAGCGTTATGCATGATTGTGGGTTCGTGTATCTCGATGTCTAGCTTGAGTGACAGAAACATGAGACTAGGGGATGTGCTTGTTGCCACCAGGGAGAAAACAATGGTGCTTGCGACCACGGTTTTAAGGATGGTTTACCTTACGCATAGTTCGGTAATGCAGTTGTCCATTGCTTTGAGATTACACTTTGGGTGGGGCTCGCAACTTAATACTGGAGAGATGTTCTGGATTGGTATCTCAAGGTGGATGATTAGTAAGTACACACTGATGAATAAACGGTCTACTTGTCTTGGCGTACTGCCCATTACTATTGAACCTCTAACTATCAAGGAGCATAATTAGCATTGCAGTGCGATCATAATTCTATCAATTGCCCAACTGTGATTTGTTTACCCTAGCATAGTTGTTTATAGTCTTTTGGGAGAGAGACATCACTAGTGAACGTCATGTGACTCCGGTCCATATCACCATCATTGTTTACACCTCCATCATTTACCATTTTCATTTACTTTTCCATTGCAATCACTATTACCTTCCTTCTTGTGTTTTGATCCTTTGCAAACTACAAGGCCGGAGAGATTGACAACCTCTTTGTACTCGTTGGGAGCAAAGTTATTTGTTGTGTGTGAAGGTCCACGTCTTCTGCTAGCGCCAGGGTGGAAGACACCTACTTGTTGAGCCTAGGCGTCCTCCTGGTTCGATAAACCTTAGAGTCTCCGTGTAAGGGAAATTTGTTGCTTACTACATCTCCACCTTCCACTTGGGGTAACCAACGAGGGGCAAGAAGTATATCCATCAACTCGTCATCAAGCGAATTTCTGGCGCCGTTGCCGGGGACTCCAGTCTTCAAGATAGGGGAGTTGCACAATATCTTTTACCTTTTCTTTTTAGACTTGTTAGTTTGATTTTTAGTTTTTGCTTTAGAGTCTTATACCAAAAACCACACAAAAATTAGTTGCTTGGTTCTTGCTTGTTGCCGCTGTTATGGGTTCCACTGAGAACACCAAGTTTTGTGACTTCAATAGTCACAACAACAATGACTTTATCTGCACACCTATTGCTGCTCCCGCCACTGAGGCCACGTCCTATGAGATTAAACCTTCTTTGCTGAACCTACTTATGAAAGATCAATTCTCCGATGGTGGAGATGATGCTGCTTTGCACTTGAAATTTTTTGTTGAGCTCTGTGATATGCAAAAATACAAAGAAGTAGATGGTGATATTGTTAAACTTAAGATTTTTCCTTTCTCCTTGAGAGGAGGAGCTAAAGTGTGGCTTCAATCTTTGCCTAGGAATAGCATAGATTCTCGGGATAAGTGCAAAGATGCTTTTATTGGGAAGCATTACCCGCGTGCTAAGATGATCCAGTTGAGGAGTAACACTATGAATTTTAGGCAATTGGATAATGAACATGTTGCTCAAGCTTGGGAGCGTATGAAATCTCTTGTTAAAAATTTCCCTACTCATGGTTTGACTGCTTGGATGGTTATCCAAACTTTCTATACAAGATTAAACTTTACCTCGCGGAATCTGTTAGACTCGGCCGCGGGAGGAACCTTTATGTCAACTACACTTGGTGCTACCAAAAAGCTATTGGATGAGATGATGACAAATTATTCTCAATGGCACACCAAGAGAGCTCCAACAGGTAGGAAGGTAAACTCTGTTGAGGAGATTTCCTCCCTTAATGGTAAGGTTGACATGATCATGACCCTACTTACTAAGCAAGCTCCTATTGATCCTCATGATGTTCCTTTAAATTCTTTGGTTTCTCAAGAAAGAGATCAAATGGACGTTAATTTTATTTCTAGGAACAACTTCAATGACAATGCTTATAGGAGTAATTTTGTGTGAAAGCCCGAGACCGACGCCCAGAAGATTCTCCCATCTTTTCCGCTTTCGTCGTGTGTTTAGTTTTATTCGTTGCATCGTCATGTAGTTTGCATCATCGCACCATGCATGGCATCATCTCAACCGTGTCTTGTCGGTGTTGCCTGTTGCTCCGTGTTGTTGGGTATTAGTGCTTCGTGAGTGGCGTCGTTTGTTGGCGCGATGAGAATGCGTGCGTGAGAGCCACCGCTAAACCCCGTTGCACCGCCGACCTAAACCTTCTCTCCCCTCTCTTTTATTTGTTGTGCGGTTTGTTAAAGTTTCCGTTTTAACCCCGTCAAAAGATTCGTCTTCTTTTAAGAGGTCCTTTATTTAAATGCGGGGGCAACCAAGGTTTTCATTATATTTATCCTTTGGTTTTATTTTAAATCCGTATCATTTTTTTCCTTTTCTCTTTTAAAGCACTTTTATTTTATTCTTTAAATAAAAGAGGTCTATTTTATTCTTCAAAAGATTTTAATTTTAATTCTTAAAAAAGGGGGTTTATATTATTTCTTTTAAAATGCCCAACTATTTCTTATAGTTAGGATTTTTTTTTTCAAAAGAGGTCAAAAGCATTTATTCTTTTTTTTGTAAAAGCCTTTCCTTATTTTAAAATTTCTATTTACAAAAAAAACCAATTAGGGGGAGGGAAGCCGTCCCAAGGCCAGCAACCCCCCAACCCTAGCCAGCCCATCCCGCAACCCTTTTTTCCCTCCTCGTTCCTCTCTCCCGCAGCGCTCCCTCTCCTCTCCCCGCGCGCCGCCTTGGCCGTGCCGCCAACCATGGCCTCGAGCAGCCCCAGCGCCGGCCTCCTCTCTGCTCCGCGCCGGAGCGAGCCGCCGTCGTCTCCCGCACGCGCCCCGCTGTCAGCAGCCCCGCGCCTCGCCGGTCTCTGCGCCGCCGCTCTGGCCTCCCGTGCGCGCGTCCCCTTCCCCAGCGCCGCCCTAGCCCCAAGCTCCTGCCGTCGGCCCCTCCTCGCCGCGCATCCTCTCTCCCGTCACCGGTGCGCAGCCCCGCCGAGGCCTCTCCTCCGTCGCGCCGCCGCCTTGTCCTCCCGTGCCAGCGCTGTGCCCCGCGGTGCTCGCCTAGGCACCGCTCCTCCCTCGGCTCGTCGTCTCCCCGCGACCCTGCTGCCGCCGTCGCCGCGCCTCTGGCCGCCTCCCTGCCCTGCCGCCGTCGCCCTGTCCTCTTGTCGCCGGAGGTTCCCCCTCTCCTCCCGTGGACGCCGCCCAGCGCCGCCATGGCCTTGCCCTCTGTGCGCCGCTGCCGCCTTGCCGGACCTTGCCGCCCGCGCTGGTTGCCCGCCGTGCACTACCGCGCCGCGCGGCCCTTGGTTCCGTGCCGAGCCGCCTACTGCGGTGCGTTGCTGCTAGGTGCTGTGCCGATGCTGTTAGCCTGCTATGCCGCTACCTTGCCGAGCTGTTGCGTTGCTTGCTGCTTGCATTGCTGAGGTAGCTGCTGCTTTGCCTGTTTTGCTTGCTGCTTGCTATTGCTGTTTATAGATGCCCAGATGCTGTTGCTAGATGCTGCTGCCCATGCCGAGCCGATGTGTGCCTGTCCCTGTCGCGTGCTCGCGTCGCTGTGCTGCTTGCCGCTTGGTGCTGTTGCTGCGGCCGCTTTGCTGATTAATGTTTGCTGTTGTAGCTTGCTTTGCTGCTGCTAGTTTGCATTGCTGCTAGTGGTAGGTTGCTGCATGCTAGTGCTAGTTGCTGTGCTAGAATGCCGTTTTGCTCTGCTGCACCGCTTGCATGTGGTTGCTAGCTGCTTAACTAGTTGCCGTAGGTTGCGGCTTGGTTGCCGTGCTGCTTGCCGTTGTCTACCAGCGCCGATGCATTTGCTGCGGTGCCGCATGCGTCCCCGCGTGCGCCGTTCCCCTCCGCCGTGGAACCAACAAGTTTTCCGCGAGTACCACGACGCCCCGACGACCCCAGACATCTACGGATTCGTGATCGACTACCTTCGCCGAAGACCGTCTGCCGACGCCGAGAGTACGACCACCGTCGACGAGACCGTGTACCACTACTTCAACTACCGGCGCGTGTACGACTACTTCCACGACGACCACGACATCGACGACCTCCGCTTCGAACCGATCCGCTCCGATATGCACGCGTCGAAGGTATACCGATGGGACATGTCGTGTACCGTGTACTAGGGATGTACGGATGTATGTGTTGTACAAGTTGAATGCATGTATGCACCATATGTATGCACCGTTGTTTGCCCGTGCACGTTGTCTTCCTTTTCGTCGTGCCCTCGACACATGGGAACCCGAGATACGGGATCACCCCATCTTTATTTACCGTTCCTGCACGCGTTCGTATACGTTGGCACCGGTTTCTCCTCGAGTTATCGGGACCAGAACGTGCCGTGGCATCGTTTCCGATTTGCCGCCATGGGTTCCTCACGCTCGCCGTGGCGACACCTGTTTATTTCTCTTCTTGCCCGTGATGTTTGAACTCTCATGCATGACGCATTCATGGCATATATATATTGTGTTGCATGCCTCTTGTGCTGTAGCTCCGCTCTTTGTTACGCGAGTTAAACTGACTAGGATGCCATGTAGGACCGTCGCTTCACCCTTGCCATGTTAACTACAACTTAATATTGCCGTGTAAATAACCGGGAGTGAACTAAATAATTAATCGAGGAGTTTCGTCGATATGCAACCCGTTGCATATCGAGCTTCACTTAATGTGTAGTGTTTGCGTGAGGTGAATTGCCATGCCACCCCTTGCATCAATGAACTGATCATGCATCATATTAGGGTATGCATCATGTCTTGCTTTTGTTGTGGTGAATACTTGTGTTGATGTTTGTTTCCGGTTTGCCCGTCTCGATAGAGTTCCGCAAGCGTGTCGGAATGTGAGGACCCGTTCGACTACGTTGGTTCGCCGACCTCTCGGAGTTGTTCTTCTTCCAAGCGGGATCTCAGGCAAGATGATCATTTCCCCAGATACCATTACTATCATTGCCATGCTAGTTATCGCTTCTATCGTTTACGTCTCGTTGCCTACCACATGTTTCCATATCAGCCTTTCAACAATGCCATGATAACCCTCAACCTGTTCGACCTAGCAAACCACTGTTTGGCTATGTTACTGCTTGCTTAACCCTGTCGTTAGCGTTGCTAGTTGCAGGTGCAGATGCTTCCATGTGATAACATGGGTTCCTTGTTATATCACCATATGTAAATGCTATTTAATTTAATGCACCTATATACTTGGCAAAAGGTGGAAGGCTCGGCCTTTTTCTAGCCAGGTGTTTTGTTCCACCTTTGCCCCCTTAGTTTCCGGCTACCGGTGTTATGTTCCATAAACGAGCGCTCCTAACACGATCGGGGTTGTTATGGGGACCCCCTTGATAATTCGTTTTAGATTAAAGCTGGTCTGGCAGGGCCCAACTTTGGTACTACATTTGCCTAATAACTAATGAACTGCATAGGGAGAAATTAACCCGAGGAGATTGAATCAACCCCCGAGCCAGTGCTCCTCATGAGTGTTGGTCCAAAAGAGAGCTACTTATTAACGCTACCCGGGGCAACTCGGCGTTTGGCGTGGTAACCATCGCTCATCCGTCGTGTCGTGAGAACGAGGTACGCGACTCCTATTGGAATCGTCGACACGTCGGGCGGCCTTGCTGGATTAGTTTTACCTTTGACGAGATATCTTGTGCATCGGGATTCCGGTGATGCTTTGGGTAATCTCAGAGTTGAGGTTTTCCACTAGGGAATCCGACGAGGTCGCGAGCTTCGTGATTGAGGATTTCTATGCGGCTTGTGGTAATTTGTGATGGACTAGTTGGAGCACCCCTGCAGGGTTAAATCTTTCGGAAAGCCGTGCCCGCGGTTATGTGGCAACGTGGAAACTTTGTTTAACACTAGTTCTAGATAACTTGAAGTTAATTTAATTAAAATATGCCAACTTTGTGCGTAACCGTGACTGTCTCTTTCGTGAGTTCCTTCTCCGATCGAGGACACGGTGGGGTTATGCCTGACGTAGGTAGCTGTTCAGGATCATTCATTTGATCATCAGTAGTTTACGTCCGTGATGCGTAGAACTTCCCCCTTTTATTCTTGTACTCGTAAGTTAGCCACCAAATATATGCTTAGTCACTGCTGCAACCTCACCACTTAACCATGCCTCACCTAACAAGCTTTGCTAGTCTTGATACCTTTGGAAATGAGATTGCTGAGTCCCCTGTGGCTCACAGATTACTACAACACCAGTTGCAGGTACAGATAGAGGTCATTTGACGCGAGCGCGTTGATTGTTCATTTGGAGTTGCTTCTTCTTCTTCTTCTTCATCGATCTAGGATGGGTTCCAGGCCGGCAGCCTGGGATAGCAAGGATGGACGTCGTTCTTCTTTTGTCGTTTGTTTTCGTCCGTAGTCGGACCCTGCTCTTCTCTTGATGATTATGTAATGTACTGATGTGACTCTGATGTAGCTTGTGGCGAGTGTAAGCCAACTCTTTATATATCTCTTCTTTTCAGTACATGTACTTGTCACGATATCCATTCTTGCGACACGACGAGATGCGCTTCTATCCCTGACGAGGCCCTCGTGCCAAATTGAGGATAGGGTCGCATCTTGGGCATGACAAGTTGGTATCATAGCAAGGACCGACATAGGAGCCCCCTTGATTGATCGAACTTGGCCGAGTCGAGTCTAGTGAAAAACTACTTTGAGTCTAGTATATATCGGAGAGTAGGATTCTTTTTTCTCCTCTTCTATGCTCTGGTGAGGAATCTTGACGTAATATTTTAGTTCTACTCCTCTTCTCACTCAAATTTTTTTTAGGATCACGCGGATATTCTTGGAATCTATATGATGCCGATGTGACGGAGTTCTGTCTTGGTGCCTCCTGTCTGACTTGATTTTCTTCCGGGGAGTTGAGCTCCAGGGGATTCTTGAGCACATCGTTATCATTCAGATTTCTTAGTATCTCAGAACGAAGGATGTTCGTAATTGCTTCAATACTAGTAGTGGCGAGATAACTCCGATGTCCCCAGTACTGGTGCAGATTGTTCGGGAGTACTGCCATACTCTGTATCATTGTGATCACGAGGGTCTGTAGGAGATGAAGGTCCGGGATTCTGGTCGTGTGTTGACGGATGTGATACAGGTGACGGGTTAGTATAGGAGTTGTGTGATTATTACTCCTTGTATCCGTGTACCAGATTGCATGACCAGATATTTCGGGAATTCATAGGTGGGAATTCAAGTAGTTGCTTAGAGGACAATCTTCCAACAAATGCAAGATGTTAGGTTGGGGTTCGACATTTAGTGGATTCGTTTGTTCACGCTCGACTTACAGCAGTACACGTTATGTCTTAAAGTGTCCTTGTAGCTTGCTACGACTCGGGGACGCTTTGTATGTCGGGTGCACTGCCTTGCACTTGATGACTACTGTAAAATCGAGCCCGTGCGATCCTGTCCACGAAAATATCGAACGGAAATCTTTCTCATGAGTTTGCTCTGGCTTGTTTTGTAAGCCTCTCCCTTTGTTTTTTTGAATATGGTAATTCAGTTGCTTCGTTGTCAAGTGATGATTTCAGATCTTTCCTAAGTGGTGTTCTCATATTTTTATGTGGGAATGCAATTCTTTTGTTCGTTCAAATTGTCAAATCAATTCTTGTCTACCAGGTTGTCATATCAATTCTTTTCCTACCGGTGTGCTTCTCTTAAGTGAATTCAACCCTCTCCAATTTGCAAGATTTTTCTCTCATTTTATTCCAGAGTTCATCTCATCTGTCCCCAGTTGTCTTTGTTTTTCCCCACCCTCCCGCCCTTTTTCTTCAGTGGTTGGATTTCATCGAACTGCATTTCATTTCAGTGATGCTTCCGCTATCTCTTCTTTCTTTCGTAACCGGTGATTCATTGTGAAGATTATCAGGAGATTCGTGTTCATCTTTATTCATTCTTGTCATCCTTACCGGTGAATTTAATTCAATTGTCCGTGTTCATCATATCCTTTTCATCATTGTAATTCTTTCCTATGTTCGAGATTCTTTCAGGCTATCTTGGTTATTCGTTCCTCTCTTTTCATCCGGAGTGTTGAAGATATCTCGGAAGTTTCGTATTTTCAATTCTTTTAATTCTTTCGAGGTGCTCAACCTCATCTAGTTTTCTTTTTACCGGTGCAGTATCTTTCTTTGTTAGCAATTGTTTCAACGGAGGTTTCTTTGAGTGGGCCCATAAGCCACAGGTTTTTCCCAGGATCTTTCCTGGCTCTTTTAATTTCTTCCCAGAGATCTCTAATTCTTTCCAACTATGACGTAAGTATGAATTTCATCAGTCATATCCCTTCTTCAAGTTCTATTTGAATTAATTCTCTTATTTGGCTCAACCTTGCATGCTTCTTTATTCCGGAGTGTCTCATTAATTTTTTGTGTTGCTCTCGTCTTCATTCTCAGCTTGCAATTCGAAGGAGTGTTTTTCTCGAATCTTAGTTCATTCTCTTGGATATTCATCATTTCAGCCTTGTGTTATAATCTGGAATTGTTTCCAATCATGAGTAATTCCTTTCGTGCTATCCGGTGCTTCTCTGAGTTGTTTTTATTACTCGATCCTCCGAAGGCCATCATTTCAGAAGACTTCTTCGTTCTCAGCTTTCAGCTTTCATCCTCAATTCTTCTCAATTGTTGTCTCTTCGTTCGTCTCTCAATTATTCTGGTGCCTTGTTCTAGTTTTCTCTCAGGTGGTTCATGATCTCTTCATTCTCTTTCATCTCCATTAATTCTTGGTTGCCTCATTTATTTCAATTCTCACCGGTGTTTCTTGCAACATTTCTTCTAGTTGTGCTCATATATCTTTCCTAAATCATTTCTAGAGGAATAAGTGGTATGCTAAATCCGTTGCTTGTCATCAATTTAACTTGATGAAGGATAAGCATAATATAATTCTTATTCTTGTTCTTCCTTCTTCCAAGAGATTTCAATTCTTCTTCCGGAGTGGATCACGATATCAATTCCTTTTCTCTAGTGTTCTTATCTTTCTTTTCCGGAGTTCCAAGTTTTCTCAAGTATCTCTTCGTGTTGCTTCATTTAAATCTTGGCAAGGTCATAATCTTATTCTTTTCTACCTTGATATCTTTGCATCATTCATTTGTATACGGAGGTCCTTCTTGGTGGTTCGTCAAGGTTTCAATTCGTTCTCAAGTGTTCTTCAAGATTCTTGTTGGAGAACCTCTAGTATCCTTTCTTTTGCATTTTTATGTGCGTTGTTCTCCTTTTTCCTTTGCGGTGGTATTATAGCATTCTTGTTAGTGTAGGAGCCTCGAAGAGTTTTCCTCTCAAGAATGAGATAATGAAACCCACCAATTCTATGATCATGAGATATTTCAACCCATGATTTCTTCATCGAGCTACCTTGGTTTGGATTTCACCTAAAGCCTTTCCTATGGATTGTTGCTATCATGGTGCTTGTCTTTAATCTAAGTTCTCAATGCATCCTCTTGGTGTAAGATTGTTCATGTCTTGTTTCTCCCAATCTATCCTTGTTTCTTTTAGTGGTTGATTGTCACCTGATATTTGTTGAGATGATTTTCATAAGTCCACTACTATCTTGTTCTTTTCGTTGTTGTTTCTCCAACAACTCTGTTCAATTCTTCTTGCAAGGGTGCTTGTCAAGTTCATTTGAGTTAGTAGTTGTCATTCTCTCTTCATTCTCTTCTTCCGTATGAGCTAGTTCCTATTCTATTGTTCCGGAGGCTTTGTGATGTTGCTCTTTTGGGTCTATTACGTTGTTCTATCAAGATCATGGTGTTCCCTTGCTCTATTTACTTGTTTGTTGTGAATATTGTCTAATTCTCTCTCCTTTTCGAATTTTTTGTCCCATTTTCCTACCGAAGTGCTGCCGAAATTTTCCGTGAATTCTTGCTTCTTTCTCATATCATTCCTCATCTCTTTGCTACCTTCAAGGATCGTTGGTTTCACTCGTTTGTCAAAGAAGCGACTAAATTTTTACCTCTTGTTCTTTCTAATCCTCTTCCCCCTTTCATTCTTGGATCTCGGGGCGAGATCTTCTTGTAGCGTGGGAGAGTTGTGACAGCCCGAGACCGACGCCCAGAAGATTCTCCCTTCTTTTCTGCTTTCGTCGTGTGTTTTGTTTTATTCGTTGCATCGTCATGTAGTTTGCATCATCGCACCATGCATGGCATCATGTCAACCGTGTCTTGTCGGTGTTGCCTGTTGCTCCGTGTTGTTGGGTGTTAGTGCTTCGTGAGTGGCGTCGTTTGTTGGCGCGATGAGAATGCGTGCGTGAGAGCCACCGCTAAACCCCGTTGCACCGCCGACCTAAACCTTCTCTCCCCTCTCTTTTATTTGTTGTGCGGTTTGTTAAAGTTTCCATTTTAACCCCGTCAAAAGATTCGTCTTCTTTTAAGAGGTCCTTTATTTAAATGCGGGGGCAACCAAGGTTTTCTTTATATTTCTCCTTTGGTTTTATTTTAAATCTGTATCATTTTTTCCTTTTCTCTTTTAATGCACTTTTATTTTATTCTTTAAATAAAAGAGGTCTATTTTATTCTTCAAAAGATTTTAACTTTAATTCTTAAGAAAAAGGGGGTTTATATTATTTCTTTTAAAATGCACAACTATTTCTTATAGTTAGGAATTTTTATTTTTTTTCAAAAGAGGTCAAAAGCACTTATTCTTTTTTTTTGTAAAAGCCTTTCCTTATTTTAAAAATTCTGTTTAGAAAAAAAAACCAATTAGGGGGAGGGAAGCCGGCCCAAGGCCAGCAACCCCCAACCCTAGCCAGCCCATCCCGCAACCCTGTTTTCCCTCCTCGTTCCTCTCTCCCGCAGCGCTCCCTCTCCTCTCCCCGCGCGCCGCCTTGGTCGCGCCGCCACCCATGGCCTCGAGCAGCCCCAGCGCCGGCCTCCTCTCTGCTCCGCGCCGGACCGAGCCGCCGTCGTCTCCCGCGCGCGCCCCGCTGTCAGCAGCCCCGCGCCTCGCCGGTCTCTGCGCCGCCGCTCTGGCCTCCCGTGCGCGCGTCCCCTTCCCCAGCGCCACCCTAGCCCCGAGCTCCTGCCGTCGGCCCCTCCTCGCCGCGCCTCCTCTCTCCCGTCGCTGGTGCGCCGCCCCGCCGAGGCCTCTCCTCCGTCGCGCCGCCGCCTTGTCCTCCCGTGCCAGCGCTGTGCCCCGCGGTGCTCGCCCTGGCGCCGCTCCTCCCTCGGCTCGTCGTCTCCCCGCGACCCAGTTGCCGCCGTCGCCGCACCTCTGGCCGCCTCCCTGCCCTGCCGCCGTTGCCCTGTCCTCTTGTCGCCGGAGGTTCCCCCTCTCCTCCCGTGGATGCCTCCCAGCGCCGCCATGGCCTTGCCCTCTGTGCGCCGCTGCCGCCCTGCCGGACCTTGCCACCCGCGCTGGTTGCCCGCCTGGCACTGCCGCGCCGCGCCGCCCTTGGTTCCATGCCGAGCCGCCTGCTGTGGTGCATAGCTGCTGGGTGTTGTGCCGATGCTGTTAGCCTGCTATGCCGCTGCCTGGCCGAGATGTTGTGTTGCTTGCTGCTTGCATTGCTGAGGTAGCTGCTGCTTTGCCTGTTTTGCTTGCTGCTTGCTGTTGCTGTTTATAGATGACCAGATGCTGTTGCTAGATGCTGCTGCCCATGCCGAGCCGATGTGTGACTGTCCCTGTCGCCTGCTCGCGTCGCTGTGCTGCTTGCCGCTTGGTGCTGTTGCTGCTGCCGCTTTGCTGATTAATGTTTGCTGTTGTAGCTTGCTTTGCTGCTGCTAGTTTGCATTGCTGCTAGTGGTAGGTTTAGTTTTACCTTTGACGAGATATCTTGTGCATCGGGATTCCGGTGATGCTTTGGGTAATCTCAGAGTTGAGGTTTTCCACTAGGGAATCCGACGAGGTCGCGAGCTTCATGATTGAGGATTTCTATGCGGCTTGTGGTAATTTGTGATGGACTAGTTGGAGCACCCCTGCAGGGTTAAATCTTTCGGAAAGCCGTGCCCGCGGTTATGTGGCAACGTGGAAACTTTGTTTAACACTGGTTCTAGATAACTTGAAGTTAATTTAATTAAAATATGCCAACTGTGTGCGTAACCGTGACTGTCTCTTTCGTGAGTTCCTTCTCCGATCGAGGACACGGTGGGGTTATGCCTGACGTAGGTAGCTGTTCAGGATCATTCATTTGATCATCAGTAGTTTACGTCCGTGATGCGTAGAACTTCCCGCTCTTATTCTTGTACTCATAAGTTAGCCACCAAATATATGCTTAGTCACTGCTGCAACCTCACCACTTAACCATGCCTCACCTAACAAGCTTTGCTAGTCTTGATACCTTTGGAAATGAGATTGCTGAGTCCCCTGTGGATCATAGATTACTACAACACCAGTTGCAGGTACAGGTAGAGGTTATTTGACGCGAGCGCGTTGATTGTTCATTTGGAGTTGCTTCTTCTTCTTCTTCTTCATCGATCTAGGATGGGTTCCAGGCCGGCAGCCTGGGATAGCAAGGATGGACTTCGTTCTTCTTTTGTCGTTTGTTTTCGTCCGTAGTCGGACCCTGCTCTTATCTTGATGATTATGTAATATACCGATGTCTCTCCGATGTAGCTTGTGGCGAGTGTAAGCCAACTCTTTATATATGTCTTCTTTTCAGTACATGTACTTGTAACGATATCCATTCTTGCGACACGACGAGATGCGCTTCTATCCCTGACGAGGCCCTCGTGCCAAATTGAGGATAGGGTCGCATCTTGGGCGTGACATTTTGGTAGCAATCCTAGACCGTTCCCATCCAAGAACTATGGGAACAACAACAATTATCCTAGCACCAAAAACTCCACTTCTGAATTAGAGAGCATGCTTAAAGATTTTATCACTTCTCAAAAAGCCTTCAACAAGAGTGTAGAAGAGAAACTAGAAAAAATAGATAGTCTCTCTTTGAAGGTGGACAACATAGCTCATGATGTAGAGATGTTTAAAACTAGAACTTCCCCACTTGAAGAAAGGAACACCACACCCATGAATGCTATGCTAGTCCAAATTAATGAGAACATAAGAATGCTAGCCAAACTTAAAGAGAGATGGGCTAGAGAAAAGGAAGAGGAAGAGAGAATTAAGAGCCTTCCTACACACACTACCATTGCTACTATACAAGTTGTTGAGGATCTTAAAACTTTTAGCACCCATCACACTCCCAGTCCCAATGGACCTATTAATGGTGATGCTAATACCTCAACTATAGGAGAAGAAGGTCCTATGAATTTAGAGACTACCAAAATAATGAGCTTAGATGACATTACTACCACTTTAATTAATGGTAGTAACCTTGATTTTGACAATTGTAGTCTCTCCGAAGTTATCACCTTTTTGCAAAGAATGGCTGAAGACCCCCACACTAGTACGCTCAATATTGCCTTCACCGAGCATATTACCAATGCTCTTATCAAAGCTAGGGAGGAGAAGCTCAACCTAGAGACTTCTATTCCTAGGAAGCTAGAAAATGATTGGGATCCTATGATCAAGATTAAATTGAATAATATATCTTGCTTTGCTTTGTGTGATGTTGGAGCTAGTGCCTCCGTTATGCCCAAAAGAATGTATGATATGCTTGATTGGAAACCTTATGATCCATGTTCTTTTGGTGTTCGTCTTGTTGATTCTTCCATAAAAAACCTTTAGGGAGAATTGATGATGTTCTTATTATTGTCAATAATAATTATGTTCCCGTTGATTTTCTTATTATAGACATTGAATGCGATCCTTCATGTCCAATTATTTTGGGACGTCCTTTTCTTTGCACCGTTGGTGCTATCATTGACATGAAAGAGTGAATTATCAAATTCCAATTTCCTCTTAAAAAGGGAATGGAACACTTCCCTATGAAGAAGATTAAGTTACCTTATGAGTCCATTACTCGGGCAACTTATTCTATTGGAGTTGGTAACACTTGATCTTCTTGCATTATGCCTAGCTCAAAGGCATAAAAGAAAGCGCTTGTTCGGAGGCAACCCAATTTGTTTTTTACTTTCTGTTTTAGTGGTCTTGATGCTTGTTACTACTGAAGCAACATCATTTTATCTTTATTTTTAAGCTTTGTGCCAAGTTATAGCCCCCGATTGCAAGAAAGTTCAAAAATTGTGACATGCTGTCTAGAAACAGATTCTGTGTGCTTGACGGAAAAATTCGCCAAAAATCAGCAGATCATCTTTTTGATCTGAATTGTTTTTACAACATGATCTATATAATTGACTTTGTGGCATATGTTCTGAGTTTTTTGATTTGAGTTACAGAAGTGCCCCGAATAAATTATTTACTACCTTTGTTCTCTTTTTCACAGATTGTGCCATGTTTTGTGTTTTCTTTTTTTGCGAATCCTAAGCTTGCTATTTATTTGCAAAAAACTTTTGGCATTCATGATAAGCAGTAGCTTTTCATGAAAATCTTTATTTTCAGCGGGTATTAAATTATTTTATTAAGGGTACTAACCACTCTAATCAGTTTATGATGAGTTTCATATGAAGGGAGTTTTCAAGTATGCAATGGGAGAGATGATGAAAGAAGATACAGGAGTGTAAAGCGCTCAGGCTTGGGGATGCCCCCATGCACCCCAAGAAATATTCAAAGGAGACTCAAGTGTCTAAGCTTGGGGATGCCCCCGTGCATCCCCTTCTCTATCAACAATCATCAGGTCATCCATCTCCATGCTATATTTTTATCACTTCATATGATATGTGCTATGCTTGGAGCGTCCCGCTATTTGCTTTTTAGTTTGTTTTAGTTTTGTTTGTTGTTAATAACAAGTCGGAACCTATCCTACCTTGTTTGGGAGAGACACACGCTCCATTCCACTCTAGAACACAACATAGGTTTTCATGCTTATTCTTTATGTGTGTTCTTCATCTTTTCGTAGCTACTGTCATGCTTAGCTCTTAGGTTTCATGCTTATCTTTTTAAGAGCTTTTATTTAGGTTGATTTTGGAACTCTCTTGAGTTATCATGTTTATCTTGTTTAGAGAGTTAGCTCATTGCACTGAGTTGTGTGTCTTGCATGAGTAGGTAACTGAGGTTGCTATTTAAGTATAATAGTAACTTGCAATAGTTTTGAGGTATTGATTTGAGTATTGTTTGGACTATTGGTGCAAAGAGCTTGAGCCTATTTGTGATAGGTGTCGTATTTTGGGAAATCCATGTATTTTTCAAAAACTAAAAAATTAGTTGAGAACTCTAGCTACTAAATTGATCGCTAACCTCTGGAGGGGTTGGAATATATAGAGTACCCTCACGATACCATGAGTCGAGGATGCGCAAGGATAACCAAACCCCCAAACACTCCTCCTCGGGGTACTCGCCTCTCTGTGAATTTCCTAACTAGATCGAGAGTTAGCAATAATAAGTGTATGAGTTCTTCGAACTAATGTGAGTATTCGATTGTTGGCACTTCCACCATCCATATTTTGCTACCCTCTTCGGTACCGTGCATTGCCCTTTCTCACATTGAAAGTTGGTGCAAACTCCGCCGATGCATCCAAACCCATGACATGATACACTCTATCATACATAAGCCTCATCATATCTTTCCTCAAAACAGCCACCATACCTACCTAATAAGGCATTTCCATAGCCCTTCCGAGATACATTGCCATGTAACATCCATCATCTCATGACTTGATCTTCATGTCATACATGCTTTTGCTTGATCATAGAGCCGCATGATAGTTGGGTCTTGCCCTTATTACTGCTACATAACGCGCTAGTATCATTGCATATCCTGCAACACTAGCAGAGGCATATATATATTTGCATACATCATGATAGTTTGCACTTGTATTATAAAGTGTGATGAATTTTCTTTTTATTCATGTAGAACATAGAGTGTTGCCCTTAAGAGAGGAAAATATTCCAAAGAGGACAAACAAAAGATCCCTAAGAGGACAAATGAGAGATAAAAGAAAGAGCCAAAGAGGCAACAAAAAAAATAAAAAAAAGAGAAAAATAAAAAAGAAATAAAAAGAGAAAAGGGGGCAACACTACTATTCCTTTTGAAAGATCCACACTCGTACTCCATTACTATATTGGTAATACATGGAGATTATCATTCATGCATAACGATGTGGGGATCCTTACACTATAGAACTTGGTTTGCATATTCCAATGATGAGCCTCCTCAAATGAGCTCTAGGTATTCGTGAGCAAACAAGTTGGATGCACCCCCACTAGTTACTTTGGAGAGCTTACCTTAGCTCATATGTACATATGTTACATGGCAATCCCTACTCCTCACATCATATCTATCATTTGGCTTTCTCTTGCCTATGGTTGTCCTCATTGATGTGAGCCTTTCACACCTTTTTGTCTTCCTTCCCCATCATTATTCTATTTGCCATCCTAAGTGCCGACATATCTTACTTATGCTCATCCATTGCATGAGTGCTCAAAGTCGAAAGGGAGAGGATCATTTTGACTTGTGCCTGACTAGTGGTCCGGGGATGAGTCAAAATAAGATTCCTAAGGAGACTAAGTGTGAGGTTTAGTAGATTGAGTTCTCAATTAAAAATAATATTTTATGATCTCAACCCATCTCCCACTTCTTGCACGCAAACACCATTTGGAGACATTCGAGTAACGGACAGCGAGAGCTCTTGCACCTTTATGTTCTTACTTTGCTAAATTCAATACTAGATATAGACTCTTGCTTGTTATTGTATTGACTTGAATTGCATATCTCACTTGCTTTACTTTGAAGTTCTTATATGTGTATTAGCATGTCAACATAGAAATTATCGTGTTATCATTTATCTACTCGAGGACGAGCAGAGATTAAGCTTGGGGATGTTAATACGTCCCAAACATATCTATAATTTCTCCTTGTTCCATAATATTTTGGGTGACATTGTTGTATGTTTTGTTACACTTCTATATCATTTTACACATATTTGGACTAACATACTAACTTAGTGCACCCAGTACCAGTTTTTGTCTGCTGATGTCTATTTTGCAGGGGCTTTTATCCAATTTTCCGAAGCCCAAAAAAATCCAGAAAAAATATATAAAAAATCAGCGAAACAGAAGCTTCTGGATCATCGAAGGAGGGCCAGGGGCCTCCCAGGTGGCCTGCTGGCGCGGCCAGGCCCTAGGCCGTGCGAGGACGTCGCCTGGGTGGGTTCCACATCCGGTGCCCTCCTTTGGCCTATATTTAGAGTCTCAAGAGGAAACCCACGCAGACTTTCTGGAATCGCGAATTTCTCCATCGTTCCGCCACTTTAGCACTTTCGAGACCGGGAGCGTCCGGAGACCTCTTCCCGTCACCCTACTGGAGGGAGGATTGACCTCCGGGAGCTTCTCCACCACCATGGATGCTTCCCGGACATGCCGTGAGTAGTCCTCGTTGGACCATGAGTCCATGACGAGTAGCTATGTGATGTATTCTCTCCAATCTTGTGCTTCAATGGTTAGTCCTTGTGAGCTACCCTACATGATCAAGGCATCTATGTAATTCTCTTGCTGTTGCTATGCTCGACTTGTTGGTATCCGATGGATTATGAGATTACATTTAGATTGTTATGAGTTATATATTTGATTATCCTTTTATATTATGTTCCTTAGCGATTCATGCATGTCCTCCGTTGCCTTTTATTGCTATGGCCAAGTAGTAGATTGTAACTCGAGGCGGGAGCGTTATGCATGATTGTGGGTTCATGACCCTTGATGTCTAGCTTGAGTGACAGAAACATGAGACTAGGGGATATGCTTGTTGCCACCAGGGAGAAAACAACGATGCTTGTGACCATGGTTGCAAGGATTGTTTACCTTACAGATAGTTCGTTAATGTAGTTGTCCGTTGCTTTGAGTTTACACTTTGGGTTGAGCTCGCAACTTAGTACTAGAGAGATGTTCTGGATAGATATCTCAAGGTGGATGATTAGTAAGTAGATGCTAATGAATAAACGGTCTACTTGTCTTGGTGTACTGCCCATTACTATTGAACCTTTAACTATCAAGGAGCATAATTAGCATTGCGGTGCGATCATAATTCTGTCAATTGCGCAACTGTGATTTGTTTACCCCTAGCATAGTTGTTTATCGTCTTTTGGGAGAGAGACATCACTAGTGAACGTCATGTGACTCCGGTCCATATCACCATCATTGTTTACACCTCCATCATTTACCATTTTCATTTACTTTTTCGTTGCAATCACTATTACCTTCCCGCTTGTGTTTTGATCCTTTGCAAACTACAAGGCCGTAGAGATTGACAACCTCTTTGTACTCGTTGGGAGCAAAGTTATTTGTTGTGTGTGCAGGTCCACGTCTTCTGGTAGCGCCAGGGTGGAATACACCTACTTGTTGAGCCTAGAAGTCCTCCTGGTTCGATAAACCTTACAATCTCCGTGTAAGGGAAATTTGTTGCTCACTACATCTCCACCTTCCACTTGGGGTAACCAACGAGGGGCGAGAAGTATATCCATGAACTCGTCATCAAAAGTCATAACATATATCAAGTGAATCAATAGAATACCCCATTGTGAAAGCAAAATTGCTCCCTAGGGTGGTTTTGATAATTGATCACAACATATGCATCATTGGACTAATATGTTTATCCAAGTATATTTGAGAAGAGTTCAAAAGTTGCTTTGCCTAAAGGCTTATGTGGAGATGCCCCTTGATGCAAGGAAGGAATAGGATTGGCCCAAGCTTCAAGCTAGAAGACTCTTCATTTTATATTTGTAAGAAATCACTTTTGAGTCCATAGGAATGCCAATACTATTAAAATGGGGTGAGGTATTAAAATGAACCGGTTGCTCAAGTGCTCAAAGTTAGCCACCAAAATACTCAATCATTTTTATCACATAACCATTCTGTCCAAACCACAAACTCAAAATTGGTGCCACCAACTTTCCCATTTAGCCCTCACCGAGTTTGATCTTAGACAGAACCCAAGCCATTCCCATCAAATCGGTGCAACCGAAACCATGTCGGTGCTACCAAGTTTGGGTGACCAACTTTCTGTTGTCTCGGTACACAAAATCGGAATTTCCGAGTTTGAGTATCTTTGTCACCGAGTTTGGTCATGTGATCGTTAGTTTCGGTGCCATTGAGTTTCGTATATCGGTTCCACCGAGATTCAAAAGTTGCCGCCTTTAGTGAAAGTAGGTGCCACCGAGTTGATGATTTCGGTGTCACCGAGTTTGCCACTTTGGGTGTACCGGTTGGATTTTGTGTGCTTCCCATATATACCCCTTCACCCACCTCTCATTCATGGGAGAAGCATTCGGATTACACACTTCATTGCCAGATTCATTTATCTGAGAGAGAGCCACCTACTCATGTGTTGGGACCAAGATATTCCATTCCAATCATTTGAAACTTGATCTCTAGCCTACCCAAGTTGCTTTCCACCAAATCAATCTCTCCTACCCATGCCCTTTCCGTGAGAGAGTGATTTTGTGTTGAGGAGACTATCTTTAGAAGCACAAGAGCAAGGAGTTCATCGTTCTACCACATCTATTACCTTTTGGAGGGTGCTGCCTCCTAGATTGGTTAGGTGTCGCTTGGGATCCTCCTACTTCGTGTTGTGGAGTTGAACCAAGATGTTTGTAAGGGCAAGGAGATCGCCTACTTCGTGAAGATCTAGCGTGACAAAGTCTAGTCCTTCATGGGCGGAAGCCGTGGTGGGATAGACAAGGCTGCTTCTTCGTAGACCCTTCGTGGGTGGAGCCCTCCATGGACTCTCGCAGCCGTTACCCTCTATGGGTTGAAGTATCCACTAGCATGGACGTACGGTAGCACCACCTATCAGAACCATGCCAAAAATCACCGTGTCAACCTCATGCGTTTGATCTCCCTACATTACTCCTTTGTTTTACACTTGCATGTTTTACTTTCCGCTGCTACACTCTTAGAACTGCATGTGTAGGGTTTACTTAACTTGCCTTGACTTCCAAAACTGCTCCTCAACTAAAATTGGGAAAAGTCTAACTTTTTATCTTGTCAAGTAGTGTAATCACCCCCTCTATATATACTTTTGATCCGACAAGTGGTATCAGAGCTTTGGTCTCCATTGCATTGGTTTCACAACCTAGGAGAGTATGGCGTCTATTGAGGGAAATTATGACCCTAGAGGTCCATACTTTGATGGCACTAATTTTGCTAGTTGGAAGCATAAGATTAAAATGCAAATTCTTGGTTTTAATCCTCACGTTTGGGTTCTTACTCGTGTTGGTGTACAAGGTGATTTGTTTGAAGAAGGGCATGAACTGGATCGTCATGCGACAGCCGATGAAGTGAAGATGTTGCAACTCAACCCACAAGCCTGGGACATCATCTTCAATTGTCTATGCCCCAAACAATTCAACAAAATCAGCCACCTTGAGAATGCAAAATAAATTTGGGATACCTTGATCGATATGCACGAAGGTACTGATTCTATCAGAGAATCTAAGTTGGATGTGCTTCAAAGTCAGCTTGACAAGTTCAAAATGAAGGATGATGAAGGTGTTGTTGAATTGTACTCTAGGCTAGCTCTCATCACCAATGAGATTGTCGGCTTAAGAAGCGAAGAGATGACCGACAAATTCATCATCAATAAAATACTTAAAGCTCTCGATGGAAAGTATGACACCGTGTGCACATTGATTGAAATGATGCCAAACTATAAAGATCTCAAGCCAACTGAAGTCATTGGTAGGATTGTTGCTCATGAGATGTCACTCAAGGACAAAGATGAGATGCATAACAAGTCAAGTGGTGCTTACAATTCTTCATGTGATGCTCCCGCTACTTCAAAAGACAATGTTGTCACTGATGAAGAGATAAGCCTCATGGTCAGAAAATTCAACAAGTTCTACAAGAGTAGAGGCAAAGAGAGAATCTCAAGCTCAAGACATGATCAGAAGCGCTTGTCCAGTCGTGACTGAAACTGTTACAATTGTGGGAATCCCGGACACTACTCCAATGAGTGCTCGGATCCCTAAAAACGAAGAGAAGAGTCACCTCGAAGACGAAGCTCAAGAGATACGTCAGCTCGCAGAGAGAGGAGTAGAGAAGATCGTTATGAATGAAGACACTCATGGAGAGGCAAGGAATCGGAGAAGAAGGACAAATAGACCAAGAGCAGCTCAAGAAGAAGATATCAAGCTCATGTTGGTGAATGGGTTTCTCGCTCCGAGTCTGACAACCAATCCGAGAGAATCTACCACTCCAACTCCGATTATAGTCAAGATGAATGTGTTGCCGGCATTGCACTTGTTTCCTCTAACTCCTACGACTTATTTGATTCACCAAATGAAGGATTATGAAACTGCTTCATGGCTAAAGTCCCCAAGGTATCACACCCCAAGTATCTTGATTTCAATAGTGATGACTTTGACTTGTTAGGAGAAGATGACTTGCTCTTTGATAAAACTAGTAATTTCACTGAAAATGAACTTGCTAATTATCATGCTAGTCAAGAGAAATCGAATGATGATAAGAAATAGATTGAACGACTAACTCAAGAATTAAACACTCTTAAGTTAGCTCATGGAACTACTCTAGAAGTTCATAGAGATCTTGCAAGAACTCATGAGAAGCTACGCTTCGAGAAGCTCAATTTGGAGCAAGAGCATGAGTTTCTAAAAGCGATCACTGATGATCTTTTAAAGAAGAGTTCTTCTTATCTAGCCAAATGATTACTCTTGTCTACTTTTGTTCCATAAGTTACACCTATGAACACTAGTAACAATGGCAAGCAAGTTTCTTCATCTAGTAACAACAATGCTAAAGCTAAATCTAATGATGTTGTTGCTAGTATCTCTCTTGATTCCACTAATGATTCCCTTAGCCAAGTTACACTTGAGCAACAAAATGATTTATTGTAAGGGATTATAGAAAGAGGTGTCTTCAAGAGTCTTGCCGGAAGTAAGCAATTTGAAGAAATTGTGCGCAAGCAAGGAGGACATCGAAAGAAACAAGGTGTTGGCTACTTCAACGTCAACGAAGATTATTGGGAAGAAGGTCCATATCCCATTTCTAAGTTTGTTCCTCAAGAGGAGAAGTATGATCCTACTCCTCCCAAGGGAACAAGCTCACAAGATGACCATCTACCACAAGACCACAAGGGCAAAGTAAAGCTCAAAGAAAGCATTGACTTATTTGAAGAGGAACCACAAGTCAAGGTCAAGTGGATTCCCAAGGACACTTCTAGCACTACCTCATCTAGTGCTACGGCAACTCCAAGGATCCCCACCAAGTTGATGTGTATTCCCAAGAGGACGAACTAGAAAGTTCTTGAGAGGTGACTCTGCCAATAAAATTCACTCTCATTCATTTTGGCAAGAACTATATGCAATCAACCTCAACCAAATGCATTAGTTCAAGGAACACATTCCCTAAAAGGTAACCAAGGAACAAGGTAATTAATGTATCTTTGGACATTATCCCATTTGTGTTTCACTCCATGTCCATAGATATTCTTGCATATGTTCCTCGTGCTTTGGGACTAACCCATGTAGGTGAGAAGAGTAAGAAACACCAAGGATTGCTCCCAACTCAAGATGATCTTCATCAACATTGAGCATCCACGACTACTTCACCTACTTGAAGTCTTCTACGACAAAACCCAAGGTTAGTTTATCCCTCTTAGGGGGGATATCATATCAAGGCGGAGCTTTACTCTAAATCCTGAGTAGAAGCCTATCCTAAGGATATGAACACATTAATGCTTATGTAAAAATGGTAACCCCACTTGTGCTTAACGATGAGTATGACCTATGATCAAGTATTCTTACTTGGCTCCTAAGTCAATATACTCATATGTAGCGCCCAAGTGCTTGATAAATGCTAGGATGTTTGCGCATATTCACCATATTTTATCTATCATCTTATTGTGTTAGCATGTTGGTCTGCATATTCTTGCTCATTCGAGGACATCCAATCGTTGTTATTTGGCTCTTGATTTATATTTTGCCAATTGGATGGACAAGAATGCCTAGGACCCTCCTCTAGCTATCTTTGCTTTCTCATCTCAAGTTCTATTCATGCCTCATCACAAAACTTGCACAAGCACTCGTCGATCCCTCTGTGTGGAGGAGCACTCGGAGTTCCGTATCGACAAAGGTTGCCTTCCAAAACCTCTTTGTGAATCTCAGTGAAACCAACCCCACGGACTCGGTTCCACTGAATTTCCAAAGTCGATCTCGGTTTTTCAATCTCAGTACCACCGAAATCACCAACTCGGTTACACCGAGTTTCCCTGTCAACTGACAACACACGAACTCAGTGGCACCGATTTTGTAATCTCGGTGACACCGACAGCGACGGGTATATAACTCCGCGGACCGGAATCTTTGAAACTACCTCCTCAAACGTCTTGTTCCAAAAGACCTAAGCTGCCCTGATGGTCCCCTGGTCGTTGCCTTTGCCTCCCAAAGCATCTTCGCCGTTGGGATTCGCCATTGTAAACGGAATCTTCACCGCCATCGCCGGTGTAGTCGGACCGCCACCAAGTTAGGGTACGGATCCGCTTTTCTCTTGTGCTCCTTTGATCAATCTCATGCGCATTAGAATTTTTATCTAGAAGCCACAATTGCAAACCCTCCTCTCCACCAGAAAATCTCGTAGCATAGAGAACGATGTAATTTAGGTTCCAATCCCCTGCAGCATGCAACTCGATGAGAACGAGTTGGGAAAATCGGTTCCACCAATTTCAGTTTTATGGTTCGTGAGAAGTAACTCGGTGAGACCGAGCAGTTCTTTTCGATGACACTGAAAAGACTACCAAGCCTCTGTTATTCGAGTAGAACTTCTCGGTGACTCCGAAATGGCCAACCCGGTGCTATCGATTTATAATCTGCAAAAGATCTTACACTAACTTTTTGAATTCAAATCTTAAAAAAAATCCTCTATGTTTTGTGATGCTCAACCCTTCTGCTCCTCTATATCTATTTCACAGGATTACTGGTTGCTGGTTTGCTGCTGAGTTGTTGCTTGTCTGCCAAGATGTCAGGATCTGAGGATAGCCACAATGATTTCAGAGAAAACAATGTTGAGATGGACAAGGGCACAAGTCCCGAGAAGATAGACTCTCACCCTGGATCTTACAGCTCCCATGGCCTGCCCAAGGTAGCTACCAGGCAGAGAATGAAGCTTAATTCAGATGAAGAGGACTCAGATTTTGTGCCAGAGGAAACTTCAGCTCCTCCAAAGGCTCCTAAGAGGACTGTCAGGAAGGAGTATGCTAAGCTTGCTGATCTTAGTGCACCTGAATCTGCAAGGAAAAGGATGACACTTTCCCTTGACAATCCTCCTAAGAAGGCTGGTGCAAAGAGAGCGAGGAAGAGGGTAATTCATGTTGTTGGGGGACAATCATCCATGTATGAGGACCCAGAAGATGCTGCTGGAGAAGATGAAGCCCCAGCCGATGCCCCTCCTCCTCCTAAGAAGAAGAAGCTTGTGGGTGATGCCATGCCCAGGAAATCTACTCCTAAGCCTCCTTTTAAGGCTAAGAAGGTTGTAGCTCATAAGAAGACTACAAAGGACATTCCTGTAGCCTCCAAGGAGAAATGCTCTGCTTATAGTGCCTTTGTTGCAGAGGAAGAAGAATAGAATGCACGCATTCTCAGAAAGCTGCAACCAAATCTGCCACTACATAACGCTGCTCATCTTGTACCTGAAGATATGAAGAAGAGGAAAGATGCAGGTTTGAGTAAATGGAGAGCTGTAGATCCATATGCCATAAGGAGAAGAACTACTGTTGATCCAAGGTTTCACACCAAGGAACAACAAGATTTCTATGAGACCGTCTTATATGACAAAAGTCCAACTGTTAGTGACATGAGATATGTTGAGTGGGCTTACAAAAAAGCCAATGAAGATTTCTTTCCCCATGTGCAAGACAACTTCAAGTATGTGGACGTTGAAGATTTTGTTGAAAAAGAGATGACCCCATGGAATGATGAACTAATCATGCAACTCTATTCAACTGTAATTTCTATGGAGATGGTTCTATTGTCTGGATGACTGATGGACAGAAGTATGAGTCAATTACTGATGAGTGGGCCACTATCATTGGTGCCCTTAAGAAAAAAGAGAGTGATGTTGACGTGTATTCTGAGCCGAAGAAGATTCACAACTCCATGGCGAACATGTACAAGCCAATTCCTCGCAAGTATTTGGCAACTCATAAGTTGGGCTCAGTATAATTCTTGCAAGCAGGAATACCCACAAGTAACACCATTCTGAGACACACCTTGATGCCTAAATCAGGTGATGATAAGATGATTAGAGGTCACTCCATCAGTTTGCTACACCATTTGGACACTCACACTAGATTCAGAGTGATGGACTTGATAGTACAGACTATCCGGAGAACAACTGCTGATCAGAAAAGATCATCTGGATATGCCCCGTACATTCAAATGCTTATCAATGCCAAACTAGGCAAGCATGTATATCTCCTTGATCATCCCCATTTACCTCTTCAGCCAGAATTTGAAGACAATGAAGTGGTAATGGATGGCAATGATCCCAGCTCAGGTGCAGCCAGAATGGCAGCAGAAGTTGAGGCTGCTAGAAATGTGCCACCAACACTTCCACACCTCAGAACTCTAGATGAGCAAATGGCATTTGTAGTTAGATCTGTCCAAGTTATGGAGAAGAACATCTTGGAGATTCTGCAAAATCAAAAAGCCTAGAGCGGGTCATGGAAACAAAGTTTCATGACATGGATGTGAAGGTTACGGAATTGACCACTATAGTCAAACAGCTTCAACATGAAGTTGACTCAGTGCAAATTCCACACTCACATAATGATGATGAAGACTGGCCACCTCACACTACCACTCAGTTCAGCACGAGGCCTAGGTCAGTTGTTGTACCTGCTCCGGAGACAAGATAGATTTCATAAGCTCAAGCATTTGCACCTTTAGGTCCAAGTCCATCTCAAGCACCTCATATATCCACTCCTCCAGCTCCAACAAATTCAGCACAAGCCTTTGTGGATGCTCTTGTGTCGACTCCGTCATCAGCTACCCAGAGAGACGATTAGCTCTATACTTTTAAATTTTTTGGCAACTTGTTGACAAAGGGGGATAAATGTATAGATGATAGGGCTTTGATAGAGAGAGAGAGAGCTTTTGACTTTATTTTCTCTCATTTGGTTTTACGAAAGTTTGATCTTTTGGATGAATTTATCCAGTTACATGTGTTTGATCATACACTTTGCTTGATTGATGCTACACTATTATCTTTTAGCTATTTTGTGATGATCATTCGCTTATCTTGTTGGTGTCATGTGCATTACTATTCATTCTTATCTTGTATGCGCACCACCAAGATGTACGCGACATGGAAGATTGACCCATGATCCTAATTGATTGTGCATTTGCATTCAAATGCAAATTTTAAATAATGCATAAATTTAGGGGGTGCTCTTGCTTTTCACATACCTCTCAAAGCGTCGATGATAATCATTCAGTATATCGTTTGTCGAAGCTTTGATCTATATGTTGTCATCACTTACCAAAAAGGGGAGATTGAAAGCAATATTGCTCCCTAGGGTGGTTTTTATAATTGATCACAACATATGCATCATTGGACCAATATGTTTATCCAAGTATATTCCAGAAAAGTTCAAAAGATGCTTTGGCTAAAGGCTTATGTGGAGATGCCCCTTGATGCGAGGAAGGAATAGGATTGGCCCAAGCTTCAAGCTAGAAGACTCTTCAATTTATATTTGTGAGAAATCACTATTGAATCCATAGGAAAGCCAATACTATTAAAAGGGGGCTGAGGTATTAAAATTTACTAGCTGCTCAAGTGCTCAAAGTTTGCCACCAAAATAATCAGTCATTTTTCCCACATAACCATTCTGTCCAAACCACACACTCAAAATCGGTGCCACCTACTTTCCGATTTCGGCCTCACCAAGTTTGATCTCAGATAAAACCCTAGCCATTCCCACCAAATCGGTGCAACTGATACCATGTCGGTGCTACCGAGTTTGGGTGACCAACTTTCTGTTGCCTCGGTACAAAAAATAAGAATTTCCGAGTTTGAGTATCGGTGTCACCGAGTTTGGTCATCTCATCGTTAGCCAGGTTTTCAGTGCCACCGAGTTTCATATATCGGTTCCACTAAGATTCAAAACTGGCTGCCTTTAGTGAAAGTCGGTACCACCAAGTTGATGATTTCGTTGTCACTGATACGTCCATTTTGTATCATGCTTTTATATCAATATTTATTCCATTATGGGATGTTATTACACATTATGGCACAATACTTATGACTTTTCTCTCTTATTTCACTAGTAGAAACAGGGCTATCGTTCGGCCCTGGCCAGGCCATTAGTCCCGGTTCTTCAAGAACCAGGACCAATGGGGGGTATTAGACACGGTTCGTGAGCCCAGGGGGGCGGCCGGGGCCTCGTGGGCATTGGTCCCGGTTCGTGTAGAACCATTTGTCCCGGTTCGAGCCACGAACCGGGACCAATGGTCCTCGCTGCTGGCCCACAACCATTGGTCCCGGTTGATGCCATGAACCGGGACAAATAACTTGCCTATATATACCCACCGCCGCGGCAGAGCACTCCACAGTGCTCTGTTTTTTCAATCCGGCGAGGTTTCTAGTTCACCTCCTATGCACATGAGGTGTTCACCTCCTATGCACATGAGGTGTTCACCTCCTATGCACATGAGGTGTTCGATGAAATGCCTGAGCCAAACTAGTTAAGCTTTCTCCTCTCGAAGCTCGACCTAGGAGCTGCATTTTTTCGAGATTTGTCTAGATTTAGGGGTCCGTCACGCCCCGTCCCCGTTTTCACCGCCGTTGATCGCCCGCGCCGATCTCGTCGCCGGCACCACCGTGGTGAGCCTCTTGTTCTTATCTTCTTTATGATACTTGTCTGCTTTTGTTACTTTAGATAGATATTTGTCTGGTTTTCTTAATTTTGACACAAATAATTATATGTAATGCACGCAGATGAACCGGCACTGGATGTATGGTGACATACACACCTCCGAGTACATTAAGGGCGTGCATATTTTTCTCGCAGTGGCTGAGGCAAACAAGCAAAATGGTTTTATGTGTTTTCCATGCAGTAAATGTGGGAATACGAAGTCTTACTCTGACCGGAAAATTCTTCACACCCACCTGCTTTACAAGGGTTTCATGCGACACTATAATGTTTGGACGAGGCACGGAGAAATAGGGGTTATGATGGAAGACGGCGAAGAAGAAGAGGACGATGACAACTATGTGCCCCCTGAATACGGTGATGCTGCAACGGGGGGAGATGCTGAAGATCCAGAGGAACCAGGCGATGTGCCCGATGATGCTGCAACGGGGGAAGCTGCTGAAGATCAAGAGAAACCAGACGATGTGCCCGATGATGATCTCCGCCGGGTCATTGTCGATGCAAGGATGCAATGCGAAACTCAAAAGGAGAAGCTGAAGTTCGATCGCATGTTAGAGGATCACAAAAAAAGTTGTACCCCAATTGTGAAGATGGCAACACAAAGCTGGGTACCATACTGGAATTGCTGCAGTGGAAGGCAGAGAATGTTGTGCCTGACAAAGGATTTGAGAAGCTACTGAATATATTGAAGAAGAAGCTTCCAAAGGATAATGAATTGCCCGACGGTACGTATGCAGCAAAGAAGGTCGTATTCCCTCTAGGATTGCAGGTGCATAAGATACATGCATGCCCTAATGACTGCATCCTCTACCGCGGTGCATACAAGGATTTGAACGCATGCCCGGTATGCGGTGCATTGTGGTATAAGATCAGACAAGATGACCCTGGTGATGTTGACGGCGAGCCCCGCAGGAAGAGAGTTCCTGCGAAGGTGATGTGGTATGCTCCTATAATACCACGGTTTAAACGACTGTTCAGAAACAAAGAGCATGCCAAGTTGATGCGATGGCACAGTGAGGACCGTAAGAAAGACGGGAAGTTGAGAGCACCCGCTGACGGGTCGCAGTGGAGAAAAATCGAGAGAGAGTACTGGGCTGAGTTTGCACGTGACCCAAGGAACGTATGGTTTGGTTTAAGCACGGATGGCATTAATCCTTTCCGGGAGCAGAGCAGCAATCACAACACCTGGCCCGTGACTCTATGTATGTATAACCTTCCTCCTTGGATGTGCATGAAGCGGAAGTAAATTATGATGCCAGTTCTCATCCAAGGCCCTAAGCAACCCGGCAACGACATTGATGTGTACCTAAGGCCATTAGTTGAAGAACTTTTACAGCCGTGGAATGGAAATGGTGTACGTGCATGTGATGAGCACTAACAGGAGGAATTTAACCTGCACGCGTTGCTATTTGTAACCATCAACGATTGGCCCGCTCTCAGTAACCTTTCAGGACAGACAAACAAGGGATACCACGCATGCATGCGCTGTTTAGCTGACACCAAAAGTATATACCTGGGAAGCTGCAGGAAGAATGTGTACCTAGGCCATCGTCGATTTCTTCCGACCAACCATCAATGTCGAATGAAAGGCAAGCATTTCAAAGGCGAGGAAGATCACCGGAAGAAGTCCGCCATGCGTACCGGTGATCACGTACTTGCTATGGTCAATGATTTACACGTAATCTTTGGAAAGGGTCCCGGCGGACTAGCTGTTCCGAGTGACGCTGGGGGACACGCACCCATGTGGAAGAAGAAATCTATATTTTGGGACCTACCCTACTGGAAAGACCTAGATGTCCGCTCTTCGATAGATGTGATGCACATGACGGAGAACCTTTGTGTCAACCTGCTAGGCTTCTTGGGCGTGTAAGGGAAGACAAAAGATACGACTGAGGCAGGGGAGGACGTGCAACGTTTGCACGGAAAAGACGCCATGCCTCCAAAGCAGTATGAAGGTCCTGCCAGCTACGCTTTTACCAAAGAAGAGAAGGAAATCTTCTTTGAATGTCTACTTAGTATGAAGGTCCCGACTGGCTTCTCGTCGAATATAAAGGGAATAATAAATATGGCAGAGAAAAAGTTTCAGAACCTAAAGTCTCATGACTGCCACGTGATTATGACGCAACTGCTTCCGGTTGCATTGAGGGGGCTTCTACCGGAAAACGTCCGATTAGCCATTGTGAAGCAATGTGCATTCCTCAATGCAATCTCTCAGAAGGTGATCGATCCAGAAATCATACCAAGGCTAAGGAGTGATGTGGTGCAATGTCTTGTCAGTTTCGAGCTGGTGTTCCCACCATCCTTCTTCAATATCATGACACACGTCCTAGTTCATCTAGTTGACGAGATTGTCATTCTGGGCCCCGTATTTCTACACAATATGTACCCCTTTTAGAGGTTCATGGGAGTCCTAAAGAAATATGTCTGTAACCGCGCTAGGCCACAAGGAAGCATCTCCATGGGCCATCAAACAGAGGATGTCATTGGGTTTTGTGTTGACTTCATTCCTGACCTTAAGAAGATAGGTCTACCTAAATCGTTGTATCAGGGGAGACTGACTCGAAAAGGCACGCTTGGAGGGGAGACAATAATATGCAGGGACGGATATTCTTGGTCTCAAGCACACTGCACAGTTCTACAGAACTCTACCTTGGTGACCCCTTATGTCGATGAACACAAGAACAGTCTGCGCTCCAAACACCCAGAGCAGTGCGACGACTGGATTACATGTGAACACATCAGGACTTTCAGCAGTTGGTCGGAAACACGTCTCAGAGATGAAAACACTGTTTGTGATGAGCTGTACTCGTTGTCAAGGGGACCATTTTCAACTGTTACGATTTGGAAAGGATATGAGATAAATGGGAATACATTTTACACGATCGCCCAAGATCAAAAGAGCACCAACCAAAACAGCGGTGTCCGCTTTGATGCAGCCACCGAGAGGGGAAAGGACACATATTATGGTTACATAGTGGACATATGGGAACTTGACTACGGAGTAGATTTTAAGGTCCCTTTGTTTAAGTGCAAATGGGTCAATCTGTCAGGAGGCGGGGTACAGGTAGACCCACAGTACGGAATGACGACAGTGGATCTGAATAATCTTGGGTACACTGACGAACCGTTCATCCTAGCCAATGATGTGGCACAGGTTATCTATGTGAAGGACATGTCTACCAAACCAAGAAAAAGAAAAAATAAGGAAGCGAATACATCATACGATGAGCCAAAGCGCCACATAGTTCTTTCAGGAAAAAGGGACATCGTGGGAGTGGAGGGCAAGACAGACATGTCCGAAGATTATGAAAAGTTTCATGAAATTCCTCCCTTCAAAGTCAAGGCTGACCCAAGCATCCTGATAAATGATGAAGATTATCCATGGTTACGGCGCAATAAGGAAATGACACAAGCGAAGAAAAAGTGAAGACTTTCTCCACAACTATTATGATGATACCATGCCAACTTTCAACCTTTTTGTAGTTCATTTGAAATGCACGTTGTAACAGACAAGTTTCCGTATGAAATCCTGATACTTCGAAAGATATTGTTCGTTTTGTACACGAAGTGCATCCAGTTTTTGCCGTAACCCTCTCAACTTTCTTGCATATGCTATGTGAATCAACTAAAAAACTCTTTTACCGGTTCATGCCACGAACCGGTACTAAAAGGTGCTCGTGGGGCCCCAGCCTTAAAACGTGTACCAAATAAAATGCCTTTGTAACAGCCTTAGAACTGGTACTAAAGGAATCAACTAAAAAGCTTTTATAAACCTCAAGTATTATTGAAACTAAAATTGTATTGAATTTTGTTACAAACTTTAATAGCAAAAAGAATTATCATAAAAGAAAATAAATAAGTAATTAGAATCTTGTTCAAAACATTAAAAGCAAAAAGAATTATCATAAAACAAAATAAATAAGTAATTAGAATTTTGTTAGAAACTTTAATAGCAAAAAGAATTATCGTAAAACAAAATAAATAAGTAATTAGAAACAAAAAAGAAAGCAAAAAACAAGAATTTTTTTTAAAAAAAGTGCCACCTACAAGGCCACCACGGCCTGCATACGACTAGAAACCCATTACTAGGGCCAGGATGCAGGCCCGCAGTAGGCCCAATAGGCCCAGTAGCACAGAGAGTGATTTTAGGCCCCTAGGCTTGCAGTAGAGAGGAGCTCGAAGTGGTTGGTTTGGCAGGGCTTATAAACCACTCCGAGCCCCTCTCGGCTAGTGAGGTGGGACTAAACATAGCACCGCACCGCGCCAGCACACGCCCTTTGGTCCCGGTTGGTGGCACCAACCGGGACTAAAGGGGTGCATTGGTACCGGTTGGTGGCACCAACCGGGACCAAAGGTCTCTGTTTCCCGCTCTTTGGGCTGCTGAAAAGAGTCCTTTGGTCCCGGTTGGTGGCACCAACCGGGACCAAAGGTCTCTTTTTCCCGCCCTTTGGGGTGATGAAAAGAGGCCTTTGGTCCCGGTTGGTGCCATGAACCGGGACCAGTGTTGTGCCTATATAAGCAGCACTCGCGAAAATTTAGTTCAGTTCGTTCTTCCCCGCCGCCCGACGTCGCGAGGCTGCCTGTCCGTCTCTGCCTCGTCGTCGCCGTCGTCGCCCCGCGCTGCCCCAACGCCGTCGCCGCCCCCCGCCCCGCGACGCCGCCGGCCCCTGCCCGTCGCCGCACCTCACCGTCGACCGTCGCCGCGCCGCCCCGCACCGCGCGCACCTCGTCGTCGTCGTCGCCGTCCCCGACACCATCGCCGTGAGCAAAGATTTTTTTTTTCTGTTAAAAGATTTTTTTTGGTGATATTATTGTTGAATATGCAAGTTTGTATGTTCATATATATGCAAAGATCGAATATGTCAAATTTTCATGATTTTTTTTTCTGTTCATAGAATTTTTATGATTTTTTTCTGTTGTAATTTTGGTCATAGAATTTTAATGATTTTTTTGTTCATAGTATTTTATTTGTCAATTTATGTATATGTTCATATTGTGTATGTATAGGAAAATTGTGCAACTATAGACTGTACATTCCTCTAGATAAAGCAAAGCCCGTGGCTATGAGCACAACTTCTAAATGCATGTTTACGGTCTAGTTTTTAGAAGCTTCACCAATACCTATACTTTATTGTTTCTATAACCAAGATCATTGTCTTATCCTTGACTTGCAAGGAGCATGAAAAATCCATGGCCTATAGGACCATGGTCCAATTTTTAGAAGCTTCACCAATACCTATACTTTATTGTTTCTATAACCAAGATCATTGTCTTATCCTTGACTTGCAAAGAGCATGAAAAATCCATGGCCTATAGGACCATAATTGTCTCATATAGTCAACACGCACTCTTTCTAAATACTGTGATGTGGTGATGTGGTAATTTGTTATTTATTTTTAGAAGCACACTGATATAAGAAGTAGTTTATTTTTAGCAAGAAAATTAATAGAACTAGTTTATTTTTTAGTTCATTTTACGATGCCTATCCCGCATCCTCGTCGTCGACTCGGCGGAGGACGACACCTGCTTGATCAGAGGGGCTCTGTCCGGGACTGGGCTCCGCCTGGCTGGTATTGGGACGTGCTACCTTCCGAGGGGTGTAGGTTGGTGAGGAGACAACCCGTTGTTGACCCGATCCTTGTTTGTTGGTGTACGCGTAGGCCAGTGACGGTGCCAAGGCTTCCGGACACCGCGGAGGTGGTACGTCACCGTGTCAGTGAGGAGGACAAGCACGTCCGTCGCTACATGGTTGCGTTGGAGGGCAGGTTCGAAAATACCTGGCAGGTTCTTCAGGGATATCACTGGAGCTATGATCCTGTGATGGTTCCTTCTCTTTGGGTGTCCACCGCCCGCGACGATACCCGTCAGACGCTACGGTTCTAGCTTTATTAGTGATGCTATATATATGACAAGAGATGATGTAGTTTTGCTTATAATTGAATGCATGCTAATTTGAATACTACTTTATTTTATGATTTGGTTTTGCTTATTGAATGCTCAAATTGGAAAAGTACTCCTACTTTTAATGCTAAAATTGGAGAGCACTATGCAGAAAAGTCCTACCTAATACTGATGATCATGTTGCCGTAAATGTTGTATGACAATGTTGTAAAGGGTAGTAATTGGTCTCTTCAGCCGCTTTTCAGAGATGAAGTTCTTCACGATTATACTTGAGAAATCCTCCAGCAGGCAGGTGCTGCCGGACAATTTTCTGAAGATGTTGGACGGCCATCGGCCACAGAACATGAAGCTGAGGCAGGCCAACAAGAGGCTTCGCAAGCTGTGGGACGTGGAGGTGGTGTTCGACATCGATGGAAGCATATACCTAGATCGTGGCTGGAAGCAGTTCGTCCGTGCCTACGACCTGCGGCACGGGTACTTCCTTGTCTTTAGGTACGATGGCAACGCCACGTTCGCCGTGAAAGTGTTCGACACGACTATGTCTCGGAGGCGCTACCAGGACGACGACGATGCCAGTATGCTCTGTCTCTTCTTCCTCTCCATTAGGCTATGTCTCACACCCATTTAAAAAAAAACTTTTTTGCATTTGGCAAGGCAATGGGAGCAGGAGCAGCGAGTACTGACAATGTTGTAAAGGGTAGTAATTGGTCTCTTCTACTACTTTTCAGAGATGGGGTTCTTCACGATTATACTTGAGAAATCCTCCAGCAGGCAGGTGCTGCCGGACAATTTTGTGAAGATGTTGGACGGTCATCGGCCGCAGAACATGAAGCTGAGGCAGGCCGGCAACGGGCTTCACAAGCTGTGGGACGTGGAGGTGGCGTTCGACACCGATGGAAGCATGTACCTAGATCGTGGCTGGAAGCAGTTCGTCTGTGCCTACGACCTGCGGCACGGGTACTTCCTTGTCTTCAGGTACGACGACAACGCCACGTTTGCCGTGAAGGTGTTCGACACGACTATGTGTCGGAGGCGCTACCAGGACGACGACGATGCCAGTACGCTCTGTCTCTTCTTCCTATCCATTAGGCTATGTCTCACACCCATTTTTAAAAAACCTTTTTTTGCATTTGGCAAGGCATTGGGAGCAGGAGCAGCGAGTACTGCGACAGGTGCAATGTCTACGGCAGCAGCGACTCTGGCTATAGCAAAAGTACCAGCGACTCTGGCTACAGCAAAAGTAGCAGCGACGATGGCCTCGCGATGGTGATCCCACAGCTGGGCGACAGGGCCATGCCAATTCTGGTAGAGGAGTACATCCCACAGCCTGGCCTAGGGCTTCGCCGCTCTAAGCGCATCAGGATGATGAAGGAGAAGGTGAAGAATCAGGAGTGAAGATCTTAAGAACCTGATGGAGCTTTAATCTTTATAGTGTAAACCTTTTAAGTACAATAGTGTTGAACTGCTACTGCACTTTTAAGTATGATGGTGGTGTGCCTGATGAAATTTTGTGCATGCTCATGGATGTTCATTGATGAAAGATAAAATTATTTCTTTTTGTGCTTGCTCATGGATGCTCCTTGGTTGGTGTATATAACAACCTAAATTAACCCCTAAACCAGCCCCTTTCAAAAAAAACTCAGCTTCAGCCAGGTGCTGACGCGTGGATGCCTGTTGGTCCCGGTTAGTGTCACCAACCGGGACTAAAGGCTCCCCTGCCTGGCCTGGCCACAGCGGCCACGTGGAGGCTAAAGGCCGAGGGCATTAGTAACGTCCTTTTAGTCCCGGTTCCAAAACCGGTTGGTCCCGGTTGGTGTAAGAACCGGGACTAAAGGCCGAGGGAATTAGTAACGACCTTTTAGTCCCGGTTCCAAAACCGGGACAGAAGGCCCATACGAACAGGGACAAAAGGCCCTTTTTCTACTAGTGTTTTACAAGATTTACATGAAGAGGGAGAATGCCGGCAGCTCGAATTCTCGACTCGAAAGGGAGCAAATTTGAGAGACCTATTCTACACAGCTCCAAAAGTCATGAAATGTTAGAGAGAATTGTTTTGAAATATATAAAAAAAATGGGCGAAAGAAGTACCGGAAGGGACCCACCAGGAGGTCACAAGCCAGGGGCGCGGCCTACCTCCCTTGGCCGCGCCCTGCAAGCTTGTGGACCCCCTGGCAGGCCTCCGGTGCCCATGTTCTGCTATATGAAGGTTTTTGACCTGGAAAAAAATCATATGAGAGCTCTCGGGATGCGCCGCCGCCATCTCGAGGCGTAACTTCGACAAAACCAATCTAGAGCTCCAGCGGAGCTATTCCGCCGGGGAAACTTCCCTCCCGGAGGGGGGAATCGAAGCCATCATCATCACCAACGATCCTCTCATCGAGAGGGGGTCAATCTTCAGGAACATGTTCATCAACACCATCTCCTCTCCAAACCCTAGGTCATCTCTTGTATCCGATCTTTGTCTCAAAACCTCAGATTGGTACGTGTGGGTTGCTAGTAGTGTTGATTAGTCCTTGTAGTTGATCCTAGTTGGTTTATTTGGTGGAAGATCGTATGTTTAGATCCTTAATGATTATTAATACTCCTACGATTATGAACATGAATATGCTTTGTGAGTAGTTACGTTTGTTCCTGAGTACATGGGATAAGTCTTGTTATAAGCAATCATGTGAATTTGACATTCGTTCGATATTTTGATAAGATATATGTTGTCTCTCCTCTAGTGGTTTCATGTGAACATCGACTACATGACACTTCACCATTATTTGGGCCTAGAGAAAGGCATTGGGAAGTAATAAGTAGATGATGGGTTGCTAGAGTGACAGAAGCTTAAACGCTAGTTTATGCGTTGCTTCATAAGGGGCTGATTTGGATTCATATGTTTGATGCTATGGTTAGATTTATCTTAATTTCTATTTTGTAGTTGCGTATGCTTGTGAGAGAGGTTAATAATAAGTGTGAGGTTTGTCCAAGTAAGGGCAGGACCCAAGCACCAGTCCACCCACATATCAAATTAGCAAAGTAACAAACCTGAATCATATGAGCATGATGAAAACTAGCTTCACATAAATTCCCATGTGTCCTCGGGGGCGCTTTTCTTTTTATAAGAGTTTGTCCAGGCTTGTCCTTTGCTATAAAAAGGATTGGGCCACCTTCCTGCACCTCTGTTACAATTGTTACTTGTCCCCGTTACAAATTACCTTATCACAAAACTATCTGTCACCGATAATTTTAGTGCTTGCAGAGAATACCTTACTGAAAACTGCTTGTCATTTCCTTTTGCTCCTCGTTGGGTTCTACACTCTTACTTATCGAAAGGACTACGATAGATCCTTTGTACTTGTGGGTCATCAGTCACCGAGTTTGCCACTTTGGGTGTTACGGTTGGATTTTGTGTGCTGCCTATATATACCCCTTCACCCACCTCCCATTCGTGGGAGAAGCATTCAGAACACACACTTCATTGCCATATTAATTTTTTGAGAGATAGCCACCTACTTATGTGTTGAGACCAAGATATTCTAGTCCAATCATTTGAAACTTGATCTCTGGCCTCCCCAAGTTGCTTTCCACCAAATCAATCTCTCCTACCCATGCCTATTCTGTGAGAGATTGATTTTGTATTGAGGAGACTATCTTTAGAAGCACAAGAGCAAGGAGTTCATCGTTCTACCACATCTATTACCTTTTGCAGGGTGTTGCCTCCTAGATTTGTTAGGTGTCGCTTGGGATCCTCCTACTTCATGTTATGGAGTTGAACCAAGATGTTTGTATGGGCAAGGAGATCGCCTACTTCGTGAAGATCTACCGTAATTAAGGCTAGACCTTCGTGGGAGGCAGCCGTGGTGGGATAGACAAGGCCCCTTCTTCTTGGAACCTTCGTGGGTGGAGCCCTCCATGGACTCTCGCAGCCGTTACCCTCCATGGGTTGAAGTCTCCACTAACTTGGACATACGATACACTACAACATGACACACCTTTGGTAACACCGTCTTGTGTTACTACAGGCCCAAAAGTGTATTACTAGGTGAGAGAGTAACACATTTTGAAATGTGTTCCATTATCCCGTGTTACTAAGTGATGTCAACTGTTACACATAGTAATTGTTACCATATGTTAAAAATAGTGTTACAATTAAAGTATAGTAACATGCATATTATGTGTTACTAAACACACTCGTAACATATTTTTATAGTTATAGTAACACCCAGAGTAACACATTTGCACAGACGTACAACATTGGTGGTAACATGTTTTTCTAACTCTAGTAACACAAGCGGTACACATCAACTAATAATATAATATCGGCCTATTGTAACACTATGATTTATAGTTGTTAAGTACTGGAGTAACAAAATTTTGTAACTATAGTAACACTATGATATCAATATGGTAACATAATTGGTGTATTTTTTATTATTAATAACAAAATTTAGTACCCCTTTTATGGAATATAAATTTATTTAATAAAATTGATGCAACTGCGCAAGTGGTTGACCATTTTATCATTATGCCAGCAACATAAAAATGGTATAGAAATAGAAGCACAACACACATAGAAATCCCCAATATGAAGGTACTAATTAAGAATATACAAGTGTATGATACATATGTATTACAATAAAGATATCATTCATATCATTTTTAGCATAGAAAACACAACTATGAAGAATATTACACCATAGAATTTGCATCAACTGGACGAAAGAAAAAGAACTTTTGGATTATATTACATTTTTCAATCTATGAATGTAAACTACGACTATTGGTAGATAAAATCTTCAGATTTTATTTGCTTCCGCATCCAAGAATTCAACTATAACTCAATTATCCTTCTCTCGAATCTGTAAACGAAAATTGCACGTTAGATATATGTGTTTAAATGCGCACAAATATGATTTCAGAATGTTGAAGAGAAGATATAACTTACAAAAGCTGAAGGCCATGCAATTAAGTATCCTGAAGAGAACGCTTCACCAATTGTCTTGCAATCAGAAACTTCCCTTACCAACTCCTCATTATCAAGCAAAGGTTGATCTATGCGCACAAGGGAAAATTCAGCACCTAACTCAATACCACACGCCTTAGTTCTTGGATCAGTACTACGAATAGTACCATACGCAACATTCCTCTTGTTGGGATATGTTGAAGTCTTCAAAACTACTTTGGAACCAGCCTATATTATGATCAATATTAGCATCTAATGACAATGATAATATAATTTACATGAACAATGTAAACACTTTTTAATGTCAGCCCAGTTTATTGGGAATAACTAGCATGATGCTCGTGCTTTGCTACGGAGCTATGAAAAAAGAGAAAAGTAACTTGCATGTATTTTTATTATGGAGGAATGCAAAAATTTACGGGGTGAATAGTAACATCCTATTTATCCATAAGAAATCTGCTGCCACAATCTTTTATACGTGTGTCATGCCATATATAGTAGTAAACAAAGAGGGAGGGGCGTTTTGGCTCTTGGTCCAAGTGATCTTGTTCTGCTATCCGCACAGGTTTGCTCTAAGATATGTACCAAAGTGCATTCAATGGTACATACACCAGTTAGAAACCAGTTAGAAAATTAGGAATACATAATGGCAGGTGTACGTACGTACAACAGCAACTGACTGTTACAAACGGGCATGGGATGAGCGCTCGGTGTGCGAGACATGAAGCTGTTGAAGGGCCATATCAAAGTGGCCAATTTAGCTGTGATTCAGGAGCATAGATAACAGTGATGCAGCGTCCGCATAGTCTATAGACTACAGGCAAAATGCTATACGTTGCTTGGTCTAACATTTAGGTACGGCTGATGGCTTGCAGTGTACACTGTACACCTCCGGCTGTTAACTTGGCAGTTAGTTTCTACGTCTGGACCAACGTCCCTAACGTCTACACGAAAATTAAATGTAGTCAGGGGTGGGCCAGACCACTGTTCCAAAATGGGGAGACGCCCATGAATACGATGCTAAATACATGAAAGAGCTCAGATCACGAGAACAAGGGACAATACATATTTCAGGTGCATTTGCACCCTAGAGCCAAAACGAATTTCCCTAAAGATAGATCGCTAAATAAATTGGTAGTTGGAGCACACTTGTACACAAGACTACAGGAAACTCAATTTTTGCATGGCCATGTAACTGTAGGTGATTAATGTGGTCGTACACTACCATACTTGCATATAGGAGATCAAACAAATACATTGGCTTTATAAAAACCGTGTTCCAAACTAAGCCTTACTTGCATATAGCAGATAAAAAAAGTTGTAACAAAATCAAGTTCTCAAGCAGGCATGATAACGTGGTTTGGGTTGGGAATTTGGCTGCATTAAACCATGGCCCCTAGCGGATCTTTACCTTGATGGTAGAAGTATGCCTTTTTCTTGAGCGAGCTAAGTGCGGATGTTCAGTTCTAGTACCCTGCCGGTTCTGTCTTGAAAAAGATTCACCCGTAGGATCCCTCATTTCCCTCACCTACCAAGAGATAATATATTAGATGGAAAGGTATTGATATCTTCAAGCTACAGAAACTTGCAACTTCAAACTCAAAAGCACGCAGAAATAACCTCTAGCACAGAATCAATAACAAGGTCCTGTGGCGATGATGAATTTTGTTGAATTTGTAATTGGTTAACATCATGGTCGCCAGCCTAGTTCCATGATACAACAACGGTAAGCAAGTAACTATCTTATATTCTATCTTTCTAATATTAGTGGGAGTAAGTGCAGGTATAACCTTTTCGTGCGAACAAGATAAATTATTATCCTCATAAATGTGGTGTTGCATAGACGAGCGCGCCTCAACGGGTCCATTGCATTGTATTCTCTATAATTTGAAATATTAATACAAAGGTTTCAATTGACAAGCAATGATATAGCCATGTATTAACATTACCTTTCTTTGACCATGTAGTATTGGTAACCGAGAAATACCATTAGCATTTGATTGGAGGTTTTCCTACAGAACTAACAAATCTGGGTAAACTATTGACAGAAATGCATACAAAAGTTGGGATAAAGAAGTCGTTTACCTCTTCTGCTTCATTATTCACATGGCCTTCTTTGTTTTTCATATGTTCAATAGTTTGGTCTTGCCTTTTAATATGTTCCTTCATCTTTGCTAGTTCCTCCCAAACATCATGTTCAACTTCATATGGTGATCCATCAGTTGTAGTCATATTGATGTTCTTTAGATACCGTGGTGTCCAACCATATACTTACTTAGGAGTTGGAAGCAAACCCATGTCATGCACTTGCCCAATCTTTTCTTTCCCTAATACTTCCTGCAGGGCATCACCTTTCGATGCAACTCTTCCATTAAATTTTTTTGCCAACTCTGGTCGCTCAGTTATTAGATTCTTCAATCGATCCTATAAGACAAGAATCATTCATATACTGCTTGTTAGGTTGAACTGTAAGTTGATTTCAAGAGCAATTAGATAATTTCTATATTAAATCTGTACCAGACGCTCATTTCTATCTATATTTTCAGCATTAGCATCATCCTTCTTCTTGTGAGTTGCTAAATAAACCTGTGATCTGTGTGGTCGTTTCTTTTCAGGATCAGCTTACCTCTACAAAACAGAAAGAACACCCATATGACAAAAGAGACAGAGAAAAATAATTCAACAATGAAGATTACTCACCATGTCTTCACTCCAACAAGCAAAACTCTTTGTGCCAGCATTATGTGAATTCTTCACGAGGGAACGACTAATTATGATCTTCTCAGCAAGGGCCTATTACAATGCAATCATATCATAAGTGCAACTTATAAGATCAGCCCAAGAACTCACATTTAAATTTCAAAACAGGAAAGTACAGTATCACATTCATTACCCTTCCTTTTTTCGACTTCCAAAATTTAACAAGCCCACGCCATTGATCGACGTCCACATCTTGTGGACAGAGCTTATACAAAGCCTTACGCTTGATGTTTGGATCTTTTTCAATGACGGGTTTGAAGAAAGCATCTTACAAAGTAGACTTATATTTCCTGCAGTCTCTTCCAATCGATTTGAGTATCCATTTTTCACATGACCTAGGATATACAAACTTTGTCTGAAAGTACAAAATAAAGAATGAATGTAAATAGACATGTAGACCACATTACAACTAAAGTGGACAAATTAGATATAAATAGAAGGACAAAAAATAGCATATTTGTTTCCTTGTCAATTGTGAAGTACCTGTACACACTGAAGTATTGTTTCCTCACCACTATTCTTTTTGACATCACGCCAATCATTTATGTTTAGTGGGCAAAATCCTCCATTTCTAGTTATCGTGCCTAGAAACTTCCCCAAGATTGCACCTTCATCTCCTATAGGCTGGCTATTTTCATTGCATTTTACAACTATTCTTTGCCCCTTTGGCATGTTCCAGACAATTGGCAAGCTTGTTCTCTTGCGCTTGCGTACTTCCTTGTCTACTACAAGATTAATGAAGAAAAGTAGTAATTAACTGACGCCCTCCATTTATCGATACTCACCATATACAAGTTCATTAATAGAAGTAAAATATGTAATACGTAGTTACCTCGATTGTGATATTGACCCTATTCATTGTGCAATGCTTCTGATCATGACCTGGTGCAAATTGCTCACAATTGTTGCAGTCCCCATCGTCATCATCACACTGGTCAGTAACCTGAATTACATTCAACCTTTTTGACCTACGCAACGGTCCTTCAGAACAACCATTCAACTTTTATTCCAAAAATTATAACAGTCAATACAGATATGTAATAAATATGGTTCAAGAGGAATACTTTGCGGCCTTTTCATAGTAAGTTGCCCTGCCCCTTTCCCTTCAGCATAGACACCAGCTTCCTGTAAGAGAACACTCTCATTCGGATGGTCAGATGGAGCAATATCAACTTGCTTGCTAGGTGGAGCAACATCATCACCAGCCTTCTCCTTAGACACATACAGATGGACATCTTTCACAATCTCAGGGTCAGACAACATCTTCATTACATGACCTTGACCATACATGTGAACAAAGTAGGGGCTGCCTAGTCGGGTTTTTTTCACATAATACAGAAAATCAATTTCCTGAAAGCCAACTTCCTCGATCATCAAGATTAAGTCATAATACGAGACATCACACCTCATCATGGATCTTTGTAAAATTTTGGTTTCCTGATTTGCATCTTCATAGTGCAGGTATATGGCCAACATGTCCCTCGCCATCCTAGATATATATTAACATGTCAATCAAAGGAACTCAAAAAAACTTGCATCGGTACAACCAGAAATAATTAGTACAGGAAAAATAACAATTCTCCAAAAGAAACATAATTACTCCAAAAAGGTGTCGATGTTCTCACTTCAGCAAAGAAATCAGTAGTTGCCATACCAACATAATTCTAGGTTGCTTCCAGTAATTAAGGAGCTGGTGAAATTACTTCCGAAAAGGTCTTATGAAATCTCTCTTTGCAACCCAGACGTTGTAACATTTAACCATATTATTTACTTAATGTTGAACCTATTTTATCCATGATATTGCTACATTAGGCGTATGCGCGTCTACAATGAATCAACCTGATTGATGGATTATGCATTGGCACATCGAAAACTGACACACAACCATCTATAGTATGGGCTAATCATGCATTTAGCTGCGGCCATCAGCCATCTACAGTACACGATGTGCTACGAATTGATGAGGGCGAATGGCAGGAGTTGACCATTTGACCCTGCACATCTCTCTCTGCCTCAGCCCTGCATCGGTACAGTGGTGTTTCACCTAGCATGCATGTGAGAGAATTCATAGCAGCCAGATTAGGGAAGCGGTGGGCGTTTAGATCCATACCAGCCTTGAGATCGTACACCTTCAGGATGTACGTGATGGAGCTGAAGAACGACGAATTCGTCGCTGCAAGGATCCAAACAGTGCCGAGGCAGATCAGGAAGCGGTGCTGAGGCAGGACGGTGCCGATGCAGATCGAGGAAGCGGTCTTGAGGCAGGACGAGGAACCGGCAGATCGATACTGAGATTGAGGTGTGGTGGGAGGGGGTTGCAGATGGCGGCCGCCCTGATTGCTGAAAGGGCGGCGTGCTGGGCGTGGATGGGAGTGCGGCGAGGTAGCCGCCGAACGGTGGGCGGCTGGGCTGGACGTGGATAGGTTTGAGACCCAATTTATTTAGATTTTTTAGTTAATTGGAGGGAATAGTAAGCGCTGAAGTTATAGATTTTGCGAGAACCGGAGGGAAATTTGTGTCTACCTTTTTTTATTAATTCAAACGGGAGGGAAATTGTTTCAGAAAAATCGGACATTGCTACGTATATTAATTTGTTTGGCATGGATATTTTCCAAACAATGTTTTGGCATGAAAAATAGAGTATATTTTATTTATTTCTAAATTAAATGTATCTAGCACTAAATACGTCTAGATACATCCATTTCTACGACAAGTAATATAGACCGGAGGGCGTAAAAAAATATACAACAAAAGAGAATATATGCAATTGCATTTAGCATTAATTTATTGATGTGTCTCTAGGAGAATAAGGACGCTCTTAGACGTCTCATATCCGTGTAGACATGCTTTGTAATGACGCTCTTAAAACGTCTCATTTTCGAGGCAACCTTTTCTCGATCTCTTGTTCCATCCCGCCTCACGCCTAATGCCAGGAGAAGGAGAGTGAGGTCTCGCGCGGCCTGCCAAATGTCACCGCTGAGGTGTTTGGTGTGTGGCATGCCAATTTTTTCTTTTGAATATTTTTAGAGGCAATTTTCTTTTAAAAAAATTCATGACTTTCTAGTTCACCCTCGACCGATCACAAAAATCGAACCCAGTTGGTATTGGCTCGTTGGCCATGCGGCGACTCAAGGTCAGTGGTGTGATTCCTAGTTTCACATCATTTTTTTAATTCATTGAAGAAACAAATTTTTTAATAACTTACCATTTTTTCGTTGGAAGACCGACACACCTTAAAAACCCGGACGAGGCCTTGGTTCCTTCTTTTTCCAGTGAAACCGTCGGTCCGGTTCTTAAAACGATATCCAAATTTAAGCTCTCATGTGTTGTTGGTCTTCCACTCCCTTGTGAGTATTGACATCAAATACTGAATTTCATATGATCATTTCAAAGTATGCATTTCACATTTATGGTCACCGAGTCATCCTAAAATTCACATAAAAATATGGTCAATACACTACAACCATACCAAAAATAGTTTGGTATTTACCAACCAAACTATATTGTTTTTTCATACCATATTACCAAAGAATGCGAACACTATTTCCCAAGATAATAACATATTTATAAAAAATTATATTGACACATGCGCCCTATATGTCAAAGGTATTTGTGATCTATGTATGCAGTTGATTTTTGGTTTTTCTAGTCCCCATATAAATAATAGAACATGTAACAATATGTATCAGCCATGCTTATGTGATACTAACACGTAACACATTTGAGTAACACATATTTATATGTTACCATATCAAAATCTATGTAACACATTCGACCAACATATATTTATATGTTACAGTTGTAATATTGATGTAACACATTTTGAGGTCTTATATAGTCTGTGTTACTGCCTGTCGTTGGACACAAAATGATGTGTTACAACAATTTCACTTGTAACACATTTTTTAATCTGTTACATGATTGTGTTACTTAAAGGCTGTTTTCTTGTAGTGATAGTGCCACCTACCGAAACCATGCCAAAAATCATCGTATCAACCTCATGTGTTTGATCTCCCTACCTTACTCCTTTACTTTACACTTGCATGTTTTACTTTCCACTCCTACACTCTTAGAACTGCATGTGTAGGGTGTACTTGACTTGCTTTAACTGCCAAAACTGCCCTCAACTAAGATTGGGAAAAGACTAAGTTTTTATCTTGTGAAGTAGTCTAATCACCCCCCTCTAGACATACTTTCGATCCTACACATTGTCACCACGGGTATCCACATGCAATACATCCAACAAGTGTTCTCAAACCCAATATTCAATACATGATAATGGGATCCCAAAGGGAAAGATTCAATTCATCACAACAAGATAGCAAGGGAAGATCACCATATGATCCGACTATATTAGTAAAGCTTGTGATACATCAAGATTATGACATCTCAAGAACACGAGAGAGAGTGAGAGAGAGAGAGAGCGAAAGAGAAAGAGATTGAACACACAGTTACTGGTATATACCCTCAGCTCCGAGGGTGAACTACACTCTCCTCGTCATGGCCTCCGCCGGGATGATGAAGATGGCCACTTCGGGAGGGTACTAGAAAGGCTCCAGATGGGGTTTTCATCAATATAGAGAGTTGCAGCAGTGGAGCAGAAGTTCTTTGTTTATTTCTAAGGGTTTTTGTATATATATATACGATTTTCGGCATTAGAATCACGCTAAACGAAGAAATGTGCGTCCCACAAGCCATCAGTGCGCGCCAAGCGGGGTGGGACCGCCCTGTTGGCCTGTGTCCTATAGGTGGATCCCCTATGATGATTCTTCTCTCTAATATTGTTCATATGTTCCAGGAAAATCATCAAAAAGATTCGGGCGATTCAAATAACTTCCATTTTCTGCACAAAAAACAACACCAGGTTTTTCTGCTGAAAATAACGTTAGTCGGGGTTAGTTGTAAATAGATCACAAAAATTGCATCAAAGCCATATAATAATATTGTAAACATAGGTGAATATGGCATGAATACTTCATAAATTATCGATACGTTGGAGACGCATCAAGTATCTCCGCAGGTGCTCTCACACATCCGTAGGTACTTGTTACACGAATAGGATGCCATGCCACATGCAAGCATCGGGAGTGCGACCGTGAACTTCTGGTAACCAGAAAGCCTATAGTTTCCGCGCGTCCTACTTCAGAATGAATTATTCATTGTATGATCGGAAGCCATGGTACAAACGATCCAAGAAAGTCATGTGCACCCAAAAAAGTCAACAAAAATGGTCAATGAATAGTGCATTGAGGGAAAAGTAGTCGAGCATCAGTGTCAAATGCATGCGCGCCCTGTTGTGGTTGAGCACTCGATGACCCTTGATAGAGCCCTTGAAATTGAGAACATCCTCCTCCACACGCTCCATGTGTTCAAGGACCACCTACATCATCACCGTGTCATCCGAGTAGTCCTCCTCGTCTGATGAACCACCACACGACTCAACACAATGCTCAAATATCTATTCTAAATCGGAATCCGTTGCTTGAAAGAGGGAGGGATAATTTTTTCAGCTTCGAGTTTTGATCAAACAATTTTCGTGCATGGTGAGAATAACAATTGAGGATAGTACCAGGCGGGCCGGTCCGAGGATCGGAGCTGAACGGGGACGAAGGAGATGCGGTCGGGAGCCTTGATGGAGCACCGAAGGTTGACGAAGACGAAAAATTCTGGTAGGGATGTGGCGTGGTGATGGGGTGGTTGACCGGTGGCGAAGGCAAGAGAGAAATAATGAAGGAGAAAAAAGACAAGGATGGAGTCGCGGGGGTCCGGGAAGGGATTTGGGTGGGTTAGGGGTGGCGGATAGTGACGTTTCTCGTGTGGGGACTCCCAAAAACCTCCCTCACTTATGTCTCCGTTTTGTGGGAGAAATCGCGTACGGACCGCCCCGTAGACCGATACATGACCGTGTTGGATGGCTTCAGCGATTCGGACGGATGCGGGGGGTTACGGTCCACCTTAGAGATGCCCTCACAAGGGATGCATGCAGTTTTTTTCTTTCATTTAATGTGCCATTGTAGGCCGATACACAAAGTTCCATCTTTACTCTATGTCATTCCTTCTCACTTCTCTAGTTAGGACTTTTCTTACATGGAACAAGCTACAACCAGCTAACTAGGACAATAATTATTTTCTACCAAATATTGCCTCACGCGATTTTGGGTGAGAGACTGTTTTGGCGTTTCGTTCAAAATTTGGAAGCAGAAAGACGAAAACGTTCACATCTTTCGTTCTTCCAGAGTAACAAAGTAAGAAATCCTCAATTAAAGTGGACTGTCATAAGTCAAACCTCATTAAATTTCATCTATTCTATATAAAAATATATCAACATCAAATTTACTTCACTATATTCACAATGAAATGAGTTTTCTTATTAAATATAGTATTTGGTATCATTTCTAGACTTGGTCAAACTATAAAAAGTTGACACACAAAAATAATATAACTTCAATTATTTTGGAATGGAGAAGTTAATTAGAATCCATTTGGTATCCTAATATGAATATATATTAATATGTTGAAAAGAACCTCAAAGATTGATGCCCATTTTAGATATGATTTACAAATGGCACTATCTTGAATTCAAAAAGTTGAATGCACTTGATGTTGAATTTGACTCTTTGAAAGCACTTTATGTTGAATTCAAATGTATGTTGGTTCCTAGCTAGGTATTTGGAATGTATATCGTGTATGTTTTCTATGTATAATGTGCTTGACACATGCAACATAAATCGACTTAAATTTATTTATGAATTGCAAAAGGCATGCAGGTGTTGTTTAAATTTCAAATACCGACTATGTTTCAATAATATCATATAATACCATCCGCATGCTCAAATTTGATTTAATATGCTTGGTTGATAGACAAATGTCTGTTCATACATGAATTGTGAATGCCATGATACCATCCAAATTCGAATCCACTTTATAATCAATTTATGATGTAGAACGATCTTCTATGCATAGTTCCACCCATCGGCCTCTCTTCACATATTTTACTCTTGCACGTACGCGCATACACTATCCATCGACCTTCTCTATACATAGACTAGTTATCTTAGGCTTATACGATCATCGGGTCTGGTTATAGCAGACCCATGGGCACATAATTGTACTGATGACTATAGTGACACAGGGTTCAAGTACAAAATTGTGCACATGCCCTACCCATCACAAACGATCTATGTTACGGACTCGACAATGATCATACACATTATTGCACACAATTAGTTTCTTCAATTGTGTGACCTGTGGAGCGCACAATTCACAACGAACAGTCTCATGTGGTGTCGACAATTATCGCACATGACTATTCATCATTACCGTTTGTGAAACTTTGCCCTCATCACACACGAGTAAACTTATTGTTCAATGTGTGCAATGCTTTAAGTCATTGCACACACTTCATTTTTTCAAACCGTTTGGCCAATAAACACCCATAATAATGGGCACTTCTTCGATCCGATGCTTGGCCAAATGAGCCAAGGGAAGCTTGCACGGGAACCTACGCGGTTGCGCGAATGAATCTTCGCGACTGCGCGGGAACAAGCTCACCAATGATACGTTAGTGCCTCTTCGAGCAGGTGCGTGGGAGTGTGCTGCTCAAGCTTGCATTGCAATCCTCCGCCAGGAATGTGGGGACAAGACATCTAGGTCGTCTAGCCTCCATTTAATCCATGCGCCATTTAACCTCTTTTGTCTCTTCAAACTTTCCAAATAATGCAAAAACCACACCCACGGTGACAAATATAGAGAGGATATCTTGTGTGGCTCCATTGTTGGCGCTCCTAGCGGCTGCCGACGACCAGGGACAATTCACCATTCATGTCGTAGTGGACACCCACCGAGGGTTCTTGGATCTCTTGTGTGGTGTACACCAACGAATTGATCTTGGTGAACTCCATCCACACCATGGAGAAGTGGCTTGCTTAGGACAAGTACAAAGTGGTTGGCTTCAACCTAGAGTAAACCTGTGGTCGTGTCGGCTATCATCAAAAGGTTGCAGTCACCCAGCTTTGCATGCGCCATCACATCCTCATCTACCACTACTGTGTGGCCACAAGGCCTTGCGAGCGTTTTTCCAGGTTTGTCAACAACGCACACTACATCTTTGCTACGTTGGACACCACCAACGATCTAAAGGTGCTCAAGACCTTAGGATTCGGCTGCCAGAAACTTGTTAACATCCAATCCTATTAAAGGGTCTGGCGCCACGAGAAGAAGAAGCAGAAGGACTCCCTGGTTGACCTTGCCATAGATCTCATCGAACCCTACTATAGAGATACGAAGGATGCCTGCAAGAAGAAAAAGGTTATCTGGCACCACGACTAGGTCCATACACTGGATAAATACCATCTCAAGTATGTGACCAAGGACGTGTACATAAGCTATGAGTTGGGTAGACAAATCGTTGACTTGAGGAAGTACCGATTTCGGTTGACCGACACCCCTCGTCACAAGAAGTAGAGGATTTGATGACCATTGCTACTAGTTTAGTATGTATGTACTTCTTAGTTGAGGTGTGCAAATGTTATATGTACTTGGTTATGTAATTAGATGTTTATTTTGGTTATGCAATCATATTTTGGTTATGTAATTATATTTGTTAGAGCATGTACATGTATTTTTTAAAAATAATTAAACTCTCATGCTTTACTTATACCTATTTAGAGAGTCAACACGAATTGGTCATTCACATGGTTAGTCATAAAATCCTACATAAAACTTGTAGATCACTGATTATCATATGTTTTATTCCTTGCAATAGTTTTACGTTATTAAGTTGGTAATATGTGGAGGTACTAGTGTATGATTATGGTTTATTAAGAATATTGGTTTTAATGTTTGTGATTGTCACATCCCTAATCTTTCCATTTGCTTTGTGCTAACATGAGTGTTGCATCATGTTATATTCTATTTAATTCTAAATGGGGATGATCAAACCCTAGCACCAAATAAAATTAAAATTGGTTCAACCAAAATTATTGTCAATGAACCCAAAATGGTCTTCAAAATGTTCACCCTATCTGATAAATATTGGAAACAACATAACAGGGGTGGTCCACTTTTTATCAACCTTTTCCGGAATTTTAAATAAACCAACAAAGTTGCTAAAAATGACAAATAAGAGTTTATAATTATTTTAGTTGATTCAAAAATGCTTAAACTTTTTATGGGACTTTGGAATATTCGGTGTATATCCTATAAATTATTTAAGGTTTTTTGGATTTATGATTTTCCCCCAAAAAAATAAAACAAAGGGAATTTATTAGAAAACAGAAGCAAAATAGAAAAAAATGAAAGGTAAGAAACTTACCTGGCGGCCCACTCGAGCCCAGCCCACCAGGAGAGCCTTGGTGCGCCGACGAGGCTAGCTCCTCCCTGCCTACTTGGCTAGCCCGTGACGCTCCTATACGATGCCACGCACCCCCCCCCCCGATCTCTCTCTCACTCTCCCCATGCTCATCCCCCTCCTCTGCTCTATTCCTCGCAGCCACCCGAGCGGAGATCATCACCGCCGTCACCGTTAGTCACGGCCACCAAGCCCTTCTCACCCAGGGAGCGTGTCCGCTAACTCAACCATCGATCAAATCATCCCCTAGGTGAAGGAATCGAGCCCGAACGAAGGGCAGCATCACCATCGACGTCGTCTTCCTCGCCTCGGCCGCTAGACTTTGCTATTAAATTTGTCATCCACGGCACCTCTCCGAGCTAAATGACCACCCCCTCGACACAACTGTGAGCTATTCTTGCTCCTACCTTACCCTCGTTGCTCCTAGGGACCCCTACGTAGCTGCCGCCGGAACCCGAACTCTGGCCGCCGCGTTTGTCGTCGCCGACGTCGTTTTTGACCACCCCTTGCCGTTCTATGACCATAGTTGGATGCGACCGAGCACCAGCTCCCCAACAGCACCAACTGCGCCCGAAACAGATGCCCGTAGCGATTTTCCAACGAGGTGCAGTGCACGCTACCACTGATTTGGTCGTCGCCGGTGCGCCACCATGTTTGAACGCCGGTGGGTCACTGCCATGTGGGTCCTGCCTGTCATGTAATTAGGTTAACCCTAATTACCAATTATCTAATCATGTGTGCGAGTGATGTGTGGACTCCGCGGGCTAATAAAGCCCGAGTTAAAAATGATACTTGTTAATTATAGCTAAGCCACTGACGTGTGTACCCCACACATCAGGCTTGACCTGACTTGGCGTTCTTGACTTGCTGACGCACACGTGATGCAGTGCTGATGCATTGATGATTTTCTGGTATTTAAAATATCCAAGAAATTCCAGAAAATAACTAAAACTTCTAAAAATCATCGAAATTCAACCATAACTCGAATGAAAAAAAATATAAGAAAAATCATTAGAAAAATGCAAGGAATCTGTTTATGGTATTTTCATGCATGTTAGAGCAACTTATGTCCTCTCTTTTTGAACAAATCAAATAAATGATATTTAAATAACCACATATGAAGTTTGAATTTGAACCTTTGTTTCAAACCAACTTCATTTAATCTTGTTGCTAGATGCATTAGATCAATCAACACCATATTTCCATGTCATGAACATGCATCATAGTGATGCATTTCCGTTAAATAAATGTTGTTCTTTTTCTATTTGCCGATGGTGTTCCCTCTTAGTAGACGATGGTTCCGACGTTGTGATCGTTGACACTAATGAAGACCCATGGTTATCTTCAGAACTGTCAGGTAAGCAACCTCCCTTGAGCATTCCAATACCATCCCACTCTCTCGCTCCTGCTCTCTTTTTGATGCATTAAGACAACAACGATTCAATTGTTACTTGTTCTCGGTAGTTGATCCCATTCCTTTGCATAACCTGTCCTTGTCACAGTAAATAGTTAAAACCACTTAGCATGAGTAGCAACTGCCTGAGCCTTGTTGTGCTTACTCATCCAAGCTTTCTTACTGTGCCTTCTATGCTTAGAGTCGTGTTGGGTTTGATCCATTTGGGCGATGAATCAGAATGGCTGTGAACAAGTCCTGCTATGTGAGAGATAATTATGTGAATCCGATGCGGTAAAGGTAGCGATGAGAGGCCATGTAGGAGTATATGGTGGGTTGTCTCATTGGTACCGTCCTTAAGAACTGAGTTCTGTGTATGTTATTCAAGACAAGATACTACCGCACATTGGGATCCTTAATTGACTCCCTCAACTTATTAATCGCCTTGATCTCTGTCCAGGAGTTGCAACTAGTTTCTCGTGTTTGTAGGATGTGGGCGTCCGTGCATAGCGCTGACCGGAGGGGTAGGCTACGACACGGTAGATACAATAGTGGTCGGGTATACCAAGCGTAGAACCATCCGTCGAGGTGGACTGGGAACCTTGTACACATCGTTTGGGGTCGTAATGGATACTTTGGCCAGACTACCTTACGGGTCCAGTCTCAAATAGGCGATAAACCTAGACTAGAGTCATGTGTGGTTAGTCAGGTTGTGGTCGACGCCCACGCCAGTGCTTCCGCTTGAAGGTTGCCGAAATGCATGACGTGCATATGGTGGTAAGTGGTGAGAGCGTGTGTGAAGAAGTATACCCCTGCAGAGTGAATTAATGTGTTCGAATAGCCACGTCTTTGGATATGGACTACTGGGAAACTTATGTGGTACATAGACAACTTGAAATGGATACTCTAAAATACGCAAGATAAGTGTGAGTGCTATGGATGGCCTTCTTGTAGGGATACGAGAATGGATCCATAGTGGTGTACTTTATTTGGTGAATATGTGGACTCTGTGTGCTATCCCACCTCAAATGAAGTACTCGTAGTCGTAGTACATGTTAGCCAAGAGTCAAAGCTAACTTGCTGCAATTAAACTCCACAACCCCTTTGTTGACAATGATGCATATGTATATAGTTCTGATGTAAGTCTTGCTGAGTACCTCTGTACTCACGGTTGCTTAATTTATGTTTTGTAGAGGAGACATTAGTCTCACTATTGGTTATACACGATGTGTTCGATGTTAACCGGTATAGCTTGGGAATCCCATATAGAGGTCTCACTCCTTTTGTAGGGTCGTTGTAGCTTTTCAGGCTCTTCCAACCATTTTTCGTAGATGTCTGTACCCAGACATGTAACTTCCGCTTGTTGATTGTATGCTCTGAAAGTTGGGTCATGTGACCCCCTGCTTCTAAGATTATACCATGTTGGCTCTTCGGAGCCTTCTAAACAAATGTTGTGATGTTGTGATGCCATTGTTGTATCTATGCATATCGGGCATGCGTGTGTGCATGTGATGTGCAACGATATGTATGATTCCACACCTAGTTGTGTGCGTTTAGTAGTACTCTTTACCGAGAAATGCCCCTTTGTGCTTCCTCTGAGCCTTGGTAGCTTGTTACTGCTCCGGACACATTGGTTGACCGACATGTATCCTTCTTTGCTGCTGTGTCTGTCCCTTCGGGGAAATGTCACCTAGTGTAATGGAGTCCATGTGGCTTTCTATGACTCGTCTACACTCGCTGTTGACCGACACCTGCTTTGTTGGGTTATGTATGTATGTCCCTATACGGATGTGCCTCTTGTGTTTATAACTAGTCATGTTGACCCGGGTTCTCTCACATATGATTGCTAGCGGCATATTCATATACGTGATCTAAAAGACGCAAACGGTCCCGACCAAGGTAAGGTGGAAGCCATGAAGTCATTCACGCACGTGCGAAGTATTCTATGGTTTGGTAAATTGATCATCTCTATTCCATATGTATCCCTAGGACACCAAGCCATTGATTGACTTGTCAAGAAAAGGGAGTCTGTAAGTGCTAATCCTAAGCTATGTACAAGACTTTATTATACTTTAATGATGGTTCCAAATGAGAACTCAGTAGTGTTTTGTTGTAAGATTCCATATGAACACAATTGTCTTAGACAGTTTGTTCACATGTGTCTTGCCATCCAGCTCATGTTTTGGACTTGACTTCCGTAGTTCATCTCCTGAGAATCTCGCAACGTTATCTCATCGAATTGTGTTGTAAGCCTATCACTTTCTGACATGTTGAGTCTGAAAGCATCCTGTCACCAACTAGATCTGAATTTTAGGCGGACATGATGGTTGGAACATTTCCCAAGAATTATAAGATTGGTCTCTCTGTAACCCGGTAAGGTGATGTCATGGCTAAAACACCTAGTCGGAGGAACTATTATTGTAGTGTCTTGTCTCAGCAACATTAGCAACTTCCCCATGAGGATTCTTTACAATTTATTCTAGAAGTTGTTCCTCATGGACCCCTTTTAGACCCTGAAGTCCGACCTATTACTTGATGTTCTAGATGCCAAGTATTATCTATATTTTGGTTATGCTAGTACATCAAGGAGAACATTAGAAGCGGAGAGCTAAACGTCTCTCGGTCGATCGTCCGAATTTCGATCCCTTGGCATCGCTAAGGTGAAATCCGAGAAAGTGTTGTCCTCCTTTCCATCTGCATCCTCCATCATTATTCATCATGGTAGTATGATGTGTCACCAAGATATTGGCATGGATGTTGGTAAAACCTTGATGAATATGGAATTTCTCAAGTTCTTGAGAGCATGCTCAGACACTGGGTTATATCCTCGTATCAATTGGCATGTGCCTTCCATTGACCGAGTTATTCTATAACTCTAGTTTCCTCCCAAACTGAGTATGCTATTCCTTAGAACTCCTTCAAACAACCGTTTGCGGATTGCCTTGGGATGGTATAAAGTGTTTCAATAATCTATGTATCAAAAGTAATTCTTTTTTCCACTCAAGGGAATAACTCTACTAGTCACCTTCCTAAGGTGCCCCGTTACGGTATGAAGGGCAACTTAATTCCTCGCTACTTCGAAACCTCACCACCTTCTACTTTCAACGTGGAATTGTTGCCTACCAATTGAACCTTCTTCATCTGCCTCGTTCCATTCCCCTAAAATGTGTTTTGTGTCTCAGCTCAAAACATGTTCCTATGTCTTGTTCTAAGAGTTGATCGATCTCGAAGAAGATTGATTTTTGTAGGGGTTTCCTATTCCTTTTTGTCGTCATGTTTAGATGAAGATATTGAGAGGAAAGATGTCAAGGTCAATATGAAGCAGTGGGCAACATCTTCTCGAGGGCAAACTGATAGTGAAGATTGCGATAGTTAGTGCCCCCTCTTCCTCTTACCCTACACTAGAATCTCAGGACGAGATTCTTGTTTAGTGGAGGTGAGTTGTCACATCCTTAATATTTCCATTTTCTTTGTTCTAGAATTAGTGTTGCATCATGTTATATTCAGTTTAATTTGAAATGGGGTTGATCAAACCCTAGCACCAAATAAAATTCAAATAGGTTCAACCAAACTTATTGTCAATGAGCCCAAAATGGTCTTCAAACATTTCCACCCTGTCTGATAAATGTTGGAAACAACATAACAAGGGTGATCAACTTTTTATCAACCATTTTTGGAATTTTAAATAAACCAACAAAGTTGCTGAAAATGACAAATAACAGTTTATAAATATTTTAGTTGATTCAAAAATGCTGAAACTTTTGATGGGACTTTGCAATACTCAGTGTATATCCTATAAATTATTTCAGAGTTTTTGGATTTATATTTTTTGCCCGAACAAAATCAAACATAGGGAATTTATAAGAAAACAGAAGCAAAATAGAAAAAATGAAAGGTAAGAAACTTACGTGGCGGCCCAATGGAGCCCATCCCACGAGGAAAGCCGTGGTCCGCTTCCACCTCTGCCTACTAGCAGAGGCATGTCGCCCGCGTGCGCGCTGACAAGGCCAGCTCCTCCCTGCCTGCGTGGCTAGCCCGTGACGCTCCTATATGATGCCACGCACCCTCCTGATCTCTCTCACTCTCCCCGTGCTGATCCCCCCTCTGCTCTATTCCCCGCAGCCACCCGACCGGAGCTCGTCGCCGCCGTCGCTGTTAGTAGTGGCCACCAAGACCTTCTCGCCCAGGGAGCATGTCCCCTAGCTCAACCATCAACCAAATCATCCCCTTGGTGAAGGAATCGAGCCTGGACGACCGGAAGTATCACCATCGACGTCGTCTTCCTCGCCTTGACCGTCGGACTTTGTTGTTATATTTGTTGTCCACAACGCCTTCCCGAGCTTGATGACCACCCCCTCAACACCACTGTGAGCTACTCTTGTTCCTACCTTAACCTCGTTGCTCCGAGCGCCCCCTACGTAGCTGCCGTCGGAACCCGAACTTCGTACGCCGCGTTTGTCATCGCCGACAATGGTGTTGGTCTGTGACTATGTTCCTTCTACACGCTTGAGCCAACACCACTTGAGTGCAACGGATAGTGGAAGTCACTTTGCAAGCTATGGTTGACGGGCTATTTGGTGAGAATATATAACCGTAGTTCTGGTGAATACACTTAGTAAGATGGTTTCTGAAGCTTGTAGTGTTGCTCTACGCATTTTCAATTGATTTTCGTCAGGGATGGCAAACCTAAGCCCAATAATAGTAAACATTTGCTTGACAAAAAAGCAAAAAATATTCTGACATATATTCATAAAATTCAAGTTGTGTGATCTTTTCTAAGTGACACCAATATGGTTAAAAATATGGTTCTTGTGTCACTTTGCAAAATACATCCATTCCTTCATTTTGTTAGTTCAGGTCATGTTAGATGACCTGGTAACACATCCATCGCGTCTGATTTTTTATATTTCTATGAAATTACTCTTGCAACTTGAGGTTCTCCCTACAACGGATAGAAGAGGAATTTTCAAAAGGTTGAACTATTCTTACGATCTAACCACTTCCCAAAAGTTTTGTAGCGTAGTGACATAGTGCTATCTTGAGATTAAAGTACAATCTTGATAAGTTTGTTAGACATGAGTTGAGCATTTCTAGTTACTAGCATTATATAGTCCAAACTTGTACTGGCATAGTGTTGTGGTAGTTTTGCTTGTTCATATATAAACCAAACTTGCGGTAATGTATCCCCCTCCTTTTATTATTGTTATTTTGTCAAAGTATTGAAATGCATAGAGCAGTTCCCCTCCTTTTCAGTAGCACAATATCTACTTGACTAGCTTCTTATGCTTGTTGGAGGTGGTGCACCTATTTTATGGTTTTTCTAGTTTATTCTACTATGGAATGTGAGCTATGTATGTAGTAGGCCAAGTGATTTGCACGTGAATAATAGGATAGTATGATACTCCCTCTATCCCAAAATAAGTGTATCAACTTTAAGATTTTGGGGCGGAGGGAGTAATAATTTATAATTATGAGTTAATTAGTAATAAGAGTGCTAGTTAAAATTATTACTAATGGTTCTCTTTTTTGTTTAGTTATTTATTTCTATTTTAATATTGCTTATTGGCAGATGAGAAAAATAAGCATGGTTGATTAGAAAAGAAGATCATTGGTATTGCACATGAAGATTGATGTAAAAGATCCTTTGCAAGAGACTCAACTTGGCCGTTCTATTTATCTTATAAAAATAATTTTCGGGACTAAAATAAAACCATGACAATTATGATCGATCGGGGAGTAGTAGTTTATTTCAAAGTTCCATTGAATTCTGAGTTTGTATGTGTGCCTTAATATACATTTGAAAATGTAAAAGGCCTTTAAAGTGGCTTCAAATTCTAGTTAAAGGATGTCTTTGCATTAGATGCAAGAAAAAAATATTTTTTACATTATGTGCTTGTTTGATGAATTTGAAGATGTGCTAGTGAAGCACAAATAGTGTGTGAAAGCCCTTGGTTGTGTTCTGTACGTGTAATGCTCCAGCGCGCGCATGTGCACATGATGTATTCAGATTACTGTGCCAAACCAAACAGTATTAAGGCATCTATTTCCTTTACATGTCCGAACCAAACAAAATAGGATTTGTGCACTCCGGAGCTATTACGTTGTGTAATATTCATGCCATATTTAAACTTTTGTTCAAGATTATGTTAGATAGCATTCCACATTAAAAATTATCTTTTTATCATTTACCTACTTGAGGACGAGCAGAAATTAATCTTGAGGATGCTGATACGTCTCCTTCGTAACTGTAATTTTTGAATGTTTCATGCCATGATTTTACAATTTATATACTTTTGGCAACAATTTATATAATTTTCTTGGACTAACATATTGATCCTATGCCCACTGCCAGATCCTCATGTTTTTCCATGCTTTGCAGAAAATCCAAAGGAGTCCAAACATGATAAAATTTTATAAAAAATTATTTTGAAATATATATGATTTTTGGAAAGCGGAATCAATGCAAGATGATGCCCCACGTGGTCACAAAGCAACCCGACATGCCCATGGGGTATGGGCACCGTGTTGCCTTGGGACTCCCTCTTAAGTCGGTTGGGGCCCTTATTTTGCCAAAGAAAGATAATTTCCCGGGAAAAATCCCCTCAAAATTTCAGCCCTATTAGAGTTGCAGATCTTGTGATATTTAGAAATGGTGAAATGGTAGAAAACAGAACATGGAAACAGAAGAGAAACATAGAGAGAGATCCAATCTCCGAGTGGCTCCTACCCTTCAGGATCCATGGCAGCCACAGACGAGAGGGGAAACTATCCTTGCATTGATGGGGAGCCCAAGGAATAATAAGAAGGAGGGGACTCTCTCCCCCTCTCTCTCGGTGGCGCTGGAACGTCGTCGGGGCAACCATCATGGCAGTGATCTCCACCAACAACTTTGCCTCCGTCACCATCAACTCTCCCCCCTCTATGCAGCAGTGTAACACCTCATTTCCCTGCTGTAGTCTCTACTTAAACATGGTGATTAATTCTATATAGTTTTACACAATGATGTGTCGCTATCCTATGATGTTTGAGTATATTTCTTTTGTGCTACATGTTAATTCTGGTATGGTGTGATTGATATGAGGTTTATGTTCGTATGGTGTTGTCCTATGGTGGCCTTCATGTCACTCGAGCATGTGAAATGACTATTGTAGGGTGTCGAATATGTTCAGAATTCGCTTATAGTGAGTTGCTTGAGTGACGGAAACACAAACCCGAGTGGGTTGTTGCGTATGGCAGTAAAGAGGACTTGTTACTTAATGCTATGGTTGGGTTTTACCCTAATGACATTTAGTAGTCTCGGATGCTTGCTAGAGTTCCAATCATAAGTGTATATGATCTAAGTACGGAAAGTATGTTAGCTCATGCCTCTCCCTCATATAAATTGCAATAATGATGAACGGTTTAGTTACCAATTACCTATGGACAAATCTTTCTCTTGTGTTAAAAAAAATATCTACTAAAAAACTATATTATAATATCTTGCAAATTATTCATCATTTTGTTCTAGCTAACTACTCCTAGTTTTATTCTTGCAAACTTATCCTCTTGCACCTACAAAGTAGTTTTATTCTTGTTCTAGGAAAAGCAAACGTTAACTCTACATAGAGTTGTATCGGTGGTCGATAGAACTTGAAGGGAATATTAATTCTACCTTTTTCTCCTCGTTGGGTTATACACTCTTACTTATTGAAAAAGCTACAAACGACCCCCTACACTTGTGGGTCATCAATCCATGTGAATAGTAACTTTAGAATCAACCATATATGGCATGAACTTATCACATGCAAACACGACTGCTAAATTTTTTCTGAGTGGTAGCATAATTTCTTTGGGATGTGCCTAAGGTATTTCTAGCATAGTGAATACTATTTAACTTCTTATCAATTTGTTGACATAGAACAGAAGCAACGACATAATCACTAGCATCACACATTATTTCAAAGGGTAGGTTGCAGTCTGGTGGTTGAACAATAAGTGCAGTTTATTATCAGATGAATTGTGGGTTTATGATCAGACTATTCATGAATATTAATTTAGTCTTCTCTGAATTCTTTTATGAATGATTATTATAACTTTTTATTTCTCTCCAATCTATCGGTTTGGTTTGGCCAACTAGATTGATTTATCTTCAGTGAGAGTGGTGCATTGTGATGGGTTGAATCTTGCGGCGCTCAACCGCAATAACAGGAAGGGACATTACACGTATTTGTATTGCTTCCATTAAGGATAAAATGTTGGGGATTATTCATATTGATTTATTTTACTTTGTCTACATCATGTCATCTTGCTCCAAGCATTACTGTGTTTCATGCTTAATACTCCATATTTATGCTAGATAGCATCGATGAGTGGAGTAATACTAATAGAAGAAGGTAGGAGTTGGTTTACTTGCTTATGTACGTGATACCTATATACATTATAATTGACATGAAAAAATATTTCATAACTATGCACTATTCTGTCAATTGCCCAACAGTAATTTGTCTACCCACTTTATGCTATCTTCGAGAGAAAAGCCTCTAGTGAAAACTATGGCCCCGGGTCTACGCAAAATATATTACTAAAAACCTAAAAATATTGCTTCCATTTATATTTTTTTATATTTTTTTATATTTATATTATCTATCTATATGTATTTAATCCTTGCAACTAACAAGTTCAACGGGCTTGACAACCCTCATGTCCGCGTTGGGTGCAAGCATTTGATTCTATGTGTATAGGTGCTGACGACAAGATTTTATGTGATTCTCCTATTTGTTCGATAACCTTGGTTCTCACTAAGGGAAATACTTATCTATACTATGATGGATCGCCTGTCCTCTTTGGGGAAAAACCCAACACAATTTACAAGTAGCAGGAAGAATTTCTGGGGCCATTGGTGAAGAGACATCATCAAATTCTTATCAGGTTCCTTCATAAAAAATATCATTCACTTGTTCTAGTTTATATTTGACTTTATCTTTGCTTGCCTAAAAATATCAAAAACACAAAAAATACTTCTATTTGCTTGTTTGCTAGTTTACTTGCTTTGTCCCTATGCCTCAAGAGAGATTCTACAATACTTCCTATTATCAAAGGATGAGTGAAATTAAAAGTTGAAAAAAAATCATGACCAATATGCGCGCAACAAATTCTTTGCTGAGGCGATCAAAAAACACTCCACTTTATTATAAACTATTAATAAACAACTTGATGAAGTCAACCGATAAGTATCTAATCTCCAATCACAATTTGCTCAAACCAAAGAATTGATAGGAAATTTTCAGACAAGCAAATCACCTTAGTAAATAGGATGGCTGCTAAGCCGGAATCTTTCCCTATTAATAATCATGATGAAGATCTTAAAATGATTGGTGTTTCTCCTATTGAATATTTATTTACTAATCTCAGTATTGATGATAAAGGGACTAGAGATGAGTTAACTTTAGCTAGAAGGCATCCCATTTGTTCGGAGGGTGATGATTCTAATGATAAAAATGAAAAAGTGGATTTGGAGAGGTCAAACTTTATCTAGTGATGTACCCACTATTTCGGATTACAAGGAATTTAATTATGAAAGTTGTTGTTTAGTTGAATGTATTTCTTTGCTGCAATCCATAATTAGCTCACCCAATGCGTATGAATAAAACAAAACTTTTATTAAACAAATTATAGAAGCTATGATAAAATCTCATGAAGAGAAACTTGAGTTTGAAGTTTCAATACATAGAAAATTGCTTGATGAATGGAAAACTACTATTAAAATTCATCTTTAAGAGTATGAATGTAATGATTTGTGTGACATTGCTGCTAGTGTTTCTACTATACCTAAATATCTTTATGATGTGCTTGGTCTCATCGAATTACAAGATTGTTCCCTAAACATGCATCTTGCGGATTCCACTATTAAGAAACATTTGGGTAGAACAAATGATGTGCTTATTATTACTAATAGAAATTATGTGCCTCTATATTTCATCGTGCTTGATATTGAATGCAAGCCGTCTTGTCCAACAATACTTGGTAGACCTTTATTGCGAACTATAGGTGCTCTTATTGATATGAAGGAAGGAAACATAAGCCTCCAATTCCCATTAAAGAAAGGCATGGAACAGTTCCCTTGAAAGGTAATTAAACCACCTTACGAATCCATTATGAGGGTCAGGTATAGACTGAACATCAAAGATCATATCACTTGATAATATAGGGGGCATAAATCGACTGCGCTTGTTGGGAGGCAACCCAATAGGTATCTTAAATTTTTGTTCTAACTTCTATAATTTTGTGTGTGCATGATTATTGCTACTATAATTATTGTGTTTTAATGTTTTAATTAGTGTTTGTGCCAATTAAAGCCTTTGGGATTGGTTTGGATGATAGTACAATTGATATGGTGCAAAAACAGAAACTTCTACGTCCATTTCAGAATTTCTCTGATTTTACTGGAACGTCATTTTGATCTGAAATTTGTAAACACTATTTATATAAAAATGTGCCAGATTTTACTAATTTTTATATTTTTCGAAGTTACAAAAGTATGCTTTTAGTGCTGATCATTATAGGTTGTTCTGTTTTTTAAAGATTCTGTTTTTTGCTTCCATAGTTTGCTTGTTTTGATGATGTTATGGATTATATGGGAGGTGGTATAAGTCATGGAGAAGTTATAATATAGTACCTTATGAAATAAGGAGCGGCAAGACCCTAAATATGAATCAATTTATAACAGTGCCTAAAGTTTATGATTTGTCTATTATACTACTGGATCTCATGAGGTTTTTGTTGAGTTTTGTGTGTTGAAGTTTTCAAGTTTTGGGTGTTATCATGATGGATGAAGGAATAAGGAGAGGCAAGACCCTAATATTGGGGATTCCCAAGGCACCCCAGGGTAATATTCTAGGAAGAATAAAGCGTCTAAGCTTGGGGATGTCCTAGAAGGCATCCCATCTTTCGTCTCCATTCCACTGGTTTGTCACTCGGAGCTATATTTTTATTCATCACATGATATATGTTTTGCTTGGAGCGTCGTATATTATAGTTTGCTTTGATTTTAGTTTTCCACAATCATAGTTTGCTGGATACACCTATTTGACAGAGACAGGTATTCATGATGATTTTTAAGAATACTCTATGTGCTTCACTTATATCTTTTGAGCTAGGCAGTTCCTCTATTGCTTCACGATATCTTTCAGAACACGACGACATGTAGATTTTATAGAAATAATTGTACTCTCGTTCTTCACTTATATCCGTCTGAGAGTCCAATAAATAGTAACGGCAATCTGCATGGGTTACAAGACTACTCCCGAAAGGATATGTATTGAAGGAGGATATAATAAAAACTTTCATGTAACACATTAAAAGAGAACTGTGGGTTAATTATATTGATGTAGTAATATGAAAGGACATGAATGCATGATTTTTAGTATAAATATCAGTATTAAATCATGTAATTAATTAGTGATCTAAATATTTGTTATGACATGATGATGATGTGTGAGTGTTATTATGTCTGAATGAAATCCTATGTGTTGTTTGGGTCGGAGGCATTCGATGGATAACCCCTACCAATGTTCTCCCTAGGGGTATGTGGTAGTACTTTGCTTCGAGAGACCTAATAGTATTTGCAATAAGTATATGAGACCTTTATGACTACTGTGAATCCATGGATATATGCACTCTCACCTTTCCATGTTTGCTAGCCTCTTCGGTACCATGTATTACCCATTTGCACCTCGAGGATTGGTGTGGCCTTTGTGTGTGCATCTAAACCCCGTGATATGATACCCTCTATCACACATAAGCCTCCTTATATGTTTCTCAAAATAGCCACCATACCTACCTATTATGGCATTTGCATATCCATTTCGAGATATATTGCCATGCAACTTCCACCGTTACATCACATAACTTGTGTGTTCATCATCATATTGCTTTCCATGATCATGTAGCTGACATAGCCTTCGTGGCAAGGCCACCATTCATCATTATTTACATGTTCTACTAGATCATTTCACATCCTCGTACACTGCAGAGGCATTCATTTTGAGTCATTTCTTTTATATCATCACTGAGTTCTTATACCAAGTTATAAGTAAAAAAGTGTGATGATCATCATTATTGGAGCATTGTCCGAGTGAGGAAAGGATGATGGAGATTATGATCCCCCCACAACTCGGGATGAGACTCCGGGCCGAAAAAAGGAAAAAAGAGCAAAAAAGGAAGATGAAAAAAAAGAAAAACAGAAAAATGAGAAAAATACAAAATGAGATAAAAGAGAGAAGGGGCAGTGCTACTATCTTCTTTTCCACACTTGTGCTTTGAGGGAGCACCATGCTCTTCATATAGAGAGTCTCTTGATTTGTCATTTTCATATGCTAGTGAGAATTTTTAATAATAGAACTTGGCTTGTATATTCCGATGACGGGCTTCCTCTAATGCCCGAGGTCTTCATGAGAAAGCAAGTTGGATGCACAACCATTTAGCTTCCGCTGACCTTTCATATACTTATAGCTCTAGTGCATCCACTGCATGGTAAGCCCTACTCCTTACATTGATATCGATTGATGGGCATCTCCATAGCCCGTTGGTCCACCTAGTTGATGTGAGACTTTTTTTACACTTCGACTCCTCTTGATCCCTACCACCATACTCTATTCCACCCATATGACATATCCATGGTTCACGCTCATGTACTTTGAGAGGTTGAAAATGCTAAAGCGTGTTAGAAGTATGATCCAGTTACCCGACTTGACATCGAGGTGTTCTTGATTTATACTTATGCGGTGAGGACAGAGTCATGCCATGCTTATATGATAAAATGAGTACGGAATGACATTCTTTAAGGATCATGTATTTTGAATTTGAATGATTATGTTGTTTATGTTTATGGATATTTTTATGTTGTTATCAATTAGTTCATCATTTCTCAAAGATCATACATGAAAGAGATTACATCTTGGGTAGCATGTGATATTTGTGATTTGCATTGGGTTTTTCCCTGAAGAGGAGGGGATTATGCAACACTGTAAAGGTAAGGATTTCCCTCAGTGGGAGTCAATGTTATCGAACCAATAGGAGTACCACGCAATTTCCCGTCTTCATCACCTACAAATAAAAGAGCACACACTTGCACCCAACACGCGCAAGAGGGTTGCCAGTCCCCTTGAACTCGTTACTTGAAAGCGATAAGTAGTGGTAGATATATAATTTGATAAATATAAATTAAAAATAAAAATAAAGTAAATAATGGCACAAAGGTATTTTGAGTTCTTGTAAATATATTTGTGAAGAGACCTGGGGGCCATAGTTTTTACTAGAGGCTTCTCTCTCGAATAAAATATACGGTGGTGTAAGAGCCTATTTATCCATATGTGGTTTTGGTAATTGATGACAATTCTTATGGAGTAATCGTTTCCTTGAGTTATATTCGAAGGATTTGTCCATGGGCACTTCTTGAAATCCATTTGTTGGTTTCAATGAGTTTATATGGTGACCAATGTGATATTCGAGGTTTTATCCAAAGATTGGTCAGAGAGAAGATAATATACAAGGTTGATCAAGACTAAGTCAAAGAGTGAATCAAGTTGATTAACACACAAAATATACAAGATGTACTGACAGGGATCAAGTGATCCCATGGTATGGTAAGCATTGTCCATTACGCTTTGTGTACTCACCCATGGTCTACGTGAGAGTTCTATGTGGGGTTAGGTATATTTCCATGGGTGTGTTTCAAGAGGAAGATATCATACAACCCATGGAGGATGACATCAAGTGGCGATCGTCATCAAGATTGCGGCGTGCAAGTTCAAGTGTAGCATCACGAAGAGATCATCGTAGAAGCTTGTCGTCCATTATGATGACAATGGACTTGTGGAGATGTGTTGAAGAGTGGATCACCCATAGTGGAGTATGGTGGCGAAATAAACTAGTCTTCATCGAGCCAACACAATCAAGAAAGGTGGTCTATCTTGAGGAATTCAAGATCATCATCATATAGCTCAAGTGTACTATGTGCAAGGTATAGGTTTGCCCTTGATAGGTTTTATATTGGACGACTCTCATGGTGGTAGTTGGGAGACCATGTTAGAGGATCATTTGTCGTACTATCAAGGAGGGTTCTCAAGTGAGTATCTTGATTGTATCGTTCGTTGAGAGGTCAAACCATTTGCATCCTTGCATCATCTTTGTTGGTTCTTGTTTGGTGATTCTTTGTGTGAGTTTCAGAGCTTATGATCATCTTCATGACAAGCTCGAGTTTATCGACAATTGAGTCCATATGCATCATCTATGATGTTTTCGATGTTGGAGTTTTTGCCGGTTCTTCATTCATAGAGAGTTCACATCTCAATATCATTGGCATTTTCATGTTAACTTGCTGTTGGATAACTCTTCTCGTCCTGAATCAAACAAGCTTGAGTTTTCTCAATTTGGAGCTCATTTGCAGAAGTTATGGTAGTTCGGGTGTTCCTGCATTCATCTGTTACTTTTGTTCTGATCCAGAAAGATCCCAGCGGTAGTACCGCTCCCAGTAGAGGTACTACCTATTTTCTGCCATAGTACGGCCCTGGTCCGAGGTAGTACCGCTCTCGGGCGGTAGTGCCCCTGGCGAGTGCCGCTGGCTGTGCTGCTGCCTTGGGGTCTCGACACTTTTCGTGTTGGACTAGGTTGTTTCTGGCCGGCAGTTCAGCACGGTAGTACCGCTTGTTACTACCGCACCAATTCCGCCCATGTTTTCTCGAGATGGAATCTTCAGCGGATCTTGGGCGGTAGTAGGAGGTGGTACTACCTCTTATCTGCGATAATACAGTTCGTGGTAGTGGTAGCACCACGTCGGCGGAACTACCACTCGTGTGTGTACCCTCTGATTTGTGGCTCTTCCGCCCAAGCTGTAGTACCACTCCCAGCAGCGGTACTACCTCTTATGGGCAGTAGTACCACTCTATATAGTGGTAGTATCACTTTTGTGAGGGATGAGGAGGTAACAGTTGGATTTTTACCCACTTGTAAAAGGGGCTCTTCTTCCCCATTGAACCTTATCCTTTGAGCTCATGTTTTCCCCCCATTGTTGACCTTCTTTGAGCTTTCTAACTCCCAATATCTCCAATGATTATTTCCACTTCTTGAGGGAAAATAGAGAGGAGATCTAGATCTACGTTTTCACCAATCACTTTCTCCTCTATGTGAGGGGAACCCTTTGGACCTAGATCTTTGAGTTCTTTGTGAGCTCCTTGTTCTTCCTCTCATATTCCTCCATAGTTTTTTTTGTTGTGGAGGGATATGAGTGTGAGGGACTTGTCCACTTCGTGTGTTCTTACCATTACATCAGTTGCATTGGTTTGAGTTCTCCACGGTGATACATGGAAGTGAAGTCTGAGAAGCTTATTACTCTTGGGTGTTTGGGCACCCAAGAGCTTGTGCCTCTTGGGTACTTTGGCGCAATAGAAGGTTGGTGGTGCCTCGGAGCTCGATAATTGTGGTGTAAAGGTCCGAAAAGCGTTGTGGTCTCCAATTAGGTTGTGGAGATTTTGTCGAGCAATTGAGCTCACCTTGGAGCCACAATCCATTGTTGTGAATATTCGTGGTGTTGATGGGAGCCTCCAATTAAGTTGTGGAATTGCCCCAACCTTGTTTGTATGGGTTCAGTGACCGCCTTCAAGGGTCCCTTTGTGGAATCATGGCATCTTGCATTGTGCGAGGGCGTGAGGAGATTACAGTGGTCCTAATGGCTTCCTCGGGAGCATTGTGCCTTCACACCGCTCCAATCAGATATTAGAATCCGCCAGGGTGTGAACTTAGGGATACATCGTCGTCTCCGTATGCCTCTATTATCTCTTACCTGAACCCTTTACTTATGCACTTTAATTTGTGATCGCCATATTCTTTCTTGTTATATAACTTCCTATCACGTACTTGTTTATCTTTCTTAGCATAAGTTTTTGGTGCATATAGGTGAACCTAGTTGTTTCAGGTTTTGTTCTTGACTAACTAAACGTTATATTTATTCCGCATTTGTTCAAGCCTAAATCGTAATTATTTTAAAGCGCCTATTCACCCCCCTAGGCGACATCCTCGTCCTTTTAGGTGGGTAGACAAATTATTGTTGGACAGTTGATAGAAAAGTGCATAGTTATGCAATATTTATTCATGGAAATGATCACACATATAGGCATCACGTTTGTAAGCAAGTAGACCGACTCCTTCTTGCATCTACTACTATTACTCCACCCATCGACCGCTATCCAGCATGCATCTAGAGTATTAAGTAAAAGTAGTGTAATGCTTGGAGGATGATGACATGATGCAGACAAAGTAAATCGAATTAATATGAATAAACCCCATAGTTGTACCCTTAGTGACAACAATACAATACATGCCACGTCCATTTCTTTCACTAGGATTGAGGTCCATAAGATTGAACCCACTACAACGCACCTCTCCGACAGAAGATAAATCAATCTAGTTGGCAAAACCATACTGTTAGATCAAAGAGAATTATGAAGCTTTCATAATCATGCATATATATATATATATATATATATATATATATATATATATATATATATATATGAAATACTGGAAACAAACTCAATATAATCTCATGAATAATCTGAACCTAAACCCATAATTCATCGGATCCCAACAAACGCACCGCACAAAGTGATTACATAAGATAGATCACTGCAAGAATTGCGGTGATCATGGCAATGAAGAACGTATAGAGAGAGTCATCTAGGTACTAACTACTGATACGTCTACGTAATATCTGTACTTTATCATTTTTCCCTACCAATATTATACAACTTTCACATATTTTCGAAACATTTTATATGATTTATTGGACTAACATATTCATCCAGTGCCAAGTGCATGTTCTTGTTTGTTGCATGTTTTTTGTTTCGCATAATATCCATATCAAATGAAGTCCAAATGCGACAAAAATTTATGGAGAATAATTTATGGAATATATGTGATTTTTGGGAGGTGGAATCAACGTAAACGGAGGCCCGCATCCTCCACTATCCACCAGGGCGCGGCCCATACCCCCTGGTGCGCCTTGCCCTTTAGTGGCCACACTGTAAGTCGGGTGGGGATCTTCTTCGTGCGCAAGAAAGATAATTTATGGAAAAAATCGTGTAAACATTTCAGCCCGATCGGAGTTACGCATCTCCGGGAATTTAAGACACATTGAAGGGCCAGAAAATGAAAACGTGAAACGGAAGAGAACATAGAGGGAGATCTAATCTCAGAGGGCTCCTGCCCCTCCGCCGCCATGGAGTCCATGGACGAGAGGGGGAACACTCCTCCCATCTAGGGGGAGGCCAAGGAAGAAAAAGAAGGAGGGGGCTCTCTCCCCCTCTCTCCCGGTGGCGCCGGAGTGCCGCCGGGGCATGGAGTGTGACAGCGATCTACATCAACAATCTTGTCGCCATCAACACCAACTCTCTCTCCCTCTATGTATCGGTGTAACACCTCTTTTCCCGCTATAAATCTCTACTTAATCATGGTTCTCAACACTACGTACTATTTTCCAATGATATGTGGCTATCCTATGATGTTTGAGTAGTTCCGTTTTGTCCTACGGGTTAATTATGATATGATGTTATTGATATGAGTTGTGTGTTGATATGGTGTTGTCCTAAGGTGCCTTCCATCAGGCGCACACGTAAAGGATACACGCTGGAGGGTTTTCAATATGTTCATGATTCTCTTATATCAGGTGGCGGCAGTGAGAGAAGCTTACACCCGGGTAAGGGAGTTGTGCACGTATGGCAGTAAAGAGGACTTGATGTTTAATACTATGGTTGGGTTTACCTTAAATATTTCTAGTAGTTGCAGACACTGTTGAGGAAAACTTTAACTCGTAGCTGCTCAGTTGGCTGGCGAGTACGAGATTAATGAACTAATCGGCAAGTTAATCGGTCATTTAATCAATTAATCGGATGATTTTTTGGTTTATCGGCTACTCGGTGACCATATGAGTAGGGATTAATCGGAAAGTTAACTGGTTAATCGGATGAATTCTTGAACACGGGTTACAGATGCTTGCTAGAGGTACAATCATAAGTGCATATGGTCCAAATACGGAAAGTGTGTTAGCGTATGCCTCTCCCACATTGCATATGATAAGTATCTATCATGTTATATTCAATTGCATATGTACAATCGTTTTCTTGAATTACACAAAAAGCTTTCTACTAAACAACCCCTAACTTTTATTTCCATGATCTTTATTTTCTTGCAAAACAACACCTAAATTTTATTTACTTGTTCTTTATTATCTTGCAAACAAATCTATGACACCTATTAAGTACTTCTATTTTTATTATTTTTTTAGGTAAAGAAAACATTAGGTGTGCGTAGAGTTATATCGGTGCTTGATAGAACTTGAGGGAATATTTGTTCTACCTTTAGCTCGTCATTGGGTTCGACACTCTTATTTATCGAAAAGGGCTACAAATGATCCCCTATACTTGTGGGTTATCAACTACAAACTCGTAGGTCTACGATGAACTACTCACACATCACCATGGGAGCAACAAGATTGATGTAGAGGCCCTCCATGATCGATCCCCCCTCCGGTAGGACACCACAACAACGCTCAAGATGAGCACATGGTAGAAGAGAGGCTTGCGAAGGCAGAAAAATGTTTCAGGAGGCTCTCTAGGGTTTTTGGAATATATGTGAATTTATAGGCCAAAGAATAGGGCCAGGGGCGCTCGAAGGTGGCCCCAAGCCATTAGGGTGTGGCCACCCACGGGCGCGCCCTATTGGTTTGGCGCAACTCTGTGTGGCCTACGATCTTCCTCCTAAGTTTCCCGGTCTTCTTTTTTTCTGAAAAAATTACAAAAAAGTTTTGGGGTATTTGGACTTCGTTTGGTGCAGTATTCATGGAAGGCCAAAAACATGAAGAAAACAACAACTGGCACTTGTCACTTGGTTAATAGGTTAGTTCTAAAAAATAATATAAAACAATAAGTAAATGCTAAAAATTATCCTAGAATGATAATATAATAGCATGGAAAAATAAAAAATATATAGATATGTTGGAGACATATTAGCACGTCGCAGTAAAAAAGTTATATCATTTACCTACTCGAGGACGAGCAAGAATTAAGCTTGGGGATGCTGATACATTTCCAATGTATCTGTAATTTGTGATTGTTCCATGATATTTTATTATCATTCTAGGATACTTTATATGCATTTATATGATTTTTATATCATTTTTGGGATCTAATTTTTTAACCGAGTGCCTAGTGCGAGTTATTGTTTTCTACGTGTTTTTGGCTTTTCAAGAAACCAGTACCAAACTCTACGAAACTTTTAGACATTTTTTATGGACAAAAATAAGACCTGGAAGCTTCAAAGGGAGGTCAGGTGCCACATGAGGCAGTGGCAAGACAACAGGGCACGCCCAGGGGGGTAGGGCATGCCCTGTTACCTTGGTACCACTTCGTGGCTCCGTTTGACCTAACTCTGCCTCTATAAATTATCTAAAATCAGGAAAACACAAGAGAGACACCTGAATTACTTTTTTCGCCCCCACAAGTCTCTGTTTCACCGTGATCCCATCTGGAGCCCTATTATGGTGCCCTGTTGGAGGGGGCGATTGTGGAGGGCCTCTACATCAACCTTGTTGCTCCCATGATGTTGTGTGAGTAGTCTAGCACATACCTACGGGTCCACAACTAGTACCTAGATGACTCTATCTCTCATTGATTTTAATTACAAAGTTCATAGTGATTACCATGGTGATCTATTCGTTGTAATCTTCTTTGCGATGTGTTTGTTGGGATCCGATGAATTGTGGCTTTATGATCATATTATTGATGAATATTAACTAAGCCTTCTTTGCGTTCTTTTATGCATGATTATTATAGCTTTGTATTTCTCTCCAATCTATCGGTTTGGTTTGGCCAACTAGATTGATTTATCTTTAGTGAGGGCGGTGTGTTGTGATGGGCTCAATCTTGCGGTGATCAATCCTAGTAACAGTATTTGTATTGCTACCATTAAGGACAAAATTATGGGGTTTATTCATATTGATTGAGTTTACTTTGTCTAAATCATGTCATCTTGCTCCAAGCTTTACTCTGTTTCATACTTAATACTCTAGATGCAAGCTGGATAGCGGTCGATGACTGGAGTAATAGTAGTAGATGCCGGCAAGGGTCAGTCTACTTGCTTATGGACATGATGCTTATTTACATGATCATTGTCGTGAATAAATATCTCATAAAAATTATGTATCCTATCTTTCCAACAGTAATTTGTCTACCCACTGTAACTATGCCCAGATCTTTGAGAGAGAAGCCTCTAGCAAAAACTATGGGCCCCGGGTCTACACAAAGTAACAAGTTCAAGGGGCTCGACAACCCGCTTGCCTGCGTTGGATGCAAGCATTTGAGTCTGTGTGTGTAGGTGTTGACGACGAGAGTTTGCGTGATTCTCATATTGGTTCCATAACCATGGTTCTCATTGAGGTAAATACTAATCTCTACTCTGTTGCATCTCCTTTACTCTTGAGGGGAAAACCCCAACACAATTTACAAGTAGTAGCATCCCACACTAGAACTATTTTTTAACAGTGGCACCATATTGGTGGCATCTGGTGTCCTCGCGAGTAAGGCCATTTTTTCCACGCCATAGCTAGGATTTTATGCACTAGTGGTGCAATGATCTAGCATAACATGTATAGCAATGATGAATGGTGGCATTGCCACAAAATATCATGGCAGCTCAGTATGATCATGCAAATAAAAATGACAACGAATGCTCAAGTCACGTGATAAATAGTAACAATGGAAGTTGCATGCCAATATATCCTGGAGTGGCGATAAGAATGCCATGATAGGTAGGTATGGTGTCTATTTTGAGGAAGGGTATAATAAAGATTATGTGAAAGGGTGTATCATTTCACGGGGTTTGGATGCACTGGCAAAGTTTGCACCAAGTCTCGAGGTGATAACAATCAATGCACCGTGTGGTGGGCATGTTGACATTGTGGATCCTACAGATAGTTTAACCAAGCCACCAAAGGTTTGTGTGAAGAAGGATGTGGATGTTGCGGTGCACGAGTTGGAGGCACCTAACTCTAGGGCCTGGTCCAACATACCTCGGCGCCCTTCCTCCCCTTCCCTATCCGGCATTGCGGACGAGCAGCTCCTAGTGGCCAACGATGTTTCACGCTCGGTTCAGAAGAAGAAATCCATGATCAGGAAATTCTTAGCCAAGATCTGGCCTCGTCAGGCTCTAAGCAATCAATTGCGACTGTGTGCAAGAGGTTGGACACTAACGTGGGGTCGATGTATGTTGGGACTGGCTTGGGGGGTCCTCTCCATTGGCACACTCCATTCCCGTCCATTCCCCGGCCTCTAGGGCGCTCAAGAGCAGACGTTCATGGCACAATGGTGTGCTAATTATGGATCAAGAGGAATGAGACATGATGCCCATAGGTACCTTTTATTTTGCATCACATGTCCAGCTTTCCTGCCCTCCCTGTTCGATAGCCATTATGTGCAAGTTGTTTCCGATTTTGAGTTTATTTTTAACAGTTTTGTTGGTTCTTCGTCTTTGTTGCTTTCCATTATCCGTGGTAATGAAGTTTCCGAGGTGGAAATTTCTAAGGACAAAGAGGTTGCGGCTGCACCATCATAGCCAGCGCCTGATTTGGACCTTTCTGCTAAGGAGATAGGTAGGGGCAACCTTCCACGTACACTGTAAAATGGATGTGTTCTATGTGATCTACAATCTATGTGGCGCCATGCATGTCGACTCTTCGCATCAAAAACCTCTCTTGTAGATGAGATCTTTATTTTGGGGCATCTATGACTTTGACGCTAGGGGAACCGAGACCAAATCCGAGATATTGTCCGTGGTTCTAATGTTGATTTTTTGATCTTCTGGAAACTTTTAAACCTTAATTTTCTTTGAATGAGCTCTCTGGAGTGCCCGGAGTAGACAATTTTGTTTAGAAATTCTTGTCGGTGTTGGGTTATTCTTATGGCATTTTGCTAGGGGTAAAACTAGACACCTTTGACTTCGTGGCTTTTGATCATGGTGTTTTTTGGGATCGTGTTGTGGTGCTTCGCAAACATCTTAACACTCTATGTGAGGTGATGGTGGTGTATGGCCCGATGAATCACTCCTTGTCGCATCTATTTCTTGATGAGCTCTCTATTAAAATAGAGTCTTGCAATTTGCCTCTTCTCATTGATGGGGATTTTAATTTGTTGTGTGATCCCTCGAGTAAAAGTAATGATAACTGTTGCTGGCCTTTGGTGGAGGCCTTTAATGATTTTATTAGATATGTTGCTCTTCATGAGATTCCTAGGGTTAGTGGTCGTTTCACCTGGTCCAATCATCAGGAATCCCCCGTTTGGTCTATGCTCGATCACTTTTTTCTAAATCATGCTTGGGACATTGTGTGTCCCCATTCGTCCCTATCTACCCAACCTCAAGATAGCTCTGACCACTATCCCCTTCTCCTTGACTCTAGGCTCCAGTCCCTTTCTATTAGCTGAAGGTTCCACTTTGACTCTGCTTGGCTGTCAGTGGATGGTGTCGCTTCTCTTGTCACTTTCGAAATCACTCATTGGTCTTATGATATTCCTTTCTCTTTTAGTCCAATGGACAATTGACACTTTTTCTCTTACCAACTGAGAATGTTTGTTTGCGGTTGGGGTCGTAACGAGGCTGCCATGGCCATCAATACCAAGGTTGATCTCCTGTGACAAACTGAGGCTTTATATGCTGATGTGGACAAGGTGGGGATCTCTGAGTTGGACTAGCAACATCGTTATGATCTAGAGGGTTCATTGATGCAGGTCTATCATCGAGAAGAGGCCAACTGGCAGGAAAGGTGTATGATTAACTCCACGCTGAAGGGTGACTTTCTTTCTCCCTATTTTTTCACTATTGCCAATGGTAGATGGCGTCGCTCCCTGATTGATAGTCCCATTTTCAAGAATGTTGGATCATGTGATCCTAATCTGATTGTTGATCATGTGTGTGATTTATTTGCCTCTCCTTTTGCGGCCAAACCTTCATCAGGCCTTCTCATATCCTCGTCTCCATGCACTACTAGGGATCGTATCTCTGGGGACGAGAATGATGCGTTGATGCTTCCCCTTTCTAACGACAAGATTAATGCTTCTATCATGACTTCTAATTCTAATTCTGCTCCTGGGTCAGATGGGTTTGCCATTTTCTTCTTCAAAAAAATCTCATATGTGCTTAGGGTTTTGGTGTGTCCGGTTGCGCAAGGTTTTTTCTTGGGGATGGTTGATCTGTCTAGACTTAATTACGTTGTTCTTACGCTCATCCCCAAGGTGAAAGGTGTTTATTTTGTCTCCCAATTCCATCCTATTGCTCTCATCAACAACTTTGCCAACTTTCCAGCCAAGGGCTTTGCCACCCGCCTCTCCCCCATGGCCCATAGGGTTATTAGCTCGGCCCAATCTTCTTTCATCAAAGGGCTCTTCATCCTTGATGGTATTCTTAGCCTTCACAGGTGCATGATTTAAATAAGATAAATATTAAGGCGGTGATCCTCAAGCTTGATTTTGAGAAAGCTTATGATTTTTAGAAACTTGTGATCCTCGTGATGCATTGCTGGACAAAGACTTCGATGGAGCCTATGTCCATCGTCTCATGCAAATGGGCTCTCGTGGCCAAACGACTGGCTGTCAATGGGAAGGTGAGCAATTTTTTTGCCAATGGTAAAGGCCTAAGGCAAGGGGATTCTATATCTCTCCTCCTGTTCAACTTCATTGCCGACACCATGCCATGTATTCTTTCCCATGTGGCCTCTGCTTATCATATTTCTCCTATCGTTTTCCATCTCATCCTGGAGGGGATTTTTCTACCTCTAGTATGCGGACGATGCTATAATCATACTTGAGCTTAACGATCTTCGTCGTGCCAACCTAAAAATTATTCTTCTCTGTTTTGAGGTAGCTTCTGGGCTTAAAATTAATTTTATGAAAAGTGAGGCCATTACCACTTGTGTTTCTTAAGTTGGTGTTCTTAGGATTGCCCATCTTTTGAACTGCAAATTGGGGTCCTTTCCTTTAAAATACTTGGGTCTCTATAGTGCTCCGTTCAAGCTGTGCACCAAGGAGTTTGCTACCATGGTTTCTAAGGTGGATAACTGGGTCATGCCCGTTCGTGGTTGCTATAACTATAATGTTGGCTAAGTTTGAATCATTAATGCTCGCCTCTCTTATTACACATGTTTGTTATGAGCATCTATAGGATCTCGGAAGGGAGAGGTGCTGGATTTGATAAACACCATGGGACTTCTTAGTAGAATGTGCCTGATAATCTTCACAAATATAGGATGGTTATGTTCAAAATTATGTGCACACCCAAGAACCTTGGAGGGTTGGGAATCCTAAAGACTTTGATTATGAATGAATCCTTGATCATTAAGTGGTGGTGGAAATCTTAATGACGAGGCATGATGCTCTCTGGTTCCAGATTCTCAAATCCAAATATTTCCACATTCTAGCCCTTTGTTTGTTAACTCTGTTGGTGGATTGCAGTTTTCGCGACAGCTTATTAAATTTCGGGATGACTTCACATCTCATGTTAAGTTTCTGGTTGGTAAGGGTGACTCTACTAGGTTCTGGTTGGACTGGTAGTGTGGGGATTCTTCTCTCACCTCTTAGTTTCCGGTTTTATTTTCGTACTTTTCCTCCCCTAACATTTCTATCTTAGAACTCTCTCGGATTAATTTTCATCTAGGCTTCAGACATTCCCTTTCTCGTGAAGAGTTAGGCTACTGGCATGACCTCACTTCCTTGTTTTCTATCCTCTCGGGGGAGAACTCGGTGACTTGGCCCCATTCGCGGTCGAGTTGGTTTTGTGTAAAGTCTCTCTATTCTAGGTTGATCTTGGGCTATGCTACTTCTAAATTCAAACCGATCTCACAAGGCAAGGTACCTCCTAAGATTAAAATCCTTATGTGATGTCTATTAGGGGCACACATACGTGCGGTAGATCAAATCCGTAAGCGCAACAGATCGGGCTCTAATCGATGTTACTTGTGATTAGACCATGAGGACTCTGATCATATTTCATTCAGATGTGCAATGTGCTAACGAAAACACTATTTTTTTCAAGTTGACCATTTTCTTGCAGCAGTGGAAATTATTGATTAAGGAGGGTGATCGAGACACGATGGATGTGCTTATATCCAAGGTTTGGGCCTCGAACTTCATGCTTTTTCAGAAGGATGTTGATCGAAGGACCTAATCTTACCCTGAACATTCCATTCATGTTTGCAGTCGGTTGTGGGCCTGTGTGCCTTATTATGTATGAACTAATTGGTGGCCTTAGTGCTTTACTGTTATGTGGTCATACCTTTTGGGCTTGTTGGTGTGTTCGTTATTTGGCATGTGGGCCGGATCTCTACTGTTTTGTTGACTCTTCCTGGTGGCTTTATTTACAAGGTCGGGCATATGCCATTTCTCTAAAATAACACACAATGCATAGTATCGAAGAGGCTAGCAAAATGTCAAAGGGACGAAGTGCTTATAGTCTACAACCTCACATTAATCACAAATAACTCAAGTATTTTTGTGAAAGCCTAGTGTTCCTCGAAGCAAAGTATTACTCGCATGCCCCTAGGAGGGAGGTTGTGAGGAGTTAACCCCCCCCCCCCCATCCAGACAACACAAAGGATATCAATCAAGAACACATTACGCTCTGACTCCCTGTCCATGCCATGACCGACATTCTAATGAGTGGGAAATAACAAACCTTAACATCAATATTTTTACTAAACCAAAATTATTAACTAGTAAGCCCTCATATTATAACCTCAATATTGTCTATCAAACACAACCTATTCAGTGATCTAGATGCAAGGTTTTATTATAGCATCTTTTATACTTATCATTTTTGAACCAAACATGTAACCCATGCAAATTACCATTACTTACTTAACTCTCAAAAAATACAAGTGAAGCAAGAGAGTGCAATTTATTTCTATACAATATATGTATCACCATGCTATAAAGATATAAGTGAAGCAGATGAGCAATTGCCTCAACTCAAAAGATATAAGTGAAGTTCAATGACATTCTATAAATTGTGAAGAATGTGTGTCTATCATAATAGGTGCAATTAGGGAACAATGATTGGGTAAACAATAAACAAACAAAACAAAGACACACTACACTCCAAGCAAAACACATATCATGTGACGAATAAAAATAGGTCCTAGTGATATTGCGGATAGGTTGAAGATGAAAGAGGTGGTGTCTTCTGGTCCATCTCCAAGCTGAGATGCTTGGATATTCCTTGAATATTACCTTGGGGTGCCTTGGGAATACCCAAGCTTAGGAACTCACCACTCCTTATTATTTTCTCCATCATGGTCTCACCCAAAACTTGAAAACTTCAATCACACAAAACTCTACAAAACCTCATGAAATGCATTACGATAATAAAAAAAATCATTACCTCAGGTATAGTAATAAATATATTCATAATTGTTCTCATATAATATCTATTGTGTTTTATCATGTCCATTACTTATACCCCGATACAATCCATAGAAACTCCAAAACAAGCACACTATACAATAAAAACAAAATCTATCTACAACACAACAACACGTAAATATGCAGTTTTTAGTCATACCTCTATAACTTTGAAAACTCTGAGAAAATAGGATGTCATAGACAATTTATAATTAAGTTATGTTTGGAATTTCAGGAAGTTATCACACTCGAGTAGAGAGGAACAATCCAATCTTTCGACACAAAGTTTTTGTTTCTACACAGAACCTAGTAAAAAAACAGTTTTCCAATGTCCCAAAGGATTTACTTGACACAAAAACAAAAGAAAAGTCATAAACCTAATTAATACATTATCAATAATCATTTGGACTCAGGAAACATAAATTAAAAAAGATAACTATTGGGTTGCCTCCCAACAAGCACTATTGTTTAATGCACCTAGCTAGGCATAAAGCATGGTTTCATTTTTTGTCAGATTTCATCTTAACTAATTTTGTGGGGTTCTTTTCAAATCCACGTGGTTCTATATGCTTCCCCTTTGTATCCAAGTTTGATTCTTAAAGAGAGCTACATGATTATATCAAAGCAAATTTATATCAAGGATATTAAGATTTTTGTTGCAACTCGCAAGAAAGGAATTCAAATGATCAAAGTTGGGAATAAGGTTTTTTAAGAGGTTCACTCAAGTTTTGTAAATTAATTATATTTCTATGCATATCCCCTATTTTATATATAATTTAATTTCCTCATTTAATGTGTATAGACCCAAATTGTATAGGGGGAGATCCCGTCATTCCTTCTATTAATTCATAGCAGTATTAGAATCTCTTTCGATAAAGTTTCCCTTAGCATAAAATCAGATATTTTCCCATCACGCATGGTTAACCTCACATAACTTTTTTGAAGAAGAATATTTGTGGATTTCATATAGCTAGATATATTTTGAGCAATGCAAATCCTATACCAAGAATCTTTCATACTTTCTCCACCACGTTATTTAAAATTAAGCACTTCATTTTCGCGAGTGGAAGCAACAAGCAAAGAACTAGCCATAATAGCAAGTTAAGATATTAGCATAATTATTTTTGTTATTTTAATTTTTTGTAAAGTTAACTAATAAAGAAAAAGAAAAGTAAAAAAACAAATTAATAAATGTGTGCAGAGGCACCTAGATTATTTGGTGAAGCCTCCTCGGCAATGGCACAAGAAATCCTTCTACATCTTGGTGTAGGTGTTGGGTTTCCCCGTGGAGGAAAGGATGAAGCAGAATAGTAGTAAATATGATTTCCCTAAATTAAGAACCAAGGTTATCCAGTAAATAGGACATACCACATATATAATGCCAATAGTACGTGCACACATTGTCGGTGCATGAGTAATGGGGTACCCAGTGCCCCTGACTTATGCTCACGCGTAAAGAGCATAACCCCTCGAAGGCAACCACCAACCCAAGCAAGTATCTGGAACCAAACGCCGGCAAGACCTACACAAGCAAACCAGGACGCGCCCAGGATGCGGCACTCACATACCTGGCGCCTGTCGGGGACCAAGGTGCACTCATCTTGCAGAAGACCCAAGAAGCTATCCCCCGGTAGGCGTGAGCCGATCAGCCACCGCCCCACCGCATCACAGCGCTATCGCTTGTCGATGCGGTGTCCATACCTCAAATGGCTGGGTGGATCTTGCTAGACACGTGGCGATGCACCAGAAGACAGATTACGACCAGTTGACACCCGTCCAGAGGCATGTCAAGACACCAAGCAATAGCCAGTTGAGCGGTGGCAGGAGCTTGCCAGGGATGCACCCCCACACGCCACCTAAGGCTGCATTTATGGCATTTTGTCTTGAGTGCGAGAGTTAGGTATGATAGCACTGTTAGCTATCTAATCATGTCTGTTTGCCATTGTGGACGCCCCTTGAGCTATAAAAGGAGGCCCAAGGCAACCTACCACAGGATTCAGATTTAAGAGGAATCGGACCCTATGGGATTTGGACCCAAGAAGATTTGTACGCACGTAGTAGCTCTCCACAGCAACCCTTGTCGGGGCACAACATTGTGCGAGCTTCGTCTTCCCCAAATCAATCCACCAAAGCAGGAGTAGGGTTTTACGCTTCTCAGCGGCCTGAACCTGGGTAAAACGTCTCGAGTCTCATCATCGTGTTGCCTCGTAATTTCTGCACTTTGTGCTACGGGATCTCCCAGCCGAACCATGAAGGGGCCATTGGCCCCATAGGTGATCGAGTGCAACTTGCCCCGACATCTTTGGCGTGCAAGGCAGGAGGAGTGGTTCGTGCAAACCTGAGATTATGAGCAACGTGCTGATCTTCGTGACTGTTCATTTTCCTCATGGCTTCTAAGAAGAAGACTGGCGCAAACAACCATCCTTCTACTTGGAAGGCCATGACGCTTGCGGCTACAGACCCTCCTGGCGCCGGGGCAGAGTCAGGCGATGCAGGCACCGCTGGCGATGCAATTGGCAGAGGAGGCGGCACCGTCGTGTCCCCTGCGGCCAAACCGCAACAAAGAGCGTCGAAGGCGAACAACACCGACGTCCTCGCGAGCCTGGCCCTGTTGCTGCGGGCAGATGGGACATCCAGAATCCACGCTTCTGTCCCATCAGTGGCCACAGTCACAACAGTGGCACCCAATCCGAAGCAATCCATGATCCATCGGCTGTGTGTGTCACGGGCGCAGCTGCTGGGCGTGTGCCTCGACTAGAGCAAGACGGTGTGTTGAGCAGAGCCGCGGATCCACGAGCTCAACCCCCGCCACGTCAGACCGCCACGACGACTGCTGCACGACAACAAGGGTATGATGACGCTCCTCTTGGTTCCATCAGGAGTTGAGCAACAATTGTGAAAGTAATGGCGTAGACTTAGTTGTTGTTAAGTTTTCCACCCGCGGCTGACAAAATGGAGGAGTGGAGGGCCACCATATAGAGTTTGATTTGCTTCGCCGAAGCCAGCAAATCGCAACATGAAGTACCGTTCCATCGTCCATGGATGACGACGGTGGCCTGGACTGACGGTCGTGTTGAGGGGGGTACACCAACGGTGCAGTTCCCTCCTTGACATAAAACCCAAGGGCAACCGCAACAAGCTCCAAGCACTGACGGACCTAACGAGGCATGATGACCCACAAGTATAGGGGATCAATCGTAGTCCTTTCGATAAGTAAGAGTGTCGAACCCAACGAGGAGTAGAAGGATCTGACAAGTGGTTTTCAGCAAGGTAAAATCTGCACGCACTGAAATTGTCGGTAACAAGTGATTGTGTGGTGAGATGATTCATAGCAAGCAACAAGTAACAAAAGTAGCAACGGTGCAGCAAAGTGTCCCAATCCCTTTTGTAGCAAGGGACAAGCCTGGACAAAGTCTTATAGGAGGAAAAACGCTCCCATGGACACACGGGAATTTCTGTCATGCTAGTTTTCATCATGTTCATATGATTCGCGTTCGTTACTTTGATAGTTTGATATGTGGGTGGATCGGCGCTTGGGAACTTCCCTTACTTGGACAAGCATCCCACTTATGATTAACCCCTCTCGCAAGCATCCGCAACTACGAAAGAAGAATTAAGACAAAGTCAAACCATAGCATTAAACTAGTGGATCCAAATCAGCCCCTTACGAAGCAACGCATAAACTAGGGTTTAAGCTTCTGTCACTCTAGCAACCCATCATCTACTTACTACTTCCCAATGCCTTCCTCTAGGCCCAAATAATGGTGAAGTGTTATGTAGTCGACGTTCACATAACACCACTAGAGGAAAAACAACATACAACATATCAAATTACCGAACGAATACCAAATTCACATGACTACTATTAGCATGACTCATCCCATGTCCTCAGGAACAAAAGTAACTACTCACAAAGCATAATCATATTCATGACCAGAGAGGTAATGAGTATCAATAAATATCTCAACATAAACTCTTCCACCAAGTAATCCAACTAGCATCAACTACAAAGAGTAATCAACACTACTAGCAACCTTACAAGTACAAGTCGGAGTCGCGAGACGGAGATTGGTTACAAGTGATGAACTAGGGTTTGGAGATGAGATGGTGCTGATGAATATGTTGATGGTGACGAGTCCCCTCCGATGAGAGGAGTGTTGGTGATGACGATGGCGACGATTTCCCCCTCCGGGAGGGAAGTTTCCCCGGCAGGATCGTCCTGCCGGAGCTCTAGATTAGTTCTGCTCAAGTTCCGCCTCGTGGCAGCGGCGAATCCACGAAAAAGCTCCTCCTTGATTTTTTCCAGACAAAACCCTTCATATAGCAGAAGAGGGGGCAAGTGGGCCAGCAGGCTGCCCACAAGCCCTCATGGCACGGCCTGGGGGTGGCCGTGCTGTGCAGGCTTGTGGCCAACCCCTGGCGCCCCTCTGGCGCTTCTTCGGCCCAATATTTTTTATAAATCCGGAAAAAATTCCTCGTTGATTTTTACGGCGTTTGGAGTTGCGCAGAACAGTGCTGCGGCAACAAAAGTCCTTCATTGGCGCTAGGAATTCTTCATGTTACTTCTTCTGGTTTGCGTCGGTTTTTCCCTTGAAGAGGAAAGGGTGATGCAGCACGGGAGCAGTAAGTATTTCCCTCAGTTTGAGAACCAAGGTATCGATCCAGAAGGAGGGCCTCGTCAAGTCCAGAGTACCTGCGCAAACACAAACAAGCTTGCACCCAACGCTTCAAAGGGGTTGTCAATCCCTTCAAGATTGTTTGCAAAGTGAGATCTGAAGGCGGAAAGTGCAACGAAGTAAAGAAGTGTAAGGCTGAAAATATGGTGTGGAGTAGACCCTCGGGGCCATAGTGTTCACTAGAGGCTTCTCTCATAATAGCAAATATCACTGTGGGTGAACAAATTACTGTCGAGCAATTGATAGAACCGCACAAAGTCATGACGACATCTAAGGCAATGATCATACATATAGGCATCACGTCCGAGACAAGTAGACCGATACTTTCTACATCTACTACTATTACTCCACACATCGACTGCTATCCAGCATGCATCTAGTTTATTGAGTTCACGACGAACAGAGTAACGCCTTAAGCAAGATGACATGATGTAGAGGGATAATCTCAAACCAATGATGAAAACCCCATATTTTTACCCTTGACGGCAACAACATGCTGCGTGCCTCACTACCTCTTCTGTCACTGGGTGAGGTCACCGCACGGTATGAACCCGAAACCAATTACTTCTCCCATTGCAAAAATCATAGATCTAGTTGGCCAAACAAAACCCACAACTCGAAGAGAACTACAAGGATATGAAATCATGCATAAGAGAGATCAGAAGAAACTCAAATAAGATTCATAGATAATCTGATCATAAATCCACAATTCATCGGATCTTGATAAACACACCGCAAAAGAAGATTACATCGGATAGATCTCCATGAAGATCATGGAGAACTTTGTATTGAAGATCCAAGAGAGAGAAGAAGCCATCTAGTTACTAGCTATGGACCCGTAGGTCTATGGTGAACTACTGACGCATCATCGGAGAGGTCATGGTGTTGATGGAGAAGCCCTCCGTGTCCGAATCCCCCCTCCGGCAGGGCACCAAAACGTTCCCCAGATGGGATCTTGCGGAAACAAAAGCTTGCGGCGGCGAAAAAGAGATTTCGATTATCTCCTTATTTTTTTAGGATTTTTAGGGAATTTATAGGTGCAACCCCTAGGTCAGGGGGCGCTCAGGGGGGCCACAAGCCTGTGGGCCACTGCCTACCCCCCTGGCCACGGGGTGGGGCCTTGTGGGGGCCCCTGAGGCTCCCCTGCCTTGGCTCCCAAGCTTCCCGATCTTCTTCCATTCCGGAAAAAATCTTTTTGGGAATTTTCTTCCGTTTGGACTCTATTTCAAAATCTCCTCTAATAGGGATCAAAAACATGGAAAAAACAGGAACTCGCACTTGGCACTGAGTTAATAAGTTAGTCCCAAAAAATATATAAAAGGCATGCAAAACATCCAAAGTTTGACAAGATAATAGCATGAAACCATCAAAAATTATAGATACGTTGGAGACGTATCAAGCATCCCCAAGCTTAACTCCTGCTCGTCCTCGAGTAGGGAAGTGATAAAGAATGAATTTTTGATGTGGAATGTTACCTAGCATAGTTGTCCTTTGCAACTTCTTTCACGTGACATGAATGTTCAGATCCGTAAGATTCAAAACAATAGTTTGCTATTAACATGGAAACAATAATACTTCAAGCAAACTAGCAAGGTAATCATGACTTTCAAAATAACAAGGCCAAAGAAAGTTATCCCTACAAAATCATATAGTCTGGCTATGCTCCATCATCCTCACACAACTAATGTAAATCATGCACAACCCCGGTATTGGCCAAGTAATTGTTTTTGCACTCTTACTTTCTCAAACTTTTTATAACTCTCACGCAATACATGAGCGCGAGCCATGGATATAGCACTATAGGTGAAATAGAGTGTGGTGGTGGTTGTGAGACAAAAAAGAGGAGATGGTCACATTGACTCGGCGTATCAATAGGCTATGGAGATGCCCATTAATAGATATCAATGTGAATGAGTAGGGATTGCCATACAAAAGGATGCACTAGAGCTATAAGTATGTGAAAGCTCAAAAGGAGAACTAGTGGGTGTGCATTCAACTTGCTTGCTCACGAAGACATAGGGCAATTTTGAGGAAGCCCGTCATTGGAATATACAAGCCAAGTTATATAATGAAGATTCCCACTAGCATATGGTGGTGACGAAGCAAGAAGCTCTCAATCATGAAGAACAGGGTGCTATCATGAAGCACAAGTGTGGAAAAAATAGTAGCATTGTCCCTTCTCTCTTTTCTCTCTCTTTTTTTCATTTGGGCTCTTAGGCCTTTTTTTCTCTTTTCTTTTCCCCTCTTTTTTTTGTTTTTGGGCTCTTTGGCCTCTTTTTTTTTATTTCCTCACATGGGACAATGCTCTAATAATGATGATCATCACACTTTTATTTACTCACAGCTCAAAGATCACAATGATGATGACTCCATAGGAAATGCCTCCGGCAGTGTACCGGGATGCAACGATCTAGCATGGCGTATGACATTGAAAGCATCTCGCTAGCTATCTTACGATCATGCAATGGCAATATGAGAGTGATGGCACAAGTCATGAGATGGAACGGTGGGAGTTGCATGGCAATATATCTCGGAATGGCTATGAAAATGCCATAGTAGGTAGATATGGTGGCTGTTTTGAGGAAGGAATTTGGTGGGTTTGTGCACCGACGAGAATTGCGCGGCACTAGAGAGGCCAGCAATGGTGGAAGGTGAAAGTGCATCTATACCATGGGCTCACATTAGTCATGAAGAACTCACATAATTGTTGCGAAAGTTTTTATTAGTAATCAAAACAAAGTGCTAAACGCATACTCCAAGGGGAAGGGTTGGTAGGTGTAATCCATCGCACGATCCCGACCTCAACACAAAGGATGACAAGCAATAGATCAATTATGCTCCAACTTCCTAACATAGCGGTTCACCATGCGTGCATGCTACGAGAATCACTAACTTCAACACAAGTATCTCTAGATGCACAACACCCTACTAACCTAGCTCTCAATATTACCGAATCCACGTCTCAAAACTCATTGAGAGGAATCGAAACTTCTCTTTCTACTCAATGCACATGAAGATGGAGGTTTTTGCATCCTCTTTAGGTATCTATCACTTTTGGGACTACTTTAATAGCATAAGCCAACTAACAAATCACGCACCACCGTGCTCTAAAAGATATAAGTTAAGCACTAGAGCAAAAGTATCTAGCTCAAAAGATATAAGTGAAGCACTATGAGCATTCTAGCAAAATCACGATGAGTGCAGGTCTCTCTCTCTCTCAAAAAGGTGTGCAGCAAGGATGATTGTGACACAACAAAAATAAAAGACTCCTACGATACAAGACGCTCCAAGCAAAACACATATCATGTGGTGAATAAAAATATAGCTCCAAGTAATGTTACCGATGGATTGAAGACGAAAGAGGGGATGCCTTCCCGGGGCATCCCCAAACTTAGGCTTTTTGGTATCCTTGAATTTGGCTTGGGATGCCTTGGGCATCCCCAAGCTTGATCTCTTTCCACTCCTTATCTCATCGCCCATGAGAACATCACCCAAAACTTGAAAACTTCACAACACAAAACTTAAACAGAAACTCGTGATAGCGTTAGTACAAGAAAGCAAACTACCACTTCTTTTGGTACTGTAGCAAACTTGAATTCCATCTATATTGTTGTTGGGCTACTGTATTCTAACTTTTCCATGGCTAGTACCCCCCGATACTAACCATAGTTTTATCAAAACAAGCAACCAACTCAACAAAAACAGAATTTGTCAAAAACAGACCAGTCTGTAGCAATCTGTATACTTCATATACTTATGGTACCTCAAAATATCTGAAAAATTACGACGGACTGAGAAAAAAGCATATCAACCAGCATAAAAAAGAATCAACTCAAAAGCTCTTTCTTTATAAAAACGAAAAATAATCTCGTGAGCGGAAAGTTTCTGTCTTTTTCCAGCAGGATCAAACAACCATCACCAAGACTAGTCATAAAGATTTTGCTTGGCTCAAACACAAAAAGAAACAAAAAATACACTATCATAACAGAATTATGATGGTGTGGACGCAACAAAACAGAAAGAAAAAGATAAATTCATTGGGTTGCCTCCCAACAAGAGCTATTGTTTAACGCCCTTAGCTAGGCATTGATAATTCAATGATGCTCACACAAAAGACAAGAATTGAAGCACAACGAGAGCATCATAAAGCATGTGAAAATCACATCTAAGTCTAACATGCTTCCTATGCATAGGCATTTTATAGGAAAACAGATTGTCAGTACAACCAATAGTTGCCATATGCAAGGAAGAAAAAAAGAGACAATGGCAATCTCCACATAACGGGAGGTAAATTGGTAACATGAAAGTTTCTACCACCATATTTTCCTCTCTCATAATAATTACATGTGGGATCATATTCGAATTCAACAATGTAGCTATCACATAGGATATTCTTTTCATGATCCACATGCATGCAAAGTTGACGCTCTTCAAAAATAGTGGGATTATCATCAACTAAAGTCATGACTTCTCCAAACCCACTTTCAATAATATTGCAAATATCATTGCAACAAGTAGTGGACATAGCAAAACTAGCATCCCCAATCTTAGGGTTTTGCATATTTTTAGCATGATTGTCACTAATAGAATTTATAGTGAAACCATTGCAATCATGCTTTTCATCCAAGGATCCCTCGTGAATCACTTCATAAATTTCTTCCTCACAATTTTCAGATTCACGCATCTCAAGCAAAACTCCATAAAGATAGTCAAGTGCACTCAACTCACTAGCAATTGGATCAACATAATTAGATCTCTTAAAGAGATTAGCAAGTGCATGAGGATCCATATCACTAGATTTTCAGCAAGCGAAGATGCAAGCATATTGAAGGCACATGGCACACAAGCGAACAAAGAGCAAGCGAGAAAAAGGGCGAACGAAAAGGCAAACAGAAAAGGCAAACGAAAAAGGCAAATTGTGAAGTGGGGGAGAGGAAAATGAGAGGCAACTCGCAAACAAACTAAATGCAAGAGATGAGTTTGCGACACCTACTTGGATGAGTCCTTGACTTGATCTTCCTCCCCGGCAACGGCCCCAGAAATTCTTCTGCTGCGGCAACATAAGTCCTTCCTTGGCGCTAGGAATTCTTCTTGTTACTTCTTCTGGTTTGCGTCGGTTTTTCCCTTGAAGAGGAAAGGGTGATGCAGCACAGGAACAGTAAGTATTTCCCTCTGTTTGAGAACCAAGGTATCAATCCAGAAGGAGGGCCTTGTCAAGTCCAGAGTACGTGCGCAAACACAAACAAGCTTGCACCCAACGCTTCAAAGGGGTTGTCAATCCCTTCAAGATTGTTTGCAAAGTGAGATCTGAAGGCGGAAAGTGCAACGAAATAAAAAGTGTAAGGATGAAAATATGGTGTGGAGTAGACCCTGGGGGCCATAGTGTTCACTAGAGGCTTCTCTCATAATAGCAAATATCACGGTGGGTGAACAAATTATTGTCGAGCAATTGATAGAATCGCACAAAGTCATGACGATATCTAAGGAAATGATCATACATATAGGCATCACGTCCGAGACAAGTAGACCGATACTTTCTGCATCTACTACTATTACTCCACACATCGACCGCTATCCAGCATGCATCTAGTGTATTGAGTTCATGACGAACAGAGTAATGCCTTAAGAAAGATGACATGATGTAGAGGGATAATCTCAAACCAATGATGAAAACCCCATCTTTTTACCCTTGATGGCAACAACACGATGCGTGCCTTGCTACCCCTTCTGTCACTGGGTGAGGACACCGCACGGTATGAACCCAAAACCAAGCACTTCTCCCATTGCAAGAATCATAGATCTCGTTGGCCAAACAAAACCCACAACTCGAAGAGAATTACAAGGATATGAAATCATGCATAAGAGACATCAGAAGAAACTCAAAAAAGATTCATAGATAATCTGATCATAAATCCACAATTCATCGGATCTCGACAAACACACTTCAAAAGAAGATTACATCGGATAGATCTCCATGAAGATCATGGAGAACTTTGTATTGAAGATCCAAGAGAGAGAAGAAGCCATCTAGTTACTAGCTATGGACCCGTAGGTCTATGGTGAACTACTCACGCATCATCGGAGAGGTCATGGTGTTGATGGAGAAGCCCTCCGTGTCCGAATCCCCCCTCCGGCAGGGCACCAGAACGTGACCCAGATGGGATCTTGCGGAGACAGAAGCTTGCGGCGGCGGAAAAGTGATTTCGATGATCTCCTGATTTTTCTGGGATTTTTAGGGAATTTATAGGTGCAACCCCTAGGTTAGGGGGCGCTCAGGGGGCCCACAAGCCTGTGGGCTGCGGCCTACCCCCTGGCTGCGGGGTGGGGGCTTGTGGGGCCCCTAAGGCTCCCCTTCCTTGGCTCCCAAGCTTCACGATCTTCTTCCGTTCCGGAAAAATTATTTTCGGGGATTTTCTTCCGTTTGGACTCCGTTTCAAAATCTCCTCTGAAAGGGGTCAAAAACATGGAAAAACAGGAACTGGCACTTGGCACTGAGTTAATAAGTTAGTCCCAAAAAAATATATAAAAGGCATGCAAAACATCCAAAGTTTGACAAGATAATAGCATGAAACCATCAAAAATTATAGATACGTTGAAGACGTATCAAATAGGTATCTCAAACTTGCTCCACTTTCAGGCCAAAATTCCAGCTGCCGATATTCTCCCTCTTCATGTAAACCTTGCAAAATAAGAGAGAAAAGGCATAAGAATTGTACCGTGAAGTGAAATAACAGCCCAAGAAGCGATAAATATCAACATGAAAACATGATGCAAAATGGACATATCAACTCCCCCAAGCTTAGACCTCGTTTGTCCTCAAGCGAAAGCCTAGCTCAATAAATATGTCCACATGTTAAGGGAGATAGGTGTCGAAAAAAAAAGATACGAACATGCATGCATCATGATCAGAACAGTAATACCACATATAATCTCTCATGCTAAAGTGATAATTCCTTCACAAAGTAAAGCATGGATCAAGAACCTTACCGAGAAGTAACAACCGATAGCCTTTAGTCATTGAAGCAATTGCAATTTATCACAACATCAGAAAGAGTCAAATAAGAGCTTGTAAAGAAAATCCACATAGTCAATCATTCTTTCCTTCTCTACAATTGCTACAACTCACGTGGTAGTCATGAGATCAAAGTTTCAGTTGGACACAAAGAAAGATAGGGGCTTATAGTTTTGCCTCCCAACTGCTTACCTCAAGGGTAATGTCAACAATAATAATTCATGAATACTTACCTCCAAGTTTACATACGAATATAGATCTTTCCCAAGCATATGACGTTAGCCAAGATAAAAGGCGAGATAACGAATTGGTGAAGATCACCATGACTCTTTCAAGGGAAAAAAGTAAAGGTACAAGATAGGCCCTTCGCAGAGGGAAGCAGAGGTTGTCATGCGCTTTTGAGGTTTGGATGCGTGTCCTCTTAGTGCGGAGGAACGTCACTTTATATTGCCCCCTGTGATAAAGAACTTTATTATGCAGTCTGTCGTTTTTATGTCTTCCTCATCACAGGTTCGTACAAAGCTTATTTTCCACACACTAATAGATCATACATATTAGAGAGAAATTTTTATTGCTTGCACCGATGACAACTTACTTGACGGATCTTATTCAATCCATAGGTAGGTATGGTGGACACTCATGGCAAAACTGGGTTGATGGTTTATGGATGCACAAGTAGTATCTCTACTTGGTGCGGGAGGTTTGGCTAAAGTGAGGTGGAAGCAATCGTCACATGCTAAGGGATCTCTAATCATATAACATTGTTCGTAGCCAAGCAAACACAATTCATTATGTTGTCTTCCTTGTCCAACATCTAATTCTAGGCATGCAATAGTTTAGTGAGTGTTCACAATCATAGATGGTGTCAGAGATGATATATTTATATGTGAACCTCTTCTTCTTTATCACTTCCTATTAATTGCAACAATGACCAAGGTCTATGTTTGCCTACCCTCAACAAGATTCAATCCTCATTCTTTTTATATGTGAATCCATCACTTCCCATAAGATCATTACATGATCTTTCATGCTTTTATTCTATTCTCACTCTTTTGATCATGGCAAGAGGCAAAGCCCTTCAACTAAGACACTCTTAATTATATGGCTCACGAGCTCGAATACATCGGGGGTGACACAAAGCAAAACTCAAGACTAAAACACTAAGACTTTTAATCTACTAGAGAAAGAGAAAACTGAAAAGGAAAACTAAAACAAAGGTAAAGGCAAAAGATGTGATGGTGATACGATATCGGGGAACTCCCCCAAGCTTGGCACAAGCCAACGGGATTTCCCATACCAATGCTTAGTTTTCTTCCTTTGGTGGTGATGCTGGAGTTGTTGCAGTCTTTGACTCCAAGAGGGCCATTAATCTTTGATTTATACCTTGGAGATCTGCGATATGTTTTTCCAGCAAAACAACTTCACGAGTGAGATAAGTATTGCGAGCACGAGTTGTTTCACAAAACCTCAAGAGTTCAATCAAAGATGGAGACAGTAGGTGGAGGTAGGGTTGGAGGAAATCCACTTCTTCAACTTCTTCCTTGTTGAGCATAGATTGCACTTCGTCCCATGCCTGATCCTTCTCCTTAGCTTTGCCCTTGGTTTCTTCAGGTAGCCCTTCCTTAGCCTCCATGACCTTCATCCTTTTCAGATCAGCATGTACTTCTCCGTAGACTTAACGGAGGTTGTTCTCCCCCACAGATTCCTGGGACGACATCTTGACCTAGATCTGCGGCAGAAAACAGGCTCGAAATGAAAAACAAAGGAAATTATGCGTGATGCAGGGGTCAGACCAAACGGGAGTATATATAATGATTTTTTTCAGACCAGAAGGAGTACCCTGCATGCAAACAGAGTCCGGGAGGCGCAAGAGGAGGCCACAAGCCCTCACGGTGCGGCCAGGGGGTGGGCTTGCGCCATGCTGGCTTGTCGCCTCCTCGCGCACTTTCCGGACTACTTCCAATTTTTGTATTTTTTCAAATATTCCAAAACGGAGAAAATTTCCTACTGGAAAAGTTTTGGACTCCGTTTTCTGATCGAATAACATACCTCTTCGTTTTCGGAGTCTGAAACAGGCTGATAAATATCCCTTAGGTATTCTTCCGGAGTTATGGTATTGATAATATTGCTTTCAACATTTATGGGAGTACCTGAGATATAATGCTTGATTCTGTGCCCATTTACAACTCTCGGAAAATTACCTTCCGTGTTGTTGATCTTGATAGCACGGGAATGATATAATTCCTCAACAACATAGAGACCTTCCCATTTAGAGAGAAGCTTGCGTGCAAAGAATCTTAAACGAGAGTTATATAGCAAGACATAATCACCTACATTGAACTCACACTTTTGTATCCTCTTATCATGCCACCTCTTAACCTTCTCTTTGAACAGCTTGGCATTATCATATGCCTGAGTTCTCCACTCGTCAAGCGAGCTAATGTCAAATAACCTCTTCTCACCGGCAAGTTTGAAATCAAAGTTGAGATCTTTCATTGCCCAATAAGCTTTATGCTCTAGCTCAAGAGGTAAATGACATGCTTTACCGTACACCATTTTGTACGGAGACATGCCCATGGGATTCTTATAGGCAGTTCTATAAGCCCACAGTGCATCATCGAGCTTCTTAGACCAATTCTTTCTAGACCTGTTGACAGTCTTTTGCAGAATCAGTTTAATCTCTCTATTACTTAGCTCTACTTGACAACTGGACTGAGGGTGATAGGGAGACGCAATCCTATGGTTGACACTATACTTAGCAAGAGTTTTACGGAAAGCACCATGAATGAAGTTTGAACCACCGTCGGTCATTACATATCTAGGGACTCCAAATCTAGGGAAGATAACTTCTTTCAGAATCCTAATAGAGGTGTTGTGATCAACACTACTAGTGGGGATAGCTTCTACCCACTTAGTGATGTAATCAACAGCAACTAGGATATGAGTATACCTGTTGGATTTTGGAAAAGGTCCCATGTAATCAAAGCCCCAAACATCAAATGGTTCAATGACAAGTGAATAGTTCATAGGCATTTCCTGACGTTTGCTAATATTACCTATTCTTTGACATTCGTCACAAGACAAGCCAAACTTACGGGCATCCTTGAAGAGAGTGGGCCAATAGAAACCTGATTGCAATACCTTGTGTGCAGTTCTATCTCCCGCATGGTGTCCTCCGTAGGCCTCGGAGTGACACTTCTGTAGGATCAGTCCCTGTTCAGGTTCAGGTACACAACGTCTAATAACACCATCTACTCCTTCCTTATAAAGGTGAGGATCATCCCAAAAGTAGTGCCTTAAGTCAAAGAAGAACTTCTTCTTTTGCTGGTATGTGAAACTAGGTGGTATATATTTGGCAACAATATAGTTTGCATAACCAGCATACCACGGTGCACTACGTGAAGCATTGATGACATTCAATTGCTCATCGGGAAAGCTATCATCAATAGGTTGTGGGTCATCAAGAACGTTCTCCAACCTAGACAAGCCATCTGCTACTGGGTTATCAGCACCCTTCCTATCAACAACGTGCAAATCAAATTCTTGTAGCAAGAGGTTTAGCGTCCTTCTTCTCCATGAGGTACTTAATAGCAGCATGATCAGTATGAATAGTGACTTTGGAATCAACTATGTAAGACCTGAACTTTTCACATGCAAACACGACTGCTAAAAACTCCTTCTCCGTAGTAGCATAGTTTCTCTGGGCACTGTCTAGATTTTTAGTAGCATAGTGAATAACATTCAACTTCTTATCGACTCTTTGCCCTAGAACAGCATCAACAGCATAATCACTAGCATCACACATGATTTCAAAAGGTAAGTTCCAATCAGGTGGTTGAACAATAGGTGCGGTTATCAAAGCCCACTTAAGTATTTCGAAGGCTTCCTCACAATCATCGTCAACAACAAAAGGAATATCCTTTTGCAAGAGATTGGTAAGAGGCCTAGAAATCTTAGAGAAGTCTTTAATGAACCTTCTATAGAAACCAGCATGGCCAAGGAAACTTCTTATACCTTTGATATATGTGGGGTATGACATTTTCTCGATTATATCAACCTTAGCCTTATCGACTTCAATACCTCTTTCAGAAATTTTATGTCCTAAGACGATGCCTTCATTAACCATAAAGTGGCACTTCTCCCAATTCAAGACAAGATTGGTGTATTTACATCTCTACAAGACTCGATCAAGGTTGCTAAGGCAATCATCAAAGGAAGAACCGTAAACGGAGAAGTCATCCATGAAAACCTCGACAATCTTCTCACAAAAGTCAGAGAATATAGCCGTCATACATCTTTGAAAGGTGGCAGGTGCATTACATAAGCCAAAAGGCATACGTCTATAAGCAAAGGTACCAAAAGGGTAGGTGAAAGTGGTTTTCTCCTGATCAGATTATGCAACTCATATTTGGGAGAAACCAGAATACCCGTCTAGAAAGCAAAAGTGTGTGTGTTTAGACAGCCTTTCCAGCATTTGGTCGCTAAAAGACAAAGGGTAATGATCTTTCCTAGTGGCTTTATTCAGTTTCCTAAAATTGATCACCATCCTATAGCCAGTAATAATCCTCTACGGGATCAATTCATCCTTATCATTAGGGACAATGGTAATGCCTCCCTTCTTAGGGACGCAATGCACCGGACTCACCCAATCGCTATGAGCAACAGGATAGATAATACCCGCTTCCAGGAGCTTTAGTATTTCTTTTCTTACTACTTCTTTCATCTTAGGATTCAATCTCCTTTGATGATCAGCAACTTGTTTGAAATTAGGATCAGTTTTAATCTTGTGCTGGCATAGAGTGGGACTAATGCCCTTAAGATCATCAAGAGTATATCCAATAGCAGCACGGTGCTTTCTCAGACTTTTTAGTAACTTCTTTTCTTCATGCTCTGAGAGGCTAGCACTAATAATAACAGGATATATCTCTTTTTCATCAAGATAGGCATACTTAAGGGTATCAGAAAACTGTTTAAGCTCGAACACAGGATCACCCTTTGGTGGGGCTGGATCCCCAAGCAGTTCAACACGGAGATTATTCTTAAGGATAGGATATTGTTCTAAGACAACTCTATATATCTCATCCCTTTCATCCATATGCATATCATTTTCATACTCAAGAAAGTATTGCTCTAAGGCATTAGTAGCTGCCATCATCGCCTGCCAAGCCTCTGCAGGAGGAGGCGGCGGCGGAGGAGGAGGAGGAGGTGGTGGAGGCGGCATATCCTCACGCCCTGGGGTCTGACGAGTCGGTGGATCCATCCTGAAGACGGACAACATATTAGTCCACAGAATAGTTGAAGATATTGCTGAATCAAAAGACAGGAATAACTGAACAGAATTTAGCATTGCACTCGAACAACATAGCAAGAGTCCATCCTCGAAGTAACAGACGACAAAATTCCGATAAAGACCACTGTAAAAAAGTGTGAGCTACAACTGCTCGGAACAAACATATGACCAAGATTTCTCAAACCTCAATCAAGCGTCTGTAGGAAGATAGTCCTATAAGATACTACTAGATATCCCACCTATGAATTATCGAAATAATTGGTCATGCAATCTGGTACATGGATACAAGGAGTATTTCACACAACTCCTAAACTAACCCGTCACCTGTATCACATCCTTCAACACACAACCAGCATCTCGGACCTTCGTCTACAACAGATCCTCGTGATCACAATGATACCAAGTGTGGTAGTACCCCCGAACAATCTATACCAGTACTGGGGACATTGGGGTTATCTCACCACTACCAGTATTGAAGCGATGTGCACGGGAATCCCCTGGAGCTCAACTCCCCTGATACTTAGAGCAGATAGGAGGCACGAGGACGGGATTCCGTCACATCGAAATCATATAGATTTCACAAATACCCGCGTGATCCTAAAAAATATTTTGAGGGAGAAAAGGAATAGAGTTAAAGATTTCCTAAGACGGGAACCTCACCAGAGCATAGAAGAGGGGAAAAAAGAATCCTACTCTCCGATATAACTAAGACTCAAAACATTTTCTAGACTCGACTCGGCCAAATACGATCACTCAAAGGCTCCTATGGTCGTAAGGCTCTGATTACCAACTTGTAGCGACCAAGATGCGGTCCTTTCCGATCTGGGGATCGAAGCCCCGAATAGGAAAGAAGCGCATCTAAGCGTTTCGCAAACGGGTAACACAGCACAATAATAATAAAGGTAGACAATCCGTGATTCAATTGTCTTCTTATAAATATCTCAGAGTACATCACACATACAACCAAGGTAGTTCCGCTACGGACTACAAAACATAGAAATGCTACGCTACCCTCCCTGCAGGCCCACGATCACGACCACGCCTCAATCCTCTGGATAGTTTACGGAAAGGCGGTCTGTCTCCTCGTCGTACTGCCACGCCAGCTGAGTGCCGTCGGGATCATCTGTCTCTGGGGTACCTGTACCTGTTGGGAGTTTTGGAGAATCCGTGAGCCACGGGGACTCAGCAATCTAAGACCTTGGTGCCAGAACTAGTCAAGTTATTAGGTGGGTTAAGGTGAAGTGTATAAGGTTGCAGCATCCTAAGCTTGATTTGGTGGCTATCCTGCGTAGCATTTATGAAGGTGGTCTACACTAGCGGTCGTTATTACTTGATCACTAAGTGATCCTGAATACCTACCTACGGCATTCATAACCCCACCGTGTTCCCGATCGAACAGAGATCTTCGAGGGGACACTCACGGTTACGCACACAGTTGGCAATTTTATTAACTTATGTTTGAGTTATCTAATATCGGATGTTAACAAAATATTCCAACTTGCCACATTACCACGGGCACGGCTTTCCGAAAGATTAAACCCTCCAGGGATGCTCCAACTACTCCATCACAAACGTACACAGGCCGCAAAGGCATCCTCTATCACGAATCTCGTGATCTCGTCAGATTCCTTAGAGGAAAACCTCAACTCTGGGGGAAACCAAAGCTTCACTGGGATTCCTATACGCAAGATATATCGCTAAGGTAAGACAAGACTAGTAGGACCTCCCAACGTGTCGACGACCCTGATAAGAGCCGTGTATCTCAGTCTCAGGACACGCCGGATGAGCGATGGTTACCACGCCAAAACACCGAGTTGCCCCGGGGAGCGTAATAAGCTGCTCTGGGTTGGACCAGCACTCATGAGGAGCACTGGCCCGGGTTGTTGATTAAAGTCCTCGGGGTAGCTACTCCCTATGCAGATTATTATTAAGTGATTAGCAAATTAACACCAATGTTGGGTCCTGCCGGACAAGTCTTAGCACTACGTGATTTATCGAGGGGGTCCCCATAACAACCCCGAACATGTTAGGAGCGATCATTATGGAATCAAACACCGGTAACCGGTAACTAAGGCGGCAATAAAGGAACAAGGCACCCGGCAAAAGGCTAGGCCTTCCGTTATTTACCAAGTATATAGGTGCATTAATTAAATAACAGAATTTAAGATAATGATATCAAGCTCATGTTATCACATGAGTCAAAGCACCTGCATCTAGCAACGCTAACGTTAGTAGCTGCGCAAAGCCTACTTAGCCATTCAAGTTTTGCTAGGAAGGGATCAGTGTTTGGGTTAATGGCATAGCAGGAGGCAATATAATTCAGTGGTAGGCAGCGAGCAATATGACATGGAAACGCAAACTAGCATAACAAGTCTAGAGATGGAATCAAGGTCATATCATCTTGCCTGTGATATCCTCAGCTTGGAATGGTTCTTGTTCGTCCTGCACGTACTCTCCCGAATCCACGTACTCGTTCTCCGATCCCGGTGCTACCCAAATTAAGAATAACATCCAATGAACAGCAGCACCTCAAGATGCAACAAGCATATGATGCATGAGATGAAAATGAGCATGCATCACTATTTCTATCACTAGCACAAGCAAGAGAAGCTACTACAAGTTTCTGTACAGAACTGTACACTAAGATATTTTGACATGCATGATAATGACATGAACAGATGCGTCTCATTAAAACGATGCAAAACCATATAAAGAACATTACAATCGGAGCTACGGATCAACGGGAATCAACGAAACAAGATATGAAGCCCTACGTGTCAAAATCAACACCACACACTCAATTGGCACAAATCTGGTATTTCCAGATTGCCAAGGCATATAACAACCCAACATGAATGGATTGGAGCAAGGAAGAACACCACAACATCAACTAAGCACCCACAATCATCAAAAAGACAAAACTACATAATCTGCCATAATCTGCATCTTAGCACTTTGTGAGCTACATGCAACATAGCTACAGCCCTCCAAATATGACAAATAATATATGTGGCTGTATCTAGCCAAGAATAATACCAGCTCAAGCAAGAATCACACAAAAAGGAATTATACAAAGGAAGACACAGGGCTGCAAACTTTCCCAAAACCATCAGATCTCACGGACTTAGTGAAAATTCCTGCACCTGACTTTCTGTCTTTGTTCTGAAGCTTTTATGACAGCAACCAAAACATAAGCTACAGGATTACAAATGGGATGAAATTGGACAGGGAGCTTCACAAACATATCAGGTCCAAATTCCTAGCACTGTACTAAGGCTAGATCACAACACAATGACCAGCACAACCTCATCTACAGGAGAAGAAAATGTTTCCAGATTCCCACACTTTGTGAAATTCCAGATTTCACTAAGCTGGAATTTTCAGTCACATGCCCACTTTGTCTAGGCATAGCTTGCACACAAGTAACACCAAGTGATAAATTACACCACTATGGTGTAGAGCAAAACCCCTACTACTTCCACACAAAAGCTCATGCCCTTGGGCGCCACCTATTCCATGGAAACAAAGAGCAAACTTGCAACAAATCTGAATATGTCAACTCCATAAAGTATCCTAATGGTAAAACTAACTTCACCACTGGATTCCTTGGGAGATTATACCCCAAAATCATATATAATATGTGGGCACTTACTTGGGACAAGTGACCAAAAATTAAGGAAGAGGAAACTACTCCAAATCATGCCTAGTGAATAGGGCATCATTTCACGTAGTTCCACTATATCAACAACTACATGGTTGAGCTCATGTGCACAATGGCAAAGTGACATGGGGGTTTGAACCCCATGTTTGTGTCATGCACATTAACTTCACAACCACTTCTACCAAGCTATCCACACATATAAATCACCATGCCCTCCCACATATGGACATGTGAAGGTGCAGAGCTTTGCTTGTAAAGGTGGAATGCTTCTCACACACACATCTACTCCACATCACCCACAAGAACATCATGCTCTAGATCAAATCACATACCTACACATGTTATGAGCAATAAACACTAGAACAAGCTCACACACACAAGGTATATGTGGTGAGGGAGGGAACCCTTCACTCACACACAAACTTGCACAAGGCCACCATAATGAGGATGACTAGCACCCACATGCTCTAGCCTAGCAAGGCACACAAGTAAACTCACAAGTAAAACACACACTTGCATACTTATACTAGAAACACCTCATGTGTGTGCAACACTCACACACACATGCACATATCTTGCCACCTATCTTGACACACAAGCAAAAGAACACACACCACCTACACTTCCAACAACTACAATGGAGGCACCACACACACATGCACATTTGGCAAGCATCAAGTGTGTGCACACACATATGCACATTCCTCTCACAAGAACACATACACACATCACCTCAAATGGCCATTCTATAGCAGTAAAGAAAAACAATAAAATGGCCTCTGCCATCTAAGTTTAATGCACAAACATCAGGCAACCAAAAGAGAAAAAGGAAAAAATAAATAAGAGGGAAAAAAGGGCACCCTGGTCTCGAACCCCTGTGTCTCTGGTGTGCAACTCTGCAGCACACCACTGGGCTTAGAGGCCCTACTCGACAGAGAAGACTAACTAAGCAGGATAATCTGCACTGCTGCTGTAAACACTTCTGTCAGGCAAAAATGAAAAAAAAAGGGGAGGTGTATCCCGTGGGATTCGATCCCGGCACCTCACGGGAACAACCCCAAGACGCCAACCACTGCGCTACGCTACTACTACTAACATAGAGGAGGAGGCATCTCTGAAGATCAACATCCCTGCTACGAACATCTCGCCGGCGACCGAACCAGAGGACGAAGCTGCGTCTACCTCGACCACCTACGCCATACTATGCTGCGGGGGAGTGTAGTAGGACACGCAGGGGATCCATTCCCGTCTCGAAAGGAACCTACCAACGCATCTAGCCACGGGCAGAACCTCATCTACCCTGCCTGCTGCTGCCATGGCTCCCGAGCAGAGTAACTCGACGATGAGCTAGCACTACAGCTCGCTAGAGAGGAAAGAGAAGGGACGGCGGCTGCTCACCGAGGGGGAAGGAGAGGAGAGGACGCCGGCGTCGTGGAAGAAGAAGAAGTGCTGCTGGTCGCTGCAGGAAGACGCCGCCCGAACCCGAGGAAGGAGGTGCATGTCGGGGATGTCGAGGAAGAAGCTCCGACTCCGGCTCCGCGCAAAAATGGAACCCCTCCTGGGTCCTCTTGCTTGCGCAGCTGCGGGGAGGCGACGAGGTTGAAGCTACACCGGCATCGAGCTCGACCCGTAGCTGTTCATGGCGTTGGGAACGACCCCGAGGTCTCTGGCGGAGCGGGAGAAAGAAGAGGAGAGAGAGGAGGAACCCTAGCTGCCTGGGGGAGGGAGAGGTGAGTTATATGAGCCTCGGGGGATGAGCTTGAGCCGCTGAATCAAGCTTACGCTGATCGGGAGGCTGACACTTGATCGTACATGCATGACGTCGGGAGGAAGAAGATAGTGTCTCGCCTGTGGGCTCTGTCGTGAAGGGATACGGGCCAGGGAGAGCTATTCTGAACCGAGAGAGAGAGAGAGAGAGAGAGAGAGAGAGAGAATGGGCCGCCAGGGAGAGGGAGCCCACCTTAGGCGCCACATAAGGGAAAAAATACATCCTAAGATTATTCTTGTTTACAGAAATAACAGGGAGAAAAGAAAAGCCCAAGATAAACTACAAGTGCTAAAATAAAAATGGCACTTGCATTGGACATATAAAATCAAAACCTAATTAATAAAAATAGAAACAAGAGTTTAGGAGCACGTAAATATTTTACAAAACAGAATTAACTTGGTCTGTTTTGTAATTATATGCACCCTTAAAACATGTTTTAATAATAGCAAACACACCACTCCATATCCAACACAAAACTTGCTAAACCATGGGCATTTTTAAAAGAGGGCTGGGAGAAGGGAATCTTGACATAGGAGAAATAGAGAGGAGGGGTGGAGATGGTTTTGAAACCTAAGCATATACTATCACATGCACACCCCACATAAGTTATACATTACATGCACGTCATCGCAAGGAATCACAAGGTAGCTAACCACAAGATCACCACCACCACATGAAATGCTAAGATCATATGGCAACAACACAAGACAAGGGCATGCAATGATATGTTATGCATGCATGCATGGGAAGGAAGTGGTAAGGGAAACACATGAAATCATGGCACCAAATATATCATTGTAACCATGACAAGGTGGACCCACATGCAATAGGTTCCATATATTGAAGGTTTACATCTGGGGCACTACAAACTCTCCCACACTACAAAGAAGATCTCGCCCTCGAGATCTAAGACTGAAAAAAATCGGGAAATTCGGAACGGAGGTGATCCTCGCGTTCCCACGTAGCCTCTTTATCGGAATGGTGAGACCACTGTACTTTGAGAAATTTGACAGTCTTGTTACGGGTCTTGCGCTCAGTCGCCTCGAGAACTGCAACTGGATGCTCACGATAAGAAAGGTCAGGCTGAAGGTCGATGTCTTGAAGATGAACAGTGCGCTCGGGGGTCTTGAAACACCTGCGAAGCTGAGAAACATGGAACACATCATGGACATTTGCAAAGGTTGACAGAAGCTCGAGCTGGTACGCAAGGTCGGCTCTCTTGCCAACCACTCTGAACGGACCAACGAAACGAGGCGCAAGCTTGCCTTTGATGCCAAAGCGCTGCATACCCTTCATAGGCGACACCTTGAGATAGACAAAGTCATCAAGCTCATAAGACATGTCACGGTGCTTGCTATCGTAATAGCTCTTCTGACGGGACTGAGCTGCTCTGAGGTTGTCGCGAATGATCCGACACATCTCCTCAGCTTCTTATATCATATCATTCCCAAGGAATTGACGCTCGCCGGTCTCGGACCAGTTGAGCGGAATACGGCACTTCCTGCCATACAGAATTTGAAACAGAGCCTTGCCAGAACTAGCTTGATAACTGTTGTTATACGAGAACTCCGCGAAAGGCAGACAATCTTCCCACTTCATGCCAAAAGAGATAACACAGGCTCTCAGCATATCCTCAAGAACTTGATTCACTCTCTCCACTTGACCACTAGTCTGAGGATGGAACGTTGTGCTGAAGCGGATCTTCGTGCCCATAGCAGACTGAAAGGAGTCCTAGAACTTGGAAGTGAAGATACTTCCACGATCTGACGAGATCATCATAGGTACGCCGTGCAAAGAGACAATCCTGGAGGTGTACAACTCTGCCAGCTGAGCTGCTGAAATGGACTCCTTGACTGGAAGAAAATAAGCCACTTTACTCAACTTGTCGATGACGACGAAGATAGCATCATTGCCCTTCTTGGACTTCGGAAACCCGGTGAAGAAATCCATCTCAATGTGATCAAACTTCCACTCGGGAATCGGCAAAGGCTGCAAGAGGCCTGCTGGGCGTTGATGTTCTGCTTTCACCCTTCGACATACATCACACTCGTTTATGAACTCAGCAATCTCACGTTTCATACGAGTCCACCAGAATGTCTGCTTCAAGTCATGGTACATTTTGGAGCTTCCACGATGAATAGAGAGCACAGAGTTATGAGCTTCTTCCATGATCACCTTCCTGAGATCACCTTTCGGGACGACAAGGCGATCCTCGAAAAGCAACGTGTCCCTGGCATCAACAGTGAAGCGCTTATACTTGGGGAGACTCTTTCCCACACCAATCTTGACCTTCTTCACCATAGCGTCAAGAAGCTGAGCTGCTCTGACTTGATCTTCCAAGGTAGGAGAGATCTGAAGGTTCGCAAGAAACCCCTGAGGTACTAGCTGAAGGTTAAACTTCCTGAAAGACTCAGAAAGACCCGGCTGGAGAGGTTGCGGAATCAGACTGTTGCAATACGCCTTCCTGCTCAATGCATCTGCCACAACATTTGCCTTGCCTGGCGTGTACTCAACACTCGGATTAAAATACTTGAGCATTTCCACCCAACGTGTTTGCCGAAGATTCAAGTTAGGCTGAGTGAAGATGTACTTGAGACTCTTGTGATCGGTGAAAACTTCAACCTTACGTTCCAACAAGAGATGTCTCCAAGTCATCAAGGCGTGTACCACAGCTACTAGCTCGAGATCGTGCACAGGATAGTTCTTCTCTGCAAGCTTCAACTGCCTGGAGGTATAAGCAACCACCTTCCTATCTTGCATCAAGACTGCACCAAGACCCTGGAGAGAAGCATCGCAAAAGACCTGGTACGGCTTAGAATCATCCGGAGGGGCCAAGACCGGAGTGGAGATAAGCTTCTCTTTGAGTGTATCGAAGGCCAGTTGACACTCTGGAGACCAAGCATACTTAACACCCTTCTGAAGAAGACTAGAGAGCGGCTTGGCGATCTTGGAGAAGTTCTCAACGAACCTTCTGCAATATCCAGCAAGCCCGAGAAAGCTTCGAAGCTGCTTCACATTCTGCGGAGGCTCCCATTCAACAATGGCTTGAACCTTGGACGGATCAACCTTAATGCCCTCGGCAGAGATAATATCCCCAAGATAAACCACTTCTTTCAGCCAGAACTCGCACTTGGAAAACTTGGCATACAGCTTGTACTCTCTCAGTTTATCAAGCACCAATCTGAGATGTTTCTCATGTTCTTCCTCAGTCTTAGAAAAGACCAGAATGTCATCGAGATAGAGCAAGACAAATTCATTCTTGTATGAGGAGAAAATATAGGTCATCAATCGACAAAATGTCGGAGGAGCATTAGCCAGACCAAAATACATGACTGTATACTCATACGAGCCAAAACTAGTCCTGAATGCCGTCTTCGGAATGTCTTCCTCGCGAATGCGAATTTGATGATAGCCCATTCTGAGATCAAGCTTGGAGAATACTTTAGCACCTTTCAACTGTTCGAACAACTCAGTTATGTTCGGAAGTGGGTATTTGTTCTTGATTGTCTTCTTGTTCAATCGACGGTAATTGACACACAGCCGGTCCGATCCATCCTTATTCTTGACAAATAGAACACCACAGCCCCACGGAGACGAGCTCGGTCTGATCAAACCCAAACGCTCCTGCTCATCGAGTTGCCTCTTAAGTTCCTTCAACTCTTCTGGACCCAGCTTGTACGGCCGTTTGCACACTGGCTCTGTGCCTGGCTCAAGCTCAATGACAAACTCAAATTGACGGTGCGGAGGCATGCCTGGCAGCTCTTCAGGAAACACATCTAGATATTCGCATACCACTGGGACTTGCTCAATAGGATGGATCTCACCCTTTTAATTCAAGGAGAACAGACGGATTGTATCATCGCGCGCCGCGAATATAATCACATCCTCCGAAGAGTGGGTAAGCTTGACTTCTTTCGCTTCACAATCAATTGACGCCTTGTTCATGGCCAACCAGTCCATACCAAGAATCAAGTCGATGTCGGAATTTCCCAAGACAATAGGAGACGCCAGAAAAGAATAACTGCCTATCTTGACAGAAGTATCCGGAACCCTCATGTGCGAACTCATGCACATGCCGGGAGAAACCACACGGAAGGGACTATCCAAATGAATTGCAGGAATATCATGCTTAGCTATGAAAGGCTTGGAGATGAAGCAATGCGAAGCACCAGAATCAAATAACACTTTAGCAGGAATATCATTGATGAGGAGGTTACCCATGATCACATCAGAGGAGTTGTCTGCTTCAGCTGTGTTTACCATGTTGACTCGAGCTGATCTGGGGTTGATTTTGACAAGAGCGTTGCTTGGAGGTTTGCCTGGAGGAGGAGGCGGCAAACGGAGCTGAGAAGTACATTTGTTGGCATAATGACCCTTCTGCCCACATTTGTGACAAGTGACATCTGCTGGCTGCCAGAACTGAGTCTGAGGAGGCCCTTGCTTGTGATGCTGGTATCTCTGCTAGAAGCCAGGGTTGGGTGGGTGGGAAGAACCACGACCACCTGAGTGCTTCAGCTGCTGTGAGTGCCGAGGAGGAGGAGAAACCCAAAACCTCTGTTGCTTCTGAACCACCTGAGTTGAGGAAGAGCTGGAATCTCTGAAGCGCTTCTTGGAATTTTCCACCCTGAGCAAGGCAGCCTCTGCTGTGAGAGCTAGGTTATAGAACTTGTCGAATTCCTCAGGATCGTGCAAGGCAAGAGCTAACTGCAAGTCTTCTTTCAAGCCACCCCTGAACTGGTAGATCTTGCTCTTCTCATCCGGGATATCCTGCAGCGCGTAACGGGCCAGCTCGTGGAACTCGACATTGTACTTGTACACAGAATTGCTGCCCTTCTTCAAACGCCTGAACTTCTCACGCATCTCCTCCACAAAGCTGGTAGGGATGTAGTGGGACCTGAAGTCACGACAAAACTCGTCCCAAGACATCACCCTGTCGCCTCTGGAGTCCTTGAGCTGCTGCCACCATATAGAAGCCTGTCCCTTCAACTGAAACGTTGCAAACTTGACATAGTCCTCCGGACGCACATTGCTACACTCGAAATGTTTGTTCATATCCCGGATCCAATCTTCGGCATCAAATGGCTGGTCGCAAGAAGTGAACGTCTTAGGCTGGTTTGACAGGAACTGACTTAGATTGGCGAAGTGATTGCCACCCTGATGGAAATTGCCCTACTGTTGATTGGCTCTCTCCTGGATCAACTGTAACAGCATCTGAGTGTTTGCATTAGTAGCTGCCATCAACGCCTGCCAGGCCTCTGCAGGAGGAGGCGGCGACGGCGGAGGAGGAGAAGGTGGTGGAGGCGGCATAAACTCACGCCCTGGGGTCTGACGAGTCGGTGGAGCCATCCTGAAGACGGACAGCATATTAGTCCATAGAATAGTTGAAGATATTGCTGAATCAAAAGACAGGAATAACTGAACAAAATTTAGCATTGCACTCGAACAACATAGCAAGAGTGCATCCTCAAAGTAACAGACGACAAAATTCCGATAAGGACCACTGCAAACAAGTGTGAGCTAGAACTGCTCGGAACAAACATATGACCGAGATTTCCCAAACCTCAATCAAGCGTCTGTAGGAAGATAGTCCTATAAGATACTACTAGATATCCCACCTATGAATTCCCGAAATAACTGGTCATGTAATCTGGTACATGGATACAAGGAGTATTTCACACAACTCCTAAACTAACCCGTCACCTGTATCACATGCTTCAACACACAACCAGCATTTCGGACATTCATCTACAACAGATCCTCGTGATCACAACGATACCAAGTGTGGTAGTACCCCCGAACAATCTACACCAGTACTGGGGACATCGGGATTATCTCACCACTACCAGTATTGAAGCAATAACGAACACCCTCCGTTCTTAAATACTCAGAAATCTGAATGATGGCGATGTGCGCGGGAATCCCGTGGAGCTCAACTCCCCTGATACTTAGAGCAGATAGGAGGCACCAGGACAGGATTCCGTCACATTGAAATCATATAGATTTCACAAATACCTGCGTGATCCTAAAAAAAATGAGGGAGAAAAGGAATAGAGTTAAAGATTTCCTAAGACGGGAACCTCACCAAAGCATAGAAGAGGAGAAAAAAGAATCCTACTCTCCGATATAACTAAGACTCAAAACATTTTCTAGACTCGACTCGGCCAAATACGATCACTCAAAGGCTCCTATGGTCGTAAGGTTCTGATTACCAACTTGTAACGACCAAGATGCGGTCCTTTCCGATCTGGGGATCGAAGCCCCGAATAGGAAAGAAGCGCATCTAAGCGTTTCGCAAACGGGTAACACAGCACAATAATAATAAAGGTAGACAATCCGTGATTCAATTGTCTTCTTATAAATATCTCAGAGTACATCACACATAAAACCAAGGTAGTTCCGCTACGGACTACAAAACATAGAAATGCTATGCTACCCTGCCTGCAGGCCCATGATCACGACCACGCCTCAATCCTCTGGATAGTTTACGTAAAGGCGGTCTGTCTCCTCGTCGTACTGCCACGCCAGCTGAGTGTCGTCGGGATCATCTGTCTCTGGAGTACCTGTACCTGTTGGGAATTTTGGAGGAATCCGTGAGCCACGGGGACTCAGCAATCTAAGACCTTGGTGCCAGAACTAGTCAAGTTATTAGGTGGGTTAAGGTTAAGTGTATAAGGTTGCAACATCCTAAGCTTGATTTGGTGGCTATCCTACGTAGCATTTATGAAGGTGGTCTACACTAGCGGTCGTGATTACTTGATCACTAAGTGATCCTGAACACCTACCTACGGCATTCATAACCCCACCGTGTTCCCGATCGAAGAGAGATCTTCGAGGGGACAGTCACGGTTACGCACACAGTTGGCAATTTTATGAACTTATGTTTGAGTTATCTAATACCAGATGTTAACAAAATATTCCAAGTTGCCACATTACCGCGGGCACGGCTTTCCGAAAGATTAAACCCTGCAGGGGTGCTCCAACTAGTCCATCACAAACGTACACATGCCGCAAAGGCATCCTCTATCACGAATCTCGTGATCTCGTCGGATTCCTTAGAGGAAAACCTCAACTCTGGGGGGAAACCAAAGCTTCACTGGGATTCCTATACGCAAGATATATCGCTAAGGTAAGACAAGACTAGCAGGACCTCCCGACGTATCGACGACCCTGATAAGAGTCGCGTATCTCAGTCTCAGGACACGCCGGATGAGCGATGGTTACCACGCCAAAACACCGAGTTGCCCCAGGGAGCGTAATAAGCTGCTCTGGGTTGGACCAACACTCATGAGGAGCACTGGCCCGGGTTGTTGATTAAAGTCCTCGGGGTAGCTACTCCCTATGCAGATTATTATTAAGTGATTAGCAAATTAACACCAATGTTGGGTCCTGCCGGACAAGTCTTAGCACTACGCGATTTATCGAGGGGGTCCCCATAACAACCCCGAACGTGTTAGGAGCGATCATTATGGAATCAAACATCAGTAACCGGTAACTAAGGTGGCAATAACGGAACAAAGCACTCGGCAAAAGGCTAGGCCTTCCGTTATTTACCAAGTATATAGGTGCATTAATTAAATAACAGAATTTAAGATAATGATATCAAGCTCATGTTATCACATGAGTCAAAGCACCTGCATCTAGCAACACTAACGTTAGTAGCTTTGCAAAGCCTACTTAGCCATTCAAGTTTTGCTAGGAAGGGATCAGTGTTTGGGTTCATGGCATAGCAGGAGGCAAAACCCCTACTACTTCCACACAAAAGCTCATACCCTTGGGCTCCACCTATTCCATGGAAACAAAGAGCAAACTTGCAACAAATCTGAATATGTCAACTCCATAAAGTATCCTAATGGTAAAACTAAATTCACCACTGGATTCCCTGGAAGATTCTACCCCAAAATCATATATAATATGTGGGCACTTACTTGGAACAAGTGACCACAAATTAAGGAAGAGGAAACTACTCCAAATCATGCGTAGTGAATAGGGCATCATTTCATGTAGTTCCACTATATCAACAACTACATGGTTGAGATCATGTGCACAATGACAAAGTGACATGGGGGTTTGAACCCCATGTTTGTGTCATGCACATCAACTTCACAACCACTTCTACGAAGCTATCCACACATATAAATCACCATGCCCTCCCACATATGGACATGTGAAGGTGCATAGCTTTGCTTGTAAAGGTGGAATGCTTCTCACACACACATCTACTCCACATCACCCACAAGCACATCATGCTCTAGATCAAATCACATACCTACACATGTTATGAGCAATAAACACTAGAACAAGCTCACACACACAAGGTATATGTGGTGAGGGAGGGAACCCTTCACTCACAGACAAACTTCCACAAGGCCACCATCATGAGGATGACAAGCACCCACATGCTCTAGCCTAGCAAGGCACACAAGTAAACTCACAAGTAAAACAAACACTTGCATACATATACTAGCAACACCTCATGTGTGTGCAACACTCACACACGCATGCACATATCTTGCCACCTATCTAGACACACAAGAAAAAGAACACACACCACCTACACTTGCAACAACTACAATGGAGGCACGACACACACATGCACATTTGGCAAGCATCAAGTGTGTGCACACACATATGCACATTCCTCTCACAAGAACACATACACACATCACCTCAAATGGCCATTCTATAGCAGTAAAGTAAAACAATAAAATGCCCTCTGCCATCTAAGTTTAATGCACAAACATCAGGCAATCAAAAGAGCAAAAGAAAAAAATAAATAACAGGGAAAAAAAGGGCACCCTGGGGTCGAACCCCTGTGCCTCTGGTGTGCAACTCTGCAGCACACCACTGGGCTGAGAGGCCCTGCTCGACAGACAAGACTAACTAAGTAGGATAATCTGCATTGCTCCTGTAAACACTTCTGTCAGGCAAAAATGAAAAAAGGGGGAGGTGTATCCCCTGGGATTCGATCCCGGCACCTCGCGGGAACAACCCCAAGACGCCAACCACTGCGCTACGCTACTGCTACTGACAAAGAGGAGGAGGCATCTCTGAAGATCAACGTCCCTGCTACGAACATCTCGCCGGCGACCGAACTAGAGGACGAAGCTGCGTCTACCTCGACCACCTACGCCATACTATGCTGCGGGGGAGTGTAGTAGGACACGCAGGGGATCCATTCCCGTCTCGAAAGGAACCTACCGACGCATCTAGCCACGGGCAGAACCTCATCTACCCTGCCTGCTGCTGCCATGGCTCCCGAGCAGAGCAACTTGATGATGAGCTAGCGCTACGCCTCGCTAGAGAGGAAAGAGAAGGGACGGCGGCTGCTCACTGAGGGGGAAGGAGAGGAGAGGACGTCGGCGTCATGGAAGAAGAAGAAGCGGTGCTGGTCGCTGCAGGAATACGCCGCCCGAACCCGAGGAAGGAGGTGCACGTCGGGGACATCGAGGAAGAAGCTCCGGCTCCGGCTCCGCGCAAAAATGGAACCCCTCCTGGGTCCTCTTGCTTGCGCAGCTGCGGGGAGGCGACGAGGTTGAAGCTACACCGGCGTCGAGCTCGACCCGGAGCTGATCATGGCGTTGGGAACGACCTCGAGGTCTCCGGCGGCGCGGGAGGAAGAAGAGGAGAGAGAGGAGGAACCCTAGCTGCCTGGGGGAGGGAGAGGTGAGTTATATGAGCCTCGGGGGACGAGCTTGAGCCGCTGGATCAAGCTTACGCTGATCGGGAGGCTGACACTTGATCGTACACGCATGACGTCGGGAGGAAGAAGATAGCGTCTCGCCTGTGGGCTCTGTCGCGAAGGGATATGAGCCAGGGAGAGCTAGTCTGCAGCGAGAGAGAGAGAGAGAATGGGCCGCCAGGGAGAGGGAGCCCACCTTAGGCGCCACATAAGGTAAAAATACATCCTAAGATTATTCCTGTTTACAGAAATAACATGGAGAAAAGAAAAGCCCAAGATAAACTACAAGTGCTAAAATAAAAATGGCACTTGCATTGGACATGTAAAATCAAAACCTAATTAATAAAAATAGAAACAAGAGTTTAGGAGCACATAAATATTTTACAAAATAGAATTAACTTGGTCTTTTTTGTAATTATATGCACCCTTAAAACATGTTTTAAAAATAGCAAACACACCACTCCATATCCAACACAAAACCTACTAAACCATGGTCATTTTTAAAAGAGGGAAGGGAGAAGAGAATCTTGACATAGGAGAAATAGAGAGGAGGGGTGGAGATGGTTTTGAAACCTAAGCATATACTATCACATGCACACCCCACATAAGCTATACATCACATGCACATCATCGCAAGGAATCACAAGGTAGCTAACCACAAGATCACCACCACCACATGAAATGCTAAGATCATATGGCAACAACACAAGACAAGGGCGTGCAATGATATGTTATGCATGCATGCATGGGAAGGAAGTGGTAAAGGACACACATGAAATCATGGCACCAAATATATCATTGTAACCATGACAAGGTGGACCCACATGCAATAGGTTCCATATAGGGAAGGTTTACATCTGGGGCACTACATCTGTCACGAGGCCAAAAGCTATAAATATAATTCCGATCACGATGTACTAAATGCATAGGATAAAACTTTTGATGAAATTCCAATTTCAACCGATTGTTGTCCCATGATCCAATATCATCACATAGCCTATACCATGTCAACGCCTTATCCTTCAAAGATAAAGGAAAGACCTTATTCTTGACCTCATCCTCAGGCAAACCTGCAAGCTTAAATAAACCACAAACTTCATCTACATAGATTAGATGCAAGTCTGGATGTGATGTTCCATCTCTTATAAAAGGATTAGCCAACAGTTTCTCAAGCATACCCGAAGGAAATTCAAAGCAAATATTTTCAGCAGGTGCAGCACGTTGAGGAGCAACTATTTGTGCTTCCATTTGAGGTGAAGATACCACGAACAAGCCCCTCAAAGGATTAGTATCCATAGTCACAAGTGAAAATAAATTTCAGCACACTATATGAATGTTTCCTTACCAAGTTCCACTTACCAAAGGCGCTTCACTCCCCGGCAATGGCTCCCGAAAAGAGTCTTGATGACCCACAAGTATAGGGGATCAATCTTAGTCCTTTAGATAAGTAAGAGTGTCGAACCCAACGAGGAGCAGAAGGATCTGACAAGTGGTTTTCAGCAAGGTAAAATCTACAATTGTCAGTAACAAGTGATTGTGTGGTGAGATGATTCGTAGCAAGCAACAAGTAACAAAAGTAGCAACGGTGCAGAAAAGTGGCTCAATTCCTTTTGTAGCAAGGGACAAGCCTGGAAAAAGTCTTATAGGAGGAAAAACGCTCCCGAGGACACACGGAAATTTCTGTCATGCTACTTTTCATCATGTTCATATGATTCGCGTTCGTTACTTTGGTAGTTTGATATGTAGGTGGACCGGCGCTTGGGTACTGCCCTTACTTGGACAAGAATCCCACTTATGATTAACCCCTCTCGCAAGCATCCGCAACTACGAAAGAAGAATTAAGACAAAGTCTAACCATAGCATTAAACTGGTGGATCCAAATCAGCCCCTTACGAAGCAACGCATAAACTAGGGTTTAAGCTTCTGTCACTCTAGCAACCCATCATCTACTTACTACTTCCTAATGCCTTCCTCTAGGCCCAAATAATGGTGAAGTGTTATCTAGTCTATGTTCACATAACACCACTAGAGGAAAAACAACATACAACATATCAAATTACCGAACGAATACCAAATTCACATGACTACTATTAGCATGACTCGTCCCATGTCCTCAGGAACAAAAGTAACTACTCACGAAGCATAATCATATTCATGACCAGAGAGGTAATGAGTAGCATCAAAGATCTGAACATAAACTTTTCCACCAAGTTATCCAACCAGCATCAACTACAAAGAGTAATCAACACTACTAGCAACCTTACAAGTACCAATCGGAGTCGCGAGACGGAGATTGGTTACAAGTGATGAACTAGGGTTTGGAGATGAGATGGTGCTGATGAAGATGTTGATGGTGACGAGTCCCCTCCGATGAGAGGAGTTATGGTGATGACGATGGCGATGATTTCCCCCTCCGGGAGGGAAGTTTCCCCGGCAGGATCGTCCTGGTGGAGCTCTAGATTGGTTCTGCTCAAGTTCCGCCTTGTGGTGGCGGCAAATCCACGAAAAAGCTCATCCCTGATTTGTTTTTCAGACGGAACCCTTCATATAGCAGAAGAGGGGGGCAAGTGGGCTAGCAGGCTGCCCACAAGCCCTCATGGCGCCGCCTGGGGGGGTGGCCGCACCGTGCAGGCTTGTGGCCAACCCCTGGCGCCCCTCTGGCGCTTCTTCGGCCTAGTATTTTTTATAAATCCAAAAAAATCCTCGTTGATTTTTACGGCGTTTGGAGTTGCGCAGAATAGGTATCTCAAACTTGCTCCACTTTCACGCCAGAATTCCGGCTTCCGGTATTCTCCCTCTTCATGTAAACCTTGCAAAATAAGAGAGAAAAGGCATAAGAATTGTACCGTGAAGTGAAATAACAGCCCAAGAAGCGATAAATATCAACATGAAAACATGATGCAAAATGGACGTATCAAGGCACCATGGCCTCGTCCGGCGCATGCGACCAGGGAGACCAGCGACGTGTCCTGGAAGACCGACGAGGACGACGCATGTCAGGGATATACCCCGCAGTGTAACCCGGCTTGAAGTATGACCCGCCAAGGACTTGGCGACTCACCGGCGACTGAGCAGTGACCTAGCAGGCGGCTCATAGATTACCCCATAGGAGACTCACAGAAATGACGAAGGCCCAGTGTACGCCCTGGCATAAGGCAGCTCATAGAGAGGCCAAGAGGGTCGGCTCACAAGAGAAGGCCCAAGAAGAGGAAAGACTCCCACAAGAAGGAAACAACACCCGGATTAGGATTCAAGAGAGACTAGTCCTATTCCTACTCGTAGTAGAACTCTACATGTAAACCTACCCCTTCCACTTATATAAGAAGGGGTAAGGCGCCCCAAGAGGGACAAGATTGACAACTTAGGTCTAGACAAGACAAATCATGAGATAGACAGATTAGACACCCACGATATTAGAGGTGCCAAGTCTGCACCCTTGTAATCGAGATCATCATCTTCATCAATGAAACACAAGCAGGACGTAGGTTTTTACCTCCATCGGAGGGGCTGAACCTGGGTAAACTCGTGTCTCTCAATTCCGACCAACCCCTCTCAAGGCACCACATGGTTGCGATGGCCTCACACCTAAGTCCTTGCATGAGGACATCTGCCGTGACAAAACCACGACAGTTGGCGCCCACCGTGGGGCTGATCGCACGGTGGTATTATGTCCTTGGAGGGAAATTTCTAGGGATCAAGGAGCTCACGATTGTTCTGATTTTTTTGAAATGGGCAACCCCTTTTCCATTACTCACATAACGGAAATACAAGTCCTGTTTTGTCCAAAAAGGAAACCAGAAAAAGGGGTGCGAGTTCAGAGAATTCTTGGGAAACCTACACATAGACACTCGTCATCGAGCAGCCTATCGTAGGGCAAAAACCCAAGAACACCCATAACACGCACAGAACCACTACCAAGTTTAAAGAGACAAGCTGCAAATAGTATATTACACAGGTCCACGCCTGAGATTACTCCACACATGGGAGACCATAAACTAGAAGCACTAAGTGCCAGCAACTCCAACCATCAGCAACCATCCTCTAGGGCCGCACATATCCTCAGCATATTTGACGCGTTCATCTTCAGCATCTTCGCGCCCCTCTCCATCGCCAGTTTATCATCCCCTGTAAGGAGTCCTGCCCAATGCGTCAGGAATCCACAAGTAGAATAGACCACATCAAAAGGAGACCCCAACTTTTTCCTCTCAAACTTCGCGCTATTGCGGCAGTTCCACAGTGCCCAGCAAACAGCAGCTAAACCAAAAGTATAAAACCTGGCACCATTAGGCATATATGTAAAACACCAAGCATAAAATTGCCACAAATTATCAGGGCCATTACTAGTCCCCAGCATACACCCCACTGTTCTCCAAACCACTCTAGCCACAGGGCAGGAAAAACACAAATGCTATGAAGTCTCCCTTTCTGAGCAAAAAGAACATCTAGGGTTACCTTTCCATTTCCTCCTATTCATCACATCTTGTGTGAGAATAGCATCCTGAAACAGCTGCCATAGGAAAATTTGAATCTTAAGAGGTAATTTTGCACTCCAGATCCAGCGAAAATCACAACCAACAATATTTTTCTCCAAATGCTCATATATAGATTTAGTAGAAAACCTTTTTCCAAACTTCCATCTAATCTGGTCCGGATCATCACGTAAAACCCATTGATCCACCACCGCATTCAGCTCTACCAATTGGCCCGCCAGAATAGGCGTCAGTTGTCTCCTAAACAGATCACCTCCCTCCCAGGCTTTAAAATCCCTCACGGTAATATCCTGATTATTACAAATATAAAACAGTTCCGAATACAAATTTTTTAAAGGAGGACTATCATTCACCAAATCATGCCACAATCTAGTCATATTACCAGATCTCAAGATCACCTCTCTACGAGCCATATAATGCGGCTTAACTTTCATAATAGCCTTCCAAATAGGAGAATCAGAAAACTTACTGGAGATAGATGTCACATCAACTCTCCTAAAGTACTTAGCCCTAATCACATCTTGCCACAACCCTTGTTGTGTTTCTAACTTCCACCACCATTTGACTAACAAGCTCACATTCTGCTTATGTAAGTTTTTCACCCCCAGGCCCCCTTTTTTCTTGGACCTACAGATACGATCCCACCTAACAAGATGATATCTCTTGTTTCCCTCAGATTCCCGCCAAAAAAATTTCTTCCTATGCTTATCCAGTTTATATATGACCATCTTAGGAAGCATAAACATAGCCATATAGTAATACACTATGCTAGTTAAGGATGAGTTCATCAGGATCAACCTGCCCCCCGAAGATGCAGAATTCCCAATCCAGGCTTCACAACATTTACGAAATTTCTCATCTAAAAACATCCAGTCAACACTCCTGAGACTAGACCCACTTACAGGAACTCCTAAATATTTCATAGGGAAATGACCTATCTGACAGTTAAACATGTCAGCATAAGTATTTATAATAATGTCATCACCACCCACACAGAACACCTCACTTTTCTCAAAATTGATTTTCAAACGTGACATCATCTCAAAAATATATAGCAAGAGTTTCATATTAACAGCAGCAGTGACATCATGCTCAAAACATATAACAGTATCATCTGCATACTGCAGAATAGCCACACCATCTTCAACAAGGTCAGAGGCCAAACCTGTAAACAATTTCTCCTTCTGGGCATTTCTCACCATCTTAGAGAGGGCCTCCACAGCAATATTGAACAAGAAGGGGGAGAAAGGATCACCTTGTCTGACCCCTTTATGACTTTGGAAGTACGGGCCTTTCTCATTATTCAACTTGATACATACCGTGCCATCATAAAGGATTTTTTTAATCCAACCACACCAAGTTTCTCCAAAACCCATGTTCTTGTGACACTCCAAAAGGAACTCCCAGTTAATCTTATCGTAAGCTTTTTCAAAATCCAGTTTTAGGACTACACCACATCTTTTCTTCCTCTGAGTATGATGTAAAATCTCATGTAAGGTAAGGATACCTTCCATAATATTTCTATGTTTAATAAAAGCATTTTGATGTCTACTAGTGAGCACATCAGAGTAAAGAGCCACCCTGTCGTTTAGAACCATAGTAATCAGCTTATATGGGCAACGAAGCAGACAAATAGCTTTGTATTGTTGGATCTTTTTAGCTCCATCCAGCTTAGGAAGCAGAGTAATCACCCCATAGTTCAAACGAGCCACATCCAACGAATTATTATGGAACGCATCAAACAGTCTCATCAGATCTTTCTTAACAAACCCCCAACAGTGTTTATAAAATTCAACAGGTATATTATCTGGACCTGGAGCTTTATTACTTTCCATAGAAAATAAGGCTTTCTTCACCTCCTCCTCCATAAATCTACCAGTGATAAACTCATCATCTTCCATACCAATTTTTTCCCCACTGGACCAAGTATTAGGATCCAGGTGGAACATGTTACCATTCGCAGGACCAAATATCTCTTTGTAAAAGTCTGTTGCATGTCTCAGTAGGTTTTGCGTCCCCTCAATCACCACATCTCCATTAACAAGAGAATGTATAGTATTTTTCCTCTTTCTACCATTAGCCACTCTATGAAAAAAGCTGTATTACGATCCCCTTTTAACAACCATCTCTCATTAGATTGCTCGAGCCAAAAAATCTCATCATTATAAAGAATCTCATTATACTCAGCATATAATGCAGTTCTTTGCTCATAAACCTCAGGATCCAAAGGTCCAATCTCTTCCATATTTTCAATCTCTTCCAATTCTTTCTTAATCTCATCTTTTCTTTTCCTACTATGACCAAATATGTTTGATCCCCACCCTTTAAAATATTTCTTGATACGCTTCAATTTAATATTGAGAATATCAATAGGATCATTTGCCCTAACAGCTTGATCCCAGATGCTCTTGGCCTTAGGAAAGAATTCCTCATTCTTAAGCCAAGAAAGCTCAAATCTAAATTCTCTCTGCCCGGAGCACTTCTCACCTCCATTCCAGTGGATAACAGCAAGGGATTATGATCCGAAACCTCCTTCACCAGCTTACGGACAGAAACCAAAGGATACATATCTTCCCAACTAAAACTCATCAAAACCCTATCTATTTTTTTCCAAAGTAGGGTGACGTTGCTTATTAGTCCACGTATACTTCCCTCCTCCCATATCAATCTCTCTTAGGCCCAGGGAGTTGACAACATCATTAAATTTTGCCACAAACTTGAGATTACCATGTTTTTTATTCTTCTCCTGCACCCCTCTAATGATATTAAAATCTCCCCCAATAATGTAAGGGACATCAATATTACTACATGTGGCAAGCATTTCATCCAGGAAATCATCTTTACGATCATCATGTGCCGCACCATACACCACAACCAACACCCATATGCATTTGTTTCTTACATCAAAAACACGAGCCTGCATCATAAAGTTCCCCAACGTCCATGAAATCAATTCCAGGCTCTCTTTCTTAACCCCACAAAGGATACCTCCAGATCTTCCCACTGAGGGTAAACAATTCCAAACAAAAAACCACCAGGATCCACTCTACTTAAGTATTTGACAGGAAACTCTTCTCTCTTGGTTTCTTGAAAACCAACAAAATCAAGAGAATGATCTTTAATAATATCAGCAAAACAGGAAGCCATCCCTTTTCTACATGCCCCCCTACAATTCCAAAAGACCCCTTTCATATAACACCTTTAGAATTTTTCCTCCCTCTGGGGCCCCTCTTAGGAATCTCATTGGGGGCACCCATCTTCTGATCCAAGGATGTACCATTCTTCTGACTCCTAGTAACAGGTCTAGCTATCACCACAGGTTTCTTAATTCTATTCTTTTTTCTAGATCTCACAATAGTAAAGTCATCATCCTTCATATTGCCTTCTTCCATCCATCCCAACTCCAAAGGAGTAACTACCCCATTAGCATTGATCAAAGACATATTATTAACATCTTCCTCACCTTCCACTACATCCTCTCTTTCCACCCTAGCATTATTATTTCTACATTTCTCCAATTCCCTAATAATATCAATATTAACAAAATCATTATCAGGAATAATCACCCCCATCTTAGAAGCAGCTAACATCATTTTTTGATTGGATAAAGCATCAAAAGAGTTGTGAGAATGTAATGTACCTTTTGCATTCCTTTTCTTGACAGCAGCAACAGCCTTCAACTGCACATCCTCCATCTTGCTCTGCACATTACGAAGACTGAATCTCAAATTTTCCTCAGTAGCCAAGGGAGGAGTAGGAATCACCTCCACTTCCACAGCATTGTCAGGAGATTCCACCATATATTCCACCTTTCCAGTATCACATTCCCCCTTCTCAGCATCAACAGGAGTCATCTTGAGGAGCAATTCTCACCACATCAGCAAAGGATTTTATTTCACTCACAGGAGATCTCATTTTTTTTGTTCATATCACCATCAGGAATATTAGCACTTACAAGTTTTTCATCTTCCATGAATTCCATAGCCATAGAATCAATTAACAGAGAAGTATGCAAGGATACATCAGATTCTATGCTCTCTTGAGATTCCTGGATTTGTTCTCTTTTACCCCCTCATTCTCATTTTTCTCCTCCACAAACTTCCTGGGACTAATATCAATTCTAGGTTTTTTATTTTTATTATCATCTACATCCTCATTTTTTTCCTTATCCATGTGCTTACCAGCACTAAGGAGAGATTTACCACGATTAGGATCTCTCACCAGGATCTGATCCACTTCAAAGTAGAAATCATAAAAATGTTCCCCCAAAACAGCCTCGGCTACAGATGGGATCTCATCCACACTCCTGCAACCAATCTTCACCCTAGCAGAAGCAAGACGATGTAAGGTAGCATAGTCAATCTCCAAGGGGACACCAATCAAGGAAGCCACATAAGCCATGTTTCTCTCACTTCTCTTATCCAGAGGCACATTACTAACTTTAACCCATGCTACCTCCATCACTCCCTTAGATGCAACCGCAGAGGACCATTTAGTAACATTCACAACAGCACCACTAGTTTTAAGCACAATGCGACCCACATAACAAATTTGAGCAACAACTCTAGGATTAGGAAATCTCACTACAAGCACTCCTCGTCCGATGGCATGAGCAGAACACCGCCATCCAGTGGCAAGATAATCATTTAAATCTAGCTCCATCTGCCTAGTAGACGTCTCCCCCTCAACTATACTCACAACAATATTGTTGGATCTCTCTTTCATCAAATTCGTAGAGCATGAATCATGTATGTAATAAAACCCCTGTCCCCTTGTTTGGAACGCACACATAGATGCAACACAACTCCAAGGAAGAAACTCACAGCAAACAGAAGCTAGATGTCCTAAGCGGCCACATCTCTCACAAAATGCTTGAGCACAGAACGCAGGAGCGTGTTCTCGAGACTTGCATATGGGGCATGGATCATGAGTACTGGAAGGGTTCACCTGATTAGCTTTTGGGCCTTAATTCCGACGCAGAGGTGTGGAGATCTGTCGCTCTGTTCCCTCACCCGCAGATCCAGAGGACCCCTGGCTCTTGGGAACCCAAATCCCACCCTCAGCCGTCTGCTTCCCCATCGCAGCCTCCTCCCAGCGCGAGGTGTCATCGGATCCAGAGGCGACATTCGACGTAGAGGAGTTGTTGTTGCCGCCGTCATCCCGCTTCCAGGAGAACTTCCGGTCACCACCACGACCGCCGCCCCGTCCAGGAGCAGGACCAGGCCCGCGTGCCCCGCGACCGGGTTCCCCCCGTCGGCCACCACGGAATCCTCGTTCTCCATCTCCCATTGGCGAAGGAGACGCGGTCACCGCCGCGAAGGAGCGTGGGTCTCCCCCGACTTTCCCTCTCCACCAGCCAAAGGAATCACTCTCGCTCGATCTAGGGTTTCTCGACAGCGCCGACCAGAAGTGGGAGAACGCCTCCTCTAGGTCAAGCCGCGGTGTGGCTCGGGGTCTTATACCCCCTTCCGAAATATGAGCGGCCTGATCTCTCCCCACATGTCGGGCATCCGCCATTGATGCGCTGTGGGGCTCCGAGCCCACACCGGGCCCACCTGTCGGATCACCCGTCGTTCCCCTCGTCAGGCCCGACGCTACATCCCCGGCCGCCCTCGTCGGAGCTCCGATCTCCGGCAACCGATCCCGAATCCGCGCAAAAAAACAAGGAAAGGCCACCATGTCACCGATATCTAGGGTTTCCCCTTCCCGAAGGCATCTCGCATCGATGGTTTCACCCCTCTCATCCCGAAGGACTAACCTGAGTGCCTCCCGACGAAGGAGTAGCTCGCCGTTGGCGAATCGAAGGTGCCGCGAGCCGATGTCTGCAGCGAAGGAAACACGCCATCTCGTGTCCCCTTCATCCTTTGGTCCTCTCGAGCTCGCCATCCGCGTTTGTCTGAACTGCCACCACCTCTGACCTGCCCAACAATTGGAGCAAGTCAATCCATCCGCGATTGTTCTGATGAAGAAGAGCTGAGGACTTGTCAATTTTAAATTAGGTTTTGTTTTGCTCTGTATGCTCGGATGCGACGCGATCTTTTGAAGCCTGAATAGAGGATCTATTTCCACTGTTGATATCGCGCGTCGCGGAGCTGGTTAGGATTTTTTGCTGAGTCGGCGTACGCTGCGCCACTGCACCACCGATCGAGATCGATTCTATGGTGCACTTGCCATGCGAAATTATCTATTGCACCCATGGCGTATCTGATTGAGTTTGATGTGGAACCGTCAAATCCCATGGCTACAGAGCACTACAGCATCCCGAGAGGATTAGACGACTGTTTCCTGAGATCAAATCAAAAGCAAAACAACATCCAGTATCGACATCGTGTACTGGCAGCTATTGGAAGAAAGACCACAGTCAGAGGTGGACTCGGTCGCGTCGCGCCCGCAGCTGGTTTCGCCGCAAGCCGGCCGCGACCGGGATACGGGCTCGCCACTCCACCGTCGTTTGCCTCACCTCGCGTGTCCGCGCCTGCCCGACTCCGTCACGCGCCCGACGCGTGTTGCTGTGCCGCCCTACCTACGCTGCTCCGACTCACCTTGATCGGTGGCAGGCTGGCCACGACCCGGAGGAGCAGACAGTTTCGGATTCGATGTACAGGCCCTGGCCCGGAAACTTCAGCAGCCTCCGCGTACGCTGCAGGCCGAAGCCGCCGTTTGCAGTTTCAGCGGGTCGCAGTTCGTCTCCGCCGGCGTGCCGCCACTGCCACCACGCCGGCCACCTTCGCCGCATTGCGTCACCCGCTTCGCTCCAACGCCGCAGCTGTCCACCGCCTTGCAGGCCTCCCGCGTCGATGCGCGCCGTCTAAGTCGCCTTCGCCGCCGTCCGCATCGGCGGCCTCCTCGCGTCGCAGCGCGCTCACCTCTACTGCGCTCGTCCGAGCCGTCGTCTGCCTCTGCTGCTAGTTTCACTAAGCCGTCGTCCGCCTCGGCGGCCTCCTCACGTCGCAGCGCGCTCACCTCTGTTGCGCTCGTCCGAGCCGCCGTCCGCCTCCGCTGCTGGTTTCACTAAGCCGCCGTCCGCCTCGGCAGCCTCCTCGCGTCACAGCGCGCCTACTTCTGCTGCACTCGCACGGGCCGCCGTCCGAGCCGGCCCACTGCCGCCGCAACATGGCACAGCTGCCGCGACACGCCACTGCGCCTCGCCTCCATGCGCTGCTCCAGCAGGCCGCCCGTTGCGCCTTCACGCCGGACCACCACTCCAACACCGGTGGCTCACCCGCCCCGCTCGCCCTCTGGTTCAACAGCCTGGCTTCCAAGGGCGCCGAGGAGCTCATGCTCGCCAAACCTCGCGTTCAAGTCGACACGTCGCTCACCTTTGCCATGCTCACCTACATCTACCTCCGCAAGCCGCCGCCTACCCTGAGCCGCCTGCCGGCTCAGCGCGACCGTCGGCCGCTGCCTCACCCCGCTCCCTCCTTGCATGGCTCGCGCCACCTCACCTCCGCTGCGGCTCTACCTCGTAGCTCCACCCCTCCTCGCCCGCTGCGTTGTGGTTGTCGCCACGGCCTCGCCTCCGTCCGCGCCCAGCTCATGTTGCTGCATCGCCTTGCCGGCACCGCTCCGGCTCACTTCGCCTCCGTTGTGCGCCCGATTCCTATTGCTGCGCTGCTCTAACTCGCCTCGTCTCCGGCTGATGTGTGCGGCTCGCCGGTGCCTCTCCCGTGCATGGAGTGTGCATGTGCATGGATGGATGGTTGATGAATCTTTCCCTGGGCATGAATTGTGTGGATGCTGGATGGATGATGGATGGTTTCCTCCCATGCATACGTGATGGATCAGGTAATATCTGTAATTCATCTTACAATGAGGCATATGAGCAAACCAAGTCATCAATCCCTTAAATAAATCAGGACAATTATGAATGATAAAATAGGTATTATATTACACGTACGGGTCCGGTCAATCTACGTCAACCCAACGCGGATGGCTCGCGGTTCAGGCCGGCTTACAATGACGCGGCCAACTCTCACGTCCACGCGACCAAGATGGTTTACAATGACACGGTCAACTCTCACGTCCGTGCAAACATAGGCGGCTTACAATGACGCGGCCAACTCTCACGTCCGCACGACCAAGATGGTTTACAATGACACGGTCAACTCTCACGTCCGCGCAAACAAAGGCGGCTTACAATGATGCGGCCAAATCTCAAGTCCGCGCGAACCAAGACGGTTTACAATGACGCGGCCAACTCTCATGTTTGCACGACCAAGGTGGCTTACAACGCCACGACCAATTCTGGAGTCCATGCCAAAAGGCCAGACAACTCTCGCATTTAAGACGCCGCCCTCACGGCCCAGATTATGTCAACCCACCGGAGCAGTGTTCGCATGTACGAGGCGCCTAAGAAACGATGCAAGACGCTGTCCTCACGGTCCGGATAACATCAACATATCGTGTCGTGCTCACTTAAAAAGTCATGATACGTCTCAAACGTATCTATAATTTTTTATGGTTTCATGATGTTATCTTGTCATCTTTGGATGTTTTATGTATCTTTTATATCTTTTTTGGTACTAACTTACTAATTCAGTGTCAAGTGCCAGTTCCTGTTTTTTCTGTGTTTTTGGCTCTTTTCGGATCTGATTTTGGAACGGGGTCCAAAAGGAATAAAATTCCCGAAATAAACTTTTCCCGAACGGAAGAAGATCAGGGGGCTTGAGGGCCAAGGCAGGAGAGCTACAGGGGGCTGATGTTTGTTGTGTATCCCTTGCAACGGCGCCAGAAATAGTTGTGTCGACGGCACCAGGAATCCTTCAGCTACGGCTACGCCTTAAGGGACTTCCTAGGCAAGTATACAAAGAATTTCCCCCGTGGCCTTGGAGCCTTGCGTTGGTGTTCCCTCGAAGCGGAAAGGGTGATGTAGCACAGCGACGGTAAGTATTTCCCTCAGTTTGAGAACCAAGGTATCAATCTGGCGGAAGAGTATCTCAAGATCCTGCACAAACACAAAAGCTTGCACCCAACGCTATGAAGGGGTTGTCAATCCCTTATAGATTGTTTGTCAAGTGAGAACTGAAAGCAACAAAGTAACAAAGCAAAGTAAAAGCGGAGTTGTAAACGATGGATGTGAATAGACCCGGGGGCCGTAGTGTTTACTAGTGGTTTCTCTCATGAAAGCAAATAGTCGGTGGGTGAACAAATTACTGTCGAGCAATTGATAGAACTGTGCAGAGTCGTGACGATATCTATGCAATGATTATTTCTATAGGCATCACGTCCGAAACAAGTAGACCGATACTTTCTGCATCTACTACTATTACTCCACACGTCGACCGCTATCCAGCATGCATCTAGTGTATTAAGTCCATAAGAACAGAGTAACGCCTTAAGCAAGATGACATGATGTAGAGGGATAATCTCAAACCAATGATAAAAACCCCATCTTTTTACCCTTGATGGAAACTACTTGATGTGTGCCTTGCTGCCCCTCCTGTCACTGGGAAAGGTCACCACATGGCAAAACCCAAAACCAAGCACTTCTCCCATTGCAAGAATCATAGATCTAGTTGGCCAAACAAAACCCAAGACTCGGAGAGACTTACAAGGATATCAAATCATGCATATAAGAAATCAGCAAAGACTCAAATATATATCATAGATAATCTGATCACAAGTCCACAATTCATCGGATCTCGACAAACACACCGCCAAAGAAGATTACATCGGATAGATCTCCATGAAGATCATGGAAAACTTTGTATTGAAGATCCAAGAGAGAGAAGAAGCCATCTAGCTACTAACTACGGACCCGTAGGTCTGAAGTGAACTACTCATGAGTCATTGGAGGGCGATGATGATGATGAAGAAGCCCTCCAACTCCAAAGTCCCCTCCGGCAGGGTGACGGGAAGGGTCTCTAGATGAGATCTCGCGGAAACGGAAGCTTGCGGCGGCGGAAAAGTATTTTCGAGGCTCCCCTGATGTTTTGCGGAATATTTGGGAATTTATAGGACAAAGACCTAGGTTAGGGGGCGGCCAGGGAGGCTACAAGCCTGCCCACCACCGCCTCCCCCCTGGTGGCAGAGTGGGGGCTTGTGGGCTCCCTGGAGCCCACCTGGCTTGGCCCAAAAGCCCCCTGCACACCTTCCGTTTAGGAAAAAATCATTTCGGGGTTTTTCTTCCGTTTGGACTCCGTTCCAAAATCAGATCTGAAAAGAGTCAAAAACACGGAAAAAAACAGGAACTGGCACTTGGCGCTGAATTAATAAGTTAGTTCCAAAAAGATACAAAAAGTTACATAAAACATACAAAGAAGGCAAGATAACAACGTGAAACCATCAAAAATTATAGATACGTTTGAGACGTATCAGGGGCCCACAAACTGAGGGAAATACTTACCGCCGTTGTGCTACATCACCCTTTCCGCTTCGAGGGAACACCAACGCAAGGCTCCAAGGCCATGGGGGAATCCTTTGCGTATTTTCCTAGGAAGTCCCTAAAGGCGTAGCCGTAGCAGAAGGATTCCTGGTGCCGTTGCTGAGGAGTATCAAGACAAGAATAGTCTCCCGTCAGCACGTGTTTATGGCGCCGTTGGAAGGTCTTTTGTTGCAGTAGCAGAAGTATTTCTGACGCCGTTGCCGGGGAAGGAGAGATCTACCCAAGTAGGTCTCACAAACTCATCTCTTGCATTTACTTTTTTGCCAGTTGGCTCTCGTTTTCCTCTCCCCCACTTCACATTTGCCATTTTCATTTGCCTTTTTCCTTTGCCGTTTTCATTTGCCTTTTTTCCGTTCGCCTTTTTCTTTCGCCCTTTTCTCTCGCTTGCTTTCTGTTCGCTTGTGTGCCATGTGCCCTCAATATGCTTGCATCTTCGCTTGCTGAAAATCTATTGATATGGATCCTCATCCACTAGCTAATCTCTTTAAGAGATCCACTTATGTGGAATCAATTGCTACTGAGTTGAGTGCACTTGACTTTCTCTATGGAGTTTTGCATGAGATGCGTGAATCTGAAAATCGTGATGAAGAAATTCATGAAGTGATTCACGAGGGCTCCTTGGATGAAAAGCATGATTGCAATGGTTTCACTATAAATTCTATTAGTGACAATCATGCTAAAATTATGCAAAACCCTAATCTTGGGGATGTTAGTCTTGCTAGGACCACTACTTGTTGCAAAGATCATGATTAGGGTGATGATTTTTCTTTTGATCTTGAAAATTTGTTCAAGCCTCAAGATGAATATGATATTTGCAATATTATTGAAAGTGGGTTTGGAGAAGTCGTGACTTTAGATGATAATCCCACTATTTTTGAAGAGCATCAACTTTGCATGCATGTGGATCATGAAAAGAATATCCTATGTGATAGCTATATCGTTGAATTCGAATATGATCCCACATGTAATGAGAGTGGAAAATATTGTGGTAGAAACTTTCATGTTACTAAATCACCTCTCGTGATGTTGAGATTGCTCTTGTCTCTTTCTTCTTCCTTGCATATGGCAGTTATTAGTTGTCTTGACAATTTGTTTTCCTATAAAATGCCTATGCATAGGAAGTATGTTAGACTTAGATGTGATTTTCACATGCGTTAGGATGCTCTCGTTGTGCTTCAATTCTTGTCTTTTGTGAGAGCATCATTGAATGCCTAGCTAAGGGCGTTAAACAATAGCGCTTGTTGCGAGGCAACCCAACGAATCTATCCTTTTTCTTTCTGTTTTGTGTTTTCTACACTTTCATAATTCTGCTATGATTGTGTTTTTTGTTTCTTTTTGCGTTTGTGCCAAGTAAAACCGTTATGATTAGTCTTGGGGATGATCGTTTGGTCATGCTGGAAAAGACAGAAACTTTCTGCTCACGAAAAGAATTTCATGTTTTTTCTGTAAGAGATTTTGAGTCGACTCTTTTTGCTTCTGATTCCTATGAAAATTCTTCAGACTGTTGTAATTTTTCAGAATTTTTGAAGTACCAGAAGTATACGAAGTATACAGATTGCTACAAACTGGTCTGCTGTTAACAGATTATGTTTTTGTTGAGTTGGTTGCTTATTTTGATGAAACTATGGATAGTATCGGGGGGGTATTACCATGGAAGATTGAAAATACAGTAAGCCAACATCAACATAAGTAGAATTTAAGTTTGCTACAGTACCTAAGGAAGTGGTGGTTTGCTTTCTTATACTAATGTTATCACGAGTTTCTGTTTAAGTTTCGTGTTGTGAAGTTTTCAAGTTTTTGGTGAAGTTCTTATGGAAAAAAAGATAAAGAGTGGCAAGAGCTCAAGCTTGGGAATGCCCAAGGCACCCCAAGAGATTCAATGATGCCGTAAAAGCCTAAGCTTGGGGATGCCCCGGGAAGGCATCCCCTCTTTTCGTCTTCAATCCATCGGTAACGTTACTTGGGGCTATATTTTTATTCACCACATGTTATGTGTTTTGCTTGGAGCGTCTTGTATAGTAGGAGTCTTTTATTTTTGTTGTGTCACAATCATCCTTGCTGCACACCTAGAGAGAGAGAGATATGCACTCACCGTGATTTTGTCGAGCTTCACTTATGTCCTTTGGTAGACAATTCAGCTCACATGTGCTTCACTTATATCTTTTGAGCTAGTTGATTTTGCTCTATGTGCTTCACTTATATCTTTTAGAGGACGGCGGTGCATGGCTTGGTAGTTGATCTATGCTAGGAAAGTAGTCTCAAAAGGGGTAGTTATCCAAAGGGATACGAAAACTTCCACCTTCATGTGCATTGAATAGTTAGAGAAGTTTGATTCATCTCAATTAGTTTTGAGTTGTGGTTGTGGTAATATTGAAGTTATGCTAGTAAGGTGTTGTGGATCTAGAAATACTTGTGTTGAAGTTAGTGATTCCCGTAGCATGCACGTATGATGAACCGCTATGTGATGTGTCGTGGGTATAAGTCTGACCGTAGATATGTAGGGTACGAAAGGATGGGCAGAGCCTTAGCTACGGCGAGGTTGTATTAGATCAGGCCCCTCTACGGTGGAGGTAAAAGCCCTACGTCTCAGTGCTCTTGGGAGCTTGATGTCGAGTGGAATATGGATTACAGTGAAATGCTAACCCCTGCACCAGTGGGAAAGGGTGGCTTATATAGAGTGCGCTGCCCTTCACAACGGTTAGGTGCACAGGGGTGGTGTAGTGGCGAATAAATGCCTACGTTACAGGTAATGTATGCCTTAAGTGCTAATAATGGTATATGAAAACGTATGACCGTTGCCCTCAAGGGGGGTTACGATGTACAGAGTGGAATCCAGTCGGTAAGTTTGATACGTTCCGAATGCTCATCTCCGACTGGATGATAGAGGAATCGTCACCGACTGGATGATGGGAAGTCCTTAATTCAGTCGAAACTGACTAAGGGCCTTGTCCCGTATGAAGGGTAGTCCTTGGGTAGGACCTATAGGGCAGGCCTATGACCCTACCCTCGGACTATAACCCCATCATTAGTCCCCGAATGGATTGGGGTTGGAACGACGAGACGATGCTAGGAATACGAATCCGATTGGTATGGATGCGACTTTGGCGTTGCTTGCCTCGATCCATTTTATCCTCTTGACCAGTGATCCGAGTGGATTTGTGTGTGAAACGAACCGTCAGAGACCGAGTGCTTCCGCGGAATCTTTTGACGTGACCGGTCAACTGACAGCGGCGGATTTTCTGGGATCCTCAAATTTCGGTTGCCGCGCGCTCAGCGGGGGTGACGACATCGTCATCGAGTAGTTTCTGCCGCCTCGATTACCGCGCCTTCATCTCCTCCACTAATATCGTAGCAGCCGGTCGGGGATAAGATTTCGGGGCCACCTGCTAGTGACCCAGTCGGAACCTTATTTAAACCTCCCCAGTGAGGGTTTCTCGTTGCGCTCGCCTGATAACTCACACTCACCCCGCTTCTCCCGTAGCTCCATGCGCACTCCACGCCTCCTCCTTCCTCTCCTCCCCTGCGGATCTGCAGCCTCCACCATGACAAAGGGGCAGACGAGCAAGCTCGAGTCGCAGAAGAAGAAGAAGAAGAAGAAGGCGGCTCCTGCACAGCGGCGCCAGCGTGCTCTGCCGGCGGGTTGGATCTAGGGGGATTTCCTCCCCTCCACGGTGACGAAGGATGACCTGCTGGAGCTGGTGGAGCAAGGTTTGATCGAAAACAAGTCGTGAAGGCTGCCGGCGGAGGGCGAGACGGAGCCGGTGCCCCGGGAGGGGGAGCGCGTCTTGCTGCTCAGCCACGTGTACCGAGGCTTCTCTCTGCCTCCTCGCCCCTTCTTTAGAGGTATCATGAACCACTTCGGGGCACAGCTCCACCATTTTCCTCCCAACGCAATAGCTCATCTTTCTGCCTTCGTCGTGCTTTGCGAGTGCTTTATCGGTTGTCCTCCCCTTTGGGGGCTCTTTAAGTACATATTCTCCGCTAGATCCCAAACCGTCAAAAGACTTAGCTAGTCGGATGATAAAACCCATCTCCTCCAGCTCTGCGGGGGCTTAGGCTTCCAAAAGAAAATGAAGAGTAGCTATCCCGCTCTCCAGTTGTCTGAGTCCGTTAGGAACTGGTAGTCGACTTGGTTCTATTGCCAGGACGTTGCTTGCCCGAATGTCGCGACTGGACTGCCCGCTTTTAGCCTAGACCGACCGGCTCCGCCCAGGCAGCTTGCGCTCACGAAGATGGAGAAGATCCAGATTCAGCCTCTGGTCGAAGCGCTGATAGATGTCGTCCGCAAGGGAGTCACCGGCACGGATCTGCTGGAGATTTTTCTGGGTCGGCGCATCCAGCCTTTGCAAGCCCGACACCACGCCATGTGGCACTACACGGGGCCTGAGGACTCCAGTCGGACTCACCCCGAATGCGTGACCGGGGAGGTTGTGACGGCGTGGGTCCGCAGCATCACAGGCGCTTGCGATAACCCCAGAGGAGCCCGACGAGTGAAGCCCTTCCGCTGACAACCCTCCTTCGAATGAGGTGAGCATATCTTGCCGAGTGCTTACAATTCCCTTAGATTTGCCGCTTTTTCTTGCATCATTGTCTGACGTCTGATGTTGTCAACTGTATCTTGTGCAGGCGTGGACCAACTGGTATTCTCCCGTCTCGAACGGGAATCCGGCTGAGGAAGAGGAAGGCAGCCAGGAGGGCAGCGTGGAGAGCGCCGAGTACGTCTCCGATAGTGGGGAGACGGAGGAGGAGTCCGAAGAGGAGGAGGGGGAAGATGGGGAGCAGAGCTCGCCACCCCCACCACCAGAGCCTCGAACTAAGCGTCGTCACGAACCTGTGACTCCGTCGGCTCCTCCAGCGGCCCCGAGTGCCCCGCCAGCTCCTCCCGTGGTTCCGAGCGCCTTGCCAGCAACTCCCGTGGTTCCGAGTGCTCGGAGCACAAAGAGGACCAGGGACGCTGCTGCCGAGCCCGCGGGCCAACCTTCCAAGGTGGCCAAACCGAGTGGATCCAAACCTCGGAAGGCTTTGCCTCGGATGAGGATCGTCGTTCCCGTTGCCTCAGTGTAAGTGTCTTGTTCTCATATCTTCTTTCAGTGTTTGATTGAACTTATGCTTATTGGTCGAGTGGATGTTATCGACAGAGCTGCTACCTCCGCCACTTCTCTGCCACGCCAGGAAGACGATCCCATGGATACGGACAACGTTGCCACATCCCAGCAAGGTACATCGTGACGACTCCGAGAGCTTAAATTATTGTTTCGCGAATTCTGTCTTTGATCTTGCCCTTTTTTCTATGGTCTCACGTCGTTCAGTCGGGCTTCCTTCAAAGGTGATTCATCTGGAGGAGGACGACCAGAAGGGGTCCGGGCAAGCTTCAGTGCCTGTCCTTGAGGTCGTTCCATCTGCTACCGCTCCCGCCATGGACGCGCCGCAAGCCGAGACAATGTCGTCGACTGAAATGGTGCTCACCGCGGCTGAACCGACTAGAGCAGGACTTGGGATGCCCAAGGAGTCTCCCGTGGTGCCGGGTCCGTCGACTGTCTAGTACGACACCCGACACCTCCTGGAAGATCAAGTGGGAGCCGCCAAGGAGGCTATGGTGCAGGTGGAGTTGATGGCGAGTGATGCGAAGGGGGCGTACGACTCCATCGCATCTTTGTACAAGAGAAGCTTGGAGCTCCGGGACGATATCCGAGTAAGCGCGCTAGTAAGTATTTGCTTTTGTCTTGTAACCCACTGGGTGTTTAAGCGACACACTCGGATACAGTAGGATTATTTTGCAGTGGGTTCACTCTTAGTGAACCCAGTGGGTGTAGTCCCCGAGACTTCTGTCGAGTGCTTGCACCGGCAGTTGTCTTTATATACATTGTCTTTGACTTGATCTGGTGAAAACTAATCTGTCCGAATGGTGCCAGTGGGGGCACTCTTAGTGCACCTACTGGAAGTAGTCCCCGAGAGTAATTTTACTCAGGTCGGGTAGTAGTAGCCGCATAGGCTTGTTTTTTGTTATGTAGCTCAATAGGGCAGACCTGTTTGAGCTTCATGCCAGTGGGGTCACTCTTAGTGAACCCACTGGGTGTAGTCCCCGAAACCGCTGTCGACTGCTTGCGTCGGCAGGGGTCTGAAGAACGTTGAGGTTTTATTGTTTTCCTTGTTGAATTTGTCTGATCTTCTCTTCGCGTTGATTTGCAGAAGACTTGCGAGATGGGATCAGCGTACAACACTCTGAAGGTTGAAAAGATTCAGCTTGCTGCGGAACTGGAGGCAGCTGTGCATGACTTAGCTGGCGGAAGGGTGCTCTTGCTGAACGAGAGAATTCCTTGGAGGAGTCCCGTGAGGCAAACAAGGCATTGGTGGCCGAAATTGAGAAAATGGGCAAACAAAGGACTGAGCTGATGGGGCAGATGAAGGTGATGAATAGTCGGTGCATATCAGAGGAGAAGTACGTTAGTGACTGGGCAAGGAAGATGATTGCGCTTCTCGGTGGTAAGTATTTTTTTCAAGTGCTTCTTGACCTTGTATTTCATTTTGCGCTTACTTTCTGCTCGTCTTGTCTTTGCAGATTTTTGTATGGACGCTGAGGCTGAAGCAGCTGATGTTGAGCAGTCGGTTATGCCGAACGTTCCACTCGGCGACGAAGCCAATCGAGACATGCTCCGAGCGCACATTCGCCTTGGCAAAGTGGGACCTTTCGTCGGTCGCCTGAGGGAGGTCGTCGGCCGAATCGACAAGGAGATGTGGCCCGAAGACGAGTCCCGGCGGGAGATAGAAGGGTTGATGACCCGGCTGGAGGACGTCCCAAACCGAGTGCAGACGTGGAAGAAGTCTGCTGCTCGCTGTGGTGCGGACGTGGCGCTGTCGCTGGTCCGAGTGCACTGCAAGGAAGCTCGCGAAGAGAAGCTGAAGGCGTTGCAGGTCGCCAACACCAAGAAGCTTTGATTCGAAGATTTCATGGAGACCTTCCTTGAGAGCGCCACTCGCATCGCAGACGGGATCGACCTCGACACTTTCGTGGAGCCTGCCAGTCCCAGTGCCAGTCCTGACGATGCTTGAAAAACTTAACCTCGGTATGCCGAATGGTATTTGTATCAAACTTTGGCCACTGCTGGTTGCCGTGACATTCGTGGTTCGGTGTGAATAAGCTTGATCTACACCAAACCGACTATCGTTGAACCAACTTTGAATTCGAATTGAATATTTTGCTCTTCCTTGGATCTCGAGGAAACACTCGAAGGAAGCTTTTTTACTTAGGCGATTCTGGATCGCAGCTAAGTCCCCGAGTGCGGCATCTCATGCGCACTCGGAGCGAGTTGATACTCATGTAATTGTCAGTTGTCTTGACATCCACATGAGCCTCGATGAGGGTCTGCTAAGCCTCCGAGTGGATCTCGAGGATACACTCCAAGGAAGCTTTTTACTTAGGCAATTCTGGATCGCAGCTTAGTCCCCGAGTGCGACGTGTAGTGCACACTCGTAGAAAGTTTGTACTTAGGCGATTCTGGATCGCAGCTAAGTCCCCGAGTGTGACGTGTAGTGCACACTCGGAGAAAGTTTGTACTTAGGCGGTTCTTGATCGCAGCTAAGTCCCCGAGTGCGACGTGTAGTGCACACTCGGAGAAAGTTTGTACTTAGGCGATTCTTGATCGCAGCTAAGTCCCCGAGTGCGATGTGTAGTGCACACTTGGAGAAAGTTTGTACTTAGGCGATTCTTGATTGCAGCTAAGTCCCCGAGTGCGACGTGTAGTGCACACTCGGAGAAAGTTTGTACTTAGGCGATTCTTGATCGCAGCTAAGTCCCCGAGTGCAACGTGTAGTGCACACTCGGAGAAAGTTTGTACTTAGGCGATTCTTGATCGCAGCTAAGTCCCCGAGTGCGACGTGTAGTGCACACTCGGAGAAAGTTTGGACTTAAGCGATTCTTGATCGCAGCCAAGTCCCCGAGTGCGACGTGTAGTGCACACTCGGAGAAAGTTTGTACTTAGGCGATTCTTGATCGCAGCTAAGTCCCCGAGTGCGATGTGTAGTGCACACTCGGAGAAAGTTTGTACTTAGGCGATTCTGGATCGCAGCTAAGTTTTTTTTAAGACCGGAGTCTGCCAACACGGAAGAATTTTGAGTCTGCAAAAAATGAATCTGCTTTCTATTACTTCAATGATACTTGTTATTTACATTGCTCCAGTCGGCGGTAACGTGTAGAAGCGCTTCAGGAGATCTCCGTTCCATGCTCGTGGCTCGTCCGTTTCCCTGTCGAGGTTGTATAGTCGATATGCACCGTTATTCAGCACCTTGGAGATGATGAAGGGTCCTTCCCAGGCGGGAGCCAACTTGTGAGGTCTCTGCTGATCCACTCGGAGCACCAGGTCGCCTGCTTGGAATGTACGACTCCTGACGTGTCGCGCGTGAAATCGCCACAGATCTTGTTGATAAATGGTTGAGCGAGTCAGTGCCATCTCGCGCTCTTCTTCTAGAAGATCCACTCTGTCTTGCCTGGCTTGCTCTGCTTCGGCTTCGGAGAAGAGTTCGACTCGTGGAGCATTGTGAAGCAAGTCACTCGGAAGGACTGCCTCTGCTCCGTAAACGAGGAAGAACGGGGATCGCCCTATAGATCTATTTGGGGTTGTGCGGAGACCCCACAGCACCGAAGGCAGCTCGGTGACCCATGCGCCGGCAGCATGTCCTACTTCTCGCAGGAGTCGAGGCTTCAGCCCTTGAAGAATAAGTCCATTCGCCCGCTCTGCTTGCCCGTTTGTTTGGGGATGCGCCACAGATGCAAAATCCACTCGGATACCTTGGCCTGTACAGAAACCTTTGAATCTGTCCGAGTCAAAGTTTGTGCCATTGTCAGTGATTATGCTGCGCGGTACCCCGAATCTGGAGATGATGTCCCTGACAAACTTGATGGCCGTAAGGGCGTCGAGGTTCTTGATGGGTTTGGCTTCAATCCACTTGGTGAACTTGTCAACTGCCACCTACAGATGAGTGAATCCTCCTTGGCCTGTCCTGAATGGACCGACTGTATCTAATCCTCACACTGCAAACGGCTAGACAAGAGGGATTGTCTTCAGCACGGATGTTGGCTTGTGAGACTTGTTCGAGTAGAATTGACAGCCTTCGCATCGGTCAACCATTTCCTTCGCCATTTCATTCGCCTGCAACCAGAAGAAAACAGCCCTGAATGCTTTGGCGACGATTGCCCCTGAGGAGGCATGATGACCGCAGGTTCCCGAGTGAATTTCTTCCAGGATTAACTGTCCCTCCTCAGGGGAGATGCATCGTTCAATGACGCCTGAAACACTTTCTTTGTACAACTGGCCATCAATGACGGTGAACGACTTCGACCTGCGGACGATCTGCCTAGCTTGGACCTCATCTTCTGGTAATTCTTGCCTTAGGATGTACGCAATGAACGACACGGTCCAATCGGGGATGATAGCAAGAATCTCCATGATCAGATCAACCACAGCAGGGACCTCGACTGCAGTCGGATCTGTCGAGCTCTTTGGTTGTACTGGTTCCTCTGTGAAGGGATCTTCTTTAACTGAGGGAAGGTGTAGGTGCTCGAGGCAGACATCACTTGGGACTGGTCTCCGAGTGGATCCAAGTTTTGCCAATTCATCTGCTGCTTGGTTTTTCAGTCGCGGAACATGGTGGAGTTCCAGACCTTCAAACTTTTTTCTCGAGCTTCCTCACCGCGTTGCAGTATGTAGTCATGGGGGGTTCCTTACGTCCCACTCCTTCATCACTTGATTAACCACCAAATCTGAATCGCCATAGACCATCAGGCGATGGACGCCGAGTGAGATGGCCATGCGCAATCCATAAAGGAGAGCTTCATACTCTGCCTCGTTGTTGGAGGAATCGAAATGTATCTGCAACACATACTTGAGCTTGTCACCCTTTGGCGATATGATCACAACACCAGCGTCGGAGCCATTCAACATCTTGGACCCATCAAAGAACATTGTCCAATGAGCCGAGTAGATGTGAGTCGGTTGCTGTTGTTCTACCCATTCTGCTATGAAGTCAGCTAGAGCTTGAGACTTTATAGCTTTCTTGGCCTCGAACTTGATGTCGCAGTATAACATCTCCATTGCCCACTTCGCCACTCGGCCTGATGCGTCCCGATTGTGGAGGATTTCCGACAACGGAGCATCAGAAACGACAGACACCGAGTGGTCTTGGAAATAATGAACCACCTTCTTCGCAGTCATGTAAATCCCGTAAATAAGTTTTTGATAGTGGGGATATCTCTGCTTGGAAGGAGTCGGGACTTCAGAGACATAATACACTGGCCGCTGAACCTTGTATGCTTTGCCTTCTTCTTCGCGTTCGACTGTGAGAACAGTGCTGACGACTTGATTTGTAGCCGCGATGTACAGAAGAAGGGGTTCTTTACTGAGCGGAGCAGTAAGAACTGGCTGTGTGGAAAGTAGGACTTTGAGGTCGACGAATGCGATTTGGGCTTCATCTGTCCACTCGAAAGTATCTGATTTCTTCATGAGTCGGTACAGAGGTAGCGCCTTCTCGCCGAGTCGACTGATAAACCTGCTCAAAGCCGCTAGGCAACCTGTGAGCCTTTGAACATCATGTATTCTGACCGGCCGCTCCATTCGGACGATGGTCCCGATCTTTTAGGGGTTGACATCGATACCTCGTTCGGAAACGAAGAAACCGAGTAACTTTCCGTTGGGAACACCGAATGAACACTTGGCTGGGTTGAGCTTGATATCGTACCTTCGAAGGTTGGCGAATGTTTCTGCTAAGTCAGTCAGCAGGTCGGAACCTTTGCGTGACTTGACTATGATATCATCCATATACGCCTCCACATTTCGATCGATCTGGTCAAGGAGGCATTTTTGGATCATGCGCATAAAAGTTGCTCCTGCATTCTTTAAACCGAATGGCATAGTGATGTAGCAGAAGCACCCGAATGGGGTGATGAAGGCTGTTTTTAATTCATCGGGGCCATACAGACGGATCTGATGATAGCTCGAGTATGCATCAAGGAATGACAAACGCTCGCAACCCGCAGTCGAATCGACAATTTGATCAATGCGGGGGAGCGGGAAATGGTCTTTCGGGCAGACCTTATTGAGATGCTTGAAGTCGATGCACATTCAGAGAGACTTGTCCTTCTTGGGCACCATGACAACATTGGCGAGCCACTCGGAGTGGTCTACCTCGCGAATGAAGTTGGCTGCCAAAAGCTTAGCCACCTCTTCTCCGATTGCCTTCCTCTTGTGCGCGGCGGACCGACGCAGGCGTTCTCGGACAGGCCGAGCAGCAGGATCCACATGCAGTCGGTGCTCAGCCAACTCCCTGGGTACAACTGGCATGTCAGCGGGCTTCCATGCAAAAATGTCCCAGTTCTCACGGAGGAATTGGATGAGCTCGGCTTCCTATTTTGGATCGAGGGTGGTGGAGATGTTCGTCGGGGCAGCGGTGTCGTCCGTCGGGTGGATGCTGACCTTCTTTGTTTCTCCCGCCGACTGGAATGCGGACTCCGAAGCTGGTTTCTTCGAACGCATCAAGTCAGCGGGATCGGTTGTCTTCTTGTACTCGTCGAGCTCGAGGATAGCCATCTGTTGATCGGCAATCCTCGAACCCTGCTGCAGACACTCTTTGGCCCGCTGCCGATTGCTTGTGATAGTGATCACACCTTTGGGACCTGGCATCTTCAGCTTCAGGTACACGTAACATGGACGGGCCATGAAACGCGCATATGCCGGACGGCCGAGAATCGCGTGGTATGCACTCTGGATGTCCACCACCTCGAACGTCAGCTTTTCTTTGCGGAAGTTCTTGTCGGAGCCGAAGACGACGTCCAACGCGATTTGGCCGAGTGACTTGGCCTTTCGTCCATGGACGACTCCGTGGAACTGCATGCTGCTCTCGCTAAGTTTGGACATCACAATGCCCATCCCCTTGAGAGTGTCGGCGTACATGATGTTCAAGCCGCTGCCGCCGTCCATGAGGACTTTGCGCAGTCGGACTCCTTCCACCACGGGGTCGACGACCAGAGCCTGCCTCCCTAGGGTGGGCACGTGTGCTGGATGATCCGACTGGTCAAAGGTGATCGCAGTCTGAGACCATTTGAGGAACGTGGGGTTGGTTGGGGTGGCCATGTTCACCTCCCTGTTCACTAGCTTTAGTCGACTCTTGCTTTCCACGTCAGCAAAAATCATCAGTGTTGCATGGACTTGGGGGAACGGATCCTCCTTGTCCTCCTCATCATGTTCATTGTCCTTTTCACTCGGCTGCCCTTCGCCAAACCCTTAGATCAGGAGGCAACATTGCCGAGTGGTATGCTTCGGAAATATGGCGTTGCCTTCTTCATCCATCTTCGTGTGGATGGGACATGGCTGATCCAGGATGTGGTTCCCGAACTGCTTCTTCTTGGGGGTGAACTGAGCCTTCCCCTTGCCCTTGAACTTGGCATTGGTAACGGCTGCGGCCTCTGCCTGCGGAGTGGATAGTGCTTTCTGCTTCTGCTTCCGAGTGTCATTCCCATCTCCATCGGCGACTGCTTTATGCTTGCCGCTACGAATGCGATCCTCTTCTTCGCCATTGGCATAGCGTGCTGCTATCTCCATCATCTTGCTCATGGAGATGTCGCTTGTCCGACCGAACTTCACGTACAGATCCCTGTACCGCACGCCTGCCTAGTACGTTCTTGGTGCTCTGTGACGTTCTCCACCATGTGGTAGAGGGTTGTCCAACGCTGGATAAAGTCGCGCAGGGGCTCATTCTGCTTCCGGACGCAGTGCTGGAGCTCCACGAGACCAGCAGAGCATTTGCACGTCCCTTCGAAGGTCCCGATGAAGACTCGGGCCAGATCTGCCCAGCTGTAGATGCTTGAAGGGGCTAAATGGTTCAGCCACGCCCGTGCCGAGCCGTCGAGCATCAGGGGGAGATGTTTCATGGCGACCTGGTCATCTCCGTCACCGATCTGGACTGACACTCGGTAGTCGTCCAGCCACGTTTCTGGCTTGGATTCTCCTATAAACTTGCTGATCCCCGTCGCCAATCGGAAGTTGGGAGGGATGTCAGCCGAACGGATGGCCCGAGTGAAACACTCGGGACCAGAGACGATGGTCCTGCTTCCACTCCGACGGTCTCTATCGTGACCACACGATGGGCTCGGCTCCTGTCGACCTTCCTCTGGGCGATGTATCCTCTTGCGTCGGGCCTTGGATCATAAGTGTCACCGACCGAACGCCGATCATCATGATGTCGGGGCCCGTAGGGCCCACCCCGCGAAGGGGTGCGTGAACGGCGACGATCTTCGGGATTCATGGAACGGCTGCCTCCTCTGTGTCGCTGATGAGAATCGGGGCTGAAAACTGACCGATGCGTGTTCGCGTGAACAGAACCGTTGTGGATCCTGTTGTGCGACTCGGAGACCGCCGAATTCTGCTCTTGCGCCGTGTGCAACAGGGCACGAATCTGCTCGATCCCTCTGCCAGCCTCTGAATCAGTTGGCTGGAGGGAATCGCCTATCTTGGCGGCGGCACCCAAGTTGAGGACGGGTGTGCGGAACACCTCCACGTTGCTCTGACGAGTGCGTCGACTGGCAGAACGGCGGGGCTGACGGCGAGTACCGGATGTCTCGCCGACCTCGTGCTCGTTCCGACTGGTTTGGCGGGGACTTTCATGGGAATTGGCCATGTGCACTTCGGCTGCACGCCCGCGACCCACGTACTCGGAAGGCAACTCAGTCGGAACTGAGTCAGAGTGTTGGGACGGCGGCGCAACTACAACCGACTCGAGGACCGCCACTTGTGAAGACATGTTCTGGCGCGCCTAGGCGTGTTGCACCCAACGCTGGAGCCGCGGATGGCAAGACCGCTTGTTGCGGCGCGTGACGGGGGCGTAGGTCGACATCGGAGCCGACTGCCGCTTGTTGTGCTGGAGAGGAAGGATGCCGCGGGGGCCGGCACGGAAGTGCGTAGCCCCGCGACTGGGGAGCGCCTCGACGTCGAGAGGGGCATCCCGAAGCCATGCCGAATCGTCGATGATGAAGGAGAGAGCGCCGAAGAGGATCTCATGACCCATGCACAAATCTCCACCAGATGACATGATGAAAAGATGTAGTCGCAAACTTGCCAAAAGTCGCTTAGACGCCTGCCCCACGGTGGGCGCCAACTGTCGTGGGTATAAGTCTGACAGTAGATATGTAGGGTACGAAAGGATGGGCAGAGCCTTAGCTACGGCGAGGTTGTATGAGTTCAGGCCCCTCTACGGTGGAGGTAAAAGCCCTACGTCTCAGTGCTCTTGGGAGCTTGATGTCGAGTGGAATATGGATTACAGTGAAATGCTAACCCCTGCACCAGTGGGAAAGGGTGGCTTATATAGAGTGCGCTGCCCTTCACAACGGTTAGGTGCACAGGGGTGGTGTAGTGGCGAATAAATGCCTACGTTACAGGTAACGTATGCCTTAAATGCTAATGATGGTACATGAAAACGTATGACCGTTGCCCTCAAGGGGGGTTACGATGTACAGAGTGGAATCGAGTCGGTAAGTTTGATACGTTCCGAATGCTCATCTCCGATTGGATGATAGAGGAATCGTCACCGACTGGATGATGGGAAGTCCTTAATTCAGTCGGAACTGACTAAGGGCCTTGTCCCTTATGAAGGGTAGTCCTTGGGTAGGACCTATAGGGCAGGCCTATGACCCTACCCTGGGACTATAACCCCATCAGTAGCCCTCCATGGCAACCCTTGTCGGGGCACAATGTTGTGTGAGCTCCGTCTTCCCCAAATCAATCCACCAAAGCATCAGTAGGGTTTTACGCATCTCAGCGGCCCGAACCTAGGTAAAACGTCTCGAGTCTCATCATCATGCTGCCTCGTAGTTTCTGCTCTTTATGCAACGCGATCTCCCAGCCGAACCACGAAGAGGCCAATGGCCCCATAAGTGATCGAGTGTAACTTGCCCCGACACACACACAAAAGCAAATTTTCACACCCGACAAAGGCAAGAGGGTTTTCAATCCCCTTGTTAGCGCCGATTGCAAGGACTAAATCTGATAGTGATAGGTAAATAATAAAATAAAATAAAAATAAATGATATTAACAAGCAATTTATATGTTTTTAATTAAAAGGAGAAGTGGACCTCGGGGCCATAGCATTCGCTAGAAATCTCTCTCATGAGCATAATGCAATGGGTAAACAAATTATTGTTGGGCAATTGATAAAACAACACATAGTTATGATTGTGATTCTTCATGGCATAACTTATATATAGGCATTATGTATGTGATAAGTAGACCGTTAAACTTAATGTCGCCTACTATTACTCCACTTGAAGACCGATATCCAACATGCATCTCAAAGTATTAAGTTCATAACAAACAGAGTAATGACTGAAGCAAGATGACATAATGTAGACAAGGTAATACCAAACAATATGTTTAGACCATGTTGTTTTATTCTTAGTAGAAACAATGCAATATGTGTCTTGCAACTCCTCTTGTCACAGAGTAAGGACATCATAAGTTTGAACCCACTACTATGCACCACTCCCTCTAATAATTGGCCAAAAAAACTTATAGATCAGAAAGCATACATAGATATCAAATTACACATAATATATGTGAAAACATGCAATTACTTTCAATGAATAATTAGATCATTAACCCACAATCCATCGGATACCAACAAACACACGTCAAGAATTACATCGAATAGGTCACTAAAGAGATCATTGTATTGAAGATCGTGAGAGAGAGAGAGAGAGAGATCTAGAAAATGATATGAACCCATAGGTCATACAGGAACTACTCGCACATCACCATGGAGGCATTAAGGTTGATTAAGATGGCCTCCGTGATATGTTCCCCCTGTGAAAGAACTCCCGAAAAGGCCTACAGATGGGATCACGGGAAAATAGAGTTGTGCTGGTGATAACACTATTCTTGGTCTCGCTCTGGAGGTTCTGAAATATTACAAAATTTATAGGCCAAGAATTAGGTCAAACGGAGTTACATGGGCCCACAAACTTGGATGGTGCACGCCACTTCATCTTGTTGTTCTCTCATGTGTCTTATTGCCTCTCTCCGAAGCTTCTAGATTCTCTTCTGGTCTAGAAAAAAATCACCGTAAAGTTCCATTGTGTTTGGATTTTGTTTGGTATGGTTTTTCTGCGAAACAAAGAAATAGGGAAAAAAGTGGCGATGGGCACTAAGTTAATAGGTTAGTATCGAAAATGATATAAAATGGCATATAAAGCATACAAGATTGATAATATAATAGCATGAAACATCAAAAATTATTGATACGTTGGAGACGTATCAATAGCCAATCATGGTGACTACCCTATAATGTTACGAAAATTCTTCACATCCAACTTTCATCTACTCCATCTCCAACACGCCATAAGTCACTCAGAAAAACCAGTTGTGTGCATCAGCTACACAAATATTTACTAGTTGTCCCCTAAATCTTCCATTTAAAGTTGTTGCCTCCACATGAGAATAAGGCATGCAATCATCGACAAACCCCTGCCAGCAAGCTTTGAAACAAACAAAAAAGTGTTGGTTAACGTTGCATGGGAAACAAAAAAATTCCTACGCACACGAAGACCTATCTTGCTGATGTCCATCTACGAGAGGATATTTGGATCTACGTACCCTTGTAGATCGCACAGCAGGAAGCGTTAAGAAATGCGGTTGATGTAGTGGAACGTCTTCACGTCCGTCGATCCGCCCCACGAACTGTCCCACGAACCGTCGCGCGATCCATTCCGATCTAGTACCGAACGGACGACACCTCCGCGTTCAGCACACGTACAGCTCGACGATGATCTCGGCCTTCTTGATCCAGCAAGCAAGACGGAGAAGTAGATGAGTTCTCCGGCAGCGTGACGGCGCTCCGGTGGTGGTGATGATATACTCCTGCAGGGCTCCCTCCGAGCTCCGTAGAAATCCGATCTAGAGGTGGAACTATGTGGTTTAGGGTTGAGTTGCACGTGGCAAAAGTTCTCTCAAATCAGCCCTAAAACACCACTATATGTAGGAGGAAGGGGGAGGGGCTAGCCTTGAGGGACAAGCCCTCAAGGTGCACCGGCCAAGGGGAGAAGGAGTTGGACTCCAACCCCAATTCGGTTTGGTGGGGAAGGACTCCACTCCTTCCTTCCCACCTCCCTTTTTTCTTTTCTTTTTCTTATTTTTTGGTATTTTCTTATGTGGTGCCATAGCCCTCTTGGGCTGACTCCACCAGCCCACTAAGGACTTGTGGCGCCACCCTAGGGCTTTGGACTCACTCCCGGGTGGGTGGGCCCCTCCCGGTGAACACCCGAAACTCATTCTTCACTCCCGGTACACTGCCGGAATTGCCTGAAACTTTCCGATGACCAAATGAAGTCATCTTATATATCAATCTTTGTCTCCGAACCATTTCGGAAACCCTCGTGGCGTCCGTGATCTCATCCGGGACTCCGAACAACATTCGGTAACCACACATATAACTCAACTATAGTAAAACATCACCGAACCTTAAGTGTGCAGACCCTGCGGGTTCGAGAACTATGTAGACATGACCTGAGGCATTCCTCGGTCAATATCCAATACCGGGACCTGGATGCCCATATTGGATCCTACATATTCTCCGAAGATCTTATCGGTTGAACCTCAGTGTCAAGGATTCATATAATCCCGTATGGCATTACCTTTTCATTCGGTATGTTACTTGCCCGAGATTTGATCGTCGGTATCCGCATACCTAATTCAATCTCGTTACCGACAAGTCTCTTTACTCGTTCTTTAATACAAGATCCTATGACTTACACTTAGTCACATTGCTTGCAAGTCTTGTGTGTGATGTTGTATTACCGAGTGGGCCCCAAGATACCTCTCCGTCACACGGAGTGACAAATCCCAGTCTTGATCCATACTAACTCAACAAACACCTTCGGAGATACCTTCAAAACACCTTTATAGTCACCCAGTTACGTTGCGATGATTGATGCACACAAGGTATTCCTCCGGTGCCAGTGAGTTATATGATCTCATGGTCATAGGAATAAATACTTGACATGCAGAAAACAATAGCAATAAAACGACACGATCAATATGCTACGTTCATAGTTTGGGTCTAGTCCATCACATAATTATCCTAATGATGTGATCTCGTTATCAAGCGACAACACTTGTCTATGGTCAGGAAACCTTGACCATCTTTGATCAACGAGCTAGTCAACTAGAGGCTTACTAGGGACAGTATTTTGTCTATGTATCCACACATGTATCTATGTTTCCAATCAATACAATTATAGCCTTGATAATAAACGATTATCACGAACAAAGAAATATAATAATAACTAATTTATTATTGCCTCTAGGGCATATTTCCAACAGTCTCCCACTTGCACTAGAGTCAATAATCTAGTTCACATCACCATGTGATTTTAACGAATCCAACACCCATATAGTTCTCGGGTTTTGGTCACGTCTTGCTTGTGAGAGAGGTTTTAGTCAACGATTCTGAATCTTTCAGATCTTGTGTGCTTTACAAATCTTTATGTCGTCTTATAGATTCTTCTACTATGTGCTATTCGTAAATACTCCAAATATCTTACTCTACTATACGAATCTGTTTTAGTACTCATAGTTATTCGGATTAGTGTCAAAGCTTGCATCGACGTAACCCTTTATGACGAACTCTTTAAACACCTCCATAATCGAGAAAAATTCCTTAGTCCATTAGTTACTCAGGATAACTTTGACCGTTGTTTAGTGATCCAATCCTGGATCACTCTTTGTACCCCTTGACAGACTCGTGGCAAGGCACACATTAGGTGTGGCACACAGCATGGCATACTTTAGAGTCTATGGCTAAGGCATAGGGGACGACCTTCGTCCTTTCCCTTTCTTCTGTCGTGGTCGGGATTTTGAGTCTTACTCAGATTCACACCTTACAACACACCCAAGAACTCCTTCTTTGCTGATCTATTCTGAACTCCTTCAAAAACTTGTCAAGGCATACATTTCATTGAAAGTTTTGTTTAGCATTTTGATCTATCTCCATAGATCTTGATGCTCAATGTTCAAGTAGCTCTATCCAGGTCTTCCATTGAAAAACCCCTTTCAAACAACCTTTATGCTTCACAGAAATTCTACATCACTTCCGATCAACAATATGTCAACCACATATACTTATCAGAAATTCTATAGTGCTCCCACTCACTTCTTTGGAAATACAAGTTTCTCATAAACCTTGTACAAACCAAAAAGCTTTGATCATCTCATCAAAGCGTATATTCCAACTCTGAGATGCTTGCACCAGTCCATAGAAGGATCACTGGAGCTTGCATACTTGTTAGTATCCTTAGGGTCGTTAAAACCTTCTGGTTGTATCACATACAACCTTTCCTTAAGGAAACCGTCGAGGAAACAATGTTTGGACATCCTATGTGCAATATTTCATAAATAATGCAGCAACTACTAACATAATTCCAACATACTTTTAGCACCGTTACGAGTGAGAAAGTCTCATCATCGTCAACTCTTTGAACTTGTCGGAAACATCCTTGTGACAAGTCGAGCTCTTCTTAATGGTGACCTTTCACCATCATCGTCTGTCTTTCTTTCAAAGATCCATCTTTACTTAATAGTCATACGACCATCAAGTAGTTATTCCAAAGTCTACACTTTGTTTTCATACATGGATCCTCTCTCGGATTTCATGGCCTCCAACCATTTGTCGGAATCCAGGCCCACCATCACTTCTTCATAGCTCGTAAATTCATTGTTGTTCAACAACATGACCTCCAAGACAGGGTTACCGTACCACTATGTAGCAGTATGCGACCTTGTCGACCTACAAGGTTTGTAGTAACTTGATCCGAAGCTCTAATGATCACCATCATCAGCTTCCACTTCAATTGGTGTAGGCGTCACAGGAACAACTTCCTGCACCCTGCTACACACTGGTTGAAGTTACGGTTCTCTAACCTCACCAAGTTCCAACACTCTCCCACTCAATTCTTTCGAGAGAAACCTTTCCTCGAGAAAGGACCCGTTTCTAGAAACAAACACTTTGCTTCCTGATCTGAGATAGGAGATGTATCCAACTGTCTTGGATATCCTATGAAGATGCTTTTATCCGCTTTGGGTTCGAGCTTATCAGACTGAAACTTTTTCACATAAGTGTTGCATCCCCAAACTTTCAAGAAACGACAGCTTAGGTTTCTCCAACCCATAGTCTATACTGTGTCATCTCAACGGAAATACGCGATGCCCTATTTAAAGTGAATGCGGTTGTCTCTAATGCATAACCCATTAACGATAGTGGTGATTCGATAAGAGACATCATAGTATGGACCATATCAAATAGGGTGCGGCTATGACGTTTAGACACATCATCACACTATGGTGTTCTAGGTGGCGTTAATTGTGAAACAATTTCCACATTGTCTTAACTGTGTACCAAAACTCGCAACTCAGATATTCATCTCTATGATCATATCGTAGATAGTTTATCCTCTTGTCACGATGATCTTCACTCTGAAATATCTTTGAACTTTGCAATATTTCAGACTTGTGATTCATCAAGAAAATACTCCTGTATCTATTCAAATCATCAGTGAAGTAAGAACATAATGATATCCACTGCGTGCCTCAGCACTAATTGGACTGCACACATCAAAATGTTTTGCATCAAACAAGTTACTTTCTTGTTCCATGTGGTATGATTTTGCATGTCTCAAGTGATTCAAAATCAAGTGAGTCCAAACAATCCATCTCCATGGAGTTTCTTCATGCGTTCATACCAATAGGTTTGGTTTGCATGTCTCAAACGTTTCAAAAATGACTGAGTGCAAAAATCCATCACTATGGAGCTTATTTATGCACTTTATACCGACATGACACAAGCGGCAGTGCCACAAGTAAGTGGTACTATTATTATTACTTTGTATCTTTTGGCACCAATATTATGAACATGTGTAACACTACGATCGAGATTCAATAAACCATTGAAGGTAATTATTCAAGCAAATAGAATAACCACTATTCTCTTTAAATGAATAATCGTATTGTAATAAACATGATCCAATCATGTTCATGCTCAACGCAATCCTCAAATAAAAATTATTTAGGTTTAACACCAATCCTGATGGTAGAGGGAGCGTGCGATTTTTGATCACATCAACCTTGGAAACACTTCCAACACTTATCGTCACCTCGCCTTTAGCTAGTCTCCGTTTATTCCATAGCTGTTACTTCGAGTTACTAATCACTTAGCAATCGAACCGGTATCGAATACCCTCGTGCTACGAGGAGTACTAGTAAATTGTATATCGAATATACTTCTGTTGACTTAGCCAGTCTTCTCATCTACCAAGTATCTAGGGTTGCTCCGCCTCAGTGACCGTTCCCTTCATAACAGAAGCACTTAGTCTCGGGTTTGGGTTCAATCTTGGGTTTCTTCATTAGAGCAGCAACTGATTTGTCGTTTCATGAAGTATCCCTTCTAGCCCTTGCCCTTCTTGAAACTAGTGGTTTTACTAACCATCAACAATTGATGCTCCTCCTTGATTTCTACTTTTGCAGTGTCAAACAGTGCGAATCGCTCAAGGATCATCATATCTATCCTTGATATGTTCTAGTTCTTCACGAAGCTCCAGCAGCATAGTGGCAGTGCCTTTGGAGAACCATCACTATCTCATCTGGAAGATTAACTCCCACTCGATTCAAGCGATTGTTGTACTCAGACAATCTGAGAACATGCTCAACGATTTGAGATTTTCTCCTTTACTTTGTAGACAAAGAATCTTTTCGGAGGTCTCATACCTCTTAACAAGGGCACGAGAATGAAATCTCAATTTCATCTCTTAGAACATCTCATATGTTCCACGACGTTTCAAAAACGTCTTCGGCGCCTTGCTTCTAAGCTATTAAGTATTATGCACTGAACTTTCACGTAGTCATCAAAAACGTGTATGACAAATGTTCGCAACATCCACAGACGACGCTCGAGGTGCAGCACACTCAGTAGTGCATTAAGGACATAGGCCTTCTGAGCAGCAATGAGGACAATCCTCAGTTTTACGGACTCAGTCCGCAAAGTTGCTACTATCAACTTTCAACTAAATTTTCTCTAGGAACATATAAAAACAGTAGAGATATAGCACAAGCTACATCGTAATTTGCAAAGACCATTAGACTATGTTCATGATAATTAGTTCAGTTAATCATATTACTTAAGAACTCCCACTCAAAAAGTACATCTCTCTAGTCATTTGAGTGGTACATGATCCAAATCCACTAACTCAAGTACGATCATCACGTGAGTTGAGAATAATTTCAGTGGTAAGCATCTCTATGCTAATCATATCAACTATACGATTCATGCTCGACCTTTTGGTCTCATTTGTTCCGAGGCCGTGTCTGCACATGCTAGGCTCGTCAAGTTTAACCCGAGTGTTCCGCGTGTGCAACTGTTTTGCACCCGTTGTATGTGAACGTTGTGTCTATCACACCCGATCATCACGTGGTGTCTCGAAACGACGAACTGTCGCAACGGTGCACAGTAGGGGAGAACACAATTTCATCTTGAAATTTTACCGAGAGATCACCTTATAATGCTACCGTCGTTCTAAGAAAAATAAGGTGCATAAAAGGATTAACATCACATGCAATTCATAAGTGACATGATATGGCCATTATCTCGTGCTTCTTGATCTTCATCACCAAAGCACCGGCATGATATTCTTGTCACCGGCGCCACACCATGATCTCCATCAATGTGTCGCCATCGAGGTTGTCGTGCTACTTATGCTATTACTACTAAAGCTACGACCTAGCAATATAGTAAACGCATCTGCAAACACAAATGTTAGTTTAAAAACAACCCTATGGCTCCTGTCGGTTGCCGTAGCATCGACATGCAAGTCGATATTAACTATTACAACATGATCATCTCATACATCCAATATATCACATCACGTCATAGGCCATATCATATCACAAGCATACCCTGCAAAAACAAGTTGGACGTCCTCTAATTTGTTGTTGCATGTTTTACGTGGCTGCTATGGGTATCTAGTATGATCGCATCTTACTTACGCAAAAACCACAACGGAGATGTGCAAATTGCTATTTAACCTATCCAAGGACCGCCTCGGTCAAAACCAATTCAACTAAAGTTGAAGAAACTGGCACCTTCCAGTCATCTTTATGCAACGAGGTTGCATGTAAATCAATCAAACCAGTCTCTCGTAAGCGTACGAGTCATGTCGGTCCGGGTCGCTTCAATCCAACAATACCGCCGAATCGAGAAAATACTAAGGAGGGCAGCAAATCGAACATCACCGTCCACAAAACCTTTTGTGTTCTACTCGATATAACATCTACGCATGAACCTAGCTCATGATGCCACTTTTGGTTAACGTTGCATGGGAAACAAAAAAATTCCTACGCACACGAAGACCTATCTTGGTGATGTCCATCTACGAGAGGAGATTTGGATCTACGTACCCTTGTAGATCACACAGCATGAAGCGTTAAGAAACGAGGTTGATGTAGTGGAGTGTCTTCACATCCCTCGATCGGCTCCACGAACCGTCCCACGAACCGTCCCGCGATCCATCCCACGATCCGTTCTGATCTAGTGCCGAACGGACGACACCTCCGCGTTCAACACACGTACAGGTCAACGATGATCTCGGCCTTCTTGATCCAGCAAGCAAGACGGAGAAGTAGATGAGTTCTCCGGCAGCATGACGGTGCTCCGATGGTGGTGATGATCTACTCCTGCAGGGCTCCGCCCGAGCTCCACAGAAATCCGATCTAGAGGTGGAACTATGTGGTTTAGGGTTGACTTGCACGTGGCAAAAGTTCTCTCAAATCAGCCCTAAAACACCACTATATATAGGAGAAAGGGGGAGGGGCTAGCCTTGAGGGACAATCCCTCAAGGTGCACCGGCCAAGGGGAGAAGGAGTTGGACTCCAACCCCAATTCAGTTTGGTGGGGAAGGAGTCCACTCCTTCCTTCCCACCTCCCTTTTTCCTTTTCTTTTTCTTTTCTTTTTGGTATTTTCTTACGTGGCGCCATACCCCTCTTGGGCTGACTCCACCAGCCCACTAAGGACTTGTCGCGCCACCCTAGGGCCTTGGGCTCACTCCAGGGTGGGTGGGCCCCTCCCGGTGAACACCCGAAACCCATTCCTCACTCTCGGTACACTGTCGGAATGGCCCGAAACTTTCCGGTGACCAAATGAAACCATCCTATATATCAATCTTCGTTTTCGGACCATTTCGGAAACCCTCCTGACATCCGTGATCTCATACGGGACTCCGAACAACATTCTGTAACTACACATATAACTCAACTATACTAAAACATCGCCGAACCTTAAGTGTGCAGACCCTGCGGGTTCGAGAACTGTGTAGACATGACCCGAGGCCTTCCTCGCTCAATATCCAATAGCGGGACCTGGATGGCCATATTGGATCCTACATATTCTCCGAAGATCTTATCGGTTGAACCTCAGTGTCAAGGATTCATATAATCCCGTGTGTCATTCCCTTTGTCCTTCGGTATGTTACTTGCCCGAGATTTGATCGTCGATATCCGCGTACCTATTTCAATCTCATTACCGACAAGTCTCTTTACTCGTTCCATAATACAAGATCCCGTGACTTACAATTAGTCACATTGCTTGCAAGGCTTGTGTGTGATGTTGTATTACCGAGTGGGCCCCGAGATACCTCTCCGTCACACGAGTGACAAATCCCAGTCTTGATCCATACTAACTCAACGAACACCTTCGGAAGTACCTCTAGAACACCTTTATAGTCACCCGGTTACGTTGTGACGGTTGATGCACACAAGGTATTCCTCCGATGCGAGTGAGTTATATGATCTCATGGTCATAGGAATAAATACTTGACATGCAGAAAACAATAGCAATAAAACGACACAATCAATATGCTATGTTCATAATTTGGGTCTAGTCTATCACATGATTCTCCTAATGATGTGATCCCGTTATCAAGCGACAACACTTGTCTATGGTCAGGAAACCTTGACCATCTTTGATCAACAAGCTAGTCAACTAGAGGCTTACTATGGACAGTGTTTTGTCTATGTATACACACATGTATCTATGTTTCCAATCAATACAATTATAGCATGGATAATAAACAATTATCACGAACAAAGAAATATAATAATAACTAATTTATTATTGCCTCTAGGGCATATTTCCAACAAAAAGCCCTACACGAAAATTGTTCTCAATGTTCTCCTCATATGTCTCCAACGTATGTACTTTTCCAAACACTTTTGCTCTTGTTTTGGAATCTAATTTGCAAGATTTGAATGAAACTAACCCGAACTGATGTTGTTTTCGGCAGAACTACCTTGGAATTATTTTTATGCAAAAATAAAAATTATCGTAATTGGACAAAAAAGTTTGTAAATTTTTTCTCGGAATTATAATGAATTATGAAGCAAAACCCCAATAGAGGGGGTCCATGTGTCCCATGAGGCAACAGAGCACGACCACCACCACCACCCCTAGGCCGCGTCATGTTGTGTGGTGGGACCCACGAGGATCCTCTAACCCTATTTCCAATCCTATAAGTTCACATATTTGGAGAAAAAATCAGAGAGAAATTTCCACCAAGATCTATGAGACGGAGCCACCGCCACCTCTTGTTCTTCCTCTGGAGGGCTATTCTAGATTTTGTTTTGCGCTCCGGAGAGGGGGATACATCACCGTCGTCATCACCAACCCTTCTCCATCAAATATTCCATGGCGCTCACCACTGAGAGTGAGTAATTCCTTTGTAGGATTTTTGGTCGGTGATGGGTGTGGATGGAATTGATCTGTGATAGGGCTTGATCCCTAGTATCCACTATATTCTGAGGTTGATGTTGCTATAACTTTTCTATGCTTAATGCTTGTCACTAGGGCCCATGTGCCATGATTTCATATCTGAACCTATTATATTTCATGAATATAATAGTGATTTGGATCCTATCTTGCAAGTTGTATGCACCTATTACGTGTCTTGATCCGCATACCCCAAGGTGACAATAATTGGTATTATTTCTGGTGATTGTCGTAGTTTGAGGAGTTCATGTATTCAGCATGTGTTAATGCTTTGTTCCGGTTCTCTTTTAAAAGGAGGCCTTAATATCCCTTAGTTTCCAATAGGACCCCGCTGCCACGGGAGGGTATGACAAAATATGTCATGCAAGCTCTTATCGCAAGCACATATGACTATATACGGAATACATGCCTACATTATATTGAGGAATTGAAGCTAGTTCTGTCCCGCTATAGTGTGTAACTGTGATATGATTGATGTCATCTGTATCTTTCCGTTGCTGCACCATGGCCTATGCTTTACATATACTGAATCATGTTAAGTTACTATTGTTGCAGTCAGTGTCACTACTATTACAAAGTTGTTTCTATCACTTTTACTGCTACTACTACTATTTTCCATGCTACTAAACCTTTACTGCAGATACATATCCAAGGTGCAGTTGAATCGACAACTCAACTATCAAGGCCGATAAATATTCTTTGGCTCCCCTTGTGTCGAAATAATAAATCAGGATGAAATGCTACCCGTGAAGACTATTGCAATTAAATATACTTATGGGTTATCAAGACCTTTTTGTGGCGCCGTTGTCACGGATCATTTGATGAAACTGAAACTGTGCCACTGAATGAATTAATTTATATCCATATTGCTAAAGCTAAAGAACTTGAAAATGTTGAAACTGATGAAGATTTTGATTCAACTAGTACACATGTCTATCCCAATAAATATGAATTGCCTTATGTACCTGGAGGTTATGTTATGTATGGGGAATTAGCTAGGTACTTTATTGCTTGTGCGAACAGAGATTACCTGAAGAAACTACTATGCAACCGGAAAGAAAAATCTATGATGGTCAAAATGAAATGTGATCCTAAATTTGCTACTCCTCCTATATTTGTTTCTTATAAGGATTATGAATTCTCAATAAATCCTGAGTTGATTCCTATAGTAGAATCTAATCCTTTCATGGTTGTGAAACTGAAACTGTTGTCGGACATCTCACTAAATTGAATGATATTGCTGCTTTGTTTACTAATGAAGAAAAGATATGTTACTATTACATCCGTACGCTTTTTCCTTTCTTGCTAAAAGGCGGGGATAAAGAATGGTTCTTTTCTATTGCTCCTGGTTGTGCCCGTAGTCCCTAGGATATGCTTTATTACTTCTCTAAAAAATATCTTCCTGCTCATAAGAAACAAGATGCCTTACAGGAGATATTTAACTTTGTGAAAATTGAAGAAGAGAATCTCCCTCAAGCTTGGGGGGCTTCTCCAGTTACTTAGAGCTCTGCATGATCATTCCCTTAAAAAATGAAATACTTGATATCTTTTATAACAGACTAGCCGATGCTTCTAGGGATTTCCTAGATAGTTGTGCTGGTTTTGTTTTCAGGGAAAGAACTCTTGGACAAGGTGAAGAACTATTAAATAACATATTACAAAATGCCGATGATTGCACACTTCCCGAACCACCACCAGAGCCTATTCAAAGGAAGAGAGAGATTCTATCCCTCGGTCCTAAAGATATGCAAGAAGCCAAACGATCTATTAAAGAAAAGCGTATTAAAACTAAAGATGTCAAGAAATTACCACCTATTGAAGAAATACATGGACTTGACACCCCGACATAGGTAGTAGAGGTAAATTCTCTTTGTGCCTGTAATGAAAGTGATATACCAATAGTAAGCCTCCTAGTCAATGCATGAATGAATACAATAATTATATTGTTAAGCAAGAACATTTTAATAATTATGTCAAAAATCAATTAAGATGTAATGCTCTGATGATAGATCGTTTGAGTGACTTGATGTTTAGAATTTCTGATGATGTTAAGGATCTAGGTAAACATGCTTCTATGGTTCACACCCAACTAGATCAAGTTGCTAAGTCAAAAAATGAATTGCTTGCTGATATAAATGATAATAAGAATGACAATGTTGTTGGAGTAATGACTTGAGGAGGTTGCATGACTTGAGAACCTCCTTATCCTTGCATAATATGCTCTATGGTTAAATCGGTTTTGTTAACTTTGGTAGGTGGTGATCCCACTAAGTTTCCCATAGCATTTGAATCATCCCAATGGTGAGTACCCAAGAAATTTCCTCCAATAATAGTATCAAGCACAACTCTATGCCAAGTAGTAACACCAATATAAAAGTTTCAAAGAAGAATATTGGTAGATTGCTTATGGGTAGATCTATTCCAAGCATCACAAATTCTATATCAACATGTTTTAAACTTTCTCCACTCCTTTGTTTAAAATCCAAAACCTCTAATTCGGGCTTGGAAACGACAATTAAAAACTAGCCATGATAGCTAAACAAGTAGAAATAACAACACAAGGTACTTTTGGGTTGGCAAACGACAACAGGCAACTAGACAAGAAAATAAAAACAAGCAAATAAAATTAATTGTGCGAAGGCAACTCATTTGATAGATGATGACTCCCCAACGGCATGAGAAATTCTTCTACTTCCCCCACATGAGTTTTTGGATTTTTCCGAAGAGGAAGGGTGATGTAGCACAACAAGTATTTCCCTCGATTAATAATCAAGGTATAAAATTGATGCACGCAACATTAGTAATCAAGCACCGTACTAACAACATTAGCAGCACATGCACGCAACTACAATAGATTCTTGCACCCAACAAAAGACAAGAGGGTTGTTAATCCCCTTGTTTCCCTCTAGTAGCAATACTAAAACTGATAGTGATAGGTTAATAGTTTGCAAGATAATAAATAACAGAAAAAATAAAAAGATAAATAGGATAACAATTATAGGAAGTTTGTATTAATGAGAAGATAGACTTGAAAGCATATTAACGATGGGTAGACAAATTACTGTTGGACAATTGACAAAAAAGTAAATAATTATAAAGAACATCCATATCATAATATAATATAGCTAGTATATCCTTGACAAGTAAAACCATTAAACTTACTCACTCCCAATACTATTACTCCACCCTAAGACCGCTATCGAGCATTGATCTTGAAGTATTAAGTTCATAAAATAGAGTAACGCAATAAGTATGATGCCATATTATAGACAGGAAGAAATCAATCAATGAAGAAAACATAAACACTTCATGAATTTTGAAAACAAAAACATTTTTTGAAAATCGAGAACCCTTTTGAATTTATGAAGAAAAAAAATGCAAAACATTTATGAATTTCACGGAATATTTATTGAATTGAATAAAAGTTGAAAATAAGAACATTTTTCAATTTGTGAACATATAACATGAACAATTTTTTAATTCTTAAAGAAATTTTGACATGGAAACATTTTTAAAAATTCCTGAACATATTTTCGAATTTGTGAACAAAATTTATAAATTCAAACATTTTTCGGGAGATTTTGAAAATATAATTTCTTTTATTTTTTTTTTGTTTTTTTACAATGAATCCATTTTTTTTAAATTCTAAATTTCTTTGGAATTTTGAACAAAATTTTAAAACAGGAACATTTATGAAAAAATGAACACACTTTAAAAATACTAGCATTTTTTCATTTCATAAAAAAAATTCAAAAAAGGAAAATCAAAATAGAAAATGAAACAAAAATTAAAAAAGGAAAGAAAAGAAAAAAAAGAAACAGAAAAAGGGAAAAGAAATAGAGAAATAGGGAAATAGGGAAAGTTCGTCTATGTGTCTCCTGTTGCGAAAAAAGCAGGCGCTCGCCACTGGCGATTGGTTAATGGTTTGGCCTACATACGTTCTGCGTAGTTTTTTTATTTTTCTATTTCTTCTTCTAATGTTTTATCACTTTTTTAGATTTCTGAAATGTAAGAAATATTCAACTTAACGTAAGATACATTCAGCGCATGTTCAATACTTTTTCTGTACCTAAATAAGTGTAGTTGGGAAGAACTAAACTAGTTCCCCCAACTACAACTATTTAGATATAAAGGGAGTAGATGTTAATGCAGTGTTAAAAAATGTCCGCACAACTCAGCGAAAATGATATCAGCATTCAAGTAAAATGTTTGTGACGTTCAAAAAATCTTTGCATGTTTCCGAAAAATGTTCGTGAAAATTTTCAAAAAATTATAAAATGTAAAAAAATGTTATCATAATTTAGCAAAAGTGATGTCGTTAGAAAATTATTATGTTAAAAAGATGGTCGTTTAAAATGATTGTGTTAAAAAACAGGTCGTTTAAAAAAATGGTTACTCATTTCAGAAAAACCTGCTCGTGATATTTCAAAAATTGTTTATCTAATATAAAAAAAGTTCCTGTCATTCTAGTTTAATGTTGATGACATTCAAAATAGATCTATGTGACATTTAAGAAACAGTTGACGTGTTTCAAAAATATGTTTGTGACGTTTTTGGGAAAATGGTTATACAATATAAATAAAATGTTCGTGTAGTTTAAAAAAAATGCTCGTGTAGTTTTAAAACAATGTTCCATCTCTACTAAAAGAAATGTTCAATGTCTACTTGAATATTATTTAACTTGTATTAGAGAAATTGTTCGTAAACATGTGTTTGCAAAAATGTTTGCCATATATTTAACAAATTAGTACCATGTTTCAAAAAAATGTTACACGCTTATAAGTAATATGTACAGTGTGCATTGAATAATGTGGACATGTTGTAAAAGGAAAAAAGGGGGAAAAGTAGATTAGGAGAAAAAAGAACCATAAAAGAAACACGGAAAACCAAAATATTGTATCGTTGTTGAGAGTTCATGTGCGTTGAATGCATCCCTGAGCTACGCCGTTGTGGATGACGTAGCCATCTTGGAGATAGCACCCATCATAAAGGTCACAACATGAATTGACGCTGTCGCGAGCAAATACAACTTCATCTCGTCCTCGACCCTATGTCATGGCAACGCGGCAAGGGAGAGGAGTGTGTGCAACATCGTACAGGAGAGGGGCGGGGCATAATTGAGGCGATAGCGGGGTGGGAGGTGGCGTCAAGTAAGATCGAAAAAGGCTTAAGAACACGAAACAAATGACGTACGATTAATGAATGATGAGATCATGTGAACGTACGAACTTCGGGTCACGGGAGGAAAGCGAACATATTTTGCGGGCCAGTCGGAGGTGAGCAATGTCGTGCTACAGCTCCCTCTAAGAGTTACATAGGTGTTTTGGGCTTGGTATTAACTCAATAAATGCGAGTATATTTCAAGCTCTTATTTTCTTAGGCAAGTCCATCTCACGCCTTTAGCGAGACAGAAGTTAAGCTCTTAGAGGAGTCCGTAGTGTCCTAGCCTAGTAGCTATGTGGATTCTTCACGCTAATGTTACACACGTGTTTTCCTATCCTTTTTATATTTTAAAAATTACTGAATACATATATTTTTAAAATACTTTAGTTAGATTTTTTGAAGTTTTCATAGCATGGTTAAAAAGTTTTCGTGCAGCATACAAAATATTCAGTCAAATTTAAAAAATTGTTTGTTGAATAATAATAATGTATTTGATGTTTATAACATTCACAAGTTTCGAAAAAACAATCTGACGTTTTTTCAAAAACCAACATTAAAAAACTTATGACAGTTAAATATTATTGATGGCTTTATGGTTAAATATTATTTGATGTTTATGTTGCGGGATTAGAATAATATTCTGATAACTAGTTCAACTTCAGTACATGTAAGACTTGAACTGCCGATAGTAAGAACCCGACCTTCCTTCGATCTTCACAGTCGATGCTTTCCGCGCGATTAAGGGTGGTTTGTCTTGTTTCTTGGGACCTTAGCGTCTAAATTAGAGTTTTGTTTCGCAATCTTAATAACACCTAAATTAGAGTTTTGTTTTGCAATCTTCGCAGAAGGCGGATTTGTCCTTGTCACGTGACCAACACGCGTTCGTGAGAGTCCACGTGGATGCAGTAATCACTTGTGAGCGCCTAAAAATGTCTCAATTGAGTTATGGGGTTGACTTCGTGTGTATTTTGAGGTTCTTTGTCATGGATTTTGATTTGTTGGTCTGTTCGTCACCCGCGGGTCACTTCTTTAGATTTTCTTTTTTGTCACAAAATTAGCGATCGAACTTCGCACTATAATGAAATTAAAATTATCATAATATGTTAATTTTGGTCGTGCGTTTACATACATATGTTTTTTTGGCGGATCTCTTCTTGTTCCGGCCGCCACGGAGTGTAGCCTCTCTTCTTCCAATGAACAGAGTGGTTGTGCGTGAAGTAGATGTTAGCAGGGATTAAGATGACGTTGGAAATGTGGGCGGATGTAGCACAAGTGACCTTTGTTCTTCTTGTGGTTGAATTAAGCCTTATTCATAGTTTGAACTTCTAGTGTGCAAAAGGGCAAATAATAGTTGAGTGGGATCCCCGTGTTAAACTTCTAGATATACATGAGTAACATCAACTCTCATGTATATAGTTAAACATGAAGTGTGAGTGTATGCATGGTTGAACTTACGGCTACACTCACAAACCTATCTATTAAATTATACGTGCCAACCGCATGAGTGCAGTTCAAATTTTGTTGTTTTCATAGGGTCGTTTTATTTCCCTTTTTGCACACACTTAGATATACATACCAACTTGAATTGAGTCTCATTTACTAGTTGAAATTCACATGGTCTTTTGTTTCTCACATTTATTATTAAAAAATGTAAACAAGCATACCAAACTTTTTTTTCAACCTGAACTGAGCCTTAGCCACTAGTAGAACTTTGTAGTCACCGGTAAGAATTCACATGGTGTAGAGAAACAGAATACATGATCATGTAGGAGAAAACAAAGAGACTAAACCAGGAAGTCCAACCATACCTTACCTACAAGTTCAGCTTGTCTCTTTCCAGCAGTAGATAAGCCACCTTGAGAGCAAAGCGTCGACATGTTGGAAGAGAATCACAAGACATTGCATGGCTTGCAGGAGGCACCAAGTTCATCTGGTTGTGGTTTTGGATCGAAGGGGTCCGGAATAAGTTCAAGTCAAGATGCAGGCATGCTAGGAAGAAATTGAGCAAGAAATTCAACAATACCTTCGATGCTGCCGCCTTTGCTTGATTTATCAAATTTGGCGGCTCAATCGCCCTCCTGTCATCACGTCCACAATCTCTCCAACCTTGGCCATCATATGCTTGGTCGCGCCGTTGTTATGAGGCGAGGAGTGAAGGGGGGAGGCGCCTGTTGTCCATGGCATGAGCAAGAACTCTAAAGGCTCCGCCGCATCCAGTCGCGAGCTCCCTCACTCCAACATCCGTTGTCGCTTGCTCACTCGCTTTGTCGGTATGATTTAGTGACAAAGGGGAGGGGAGGGGAGATTCCGACCGCGGCGGAGGGAGGTCGAAACCCGTGGAGGGGGGGGCAGATCCCACGGTGGAGGGTGAGGGGTGATTTCGACGATGGAGGGTGGTCGAATCCGGTGGTGGAGGGTCAATCGAGGTGGATCGGGATCGGGATAGGGATGGTCGGTTTCTTCGACACCCGGTCCTGGCACCTGGTCGCCCCGAAGTTTGGAGTTCGGGAGGATCCTGTCGGCTCTCTCTATATAGTCGTGTTATTCTTGGTGACGAATAGTTATTCTTCACCCATGCACCGCATCTTTACATCTTATAAAGTTTGCCTTACTTCATATGTAAAAACAAACTGTAAGGAAATATATAATCGTCATAAAAAATTTATGTTACGTAAAATTACAAACGTAAAAACATAGTGTAAAATATACATAAAATTCAATTGTCCTGTCTTATGACCTTTACTTTTGTTTTCGTATGTAAAATTTTACGTAGTGAATTTTTATGAATGTAAATATTAGTATATCAAATTTTATTTATTTATCAAAAGATTACCTTGGATGAAGAATACTTTATTTACTATATATATAAACAAATTTGAGATACTCTTAATTATATATTTGAAAACTGTTAAATGTTTGTAACAATGTAGAAAATATAGTATACCAATAATCTACAATGTGCAATAAAAATCTACATATATTTGAAAAACAGGTGTCACCGGATTTTTCACAACCAGAAATAGAATTATTGCGAGAAGAAGCACGCACTCGCATCTCTCCCTTAGTAGTTGGCACGGCCCACGTATAAGTTTGCACATTTCTTTTTATTATTATTATTTTTATTTTTATCTCTTAATTTATTTATATTTCAAAAATCCAACGACTATTAATTTAAATTCAAAATACAGACATCACATATTCGAAAAATGTTGATGCGGTGTCAAAAATATGTTCGCACAAGTTTTAGAGAATGTTGATCATTCAAATCAAATTTTGTGTTGAAATATATTGCCCGTCTCCCTCCATCACTTCAGATTTTTAAAGTAATTGGCTGAAACATAAATTTAATATTATATTCGAGCCAAGAGGTTTTAAATTCAAAACCCTAGCAATGCAGCATTAAAAAAATATTATGCGACCAACATCTATTTCACGCCTAAGGATTAAATAAGTCAAGACGTGTTCAAATATATTACTCGTCTTTCTTTCTTCATCAGTTCAGACTTTTAGAGCAATTAGCTAGAACATAAATTCAATAGTTCATGCCATTTAAAAAATGTTCACATGTTTCCAAGGCATGTTCGTGATAATTTTGGACTGTAGTACCTAGCAATCGTTCTGTCTACCTGCATCTATTTTTTTCATGCATCTACATGCATCTTCCTTTTCCTTCCTATCCCGCATTTGAACATTACAAAAGTACCACATGCATGCAATCATCAGATGCTAATTACATACATGCATGTAAGATAAAATTGATGATATCATCCTAGATTTTTCTCATATTTTAAAAAAAATAAATTTTTTATAACCGAAACCAAAAATTTGATTGAAAAATTGATTTCACATAAAAAATCATCTCAATGAGAGCTTCGAAACTTGATTACATGTTGATATGTTCCAAAGTTTTTTTTTGGATTAAAAGTTACCACATTTGGGCTACTTAAGTTATCATGCAAGTGGTACATAAGTTATCATGAAGTTTATACATAAATTACTGATGCACAAGAAAACGTTCCTCCAACATTCTCTCCACATGGACAAACATGCATGTATTAGAGGATAAAAAGTTGATAACATCATATATCCTCCTATTTTAGTAATTTAAAATGTTTTGTATGTCAAACCATCTACCCGATTCAAAGTCTATTTTTCATATAAAAAGTCTTTGCGACGAGACATTCAGGGTATTAGATCTCATGTTGCTATGTTCCATCTACTTTTTCGGGGTAAAAAATAACCATGTCTGGGCTAAATAAGTTATCACCTTTGTTGTTCGTATATTATTATGCTATCTACAAAGAGTTACCAGGTATGTTTTTTAACTTAAAAGTTATCGTGGTGTTTGTGTGCGAGTCATCATCTCTGTTGGGCGTATATTACCTTTCTATTTACACAAAGTTACTAGGGTGTATATTTCTTAGCAACTTTTATCGCAATGAAAACAGTTACTGTGGTATTTTCATGTGAGATAGAAATCCTATTGTGTATATAGAACCATACAATTTACAAAGAGAGTAATCAGAACAAATTTTTTAACAAGTTATATCACGGCGTCAAAGTTATCGAGGTGTTTGTGCATGATTTGTCAACTTTGATGCGCGTATATTACCATGTTATTTGCACAAAATTTATTGTTGGTATGTTTTGATACCTATTTTTTTGCCCCGATCAAAAAATTACCATGGTGTTTGTGTGTAAGTTATCAGGTATGCAGTTCTTATATTACCAACCTATTTACACAAAAGTTACCATGGGTATGTTTTCAATAACTTTTCCACGAGGGTCAAAAAGATATCACGTTGTTTGTACATGAGTTATCGTATCGTGTCTTTATTATCATGCTATTTACATAGAGTACACCGTGCGTGTGTTAAAAATGTTGGGGAACGCCGCATGGGAAACAAAAAAATTCCTACGCGCACGAAGACCTATCATGGTGATGTCCATCTACGAGAGGGGATTTGGATCTACGTACCCTTGTAGATCGCACAGCAGAAAGCGTTAAGAAACGCGGTTGATGTAGTGGAACGTCCTCACGTCCCTTGATCCGCCCCGCGAACCGTCCCGTGATCCGTCCCACGATCTAGTGCCGAACGGACGGCACCCCGCGTTCCGCACACGTACAGCTCGACGATGATCTCGGCCTTCTTGATCCAACAAGAGAGACGGAGAGGTAGATGAGTTCTCCGGCAGTGTGACGGCGCTCCGAAGGTTGGTGATGATCTATCTCAGCAGGGCTCCGCCCAAGCTCCCAGAAATACGATCTAGAGGAAAAACCGTGGAGGTATGTGGTCGGGTTGTCATGGCAAAGTTGTCTCAAATCAGCCCTAATACCTCGGTATATATAGGAGGGAGGGGGAGGGCCTTGCCTTGAGGATCAAGAGAGCCCCAAGGGGTCGGCCGAAGGGGGGGAGGAGGATTCCTCCTCCAATCCTAGTCCAACTAGGATTGGAAGGTGGAGTCCTTCCCTTCCTTCCCACTTCCCCTTTTTTTCTGTTTGATTTTTCTATCTCCTACGCATAGGGCCTCTTGGGTTGTCCCATTATCCCACTAAGGGTTGGTGCGGCATCCATAAGGCCTATGGGATTCCCCCGGGTGGGTTGCCCCCCCCCCCCCCCCCCCCCCCCCGCTGAGGAACCCATTCTTCACTCCTGGTACATTCCCGGTAATGCCGAAAACTTTCCGGTAATCAAATGAGGTCATCCTATATATCAATCTTCGTTTCCGGACCATTCTGGAAACCCTCGTGACGTTCGAGATCTCATCCGGGACTCCGAACAATATTCTATAACCAACCATATAACTCAAATACGCATAAAACATCGCCGAACCTTAAGCGTGCAAACCCTGCGGGTTCGAGAACTATGTAGACATGACCCGAGGGACTCGGTCAATATCCAACAGCGGGACCTGGATGCCCATATTGGATCCTACATATTCTACAAAGATCTTATCGATTGAACCTCAGTGCCAAGGATTCATATAATCCCGTATGTCATTCCCTTTGTCCTTCGGTATGTTACTTGCCCGAGATTCGACCGTCAGTATCCGCATGCCTATTTCAATCTCGTTTACCTGCAAGTCTCTTTACTCGTTCCATAATACAAGATCCCATGACTTACACTAAGTCACATTGCTTGCAAGGCTTGTGTGTGATGTTGTATTACCGAGTGGGCCCTGAGATACCTCTCAGTCACATGGAGTGACAAATTCCAGTCTTGATCCATACTAACTCAACGGACACCTTCGGAGATACCTGTAGAGCATCTTTATAGTCACCCAGTTACGTTGTGACGTTTGATACACACAAGGCATTCCTCCGATGCCAGTGAGTTATATGATCTCATGGTCATAGGAATAAATACTTGACACGTGGAAAACAGTAACAACAAAATGACACGATCAACATGCTACGTTCATTAGTTTGGGTCTGGGCCATCACATGACTCACCCAATGATGTGATCCAGTTATCAAGCAACAACACCTTGTACATAGTGAGAAGACCTTGACTATCCTTGATCAACTGGCTAGCCAACTAGAGGCTTGCTAGGGACAGTGTTTTGTCTATGCATCCACACATGTATCTAAGACTTCATTCAATACAATTATAGCATGGATAATAAGCGATTATATTGATACATGAATTATAATAATAACCTATTTATCATTGCCTCTAGGGCATAATTCCAATAGTATCCCACTTGCACTAGAGTCAATAATCTAGTCCTCACATCGACATGCGAATTACATTGTAATAAATCTAACACCCATACAGTTCTGGTGTTGATCATGCTTTGCCCGTGGAAGAGGTTTATTCAGCGGGCCTGCCACATTCAGATCCGTGTGCACTTTGCAGATATTCATGTCCTCCTCCTCGACGTAGTCGCGGATGAGGTTAAAGCGTCGTTTGATGTGTCTAGTCTTCTTGTGAAACCGTGGTTCCTTTGGTACGGCAATGGCACACGTGTTGTCACAAAACAGGGTTATTGGATTCAGTGCGCTCGGCACCACTCCAAGATCCGTCATGAACTGCTTCATCCAGACACCCTCCTTAGCTGCCTTCGAGGCAGCCATGTACTCCACTTCACATGTAGAATCAACTACGACGCTTTGCTTGGAACTGCACCAGCTTATCGCACCCCCGTTAAGAATAAATATGTATCCGGTCTGCGACTTAGAGTCGTCCGGATCTGTGTCAAAGCTTGCATCGACATAACCTTTTACGGCGAGCTCTTCGTCACCTCCATATACGAGAAACATCTCCTTAGTCATTTTCAGGTACTTCAGGATATTCTTGACCGCCGTCCAGTGATCCACTCCTGGATTACTCTGGAACCTGCCTACCATACTTATGGCCAGGCTAACGTCCAGTCTAGTGCACAGCATTGCATACATGATAGAACCTATGGCTGAAGCATAGGGGACGGAACTCATTGTCTTTCTATCTTCCTCAGTTGCTGGGCACTGAGTCTTACTCAATTTTATACCTTGTAATACTGGCAAGAACTCTTTCTTGGACTGATCCATTTTGAACATCTTCAAAACTTTATCAAGGTATGTGCTTTGTGAAAGTGCTATCAGGCGTTTCAATCTATCCCTATAGATCTTAATGCCTAGAATGTAAGCAGCTTCTCCTAGGTCCTTCATAGAGAAAATTTTATTCAAGTAATCCTTTATGCTCTCCAAAATCTCCACGCCGTTTCCAATCGGTAATATGTCATCCACATATAGTATTAGGAATTCCACAAAGCTCCCACTCACTTTCTTGTAAATACAGGATTCTCCAACCACCTGTATAAACCCAAATGTTTTGATCACCTCATCAAAGCGTTTATTCCAACTCTGCGATGCTTGCACCAGTCCATAAATGGATCGCTGGAGCTTGCACACATTGTTAGAATTTTTAGGATCGACAAAACCTTCGGGTTGCATCATATACAACTCTTCCTTAAGGAAACCGTTAAGGAACGCCGTTTTGACATCCATCTGCCACATTTCATAATAAAAAAATGCAGCTATTGCTAACATGATTCGGACGGACTTAAGCATCGCTACGGTGAGAACGTCTCATCGTAGTCAATTCCTTGAACTTGTGAAAAACCCTTTGCCACAAGTCGAGCTTTATAAACGGTCACATTACCGTCAGCGTTCGTCTTCTTCTTAAAGATCCATTTTTTCTGAATAGCCTTGCGGCCTTCAGGTAGTACTTCCAAAGTCCACACTTTGTTTTCATACATAGATCCTATCTCGGACTTCATGGCCTCCAAACATTTGTTGGAATCCGGGCCCACCATTGCTTCTTCATAATTCGCAGGCTCATTGTTGTCCAACAACATAATTGATAAGACGGGATTACCGTACCACTCTGGAGAAGTACGCGGTCTCGTCGGCCTGCGAGGTTCGATAGGAACTTGATCCGGAGTTTCATGATCATCATCATTAACTTCCTCCTCAACCGGCGTCGCAACGACAGGGGTTTCCCCTTGCCCTGCGCCACCATCCAGAGGGATGAGAGGTTCGACAACCTCATCAAGTTCTATCGTCTTCCCACTCAATTCTCTCGAGAGAAACTCCTTCTCGAGAAAAGCTCCGTTCTTAGCAACAAACACTTTGCCCTCGGATTTGAGATAGAAGGTATACCCAACTGTCTCTTTTGGGTAACCTATGAAGACGCACTTTTCCGCTTTGGGTTCCTGCTTTTCAGGCTGAAGCTTTTTGACATAAGCATCACATCCCCAAACTTTAAGAAACGACAACTTTGGTCTTTTGCCATACCACAGTTCGTATGGTGTCCTATCAACGGATTTTGATGGTGCCCTATTTAAAGTGAATGCAGCTGTTTCTAATGCATAACCCCAAAATGATAACGGCATATCGGTAAGAGACATCATAGATCGCACCATCTCTAATAAAGTACGATTACGATGTTGGGACACACCATTACTTTGTGGTGTTCCAGGCGGTTTCAAGTGTGAAACAATTCCACATTGTCTTAAGTGAGCCACAAACTCGAAACTCAGATATTCACCCCCACGATCGGACCGTAGGAACTTGATCTTCTTGTTACGATAATTTTCAACTTCACTCTGAAATTGCTTGAACTTTTCAAATGTTTCAGACTTGTGCTTCATCAAGTAGACATAGCCATACCTACTCAAAACGTTAGTGAAGGTGAGAAAATAACGATATCCGTCGCGTGCCTCCACGTTCATCGGACCACACACATCGGTATGTATGATTTCCAATAAGTCACTTGCACGCTCCATTGTTTCGGAGAACGGAGTCTTAGTCATCTTGCCCATGAGGCATGGTTCGCACGTGTCAAGTGAATCAAAGTCAAGTGACTCCAAAAGTCCATCGGTATGGAGTTTCTTCATGCGCTTTACACCAATATGACCCAAGCGGCAGTGCCACAAAAATATGGCGCTATCATTGTTTACTCTAACTCTTTTGGTCTCAATGTTATGTATATGCGTATCGCTATCAAGATTCAATATGAACAATCCTCTCACATTCGGTGCATGACCATAAAAGATGTTACTCATAGAAATAGAACAACCATTATTCTCTGACTTAAAAGAGTAACCGTCTCGCAATAAACAAGATCCGGATATAATGTTCATGCTCAACGCAGGCACTAAATAACAATGATTTAAGTTCATCACTAATCCTGACGGTAGCTGAAGTGATACTGTGCCGACGGCGATTGCATCAACCTTGGAACCATTTCCTACGCGCATCGTCACTTCATCTTTCGCCAGCCTTCGTCTATTCCGCAGTTCCTGCTTCGAGTTGCAAATATGAGCAACAGAACCGGTATCGAATACCCAGGCACTACTATGAGAGCCGGTTAAGTACACATCAATAACATGTATATCAAATATACCTGATTTTTCTTTGCCCGCCTTCTTATCTGCCAGATACTTGGGGCAATTGCGCTTCTAGTGACCCATACCCTTGCAATAGTAGCACTCCGTTTCAGGCTTAGGTCCAGCTTTGGGTTTCTTCGACGGATTGGCAACAGGCTTGCCGCTCTTCTTCGAATTTCCCTTCTTGCCTTTGTCGTTTCTCTTGAAACTAGTGGTCTTATTCACCATCAACACTTGATGCTCTTTACGGAGTTCAGACTCTGCGACTTTCAACATTGCAAACAACTCGCCGGGAGACTTGTTCATCCCTTGCATGTTGTAGTTCAACACAAAGCCTTTGTAGCTTGGCGGCAATGATTGAAGGATTCTGTCAGTGATAGCTTCTTGCGGGAGTTCAATCCCCAGCTCAGCTAGACGGTTTGAGTACCCAGACATTTTGAGCACATGTTCACTGACAGATGAGTTTTCCTCCATCTTGCAAGCATAGAATTTATCGGAGGTCTCATACCTCTCGATCCGGGCGTTCTTCTGAAAGATAAACTTCAACTCCTGGAACATCTCAAATGCTCCATGACGCTCAAAGCGACGTTGAAGTCCCGGTTCTAAGCCATACAAGACTGCACATTGAACTATTGAGTAGTCCTCCTTGCGTGCTAACCAAGCGTTCTTAACATCCTGATCAGCCGTAGCGGGTGGTTCATCTCCTAGCGCAGCATTAAGGACATAATCCTTCTTCCCAGCTTGTAAGATTAGCTTAAGATTACGAGCCCAGTCTACAAAGTTGCTTCCATCGTCTTTCAACATAGCTTTCTCTAGGAACGTATTAAAATTCAGGATGACTGACGCGTGAGCCATGATCTACAACACAAATATATTCAAAGTGGACTTAGACTATGTTCAAGATAATTAGAGTTCAACTTAATCAAATTATATGCTAAACTCCCACTCAAAAAGTACATCTCTCTGGTCATTTGAGTGGTTCATGATCCACTTACACTATCCCAAGTCCGATCATCACGTGAGTTGAGTATAGTTTCAGTGGTAAGCATCCCTATGCTAATCATATCAACTATATGATTCATGATCGACCTTTCGGTCTCATGTGTTCCGAGGCCATGTCTGCACATGCTAGGCTCGTCAAGCTTAACCCGAGTGTTCCGCGTGCGCAACTGTTTTGCACCCGTTGTATGTGAACGTTGAGTCTATCACACCCGATCATCACGTGGTGTCTCGAAACGACGAACTGTAGCTACGGTGCACAGTCGGGGAGAACACAATTTCGTCTTGAAATTTCAGTGAGAGATCACCTCATAATGCTACCGTCGTTCTAAGCAAAACAAGGTGCATAAAAGGATTAACATCACATGCAATTCATAAGTGACATGATATGGCCATCATCACGTGCTTCTTGATCTCCATCACCAAAACACCGGCACGATCTTCTTGTCACTGGCGCCACACCATGATCATCCATCAACGTGTTGCCATCGGGGTTGTCGTGCTACTCATGCTATTACTACTAAAGCTACATCCTAGCAAAATAGTAAACGCATCTGCAAGCACAAACGTTAGTATAAAGACAACCCTATGGCTCCTGCCGGTTGCCGTACCATCGACGTGCAAGTCGATATTTCTATTACAACATGATCATCTCATACATCCAATATATCACATCACATCGTTGGCCATATCACATCACAATCATACCCTGCAAAAACAAGTTAGACGTCCTCTAATTTTGTTGTTGCATGTTTTACGTGGTGACCATGGGTATCTAGTAGGATCGCATCTTACTTACGCAAACACCACAACGGAGATATATGAGTTGCTATTTAACCTCATCCAAGGACCTCCTCGGTCAAATCCGATTCAACTAAAGTTGGAGAAACGACACTTGCCAGTCATCTTTGAGCAAAGGGGGTCACTTGTAACGATGAAACCAGTCTCTCGTAAGCGTACAAGTAATGTCGGTCCAAGCCGCTTCAATCCAACAATACCGCGGAATCAAGAAAAGACTAAGGAGGGCAGCAAAATGCACATCACCGCCCACAAAAACTTTTGTGTTCTACTCGAGAAGACATCTACGCATGAACCTAGCTCATGATGCCACTGTTGGGGAACGTCGCATGGGAAACAAAAAATTTCCTACGCGCACGAAGACCTATCATGGTGATGTCCATCTACGAGAGGGGATGAGTGATCTACGTACCCTCGTAGACCGTACAGGAGAAGCGTTAGAGAACGCGGTTGATGTAGTGGAACGTCCTCACGTCCCTCGATCCGCCCCGCGAACAATTCCGCGATCAGTCCCACGATCTAGTACCGAACGGACGACACCTCCGCGTTCAGCACACGTACAGCTCGACGATGATCTCGGCCTTCTTGATCCAGCAAGAGAGACGGAGAGGTAGAAGAGTTCTCCGGCAGCGTGACGGCGCTCCGGAGGTTGGTGATGACCTTGTCTCAGCAGGGCTCCGCCCGAGCTCCGCAGAAACGCGATATAGAGGAAAAACCGTGGAGGTATGTGGTCGGGCTGCCGCGGAAAAGTCGTCTCAAATCAGCCCTAAAACCTCCGTATATATAGGTGGGAGGAAGGGGACCTTGCCTTGGGGCTCAAGGAGCCCCAAGGGGGTCGGCCGAGTCCAAGGGGGAGGACTCTCCCCCCCAAACCGAGTTGGACTAGGTTTGGTGGGAGGGAGTCCCCCTTCCTTTCCACCTCCTCCTTTTTTTTCTTTCTCTCTTGATTTTCTTCTCCTTGGCGCATAGGGCACTTGTGGGCTGTCCCACCAGACCACTAAGGGCTGGTGTGTCTCCCCAAAGGCCTATGGGCTTCCCCGGGGTGGGTTGCCCCCCCCCCCCCGGTGAACTCCCGGAACCCATTCGTCATTCCCGGTACATTCCCGGTAACTCCGAAAACCTTCCGGTAATCAAATGAGGTCATCCTATATATCAATCTTCGTTTCCGGACCATTCCGGAAACCCTCGTAACGTCCGTGATCTCATCCGGGACTCCGAACAACATTCGGTAACCAACCATATAACTCAAATACGCATAAAACAACGTCGAACCTTAAGTGTGCAGACCCTGCGGGTTCGAGAACTATGTAGACATGACCCGAGAGACTCCTCGGTCAATATCCAATAGCGGGACCTGGATGCCCATATTGGATCCTACATATTCTACGAAGATCTTAACGTTTGAACCTCAGTGTCAAGGATTCATATAATCCCGTATGTCATTCCCTTCGTCCTTCGGTATGTTACTTGCCCGAGATTCGATCGTCAGTATCCGCATACCTATTTCAATCTCGTTTACCGGCAAGTCTCTTTACTCGTTCCGTAATACAAGATCCCGCAACTTACACTAAGTTACATTGCTTGCAAGGCTTGTGTGTGATGTTGTATTACCGAGTGGGCCCCGAGATACCTCTCCGTCACACGGAGTGACAAATCCCAGTCTTGATCCATACTAACTCAACTAACACCTTCGGAGATACCTGTAGAGCATCTTTATAGTCACCCAGTTACGTTGTGACGTTTGATACACACAAAGCATTCCTCCGGTGTCAGTGAGTTATATGATCTCATGGTCATAGGAATAAATACTTGACACGCAGAATGACACGATCAACATGCTACGTCTATTAGTTTGGGTCTAGTCCATCACGTGATTCTCCTAATGACGTGATCCAGTTATCAAGCAACAACACCTTGTTCATAATCAGAAGACACTGACTATCTTCGATCAACTGGCTAGCCAACTAGAGGCTTGCTAGGGACGGTGTTTTGTCTATGTATCCACACATGTAAATGAGTCTTCATTCAATACAATTATAGCATGGATAATAAACGATTATCTTGATACAGGAATTATAACAATAACTATATTTATTATTGCCTCCAGGGCATAATTCCAACACGGGGTTGTCGTGCTACTCATGCTATTACTACTAAAGCTACGTCCTAGCAATATAGTAAACGCATCTGCAAGCACAAACGTTAGTTTAAAGAAGACTCTATGGCTCCTGCCGGTTGTCGTACCATCGACGTGCAAGTCGATATTAACTATTACAACATGATCATCTCATATATCCAATATATTACATCACATCGTCGGCCATATCACATCACAAGCATGCCCTGCAAAAACAAGTTAGACGTCTCTAATTGTTGTTGCATGTTTTACGTGGTTGCCATGGGTATCTAGTAGGATCACATCTTACTTACGCAAACACCACATCGTGGATGTATGAATTTCTATTTAACCTCTCTCCAAGGACCTCCTCGGTCAAATCCTATTCAACTAAAGTTGGAGAAACCGACACTCGCGAGTCATCTTTGAGCAACGGGGTTGCTCGTAGCGATGAAACCAGTCTCTCGTAAGCGTACGAGTAATATCGGTCTGAGCCGCTTCGATCCAACAATACCACGGAATCAAGAAAAGACTAAGGAGGGCAGAAAATCGCACATCACCACCCACAAAAACTTTTGTGTTCTACTCGAGATGACATCTACGCATGAACCTAGCTCATGATGCCACTGTTGGGGAACGTTGCATGGGAAACAAAAAATTTCCTACGCGCACGAAGACCTATCATGGTGATGTCCATCTATGAGAGGGGATTTGGATCTACGTACCCTTGTAGATCGCACAGCAGGAAGCGTTAAGAAACGCGGCTGATGTAGTAGAACGTCCTCATGTCCCTCGATCCGCCCCGCGAACCGTCCCGCGATCCGTCCCACGATCTATTGCTGAACGGACGGCACCTCCGCGTTCAGCACACGTACAGCTCGACGATGATCGCGGTCTTCTTGATCCAGCAAGAGAGAAGGACAGTTAGATGAGTTCTCCGGCAGCGTAACGGCGCTTCGGAGGTTGGTGATGATCTATCTCAGCATGGCTCCGCCCGAGCTCCGCAGAAATACGATCTAGAGGAAAAACCGTGGAGGTATGTGGTCGGGCTGCCGTGGCAAGGTTGTCTCAAATCAGCCATAATACCTCAGTATATGTAGGAGGGAGGGGGAGGGCCTTGCCTTGAGGCTCAAGAGAGCCCCAAGGGGTCGGCCGAAGGGGGGAGGAGGATTCCTCCTCCAATCCTAGTCCAACTAGGATTGGAAGGTGGAGTCCTTCCCTTCCTTCCCACTTCCCCTTTTTTTCTTTGATTTTTTCTATCTCCTGCACATAGGGCCTCTTGGGCTGTTGTTAGAGCATATATATCCATATGTGGTTTTGGTAATTGATGACAATTCCTATGGACTAATGGTTGCCTTAAGTTATATTTATAGGATTTGTCCATAGGCACTTCTTGAAGTCCATCTGTTGGGTTCAAGGAGTTTATATGATGACCAAGATGGTATTCAAGGTATTATCCAAAGAATGGTCATAGAGACACTAGGTTGATCAAGATCTCAGACAAAGAGTAAATCAAGATGATCAACATACAAAGCGTATAAGATGTACCGAGAGGGATCAAGTGATCCCATGGTATGGTAAACATTGTCCATTACGTGTTTGTGTACTAACCCATGGTCTTTGTGAGAGTCCTATGTGGGGGTTAGGTGTGCTTCCATGGGCTTGCGTCAAAAGGAAGATCTCATACAACTCATGAAGGATGACGTCAAGTGGTGATCGTCATCAAGATTGTGGTGTGCAAGTTCAAGTGGATCAGCATGAATATATCATTGAAACTATTGTTAATGATCATGTGTTGATAAGGACAAGCTCATGTGCTAACAAGGACAAGATCAAGATAAGCATTCCTGAGCACTACATGCTTGATTCTTGTGGATGTTCACATGGTGGACAAATGAAGATGAATACATAAGCTAGGCTTTCCACATTGTGTATGGGAGAGCTGCTTGAAGACTTCATCATGTCTTGCTTTCAACTTGAGCCAAGAAGGAACAACAACATCAAGCTCAAGTGAAAGGGCTAACTCAAAGGTATCAGTTCCTTTGACGTTAGTGGTGCGGAGTGATGATCAGCGAATAAAAGTATACACTCAAGTATGGATCATCGGTACCCCTTTTATAATTCTTGAGTCTTTAGGGATCCCGCACTATTAAGAGGGGATCACAGGTTTTGTGATGAACTTGCTCAAACTAGATATCCACTGTTCTGCGCTTACCACATCTCCACTACTCTGCTGTTATCAGAAAACAGGACCAGTGCCTCGGACATCCGGCCTCCTCCGGACGTCCGTGGCCCGGACATCCGGCCTCCTCCGGACGTCCGAGGCCCGGACGTCCGACTAGCTTCGGAAATCCGGAGCTTTGCACCAGAGAAACTTGAGCCATATAACTCGGACTTCCGGCTCCCTCCGGACGTCCAAGGGTCGGACGTCCGACCAGCTTCGAAAATCTGGAGCTTTGCACCAGAGAAACTTGAGCCATATAACTCGGACTTCCGGCTCCCTCCGGACGTCCGAGGGTCGGACGTCCGTCCCCTTTCGGAAATCCGGAATCTTGCACGAGAGAAGTTTGAGTCGAATAACTCGGACTTCCGGCCTTCTCCGGACGTCCAGTCCCTGTTCAACTCCACAGTGGTTCCAGATATATTTACAGCCCTCGGACGTCCCACCCCTGTCGGACGTCCCACCCCTTGTGGACGCCCGGACATCCGTGAACTGCCGGATGTCCGACCCCTGTGTGACTTAAAGTGTCCCCAACGGCTGTTTTTCTCTCCCCCACTATAAATATCCCCCTCCCACTTCGTGAGAGGGTGCCCCAACACAGCCTTATCCTCATAAGAACACATTTCTACCTCACACATATTTTCTCACACCAAATCTTAGATCCCAAGAGCATTTGTGAGCCCCTTTGAGAGTTGTTCCAATCAAAAGATAGATCGTCTCCCTCTCCTTCTCTCAACCCAAGCTATTTAAGATTTGAGCAAGTTTTGAGCATTCCCCGTGATCTTGTTACTCTTGGAGGTTGGAGACTCCTAGGCGGTAGGAGTTCTTCGGAGAGGAATCAATCCGTGTGATTACCCCCCCCCCCCCCCCCGGAAAAGTTTGTGAGGGTTTGGAAGCCACCTCAAAGGCTTACCACTAGTGGTTGAGAAACGCCTTCGTGGTGTTATCTCAAAGGAAGAATAGGGTGAGCCTTCGTGGCGTTGGTGTGCCTTCGTGGTAACATCCACCTCTCTAACGGTGACTAGCTTCCCTCCAAGGAAGTGAACATCGGGATACATCTTCGTCTCAGTGACCTTGGTTATCCTTAACCCTAACTCCTTACTTGTGGTTTACTTGTGTTACTTGAGCATACATACATTGCATATTGTTTGTGCTCATTATATTGTGTTGGCTATTTCTTGTACAAGATTAATCATTCAAGCATACCTTCTATATCCACACGTTCACACTTGCAGCTTTTGATATATCGTGTGCTATAGTGTGATCTAGTATCTTGTGTCGTTCACCTAGTTGTCATGTGATATAGCTCAAGTAAGTTTGTGTAACTTACTTGTGCTTGTTAGTAACTGTATTGTGTCCATCTTGGTAGATCGTGTTGTTGATACATGTTGCAGTGCCTAGTGCATTTAGGATTTGTGCTTGACAAGTATCCTCTTAGTTTATTTCCGCATTAGGTTTAAGCCAAATCCGAAAAAGTTTTTAAATAGCCTATTCACCCCCCTCTAGGCGTCATCGAGGTATTTTCAATTGGTATCAGAGCAAGGTCTCTCTTTAATTAGGTTTCACGACCTAGAGAGTATCGATGTCGACTATTGGATTAGTGCACAATGACACCTTTGACTTTGATGGCACAAATTATACCCTATGGAGAATTCTTATGCTTCATCACTTTCGGGCCATGGGCCCAAATACTTTACGAATTGTTCTTGTAGGGATTGCCGACAAAAATGATGATGCATCTTCATCTACTAATGAAATGTATCTTGATTGTGAGGCTTTTCTTGCCATTCATCGAACCATAAGTCCTGAAGTGTTTAAGTCTATCTCGACTTGCAAGTCAGCTCATGAAGTTTGGACTAAACTTGAAGATATATATGGTGGGTCCAATCTTGATGAAGATGATATTATGATGAAGGAGTTGGTGCATGAGCTCTTCACTCTTTTCGATCATAAAGAGTCCACCACTACTTCCATATCCGATTGCTTGCACGCCTCAGCATCTTCAATCTCACAAGGTAATGACATGGTGAGTGAAGAAATATATGTTGATGAAAATGTCATAGCCTCTATGGACATGAGCATATCTAGCACCACACATAGTGTAAATTATTGTGCTCATAGGTCATGCATTTCACCTAAAGATCCCTCGACAAATGTCTGTGGTGATATGCCTGCTCTCGCGTGTCCTCTTGATCAAAATATCTTGTTTCTCCCTAGTTGTTCTATGACTAATCATTTAGGGGAAATCAAGAAATATGAAGTACTTTTGACTAATGAAGAATCTGATTCACCAAAAGAATCATCATCAACTCCTCCAGTTCACATGTGCCTCATGGCAAGAGGTAATAATGAGGTATCATCTTCCCTGTGCAATAACGATGATATTTGCGATGAGGATGATGATGATGACTTGACTAAAAATATCTATGTGATCGGTAAAATTCTTCATAAAGCTAAAAATAACGCTCTTCAAAGGTTCCAAGATGTTCTTGCTTACTTTGAAAATTGTAATGATTCACTTAATCATGAACAAGCTAAAAGTGAACAACTTGAACATGAACTTGAGAAGAGTCATCAAGCATGTAGAGACTTAAGATCTTCAAAAGGAGAGATTGAAGTTGCTCGTGATAAACTTAAAAGGGATTTTGAGGTCCTTCTCCTTGAATGCAAGAATGTCAAGGGAGAGCTCCTCAAAACCGCTAAGATCTATGAGGAGCTTCAATCTACTCATGAGAAGTCTCTAATCGCTACTTACTCCTCTCATATTGTTGATGATACTTGTACATATAACCCTATCTCTTTTAAAGTATCAACATTGAAGGAGAATGTTGAGCTACGTGCTCAACTTGATTTACTAACTAGCAATTATGGGAAGTTGGAAGAAAACCATGTAATGCTCACAAGCTCTCATGCCGATCTTCTAACATCCCATAATGTGCAAAAGTTAGCTCATGAGGCTATCATCACCAAGGTAACATCAAGTGAGCCTCATGTGGACAATGGCACTACTTCTAGTCAAAGTACTATATTTCCATGTGCTAGTCCTCGTAATTCGTCTACTCATAATGTTGCTACCTCGTGTGATGAATTACTTTCCTTGCCTTGTTGCTCTAACATTGAATCTTACACTTCCTCTAGTACTTGCATTGATACTAACCGTGCAGAGGAAATCGAAGAGCTCAAGGCCCAAGTCACTTCTTTGAAGAAAGACTTGGAACAGTGTCATGAAGGGATGTCCACACTCAACAACGTCCTGTGTGAGAAAACATCTCCGAATGACAAAAATGATGTTGGAGTAAACTCAAACAAGAACAAGAGGGGCCTAGAACAAGTCAATAATTCGGCCAAAATCATTTGCTTCAAGTGCAAAGTTAAAGGGCACCATGTTAGATCTTGCCCTCTGAAGACGAAGTCTCAAAGTCACAAGCAACAAGGGAAGTGGCCACAAACTCAATCACATATTCAGCTACAAGTTGAAGGAAGGCCTCTTCCCAATAAGACCCAAGCCAACACTCCCCGAGGTGAGAAATCAACTGGGAAGAAAGCAAAGGGTAGATGTTGCTACTTATGTCGTGAGAAGGGTCACGTCGCTTCGTCTTGCACAAGAGGTAACTTATCCAACCCAATCACTATTGGTGATATCTATTCCCTTGGGAAGGATAAGGTTGGCAATGTGTTTGCCAAGTTTGTTGGTACTCAAAATGGTGTCAAGAAAAGAACCATTTGGGTTGCCAAGCCTATTGTGATTAACCTCTTAGGACCCAACGTAGTTGGGGACCAACAAGCTCAAACTTGATCAATAGGTGACTATGGAGGACATTAGAGACTTGGATACATAATGAAGAATTAAGGGGTCTTCATCATTCATATTATCTCAAGCCAAGTCATTTGGATTATTGAGTTTCTATCTTATATCCAATGTGCCTCCTTACGGTAACTTATACTTAAACTGTTTACATTGTTAGGTTCTTGCCCCTTTGCATGTTGTGGTTGTACCTTGCATGCGTTTGTATATGTTGTGCTTCCAACTTGCTTATCTTGAGTAATCGAGTATGTGTATGTTGGTTTGCATATCATGTACATGTGAGTCTTGTATTGAGCCTTTTTGCGTCTTGTTTGTATTTTTGTTGGCTCTTGTGAGAGATTAATGGATTATCCCATTGTGAGGGAGTGATGTGCTTTGCACACCTCACAATCCTATAAATGTGTATACATGGGGAATACCACTTGGTTTTGATATTTCAAGATTATCTAGTTTCTATGTGGTATGTCTTACTCATGAGAAATTCAAATTCTATATGGTCCATTAATTATGTCTTGTTGGTTTTAATTTGCCACTTGTTAATATTGTTGGTTTATCACATTATGGGGGAGTAATATGCTATGTGCATATTACAAACCTAGAAAATGTGTATATTTGAGGTGTTGCCACTTAGTGTTGATATTGTAAATTATCTTGTTCCTAGGTGGCATGTTAGCTCTACAAGTGTCATTTGCTTGCGTTTTATGGGTAAAGATGATCTTGGATATATTTGCGATCTACCAATGAGTATCACTTCCAAAATACTTCTTGTCCTTGACAATTGGTATTCCCATCATGTGATAGGAATTGTTAATCGTCTTCACATTGGATTTTGTGTTTCGTTTGTCTTCCTTGCCTCTTATGGATCTATTTTAACATGTCTAGTGTTTTTATAGATATAGAGAACGTGATGATCCCATCGTGTGCATTTTGTATTTAAATGCAAATTCTATATAATGCACGTCCCTTGGGGAGCTATCCTATTTTCTTTAGAACACTCTCTTTATTCGCCCATCATAAAATCTTTTGATCCCCATCAAGTGTGTGTTGATGGGAGGCAAGTCTTGCTCTTTATGATGCTTTGTGCCATCATGAAAATTTGTCGAGGGCTTGGTTTGTTGGAACCTAGCTCTCTTTTGGAAATTAGATACCTCGTGTTTGTTTTCCTTCAATTGGTTTCTTGTTTCCTTTTATTTGGCATGTGTCAATGGATATCTTATTCCTTGAGGTATCTTTTAATTGATATCCTTCAAGTGATAGTTCTTTTTTTGTTTAGGATCTTTTATCACTTGATACCTTGTCTTTTGGTGACTTATCAACTTTGTGTTGAGTTGATTCTTGAGAGTCTTGAGCATGCATATCTATTATATACAACTTCTTTTGCTTGCTTTCCTTCTTTGACCCAATATATAGGGGAAACTCCACCTTGTCATAAATTGGCTAAAGCGTGCATGAAATTCAAATACATATCTATATGCACATATGTATGTGGAGTTTGTCCTATGTATTGCTGGTTTTCTAACTCTTTGGTCCCAATGAGTTTGGGCACCATTTTGTTTGTTTTGCTGTTCCAGGAACAACTGGAGATGCATTGGATGCTCGGCTCACCTATAAGGAAGGTGTTGAGACCATGTGATTATTGGAGCCAAGTTAGGATGATCAAAGAACAACTATCTACTACATCAATCCAATGTTGTCTCGGTAACAAGTATCCACTTCATGCATTCTTTTCTTGCAAAGGCCCCAACCTGTCTTTTCTTTTCCAGGTTGCATCATGGCATGAATCTCTTGATTCGTTCTTGTAGTACTTGTTTGCTTTCTCGAAGCATCCGAACGATGATGTCTTACTACTAGTTGGGATGTCTTTGATGTCCGTATGTTGGAAGTTCATATTGTACAATAATAAAATATTAGGCCATGTGCTATGCTTCCAAGCAAAAGATCTCATTGATATATTTATGACTTCCTTTTGGATATCTAGTTTGTTCCTTCTTGTAACCATTTCGTGTGTACATCCTTCTTTGTGGATATATCTCATCATGATTGTCTTCTACTTAGAATCTTTTACACATGAGAGAAGTTACATCTCTAATTGATATCCTCTTTTCTTTCACGTCCATCATTGCATTTCCTTTTTCAGTTTTTGGTGGCTTCGTGAAAGGATTTGTTTTGAGTGCGTATCTTATTTTCCTACATCTTGATGCACTCTTTGGCCGTGAAGATTATTTTTCCTAATGCTTGTCTTGATGAGGGTTTGCCATTTCAATTAGTATCCCTCCTCTTGACAAGGTTCTTACTTCCTATCTTCACAATGGGTTGTCACAAGCGTTGGTTCTTATTTTGTTTATTAGTAAGCTTGTGAACCCATTTTCTAGTATGTGTGTGTGGGAATGATATGTTTTGCACTTTGTATCTCATTTCATCAAGACTATGTTGATGAGTAATGCTCATCCTTATCTTAGTCTTCTCAAGTGCTTTGCCATGACTCACACACATTACTTTGGTTGAGCCTATTCTTAAGTTGCTTCTTTTACATGTTGCTCAACCATTTGTTTTGTGCAATTGATATGCTTATTGTCTCATCTATCTTCTTGCACTCGTTGTGTGTTTTTATTCATTTTGGGGGAGCAACGATCCTATTTTGTGCACCTGTATCAAATACAAAAATCTCGTATTAGTGCACAAATCATGGGGAGCTTCTCTAGTTTTTGATAAAACACTTTGTTGTCTTTATCATAATATCTTCTATTCATGTGGTTTGAAGGACCATATGATTGTTTGTTCCATCTGGAATCTTTTGATTGCGTGCCTCTATCTTTGTATGTCTTTGTGGCATACGATCCTTTTATTTGCAATCTTTGGGTCCTCAATATAGTTTGTTTTCCTCCAACTACTTATCATTGTATTTGTGTATTTTTCTGCACTCATTTGCTGAGAAGTACACACTTTTTGGAGGACCACCTACTATATTGGCTTTCTAAACTTTTCGTCCATTTTGGCAATCGATGCCAATGGGGGAGAAGTTTAGAGAGTTTACTTTGGATATGTTTAGAGGGTTTTTCTTTTATTGCGTAAGCATTTACATATTGCACACATGCATTATTACCTTGTATGTGTGCGCTTGGTTATGCTTATTTCCTTATATAAACTCTCTTGAAGTGGTTGTCTTCAATTACCAAAATGGGGGAGATTGTTAGAGCATATATCTCCATATGTGGTTTTGGTAATTGATGACAATTCCTATGGACTAATGGTTGCCTTAAGTTATATTTATAGGATTTGTCCATAAGCACTTCTTGAAGTCCATCTGTTGGGTTCAAGGAGTTTATATGATGACCAAGATGGTATTCAAGGTATTATCCAAAGAATGGTCATAGAGACACTAGGTTTATCAAGATCTTAGACAAAGAGTAAATCAAGATGATCAACACACAAAGCGTATAAGATGTACCGAGAGGGATCAAGTGATCCCATGGTATGGTAAGCATTGTCCATTATGTGTTTGTGTACTAACCCATGTTCTTTGTGAGACTCCTATGTGGGGGTTAGGTGTGCTTCCATGGGCTTGCGTCAAAAGGAAGATCTCATACAACTCATGAAGGATGACGTCAAGTGGTGATCGTCATCAAGATTGTGGTGTGCAAGTTCAAGTGGATCAGCACGAATATATCATTGAAACTATTGTTAATGATCATGTGTTGATAAGGACAAGCTCATGTGCTAACAAGGACAAGATCAAGATAAGCATTCCTGAGCACTACATGCTTGATTCTTGTGGATGTTCACATGGTGGACAAATCAAGATGAATACATAAGCTAGGCTTTCCACATTGTGTATGGGAGAGCTCCTTGAAGACTTCATCATGTCTTGCTTTCAACTTGAGCCAAGAAGGAACAACAACATCAAGCTCAAGTGAAAGGGCTAACTCAAAGGTATCAGTTCCTTTGACGTTAGTGGTGCGGAGTGATGATCAGCGAATAAAAGTATACACTCAAGTATGGATCATCGGTACCCCTTTTATAATTCTTGAGTCTTTAGGGATCCCGCACTATTAAGAGGGGATCACAGGTTTTGTGATGAACTTGCTCAAACTAGATATCCACTCTTCTGCTCTTACCACATCTCCACAGCTCTGCTGATATCAGAAAATAGGACCAGTGCCTCGGACATCCGGCCTCCTCCGGACGTCCGAGGCCCGAACGTCCGACCAGGTTCGGAAATCCGGAGCTTTGCACCAGAGAAACTTGAGCCATATAACTCGGACTTCCGGCTCCCTCCGGACGTCCGAGGGCCGGACGTCTGACCAGCTTCGGAAATCCGGAGCTTTGCACCAGAGATACTTGAGCCATATAACTCGGACTTCCGGCTCCCTCCAGACGTCCGAGGGCCGGACGTCCGTCCCCTTTCGGAAATCCGGAATCTTGCACCAGAGAAGTTTGAGTCGAATAACTCGGACTTCCGGCCTTCTCCGGACGTCCGGTCCCTGTTCAACTCCACAGTGGTTCCAGATATATTTACAACCCTCGGATGTCCGACCCCTGTCGGACGTCCGACCCCTTGTGGACGCCCGGACTTCGGTGAACTGTCATATGTCCGACCCGCGTGTGACTTAAAGTGTCCCCAACGGCTGTTTTTCTCTCCCCACTATAAATACCCCCTCCCACTTCGTGAGAGGGTGCCCCAACACAGCCTTATCCTCATAAGAACACATTTCTACCTCACACACATTTGCTCACACCAAATCTTAGATCCCAAGAGCATTTGTGAGCCCCTTTGAGAATTGTTCCAATCAAAAGATAGATCGTCTCCCTCTCCTTCTCTCAACCCAAGCTATTTGAGATTTGAGCAAGTTTTGAGCATTCCCCGTGATCTTGTTACTCTTGGAGGTTGGAGACTCCTAGGCGGTAGGACTTCTTCGGAGAGGAATCAATCCGTGTGATTACCCCCCCCCCCCCCGAAAAATTTTGTGAGGGTTTGGAAGCCACCTCTAAGGCTTACCACTAGTGGTTGAGAAACGCCTTCGTGGTGTTATCTCAAAGGGAGAATAGGGTGAGCCTTCGTGGCGTTGGTGTTGTTGGGGAACGTCGCATGGGAAACAAAAAATTTCCTACGCGCACGAAGACCTATCATGGTGATGTCCATCTATGAGAGGGGATGAGTGATCTACGTACCCTTGTAGATCGTACAGCAGAAGCGTTAGTGAACGCGGTTGATGTAGTGGAACGTCCTCACGTCCCTCGATCCGCCCCGCAAACAATCCCGCGGTCAGTCCCACGATCTAGTACCGAACGGACGACACCTCCGCGTTCAGCACACGTACAACTCGACGATGATCTCGACCTTCTTGATCCAGCAAGAGAGACGGAGAGGTAGAAGAGTTCTCCGGCAGCGTGACGGTGCTCCGGAGGTTGGTGATGACCTTGTCTCAGCAGGGCTCCGCCCGAGCTCCGCAGAAACGCGATCTAGAGGAAAAACCGTGGAGGTATGTGGTCGGGCTGCCGTGGAAAAGTCGTCTCAAATCAGCCCTAAAACCTCCGTATATATAGGTGGGAGGGAGGGGACCTTGCCTTGGGGCTCAAGGAGCCCCAAGGGGTTCGGCCGAGTCCAAGGGGGGAGGACTCCCCCCCCAAACCGAGTTGGACTTGGTTTGGTGGGAGGGAGTCCCCCTTCCTTCCCACCTCCTCCTTTTTTTTTCCTTTTTCTCTTGATTTTTCCTTCTTGGCGCATAGGGCCCTTTTGGGCTGTCCCACCAGCCCACTAATGGCTGGTGTGCCACCCTCAAGGCTTATGGGCTTCCCCGGGGTGGGTTGCCCCCCCCCCCCGGTGAACTCCCGGAACCCATTCGTCATCCCCGGTAACTCCGAAAACCTTCCGGTAATCAAATGAGGTCATCCTATATATCAATCTTCGTTTCCGGACCATTCTGGAAGCCCTCGTGACGTCCGTGATCTCATCCGGGACTCCGAACAACATTCGGTAACCAACCATATAACTCAAATACGCATAAAACAACGTCGAACCTTAAGTGTGCAGACCCTGCGGGTTCGAGAACTATGTAGACATGACCCGAGAGACTCCTCGGTCAATATCCAATAGCGGGACCTGGATGCCCATATTGGATCCTACATATTCTACGAAGATCTTATCGTTTGAACCTCAGTGCCAAGGATTCATATAATCCCGTATGTCATTCCCTTTGTCCTTCGGTATGTTACTTGCCCGAGATTCGATCGTCAGTATCCGTATACCTATTTCAATCTCGTTTACCGGCAAGTCTCTTTACTCGTTCTGTAATACAAGATCCCGCAACTTACACTAAGTTACATTGCTTGCAAGGCTCGTGTGTGATGTTGTATTACCGAGTGGGCCCCGAGATACCTCTCCGTCACACGGAGTGAAAAATCCCAGTCTTGATCCATACTAACTCAACTAACACCTTCGGAGATACCTGTAGAGCATCTTTATAGTCACCCAGTTACGTTGCGACGTTTGATACACACAAAGTATTCCTCCGGTGTCAGTGAGTTATATGATCTCATGGTCATAGGAATAAATACTTGACACGCAGAAAACAGTAGCAACAAAATGACACGATCAACATGCTACGTCTATTAGTTTGGGTCTAGTCCATCACGTGATTCTCCTGATGACGTGATCCAGTTATCAAGCAACAACACCTTGTTCATAATCAGAAGACACTGACTATCTTTGATCAACTGGCTAGCCAACTAGAGGCTTGCTAGGGACGGTGTTTTGTCTATGTATCCACACATGTAAATGAGTCTTCATTCAATACAATTATAGCATGGATAATAAACGATTATCTTGATACAGGAATTATAATAATAACTATATTTATTATTGCCTCTAGGGCATAATTCCAATAGGTGTGCCTTCGTGGTAACATCCACCTCTCTAACGGTGACTAGTTTGCCTCCAAGGAAGTGAACATGGGGATACATCTTCGTCTCAGTGACCTTGGTTATCCTTAACCCTAACTCCTTACTTGTGGTTTACTTGTGTTACTTGAGCATACATACATTGCATATTGTTTGTGCTCATTATATTGTGTTGGCTATTTCTTGTACAAGATTAATCATTCAAGCATACCTTCTATATCCACACGTTCACACTTGCAGCTTTTGATATATCGTGTGCTATAGTGTGATCTAGTATCTTGTGTCGTTCACCTACTTGTCGTGTGATATAGCTCAAGTAAGTTTGTGTAACTTACTTGTGCTTGTTAGTAACTGTATTGTGTCCATCTTGGTAGATCGTGTTGTTGATACACGTTGCAGTGCCTAGTGCATTTAGGATTTGTGCTTGACAAGTATCCTCTTAGTTTATTTCCTCATTAGGTTTAAGCCAAATCCGAAGAAGTTTTTAAATAGCCTATTCACCCCCCCCCTCTAGGCGTCATCGAGGTCTTTTCAGCTGTCCCACCAGCCCACTAAGGTCTGGTGCGGCACCCCTAAGGCCTATGGTCTTCCCCCGGGTGGGCTTCCCCCCCCCCCCCCCGGTGAACACCCGGAACCCATTCGTCACTCCGGTACAATCCCGGTAATGCCGAAAACTTTTCGGTAATCAAATGAGGTCATCCTATATATCAATCTTCGTTTCCGGACCATTCTGGAAACCCTCGTGACGTACGTGATCTCATCCGGGACTCCGAACAACATTCGGTAACCAACCATATAACTCAAATACGCATAAAACATCGCCGAACCTTAAGCGTGCAGACCCTGCGGGTTCGAGAACTATGTAGACATGACCCGAGGGACTCCTCGGTCAATATCCAACAGCGGGACCTGGATTCCCATATTGGATCCTACATATTCTACGAAGATCTTATCGATTGAACCTCAGTGCCAAGGATTCATATAATCCAGTATGTCATTCCCTTTGTCCTTCGGTATGTTACTTGCTAGAGATTCAATCGTCAGTATCCGCATACCTATTTCAATCTCGTTTACCGGCAAGTCTCTTTACTCATTCCATAATACAAGATCCCGTGACTTACACTAAGTCACATTGCTTGCAAGGCTTGTGTGTGATGTTGTATTACCGAGTGGGCCCTGAGATACCTCTCCGTCACATGGAGTGACAAATCCCAGTCTTGATCCATACTAACTCAACGGACACCTTCCGAGATATCTGTAGAGCATCTTTATAGTCACCCAGTTACGTTGTGACGTTTGATACACACAAGGCATTCCTCCGGTGCAAGTGAGTTATATGATCTCATGGTCATAGGAATAAATACTTGACACGCATAAAACAGTAGCAACAAAATGACACGATCAACATGCTACGTTCATTAGTTTGGGTCTAGTCCATCACATGATTCACCCAATGATGTGATCCAGTTATCAAGCAACAACACCTTGTACATAGTCAGAAGACCTTGACTATCCTTGATCAACTGGCTAGCCAACTAGAGGCTTGCTAGGGACAGTGTTTTGTCTATGCATCCACACATGTATCTAAGACTTTATTCAATACAATTATAGCATGGATAATACACGATTATCTTGATACAGGAATTATAATAATAACTTATTTATCATTGCCTCTAGGGCATAATTCCAACAAAAAAATCCTCTAGTCAAAGAGTTACGCTCGTGTTTATATGTAAGTTATCATGTATGCGTGTGTATATTGCCATTGTATTTACAAAAAAGTTACCGAAGGTATGCTTTCTACAACCATTTTTCTCTCGTCACAAAGTTACCATGGTGATTCTACGGAAAATATCAGGAATGTGGTGCGTGAAGTACCATGTTGTTTACAAAGAAGTTATCAGGGGTATGTTTTCAACAATTTATCCCACAAACTCAAAGTTATCATGGTATTTGTATGTGTATTTAAGTTAAGATATGTGGTGCAAACAACACTATGCTATTTACATAGAAATTACCAAGATGTATTTCAATAATTTTTCTTCCGAGGGGTGGGGGTATTCAGAACCTAGTCCTCGAGGTAGTCGTGTAAATTGTCACGTAGCAACTCTACTCCTTGCTCAAGAGCCACCACCAGCAGAAAAAAAGGTCCGAAAACTTGGTCTGATCTATGTTGTGGCCAAGATCTGAATGCACCATTTATTCAACAAGTTTATATCAATGAGCCTCTCTCCAAAAATACCGTTGGTTTCCAAATTTTGAATGGGATTTCAAATGTATATACACTAGATCATAATTGAAATAGACAAAGCATAGTGTGATTTGGTTGGTTGTTGGATTGACCTCTCCACAATGAAGTTGTGAGTTCAACTCCCCACATTAGCATATACTAGCAAAAGGCTCGTGCGTTGCAACGGGTGAAAAAAAATATAATATCCAAAGGCCATGACAACATTTTGATACTTCACCGTTAATATTTTGGCAAACATTTTGTTCAATTGCATTAATATTTTTTAATTCATTAACTTTTTAGAAAATAATGAACAATTTTTGTTTGCCAAACATTTTCTTTCAAAATTGAGAATATTTCTTAAAACATTACGAACTTTTTTTGAATCCAAAAACATTTTTTGATTTATTGAAAAAATATAAAAATAATCATTTTTATTTTTGGAACTTTTTTGAAGTACCAAATTATTGAAAGGAGAAAAAAACGAAAACCAAAAACAAAAAGGGAAAATGGAAATAAAAACTCAAATTTAGAAAAAAGCCGCCAGCAAATGTGCCGGCACAACTGAGTGTGTTGCGTCTTCTTCCAACATGCCGAGTGCAGTATAGGAGGTCCCTACCCCGTGGGCTGACCAAAGTGGACTTTTTCTATCACTTACGAGCAAATAAAACTATCACACTATGCATGTGTGATAGATATAAAAAAAGTATGAATTAAATGCAAGGATGAGATAAGGACTTTTAAAATATTATTGCACAAAGTATATCTGAGTAACGTTATGATGAGATAAGGGACTTTTGAAAAGTAATTTAAAAAGCTAAAAATATGATGCTTATCATGACTTGATTTCCTAAGGCGTTACAACAAAATATTTTATGGCTGAACAAACGGCATTGACGGACTCTGTCTGATATAGACTGATGAATGATGTGTGTGGCCTTGTTCTAGTGTAGCGGTGTTTAGCATAACCAGTACTGGGGTACTAGAATAAACATAGCCCACCCACAGAAAAAACATAGCTATGCATGGAAGTAAAATACACATTTAGTCATTTTAACATGGCTTACAAAAACTAATCCATAGAAAGTTGTACCCATTTTATTGGGACTCAACATTCTACAAAATACGGAAACATTTTTTTACCTGGCGTGAGGGACTAAATAAAATCATAAACCACCTCGACGGATCTCCTAATAAAATCTCTACATAAGCGACGATTCATTTTGTTCATTATTTATGGATGTGTTTTAATTTTTGTGAACATTTTCTCAAAGCTGATGGGTATGTTTTTCACATTCCCGAATATGCTTTAAATATTGGATGATTTTTAAACATCATAAAAAATAATTTCATGAATATTTATTTGAAATTGTGATTTTTTTTAATAATATGTGAGCAATATTTTGAACTCGTGAATTTTTTTTTATGATTTTATGATTTTTTTTGGAATCCACAAATATTTTATCATTTCTCCCTTTTTTTAAAAACCCATAATGTTTTGAAATTACGTTCTTTTGAAATCCAAAATTAATTTAATAGAATAAAAAAACATAAATTTGAAAGTAAAAAAGAAAGAAAACAGGGGGGCCACAAGCAGCACATGGGCCGGCCCATTACAACGTGGCGGAGGAGGAGGTGCGCTGAAGAGAGGGAAAAGGGAGTCTCAAAAAAAGAGGGAAGGGGGAGAAAAGGGGTAGGGGATCAAATCCTGGTCTCCCGCGTGATCAATTGGACTATAGCCAACGCGCTGCATGTATGCTTATGTTATCGGACTGTTTTAGTGTATAAGAACAAAACCCGACGGTGATGTTGAAATAAAAACAAATCATTTTTCTTCACTTACGGGTTGCATTGGTGGGTAATTCTCGACAACTTCAATAATAATTTGGATGACATACGAACAGAAGTAGTCCATGTTGTATTATTATTAGATAAACATAGATGGCATCGTGGGCGATATTTTGTAACTTTGTATGCAATTTATGTCACGTACTGCTAGAAGCATTGATGATTTTATTACTATTAGGTATAGATATAGATTTTGCCTGAAATTGAACACATTATGGTGTGGAAGAAACATGAAAAATGGGAAGTATGAGAACTGCTCCACAAAGATCGTCTTTTTTGCCATAAAATCGTGATTACGGTCTCCATTGAAAAGCAGATAGTCCCCACAATTCGCGATCTCTTTAAAAGAGAAAACTGTCCCACAAAATTGCATACTATTCACATTAAAAGAGCCAGTTGTCCCTTGAAAAATCACAAAATCATATTATCCGCTAGATAAGCATCCGACGACGCTGAGATCTATGGGATCTTTAACAACAACAAAATGCTCCGAAAGTTAGATTTCTCGTTTCACAAAAAAATTATACAATGTAAAAATATAGTTGTGCTCTTAAAAAAGTACTTTGCATTATAAATGAATGTTGAAATATTTAAAAAACGTTCTTGACATTTTCTGAATTCTATTATATGATGTAAAAATGTCGGGTAATTCAACATTAATGTTCATGGTATTCACAAAAGTGCACGTGATATTTACAAAAATATTAGCAAGCATAGAAAATATGTTCGTATTTTGGAAAAGATATTTATGCGACACTAAAAAAGTGTTAGTGTAGGCTTAAAAAATGCTGCATGCCAATTATAGTATGTTCACTATCTATTTCGAAACAGTTAACATGTATTCAAAAAAAAGTTCCAGAATATGTATTTGAAAAAACTGTATATCATGTATCTAAAAAATGTTCAATGTGTATAAAAAAGCCACGCGTTTGTAAGAAATTGGGCTTTTATCAACGTCTCTACTAATTATGTCACACTATTGAGTTTACCACTTCAAGGTTCAACTACTCATTAATGCTATCCTCCTGTTAAGCGCATGCTTAAAATGTAATTTGGTACCTTTATCGTCTAGTCAAAGACGATTGACCAGGGAGGGTGAAGTAGACAAAATACCCTAGACCCATACACCCTTTATTTTCTCCTCTCCTTTTTTGGATGGAGATGTGTCTATTACCACATGGGAGGGAGGAGCTAGCAAGATACTCCTGCTATGATAGCAAACGGAAATCTCATATGCATAACTACTCCCCCCGTTTTTAAATACTCTTGTCTTAAATTTATCTAGATATAAATGTATCTAGTCATATTTTAGTATTTAGATACATTTATTTCTAGACAAATCTAAAAAAAGAATTTTGAAACGGAGGGAGTATAAGTGTTCCACCCGAAAACTATATACGGATGCATATAGACATATTTTAGAATGTACATTCACTCATTTTACTTCGTATGTAGTCTCTTAATGAATTTTTAAAAAAAGACTGATATTTAAAAACGGAGGGAGTAAATGTTATGCATGCAGCGACTATCCCTAGCATGCGGTTCACAAATGCTGCTTCCGGCATGGCCTCCGTCAACACCGCCACCACTATGCAGCCCTTTGAAATCAGAATCTCACCCAAAGAGAACTCGGGTTTTAACCTGGCCACTGCATGTGTATGGTTACGCCGACGCGGGTGATTTGGTGGTCTACAAACGCAACATCATCTTCGAGCGTGAAAAGGATAACTGCTAGATCATCACTGAGGGGATTCGTGTCCACTCTTGCCTTGCTATCCCCTTGTCTATACTACATGTTTACTCTTTGATCTGTTTACATAATTTATTACTGATATGTTGTTAATTAGAGATTTTAATACCTTCATTACTTGAACTCTAGTAGTAAGTACGAATCCATGTTCCATGTATCAACCCACACATATTACTTGCAAAATAATAAAGGTACACATTTCATGTGTATTTCTTAAGAATAAAACTGATAAGCGTGATGCCACCTCTGAGTTTGGCTTGGTTCAAACAAATCTTACCTCTTAGTATAAGGTATGCAAGGAAATGCACGGTAGGAGCAACTCTGGCAAATGGAGACATGAATGAATAATAAAAATAGCTCATAGCTTACCAAGCAATGAACATCACATGTGCCTCCCATCATGAGTATTTCAAATACTAAATCACTTTGAGCTTGCATTTCGAATTTAGGAAAAATAGAAATAACAATAAAGCTGAATTTCAGCCATTAAGGTATTGGATTAATGTGCAATTATGTTGATTAACTAGGTAATTTAAATGAATTTTTGATTGGCTCTAACTTAAATCATGATCTCTTAGATTAGAGGGTGTAGAGGTTAAGTGTATCCAACTAGAATTTCACTTATATGGTTTGTACATCTACACGTGGAATTAAAAAAATGGTAACCAAATATGAATCAAACCCATATCAATAAGTTGATGACGCCCCACCCTCTGTGACTAGTCTCTCTTAAATCTCAGAATTAATAAAATGTGTTCAGGCTGGCTTTGCCTGCCCCAGTACCCTCAAGAGAAGTTGATGATCTCAGTTGGAGAAGTACATGTAAGACATACTTTTGGTTTGTGGAAATTACCAGGTTCTAAAAGTTTATGGTGCCTATGTCTTCTGTTCTAGAAATTCTTATCTAGGTACAATCTCTCCATTCTTCTTTATGTCAACTTGGTTACCTGATTCTTGACTCCTCTCTTGGTAAGTCACTTTTGAGTCTATTGCATCCCTTGGAGTGAATTGTAAAAAAACACCACTTTTTAAGATATGTTTTAAAATTTCCACCACATTTATTTGGTGCCCCAAAAATCTACCTTTTCCTTGCTAAAATTCTTAATAAATACTAATGACCGGTTTGATGCGATTAATTTGATTTCTGACATGTCGGTCCTCTATAAGTGCTGACGTGGCACAAAATTGTCAACATGGTTTGTTGACCTGTTAAGTTGCATGAAGGGTCCATGCGTGAGCACCATCATCTCTCCCAAACCTTCTTCTTCTCTTTGGAGGCTTTCCATCAAACAAATTGTGTGCATCCAGCGCTGCTGCCGCCCTCAAGCTTGCGTCACTGAACGACCGGACAGCTATCGCCGCACGGAGGAGGGCGTCGTCCCCGAGCCGCATGACCGTTGCCTCCGTGTAGGTCATCTCATTCCGCCAAGCAAGACATTCCGAAGATGCATGGCGGCCGCCTCCATGCAGGTCGTCCCAAGCAGCCACGTGTGGGGCTGCTGAAAGGACGTGGATGACGCCTAGAGGAGGAGGGAATAGGTGCTTTAAAATAATTACGGTTTAGGCTTGAACAAATGCGTAATAAAACTAGCGTTCAATTACCCAAACACAAAACGTAAAACAATTAGGCTCACCTATGTGCACCAAAAACCTATGCTAAGCAAGATAAGTAACTAAGTGATCACTAGTGGAAAACGGGCCTTTGGCCTGGACCCTTTAGTCCCAGCCTGCCTCTAGGCCGGGACTAAAGGCCCGGCCACGTCGCCCCAATTCTCAATGCCTCCCTCGAGGCTTTAGTCCCGGCCCGTAAGGAGCCTTTAGTCCCGGTTCGTGTCCCAAACCGGGACTAAAGGGCTACGCGACGGGCAGTGGTGGTGGCAACCGTTCGTATCCCCTTTAGTCCCGGTTGGTGGCTCAACCCGGGACTAAAGGACTAACACGTGGCCTGCCGTAGTGGTGGCGACCGTTCGTATTCCCCTTTAGTCCCGGTTGGTGGCTCAACCCGGGACTAAAGGCCTAACACTTGGCATGCCGTAGTGGTGGCAACCGTTTGGTATACCTCTTTAGTCCCGGTTGGTGGCTCAATCCGGGACTAAAGGCCCAAACGGTTTGCATCCCGCGTCGTTTCGGGCGATGAAAAGCATGAACCGAAGCGTACAGTCGCCATTTCTCTGTTCTTCTTCTCTCTCGCGTCGCCCTCTCTGTTCTTCTCCTCTCTTCTTCTCCTCTCTTCTTCCCTTCTCTTCTTCCACCATGGCAACTAGCTTTCGTAAGGTGCTCGCACATGGAACGACGATGCTCGATGTCGTGTACACGAACCTGAGCAACGAGGTGCCGTTTTTTCTTCAACAGTTGAAGGAAAAATGGTTTGACCACGCAGCGGATCATGAGAAGTTCTTGGGGCTTGATCTGGAGTACACGGCCGATCAACGCGGTGTTGCCGTCATTCAACTATGCTTCGCACGCCATGTCTTGATCTTCCAATGGGCGAGGTAAGTTTTGAGGCTTTCTTTGATCCAAGATAATGACATTGTAAGTTTATTTGTTTCAATCATAGTTGGTTCCCTTCAAATAGTTGTAGTGAAACAATTTTGATTAGTTGAAGGGGAGCACAATCTAATTGGAATAGTGTTCCATAATCTGAAAAATCGTATTATAATCAACTAGTGTTTAATATGTTCCATTGGAATCATAGTTGGTTCCCTTCAAATAGTTGTGGTGAAACAATTTTGATTAGTTGAAGGGAGCACAATCTCATTGGAATAGTGTTCCATAATCTGAAAAATCATATTAGAATCAACTAGTGTTTAATATGTTCCATTGGAATCATAGTTGGTTCGCTTCAAATAGTTGTAGTGAAACAGTTTTGATTAGTTGAAGGAAACACAATCTGATTGGAATAGTGTTCCATAATCTGAAAAATCTGATTGGTTTAATATGTTCCATTGAAATCATAGTTGTAGTGATACAATTTTATGCGGTGTTCTTTGATCCAAGGTTATGAAAATTGAATATAGCTAGTGATCTCTCTAGGTTCCATTGGATAGCAATATGATATGTCATAGTCATGAAAATTGCATATAGCTAGTGATCTCTCTAGGTTCCATTGGATAGCTATAGTGATCTCTCTAGGTTCCATTGCATATGTTCTATTTGAATCCTAAAGATAAGTTTCTCTTTAGTTGTAGTGAAACATGTTTCCTTATTGCAGCAGTATGTAACATTTGTTCCATTTTAATTTGTTTATGTTGCAGGAGTGACAAGCATTGTCCAGAACTCATGGAGTTCCTTTGCAGCGGCATCACTTTTGCTTCCGTTGACATAAGGAACGACAAGCTGAAGATGAGGCACAGCTTCGGTATTGAGATACCAGCTGGTTGCCTCGTTGATCTCCAAACGATATTCAGGCTTCGACATGACAGGACTCCGATGGCTCATATGGCAGTTGCCTTGATCGACGAGTCATATGGTGATATGAAGACCAGTTTCCCAAAGTCTCAGCACAGACTTTGGGAGAAGGGCCCACTTGATGATATCAACATTGAGTATGCAGTAAAAGATGCATACGTTTCATACGAGTTGTACGCAAGATTCGAGTCGTCAACTATGGCCAGCGTCACCTCGAGGAACGTGGAAATTTTGATTTAGATGATTCAGACGAGTAGTGTTCTTAACGTCGAACACTTGTATATATATCTATGGTAGCTATTATTATGTACTGTTTGGACTAGTATCATGTACTTCTTGGACCAATTTATATATGTCTAGTTTCTGTTTGTGCCATTATAGTTTCCAAATTTGAATGGTTTAGCCCTTTCTAACTTCATTTGCTACTTTTGAATGGTTTAGCCCTTTCTAACTTCATGGTATCATGCATTTCGACCACATATATATACAAAAAGTCTTCAGTTCAAATAAGTTCAAAAAATGAAATCCCTTTTGTAACAGATCTATTTTTGATTAAAACAATCATTTAAAAATGAAAGACCATTAGTCCCACGTGGCGTGCAGCGGAACCACGTGGCATGCAGCGGAACCACGTGGCGTGCCGCGGAACCATTTTTGTTGTGGGGGTCGCTTCTCCTTCTTCTCCTTGTGCTAGATATTGGTTATGCACTAGGGGAAGTAGGAGTAGCGACCATCATCGACGGTTGAAAAATCAGGTGAGCTAGTGTCCACCATATATGAGAAAAGAAGAATGTCGTCTCTTATTGTGGGGGTCGCTTCTACTTCGAGAGAGATTTTCCATTTTGTGATGTGCCTTTGGATGGTGCATTTTGAACACACAAAAAGTATGGAGTTCAAATAAGTTCAAAAAAATGAAATCCCTTTGTAAGAGATGAGTTCTGGTTTGAAACCCTGCTACTTCGAGAGAGATTGTCAGTTTTGTACACGAACTGCATCCAGTTTTTGTCGTAGCCCTCTCAACTTTTTAACACATGCTATGTGGGTGAAATGATGATAGCATGCCAACTTTCAACATTTTCAGAGTTCATTTGTAGTGCTTTTCAATTTCAGGGTCAACTAGCTCAAAAAAAAAGTAAATGCACGAAATATACCAAATGAAGTCAGAAATTGTTGAAATTTTGTGATGTGCCTTTGAATGGTGCATTTTGAACACACAAAAAGTATGGAGTTCAAATAAGTTCAAAAAATGAAATCCCTTTGTAAGAGATGAGTTCTCGTTCGAAACCCTGCTACTTCGAGAGAGATTGTCAGTTTTGTACACGAACTGCATTCAGTTTTTGTCGTAGCCCTCTCAACTTTTTAACACATGCTATGTGGGTGAAATGATGATAGCATGCCAACTTTCAACATTTTCAGAGTTCATTTGTAGTGCTTTTCAATTTCAAGGTCAACTAGCTCAAAAAAATAAGTAAATGCACGAAGAATACCAAATGAAGTCAGAAATTGTTGAAATTTTGTGATGTGCCTTTGAATGGTGCATTTTGAACATACAAAAAGTATGGAGTTCAAATAAGTTCAAAAAAATGAAATCCCTTTGTAAGAGATGAGTTCTCGTTCGAAACCCTGCTACTTCGAGAGAGATTGTCAGTTTTGTACACGAACTGCATCCAGTTTTTGTCGTAGCCCTCTCAACTTTTTAACACATGCTATGTGGGTGAAATGATGATAGCATGCCAACTTTCAACATTTTCAGAGTTCATTTGTAGTGCTTTTCAATTTCAGGGTCAACTAGCTCAAAAAAAATAAGTAAATGCACGAAATATACCAAATGAAGTCAGAAATTGTTGAAATTTTGTGATGTGCCTTTGAATGGTGCATTTTTAACACACAAAAAGTATGGAGTTCAAATAAGTTCAAAAAAATGAAATCCCTTTGTAAGAGATGAGTTCTCGTTCGAAACCCTGCTACTTCGAGAGAGATTGTCAGTTTTGTACACGAACTGCATCCAGTTTTTGTCGTAGCCCTCTCAACTTTTTAACACATGCTATGTGGGTGAAATGATGATAGCACGCCAACTTTCAACATTTTCAGAGTTCATTTGTAGTGCTTTTCAATTTCAGGGTCAACTAGCTCAAAAACAATAAGTAAATGCACGAAATATACCAAATGAAGTCAGAAATTGTTGAAATTTTGTGATGTGCCTTTGAATGGTGCATTTTTAACACACAAAAAGTATGGAGTTCAAATAAGTTCAAAAAAAATGAAATCCCTTTGTAAGAGATGAGTTCTGGTTCGAAACCCTGCTACTTCGAGAGAGATTGTCAGTTTTGTACACGAACTGCATCCAGTTTTTGTCGTAGCCCTCTCAACTTTTTAACACATGCTATGTGGGTGAAATGATGATAGCATGCCAACTTTCAACATTTTCAGAGTTCATTTGTAGTGCTTTTCAATTTCAGGGTCAACTAGCTCAAAAACAAATAAGTAAATGCACGAAATATACCAAATGAAGTCAGAAATTGTTGAAATTTTGTGATGTGCCTTTGAATGGTGCATTTTGAACACACAAAAAGTATGGAGTTCAAATAAGTTCAAAAAAATGAAATCCCTTTGTAAGAGATGAGTTCTCGCTCGAAACCCTGCTACTTCGAGAGATAATAGTTTGGATAGTCAAAATTATTAATTATGAAAATAAAAAATAGTTTTGCATTATTTATTCAATTTGAAACACTTTTCATTATCATAGTTTTGTCAAATTCTCAAATATGCAAAAAGAATTTTTAATAAACATAGTTTTTAATTGAAAATAACAAAATAGATAATAGTTTGGATAGTCAAAATTATTAATTATGAAAATAGAAAATAGTTTTGCATTATTTATTCAATTTCAAACACTTTTCATTATCATAGTTTTGTCAAATTCTCAAATATGCAAAAATAATTCTCAAATTTCATTATCATAGAAAAAAATTGAAACTATATGAGAAATCATGGACAAAATTCAACCTGAATTCACTTTGAATTCGGATTGAATTTTCTCCACAATTTCGAATATAGTTTCAATATTCAGTAAGTTTAGGCCCGTAAGCCTGCTTTAGAGAGGAGCTCGATGGACAAGCTGCGACGGGGCTTATAAACAAGTTTTAGTCCCCCTCGCTCGGCGAGGTGGGACTAAACTTATCGTGCAGCCGAGGAGGGGCTTTAGTCCCGGGTGGAGCCACGCCCCGGGACTAGAGACACCCTTTAGTCCCGGCTGGAGCCACGCACCGGGACTAAAGACCCCCTGCTTCCCGCCTCTTGGTCTGCCCGAAAATAGGCCTTTAGTCCCGGGTCGTGGCTCAACCCGGGCCCGAGCCACGCACCGGGACTATAGATCCACCTATATAAGCGGGACTTCGAAAATTTCCAACCCAATTCGTCCATTTCTCTTCTTCTTCCTCTCGTTCTCCTGCCCGGCGCGGCACACCGACGAACTAACCGACGCCGTCAGGCTGCCCGCCGTCCTGCTCGCCGCCGCGTGCCGTCCTCCTCGCCGTCGGCCGTCCTCCTCACCGTCGGCCGTCCTCCTCGCCGCCGCGCCGTCCTCCTCGCCGCCGCGCCGTCCTCCTCGCCGTCGCGCCGTCCTCCTCTCCGCGCGCCGTCGACACCTCCGGTCGGTAAGCCCCCCGCCCCCTCCTCCCCAACACTCCGGCCATTATAGAAGAAAAGAAGAAAAAGGAGAAGAGAAGAAGAAAAAGGAGAAGAAAGGAAGAAAAAGGAGAAGAAAAGAAGAAAAAGGAGAAGAAAAGAAGAAAAAGAAAAAGATTTTTTTGTCATTTAATTCCTATTGTTATTAGGTTTGTGCTAGATTATTAGGGTTAGTAATATTTAGAATTAGGTTAGGGTTACAAGAAGAAGAAATATGAAAAAAAATAAGAAAATAAGATTAGGAAAAATGAAAATAAGAAGAGGAGGAGAAGAAAAGAAGAAAACGTGTATATTGTATAGTGTATATGCTTAAGTCTATAGTGTATATAGTGTATAGTGTATAAGGAGAGGAGGAATTTTGCTATAGTGTATAAGAAAAGAAGAAAAGAAGAGGAGGAGAAGAGAAGAAAAGAAGAGGAGGAGAAGAGAAGAAAAGAAGAGGAGGAGAAGAAAAATGAAAATAAGAAGAGGAGGAATTTTGCTATTGTATAGTGTATATGCTTAAGTGTTAATAGTGTTTCTTAGATTATTGCTTAATTTTGCTATTGTATATGCTTAAGTGTTAATAGTTTAATTTTGCTATTGTATATGCTTAAGTGTTAATAGTTTATTTTTAGCAAGAAAATTAATAGAACTAGTTTATTTTTTTAGTTCATTTTACGATGCCTATCCCGCATCCTCGTCGTCGACTCGGCAGAGGACACCTGCTTGATCAGAGGGGCCCTGTCCGGGACTGTGCTCCGCCCGGCTGGTATTGGGAGGTGCTACCTTCCGGGGGCGTAGGTTGGTGAGGAGCCAGCCCGTTGTTGACCCGATCCTTGTTTGGTGGCGGTCGCGTGGGCCAGTGAGGGTGCCGAGGCTTTCGGACACCACGGAGGTGGTACGTCACCGTGTCAGCGAGGAGGATGAGCACGTCCGTCGCTACATGGTTGCGTTGGAGGGCAGGTTCGAGCATACCTGGCAGGTTCTTCGGGGATCTCACTGGAGCTATGATCCTGTGATGGTTCCTTCTCTTTGGGTGTCCACTGCCCGTGCCGATACCCGTCGGGTGCTACGGTTCTAGATGTATTACTGATGCTATATGTATGATAGTATTCGAGGAGTATTAGTGATAATATTCGACGATGTACGGACAAAAGTGATGATGTATTAGCTTATAATTGAATGCATGCTAATTTGAATACTACTTTATTTTACGATTTTGTTTTGCTTATTGAATGCTCAAATTGGAAAGGTACTCCTACTTTGAATACTATGCAGAAATCTAGGAGTCCCGGGTGGAGCCATGACCCGGGACTTAAGTTGTTTTGGAACAGAGTTCCTTATAGAATAATTCTTTTTTGGTACAAAGGTTAAGAGAATCTGTTTTTTGCAGAACTATGGATCCACATATCAGGAACCTCGAAGAGGAAGAACTTCTCGAAGATATAATCAAAGACGGCCCCGACGTTGAACCAGCTGAATCTCCGTCGTCATATCTAAACCAGGACTTTGGAATGGAGGTCGAGCGACACGAAGATGAAGCCGATGGGGCAGGAGATAGGTCCAATGACGGAGAAGGTGATAGCTCCACTGATGGAGAAGCCGGTGAAGAGGAGAAGTCCGGCGAGGTATACATATGAAGTTCGATAATCACTTGTAATATGTGAAAAATATTGGAGATAGCTCTATATTGTATACATATACATTCATTTGACGAATGTTCTCCCTCTTAGGCCTCCACATCGAGCAAAACTACGAAACGAGGCCCGACTATAAAGTTGGATGCACGGACGCATTACACATTTGAGGTGATATTTCCTACGGGCGAACCCAAGCTTCCTAAGAATGCTGCTGACACATTCAAGAAGCAATGCGGAGTTCTCGTTAGGGATCACGTCCCGATCAGCGTTTGGGAGTGGAACAAGCGCAAAGGGGCAGCCAATAGTGACTATGTCGCCGAAAGGTACAAATATAATCTTTGGATGATCTCATGTCACATTTCAACCTGCCAGAATGTGAGAATGAAGACGCCGCAGACAAACTGAGGGCCAAAGTCAAGCAGTGGACTCTGAAGAAGATGGCCGAACTGTTCCGTAGCTGGAAGAAGAAGCTATGGAAAAACTATCTGAAGACAAAGAAAGTGCCAGTATTCGAGGGGTATCTAGCCAAGCAGGCAAATCACTGGAAGGCATTTCAAGAGTACAAGGAGTCAGAAGATGCCCAGGCATTATCAGAAAAGAACAAGATAAATGCCGACAAGAAGAAATATCACTGGGGCCAGGGGGCTATGAGACTGCCATCCCAAAGTGGGATAAGAAAGAGCAAGATCTGATAGATAAAGGCATCGTACCTGAACCACTCCGTGATGAGTGGGAATTGAGAGCAAGAAATTGGTTCCTTCCGCATGGTGGGTCATACGACGAAACAACAGGGGACCTCATCTGCAATGACGAGCTTAGGATACCCAGGGAGAATTGGAAAAGGATAGTGAAAGAAATTAAGGAGGGACAAAGAAAGTTCACTGCAGGTAGAGATAAAGATTTGCTCACACTGGTCCTTGGCAATGACGAACATGGAGGACGAACGCGAGGCTTCGGTCCTTCTTACCCATGGTGGCTTGGGTTTGCCAGAGACCAAAACACTTACAGAAGCCGAGAGAGAGCAAAGAAGCGGCAGCAGGATGAGGAGAATGACAAGTTCAACCAGTTGCTTGCCAGGATTAACGAGCAACAGAAGCAGATTGATGAGCTTAGAGGAGTACCGCGCCAGGAAGATCCTGCACTTGATATTACCGGTGCCCCATCTAAGCGGAAAAGCAGCGTGGCTGAATCTGAGGCCCCGCCCGACGATGAACGAAGAATGATAGAGGGCGGTCCCGGCTACCCCGTGGATGGAATCAAGGAGTCAACATCATGTGAACTCCATCAGAAATTCAAGAACATATCCATGAAGGTGGTCGTCGGACAAGCTTTACCTTCTGGCCCTGATGCACGCTGGCATGGCCGTGAGATTCCAGCTGGCTTTGCTAAAGTCGGGGTGGATGAAATCATGACGGGGTTTAATGATATGGAGCTCGACATAGCTGGACCCGAAGATGAGAGGACACTCGGAGAAGTACTGGGTGGAGTCATCCTATGGGACAAGAACTACATCAAGCTTCCAAGCTCGGCCCCAAGGACAACACCGCCTCCGAGTCGTCGCAGGTCACCTACACCTCCATTACCTCCAAGCCCTCCACATGACGTCGGCCAGCACAACACGAGTCCATCTCGATCACCGCCGCCGGACTTGGGTCGTCCGTCTCCGCCGCCGCCCGCACATGATACTAAGCGGAAGCGTGCCAACAAGAACGCTCCGTCGAAGATTTCTAAGCGACGGAGCTCCCCAAAGCGCAAACTGTCGCCCCTCCCAAAGGTACCTCATGCTAATCTTCCTATCAGACCTTATGATCGTACCCCCGAGGAAAACACCAGGATAGCAAAGGAACAACATGATGCGCAGATGAAAAGGAAGGAACCCGAGCCCCGCCCGAAATACACCGAGAAGCACATAGCATGGGCAAAAGACTTCATAACCACTCCATCACAGTATGACTTACACTATAAGCCTGATGACTATGCACGCACATTGCAGAAGGAAGTGAAAAAGAGTAGCTCACGTGCAAGTGCAAGTGGGAGCAAATCAAGTTCAACTACAAGCAAGAAAAAATCAGACGTTCCTCAGCTTGGACAACAGGCCAAACAGTCGATCCCACCCCTCAAGGTGTTAACCGAGAATGTTCCCCCTCCGGTGCAGGGGCAAGCTTTTGAAAGAGCAAAGGAGTTGGCGGATGAATGTGGTATCTCGGTTGAAGATTTGCTGGCTTCCCAAGACGACATGATACCCAAGGCTGTGGTAGCCCCTAAGCCACAGTTTGTCATGGGAGAGCCTTTGGTCAGCAAAGATGATCTCCCAACAAATATGCGTTACTTGCATAAATGGTACTTAAGTGAATCAAAGAATGGGAGAACGATGATCGTGCTGAGTGTCCCACGGGAGTACTACTTGCATAAATGGTACTTATCGACTTTGATGAACTCTTCCACATGTACAATGGAGACGCCCTCGACAAATCGCTTATGAGTTGCTATTGTCTGTAAGTTTTTTAATTCGTTGTCTACATATAACTTGTTTAGTTATTTCAATTCATTGTCTATATATAACTTGTACTCTATTATGAAGAATGAAGATTCTGGAGTGTAAAAGTAAGAGCATCCTAAATATTGGGTTTATTGACCCAGATAAAATACATATAGCGACGCTAACTGACAAACCCAAGGAGACGGAGGAAAACCTTCTAAGGTTTCTAACAGATCAAAAATTTTGTGACCACATACTGTTTCCATACAACTTCAGGTGAGGGTCTTTACTCTGTTGTGTCCATTCACTTATAAGTGTAATTGATAAGTTACTGACACACACACATATATATATATATATATACATGTGAAGCTTCCATTGGATTCTGTTGGACATTCAAATTGATAAGGGAAGAGTTGATGCCTTCGACCCATTATCGAGACCCTTGGAACAGTTCCAAAGCCTGCAGGACATGCTCCAAGGGTAATTTTAATCATTCTTGTGCTCTATCGGTCTCTTTCGATGATTTTCTGATATATCAGTTAATGAAAAACTTAGCAAATCATTATCCTTGTCGGGCAGGGTTTGGAAGCGGTTCAAGTGCGTGACTACCGGTAACTTTCCTGAGAAGCTGACCTTTAGAGCGGCTCAGGTAAGTAGTTGTATGATATACTTCTATTAATTTTCAATACATTTATGATGCTAGATTATTATTTTGATTATATATATTCTATTCTCGTAAAGTGCGACCAGCAGCCACGGGGAACGCATCTATGCGGATACTATGTTTGCGAGACCATTCGCACGTTTACCTCTGAGTTCAAGGATCACAGTTTCGACGTAAGCAATGAACATTCACACCTCTATTTTTACCCGTCATTCTTTGTTATCATGATTGATATTCATATTCATCTCATCTTCTTATATAGCACACGGCCATGAGGACGAAGGTCCTACCACAGCAACGCGCGATTGCTGTTGCAGAGGAGCTTGCGGGATTTCTGAGGACGGAAGCTATAGAAGACAAAGGACGATTTAGTGTAGCTAAGGGCCATTACTGATGTTCGTCCATGTAATCGAATAGACGGGCTCTAGTCCCGATAATTCAGATCTCCATATAATTGTATATATATGATCGCTTGTAAGATAAGTTAATTTTATATATATATATGCATAATTATTTCTATTTAAATTATATGAAAACTAATTCCCGAACACCAAAACGAGGCATCACGTTAATCTCCCGAACACCTAAACCCTAAAACCCTAAAACCCAAAAATAATTTTATTCAAAAAAAACCCAAAAACCAGCAAAATCTGAAAATCTTTAGTCTCGGTCCGTGTAACGAACCGGGACTAAAGGGCCTGCCCCTGGGGCGCTACGAGGCGCCCACGTGGAGCACCTTTAGTCCCGGCTTGTAACAGGGCCGGGACGAAAAGGTTAGGCCTTTAGTCCCGCCCCTTTAGTCCCGGTTGGTGAACCGGGACTAAAGCCCCTTACGGGCCGGGGCTATAGGCCCTGTCCCCACTAGTGGATAGCAAGATATATAACATGAAACAATTTGGCCATCACAAACTAAAGTGCATAAGTAAAGGGCTCGGGTAAGAGATAACCGAGGCACGCGGAGACGATGATGTATCCCTAAGTTCACACCCTTGCGGATGCTAATCTCCGTTTGAAGCGGTGTGGAGGCACAATGATCCCCAAGAAGACAGTAGGGCCACCGCAATCTCCACACGCCCTCGCACAATGCAAAATGTCGCGAATCCACTAAGGGGCCCTTGAGGACGGTCACCGAACCCGTACAAACAAGGTTGGGACAATATCCACAACTTAATTGGAGGCTTCCAATGACACCACGAAGCTTTACCACAATCGGTTGTGGCTCCGAGGTGAACTCAGTTGCTCGTGGAAATCTCTACAACCTAATTGGAGACACGAATGCTTGCCCAAATCTTTACACCACAATGACTGAGCTTCGAGGCACCGCCAACTGGGGCGCCAAAGCACCCAAGAGGCACAAGCTCTAGGGTGCCCAAACACCCAAGAGTAATAAGCATCTCAAAATTCACTTCCACGTATCACCGTGGAGAACACAAAATGATGCAACTAATGCAATGGCAAGAACACATGAAGTGGTCAAGTATCTCACACTCAAATCCCACCACAACAAAAAAAAGCTATGGAGGAATATGAGAGGAAGAACAAGGAGCTCACAAAGAACTCCAAGATCTAGATTCAAGGGGTTCCCCTCACATAGAGGAGAAATTGATTTGTGGAAACATGAATCTAGATCTCCTCTCTATTTTCCCTCTAGAACTAGCAAGAACCATTGGAGGGATTGAGAGTTAGCAATCTCGAAGAAGGTCAGCAATGGGGAAGAACACGAGCTCGAAGGATAGGGACCATTGGGTAAGAAGGCCCCCTTAAATAGCCCCCTCCCGAATCCAACCGTTATGCCCAAAAGTCACGCTCAAGCGGTACTACCGCTCAGGGGAGCAGTACTACCGCTTAGCAAGATAAAAATAACCGAACGAGATAGAAAAACATGAGTGGTAGTTCTGCCAGAGAGGTAGTATCGCTTGGGACGAGAGGTAGCATCGCTTCAGAGGTAGTACGACTTGGGGAGAGGTAGTACCGCTTGAGAGGTACTACCACTCTCTACTACTGCTCGCAACCAAAAGAGGTGAAACTATGCAGAAGTGTTGCGATAGAAGGGAGCGGAAGTACCGCCTAAGAGGTACTACCACTCGGGGAGAGGTACTACCTGAAAAGGATCAAGATGGACCTAGAGGGGGGTGAATAGGTACAGTTCCAAATTTTAATAATTACTTAGCAATTTTAGGCAAAGGTGCGTGTTGGTGAACGTCGCATGGGAAACAAAAAATTTCCTACGCGCACGAAGACCTATCATGGTGATGTCCATCTACGAGAGGGGATGAGTGATCTACGTACCCTTGTAGATCGTACAGCAGAAGCGTTAGTGAACGCGGTTGATGTAGTGGAACGTCCTCACGTCCCTCGATCCGCCCCGCGAACAATCCCGCGATCAGTCCCACGATCTAGTACCGAACGGACGGCACCTCCGCGTTCAGCACACGTACAGCTCGACGATGATCTCGGCCTTCTTGATCCAGCAAGAGAGACGGAGAGGTAGAAGAGTTCTCCGGCAGCATGACGGCGCTCCGGAGGTTGGTGATGACCTTGTCTCAGCAGGGCTCCGCCCGAGCTCCGCAGAAACGCGATCTAGAGGAAAAACCGTGGAGGTATGTGGTCGGGCTGCCCTGGAAAAGTCGTCTCAAATCAGCCCCAATACCTCCGTATATATAGGTGGGAGGGAGGGGACCTTGCCTTGGGGCTCAAGGAGCCCCAAGGGGGTCGGACGACTCCAAGGGGGGAAGGCTCCCCCACCCCAAACCGAGTTGGACTTGGTTTGGTGGGTGGGAGTCCTTCCCTTCCTTCCCACCTCCCTTTTTTTCTTTCTCTTTGATTTTCCTTTGTATGGCGCATAGGGCCCTTTTGGGCTGTCCCACCAGCCCACTAAGGGCTGGTGCGGCACCCTAATGGCCTATGGGCTTCCCCGGGGTGGGTTCCCCCCCCCCCCCGGTGAACTCCCGGGACCCATTCGTCATTCCCGGTACATTCCGGGTAACTCCGAAAACCTTCCGGTAATCAAATGAGGTCATCCTATATATCAATCTTCGTTTCCGGACTATTCCGGAAACCCCCGTGACGTCCGTGATCTCATCCGGGACTCCGAACAACATTCGGTAACCAACCATATAACTCAAATACACATAAAACAACGTCGAACCTTAAGTGTGCAGACCCTGCGGGTTCGAGAACTATGTAGACATGACCCGAGAGACTCCTCGGTCAATATCCAATAGCGGGACCTGGATGCCCATATTGGATCCTACATATTCTACGAATATCTTATCGTTTGAACCTGAGTGCCAAGGATTCATATAATCCCGTATGTCATTCCCTTTATCCTTCGGTATGTTACTTGCCCGAGATTCGATCGTCAGTATCCGCATACCTATTTCAATCTCGTTCACCGGCAAGTCTCTTTACTCGTTCCGTAATACAAGATCCCGCAACTTACACTAAGTTACACTGCTTGCAAGGCTTGTGTGTGATGTTGTATTACCGAGTGGGCCCCGAGATACCTCTCCGTCACACGGAGTGACAAATCCCAGTCTTGATCCATACTAACTCAACTAACACCTTCGGAGATACCTCTAGAGCATCTTTATAGTCACCCAGTTACGTTGCGACGTTTGATACACACAAAGCATTCCTCCGGTGTCAGTGAGTTATATGATCTCATGGTCATAGGAATAAATACTTGACACGCAGAAAACAGTAGCAACAAAATGACACGATCAACATGCTACGTCTATTATTTTGGGTCTAGTCCATCACGTGATTCTCCTAATGACGTGATCCAGTTATCAAGCAACAACACCTTGTTCATAATCAGAAGACACTGACTATCTTTGATCAACTGGCTAGCCAACTAGAGGCTTGCTAGGGACGGTGTTTTGTCTATGTATCCACACATGTAAATGAGTCTTCATTCAATACAATTATAGCATGGATAATAAACGATTATCTTGATACAGGAATTATAATAATAACTATATTTATTATTGCCTCTAGGGCATAATTCCAACAGTCTCCCACTTGCACTAGAGTCAATAATCTAGCCCTCACATCACCTATGTGAATTACATTGTAATAAATCTAACACCCATACAGTTCTGGTGTTGATCATGTTTTGGCCGTGGAAGAGGTTTAGTCAGCGGGTCTGCTACATTCAGATCCGTGTGCACTTTGCATATATTCACGTCCTCTCCCTCGACGTAGTCGCGGATGAGGTTGAAGCGTCGTTTGATGTGTCTGGTCTTCTTGTGAAACCGCGGTTCCTTTGCTAAGGCAATGGCACTAGTGTTGTCACAGAACAAGGTTATTGGATTCAGTGCGCTTGGCACCACTCCAAGATCCGTCATGAACTGTTTCATCCAGACACCCTCCTTAGCCGCCTCCGAGGCAGCCATGTACTCTGCTTCACATGTAGAGTCTGCTACGACGCTTTGCTTGGAACTGCACCAGCTTACCGCACCCCCATTAAGAATAAATACGTATCCGGTTTGCGACTTAGAGTCGTCCGGATCTGTGTCAAAGCTTGCATCGACGTAACCTTTTACGGCGAGCTCTTCGTCACCTCCATACACGAGAAACATCTCCTTAGTCCTTTTCACGTACTTCAGGATATTCTTGACCGCTGTCTAGTGATCTACTCCTGGATTACTCTGGAACCTACCTGCCATACTTATGGCCAGGCTAACATCCGTTCTAGTGCACAGCATCGCATACATGATAGAACCTATGGCTGAAGCATAGGGGACGGAGCGCATATGCTCTCTATCTTCATCAGTTGCTGGGCACTGAGTCTTACTCAATCTTGTACCTTGTAGAACTGGCAAGAACCCTTTCTTGGACTGTTCCATTTTGAACCTCTTCAAAACTTTATCAAGGTATGTGCTTTGTGAAAGTCCTATCAGGCGTTTTGATCTATCCCTATAGATCTTAATGCCTAGAATGTAAGCACCTTCTCCTAGGTCCTTCATAGAGAAACTTTTATTCAAGTAACCTTTTATGCTCTCCAAAAAACTCTACGTTGTTTCCAATCAGCAATATGTCATCCACATATAATATTAGAAACGCCACAGAGCTCCCACTCACTTTCTTGTAAATACAAGATTTTCCAACCACTTGTATAAACCCAAATGCTTTGATCACCTCATCAAAGCGTTTGTTCCAACTCCGAGATGCTTGCACCAGTCCATAAATGGATCGCTGGAGCTTGCACACCTTGTTAGCATTCTTAGGATCGACAAAACCTTCGGGTTGTATCATATACAACTCTTCCTTAAGGAAACCGTTAAGGAACGCCGTTTTGACATCCATTTGCCAGATTTCATAATCGAAAAACGCAGCTATTGCTAACATGATTCTGACGGACTTAAGCATCGCTACGGGTGAGAAAGTCTCATCGTAGTCAACTCCTTGAACTTGTGAAAAACCCTTTGCCACAAGTCGAGCTTTATAAACGGTCACATTGCCGTCAGTGTCCGTCTTCCTCTTAAAGATCCATTTGTTCTGAATGGCCTTGCGGCCCTCAGGTAGTACCTCCAAAGTCCACACTTTGTTCTCATACATGGATCCTATCTCAGATTTCATGGCCTCTAGCCATTTGTTGGAATCTGGGCCCACCATTGCTTCTTCATAATTTGCAGGTTCATTGTTGTCTAACAACATGATTGATAAGACGGGATTACCGTACCACTCCGGAGCAGCACGTGGTCTCGTCGACCTGCGTGGTTTGACAGAAACTTGAACTGGAGTTTCATGATCGTCATCATTAACTTCCTCCTCAACCGGCTTCGCAATGACAGAGGTTTCCCCTTGCCCTACGCCACCATCCAGAGGGATGAGAGGTTCGACAACCTCGTCAAGTTCTATCTTCCTCCCACTCAATTCTCTCGAGAGAAACTCCTTCTCGAGAAAAGCTCCGTTTTTAGCAACAAACACTTTGCCCTCGGATTTGAGATAGAAGGTGTACCTAACTGTCTCTTTTGGGTAACCTATGAAGACGCACTTTTCCGCTTTGGGTTCCAGCTTTTCAGGCTGAAGCTTTTTGACATAAGCATCACATCCCCAAACTTTAAGAAACGACAACTTTGGCCTTTTGCCATACCACAGTTCGTATGGTGTCGTCTCAACGGATTTTGATGGTGCCCTATTTAAAGTGAATGCAGTTGTTTCTAATGCATAACCCCAAAACGATAACGGCAAATCAGTAAGAGACATCATAGATCGCACCATCTCTAATAGAGTACGATTACGACGTTCGGACACACCATTACGCTGTGGTGTTCCAGGCGGTGTTAACTGTGAAACAATTCCACATTGTCTTAAGTGAGTACCAAACTCGAAACTCAGATATTCACCCCAACGATCAGACCGTAGGAACTTGATCTTCTTGTTACGATGATTTTCCACTTCACTCTGAAATTGCTTGAACTTTTCAAATGTTTCAGACTTGTGCTTCATCAAGTAGACATAACCATATCTACTTAAATCGTCAGTGAAGGTGAGAAAATAACGATATCCGCCGCGTGCCTCCACGCTCATCGGACCACACACATCGGTATGTATGATTTCCAACAAGTCACTTGCACGCTCCATTGTTCCGGAGAACGGAGTCTTAGTCATCTTGCCCATGAGGTATGGTTCGCACGTGTCAAGTGAATCAAAGTCAAGTGACTCCAAAAGTCCATCAGCATGGAGTTTCTTCATGCGCTTTACACCAATATGACCTAAACGGCAGTGCCACAAAAATATGGCGCTATCATTGTTAACTCTAACTCTTTTGGTCTCAATGTTATGTATATGCGTATCGCTATCAAGATTCAATATGAACAATCCTCTCACATTCGGTGCATGACCATAAAAGATGTTACTCATAGAAATAGAACAACCATTATTCTCTGACTTAAAAGAGTAACCGTCTCGCAATAAACAAGATCCAGATATAATGTTCATGCTCAACGCAGGCACTAAATAACAATGATTTAAATTCATCACTAATCCTGACGGTAACTGAAGTGACACTGTGCCGACGGCGATTGCATCAACCTTGGAACCATTTCCTACGCGCATCGTCACTTCATCTTTCGCCAGCCTTCGTCTATTCTGCAGTTCCTGTTTCGAGTTGCAAATATGAGCAACAGAACCGGTATCGAATACCCAGGCACTACTACGAGAGCCGGTTAAGTACACATCAATAACATGTATATCAAATAAACCTGATTTTCTTTGGTCGCCTTCTTATCTGCCAGATACTTGGGGCAATTGCGCTTCCAGTGACCCATACCCTTGCAATAGTAGCACTCCGTTTCAGGCTTAGGTCCAGCTTTGGGTTTCTTCGTCGGATTGGCAACAGGCTTGCCGCTCTTCTTCGAATTTCCCTTCTTGCCTTTGCCGTTTCTCTTGAAACTAGTGGTCTTATTCACCATCAACACTTGATGCTCTTTACGGAGTTCAGACTCTGCGACTTTCAGCATCGCAAACAACTCGCCGGGAGACTTGTTCATCCCTTGCATGTTGTAGTTCAACACAAAGCCTTTATAGCTTGGCGGCAGTGATTGAAGGATTCTGTCAGTGATAGCTTCTTGCGGGAGTTCAATCCCCAGCTCAGCTAGACGGTTTGAGTACCCAGACATTTTGAGCACATGTTCACTGACAGATGAGTTTTCCTCCATCTTGCAAGCATAGAATTTATCGGAGGTCTCATACCTCTCGATCCGGGCGTTCTTCTGAAAGATAAACTTCAACTCCTGGAACATCTCAAATGCTCCATGACGCTCAAAGCGACGTTGAAGTCCCGGTTCTAAGCCATACAAGACTGCACATTGAACTATTGAGTAGTCCTCCTTACGTGCTAACCAAGCGTTCTTAACATCCTGATCAGCCGTAGCGGGTGGTTCATCTCCTAACGCAGCATTAAGGACATAATCCTTCTTCCCAGCTTGTAAGATTAGCTTAAGATTACGAGCCCAGTCTACAAAGTTGCTTCCATCATCTTTCAACTTAGCTTTCTCTAGGAACGTATTAAAATTCAGGATGACTGTCGCATGAGCCATGATCTACAACACAAATATATTCAAAGTGGACTTAGACTATGTTCAAGATAATTAGAGTTTAACTTAATCAAATTATTCGCTAAACTCCCACTCAAAAAGTACATCCTCTAGTCATTTGAGTGGTTCATGATCCACTTACACTAGCTCAAGTCCGATCATCACGTGAGTTGAGTATAGTTTCAGTGGTAAGCATCCCTATGCTAATCATATCATCTATATGATTCATGATCGACCTTTCGGTCTCATGTGTTCCGAGGCCATGTCTGCACATGCTAGGCTCGTCAAGCTTAACCCGAGTGTTCCGCGTGCGCAACTGTTTTGCACCCGTTGTATGTGAACGTTGATTCTATCACACCCGATCATCACGTGGTGTCTCGAAACGACGAACTGTAGCAACGGTGCACAGTCGGGGAGAACACAATTTCGTCTTGAAATTTTAGTGAGAGATCACCTCATAATGCTACCGTCGTTCTAAGCAAAATAAGGTGCATAAAAGGATTAACATCACATGCAATTCATAAGTGACATGATATGGCCATCATCACGTGCTTCTTGATCTTCATCACCAAAGCACCGGCATGACCTACTTGTCACCGGCGCCACGCCATGATCTCCATCAACGTGTTGCCATCGGGGTTGTCGTGCTACTCATGCTATTACTACTAAAGCTACATCCTAGCAAAATAGTAAACGCATCTGCAAGCACAAACGTTAGTATAAAGACAACCCTATGGCTCCTGCCGGTTGCCGTACCATCGACGTGCAAGTCGATATTTCTATTACAACATGATCATCTCATACATCCAATATATCACATCACATCGTTGGCCATATCACATCACAAGCATACCCTGCAAAAACAAGTTAGACGTCCTCTAATTTTGTTGTTGCATGTTTTACGTGGTGACCAAGGGTATCTAGTAGGATCGCATCTTACTTACGCAAACACCACAACGGAGATATATGAGTTGCTATTTAACCTCATCCAAGGACCTCCTCGGTCAAATCCGATTCAACTAAAGTTGGAGAAACCGACACTTGCCAGTCATCTTTGAGCAACGGAGTTACTCGTAACGATGTAACCAGTCTCTCGTAAGCGTACGAGTAATGTCGGTCCAAGCCGCTTCAATCCAACAATACCGCGGAATCAAGAAAAGGCTAAGGAGGGCAGCAAAACGTACATCACCGCCCACAAAAACTTTTGTGTTATACTCGAGAAGACATCTACGCATGAACCTAACTCATGATGCCACTGTTGGTGAACGTCGCATGGGAAACAAAAAATTTCCTACGCGCACGAAGACCTATCATGGTGATGTCCATCTACGAGAGGGGATGAGTGATCTACGTACCCTTGTAGATCGTACAGCAGAAGCCTTAGTGAACGCGGTTGATGTAGTGGAACGTCCTCACGTCCCTCGATCCGCCCCGCGAACAATCCCGCGATCAGTCCCACGATCTAGTACCGAACGGACGGCACCTCCGCGTTCAGCACACGTACAGCTCGACGATGATCTCGGCCTTCTTGATCCAGCAAGAGAGACGGAGAGGTAGAAGAGTTCTCCGGCAGCGTGACGGCGCTCCGGAGGTTGGTGATTCGATCGTCAATATCCGCACACCTATTTCAATCTCGTTCACCGGCAAGTCTCTTTACTCGTTCCGTAATACAAGATCCCGCAACTTACACTAAGTTATATTGCTTGCAAGGCTTGTGCGTGATGTTGTATTACCGAGTGGGCCCCGAGATACCTCTCCGTCACACGGAGTGACAAATCCCAGTCTTGATCCATACTAACTCAACTAACACCTTCGGAGATACCTGTAGAGCATCTTTATAGTCACCCAGTTACGTTGCGATGTTTGATACTCACAAAGCATTCCTCCGGTGTCAGTGAGTTATATGATCTCATGGTCACAGGAATAAATACTTGACACGCAGAAAACAGTAGCAACAAAATGACACGATCAACATGCTACGTCTATTATTTTGGGTCTAGTCGATCACGTGATTCTCCTAATGATGTGATCCAGTTATCAAGCAACAACACCTTGTTCATAATCAGAAGACACTGACTATCTTTGATCAACTGGCTAGCCAACTAGAGGCTTGCTAGGGACGGTGTTTTGTCTATGTATCCACACATGTAAATGAGTCTTCATTCAATACAATTATAGCATGGATAATAAACGATTATCTTGATACAGGAATTATAATAATAACTATATTTATTATTGCCTCTAGGGCATAATTCCAACAGTGCAGAATATGAGCGTAGGCCTAATAATTGCTATGACAAGGAGTAAGCTATTTAGAGTGAAGTAAGGCAACCGATAAACAATAATCAAATACAAGTATGTAATAAGGATTAACACAAGTAGAGAGTTAGGGTTAGTAATAACCGAAACTCCAAGAGAGACGAGGATGTATCCCGATGTTCACTTCCTTGGAGGGAAGCTACGTCACCGTTAGAGGGGCGAATGTTACCACGAAGGCACACCAACGCCACGAAGGCTCACCCTATTCTCCCTTTGAGATAACTCCACGGAGGCGTTTCTCAACCACTAGTGGTAAGCCTTGAGGTGGCTTCCAAACCTTCACAAACTTTCCGGGGGAAATCACAATGGTTTGATTCCTCTCCGAAGACTCCTGCCGCCTAGGAGTCTCCAACCTCCAAGAGTAACAAGGTCACAGGGATTGCTCAAAACTTGCTCAAATCACAAATCACTTTGTGGAGAGGAGGAGAAGGAGACGATCTATATTTTGATTGGAACAACACTCAAAGGGACTCACAAATGCTCTTGGGATCTAAGATTTGGTGTAGACAAGAGTGAGTGAGAAGAAAGGTGTTCTTGTATGTGTTCTAGCTGTGTTGAACACCCACTCACGAAGTGGGAGGGGGTATATATAGTGGGGAGTGTAAAACAGCCGTTGGAGACACTTTAAGTCACACAGGGGTCGGACATCCGGCAGTTCACGGATGTCCGGGCGTCCACAAGGAGTCGGAGCAGAGTAGTGAAGATGTGGTATGAGCAGAAAAGTAGAGATGTAGTATGAGCAAATTCATCGCAAAACCTGTGATCCCCTCTTAATAGTGCGGGATCCCTATACTCAAGAATAGTAAACTTTAAAGGATAGTCTACATCATCTTTTCTCAATCCCGAGCCTTCTTGACATATAAGTTCCGATCTTCTCAGACCACCTTGGCACATAATTCTCAATCTACTAAAGTACTTGCCATCCTGAGATACACTCAACAAATAGGATTAGTTTCCTATGTATGTGTTGCCATTAACACCAAAAGTCAATTAGGGGCATAACATGCACTTTCAATCTCCCCCTTTTTGGTAGTTGATGACAACATATACATAGGTCTCAAAAGATTTAACATACATTATAGCCTTGGAGAGGTTTAGTCCGGAGCTCCCCCTTAGTATGTGCATGATAAAATATCGGAGCTCCCTTTTAATGTGTGTATCGAAAATATCATGTGACTTATCAAGTGACTTAGTAAAGATAATGGATCATCATGTAAAGATAATAGATCATCATAGAAGTAGTGGAGCAAAACATAATAGCCTATGATGATATCATAGCAATCCATAGCAATCACAACATTCATAAGTAGCCATACATGGGTTTATCCATTACATTACACAAACATGCAAATTGAGACTAAATCTCCAAAGACTAAAAACTATGATACATTACTCCCCCTTTGGCACCAAGTACCAAAAAGGGAGGCACCAACAGCATCAACCATGCTCAGAGATCATCAGCATCATCATCATCATAATCATCATCCTCATCGTCAGGCAAGCCACTGCCACCAGCCTCGTCAAGAAAATCAGCCCACTCAGGACCAGATGGGAAGCCAAAGTCAGAAGGAGGAGCAGCAGGAAGGGCCTCATCGTCACTCACATCAAGAGCGCCCGAGTCTCTCAGACGAGCCTTGAGGGCATTCTTGGAGGAGACGAGGCGAGAAACCACATCATGAGTTTGACCACACTGGAAAGAGACGGCCTTCATCATAGCAGAATGTGCCTTGCCAATGAATTTGGCAAAGCGACCGAGAGGAGCTGAGCTAGATGAAGGGGTTGCTGACCGGGCAGCAGTGCGGCGAGTGGAGGTGGATGATGGGGTTTTCTTGGGAGCATAGTTATCCGCCATGTGAGCGGGAATGACCCACTTGTGATGTGTGTGAGTGACAGCAACAGTGAATTCAGCAACATGGTTAATAAGAGCCTGGATGAAGGGGGCATGAGGGAAGGCTCGCTTGTATTGAAAACTAGCAAGCCGAATCTCATGCCATAGAAAGTGAGGCACATTAATTTTGCTCTTGGGGTGCTCGTACAAATGAGACATGATGTCAATACAGTAGCCACTGCAGGATCCCTTATCACCCATCTTGGAATAGATGGTGCGGATAAGACACTGAAAGATGATAAAGCAGGGAGAGCGCTAGATGGATACCTGGTTAAGATCCTTCATTCGTTCGTCTGCATCAAGTTCACGGAGTGGTTTGAGGAGATACCCACACGCCTCAATTGGCTTATGTGCATGGTTAGGATCATTCTTATGGATTTTGAAGCCGGAGTGGGGGAAACCAAGTGCTGCAACAAACGTATCATAAGAGGCTGTGAACTGAACGTCAGAGGTTATCCAGCTAACAGTGTTGTTTGGACCAAAGAAACATGTGGCATAAAACTGGTGAATAGCAGCAACGTTAAAATCGCGACGAAAAGCAAAGGGGCAGCAAGCCCCGATGACTCAATGAGCTCAATGGCACCCGGTATTTCGTCGGGTGCGTGCGAATATGCTCAAGATCTATAAAGTGATGAACAAAGAGACCCTTAGGAACTATGACCATAGTAAAGATGTCCGCCTGGACGTTTGTGCGGAAACGTGAGTCCATAGAGTCACGTACAACAGAGAATTGATCAACGTCGCGGCGGAAAGTGAGGTAGGAAGACTTAGCAACCGTGGTGAAGTTCTTGACTTCACGATCTAAAGTAGCGGGAGGTTCAGGTGAGATGCGACGAGCTTCACCTTCGGGCTGTTCAAGAGGAGGTGGTGGCATATAGGAGGGCCTGCGAGTCCTAGGCTTGGGCATAGACCTCCGAACGGCGGGCTGTTCAGCACGGTCCTCGGCGGCAAGCTCATCCTCGAAGTCAGAGACATCAGACGACGAGGGGAGCTGTTGAGGCGGAGGACGCCAGGAAGTCTGTTTGAAGGGACGACGTGGCCCTTCCGAGTCCGACCCCGTGCCAGTAGGGGCACGAGCGGATGAGCCAGCAGTGTCCTTCCGGGCGACGTGCTTAATCTTAGGCATGATGAACAAAAGCCTACACGGTTGGAAACCCAATGGGGAACGGTCATGGTCAAACCATATGAACGAACACGTGGACTTGGGAGAAAAGGGAACCAAGCGCGAGGGGAACGGAGGAGATACCTGCAGATCGAGAGAGGAGAGGAAGGGGAGACGGATCCCGCGGAGAGGATCAGCCAGATCCCGGAGGTGGCGGCGCGGGCGAGCTCCCCTGGTGCTGGCGGCTGGGAGAAAAGGAGGCGCGTGAGGGCTAGGGCAAGGCCCAGCCCGCGCCCTTCTATTTATAGGCCCCCCGATGTGTCGGACGTCTGACAGGCGTCAGACGTCCGGAGTGGATTTATCCTTCGGACGACCGACACTGGACTGACGTCCGGAATGAGTTTAGCTGTCGGATGTCCGAGACACGTCGGACGACCGAGAGAGGAGTAGGCAGAGGCTGATTCTGGAATTTGGATGATGAGATGATTTGTCATGGTTTATCACAAAGAACACGAACACAGTTGCCTACAAGAATTACATATACTACTTGTGGACAGAAGTTGATTTATGCATATTTTGTAAGATCAAAACACAGAGTTATGACGTAAGTCCTAGTGACTCCCCCTAAATGCATGCCCACATCAAGACAAGAACATAATGTGAGTGTGTGTATGTGTGCAAGATTTCAAGTTATGTTATCAAGCTCCACGATACCAAGTTCTCGCCTAAGTTGACAGAACCTTGCTACGCTAAGTGGCTTGGTGAAAATGTCAGCGAGCTGGGTACCCACATGGGTAATATCAATGTCACCCTTTTGCACATGGTCTCTCAAGAAATGATACCTAATATCAATATGTTTTGTGCGAGGGTGATCAATGGGGTTCTCGGAGATCTTTATGGCACTTTCATTATCACAGAGAAGAGGCATGTGTCGATACGTGATACCATAATCCTTTAGGTTTGCCTCATCCATAGCAGTTGGGTTGCACAGCTTGCGGCTGCAATATATTCGGCCTCGGCCGTGGAGAGAGAAACACAATTCTGCTTTTTCGAGGACCAACTTACCAAGGAGCGTCCAAGAAACTGAAATGCACCGGAAGTGGATTTCTGTCCCACTTTGTCACCGGCCCAATCCGCATCGGAGTACACAATAAGATCGAACTTTGCATCCTTAGGGTACCATAAGCCTAACTTTGGGGTGTGAACAAGGTATCTAAGAATATGCTTAACCGTCGTATGATGGCTTTCCCTAGGGGAAGCCTGAAATCTAGCACATATGCCTACACTTAACATGATGTCCGGTCTAGATGTGCAAAGATAAAGTAACGAACCAATCATGGAGCGGTAAGTAGATGGGTCAAAAGGAATACCGTTGGTGTCTTCATTTAGAACTACATCTATGGCCATGGGTGTCTTCATTGGTTTAGCATTTGTCATATCAAATTTTTCAAGAATGTCCTTGAGGTACTTAGTTTGAGACAAGAAAATTCCTTCTTGAAATTATTGTATTTGAAACCCAAGAAAGAACTTCAAGTCCGTGTTGAGTGACATCTCAAAGGTCTTGGTCATGGAGGCCGCAAACTTCTTGCATAAATGGATGTTAGGAGAACCAAAAATGATGTCATCTACATAGATTTGGCATAAGATCAAATCACCATTTTCCCTCTAAGTAAAAAGAGTGGGATCGATCACCCCCACCACAAAGCCATCATCGAGTAAGAACTTCTTAAGATGATCGTACCAAGAACGGGGTGCTTGTTTGAGGCCATACAGAGCCTTGTGAAGTTTGTATACATGGTCTTTGTGGTGAGGGTCAACAAACCCAGGTGGTTGTGATACATATACCTCTTCTTGTAGAGGACCGTTAAGAAAAGCACTTTTCACATCCATTTGATGCAAAGTAAAACCATTGAAAGCAGCATAGGCCAATAGAATGCGAATGGATTCAAGACGAGCAACAGGGGCGAAAGTCTCACCAAAGTCCAAACCTTCAACTTGGGAGTACCCTTGTGCTACTAACCTTGCCTTGTTGCGTAGGACAGTCCCATTCTCATCTTCCTTGTTCTTAAAAATCCATTTAGTTCCAATGACATTGTGTTCCTCAGTTGGTCGTTCTACTAATGACCATATTTTATTGCGTGTAAAACTGTTTAACTCTTCTTGCATAGCGAGGAGCCAGTCATTGTCACACAGTGCATCCTGAACCCTGTGTGGTACGGTACTAGAGACAAACGAAAAGTGAGCACAGAAGTTTGTTAATTGTTTACGAGTCACTCTACCTTCCGACACGCCGGTGAGGATTTGATCAATATCAACACGACCGGCCACATGTGGCATGATGGAGGTCAGGGTTTCACGAGGTTCGACTTCGTTTCCATCATCAACGTCCTCAACATATGGATCATTTACGTGCGGTGGAAGATATTCCTCTTCGCGTTGCACCTGTTGAGGTTCATCATCAAGCATATCCATACTTTGGTCTAGCTCTTGAAGATCAACTTGTTCTTGAGTGTGATCAGAGTGAGAGACATGTTCTCCCACTTGATCCTCAACAACTGGCATGATATGTGTGCTAGTATCTTGTGGAGGTACGGGCAGTGAACTGTCTTGAGGATGAGAAATACTCTCATCATCTTCATCATCATCATGGGGTCTTTGTTCCATGGGAAGAAGTGCACCTACACCCATGTTCAAGATATCTTGCGAGGAATCTTCTTCACCTGCATCACTTAGATCAACTTGCTCCCCATGGGAGCGGTTAAATTCATCAAACGTCACGTCACAGGTTTCTATAACACATCCAGTGGATTTGTTGTAGACTCTGTAGGCGTGAGAGTTTGATCCATAGCCAACAAAAATCCCTTCAGTTGTTTTGGATTGAAATTTCCCTAACCGTTCCCGTTTGTTGAGGATGAAACACTTGCATCCAAACACACGAAAGTACTTAACATTGGGCTTGTTCCCAGTTAGGAGCTCATATGGAGTCTTCTCCAATATTGATCGAAGGAAGAACCCGTTTGATGCATGACATGTTGTGTTGACGGCCTCAGCCCAAAAACTATGTGGTGACTTGTATTCGTCTAACATGGACCTTGCCATTTCCACAAGTGTCTAGTTCTTCCTCTCTGCTACACCATTTTGCTGAGGGGTGTAAGGTGCGGAGTACTGATGTTCAATTCCATCATCACTAAGAAATTCTTCTAGGGTGTAGTTCTTGAACTCGGAGCCATTATCACTTCTTATTGCCTTGATGTCCTTGTCAAACTTCTGCTGGACTTGTTTGGCAAAATCAATGAAGGTGATCTTCGTCTCGTCCTTGGACTTGAGAAAGAATACCCATGTGTATCTTGAGTAATCATCAACAATGACTAGGCCATACTTTTTCCCTCCAAGACTTGCCCATGAAGGAGGCCCAAACAGATCCACATGAAGGAGCTCTAACGGCCTTGAAGTGGATACAATGTTCTTGGGTGGATGTTTTGATTGATGTTGTTTCCCAGCTATGCATGCACTGCACACACGATCTTTCTTAAAAGATACATTTGTTAGTCCAAGGATGTGATTGCCGTTTAAGAGATTTTGAAGATTTCTCATGCCGACATGGGCGAGCCGGCGATGCCACAACCATCCCATGTCGGCCTTGGCCATTAGACAAGTTGTATGGAAGGTGCTCTCTTTCGAGAAATCAATTGTGTAAAGGTTGCCATCCAACTCTCCAACAAAGGCCACTTCGAGAGTGTCTCTCTTAAAGACTTTCACATCCGTTAGTCCGAATAATGTGTCATAACCAACGGAAGCCAATTGGCGAACTGAAAGTAAATGATATTGAAGAGATTGGACAAGCATGACATTTGCAATAGACATGTCATTAGTGATTGCCACCTTGCCCAACCCAATTACCTGCCCTTTCGACCCTCCACCAAATACAATGCTCATGTATGGTCGAATGGCTTGCATGAAGTCATAGAGCAAGTTACTATCTCCGGTCATATGATTGGTGCATCCACTGTCGATCACCCATTTGGCTCCTCCGGAGAAAACATCCTGTAACGAATTAAGACTTGGTTTGAGGTGCCCATTTCGTCATGGGGCCTCTCACATTAGTTACAAGAGTCTTAGGGACCCAAATAGCATAAAATCGGAATGCATTATGGGGACCAACGAATTTAGCATAAACCTCTCCTTCCTTTGATTTGCGAAGTACATAGGATGGAGGCATGAATTCAGTTGTCTTGTTGAGAGTAGGCGAACCCCTAGTGGCCGACCCACTCACAACCTTACCTTTCTCCTTGTGTCCCTCTCGTACAAATATTTCTTTAAGCGGAGTGGTACACTTGAGAGGAGATGCACTTTTCTTGGCGGTTCTTGGATTGAACCCAAGCCCTTCCTTGGCAAAGCCTCCATTGTGTTGACTTAAGATCTCATTGAGAGTCTTTTGTCCTTGTGCACATGTCATGAGACCTCTATCTAGCTGTGCCTTTAGCGAACAGTTTTCCTCAAGGATAGATGTCAGTTCACTACTAGAGTTAGTAGTGCAGGTATCAACATTAATAGTAGGTGAGGAGTAAGCCTTAGCTAAAGTGTCAAGATAAGTAACCTTGAGTGCCTTAAAGCTCTTTGTAAGAACAGTGAGTTTCTCTTCCTTGTCTTTGAGAGACAAGGATAGACGCTCACAGTCCTTAGAAAGGGAAGCATGAGAGTTCACTAGTCGGTTTTTATCATTTAGTAACTCTTTGCACACAGACTCAGCCTTTTTCAAGGAGGCAAGATCGTTAGCATGTTTATCAAGGTTTTCACCAACTTTTGAGCATAATGCATCATTTTGTGCTTCCTCATACAGTACTTTCTGCTCAAGGATTTCATTTCTTTCCTTCTCCTCAGTGACGAGGGTTTCGAGTTCTTTGATGGTATTGGTGTGCTTACTCACCATTTCCATAAGTATGCGAAACATAGTGAGCTTCTTTCCTTTAAGAGAGCACATAAATTTGTTTATTTTGGCAAACATGGGATGATCTAAGTCATTATCCTCATAGTGATCTTCCGCATCAAGATACTCATCAGGTGAGGTAGAAGCTAGACTGAAAGAGTTTAACCGTGGAGTTACCTTAACCTTATCATGGGAGCTTTGGTCTTCCTCATCTCCCATGGCAGTCTTTGCCATCAAACACTTGTGGGCGTTGCCCTTGTAGTCTTTCATATAGTTGTAGTGAACAACATCACCACTTTTGTTGACTAGCCTCAAGGTGTTTTGTGTATCCTGAGCTACTCCGGCAACCCCACCAACGTCTTCTGGATCTGATTCTTCTTGTGCAACCATTGCTCTTCCATCTATTCTCTTGAGCTTGGAGTTCATAGGGTTTGGCAACTTCTTCTTTACAAAGGTCTTCGGAAACCTTGGTTTATCTTCTCTCTTCTCATAAGGGCAGTCATTGGAGAAGTGGTTGGTTTCCTCACAGTTGTAGCATTTCCTTACCTTCTTATTTGGGAATCTTCCCTTGAATTTTCCTGCACTAAACTTCTTTACAAAGAGAGCAATGTCCTCATAAGATGGGCTTTCATCAGAGTCAACATCATCACCATCTTCGCAGTCATCATCACCCTCTTCTTCTTCACTTTCTTCTTCATCACATTCATGCTTGGCTTTCAAAGCAAGATTGGTCTTCGATGTTAAAGTGCCATGCATGGCAAGGTGCTTTGTTGCATTTGCCTTTGACTCTTCAAATAATTGGAAAGTGGATATGATGTAATCTGGAGTCATTTCTTTGAACCCATGGTGCTGCCTCATGTCCCATACCATTTGATGGCGGTACGGAGCAAGAGCATGAAGTAACTTGTCCACGAGAAATCTCTTGGTCAGATTGAAACCATCTTGTGTCTTGTCACAATCACAGGACTCAGTGTCTGCGGCGAGAGTCATGAGCCGTTCTAGCAGTTGATCGGGAGATTCACCCTTTTCCATACATAAATTCTGTAATTGCCCCTTGGCAATTTCATATTGAGCAAGCCGAAGAGTGGAGGTACCGGTCTTGGTCCTTATAATGCTATCCCACAGTTCCTTGGCACTTGTGATGTGAATGTAAGGTCTCCGTTGCTTGTCATTCATTCCTTTTCTTATGCACATGATCGCAGTGTCATTGAGATGCTTGTCATAAGTTTCTCTGGGAGTGAGGCACCTTGGATCTACAGGATTGTACCCATGCTCGAGGATGTCCAACATCTCATCATTGGCGTACCTAAGATGATCATGCATACCAACTCTCCACAAAGCAAAATCGGAATTGTCATCAAGCAAGGGAGGTTTTCCTCCAGGATTGTACTTAGGTTTCTCAACTTGAGATCTAGCATAAAGCCATGGAACACTGGTTTGGTTCCTTTCCGGAGGTTGTTGGCCAAATGAAGAACCGTGCACATGTGGCCCTGAGGCCCTCGGGGACGTGGCTGTCCCCGTGGTTAATGATGCCAGTCTTATTTGGACCAAGGCCTCAAGAGAAGCATCATGCTCCTCTTTTTTCTTGGCAAGGGCCCGTTCCAGGTCCTCAGAGGTGAAGGACTTGACTTCCGTGGAAATCCCGTCCCTCTCCACTGGAGCTACAGTAGTGGGAATCCCGTCCATCTCGCTCTAGGGCGGTTAAGCCACAAGAGTAGAGCACGAGGCTCTGATACCAATTGAAAAGGATCGAGATGGACCTAGAGGGGGGGTGAATAGGTACAGTTCCAAATTTTAATAATTACTTAGCAATTTTAGGCAAAGGTGCGGAATATGAGTGTAGGCCTAATAATTGCTATGAAAAGGAGTAAGCTATTTAGAGTGAAGTAAGGCAACCGGTAAACAATAATCAAATACAAGTACGTAATAAGGATTAACACAAGTAGAGAGTTAGGGTTAGGAATAACCGAAACTCCAAGAGAGACGATGATGTATCCCGATGTTCACTTCCTTGGAGGGAAGCTACGTCACCGTTAGAGGGGCGGATGTTACCACGAAGGCACACCAACGCCACGAAGGCTCACCCTATTCTCCCTTTGAGATAACTCCACGAAGGCGTTTCTCAACCACTAGTGGTAAGCCTTGAGGTGGCTTCCAAACCTTCACAAACTTTCCGGGGGAAATCACAATGGTTTGATTCCTCTCCGAAGACTCCTACCGCCTAGGAGTCTCCAACCTCCAAGAGTAACAAGATCATGGGGATTGCTCAAAACTTGCTCAAATCACAAATCACTTTGGTGGAGAGGAGGAGAAGGAGACGATCTATCTTTTGATTGGAAAAACACTCAAAGGGACTCACAAATGCTCTTGGGATCTAAGATTTGGTGTAGACAAGAGTGAGTGAGAAGAAAGGTGTTCTTGTATGTGTTCTAGCTGTGTTGAACACCCACTCACGAAGTGTGAGGGGGTATATATAGTGGGGAGTGTAAAACAGCCGTTGGAGACACTTTAAGTCACACAGGGGTCGGACATCCGGCAGTTCACGGATGTCCGGGCGTCCATAAGGAGTCGGATGTCCGACAGGGGTCGGTCGTTCGAGGGCTGTAGATATGTCTGGAATCACTGAGAAGTTGAACAGGGACCGGACGTCCGGAGAAGGCCGGAAGTCCGAGTTATTCGACTCAAACTTCTCTGGTGCAAGATTCCGGATTTCCGAAGGGGACGGACGTCCGGCTCTCGAACGTCCGGAGGGAGCCGGAAGTCCGAGTTATATGGCACAAGTTCTTCTAGTGCAGAGCTCCGGATTTCCGAAGCTGGTCGGTCGACCGGCCCTCGGACGTCCGGAGGGAGCCGGAAGTCCGAGTTATATGGCTCAAGTTCTTCTCGTGCAGAGCTCCGGATTTCCGAAGCTGGTCGGTCGACCGGCCCTCGGACGTCCGGAGGGAGCCGGAAGTCCGAGGTATTAGTTCTGTTTTGAGATAGGAGCAGAGTAGTGAAGATGTGGTATGAGCAGAAAAGTAGAGATGTAGTATGAGCAAATTCATCGCAAAACATGTGATCCCCTCTTAATAGTGAGGGATCCCTATACTCAAGAATAGTAAACTTTAAAGGATAGTCTACATCATCTTTTCTCAATCCCGAGCCTTCTTGATATATAAGTCCCGATCTTCTCAGACCACCTTGGCACATAATTCTCAATCTACTAAAGTACTTGCCATCCTGAGATACACTCAACAAATAGGATTAGTTTCCTATGTATGTGTTGTCATTAACACCAAAAGTCGATTAGGGGCATAACATGCACTTTCACTATCGCTTGAGGGGTATTACCGCTCTCTACTACCACTTAAAGGAGTACTTCAGCCCAAGCAAAACCAAAACCGCCATAAGTTATGCATATGGACTCCGAAAAGAGCAAACTCAAACTTGTTGGATAGATGACGACAAGTACTATCAAGCAATGGAGAATAAATTCCAATAGGGTAAGGAAGATGACTTTCCCAAGAATTATCTGGCAAAATCTCCAACACCAAAAACACAAATATGATACATACAAAAACCATTTTCGGTAAGCTTGAGCTTATCACGATGAAGACCATAATCTCCAAAACTCCCAGAGAGAAACACCAAACAAGAACCAAGAAAGATGATGCAAGGATGAAAATGGTTTGATCTCTCAATGAATGATATGATCAAGAGCCCCCCTTGATAGTAGGCCAATCGATCTTATAACACGGTCTCCCAACTACCACCATGAGACCAATAAAATAGAAAACCTATCGAGGGCAAACCTATACCGTGCACATAGTCCACTTGAGCTGGATGATGACGGTCTTGGCTTCCTTAAGATGGACCACCTTTCTTGATTGTGTTGGCTCGATGAAGACTAGTTGATTGCTCCCCCATACTCCATTATGGGTGAGCCACTCTTCGGCACATCTTCACAGGTCCATTGTCACCATAATGGACGGCAAGCTTCAAGCATGATCTCTTCGTGATGCTCCAGTTGAACTTGCACACCACAATCTTGATGACGATGCTAGTTGATGTATCCTCCATGGGTTGTATGAGATCTTCCTCTTGATGCAAGCCCATGGAAACATACGTAACCCCACATAGAACTCTCATGTAGACCATGGGTTAGTACACAAAGTGTAATGGACAATGCTTACCATATCATGGGATCACTTGATCCCTCTCGGTACATCTTGTGCGCTTTGTGTGTTGATCAACTTGATTCACTCTTTGACTTAGTCCTGATCAAACTTGTATCTTATCTTCTCTCTTCATAAAGATGATGTCTTGAAGTTAAACACGAATGTTCACACAATATTCTTCTTCAATACATGCTTGCAATAAGCTCAGCTCTCACATGACCAATCTTTGGATAAAACCTTGAATACCACTTTGGTCATCATATAAACTCCTTGAAACCAACAGATGGACTTCAAGAAGTGCCTATGGACAAATCCTTCGAATATAACTCAAGGCAACCGTTAGTCCATAGAAAATGTCATCAATTACCAAAACCACACATGGAGAAATATGCTCTAATAGCCGTCGCCCGATGGCGGGCATGGTCGCCGCCAAAAGCTTTGCACGCGCCAACGACTAGTTGTCCTCATCGCTGAGCTTGCGCTCGCTGCTCTGGCTGTCCGTCCCGTGCCGCCCCACACATCGAGCTGCCTCGGACAACGACATAGGGGTAGGGAGTGGCGTGGCCTAGTGAACAGCTGAATGGCTCGCTGCTCGTCAGAGGAGAAGGACATAGCTCGTTGGGACAGAGCAGGAGGAGGGGTCGCGTCATGGGGCGACGTAGGGTGGGATGCGTGGCGGTGGATCTCGCGAGTGCTATGAGAGATAAGGGATGTAGGAAGGTGAAGGGCTCGACAGGAGAGAGGAGGAGGTAGGTGGTACTGGAGAGAGAAGTGGTGGGGCGGCGCCGGCCATGAGGCAGAGAATGCATGGCAACGTTGGCCATGCATGAGAGAAGGTTGGGCGTGATGGATGTGTGGTATTTTTTATATAGTCAACACAAACAACGTTAACATGTATGCCATGTGGACCTGACCAATGGGCCCGACATGTCAGAAATCAGATTAAACACTTCAAATCAGTCATTAGTGTTTATTGAAAAAATTTAGCAAGGAAAATGATAGATTTTTTAGGCGTCCAAGAGATGTGGTGGCAATTTCAAAACATAATTTAAGATATGGTGGTTTTATGCGATTCACTCGCATCCCTTGGCCTCTGTGAGACGTTCGCTGATATTTGTATTTGACAGTTGTGTCTCTTGTGAAATTAAACCTTGTTTGGAAGGAATTTATTGCCTCTTGCTGCATTCTGCTAAATCAGAAGTTACTTTTTTGTTTTTTCATGCCCCTGATGTCAACTTAAGTTATTGTAATTAAATTCCCATTATAAAATGGATCACATATTTCCTGGAGAAATTTTAAGAATATAATATACTGGTTATATTTCATTTGAAAGTGTATAAGGAATAGTGGTATTTACTTGATTAATTTTCCGTGCAGTTTTCATACTAACGGAGCTACATCCCTAAATCTGAACGGGCCACTAGGAAGAAAACCCACTATATTTATACTCACATCCCAGTATATTATGAATCCCTTAGGCCTTGTTTGATACTAGTGTATTTTAGAAAATTTGTGGGGATTATCCCGGTCAAACCACTTAATCCCCACACATCCCATAACATCATTTGGTTCTAGTGTATTTGACATGTTTCATCCCCACATTTTTCCTCAAATCCCCAAATTATAGTGCATTTTTCTCAATACCTAATACACTACCTCTACCTAGTGTATTGGGGATAAATGGGGATTTTGAGGGATTGAATGAAGGTTGGGGTTTCACCCAATCCCTTAAGGGATTATCCCCACCAATCTCTTCAAAAACACTAGTACCAAATAAGGCCTTACTGTATTTGACATGGACTGAATGGGCCACAACCCTTTTTCGTAACACATAGCTCCGCCAGTGCATACCTACCACTGACTGGTCCTTCACTTGCTGTTGTGCTGCTTGATCCTACGTACTTTGAGATTGACCTCAAAGTGAAAGGAATCGGGCAATCCGAGGATCAAGATCTAATCTTCGTAGCTCATTCGTTCAGTAATCCTCAACCGAATGAGTCAGCCCTGTTTAAGCGTGCCTTCAAGGGCAAGATCGGCACAGTTGAGTTGATATTTTGCCAAATTGTCAAGTCAGTAGAGGCCGCAGTAAGTATGGAAGTCGTCCATGGGTCATGGCCAGACGGTTTCCAAGGTTGTTTTGCTGCAAAAATTGCCAGTATAAATGACATGACAGTTGTGTTGCTTGAGACCGGTGATAAGAACGAGTTACCTCTTGCTGATGATGGCACGATCAAGCTTCAACGCCATGTTGTTTGTGCTGAAAAAAAAGGGAGCATCTGGAAGTTTCCTTCAGTGCATCTGGACACTATATTTTAGACTGAATTCCGTTTTTTACCCTGTAATTGTACATTGGTGACACTAATTACCCCATCAAGTAGAAATTCGTCTATAATACTTCTTTTGAAAGCTTTGGACACCCGTTTTCTGGTGCATGTCCATCATGCAAGGTGTGAGGTAACGTCCGGGGTTCAAAAATATATGGACGATGATGAGGAATGGAACCGATGGACAAGAGAAGTCTGGACATGATCGTCAACAATGTCCTCTGATCTTTACAGATTTTTCTACGAATCATTAATGCAACATGTCAATCCTATCTAACATAAACAAGAAAAATGTAAATCTGAGGAATTACCATGTTAAAAGTCACCAAAATCTGATATTTCGATAAAAAATCCACTAAATGAGGTAATATGTGTCACAAATGTACAACTACAAGGTAAAAAGCGGAATTCACTCTATATTTTACACCTCAGGGTACACTTCATGTTGGTACATGTGAGATTGAGGTCACTGTAACCTGGTCCCTTATCATGTCGTTCTAGAAGCAATCTGACTTCGGTGGTTACCCTCCTGTCCGAGCTCAATATGTTTAAAGTGTAATTTGGTAGTATGTATATTAAGGTAATGACAATACATATTGTTGCATGTATGGATGATCACTGGTACAGCCTTGAACCAGCGAATTGGGCTATCAGCGTTTTTTTTAATCAACTGCTGCCATTTTATTAACAAACTGAAAAAAAGAAGAACGTGCGGTTCCCTCTCCCGTTCCTTTTGCATCTCGCTCGTCCGTCGTTCCCCTCTATTGATTTCTTGTGCATAGAGGAATCTGCAATATGGTAGAGGCATCCAGCGGAAGGAAAGTACCATGAATAACATCAAGATCCGCCACCCGAAGGTGGAGGGTCTGCTGCCGAAGAAACTATGGGTCGAACGAGTTCTTTCGATGAAAACCAATTGTGGTTCCAAATCTCAGTGGAGATAACCCACTACCAATTCTAGGAACAAGGCCTTGAACTAGAACACCCCTCCCCTCCAAGATAGCTCTCCACAGTACACTTGAGAATGGTGACATCCAACTTGTGCATGTAAGACGGAGGGCTAGGGCAAATATACTGGTTTTAGAATCCTTACACTGAGTGATTCAAGCGATTGCAAAATTCTTCATGCCTGTCATGCCATCAAAGAAAGATTAAAGAGCTTAAAATCTCCAAATGGCCCTTGACTTAGATCAAGACATAACATCACACAAGACCAACACAGGTTTCCATTTGCCATGTTTGCTGTCACAAAGGCCACCGGGAAGCTTGAAGCACGACATATGGTGTACAGAGATATTGCATGCGCGGTATATATTTGATAAAAGAAGTCTTCCCTGCAACAGGCATGATTTTCTCAGTTCATCCTTAGAACTTTATTCCTTCAATCTATCCTTGATGTACTTCTTTTTTTGAGCAAAACCCTTGAAGGCACAGTTTTGGATGACCCTCAAGATGAGAATGGGCTGATCCAGACCTGGCCCCATGGACCCGAGGTCAATATGTGAGGCCATGGGTCAGCCCATTTCATCAGAAATTTGTGGTCTCACTGACCCATTGGGTACATGAGGCCGACCCAAAATTCAGCAAATTCACACTTATCGTCCTGAAAACCTCGGGCTAGACAGCGACCGAGACGAGAAACGAGAGGCGCACCTCAAGCGGGAGGAACATCTGCGGCCGCAAAGATGCTTAGGGGCGGGCAGCAGTGACTAGGCATAGCGATTTGACTAGGTCAGCTCGTCTGATCCATCGGGTCGCATGATGCTAACTGCATTAACCCATATATCATTTCAGGACAACCCACCTGGCCCATTAACCTTAACTTTTTGGGCCGAGTCAATGACCCAGCGGGCCAATCTGGCCCATTCCCATTCTAGATGGGAATGGGCTGGCCTGGACCTGGCCCCGTGGCCTTAAAGCCAATTTCAGGGGTCAACCCATTCTGACAAAATCATGTGGCCTCGCCGGCCCATTAGGTACCTCAAAGCCGACCCAATATTCAGCTAGAATTCCACAGTTTTTGTAATACCCAAATTTCATTTACTTGTACTAGTGCAGGAAAACCAACGGACTTTGTATATGGGCTGGGATTCATTTGCAACATATCTGGGATTGAGATCACACAAATAGCACTGGTAATATCTGAACACGCGCACAAACATACATTGATATAGCCACACATTCCAAATGGACAGACTACTAAACTGCCTCATCAACTAGAAAATTCTACGTATTTATTGATCACAACTACACATACAAACTGCTACAAATTAGTTATCAAATATGATCCGATATAAATATTTCCAATCAAATATGATCTACACTGACTGAATGACTTTACTACATCTTCCTCTTTCTTTCCAATCAAATGGATGCTGCTCACCATTATAGAAGTAAGAACTAGTACAGAACCAACTTTGAAAGTCTGAAACTACTCCAGAACCAACACTGACCAAGAACCAAAACAAGACCAGAGCTTGCATTGCAGCTGCGCTGGAAGGAGAGGAAGCCGACAGAAATCTAACCCGCAAGCCAGAAAAGTAGGTGAGGAACAGGACAACGACCGGAATGGCGAGGTTCACGGCAATCGAGACGACGAAAGAAAGGTGGGAGGAACCCCGGCGGCAGCAAGCCAGCAGAGATGTTCGAGGGCAGCCAGCGGCAACAAAAGCCCAGTAGAGATCGTCGGGATGGCCGAAGGCGGCAGAGATCATCGGGCGCGGCCGACAATGCACAGATCGTTAGGGCCTACATGTATCGTCTAGGGCAGCGACAGAGATGGACTAGGGCAGCGCGATCAAATGGCTGGGTCAACCCGTGTGGTCCATCAGGTCGCATGGTGCCAGCTCTAGTGACCCATTGATGTTTCAAGGCCAATCCACCTGACCCCACGCCCGACAACGGCACAGATCGTTAGGGCCTACAGGTATCGTCTAGGGCGGCGACAGAGATGGACTAGGGCAGCGCGATCAAATGGCTGGGTCGACCCGTGTGGTCCATCAGGTCGCATGGTGCCGGCTCTAGTGACCCATTGATGTTTCAAGGCCAATCCACCTGACCCATTGGCCTCGACAAATTGGGTCGGGTCAGTGACCCAGACGGCCAACCCGGCCCATTCCCATCTTGAATTCCCATCTTGAGATGAGGCGACATCAAAAGGCACCCCCAAATATTCTCTGTTACTGCATAGTACTCCCTCCAAATATTCTCTGTTACTGCATAGTACTCCCTTCGTAAACTAATATAAGAGCATTTAATCACTAGTTTAGTAATCTAAACACTCTTATATTAGTTTATAGAGGGAGTAATTAACAATGTTTATAGATTCGGCTATATTATTTCGTAGTAAAAATATAAAACTGGGCCGACAGGCCCCCCTTTGTTCTGAAGAACCATATAGCACTGTGAGCCAACATTTACTCAGAAAAAAAACCATGAGACAACAAAGACCAGACATGTTGGTTTCTCAAAAAAAAACAGACATGTTCTCACTCCAAACATAGAAAAATACAAGAACATATATATCTGGTGGAGCAATACAGATATCTCAGAATAATAATGTGATTTCCCCAATGATACATAAGAATCAGTTTGAGTTCCACCAATGATAAATATGAATCATTTCCAGCACCAATGGAAGTTCATCTAGGGCCTAATGACAGGAGAATAATGCGGTGCTGCAAAGCAGCATAATGAAACAGTTGAAGAATTGGACAACCAACCTCATCAAGCTCAGAGTGCGGCTCGCCGCATAATGAAACAGTTGAAGAATTGGACAACCAACCTCATCAAGCTCAGAGTGCGGCTTTCGGCGAGCTGATGACCGTCGCTTGACCAGAAAAGAGTCAATCAGACTTGCCCACCTGTGCACCCACCTCCTGCAGATAGTGCTCGGCGTCCAAAGCAGCCATGCAACCTGTATATACCGACGAGTTAGCTGTTTGCCGCAGAATCATATGCTCAGCTGGAGCCACTAAGGTCAATTCCCAATAAATGGTACTCCGTTGTCAACAGGCACCAGGCAGGGACAGGATTATCTTGCAAGTAAGACTGAAACTTGGATAACACATCTAAAACTACTAACAAGAGAAAAACGTCATATAACATATCCAAGGTTGAGTACGTACTCCCTCCGTTCAGAAATACTTGTCGGAGAAATGGATGTATCTAGATGTATTTTAGTTTAAATACATCCATTTTTGCGACAAGTAATTCTGGACAGAGGGAGTATTTGTCAACAGGCACCAAGCAGAGACGGAGGATTACATATTGCAAGCAAGACTCAATCTTGCATAACACATCTAAAACTACTAAGAGAAAAAGGGTTCAACTTATACGACCAATAGGACCATGTTAAGCATGGATCTGTTGGTTTTTGAACCGTAGAACAAAACTACCCAGGAGTTACACAAACGTACGTGCAAGCTAGCAAGCAATCTAGCAAGCAGCTGGATGGATTCCTAGCAAAGCTAGCTAAGCTAGCGATCGTACGTATCCGGCGGATCGCAGCGATTCGTAACTCAACGAGAAACCGATCGATGTAGTATTGCTACAGGCTCGTCTCGAGCCTGGTAAACTTCTGTATTGCTTTGATCTTGATACAAAGACTACACAGGGGTATACGTATATATATTGCTAAGCTAGGCCTACTGCAAACCGACTCGGTTTGCAATACTACTACTAATCCTACTCGGTTTGCAATACTAACCAAATTAGGACACACGTGTATGTTTAGACTACAACTAGGTTAATTACTACATTCACCTCCTTAACCTTGTTGATATGTCTTCATTGCTTGCACTCCGACTTTCTTCCTCATCTCGATGAACTTCTGTCGACCGAGGGACTTGGTGAAAATATCGGCAAGCTGGTCCTTCGTATTCACGTGCAGAACTTCTATCATCCCTTCCTCAACGCACTCCCGGATATGATGGAACCGGGTATCTATGTGCTTGCTCCTTTCGTGATGAACCGGATTTTTGCACAATGAGATTGCAGCTTGGTTGTCAATCTTTAATGACACCTTCTGCACCTCCCGCTTTGCAAGAATAGCTAGGAGTCTTCTCAGCCAAACTGCTTGACAAGCCGCCGTGCTTGCCGCTATGTATTCTGCCTCGCATGAAGACAGTGCCACCACCTTTTGCTTCTGAGAATTCCAGCTAATCGGATTCGGGCCAAGGTAGAAAACCATGCCCGTTGTGCTCTTTCGGTCATCAACATCACCTGCCATGTCACTATCTGAATATCCACAAAGGATCAATCCTTTCTTTCCCTTTCTGTACGTGCAGCCAAAGATTAATTGTGCCTTTCACATAGCGTAGAATTTGATTGACCGCGCTCATGTGTTCGGTTGTCGGTTTCTCCATGAAACGACTCACGATCCCGACTGAATAAGCCAAGTCAGGTCGGGTATGCACCAAGTATCTTAGGCTACCCACAACGCTTCGATACATTGTGGTGTCCACCGGCGGATTTGAGCTACGCTTGCTCAACTTGTGATGTTGGTCCATTGGAACTTGTGTCGCGTAGCAATCTGACATGCCACACTTGTCCAATAACTTGACCGCGTAAGCCGATTGACATAGGGAAATCTCTCCGGAGCTTTGCTTCACTTCGATGCCCAAGTAATAGCTGAGTAATCCCAGATCACTCATGCTAAACTTGTTCTTCATTTGCGCCTTGAAACGTTCAATTTCTTGTACGCTATCTCCGGTGATAATCAGATCGTCGACATAAACTCCAACTAGCAGGTTTGAGCCTTTGGAGTTCTTTGTATAGACTGCGTGCTCGAGAGGACATCTCTTGAACCCGAGCGAGACCAGACTTCGGTCTAACTTTGAGTTCCAAGCTCTTGGCGCTTGCTTTAACCCGTAAAGTGCCTTCTTGAGCTTGTAAACTTTCCCTTCTTCGCCTTTCTTCTCGTAGCCGAGGGGTTGTTCCACGTACACTTCTTCTGTGAGATCGCCGTTGAGGAAAGCGGATTTAACATCCATATGATGAACCTTCCAATCCTCTTGTGCTGCCAAAGCTAGGAGCACTCTCACCGTCTCGATTCGAGCAACCGGTGCAAACACCTCATCATAGTCAACTCCTTGACGTTGAACGTAGCCCTTTGCAACGAGTCTTGCCTTGTACTTCACAATGGCACCCTCCGTGTCCTTCTTTAACTTGTAAACCCACTTCAAACCTATCGTCTTTTGGTTTGGAGGGTTACCAAAGTCCACGTGCCATTGCTCTCAATTGCCTTCATCTCCTCATCCATGGCGTGCGTCCAGCTAGGACTTTTTCTCGCCTCTACGAAGTTCGCCGGCTCCTCAACTCCGAACAGACATAGTCCGGAGTACTCGAGCGTAACTGGCTTTGTGTACTTGTAGACTTTCTTGAGGGTCTTGTAGCGACGAGGCCCTGAGGAGTCCGTTGTGGCTTGCGAAGGAGGCGACACAAATTGTGTCGGTGTGGATGCACTTGAGGAAGACGGCTGAGACCCTGGTGTGTCATCGACATCCGTGTCGTCGGCGTAGTCGTCGTGACCGTGACCATCATCTTGATTGTCGTCGTCACTATGCGCCTCGTTGTCAATGTTGTCGTCGAGATCTCCGCCTGTGTCGTGCGCGGCGTTGTCGCTATCTCCTTGCGACCTATGCGCGTCGTCGTCGGTGTCGGCACCATGATGATCACTACCATTGTGGTCACCTTGGTTGGGCGTCTTGCCAATCACCTGGACATCCTCCCCTGCATCATCATCAGTTGGAAATTCAACTGCAAATATGTTACTGTTTGAAGCATCGTCGGCTGCGGCGCTCCAATTCCATGCTTGGTTTTCTTCAAACACGACGTCGCGTGAAATCCGTAGACGCTTGGTTTGTGGATCGTAGAAACGGTACGCCTTGGTGCCAAAACTGCTCTCGTATCCGATGAACACCATCTTGGTGCTACGATCGGCAAGCTTTGAGAGGTGCGGCTCCGCCGTCTTCACATGTGCCACGCACCCGAATGTCCGTAGATGAGACACATTCGGCTTACGTCCGTAAATTGCTTCATACGGAGTTTTGCCGATCACCGCCTTCGTTGGAGCCCGGTTGAGAAGATAGACCGCCATCGAGACAGCTTCTCCCCAGAAAGTCCCTGGCACGTTCTTGCTCTTGAGTAAACTCCTTGCCATGTCAACGACGGTTCGGTTGCGCCTTTCAACGACCCCATTCTGCTGCGGCGTGTAAGGTGCCGTGAGGAACCTCTTTATGCCAATCTTCTCGCAGTAGTCGTTGAACTCATTCGACGTAAACTCTCCGCCGCGATCTGTCCGTAGAGCGCGAACCTTCAGCTTGTGTTCCATCTCTGTTGCAGCCTTCAGCTTCTTGAATGCTTCAAACGCCTCATCTTTAGACCGTAGGAGAATGACCCACATATATCTCGAGTAGTCGTCTACCACAAGGAAGAAATACTTCTTTCCAGCGTGAGTTGCCGGGGTGATAGGGCCACATAGATCACCATGGAGCAGCTCGAGTGCATTACTTGCACGATAGGTAGACTGAGCAGGGAATGGCCTGCGGTGCTGTTTTCCAACCAAGCACCCGTCACATACTCGATCAATATGGTCGATAACTGGCATCCCGGATACCATCTCCATCTTTGACATCTTCTTCAAGGCGTAGAAGTTAACGTGTCCAAATCTAGCATGCCATAACCACGAATCATCATCACTCTTGGCAAGCCAACACTCCGGTTGAGATTGATCAAGGTTGAGGATATAGAGCCTATTCCGTGTGCGATTAACACGAGCTAGCACGTTTCGGAGGTTGTCGAAGATCGTCATCACTCCGCTCTCTATGTTCACCTTGCATCCATTCTCGTCAAGCTTCCCAATAGAGATGATGTTGTTGCGCAGCCGTGGGATGTAGTACACTCCGATGAGTATGCGATGTTCGCCTGTGAGACCCTCAAAGAGGACAGATCCTTGCCCGCAAATCTCCACAGCTGAACCATCACCGAACTTGACCGAGCCTTCAACATCGTATTCCAGCTCGAGGAATTTCTCCTTGCACCCCGTCATGTGGTTACTGGCACCCGTGTCGAGATACCACGACACGTTTTGATCACCGGATAACTTTGGTGTCACTTTTTCCTCATGAAGTAGCACCTTCCGGCTTGGTTTTACAACCACCGTTTCAGCGAGATCACAAACTTCGGCCATCAGAAGACCTGGACCTTCGTCTTCCTGCTTTGCCAAATTTGCCTTGATCTCCCGCTTGTTAGGCTTTGGACAATCCTTCGCAAAGTGACCCATCTTATTGCAGTTATAGCACTTGACCTCGGACAAGTCCAAGTTCCGTGGTTTCTGCTCTTTAGATTGGCCTGCCTTACCATGACCTTGTGGTTTGCCTTTTCCGGTTTGTCCATCGCCCTTCGTGTTGCTTGAGCCTTCGCCACCGTCACGCCTTCCTTTGCTACTTGGGGCCTCCCAATCTGCGCGCGAGTACATGAGTTGGTCACTACCTCCTCCTTTGCCTTTCCGACAGCCACGAGCATTCTCTTCCCATGTCCGCAATCGTCCGATCGCCTCCGTTATGGTCATGTCGTCGATGTCGTAAAGCTGCTCGAGCGTGCCGATGATGTACGTGAATTTATCAGTGACTGGACTGAAAAACTTCTCCACGATCTCGGTCTCATCGAGCTTTGCACCAAGCGCGCGGATCTCTCCCACCAAAGTAGTAAGACGCATGGCATATTCATTCACCGATTCAGTTTCCTCCATCTGCAACTTGTGAAATTGGCGTTTCAGCACTTGTGCCCGAGCCTTGGTGACGCGATCTTCTCCGATCCTCATCTCCTTGAGTGCGTTCCACGCCTCTCTTGCCGTCTCGAACTCCGCCAATGTCATCAGCACGGAATCCGGCACAGACTAGGCTATGGCGGCCATGGCACCTTCGTCGCGCTCCTCGTCGATGTCGTCGTCCGTGATGGCCTCCCACACTCGAAGGGATCGAAGAATAATCTTCATCTTCACCGCCCACACGCCGTAGTTGGCGTCGGTGAGCATCGGGTACTGGATGGGGATGTTGCGATGCGCCTGGACGTTAGCGCCGCTCGTTCCTCCACCACTGGTTGCTGACTTGACGCCCTTCTTCACCTTGTCGCCGTTCTTGTTCGCCTTGGCACCGCCGCTGCCGGACTTGACCGACTCAGCGTCGCTGTCCGTCATCGTAGATCGTAGATCGTCGAGGCTCTAGATACCAATTGTTGGTTTTTGAACCGTAGAACAAAACTATCCAGGAGTTACACAAACGTACGTGCAAGCTAGCAAGCAATCTAGCAAGCAGCTGGATGGATTCCTGGCAAAGCTAGCTAAGCTAGCGATCGTACGTATCCGGCGGATCGCAGCGATTCGTAACTCAACGAGAAACCGATCGATGTAGTATTGCTACAGGCTCGTCTCGAGCCTGGTAAACTTCTGTATTGCTTTGATCTTGATACAAAGACTACACAGGGGTATACGTATATATATTGCTAAGCTAGGCCTACTGCAAACCGACTCGGTTTGCAATGCTACTACTAATCCTACTCGGTTTGCAATACTAACCAAATTAGGACACACGTGTACGTTTAGACTACAACTAGGTTAATTACTACAGGATCGACCAACATAAGATTCTGGCTAAAACACAAACTACTAGTTCGACAAAAAAACCATGTGCCAAACATATGAGTTCCAGAGCAAGGATACATTGGTCCTCTGCCCACCGTTGGCCATTGGAAGTGACACATACGCAAAGCATTAGTAACATGTGTTTTCAGTGACAAATATAATAACACAAAAATCAGGTGGCAGATCCAATACTTAACAAAGCAGCATCTATGATATTTTAATGAATAATAACTTTCTGTATATGAATACTGTTCAGCACATACATTACCAGTACCAGAAAGTTTAATTACATCGCAAACCTGAGGATAAATGTACTTACATGTGTGGTGAGGGTCCTAGGCTGACTAACAAATAATTTTGGAACAGAACCTTACTATATTAACACAAGAGCACTAACTTGATTGATTGAGTGCTACTACCATGAGATGACCATAACATTCTGCAGTCCCACTCAGGAATTTTAGAGTGAGCCACAAGTGTATAGCACTGAAAGGGAATCTTCTAACCAAGATAGAGGGTGCGCCCTTGTTTGTTACCACAGGTATGAAGCACCTGAAACTAATTACATGAATATTTCCCTTGTAGCCCCAACGGGAAACTTCAAAATAGCACGAAGTGGAAATTACTGCCAGTTCAATAATTCCCCGTCAGCTATGATTGGACACTAGTCGGATCATTTTTTATGGGCACTGCAGAAAATTTGGAACAGGGCATGCCTTGAGAGGAAAGTAATGAAACCCTGTTGAACTGATCTGCTGCATGTGTCCTGTCCTACAAATGGGCAGGCAAGTTTACAATCTGGAGCTGAAGAGGAGAATTTGCTGGCTGGAGCAGCACGCCTGCAGGGGTATGTGCTGAAGCGACATGAGAAGGGTCAGGGGCTAATAAGAATCAAGCTCGACTGAAGTTCGACTGCCACTCCTGAGGATGTCGCAAGAGCACCCGTGTTTTGCAGCCCTGATGGCTCTTTTAAGAGATGTTCATGCAGTTCGATGGAATTAGCTTAAATAATTTAGCTTAGTTCCAGTTAACCTAGGTTTGATAAGCCAGGAAGGCGGTAAAAACCTGAAAGTTTTCAATCGTTCTGTTACATATTTTCTGCTTTCCTTTGGTTGTTGGACCCGTGGTTTATTCTGTTACGGAAAAGTACTGGAGCCCTGCTACCAAGGTTACTCTTATGAAAAAAAGGAAAAATTCCATTACCCTTGCTTGCAAACAGTAAGGTGTTACCCTTGCTTGGAAACACTAAGGTGTCCCTAATAGTCAGCAGGTTTGGGCACCAACAGTCCAACACATCCCAGAAAGCAAACTAATTTTTAGTACAATGTTGGCAATATAAATAATTAAACTCGTTTGTTTTCAAAGCTCAAACACCACATTCTATTGTCACTATAAAGAATAATTCAAAGAAGCAATTGGTCAACAAGCATATGAACATATATAGTCATTAATTCATAGATTACCATATGTATACAAATTGATCACTCGCAACACTTATACAATCAATTCACATAGTGCTATAGTAATACCTGATCCAGCAGCAGTAATGGCCTGACGATACTTCTTATCCTGCACGTCTCCAGCAGCAAAGACCCCCTCCACACTGGTATGTGTAGAGCCCGGCTTGGTGGCCACATACCCATCGGCATGGAGCTCAAGCTGCCCATTGAGAAACTTGGTGGCCGGCTCATGCCCGATGGCGAAGAAAAGCCCGGACACCTGAAGGTCAGACACCTCACCAGTCACCAAGTTCTTGACCTTGACCCCAGCTAATGGGCCGCCGCCTGCACCGCCGTAAGCCTCGACGACCTCCGAGTCCCAGACAACCTGGATCTTAGGATTGGAGAGCGCCCTAGCCTGCATAATCTTGGAGGCGCGGAAGGTGTTGCGCCGGTGGATGATGTACACTTGGGATCCGTACTTGGTGAGGAAGTTGCCTTCCTCCATGGCGGAATCACCGCCGCCGATGACGGCGATGGGCTTGTTCCGGAAGATGGGCGCAGCGCCGTCGCAGACGGCGCAGGCGGAGATGCCGCGGTTCCAGTAGGTGTCGGAACCGGAGAAATGGAGGCGGCGCGCGACGGCGCCCGTGGCGACGACGACGGTGTCGGCGAGGACGGTGGTGGAGTCGGAGGTGACGCGGAAGGGGCGGGCGGAGAAGTCGACCTCGGTGACGGTCTCGGAGAGGATGTTGGTGCCGAAGCGGACGGACTGGGCGCGGCAGTTGTCCATGAGGTCGATGCCCATGATGCCGGTGGGGAATCCGGGGAAGTTCTCGACGTCGGTGGTGGTGGTGAGCTGGCCCCCCGCGGCGATGTCGTTGGCCATCCAGCCCTCGAAGAGCACGGGCTTGAGCTCCGCGCGGGCCGCGTAGATGGCCGCCGTGTGCGCGGCCGGGCCGCTGCCGATGATGCACACGCGCGTGCGGAGCGGCGCCGCGGCGGATCCCTCCATGGCTGCTAGGCTTGGCTACGGCTGCGGCGGCGGCGGCGGCGGCTCAGGGTTTCGGGGGGATTGAAATGTCTGCTCGTGTCGTAGGTCAATGGATCTTACGAGTCCGTGTGAAACGCGTCAAAGAAAAAAAAAAAAAAAAAACAGGTCCGTGTGAGCCAACCGGCCAATCAATGACCGCAGTGAGACTGTTAGACCAGCAATCGTGACTGGTCTGCGATAAAGACAACTGCGTGCAAAAGGGTTTATTTTTCGGCTGTTACGCGTTCATCCACTGTAAACATCCCCATCTGGCGCGCCGATCGGCATTCAGTAATTCCTGAAACAATGGTCGAGTTAAAGAAACAATTGCTTTGTTATAAAAAATAAATTTTAGATTCATTAAATCCTAAAACAAACATCGAGTTTCAGAAACATCGCTTTGTTGTAGAAGTTTTTTTCCTTCGTCTTTCTGGAACAGCGGCCGTGTTACAGAAACAACGAATGGGTTGCACAAACAATTCCTTCAACTCCTGAAACAACAGCCGCGTTACAGAAACAACGAGCGCGTTGCAGAAAATTGGAGGGGGTGAATGGCTGCAAGATTAGAGGGGAGGTAGAGGAAGCAGAATGGAAGAGAAGCGAGGGCTGACCCAGGGCGAGGCGGGGCGAGCCGGCGCAGCGACCGACAACGCAGCGTGAGGTCGACGTTGGGCCATGGGGCAGCGGCGGACTACCATGGGGCGCAGCGTGAGGTCGGCGTCGGGCCATGGGGCAGCGGCCGACGGCCATGGGGCGCAGCGTGAGGTCGGCGTCGGGACATGGGGCAGCGGCCGGCAGCCATGGGGCGCAGCGTGAGGTCGGCGTCCAGCCATGAGGCGCAGCGGCCGACGGCCATAGGGCCATGGACTGACGACGGTGGCGGTTCACCGGAATCCGACAGGCTCGTCACCGCGGGCGTAGTAGCGGGAGCTTTGCGGACGGAGGCGGAGGCGCGGCATGGACAGGTGAGGAGCCCCAGCTTTAGCCCCGTTCCTGAAACAACGCTCCAGTTTCAGGAAACAGGCGCGGCCAGGTCGCTGGGCGCGGGCACGATTTTGTCCGTCAGATGGAGGCGAGATCAATGGACGAGGAGGCGGCGGATAGATCAATCGGATCAGCTGGTGGGAGGTGAGACTTTTCTGACGAGTGCTACGCGTCCGCCGGATGATCATTTTAAAAGATCGATCCGATTACGAGCCGTCGGATATGGCATCATCATGTAGACGTGGCACGTCTTCCATTCGTACAACAAAGCTGGTGTTGCGGAAACTTCTACAACATAGGTCTTGTTATAGAAACTTCTCACGACACAGACGATCTCTCACGCCAGTCGCTCCTCGCCGTTTTATGCAACTAATGCTATGTTTCTCAAATATGGATCATGTTGCAATGTGTGACCACTCACTCTTTAACGTCGGGCGCTCCTCCAATGTTGCAACTCGGGCTATGTTTCTGAAACAAGATCTTGTTACAGAAAAAAACCTCACCATCAAAACATTTTTCTTTCTGAAACAAAAGATATGTCGTAAAAAAAATTGAAACAAGACCCTAGTTGCAGAAAAAAAAACTTCACCACCATGTCGTTTTTTCTTTCCGAAACTAGTCATATGTTGCATAAATCTACTCAAACAAGATCCTTATTGCAAAAAAAATGAATACACGGGACTGATTTGTGACAAGCATGAGCACTAGATCAGAACTGATCGGACGGTTACGCAAGCGGCGGACGCTCGCTTGTGCATCAACCGGCTGAATGATAGTGTTTTCCTTTTTTATCTTTTATTGAGTATGTGCAAACATGATTATGACGTTGGAAGATCTTGGTCGTTCCACGGTTGTGATGAAGTCATATTTCTTATAGCAACTTCAATGCGTCGATCCAAACGGATGGCATTTTTATCCGCATTTTATTTGTTTGGATTGATCCGAAGGACATCCGTGTCCATTTTTGTAATTGGGTGGGCGCATGTGCCCAACGCAACCAATGATCTATTTTTAGGCGGCATGGAAAAATATTTTTCAAAACACTAAATCATTAATTAAACATTTTAGCAGGCCGTGATAGTCCACATTACTTTAAAACATAGAATTTAATAAACTAAAAACGAGAAGGCGCGCTGCCCTAGGCTGTTGGAGAACGTCGCATGGGAAACGAAAATTTTCCTACGCGCACGAAGACCTATCATGGTGATGTCCATCTACGAGAGGGGATATTCGATCTACGTACCCTTGTAGATCGCATAGCAGAAGCGTTAGTGAACGCGGTTGATGTAGTGGAACGTCCTCACGTCCCTCGATCTGCCCCGCGAACTATCCCGCGATCAGTCCCACGATCTAGTGGCGGACGGACGGCACCTCCGCGTTCAGCACACGTACAGCCCGACGATGATCTCGGCCTTCTTGATACAGCAGGAGAGACGGAGAGGTAGATGAGTTCTCCGGCAGCGTGACGGCGCTTCGGAGGTTGGTGGTGATCTAATCTCAGCAGGGCTCCGCCCGAGCTCCGCAGAAACGCGATCTAGAGGTAAAACCGTGGAGATATGTGGTCGGGCTGCCGTGGCAAAGTTGTCTCAAATCAGCCCTAAAACCTCCGTATATATAGGGGGAAGAGGGGGAGCCTTGCCTTGGGGTCCAAGGACCCTCAAGGGGGTCGCCCAAGCCAAGGGGGGGAGTCCTCCCCTTCCAAACTGAATCCAACTAGGTTTGGAAGGAGGAGTCCTTCCCCCTTTTCCCACCTCCTCTTTTTTTTCTCTTTGATTTTCTTCCTATGGCGCATAGAGCCTTCTTGGGCTGTCCCACCAGCCCACTAAGGGCTGGTGTGCCACCCCCAAGGCCTATGGGCTTCCCCGGGGTGGGTTGCCCCCCCCCCCCGGTGAACACCCGGAACCCATTCGTCATTCCCGGTACATTCCCGGTAACTCCGAAAACCTTCCGGTAATCAAATGAGGTCATCCTATATATCAATCTTCGTTTCCGGACCATTCCGGAAACCCTCGTGACGTCCGTGATCTCATCCGGGACTCCGAACAACATTCAGTAACCAACCATATAACTCAAATACGCATAAAACAACGTCGAACCTTAAGTGTGCAGACCCTGCGGGTTCGAGAACTATGTAGACATGACCCGAGTGACTCCTCGGTCAATATCCAATAGCGGGACCTAGATGTCCATATTGGATCCCACATATTCTACGAAGATCTTATCGTTTGAACCTCAGTGCCAAGGATTCATATAATCCCGTATGTCATTCCCTTTGTCCTTCGGTATGTTACTTCCCGAGATTCGATCGTCAGTATCCGCATACCTATTTCAATCTCGTTTACCGGCAAGTCTCTTTACTCGTTCCGTAATACAAGATCCCGCAACTTACACTAAGTCACATTGCTTGCAAGGCTTGTGTGTGATGTTGTATTACTGAGTGGGCCCCGAGATACCTCTCCGTCACACGGAGTGACAAATCCCAGTCTCGATCCATACTAACTCAACGAACACCTTCGGAGATACCTGTAGAGCATCTTTATAGTCACCCAGTTACGTTGCGACGTTTGATAAACACAAAGCATTCCTTCGGTGTCAGTGAGTTATATGATCTCATGGTCATAGGAACAAATACTTGACACGCAGAAAACAGTAGCAAAAAAATGACACGATCAATATGCTACGTCTATTAGTTTGGGTCTAGTCCATCACGTGATTCTCCTAATGACGTGATCCAGTTATCAAGCAACAACACCTTGTTCATAATCAAAAGACCCTGACTATCTTTGATCAACTGGCTAGCCAACTAGAGGCTTGCCAGGGACAGTGTTTTGTCTATGTATCCACACATGTATATAAGTCTTCATTCAATACAATTATAGCATGGATAATAAACGATTATCTTGATACAGGAATTATAATAATAACTATATTTATTATTGCCTCTAGGGCATAATTTCAACAGTCTCCCACTTGCACTAGAGTCAATAATCTAGCCCTCACATCATCATGCGAATTACATTGTAATAAATCTAACACCCATATAGTTCTGATGTTGATCATGCTTTGCCCGTGGAAGAGGTTTAGTCAGCGGGTCTGCTACATTCAGATCCGAGTGCACTTTGCATATATTTACGTCCTCCCCTTCGACGTAGTCGCGGATGAGGTTGAAGCGTCGTTTGATGTGTCTGGACTTCTTGTGAAACCGTGGTTCCTTTGCTAGGGCAATGGCACCCGTGTTGTCACAGAACAAGGTTATTGGATTCAGTGCGCTTGGCACTACTCCAAGATCCGTCATGAACTGCTTCATCCAGACACCCTCCTTAGCCGCCTCCGAGGCAGCCATGTACTCCGCTTCACATGTAGAATCTGCTACGACGCTTTGCTTGGAACTGCACCAGCTTAGCGCACCCCCATTAAGAATAAATACGTATCCGGTCTACGACTTAGAGTCGTCCGGATCTGTGTCAAAGCTTGCATCGACGTAACCCTTTACGGCGAGCTCTTCGTCACCTCCATACACGAGAAACATCTCCTTAGTCCTTTTCAGGTACTTCAGGATATTCTTGACCGCCGTCCAGTGATCCACTCCTGGATTACTCTAGAACTTGCCTGCCATACTTATGGCCAAGCTAACGTCCGGTCTAGTGCACAACATTGCATACATGATAGAACCTATGGCTGAAGCATAGGGGACGGTGCTCATATGCTCTCTATCCTCATCAGTTGCTGGGCACTAAGTCTTACTCAATCTTGTACCTTGTAGAACTGGCAAGAACCCTTTCTTGGACTGTTCCATTTTGAACCTCTTCAAAACTTTATCAAGGTATGTGCTTTGTGAAAGTCCTATCACGCATTTCGATCTATCCCTGTAGATCTTAATGCCTAGAATGTAAGCAGCTTCTCCTAGGTCCTTCATAGAGAAACTTTTATTCAAGTAATCCTTTATGCTCTCCTAAAACTCTACGTTGTTTCCAATCAGCAATATGTCATCCACATATAATATTAGAAACGCCACAGAGCTCCCACTCACTTTCTTGTAAATACAAGATTCCCCAACCACTTGTATAAACCCAAATGCTTTGATCACCTCATCAAAGCGTTTGTTCCAACTCCGAGATGCTTGCACCAGCCCATAAATGGATCGCTGGAGCTTGCACACCTTGTTAGCATTCTTAGGATCGACAAAACCTTCGGGTTGCATCATATACAACTCTTCCTTAAGGAAACCGTTAAGGAACGCCGTTTTGACATCCATCTGCCAGATTTCATAATCGAAAAATGCAGCTATTGCTAACATGATTCTGACAGACTTAAGCATCGCTACGGGTGAGAATGTCTCATCGTAGTCAACTCCTTGAACTTGTGAAAAACCCTTTGCCACAAGTCGAGCTTTATAAATGGTCCCATTACCGTCAGCGTCCATCTTCTTCTTAAAGATCCATTTGTTCTGAATAGCCTTGCGGCCCTCAGGTAGTACTCCCAAAGTCCATACTTTGTTCTCATACATGGATCCTATCTCGGACTTCATGGCCTCTAGCCATTTGTTGGAATCTGGGCCCACCATTGCTTTTTCATATTTTGCAGGTTCATTGTTGTCTAACAACATGATTGACATGACGGGATTACCGTAACACTCTGGAGCAGCATGTGGTCTCGTCGACCTGCGTGGTTCGACAGGAACTTGAACCGGAGTTTCATGATCATCATCATTAACTTCCTCCTCAACCGGCGTCGCAATGACACAGGTTTCCCCTTGCCCTACGCCACCATCCAGAGGGATGAGAGGTTCGACAACCTCGTCAAGTTCTATCTTCCTCCCACTCAATTCTCTCGAGAAAAGCTCTGTTTTTAGCAACAAACACTTTGCCCTCGGATTTGAGATAGAAGGTGTACCCAACTGTCTCTTTTGGGTAACCTATGAAGATGCACTTTTCCGCTTTAGGTTCCAGCTTTTCAGGCTGAAGCTTTTTGACATAAGCATCACATCCCCAAACTTTAAGAAACGACAACTTTGGCCTTTTGCCATACCACAGTTCGTATGGTGTCGTCTCAACGGATTTTGATGGTGCCCTATTTAAAGTGAATGCAGTTGTGTCTAACGCATAACCCCAAAACGATAACGGCAAATCGGTAATAAAGTACGATTTCCTACGCACCATCTCTAATAAAGTACGATTATGACGTTCGGACACACCATTACGCTGTGGTGTTCCAGGCAGTGTCAACTGTGAAACAATTCCACATTGTCTTAAGTGAGCACCAAACTCGAAACTCAGATATTCACCCCCACAATCAGACCGTAGGAACTTGATCTTCTTGTTACGATGATTTTCAACTTCACTCTGAAATTGCTTGAACTTTTCAAATGTTTCACACTTGTGCTTCATTAAGTAGACATAACCATATCTACTCAAATCGTTAGTGAAGGTGAGAAAATAACGATATCCGCCGCGTGCCTCTACGCTCATCGAACCGCACACATCGGTATGTATGATTTCCAACAAGTCACTTGCACGCTCCATTGTTTCGGAGAACGGAGTTTTAGTCATCTTGCCCATGAGGCATGGTTCGCACGTGTCAAGTGAATCAAAGTCAAGTGACTCCAAAAGTCCATCGCATGGAGTTTCTTCATGCGGTTTACACCAATATGACCTAAGCGGCAGTGCCACAAAAAATATGGCGCTATCATTGTTAACTCTAACTCTTTTGGTCTCAATGTTATGTATGTGTGTATCACTATCAAGATTCAATATGAACAATCCTCTCACATTGGGTGCATGACCATAAAAGATGTTACTCATAGAAATAGAACAACCATTATTCTCTGACTTCAAAGAGTAATCGTCTCGCAATAAACAAGATCCAGATATAATGTTCATGCTCAACGCAGGCACTAAATAACAATGATTCAAGTTCATAACTAATCCTGATGGTAACTGAAGTGAAACTGTGCTGACGGCGATTGCATCAACCTTGGAACCATTTCCTACGCGCATCGTTACTTCATCTTTCGCCAGCCTTCGTCTATTCCGCAGTTCCTGTTTCGAGTTGCAAATATGAGCAACAAAACCGGTATCGAATACCGAGGCACTACTACGAGAGCCGGTTGAGTACACATCAATAACATGTATATCAAATATACCTGATTTTTCTTTGGCCGCCTTCTTATCAGCCAGATACTTGGGGCAGTTGCGCTTCCAGTGACCCATACCCTTGCAATAGTAACACTCTGTTTCAGGCTTAGGTCCAGCTTTGGGTTTCTTCGTCGGATTGGCAACATGCTTGTCGCTCTTCTTTGAATTACCCTTCTTGCCTTTGCCGTTTCTCTTGAAACTAGTGGTTTTATTCACCATCAACACTTGATGCTCTTTACGGAGTTCAGACTCTGCGACTTTCAGCATCGCAAACAACTCGCCAGGTGACTTGTTCATCCCTTGCATGTTGTAGTTCAACACAAAGCCTTTATAGCTTGGCGGCAGTGATTGAAGGATTCTGTCAGTGATAGCCTCTTGCGGGAGTTCAATCCCCAGCTCAGCTAGACGGTTTGAGTACCCAGACATTTTGAGCACATGTTCATTGACAAACGAGTTCTCCTCCATCTTGCAAGCATAGAATTGATCGGAGGTCTCATACCTCTCGATCCGGGCGTTCTTCTGAAAGATGAACTTCAACTCCTGGAACATCTCAAATGCTCCAAGACGCTCAAAGCGACGTTGAAGTCCCGGTTCTAAGCCATAGAAGACTGCACATTGAACTACTGAGTAGTCCTCCTTACGTGTTAACCAAGCGTTCTTAACATCCTGGTCAACCGTAGCGGGTGGTTCATCTCCTAGCGCAGCATTAAGGACATAATCCTTCTTCCCAGCTTGTAAGATTAGCTTAAGATTACGAGCCCAGTCTACAAAGTTGTTTCCATCATCTTTCAACTTAGCTTTCTCTAGGAACGTATTAAAATTCAGGGTGACTGTCGCGTGAGCCATGATCTACAACACAAATATATTCAACGTGGACTTAGACTATGTTCAAGATAATTAGAGTTTAACTTAATCAAATTACTCGCTAAACTCCCATTCAAAAAGTACATCTCTCTAGTCATTTGGGTGGTTCATGATCCACTTACACTAGCTCAAGTCCGATCATCACGTGAGTTGAGTATAGTTTCAGTGGTAAGCATCCCTATGCTAATCATATCATCTATATGATTCATGATCGACCTTTCGGTCTCATATGTTCCGAGGCCATGTCTGCACATGCTAGGCTCGTCAAGCTTAACCCGAGTGTTCCGCGTGTGCAACTGTTTTGCACCCGTTGTATGTGAACGTTTAGTCTATCACACCCGATCATCACGTGGTGTCTCAAAACGACGAACTGTAGCAACGGTGCACAGTCGGGGAGAACACAATTTCGTCTTGATATTTTAGTGAGAGATCACCTTATAATGCTACCGTCGTTCTAAGCAAAATAAGGTGCATAAAAGGATTAACATCACATGCAATTCATAAGTGACATGATATGGCCATCATCACGTGCTCCTTGATCTCCATCACCAAAGCACCGGCACGATCTTCTTGTCACCGGCGCCACACCATGATCTCCATAAATGTGTCGCCATCGGGGTTGTCGTGCTACTCATGCTATTACTACTAAAGCTACATCCTAGCAAAATAGTAAACGCATCTGCAAGCACAAATGTTAGTTTAAAGACAACCCTATGGCTCCTGCCGGTTGCCGTACCATCAACGTGCAAGTCGATATTATCTATGACAACATGATCATCTCATACATCCAATATATCACATCACATCGTTGGCCATATCACATCACAAGCATACCCTGCAAAAACAAGTTAGACATCCTCTAATTTTGTTGTTGCATGTTTTACGTGGTGACCATGGGTATCTAGTAGGATCGCATCTTACTTACGCAAACACCACAACGAGATATATGAATTGCTATTTAACCTTATACAAGGACCTCCTCGGTCAAATCCGATTCAACTAAAGTTGGAGAAACTGACACTTGCCAGTCATCTTTGAGCAACGGGGTTACTCTAGCGATGAAACCAGTCTCTCGTAAGCGTACGAGTAATGTCGGTCCAAGCCGTTTCAATCCAACAATACCGCGGAATCAAGAAAAGACTAAGGAGGGCAGCAAAACGCACATCACCGCCCACAAAACTTTTGTGTTATACTCGAGAAGACATCTACGCATGAACCTAGCTCATGATGCCACTGTTGGAGAACGTCGCATGGGAAACGAAAATTTTCCTACGCGCACGAAGACCTATCATGGTGATGTCCATCTACGAGAGGGGATATTCGATCTACGTACCCTTGTAGATCGCACAGCAGAAGCGTTAGTGAACGCGGTTGATGTAGTGGAACGTCCTCACGTCCCTCGATCCGCCCCGCGAACCGTCCCACGATGAGTCCCACGATCTAGTGCCGAACGGACGGCACCTCCGCGTTCAGCACACGTACAGCTCGACGATGATCTCGGCCTTCTTGATCCACCAAGAGAGACGGAGAGGTAGATGAGTTCTCCGGCAGCGTGACGGCGCTCCGGAGGTTGGTGGTGATCTAATCTCAGCAGGGCTCCGCCCGAGCTCCGCAGAAACGCGATCTAGAGGTAAAACCGTGGAGATATGTGGTCGGGCTGCCGTGGCAAAGTTGTCTCAAATCAGCTGTAAAACCTCCGTATATATAGGGGGGAGAGGGGGAGCCTTGCCTTGGGGTCCAAGGACCCTCAAGGGCGTCGGCGGAGCCAAGGGGGGGAGTCCTCCCCTTCCAAACCGAATCCAACTAGGTTTGGAAGGAGGAGTCCTTCCCCCTTTTCCCACCTCCTCTTTTTTTTCTCTTTGATTTTCTTCCTATGGCGCACAGGGCCTTCTTGGGCTGTCCCACCAGCCCACTAAGGGCTGGTGCACCACCCCCAAGGCCTATGGGCTTCCCCGGGGTGGGTTGCCCCCCCCGGTGAACACCCGGAACCCATTCGTCATTCCCGGTAACTCCGAAAACCTTCCGGTAATCAAATGAGGTCATCCTATATATCAATCTTCGTTTCCAGACCATTCCGGAAACCCTCATGACGTCCGTGATCTCATCCGGGACTCCGAACAACATTCGGTAACCAACCATATAACTCAAATACGCATAAAACAACGTCGAACCTTAAGTGTGCAGACCCTGCGGGTTCGAGAACTATGTAGACATGACCCGAGTGACTCCTCGGTCAATATCCAATAGCGGGACCTGGATGCCCATATTGGATCCCACATATTCTACGAAGATCTTATCGTTTGAACCTCAGTGCCAAGGATACATATAATCCCGTATGTCATTCCCTTTGTCCTTCGGTATGTTACTTGCCCGAGATTCGATCGTCGGTATCCGCATACCTATTTCAATCTCGTTTACCGGCAAGTCTCTTTACTCGTTCCGTAATACAAGATACCACAACTTACACTAAGTCACATTGCTTGCAAGGCTTGTGTGTGATGTTGTATTACCGAGTGGGCCCCGAGATACCTCTCCGTCACACGGAGTGACAAATCCCAGACTCGATCCATACTAACTCAACGAACATCTTCGGAGATACCTGTAGAGCATCTTTATAGTCACCCAGTTACGTTGCGACGTTTGATACACATAAAGCATTCCTCCGGTGTCAGTGAGTTATATGATCTCATGGTCATAGGAACAAATACTTGACACGCAGAAAACAGTAGCAACAAAATGACACGATCAATATGCTACGTCTATTAGTTTGGGTCTAGTCCATCACGTGATTCTCCTAATGATGTGATCCAGTTATCAAGCAACAACACCTTGTTCATAATCAGAAGACCCTGACTATCTTTGATCAACTGGCTAGCCAACTAGAGGCTTGCTAGGGACAGTGTTTTGTCTATGTATCCACACATGTATATAAGTCTTCATTCAATACAATTATAACATGGATAATAAATGATTATCTTGATACAGGAATTATAATAATAACTATATTTATTATGGCCTCTAGGGCATAATTCCAACATAGGCGTCCTCCTCATCTTCGTCGTCGTCGGGGGCCGGTGAGGTCGACGAGGAAGGTCGTCTCCCAGGCGGCGGCGACGTTGTCCGCCAGTGGTTGCACCGACACTCGCTAGGCAGCGCGGCGCTCCTCCTCCTCAGCTTCAGCCTCGCACTCGAGCAACTCAATACGTCGGGCCTCTTCGCCCTCCTCCCTGACCCGTCGTTGTCGCCAATGTTCGAGGTAGGCCGCCTCCTGCTCCAGCATCGCATCCAACGAGACAGGTGGTGCGCTGACCCACTCGCGCACCATCCCCGTCCCGGGCGTACATACCTGGCCTGAGGGGGGCGGGGCTAGCGGCGGCACGACTGCGTCGCTGACATCAGAGAGCGCAATGGCCTCAGCCAGCTGCTTCTCATAGGCAGCCTCCTCCTTCTCCTCCTTCACGTGCGCCTCATCCTTGCCCGCACGAACAACGCCCGCTAGCGCGTTCTCGTATGCCACCTCCTCCTCCTCCTCTCCACACACGACGAGGGGCAGCGGCGTTCCAGCCACCATGTCGCGGACGCCACGCCGACGCTGCTCCTCGCGCTCCCACACGAACTAGGCATACTAGTCGGGGGAGTCCGCAACGTAGACGGGGATGCGCCGCTGATCTAGCATCAGCTTCTCCCACCGGCGCCTCACCTCCTCCGCATGCGCCACGTCGACCGCGGCACTGCTGGCACTTGGATCCGAAGAGGATCCAAGTTCCAGTCATGCGGCAGCATGATATCGGGGCAGGGAAGGGGGACGCGGTGCTCCCAGTGCCACCTCACCTAGTGCATTGGCACGCTGACCCGTTGGCGAAGCGGACGGGAAGACATCGGCGCGCGGACAGGGACGGCGAGGCACTTGCCCTTGTCTTTCGCGAAGAAGAACCCCATGATGGTGGTGGCTAGGGTTTACCACCGGCGGGAGCAGGGGTGGCTAGATGGGGAAGGGGCGACTTCTGAAAGAGGATCATGCCGCCCCTCCCCCCTCACACACTCGGATTAAAAAAGGACGCCCGTGGGCCACTGACGCGTGGGTCCACGATGGGCGGTTGTCATTAATAAAGACACAAGATCCTCAAAGAGTCCATCCTTGGGCTTTGGCTTAGTGGTACAGTAGGGGCACATGAACTTCTTTCGCTTGTAGTAGTCAGTCTTTCCCTTGTCCTTGATATTCTCGACTTCCTTCGATACAAAGGAGTCAAGGTTCCCGTCGTCCACATCGTCTCCAGAGTTATACTGCACACAAAAATAAGTTGCATTCATATACTAAAACAAATATACATGGAAGTCACATTGATCATATAGTAAAACAAACAAAAATTCAAGTTGGTTTTACCTCGTAGACGTCGTCATCAACAAAGTCGGGATCATAATGGTCCTTGAACCTAGTCATAGCCAGCTTCATCTTGTTGCCCATAGGATCCTCCTCCTGCAATATAAAAGTACATCAATTACTATTGATTACAGGAAACCAATAGAAAATTCATATATACACGAAAGTCACATTGTTCATATTATCCATAATATTAACCTATTTTCATTTTGCATAGGCATGTGATGAGATATCACAACAAAGCTAATAAAACTATATATGATGGAGAACTTTATAATTAGAGGAAACTTACATAAAACAATAATTTGTAAACATTTTGATTTTGGATAATGAAGCAAAGCTCCAACTATGCTGAAAAGTGCGGTTGAAATAAATTGATAGGTGCATTTAAATTAATGCATTCCTTATCAATAATATCCAAAAGTACGCAAGATCAATGCTCGAATTTATGATCGATTGAAGCATGATGTAGAAATATATGCCTAAAATGAGTGCAAATGAAGATGAGAGTGACAAATCTAGCCATGTAAATTAATGTAATCAATTGTAACAATCCAATTCTAAATATTTTAGACTGCTTGATTACATAATTGTTGTTGGAAATATGCCCTAGAGGCAATAATAAAGTTGTTATTATTATATTTCGAGTTCATGATAATTGTCTATTATTCATGCTATAATCGTATTAACCAGAAACCGTAATACATGTGTGAATATATAGATCATAATGTGTCCCTAGTGAGCCTCTAGTTGGCTAGCTCGTTGATCAATAGATGATCATAGTTTTTTGATCATGGACATTGGATGTCATTGATAATGGATCACATCATTGGGGAATGATGTGATGGACAAGACCCAATCCTAAGCATAGCACTAGATTGTGTTGTTCGTCTGCTAAAGCTTTTCTAATGTCAAGTATAATTTCCTTAGACCATGAGATTGTGCAACTCCCGGATACTGTAGGAGTGCGTTGGGTGTACCAAACGTCATAACGTAACTGGGTGATTATAAAGGTGCACTATGGGTATCATCATATTGAGCTTAGTGTGACTAAAGAGTTAGCCACAGGATGATGTGTTACGAAACGAGTAAAAAGGCTTACCGGTAACGAGATTGAATAAGGTATGGGGATACCGACGATCGAATCTCGGGCAAGTATCATACCGGTACACAAAGGGAATTGCATACGGGATTGATTGAATCCTTGACATCGTGGTTCATCCGAAGAGATCATCGTGGAACATGTGGGAACCAACATGGATATCCAGACCCCGTTGATGGTTATTGGTCGGAGAGATGTCTCGGTCATGTTTGCATGTCTCCCGAACCCGTAGGGTCTACACACTTAAGGTTCGATGACGCTAGAGTTGTAAAGGGAATAGTATGTGGTTACTGAAGGTTGTTCGGAGTCCGGTTGTGACCCCGGACATCACGAGTCGGGGTGGGCATAAAAATCGATGAACCAACACCGAACCGAAGCCGAAAGAAAAAACACCGAATTTTCGGTTTTCATCATTTGTATACATAATCTCGGTTTTTACTTGTAGAAACCGAACTAAATTCGGTTTGTTTGGTTTTTAATTCGGTTAACCGAAAGAAACCGAACTGTACCTACATATACCAGCATGGAACTCACTCCCACGTAGATGTACAGTTTTCCCGTAGCGAGCCAACCACTTTGCAATGCTAAAGCCACCAATTCATACAGCCCACTAGCCCATATGAGACAAGGAGGCACTAAGACGTCACGTGTGTGATCATGGCCGAGCATCTGCATGGAAGTGGGTGTTGGAATTATGCCCTAGAGGCAATGATAAATAAGTTGTTATTATAATTCCTGTATCAATATAATCGTTTATTATCCATGCTATAATTGTATTGAATGAAGACTTAGATACATGTGTGGATACATAGACAAAACACTGTCCCTAGCAAGCCTCTGGTTGGCTAGCCAATTGATCAAGGATAGTCTGGGTCTTCTGACTATGTACAAGGTGTTGTTGCTAGATAACTAGATCACATCATTGGGTGAATCATGCGATGGACTAGACCCAAACTAATAGACGTAGCATGTTGATCGTGTCATTTTGTTGCTACTGTTTTCTGCGTGTCAAGTATTTATTCCTATGACCATGAGATCATATAACTCACTGGCGCCGGAGGAATGCCTTGTGTGTATCAAACATCACAACATAAATGGGTGACTATAAAGATGCTCTACAGGTATCTCCGAAGGTGTCCGTTGAGTTAGTATGGATCAAGACTGGGATTTGTCACTCCGTGTGACGGAGAGCTATCTCGGGGCCCACTCGGTAATACAACATCACACACAAGCCTTGCAAGCAATGTGACTTAGTGTAATTCACGGGATCTTGTATTACAGAATGAGTAAAGAGACTTGCCGGTAAACGAGGTTGAAATAGGTATGCGGATACTGACGATCGAATCTCGGGAAAGTAACATACCGAAGGAGAAAGGGAATGACATACGGGATTATATGAATCCTTGGCACTGAGGTTCAACCGATAAGATCCTCGTAGAATATGTAGGATCCAATATGGGCATCTAGGTTCCGCTATTAGATATTGACCGAGGAGTCCCTCGGGTCATGTCTACATAGTTCTCGAACCCGCATGGTCTGCACGCTTAAGGTTCGGCGATGTTTTATGCGTATTTGAGTTATATGGTTGGTTACCGAATGTTGTTCGGACTCTCGGATGAGATCACAGATGTCACGAGGGTTTCCCAAAATGTCCAGAGACGAAGATTGATATACAGGATGACCTCATTTGATTACCGGAAAGTTTTTGGCATTACCGGGAATGTACCGGGAGTGACGAATGGGTTCTGGATGTTCACCGGGGGGGGGGGGGGGGCAGCCCACCCGGGGAAGCCCATAGGCCTTAGGGGTGCCACACCAGCCCTTAGTGGGCTGGTGGGCAAGCCCAAGAGGGCCCTTGCGCATGATAGAAGAAAAATCAAAGAGAAAAAAAGGGGAAGTGGGAAAGTAGAGAAGGACTCCACCTTCCAATCCTAGTTGAACTAGGATTGGAGGAGGAATCCTCCTCCCCCCTTCGGCCGACCCCTTGGGGCTCCCTTGAGCCTCAAGGCAAGGTCCCTCCCCTCCCTCCTATTTATACTCAGGTATTAGGGCTGATTTGAGACAACTTTGCCACGGCAGCCCGACCACATACCTCCACGGTTTTTCCTCTAGATCGTATTTCTGCGGAGCTCGGGCGGAGCCCTTCTGGAATAAGATCACCACCAACATCCGGAGCATCGTCACGCTGCCGGAGAACTCATCTACCTCTCCGTCTCTCTTGATGTATCAAGAAGGCCGAGATCATCGTCGAGCTGTACGTGTGCTGAACGCGGAGGTGTCGTCCGTTCGGCACTAGATCGGAGCGGATCGTGGGACGGATCGTGGGACGGTTCGCGGGGCATCGAGGGACGTGAGAACGTTCCACTACATCAACCGCGTTTCTTAACGCTTCCTGCTGTGCGATCTACAAGGGTACGTAGATCCAAATCCCCTCTCGTAGATGGACATCACCATGATAGGTCTTCGTGCGCGTAGGAAATTTTTTGTTTCCCATGCGACGTTCCCCAACAGTGGCATCATGAGCTAGGTTCATGCGTAGATGTCATCTCGATTAGAACACAAAAGTTTTTGTGGGCGGTGATGTGCGATTTGCTGCCCTCCTTAGTATTTTCTTGATTCCGCGGTATTGTTGGATCGAACCTGCTCGGACCGACATTACTCGTACGCTTACGAGAGACTGGTTTCATCGCTACGAGCAATCCCGTTGCTCAAAGATGACTGGCGAGTGTCGGTTTCTCCAACTTTAGTTGAATCGGATTTGACCGAGGAGGTCCTTGGATGAGGTTAAATAACAATTCATACATCTCCGTTGTGGTGTTTGCATAAGTAAGATGCGATCCTACTAAATACCCATGGTCACCACATAAAACATGCAACAACAATTAGAGGACGTCTAACTTGTTTTTGAAGGGTATGCTTGTGATGTGATATGGCTGACGATGTGATGTGATATATTGGATGTATGAGATGATCATGTTGTAATATTTAATATCGACTTGCACGTCGATGGTACGGCAACCGGCAGGAGCCATAGGGTTGTCTTGAAACTAATGTTTATGCTTGCAGATGCGTTTACTATATTGCTAGGATTTAGCTTTAGTAGTAATAGCATGAGTAGCACGACAACCCCGATGGCGACACGTTGATGGAGATCATGGTGTGGCGCCGGTGACAAGAAGATCGTGCCAGTGATTTGGTGATGGAGATCAAGAAGCACGTGATGATGGCCATATCATGTCACTTATGAATTGCATGTGATGTTAATCCTTTTATGCACCTTATTTTGCTTAGAACAACGGTAGCATTATGAGGTGATCTCTCACTAAAATTGCAAGACGAAATTGTGTTCTCCCCGACTGTGCACCGTTGCTACAGTTCGTCATTTCGAGACACCACGTGATGATCGGGTGTGATAGACTCAACGTTCACATACAACGGGTGCAAAACAGTTGCACACGCGGAACACTCAGGTTAAGCTTGACGAGCCTAGCATGTGCAGACATGGCCTCAGAACACATGAGACCGAAAGGTCGATCATGAATCATATAGTTGATATGATTAGCATAGGGATGCTTACCACTGAAACTATCCTCAACTCACGTGATGATCGGACTTGAGCTAGTGGAACTGGATCATGAACCACTCAAATGACTAGAGAGATGTACTTTTTGAGTGGGAGTTTAGCAAGTAATTTGATTAGTTAAACTCTAATTATCTTGAACATAGTCTAAGTCCACTTTGAATATATTTGTGTTGTAGATCAATGGCTCACGCGACAGTCACCCTGAATTTTAATACATTCCTAGAGAAAGCTAAGTTGAAAGATGATGGAAGCAACTTTGTAGACTGGGCTCGTAATCTTAAGTTGCTCCTGCAAGCTGGGAAGAAGGATTATGTCCTTAATGCTGCGCTAGGAGATGAACCACCCGCCGCGGCTGACCAAGATGCTAAGAACGTTTGGTTAGCATGCAAGGAGGACTACTCAGTAGTTCAATGTGCAGTCTTGTATGGCTTAGAGCCGGGACTTCAATGTCGCTTTGAGCATCATGGAGCATATGAGATGTTCCAGGAGTTGAAGTTTATCTTTCAGACGAATGCCCTGATCGAGAGTTATGAGACCTCCGATAAATTCTATGCTTGCAAGATGGAGGAGAATTCGTCTGTCAGTGAACATGTGCTCAAAATGTGTGGGTACTCAAACCGTCTAGCTGAGTTGGGGATTGAACTCCCGCAAGAGGCTATCAGTGACAGAATTCTTCAATCAGTGCCACCAAGCTATAAGGGCTTTGTGTTGAACTATAACATGCAAGGGATGAACAAGTCACCCGGCGAGTTATTCGCGATGCTGAAAGTCGCAGAGTCAGAACTCCGTAAAGAGCATCAAGTGTTGATGGTGAATAAGACCACTAGTTTCAAGAGAAACGACAAAGGAAAGAAGGGTAATTCAAAGAAGAGCGGCAAGCCTGTTGCCAATCCGACGAAGAAACCCAAAGCTGGACCTAAGCCTGAAACGGAGTGCTATTATTGCAAGGGTATGGGTCACTGGAAGCGCAACTGCCCCAAGTATCTGGCTGATAAGAAGGCATCCAAAGAAAAATCAGGTATATTCGATATACATGTTATTGATGTGTACTTAACCAGCTCTCATAGTAGTGCCTGGGTATTCGATATCGGTTCTGTTGCTCATATTTGCAACTCGAAACAGGAACTGCGGAATAAGCGAAGGTTGGCGAAGGAAGAAGTGACGATGCGCGTGGGAAATGGTTCCAAGGTTGATGCAATCGCCGTCGGTACAGTTTCACTTCAGTTACCATCAGGATTAGTTATGAACTTAAATAAATGTTATTTAGTGCCTGCGTTAAGCATGAACATTATATCTGGATCTTGTTTATTGCGAGGCGGTTACTCGTTTAAGTCAGAGAATAATGGTTGTTCTATTTCTATGAGTAATATCTTTTATGGTCATGCACCCAATGTGAGAGGATTGTTCATATTGAATCTTGATAGTGATAATACACATATACATAACATTGAGACCAAAAGAGTTAGAGTTAACAATGATAGCGCCATGTTTTTATGGCACTGCCGCTTAGGTCATATTGGTGTAAAGCGCATGAAGAAACTCCATACCGATGGACTTTTTGAGTCACTTGACTTTGATTCACTTGACACGTGCGAACCATGCCTCATGGGCAAGATGACTAAAACTCCGTTCTCCGGAACAATGGAGCGTGCAAGTGACTTGTTGGAAATCATACATACTGATGTGTGTGGTCCAATGAGTGTGGAGGCACACGGCGGATATCGTTATTTTCTCACCTTCACTAACGATTTGAGTAGATATGGTTATGTCTACTTGATGAAGCACAAGTCTGAAACATTTGAAAAGTTCAAGCAATTTCAGAGTGAAGTTGAAAATCATCGTAACAAGAAGATCAAGTTCCTACGGTCTGATCGCGGGGGCTGAATATGTGAGTTTCGAGTTTGGTGCTCACTTAAGACAATGTGGAATTGTTTCACAGTTGACACCGCCTCGAACACCACAACGTAATGGTGTGTCCGAACGTCGTAATCGTACTTTATTAGAGATGGTGCGATCTATGATGTCTCTTACCGATTTGTCGTTATCGTTTTGGGGTTATGCATTAGAAACAGCTGCATTCACTTTAAATAGGGCACCATCAAAATCCGTTGAGACGACACAATACGAACTGTGGTATGGCAAAAGACCAAAGTTGTCGTTTCTTAAAGTTTGGGGATGTGATGCTTATGTCAAAAAGCTTCAACCTGAAAAGGGTGAACCCAAAGCGGAAAAGTGCGTCTTCATAGGTTACCCAAAAGAGACAGTTGGGTATACCTTCTATCTCAAATCCGAGGGCAAAGTGTTTGTTGCTAAGAACGAAGCTTTTCTCGAGAAGGAGTTTCTCTCGAGAGAATTGTGTGGGAGGAAGATAGAACTTGATTAGGTTGTCGAACCTCTCATCCCTCTGGATGGTGGTGCAGGGCAAGGGGAAACTCTTGTTGTTGCGACACCTGTTGAGGAGGAAGTTAATGATGATGATCATGAAACTCCGGATCAAGTTCCTATCGGACCTCGCAGGTCGACGAGATCGCGTACTGCTCCCGAGTGGTACAGTAATCCCGTCTTATCAATTATGTTGTTGGACAACAATGAGCCTGCGAATTATGAAGAAGCAATGGTGGGCCCAGATTCCAACAAATGGCTGGAAGCCATGAAGTCCGAGATAGGATCTATGTCTGAGAAGAAAGTGTGGACTTTGGAAGTACCACCTGAAGGCCGCAAGGCTATTCAGAACAAATGGATCTTTAAGAAGAAGACGGACGCTGACGGTAATGTGACCGTTTATAAAGCTCGACTTGTGGCAAAGGGTTTTTCACAAGTTAAAGGAATTGACTAAGATGAGACATTCTCACCCGTAGCGATGCTTAAGTCCGTCAGAATCATGTTAGCAATAGCTGCATTTTTCGATTATGAAATCTGGCAGATGGATGTCAAAACGACATTCCTTAACGGTTTCCTTAAGGAAGAGTTGTATATGATGCAACCCGAAGGTTTTGTCGATCCTAAAAATGCTAACAAAGTGTGCAAGCTCCAGCGATCCATTTATGGACTGGTGCAAGCATCTCGGAGTTGGAATAAACGTTTTGATGAGGTGATCAAAGCATTTGGGTTTATACAGGTGGTTGGAGAATCCTGTATTTACAAGAAAGTGAGTGCGAGCTTTGTGGCGTTTCTAATATTATATGTGGATGACATATTGCTAATTGGAAACAATGAGTTCCGTCCCCTATGCTTCAGCCATAGGTTCTATCATGTATGCAAATGCTGTGCACTAGACCGAATGTTAGCCTGGCCATAAGTATGGCAGGCAGGTTCGAGAGTAATCCAGGAGTGGATCACTGGACGGCGGTCAAGAATATCCTGAAGTACCTGAAAAGGACTAAGGAGATGTTTCTCGTATATGGAGGTGACAAAGAGCTCGCCGTAAAAGGTTACGTCGATGCAATCTTTGACACGGATCCGGACGACTCTAAGTCGCAGACCGGATACGTATTTATTCTTAATGGGGGTTGATACGTCTCCATCGTATCTACTTTTCCAAACTCTTTTGCCCTTGTTTTGGACTCTAATTTGCATGATTTGAATGGAACTAACCTGGACTGACGCTGTTTTCAGCTGAATTGCCTTGGTGTTATTTTTGTGCAGAAATCAAAGTTCTCCAAACGTCCTAAAAATTTATGGGGAGCAGTTTTGAAAAATAAGAAAAATATCTGCGCCAAGTTCCACCTGAGGGGGTGGGCCAGTGGGCCACAAGCCCTGGCTCCGCCACCACCCCCTAGTGGTGGTGGGCAGGCTTGTGGGGCCCACACGGCTCTGCCGCCCCCAACCTCAGGTCTATAAGTTCACTTTCGTCGTAGAAAAAATAAAAAGAGAAGTTTTCGTCGCGTTTGCGATACAGAGACGCCGCCACCACCTGTTCTTCATCTGGAGGGCAGATCTGGAGTCCGTCTTGGGCTCCGGAGAGGGGAAATCGTCGCCATCGTCATCATCAACCTTATTCCCTCTCCAATTCCATGAAGCTCTTCGTCGTTCGTGAGTAATCTATTCATAGGCTCGCTGGACGGTGGTGAGTAGGATGAGATCTATCATGTAACCGAGTTAGTTTTGATGGGGATTGATCCCTAGTATCCACTATGTTCTTAGATTGATGTTGCTACTACTTTGCCATGCTTAATGCTTGTCACTAGGGCCCGAGTGCCATGATTTCAGATCTGAAATTATTATGTTGTCACCAATATATGTGTGTTTTAAATCCGATCTTGCAAGTTGTAGTTACCTACTATGTGTTATGATCCGGCAACCCCGGAGTTACAATAACCGGAACCACTCCCGGTGATGACCATAGTTTGAGGAGTTCATGTGTTCACCAAGTGCTAATGCGTTGGTCCGGTTCTTTATTAAAAGGAGAACCTTAATATCCCGTAGTTTCCTTTTGGACCCCGCTGCCACAGGAGGGATGGACAATAGATGTCATGCAAGTTCTTTTCCCTAAGCACGTATAACGACACACGGAATGCATGCCTACATCACATTGACGAACGGGAGCTAGCCACATATATCTCCGTGTTATAACTGTTGCATGATGAATATCATCCAAACAAATCATCGACCCATTGCCTACGAGTTTGTCCTACTACTGCTGTTACTTGTCTTGCTCTACTGTCACTACTGCTGTTCCTTGCCGCTGCTATTACTCGTTACACTGCTGCTACAATTTTGATTCGCTGGTCGTTGACGGGAACTGACAATTTCCGTCAACGAGGCAACTTGGCGCCATTGATATAATCGTTAGAAATAGTCTGCCGTGTCAACAGATCGTTTCTGACACTGTTGTTATCATACTACTTTGTTGTTACTCCTTTGCTTGCAGATACTAATCTTTCAGGTGTGGTTGAATCTGACGCATTCAGCCCTAATACTCGAGAGTATTCTCTCACCTCCTGTTTGGTGATCAACAAATTTGGGTCGAATACTCTACCCTCGAAAACTGTTGCGAACCCACGCGCTGGTGGGCCATCAACAACATTCTTCTAGTTTCATTGCCGGGGAGTGCTAGCAGCATTCTTCTGGTGCCGTTGCAGGGGAAGGTTTGTTGTCATCAGCATTCGTCTAGCTATTGCCAGAGAGTGCCAGTCAACATTTTTATGGCGCCGTTGCCGGGGAGGTATTGCTATATTCTCTGAGTCACTTGGGATTTATATCTGCTGATCACTATGAAGAATCTGAAGGATCCAAAAACCAAAGTCTTGCCCTCAACTACGAGGGGAGGTAAGGAATTGCCATCTAGCTCTGCACTTGATTCACCTTCAGTTATGAGTAAGTTTGCGACATCACCTCCTACTAGAAATCTTGATATGTCGCCCATGCTTGATGATGCTACTGCTAGAGATGCTATGCTTGATACTGCTTTGCATGATATTGCTAGAGATGCTATGCTTGATACTGCTTTGCTTGATACTGCTAGAGATGCTACTTTGCCTGATGTTCCACTAGGGGTATTCCTTGATGCTCATATTGCTAGAGTTACCGCCAATGTTCGTGATGCTTCTGAAACTGTCGATACTATTGAGGTAGAACCTGCTTTTGCTCCTGTTAGATCTAGCTCTCCTAGATATGAATTGCCTGATATACCTGAGGGTTACGTTATGGAGGGAGAGATAGCTGAGGATTTTCTTGCGTGTAAGGATGCCTATGACGCTGAGAAATTAATTCTCAAGTGGAAGGAAAAATCTCTGAAAGCTAGGATGAAATACTACCCGAAGTTTGCCACTTCACCTATCTTTATCACCGATAAGGATTATGAATTCTCTGTCGATCCCGAGATAATCTCTCTAGTCGAATCTGATCCTTTTCACGGTTATGAGTCTGAGACGGTCGTAGCCCATCTTGCCAAACTACACGATATAGCCACCCTTTTCACTAATGAGGAGAAGATCCGCCACTCCTATATCCTTAAGCTGTTTCCTTTCTCTCTAAAGGATGTTGCTAAAGCCTGGTTCACCTCTCTTGCTCCTGGATGTGTGAGTAGTCCCCAGGATATGGTCTATTACTTCTGTGAGAAATATTTCCCTGCCCATAAGAAGCAAGCTGCCTTGCAGGAAATATACAACTTTGCTCAACTCCAAGAAGAGAGTCTCCCACAAGCTTGGGGGAGGCTGGTCCAGCTACAGAATGCTTTGCCTGATCACCCTCTTAAGAAGAACGAGATACTTGATATCCTCTATAACGGACTTACCGATGCCTCTAGAGACCACCTGGATAGTTGTGCCGGTTGTGTTTTTAAGGAACGAACTATAGAACAAGCTGAGACCCTACTGAACAACATCTTGATCAACGATAATGCTTGGACTATTCCCGAACCACCTCCTAAGCCAACTCCGAAGAAAAGAGGTATTCTATTCCTCCATCCGAAGATATGCAAGAAGCCAAGAAATCTATGCAAGAGAAAGGCATTAGATCTGAAGATGTCAAAAATCTACCACCTATCGAAGAGATCCATGGTCTCGATAACCCGATATAGGTAGTAGAAGTGAATTCTCTGCGTAGGTTTGATGAGAGTGATATTCCTTTTGACAAACATGCTAGCCTATGCTTTGATGAATTTGACAACTTTGTTGCCAAACAACAGAGTTTCAATGATTATGTTAGCAGACATTTGGAACAAAGTGCTTGTATGCTTAGCCATTTAAGTGCTTGTGTAGACAGAAATGTCAACGATCTGAAGCTTCTGAGTAAACATGCCTCTATGATTACTACTCAGGTATAACAAGTACTTAAAGCTCAGAATGACCTGCTCAACGAATTAAATGACAACTCTGTCAGAGCCATTACTAGAGGAGGCAAAATGACTCAGGAACCTTTGTATCCTGAAGGTCATCCTAAGAGAATTGATCAAGATTCTTAAGGAATTAATGCTGATACACCTAGTCATCCTAAGGAGAAGAAGAAGGATGATAGAAACCTACATGCCAGTTCACCAAATACTGTCACACCTGAAGAACCTAATGATATTTCTGCGTCTGATGCAGAAACACAATCTGGTGATGAACATGAACCTGGTGACAAAATGGACAGTGGTGTTCATAATAATGCTCAACCTAGCAATGATGAGGATGTGGAGATTGAACCTACGGTTAATCCTGATAACCCACAACCTAAGAGATATGATAAGAATGACTTTGCTGCTAGGAAGCATGGTAAAGAAAGGGAGCCATGGGTTCAGAGACCCGTGCCCTTTCCTCCTAAGCCATCCAAGAAAAAGGATGATGAAGATTTTGAGCACTTCGTTGAGATGATAAGACCCATCTTTCTGCAGATGCGGTTAACTGATATGCTCAAAATGTCCCCGTATGCCAAGTACATGAAAGATATCGTGACTAATAAACGGAAGATACCAGATCTTGAGATCTCCACCATGCTTGCCAATTACACTTTCAAAGGTGGAACCCCTAAGAAACTTGGTGATCCCGGAGTGCCCACTATACCTTGCTCCATTAAAGGAAACTACCTAAGAACTGCCTTATGTGACCTTGGAGCCGGTGTTAGTGTTATGCCGCTTTCTCTTTATCATAGAATTGAATTCGATAAGTTGACACCCACTGAAATTTCTCTGCAAATGGCCGACAAATCAACTGCTTTCCCTATCGGCATTTGCGAGGATGTGCCTGTTGTGGTTGCTAACACCACTATCTTAACAGACTTTGTTATCTTGGATATTCCCGAGGACGATGCCATGGCTGTCATCCTCGGAAGACCCTTTTTAAACACTGCAGGGGCTGTTATAGATTGCAACAAAGGCAATGTCAATTTCCATGTCAACGGTAATGAGCACATAGTGCACTTTCCGAAGAAACGATATCAAGTACATTGCATCAACGCTATCGAAAAGACTTCATCGATTCTTATTGGTAGCTTTGAATGCCCTATTCCTCGTGTCAAGATGAAGTATGATTTGCTTATTGGGGAGATACAAATCCCCATTGAGGTGACTTAGTGGCTATTAGAAAATTCTCCGTTCTCTCTTGAGATTCGAGAAGGTTTTTGTTGGAAATATGCCCTAGAGGCAATAATAAATTAGTTATTATTATATTAGTTTGTTCATGATAATCATTTATTATCCATGCTATAATTGTATTAATTGGAAACACAATACTTGTGTGGACACATAGACAAAACACTATCCCTAGTAAGCCTCTAGTTGACTAGGTCGTTGATCAAAGATGGTCAAGGTTTCCTGGCCATAGGCAAGTGTTGTCACTTGATAACGGGATCACATCATCAGGAGAATCATGTGATGGACTAGACCCAAACTAATAGACGTAGCATGTTGATCGTGTCATTTTGTTGCTACTGTTTTCTGCGTGTCAAGTATTTGTTCCTATGACCATGAGATCATATAACTCACTGACACTGGAGGAATGCTTTGTGTGTATCAAACGTCGCAACGTAACTCAGTGACTATAAAGGTGCTCTACAGGTATCTCCGAAGGTGTCTGTTGAGTTAGTATGAATCAAGACCGGGATTTGTCACTCCGTGTGACGGAGAGGTATCTCGGGGCCCACTCGGTAATACAACATCACACACAAGCCTTGCAAGCAATGTGACTTAGTGTAAGCCACGGGATCTTGTATTACGGAAACGAGTAAAGAGACTTGCCGGTAAACGAGATTGAAATAGGTATGCAGATACTCACGATCAAATCTCAGGCAAGTAACATACCGAAGGACAAAGGGAATGACATACGGGATTATATGAATCCTTGGCACTGAGGTTCAAACGATAAGATCTTCATAGAATATGTAGGATCCAATATGGGCATCCAGGTCCCGCTATTGGATATTGACCGAGGAGTCACTCGGGTCATGTCTACATAGTTCTCGAACCCACAGGGTCTTCACACTTAAGGTTCGACGTTGTTTTATGCGTATTTGAGTTATATGGTTGGTTACCGAATGTTGTTCGGAGTCCCGGATGAGATCACGGACGTCACGTGGGTTTCCGGAATGGTCCGGAAATGAAGATTGATATATAGGATGACCTCATTTGATTACCGGAAGGTTTTCGGAGGTACTGGGAATGTACCAGGAATGACGAATGGGTTCCGGATGTTCACTGGGGGGGGGGGGGCAGCCCACCCCGGGGAAGCCCATAGGCCTTGGGGTGGCGCACCAGCCCTTGGTGGGCTGGTGGGACAGCCCAAGAAGGCCCTATACGCCATAGATAGAAAATCAAATAGAAAAAGGGGGTGGGAAGGAAGAGAAGGACTCCACCTTCCAATCCTAGTTGGACTAGGATTGGAGGAGGACTCCTCCTCCCCTTGGTGCGCAGCCCTTGGGGCTCGTTGAGCTTCAAGGCAAGCCTCCCCTCCCTCCTCCTATATATATGGAGCTATTAGGGCTGATTTGTGAGAGCTTTTCCAAGGCAGCCCGACCACATACCTCCACGGTTTTACCTCTAGATCGTGTTTCTGTGGAGCTCGGGCGGAGCCCTGTTGAGATTAGATCACCACCAACCTCCGGAGTGCCATCATGCTGTCGGAGAACTCATCTACCTCTCTATCTCTCTTGCTGGATCAAGAAGGCCGAGATCATCGTCGAGCTGTACGTGTGCTGAACGCGGAGGTGCCGTCCGTTCGGCACTAGATCGTGGGACGGATTGCGGGACGGTTCGCTGGGCGGATCGAGGGACGTGAGGACGTTCCACTACATCAACCGCGTTTCTTAACGCTTCTGTTGTGCGATCTACAAGGGTACGTAGATCGGAAATCCCCTCCCGTAGATGGACATCACCATGATAGGTCTTCGTGCGCGTAGGAATTTTTTTGTTTCCCATGCGACGTTCCCCAACAGTTTTGTCATGAGGACTTGATCAATCCTATTGACAAGATTTCTTTCGATGACCATGAAATTGATGAATCAAAGAGTCACATACCTTTGTTTTGAGCTTTCATTTTCTTTTTGCTTAGAAGAAAAATGATGGAATTAGTTTAGCTTTTTCCTGTTTTCTGTTTTAGCGTCCCGGAGAAAAATACCTCGAAAATAAAAGTTCTCCGATGGTTCTGAAAATTTAGTATGATTTTTTGTGGATATTTTGAAAATTACTGGGCCTGAGAGCTGGCCTGGGGGCCAGACCAGTGGGCCACAAGCCCTGCCACCGCCACCTCTTGGTGGTGGAGGGCAAGCTTGTGGGGCCCACAGGGACCCCCTCCACTCATTCCAGCTCCCAGCCTCTTCTTCCACCTCCAGAAAAAAATGTTTCGCAGCTCAAACCCGTGTTCTTGCTCATTTGGGTGTGATTTTCGATCTTCTTGCTCAAAGCAACATTCTCTGAACCGTTTTGGGGAAATTACTCCTTGGTAAGTGACTCCTCCATTGGCCCAATTAGTTTTTTCTCTAGTGCTTTATCTTTCGCGTATTCTTGCTACCTTGGTGACCCTATTCTTGAGCTAGAAAGGTTGATTTTAGCTGGTCCCAAGTAGTTTTAGCGCGTGATACAGTCTCTAGGCACTAGTAGGAGTAGTTGCTACAAGGTATGGTTGTTCTTCATTCACTTTTCTCTTGAACTTCAAAAGTTTCAGCAAAAGGAAATTATGTTCAGGAGGAAGTTTCATGGTGGTTCCTCAAGTAAGAAGGGTCCTCGTCTTTCTTTTCGGGAGCCCGAACCTTTTCAACTAAGGGACGCACCGGTGCAACCATGTGAATGGCCTTCCGATGAGTTTATGATCGAAGCAGGTTTCAAGGATGAGTTTGATACACTTGTCCGCAATGACGGGTTAGAAGAATTCCTCTCAGATAAATGTGAACAGTATGCTATGCTCACTGCCTCTTTCATCCGTAGATTTAATTTTTCAGTTGGCCGTGACTCATCCATACTGTTTGATCTGGACGATAAATCCTATACCATGGATTTGGAGGATTTCAATAGGATTTGCAAGATACCCGATGGGGGTAGTATTAATGATCCTTCTAAGTCTTCTGTCAGAGACTTCGTCTCCAGTATAACTGTTGGAGAAACCAGAGATATCACGCAAGCCACCATAGGAAGCATCCATTTCCCTGCCTTGCACTACTTTGCCCTCTTCATAGGTAGGTGCATTAACGGCAAGGGTGCACATTGTCACCTATGCGCTTCCGACCTTAGTATCCTTAAGAGCGCAGTAACAGGTGACAGGAGCTTCAATATGGGAGCTATAATAGCAAGGAGGCTGAATAAAAATGCGAGTGAGGGGGATTTCTTTGGTGGAGTTTATGCTACACGCTTAGCAAACTTTTTTGGAATATCCATCCGTTCAGAAGACCCTCCTCTCCGTACAGCCTACCTTGATCGTGTCGCTCTAACACGCTACCAGTTCCTTGAGAGAGATCATGGATCCCTCCTTTACCGCTTGATATTTAGCCGGCAGCGTGTTTTCCTTATTACCCTTCCTGCTCCTGCTTTCTTTGACTTTCAGGTAAAACAAAGATACTATATAACCATAGGAGAGGCAGATGAGTATGAGAGGGAGGCGACGACTGCTCGACTTTGCGAGACAGCTATTCAGGTAGTGGCTGCAGCACTCCCGTATAACACCCATTATGATTTTGGGTTTCGCCAGGACCATCCATGGGAGTAGACCAAGCTAGGCCAAAAGCCTAAGCTTGGGGGAGTACGTGTTCTCACCGACTTTACATTCATGCTTATGCTTTCACTTTGTTAGCCGGTGTTCACACTTTACCACTGTATTATCTATGCTAGTTTATTTTTGTTTTCTTGTTTTCTTGTTTTGTGTCCTTTTGAGAAAACCCAAAAATATTTTTCTTTCTTCTTTTGCTTGTTGGGAGCTTTCCCGTGTAAATAGTTTTCTTTTTCTTGGGGTCAAGGTAGAAGATATTGGTTACAATGTTTAGTGGTTCTTGCATGCATACCTGTTTAGCTTTCAAAGAGCCATATTACTTTGTCTTCTCCTTTGTGTTTGCCTACAGATTCAGCTTAGTCCAATGCACGAGCACTCTTATTATTGTTCACAACGTTCGGTCGTGCAAGTGAAAGGCAATAATGATGATATATGATGAAGTGACTGAGACTGAAAATATGGTATGAACTCTATCTATTTTGTTTTTGTAAATACGACTAGCTTGTCGACCCAGATTCAGCTTTGTTGTGAGAAAACCATGTTTGCAACGACAACTTAGAGATCATAGTTTCTGATGCCATGGTTATTTATCTAGGAGCTTATAATGGTTTGTCTTGATTGCCAACATAGATTTTGAGATGACTATGATGGAGTATGATAGGATGGTATTCTCCTTTGAATGTTTCAAGTGGCTTGACTTGGCACATGTTCATGCATGTAGTTGAAACAAAATCAACATAGCCACTATGATGTTCCTGTTCATGGTGATTTATATCCTATTCATGCTTGCATCCAATGTTAGTCAAACTCATTGCATCTTGATGACTGTTGTCGCTCTCTAGTTGGTCACTTCCTAGTCTTTTGCTAGCCTTCACTTGTACTAAGCGGAATACTGCTTGTGCATCCACTTCCATAAACCCAAAAGTTTTTCCATGAGATTCCACCATACCTACCTATTTTGCGGTATCTACCTGCCGTTCCAAGTAAATTTGCATGTGCCGTTCTCTAAATCTTCAAGAAATAATCTGTTTTGCACGCCCGAACGCTCATGTGGTGACAGAGGGCTATTGGTATCTTCCATGCTAGGAGTGTTATCCTCGACATGTGTTTATTCACTATCATTCACGAGAAAGGGGCCGGTAATTGGAATGCCTGATATGTCCATTTTGCATCATGCTTTCATGTTGATATTTATTGCTTTATGGGCTGTTATATTACTTTGTGGTACCATATTTATGCCTTTTCTCTCTTATTTTGCAAGGTTTATTTGAAGAGGGAGAATTCAGGCAGGTGGAATTCTGGACTGGAAAAGGAGCAAATCTTAGTCCACTATTCTGCACATCTCCAAATGCCCTGAAAAGTTACGTGGATTTTTTTGGGATTATATAAAAAATACTGGGCGAAAGAAGTACCGGAGGGGGGCTGCCAGGGCGCCACAAACCCTGCCACCGCCACCCCCTGGTGGCGGAGGGCAAGCTTGTGGGCTCCCTGACGGCCCACTAGCCCCCCTCTTTTGCTATATGAAGGGTTTCGTTCCAGAAAAAAATTCATTCGGGAGCTTTTTCGTGGTTTCGCTGCCGCCACGAGGCGGAACTTGAGCAGATCCAATCTAGAGCTCCGACAGGACGATCTTGCCGAGCAAACTTCCCTCCGGGGGGGGATCATCGCCATCGTCATCACCAACACTCCTCTCGTCGGAGGGGAGGCATATTCATCAACATCTTCATCATCACCATCTCCTCTCCAATTCCTAGTTGATCTCTTGTAACCAATCTTCGTCTCACGACTCCGATTGGTACTTGTAAGGTTGCTAGTAGTGTTGATTACTCTTTGTAGTTGATGCTAGTTGGATTACTTGGTGGAAGAGTTTATGTTCAGATCCTTGATGCTATTCATTACACCTCTGATCATGATTATGATTATGCTTTGTGAGTAGTTACTTTTGTTCCTGAGGACATGGGATAAGTCATGCTGATAATAGTCATGTGAGTTTGATATTCGTTCGGTATTTTGATATGTTGTATGTTGTCTTTTCCTCTAGTGGTGTTATGTGAACGTCGACTACATAACACTTCACCATACTTGGGCCTAGAGGAAGGCATTGGGGAGTAGTAAGTAGATGATGGGTTGCTGGAGTGACAGAAGCTTAACCCCAGTCTATGCGTTGCTTCGTAAGGGGCTGATTTGGATCCATTAGTTTAATGATATGGTTAGACGTTGTCTTAATTCTTCTTTTGTAGTTGCGGATGCTTGCGATAGAGGTTAGTCATAATTGGGATGCTTGTCTAAGTAAGGGCAGTACCCAAGCGCCGGTGCACCCACATATCAAACTATCAAAGTAACAAACGTGAATCATATGAACATGATGAAACTAGCATGACAGAAATTCCCGTGTGTCCTCGGGAGCGTTTTTCCTCCTATAAGACTTTGTTCAAGCTTGTCCCTTGCTGCAAAAGGGATTGGTCCACTTGCTGCGCCGTTGCTACTACTTGTTACTTGTTACTTTTTGCTTGCTACGTTTCACCTCGCTACACCATCACTTGTTACCGCTACTTTCAGTGCTTGAAGTTATTACCTTGCTGAAATCCGTTTATCAGAGCCTTTTGCTCCTCGTTGGGTTCGACACTCTTACTTATCGAAAGGACTACGATTGATCCCCTATACTTGTGGGTCATCAAGACTCTTTTCTGGCGCCGTTGCCGGGGAGTGAAGCGCCTTTGGTAAGTGGAAAGTGGTAAGGAAACATTTATATACTGTGCTGAAATTTATTGTCACTTGTCACTATGGAAACTGTTCCTTTGAGGAGTTTGTTCGGGGTATCTTCACCACGAACGGAAGCACGAGGAGTTGTTCCTCGACCTGAGGTACCTACTGAAAATATCTTTTATGAAATTCCTTCGGGCATGCTTGAGAAACTGCTAGCTAATCCTTTTACAGGAGATGGATCTTCACATCCAGACGTGCATCTAATCTATGTAGATGAAGTTTGTGGTTTATTTAAGCTTGCAGGGTTACCCGAGGATGAGGTAAATAAGAAAGTCTTTCCTTTATCTTTGAAGGATAAGGCGTTGACATGGTATAGGCTATGTGATGATACTGGATCATGGGACTACAATCGGTTGAAATTGGAATTTCATCAAAAGTTTTATCCTATGCATTTAGTACATCGTGATCGGAACTTTATTTATAACTTTTGGCCTCGTGACAGGGAAATCATAGCTCAAGCTTGGGGGAGGCTTAAATCAATGCTATATTCATGCCCCAATCATGAGCTCTCGAGAGAAATCATCACTCAAAACTTTTATGCTCGGCTTTCTCATGAAGATCATACCATGCTTGACACTTCTTGTACTGGTTCTTTTATGAAGAAGGATATTGATCACAAGTGGAATTTATTGGAGAGAATCAAACATAACTCTAAAGATTGGGAGCTGGAGGAAGGTAAGGAGTCAGGTATGAATTTGCAGTTTGATTGCGTTAAATCTTTTGTTGAGACAAACACTTCTAGAGATTTTAGTGCTAAGTATGGACTTGACTATGAGATTGTAGCTTCGCTATGTGAATCTTTTGCTTCTCATGTTGATCTTCCCAAAGAGAAGTGGTTTAAGTATCATCCTCCTATAGAAAGCAACATAGTCGAAACCAATCTAGTTGAGGAGAAAGTCATTCCTTTTAGTGATTCTGTTGTTCCTTGTGCTTACACTGAGAAACCACCATACCGTGCTAGGATAAAGGATTATTCTAATGCTCCAACTGTGATACGTAGGGGTTACATTAGACCACTTCACCCTTGAGGAGATTAGAGTTGAACCTAGTGTTGCTATTATCAAAGATCTCTTAGCCGAAGACGTAGACGGGCATGTTATTAAATTCTGTGAGGACTCTGCTAGAATTGCTAAACCTCACATGAAAGACAAACACGGACCTGTAGTTGGCCTCCCGTTGTTTCTGTCAAGATAGGAGATCACTGTTACCATGGTTTATGTGATATGGGAGCTAGTGTTAGTGCAATACCCCGTTCTCTATATGATGAAATTAAAGATGAGATTGCACCTGCTGAGTTAGAACCCATTGATGTCACTATTACACTAGCTAATAGAGACACTATCTGCCCTCTGGGAATTGTGAGAGACGTAGAAGTCCTATGTGGTAAGACGAAGTATCCTACTGATTTCCTCGTCCTTGGTACTGCACAAGATAGCTTTTGTCCCATCATATTTGGTAGACCCTTTCACAACACTGTCAATGCTCACATTGATTGCATTAAGCAGACTGTCACAATTAGTTTCGAGGGTGTGTCTCATGAATTTAACTTCTCCAAGTTTTGAAGACAATCCCATGAAAAAGAGTCGTCTGGAAGGGATGAAATTATTGCTCTTGCCTCTATTGCCGTACCTCCTACGGATCCTTTAGAACAATATCTGCTTGAGCATGAAAATGATATGCATATGGAGGAGATAGATGAGATAGATAAAATTGTCTTAGAACAATATCCTATTCTCAAGAATAATCTGCCTGTGGAACTGCTTGGGGATCCTCCCCCACCAAAGGGTGATCCTATGTTCGAGCTTAAACAGTTGCCTGATACTCTTAAGTATGCCTATCTTGATGAAAAGGAGATATATCCTGTTATTATTAGTGCTCTCCTCTCAGAGCACGAAGAGAAGAAGTTACTAAAAACTCTGAGGAAGTACCGTGCTGCTATTGGATATACTCTTGATGATGTTAAGGGTATTAGTCCTACTCTATGCCAGCACAAGATTAAAACTGATCCTGACTTCAAACAAGTTGCTGATCATCAAAGGAGATTGAATCCTAAGATGAAAGAGGTCGTTAGAAAAGAAATATTAAAGCTTCTGGAAGCAGGAATCATTTATCCTGTTGCTCATAGTGATTGGGTAAGTCCAGTACATTGCGTACCTAAGAAGGGAGGTATCACCGTCGTTCCTAATGATAAGGATGAACTAATCCCGCAAAGGAGTATCACTGGCTATAGGATGGTGATAGACTTCTGGAAACTGAACAAGGCAACCAGTAAAGACCATTATCCTTTGCCATTTATCGACCAAATGCTAGAAAGGCTATCAAAACACACACACTTCTGCTTTCTAGACGGTTATTCAGGTTTCTCGCAAATACCTGTTGCACAATCTGACCAGGAGAAAACCACTTTCACCTGCCCCTTCGGTACCTTTGCTTATAGACGTATGCCTTTTAGCTTATGCAATGCACCTGCCACCTTTCAAAGATGTATGATGGCTATATTCTCTGACTTTTGTGAAAAGATTGTCGAGGTTTTCATGGATGACTTCTCCGTTTACGGGTCTTCCTTTGATGATTGCCTCAGCAACCTTGATCGAGTCTTACACAGATGCGAAGATACCAACCTCGTCTTGAATTGGGAGAAGTGCCACTTTATGGTTAATGAAGGTATCGTCTTAGGACACAAAATTTCTGAGAGAGGCATTGAAGTTGATAAGGCTAAGGTTGACGCAATTGAGAAAATGCCTTGGCCCACAGATATCAGAGGTATATGAAGTTTCCTAGGTCATGCTGGTTTCTATAGAAGGTTCATTAAAGACTTCTCTAAGATTTCTAGGCCTCTTACCAACCTCTTGCATAAGGATGTTCCTTTTGTTTTTGATGAGGATTGTGAGGAAGCTTTCAAAATACTTAAGAAGGCTTTGATAACCGCACCTATTGTTCAACCACCTGACTGGAACTTGCCCTTTGAAATCATGTGCGATGCTAGTGATTATGCTGTTGGTGCTGTTCTAGGACAAAGAGTTGACAAGAAGTTGAATGTTATTCACTACGCTAGTAAAACTCTAGACAGTGCCCAAAGAAACTATGCCACTACGGAAAAGGAGTTTTTAGCAATCGTGTTTGCATGTGAAAAGTTCAGATCTTATATAGTTGACTCCAAGGTCACTATTCATTCTGATCATGCTGCTATTAAGTACCTTAAGGAGAAGAAGGACGCTAAGCCTAGGCTAATCAGATGGGTTCTCCTGCTAGAGGAATTTGATTTGCACGTTGTTGACCGAAAGGGTGCTGATAACCCTGTAGCAGATAACTTGTCTAGGCTAGAGAATGTCCTTGATGACCCACTACCTATTGATGACAGCTTCCCTGATGAGCAATTGAATGTCATCCGCACTTCACATAGTGCACCGTGGTATGCCGATTATGCAAATTATACCGTAGCCAAATACATACCACCCAGTTTCACCTATCAGCAAAAGAAGAAATTCTTCTTTGATTTGAGACACTACTTTTGGGATGATCCTCACCTTTATAAGGAAGGAGTAGATGGTGTTATTAGACGTTGTGTGCCTGAACATGAATAGGGACATATCTTGCAGAAGTGTCATTCAGAAGCCTACGGAGGACACCACGCTGGAGATAGAACTGCCCACAAGGTATTGCAATCAGGTTTCTATTGGCCCACTCTCTTCAAGGATGCTCGTAAGTTTGTCTTGTCTTGTGACGAATGCCAAAGAATAGGGAACATCAGTAAGCGTCAGGAAATGCCGATGAACTATTCACTTGTCATTGAACCATTCGATGTCTGGGGCTTTGATTATATGGGACCCTTCCCGAGTTCCAATGGGTACACTCACATCTTAGTTGCCGTGGATTACGTCACTAAGTGGGTAGAATCTATCCCCACTAAGAATGCTGATCACCACACCTCCATTAAGATGCTTAAAGAAGTCATTTTCCCAAGATTTGGAGTCCCTAGATATGTGATGACTAATGGCGGTTCACACTTCATTCATGGTGTTTTCCGCAAGATGCTCGCTAAGTATGATGTCAACCATAGAGTTGCATCTCCTTATCATCCTCGGTCTAGTGGTAAAGTAGAGTTGAGTAATAGGGAGATCAAATTGATCCTACAAAAGACCGTCAATATATCTCGAAAGAATTGGTCTACAAACTTGACGATGCACTATGGGCTTATAGGACTGCTTATAAGAATCCCATGGGCATGTCACCGTATAAAATGGTTTACGGTAAGGCCTGCCATTTACCTCTTGAGCTGGAACACAAAGCTTATTGGGCAATCAAAGAGCTAAACTTTGATTTCAAACTTGCTGGTGAGAAGCGGCTGTTTGAATCAGTTCATTAGATGAATGGAGGGCCCAGGAATATGAGAATGCCAAGTTGTTCAAGGAAAAGATTAAGAGATGGCACGACAAACGAATACAGAAACCAGAGTTCAATGTAGGTGATTGTGTCCTTCTATACAATTCTCGTTTGAGATTCTTTGCACGCAAGCTTCTCTCTAAATGGGAAGGTCCTTATGTTATCGAGGAAGTATATCGTTCCGGTGCCATCAAAATCAATAACACGGAAGGAAATTTTCCTAGAGTGGTAAATGGGCAAAGAATCAAGCATTACATCTCTGGTACTCCCATAAATGTTGAGACCAATATCATCAATGTCATAACTCCATAGGAGTACATAAGGGATGTTTATCAGCCTGTTTCAGACCCTGAAAACGAAGAGGTATCTGTTTCAGTAAGAAATTGGACTCCGATGCTTTTCCAATAGGAAATTTCCTCCGTTTTGGAATTTTTGGAAAATTAGAAAAATAAAAAGTAGTCCGGAGAGCGCACGAGGCGGCCACAAGCTTGGACACCGCCACCTACCCCCCTGGTGGCGGAGAGAGGGCTTGTGGGCACCTCGTGTGCCTCCCGGACTCCGTTTTCTTGCGGATCACTCCTTCTGGTCCAGAAAAAATCAATATATACTCGCCCGAAGGTCTTGATCTCCGTATCACGTAGTTTTCCTATGTTTTTGTTTCGAGCTTGTTTCGGTGACACATCTAGATCATCATGACTTCCCCAAACGCTCCTAAGGACAAGATCTTCGAGAAGGTCATCAATCCCTACCTCACGGAAGTGCTGAAACACCCTCAATCTATCAAGATGAGCGAGGGGATGTTGCACATCCGTGATATTGAGGGGCCTAAGAAGACCGGAAGCGTGGAGACGAGGCTCGAAGCAATGGAGCAAAAAGTCTTCAAGTGCCAAGGGATGGTGGAGCGTGGACTCAACGCCAACCACATGATGATCACGGAGTTCACTAGCAATCACAAGATGGATGCCATTGACATTGGGAAACACCTCTCCAGGCTCTATGACAGGGTTGATTAACTTCAGGGCCAGATCTATGACCTGCAGAACCAAAATTGTGAGTATGAGTACAGATTTAAATCAATAAGGTTGGCTGGAGATTTGAGGATTCCGGCGACTCGTTCATCCTGCCATGATGGAGCACCTATGCCTTGGAAGACGGAGGATCAGACTACTCCAACAACTCCACCACCATCACCGCCAAAGGAAGACAACTAACCATTGGTATGGGCAATCCCCTTGGCTTCTGCCAAGCTTGGGGGAGTTGCCCTCGTATCGTATCACCTTTATATCTTTTTTGCTTTTACCTTTGTTTTAGTTCTTTCCTTTTCAGTTTTTATTTCTTCTCTTAGAGGAATAAGTCTTTAGTGTTTAGTTTGAGTCTTTTGCTTTTGTCTCCCCCCCCGATGTATTCGAGCTCGCGAGCTATGTAATAAAGAGTATCTTAGTCAAGGGCTTTGCTTTGTGCCATGATCAAAAGTATGAAAAGAACGATAGCATGAAAGATCATGAGACGATCTTATGGAAAGTGATAGCTTCACATATGACACGTATGATGATTGAAACTTGTTGAGAATAAATGAACATAGACCTCAGTCATTGTTGCAATTAATAAGAAGTAATAAGGAAAGAGAGGTTCACATATAAATATATCATCTTAGACACTTTTTACAATTGTGAGCACTCACCAAACTATTACATGCTTAGGAGTAGATGTTGGACAAGGAAGACAACATAATGAATTGTGTTTGCTTGGTTCCAAACAATGTTATATGATTAGATATCCCTTAGCATGTGACGATTGCTTCCACCTCACATTAGCCAAAACTCCCGCACCAAGTAGAGATACTACTTGTGCATCCATAAACCTCCAACCCAGTTTTGCCATGAGAGTCCACCATACCTACCTATGGATTGAATAAGATCCTTCAAGTAAGTTGTCATTTGTGCAAGCAATAAAAATTGCTCTCTAATATGTATGATCTATTAGTGTGTGGAAAATAAGCTTTGTACGAACCTGTGATGAGGAAGACATAAAAGCGACAGACTGCATAATAAAGTTCTTTATCACAGAAGGCAATATAAAGTGACATTCCTCCGCACTAAGAGGACACGCATTCAAACCTCAAAAGCGCATGACAACCTCTGCTTCCCTCTGCGAAGGGCCTATCTTGTACCTTTACTTTTTGCCCTTGTAAGAGTCATGGTGATCTTCACCAATTCCCTATTTTGCCTTTGTCTTGGCTACCGTCACATGCTTGGGAAAGATCTATATTCGTATATCAACTTGGAGTTGAGTACTTATGCTTTATTATTGTTGACTTTACCCTTGAGGTAAATTGTTGGGAGGCAAAACTATAAGCCCCTATCTTCCTCGGTGTCCAGCTGAAACTTTGACACCATGAGTACCACGTGAGTTGTAAGAATTGTGGAAAACAAAAGAGATGATTGAGTATGTGGGTTTGACTTACAAGCTCTTATTTGACTGTTTCCGATGTTGTGATAAATTGCAATTGCTTCAATGACTTTGGACTGTTGTTGGTTACTTCTCGGTAAAGTTTTTGCTTCATGCTTTGCTTTGTGAAGGAATTGTTACTTTCCCATAAGAATCTTTATGATGTATTGCTGTTCTATGTGTGATCATGATGCCCTCATGTCCGTATGATGTTTTATCGACACCTTCGTCCCTAAACTTGTGGACATGTTTATGGAACTTGGTTTTCTCTTGAGGGCAAGCGAGGTCTAAGCTTGGGGGAGTTGATACGTCCATTTTGCATCATGCTTTCATGTTGATATTTATTGCTTTATGGCTGTTATATTACTTTGTGGTACCATATTTATGCCTTTTCTCTCTTATTTTGCCAGGTTTATTTGAAGAGGGAGAATTCAGGCAGCTGGAATTCTGGACTGGAAAAGGAGAAAATCTTAGTCCACTACTCTGCACATCTGCAAATGCCCTGAAAAGTTACGTGGAATTTTTGGGATTATATAAAAAATACTGGGCGAAAGAAGTACCGGAGGGGGGCTGCCAGGGCGCCACAAGCCCTGCCACCGCCACCCCCTGGTGGCGGAGGGCAAGCTTGTGGGCTCCCTGACGGCCCACTAGCCCCCCTCTTTTGCTATATGAAGGGTTTCGTTCCAGAAAAAATCATTCGGGAGCTTTTTCGTGGTTTCGCCACCGCCACGAGGCGGAACTTGAGCAGATCCAATCTAGAGCTCCGGCAGGACGATCCTGCCGGGGAAACTTCCCTCCCGGAGGGGGAAATCATCGCCATCGTCATCACCAACACTCCTCTCGTAGGAGGGGAGGCATCTTCATCAGCACCATCTCCTCTCCAATCCCTAGTTCATCTCTTGTAACCAATCTTCGTCTCACGACTACGATTGGTACTTGTAAGGTTGCTAGTAGTGTTGATTACTCTTTGTAGTTGATGCTAGTTGGATTACTTGGTGGAAGAGTTTATATTCAGATCCTTGATGCTATTCATTACACCTCTGATCATGATTATGATTATGCTTTGTGAGTAGTTATTTTTGTTCCTGAGGACATGGGATAAGTCATGCTGATAATAGTCATGTGAGTTTGATATTCGTTCGGTATTTTGATATGCTGTATGTTGTCTTTTCCTCTAGTGGTTTTATGTGAACGTCGACTACATAACACTTCAACATACTTGGGCCTAGAGGAAGGCATTGGGGAGTAGTAAGTAGATGATGGGTTGCTGGAGTGACAGAAGCTTAAACCCCAGTCTATGCGTTGCTTCGTAAGGGGCTGATTTGGATCCATTAGTTTAATGCTATGGTTAGACGTTGTCTTAATTCTTCTTTTGTAGTTGCGGATGCTTGCGAGAGAGTTTAATCATAAGTGGATGCTTGTCCAAGTAAAGGCAGTACCCAAGCGCCGGTCCACCCACATTTCAAACTATCAAAGTAACGAACACGAATCATATGAACATGATGAAACTAGCATGACAAAAATTCCCGTGTGTCCTCGGGAGCGTTTTTCCTCCTATAAGACTTTGTTCAGGCTCGTCCCTTGCATCAAAAGGGATTGCGCCACTTGCTGCACCGTTGCTACTACTTGTTACTTGTTACTTTTTTGCTTGCTACGTTTCACCTCGCTACACCATCACTTGTTACCGCTACTTTCAGTGCTTGCAGTTATTACCTTGCTGAAATCCGTTTATCAGAGCCTTCTGCTCCTCGTTGGGTTCGACACTCTTACTTATCGAAAGGACTACGATTGATCCCCTATACTTGTGGGTCATCAATGCCCAGTTCCACGCTTAAATCGAAAACATAACTGTAAAACAAGACTCCCCCCGGATTGATGTTAGTATGGACGGTACCCGAGGATTCGGCTAGCCGTGGAGTGTGATTGATTGGTGGTGGGGGAGTTAAAACTTTACTTTTCTATTTGGGAACCGCCTATAGCATGAGTAGCATGGAAGATATTGAGAACTCTTGGTCATTGCGTTGACAATGAAAGCATGCCACCCAAAATTATTATCTATGTTTTCAAAGCTTGAGCTCTGGCACCTCTACAAATCAATGGTTCCCTCTGCGAAGGGCCTATCTATTTATTTTCCTGTTGAGTCATCCTCCTCTTCTATAAGCACCAATTAGAGAGCACCTTTGTCATTTTTATGCTATGCTTTTGATTGATATTGAGTATGACTATGACTGGATCTTCGTTGCTATGAATTACAATGTTTAGTCAGCCCTTGATCTTTGAAAGTGCTCTGCATTTATGTTTTGCGGTCTCAGAAAGAGCTAGAGAGATACCACCTATTCATGTTGCTTCATGCTTGTTTTGATTGAAGTGTTGGTATTTGAAACTCATTATTATTTGCTCATTAGCTGATTATGCCATTGATATTAGTTTACCGTGAGACCTTTGTGTCACTTGCTTATGTGGTTAACTTGTGATCTTGCTGAAATTTTGGTTATGAGTTAGACATAGTTGCAACAACAAGATCAAGCAGAGTTTGTCAAAGTTTTTCTTTCTCTCTCAGTTTGTCAACTGAGTTGCTTGAGGACAAGCAAGGTTTTAAGCTTGGGGAGTTGATACGTCTCCATCGTATCTAATATTCCAAACTCTTTTGCCCTTGTTTTGGACTCTAATTTGCATGATTTGAATGGAACTAACCTGGACTGACGTTGTTTTCAGCAGAATTGCCTTGGTGTTATTTTTGTGCAGAAATCAAAGTTCCCCAAACGTCCTGAAAATTTACGGGAGCATTTTTGGAAAATATGAAAAATACCTGCACCAAGATCCACCTGAGGGGGTGGGCCACAAGCCCTGCGTCCGCCACCCCCTTGGTGGCAGTGGGCAAGTTTGTGGGGCCCACACGGCTCTGCCGCCCCAACCTCAGCTCTATAAGTTCACTTTCGTCCCAGAAAAAAATAAAAAGAGAAGATTTCGTCGCGTTATCGATACGGAGGCGCCGCCACAACCTGTTCTTCATCTGGAGGGCAGATCTGGAGTCCGTTTTGGGCTCCGGAGAGAGGAAATCATCGCCATCGTCATCATCAACCTTCTTCCCTCTCCAATTCCATGAAGCTCTTCGTCGTTCGTGAGTAATCTATTCGTAGGATCGCTGGGCGGTGATGAGTAGGATGAGATCTATCATGTAATCGAGTTAGTTTTGATGGTGATTGATCCCTAGTATCCACTATGTTCTGAGATTGATGTTGCTACTACTTTGCCATGCTTAATGCTTGTCACTAGGGCCCGAGTGCCATGATTTCAGATCTGAAATTATTATGTTGTCACCAATATATGTGTGTTTTAAATCCGATCTTGCAAGTTGTAGTTACCTACTATGTGTGATGATCCGGCAACCCCGGAGTTACAATAACCGGAACCACTCCCGGTGATGACCATAGTTTGAGGAGTTCATGTGTTCACCAAGTGCTAATGCGTTGGTCCGGTTCTTTATTAAAAGGAGAACCTTAATATCCCGTAGTTTCCTTTTGGACCCCGCTGCCACGGGAGGGATGGACAATAGATGTCGTGCAAGTTCTTTTCCCTAAGCACGTATGACGACACACGGAATGCATGCCTACATCACATTGACGAACGGGAGCTAGCCACATATCTCTCCGTGTTATAACTGTTGCATGATGAATATCATCCAAACAAATCATCGACCCATTGCCTATGAGTTTGTCCTACTGCAGTTGTTACTTGTCTTGCTCTGCTGTCACTACTGCCGTTCCTTGCCGCTGCTATTACTCGTTACACTGCTGCTACAATTTTGATTCGCTGGTCGTTGACGGGAACTGACAATCTCCGTCAACGAGGCAACTTGGCACCATTGATACAATCGTTAGAAATAGTCTGCCATGTCAACAGATCGTTTATGACACCGTTGTTATCATACTACTTTGTTGTTACTACTTTGCTTGCACATACTAATCTTTCAGGTGTGGTTGAATCTGACGCATTCAGCTGCTAATACTCGAGAGTATTCTCTCACCTCCTATTTGGCGATCAACAAATTTGGGTCGAATATTCTACCCTCGAAAACTGCTGCGAACCCACGTGCTGGTGAGCCATCAACAACATTCTTCTAGTTTCATTGCCGGGGAGTGCTAGCAGCATTCCTCTGGTGCCGTTGCAGGGGAAGGTTTGTTGTCATCAACATTCGTCTAGCTATTGCCAGAGAGTGCCAGTCATGCCACCCGACCCTGCGAACCCCAAGCAGTGTGTCACCATTGGTGCTAATCTCAGCGCCAAATAGGAAGGCGAGCTCATCGACTTCCTCTGTGAGAATCGGGACATCTTTGCATGGTCCCCAAAGGACATGCCAGGAGTTCCAAGGAAGTACGCCGAGCACAAGCTTCATGTGCGGTCGGATGCCAAGACGGTAAAACAACCCCTGTGCCGCTTCGCCGAGGGGAAGCGGCGCATAATAGGAGTAGAAATCGCCCGGCTGGTCGCAACCGGCTTCATAATGGAGGTTTTCCACCCGGACTGGTTGGCCAACCCAGTCCTGGTGCTGAAGAAGAACAATACATGGCGAATGTGTATCGATTACACAAGCTTGAATAAGGCGTGTCCGAAAGACCCTTTCGCTTTGCCCCGGATAGATCAAGTGATCGACTCCACAGCCGGCTGCGAATTGATGTCCTTCCTAGATGCCTATTCGGGCTATCACCAGATCAAGCTGGATCCGACCGACCGGCTGAAGACCTCCTTCATCACGCCCTTCGGTGCCTACTGCTACACCACCATGACATTTAGTCTGAAGAACGCCAGTGCCACCTTTCAGTGTTGCATGCAACAATTCCTCCTACCGCAGACCGGCAGGAACATCCACGTCTATGTGGATGACATCGTCGTCAAGACCAAGCAGCATTTTAGTCTCCTTGAAGACTTCCGAGAGACATTCGCCAATCTGCGTGAATACAAGATCCGGCTCAACCCGGAGAAGTGCGTATTTGGAGTTCCCGGCGGCAAACTCTTGGGTTTCTTCGTGTCCGCTCGTGGCATCGAAGCAAACCCTGAGAAGATCGGAACCATCGAGCAGATGGTGAAGCCGACTCGAATCCTTGACGTCCACAAGTTTGCTGGGTGTCTGACGTCCCTTAGCCAGTTCGTCAGCTGGCTGGGCGAGAAGGCGCTTCCACTCTACCAACTAATGAAGAAGAAGACCAAGTTTGAGTGGAACGACCAGGCGGACGAGGCCTTCCGCGACCTCAAGCGCGTCATCTCGAGCCTGCCAATTTTGGCAGCGCCGGCTGGAAGAGAGCCCATCCTCATCTACATCGTGGCAACCACTCGCGTGGACAGTGTGGTTCTGTTAGTGGAGCGCAAGGAGGAGGGCAAGGTACTGCTAGTGCAACGCCCTATCTACTACCTCAGTGAGGTCTTGTCCGCCTCCAAGCAAAACTACCCCCACTATCAAAAGATGCGTTATGGTGTTTACTTTGCCGCCAAGAAGTTGAAGCAATACTTCCAAGAGCATGCCATCACTGTGGTGAGCACTTCTTCACTCTCAGAAATCATGGGCAACCGTGATGCCATGGACCGGATTGCCAAGTGGTCCATCTCCATGGCTGATCACGACATCCGCTATGAGACGTGCACCGCCATCAAATCTCAGGTGGTGGCCGACTTCCTCGTCGATTGGGCTGAAACCCAATTTGTGCCACTGCCTCCAGACTCCACTCATTGGCGGATGCACTTCGACGGCTCGAAGATGCGAACCGATCTGGGAGCCGGCATTGTTTTGACGTCTCCGAAAGGAGACCAACTCAAGTATGCTCTCCAGATACACTTCGCCACCTCCAACAACGTCGCCGAGTACGAAGCGCTCGCTCACGGCCTCCGGCTTGCTAGAGAGGTTGGCATCCGACGGATCCTTTGCTTCGGCGACTCGGACCTTGTGGTGCAGCAGGTCTCTAGCGAATGGGACGCCAAGGATGCCAACATGGTGAGCTACTGCTTCCTCATTCAGCAGCTGAGTGGACCTTTCGAGGGCTGCGAGTTCCATCATGTCCCCAGGGCGGACAACGAGGCGGCCGACACCTTGGCCAAAATTGGCTCCTCAAGGCAAGCAATCCCAGCCGGAGTCTCCCTTGAGCAAGTATACAAGCCATCCATCAAGCCGTCTCCCGAGTGGGCATCGATCTTTGTGCCGGCAGATCCTTCCGTGCCAAGGACGTCGGTTACACTAGCTCCGCAGGCTACAACTACTGTGCCGGTGATACGTCTCCATCGTATCTACTTTTACAAACTCCTTTGCCTTTGTTTTGGACTCTAATTTGCATGATTTGAATGGAACTAACCCGGACTAACGCTGTTTTCAGCAGGATTGCCATGCTGCTGTTTTTGCGCAGAAATAAAAGCTCTCGGAATGACCTGAAAATTTACGAAGAATTTTTCTGGAATATATAAAAAATACTGGCACAAGAATCAGCGGAGGAAGTGGAGCGTGGAGCCCACAAGACCACCAGGCGCGACCCCCCTGGCCGCGCCTGGCAGGCTTGTGGGGCCCACAAAATGCCACCGCCTCCAAATCCAGCTTATTTAGTCCGTTTCGCCCGAAAAAAAATCAAGGAGAAGAGTTCATTACGCTTTACAATACGGAGGCGCCGCCACCTCCTATTCTTCATCTGGAGGGCAGATCTGGAGTCCGTTCTGGGCTCCGGAGAGGGGAGATCGTCGCCATCGTCATCACCAACCTTCCTTCATCGCGAATTCCATGATGCTCTTCACTGTTCGTGAGTAATCTCATCGTAGGCTTGCTGGACGGTGATGGGTTGGATGAGATCTATCATGTAATCGAGTTAGTTTTGACGGGGATTGATCCCTAGTATCCACTATGTTCTGAGATTGATGTTGCTACTACTTTGCCATGCTTAATGCTTGTCATTAGGGCCCGAGTGCCATGATTTCAGATCTGAACCTATTATGTTGTCGCCAATATATGTGTGTTCTTGATCCTATCTTGCAAGTTGTAGTCACCTACTATGTGTTATGACCCGGCAACCCGGAGTGACAATAGCCGGAACCACTCCCGGAGATGACCATAGTATGAGGAGTTCATGTATTCACTAAGTGTTAATGCGTTGGTCCGGTTCTTTATAAAAGGAGAACGTTAATATCCCGTAGTTTCCATTAGGACCCCGCTGCCACGGGAGGGATGGACAATGGATGTCATGCAAGTTCTTTTCCTAAGCACGTATGACTACATACGGAATACATGCCTACATTACATTGACAAACTGGAGCTAGTTACATATCTCTCCGTGTTATAACTGTTGCATGATGAATAGCATCTGACATAATCATCCATCACCGATCCAATGCCTACGAGTCTTGTACTACTGGTCCTTGCTATGTTACTTTGCCGCTACTGCTATCACTAGTCCTACTGTTACTCTGTTGCTACTGTTGTTACTTTGCTGCTACTGCTGTCACTTTGCTGCTACTGGTTACTGTTGCTACTGCTGCTATCATGCTACCTTGCTACTGATACTTTGCTGTAGATACTAAATCTTTGAGGTGTGGTTGAATTGACAACTCAACTGCTAATACTTGAGAATATTCTTTGGTTACCCTTGAGTCGAATCAATAAATTTGGGTTGAATACTCTACCCTCGAAAATTGTTGCGGTCCCCTATACTTGTGGGTTATCAAGACTATTTTTTGGCGCCGTTGCCGGGAAAGCACAACTATATTCTCTGAGTCACTTGGGATTTATGTCTGCTGGTCACTATGAGGAATCCGAAAGATCCAAGAACTAAAGTCTTGCCCTCAACTACGAGGACGGGTAAGGAACTGCCATCTAGCTCTGCACTTGATTCACCTTCAGTTGTGAGTAAGTTTGCGATGCCACCTCCTGCTAGAGATCTTGATATGTCGCCTGTGCTTGATGATGCTACTTCTGCTGCCCATGATGCTTATGATGATGCTATTCTTGATACTGCTTTGCCACTAGGTGCCATTGACGCACAAATGGCTAGAGTTGCTGCTAGATGAGATGATACTTCTGAAACTGCTAATACTATTGAAGTAGAACCTGCTATTTTGCCTGTAGAACTAGCTCTCCTAGACATGAATTGCCTGATATGCCTGAGTGTTATGTTATGGAGGGAGAGATAGCTGAGGACTTTCTTGCTTGTAAGGATAGCTATGATGTTGAGAAATTACTGCTCAAGTGGAAAGAAAAATCTCTGAACGCTAGGATAAGATACGACCCGAAGTTTGCTACTTCTCCTATCTTTGTGACCGATAAGGATTATGAATTCTCTATCGACCCTGAGTTAATCACTCTGGTTGAATCTGATCCTTTTCACGGTTATGAGTCTGAAACGGTTGTAGCCCATCTTACCAAACTGCAGGATATAGCCACCCTATTCATGAGTGAGGAAAAGATCCGCCACTACTATATCCTCAAGCTGTTTCCTTTCTCGCTAAAGGATGATGCTAAGACCTGGTTCACTTCTCTTTCTCCTGGTTGTGTGCGTAGCCCCCAGGATATGATCTACTATTTCTCTAAAAAATATTTCCCTGCCCATAAGAAGCAACCTGCCTTGCGTGAAATATATAACTTTGTGCAAGTTGAAGAAGAGAGTCTCCCACAAGCTTGGGGGAGGCTCGTCCAGCTACTGAATGCTTTGCCTGATCACCCTCTTGAGAAGAATGAAATACTTGATATCTTCTATAATGGAGTCACCGATGCTTCTAGAGACCACCTAGATAGTTGTGCCGGTTGTGTTTTTAGGGAACGGACTGTAGAACAAGCCGAGATCCTATTGAATAATATCTTGTGCATTGAGAATGCTTGGACTATTCCCGAACCACCTCGTAAGCCAACTCCGAAGAAAAGAGGTATTCTATTCCTCAGTCGTGAAGATATGCAAGAAGCTAAGAAATCTATGAAAGAGAAAGGCATTAAATCTGAAGATGTCAAAAATCTACCACCTATCGAAGAGATCCATGGTCTTGATAACCCGATACAAGTAGTAGAAGTAAATTCTCTGCGTAGATTCGACGAGAGTGATATTCCTTTTGATGAACCTGCTAGCTTATGCGTGGATGAATTTGATAACTTTGTTGCCAAACAACAGAGTTTTAGTGAGTATGTTAGCCGACATTTGGAACAAAATGCTCGTATGCTTAGTCATTTAAGTGTTTTTGTGGATAGAAACGTCAATGATTATAAGCTTCTGAGTAAACATGCCTCTATGGTTACTACTCAGGTAGAACAAGTACTTAAAGCTCAGAATGACTTGCTCAATGAGTTGAATGAAAATTCTGTTAGAGTCATCACTAGAGGCGGTAGAATGACCCAGGAACCTTTGTATCCCGAGGGTCATCCTAAGAGAATTGAACAAGATTCTCAAGGAGTTAGCACTGATGCACCTAGTCATCCTAGGAAGAAGAAGAAATATGATAGGGATTGGCATGCTAGCAATCCTGTTGCTGCTACACTTGAGAGTCCAAACGATGTCTCTGTCTCTGATGCTGAAACACAATCTGGTGATGAACATGAGCCTAATGTTAATATCAATAGTGATGTTCATGATGATGCTCAACCTAGCAATGATAAGGATGTGGAGATTGAACCAGTTGATCTTGATAACCCACAGCCTAAGAATAGAAGATACGATAAGAACGACTTCGCTGCTAGGAAGCATGGTAAAGAAAGGGAACCATGTGTTCTGAAACCCATGCCCTTTCCTCCCAAACCATCCAAGAAAAAGGATGATGAGGATATTGAGCGATTTGTTGAAATGATTAGACCTGTCTTTCTGCAAATGCGTTTGACAGATATGCTCAAAATGTCTCCGTATGCTAAGTACATGACGTATATTGTTACTAATAAGAGGAGGATACCTGAGGTTGAGATTTCCACCATGCTCGCTAATTATACCTTCAAGGGTGGAACTCCTAAGAAACTAGGTGATCCCGGAGTGCCCACTATACCTTGCTCCATTAAAGGCAACTACGTTAGAACTGCTTTATGCGACCTTGGAGCAGGTGTTAGTGTTATGCCTCTCTCTCTTTATCGTAGACTTGAACTGGATAAGTTGACACCCACTGAAATCTCTCTGCAAATGGCCGACAAATCAACTGCTTTCCCTATCGGCATTTGCGAGGATGTGCCTATTGTGGTTGCAAACGTCACTATCTTAACAGACTTTGTTATTTTGGATATTCCCGAGGACGATGCCATGGCGGTCATCCTTGGAAGACCCTTTTTAAACACTGCAGGGGCTGTTATAGATTGCAACAAAGGCAATTTCACTTTCCATGTCAATGGTAATGAGCATACGGTGCACTTTCTGAAGAAACAATATCGAGTACATTGCATCAATGCTATCGAAAAAACTTCATCGATTCTTATTGGGAGCTTTGAATGCCCTACACCTCCTGTTAAGATGAAGTATGATTTGATTGTCGGGGATATGCACATCCCCATTGAGGTGACCTAGTGACTATTCGAAAATTCTCCATTGTCTTTCGCGATTCGAAAAAGTTCGTCAAGGAGACTTGATCAACCTCATTGACGGATTTCTTTCGATGACCATGCGATGGATGAATCGAGGAGTCACAAACCTCTGTTCCAAGCTTTCACCTTCGGTTGCTTGGAAGAAAAATGATAGATTTAGTTTAGTTTTCTCTGTTTTCGGTTTTAGCGTCCCATGGAAAAATACCCCGAAAATAAAAGTTCTCCGAATGCCGTGAAAATCAAGTATGATTTTTTCTGGAATTTTTGAAAAATACTGAGACAGAGAGCTAGTCTAGGGGCTGGACCAGTGGGCCACAAGCCCTGGAGGCACGGGCACCCCCTGGCCGCGCCTACCAGGCTTGGTCCAGTTCTTTATTAAAAGGAGAACCTTAATATCCCGTAGTTTCCATTAGGACCCCGCTGTCACGGGAGGGATGGACAATAGATGTCATGCAAGTTCTTTTCCCTAAGCACGTATGACTACATACGGAATACATGCCTACATTACATTGATGAACTGGAGCTAGTTACATATCTCTCCGTGTTATAACTGTTGCATGATGAATAGCATCCGGCATAATCATCCATCACCTTTCCAATGCCTACGAGTGTTTTACTACTGGTCCTTGCTATGTTACTTTCCCGCTACTGCTGTCGCTGCTGCTACTGTTACTCTGTTGCTACTGCTGTTACTTTGCTGCTACTGCTGTCACTTTGCTGCTACTGGTTACTGTTGCTACTGTTGCTATCATACTACCTTGCTACTGATACTTTGCTGCAGATACTAAATCTTTCAGGTGTGGTTGAATTGACAACTCAACTGCTAATACTTGAGAATATTCTTTGGCTACCCCTTGAGTCGAATCAATAAATTTGGGTTGAATACTCTACCGTGGAAAACTGTTGCAATCCCCTATACTTGTGGGTTATCAGCCGGCTACAACTGTTGCGCCTGCTACAACGGAGTTGCCGGCTACAACTGCTTTGCTAGCTACAACAACAACATCGGTCACGCCAAGCCTCGAATCCTGTCGGCTCAACACCAAGTGGGTGGCCGTCATGGAGGTAGACGGCGCGCCGGCTGCCATGACGGCACCAGAGGCAGAAGGTCTCGAGCCTGCGACCGCATCAACAAGCACAGGGCCTTCAGAAGCTCCTGATCTTCAGGTCGAGGCAGAGCCGGCTCGTGTGTCGGCTCCCTCGTGGGCACAACCCATCCTGGCCTTCATTCTTCGCGGCGAGCTTCCCCAAGATGAGGCGGAGGCAAGGCAGATCCAGCGCCGATCATCGGCATACACCATCATCAACCGCGGGCTGGTTCAACGTAGCGTGACCGGCGTGTTCCAACGCGGTGTCGAATCAGAAAGGGGGCAGGAAATCCTCAGAGATATACATCAGGGTGAGTGTGGGCATCATGTCGCCTTTAGAACCTGGTGGCCAAGGCGTTCCGCCATGGATTTTACTGGCCCACGGCCCTTGAGGAGGCCGTAGACATGGTCAACAAGTGTGAACGCTACCAGTGTTTCAGCACGCAGAGCCACATGCCGGCTTCAGCCCTCAAAACCATCCCCATGTCATGGCCGTTTGCCGTCTGGGGGTTGGATATGGTGGGGCCATTTAATACCGCTCGAGGCGGCATGACGCATCTCCTAGTCGTTGTTGATAAATTCACCAAGTGGATTGAGGCCAGGCCCATCAAGAAGCTTGACGTCCCCACGGTCGTCAGGTTCATCAAGGACATTGTTGTCCACTACGACGTCCCCCACAACATCATCACCGACAACGGCACCAATTTTGCCAAGGGTGCATTGGCGCTCTTCTGTGCTAAAGAGGGCATCCGGCTCGACTTGGCGTCGCTGGCGCACCCACAATCCGACGGTCAGGTGGAAAGGGCAAATGGCCTGATCCTGGCCGGCATCAAGCCAAGACTGGTGGCGCCACTTGTCAGGTCAGCCGGCTGCTGGATCGAAGAGCTGCCGGCTGTGCTGTGTGGTGACCCACAAGTGTAGGGGATCTATCATAGTCCTTTCAATAAGTAAGAGTGTCGAACCCAACGAGGATCAGAAGGAACCGACAAGTGGTTTTCAGCAAGGTATTCTCTGCAAGCACTGAAATTATCGGTAACAGATAGTTGAGTGATAAGATAATTCGTAGCGAGTAGCAAGTAACAATAGTAACAAAGGTGCAGCAAGATGGCCCAATCCCTTTTGTAGCAAGGGACAAGCCTGGACAAACTCTTATATGAGGTAAAGCGCTCCCGAGGACACATGGGAATGTCTGTCAAGCTAGTTTTCATCATGTTCATATGATTCACGTTCGCTACTTTGATAGTTTGATATGTGGGTGGACCAGTGCTTGGTGCTGCCCTTACTTGGACAAACATCCTACTTATGATTAACCCCTCTCGCAAGCATCCGCAACTACGAAAGAATAATTAAGACTAAGTCTAACCATAGCATTAAACTAGTGGATCCAAGTCAGCCCCTTAAGAAGCAACACATAAACTAGGGTCTAAGCTTCTGTCACTCTAGCAACCCATCATCTACTTATTACTTCCCAATGCATTCCTCTAGGCCCAAATAATGGTGAAGTGTCATGTAGTCGACATTCACATAACACCACTAGAGGAAATACAACATACAACGCATCAAAATATCGGACGAATACCAAATTCACATGACTACTTATAACAAGACTTATCCCATGTCCTTAGGAACAAAAGTGACTACTCACAAAGCATAATTATGTTAATGACCAGAGAGGTATTGAATAGCATTAGAGATCTGAACATATGATCTTCCACCGAGTAATCCAACTAGCATCAACTACAAAGAGTAATTAACACTACCAGCAACCTTACAAGTACCAATCGGAGTCGCGAGACGGAGATTGGTTACAAGAGATGAACTAGGGTTTGGAGATGAGATGGTGCTGATGAAGATGTTGATGGAGATGAGTCCCCTTCGATGAGAGGAGTGTTGGTGATGACGATGGCGACGATTTCCCCCTCCGGGAGGGAAGTTTCCCCGGCAGGACGACCTTACCGGAGCTCTAGATTGGTTCTGCTCAAGTTCAGCCTCGTGGCGGCGGTGTCTCCTCCCGAAAGCCTCCTCTTGATTTTTTCTGGAACGAAACCCTCCTTATAGCAAAAGATGGGAGCTAGAGGGGCAACAGGGGGGCCACAAGCCACCCAGGCGCGGCCAGGGGTGTAGGCCGCACCTGGCAGGCTTGTGGCCTCTTGATGGCTCCCCTCCGGTATTTCTTCCGCCCAGTATTTTTTATAAAATCCAAAATAATTCCTCGTTGATTTTCACGGCTTTTGGAGTTGCGCAGAATAGGTATCTCAAACTTGCTCCTTTTTCAGACCAGAATTCCAGCTGCCGACATTCTCCCTCTTCATGTAAACCTTATAAAATAAGAGAGAAAAGGCATAAGTATTGTACCGTAAAGTGTAATAACAACCCATAAAGCGATAAAAATCGACATAAAAGCATGATGCAAAATGGACGTATCAACTCCCCCAAGCTTAGACCTTGCTTGTCCTCAAGCGGAAGCCGAGATCAATAAATATGCCCACATGTTTAGAGATAGAGGTGTCGATAAAACAAAATACGGACATGCAGGCATCATGATCATATTTAGAACAACAATATCGTCATATAATCTCTTATGCTAAGGTGATAATTCCTTCACAAAGTAATGTATGGATCAAGAACCTTATTGAGAATTAACAACCAATAGCCTTTAGTCATTGAAGCAACTGCAATTTATCATAACATCGGAAAGAGTCAAATAAGAGCTTGTAAAGCAAATCCACATACTCAATCATCCTTTCGTCTTCTACAATTGCTAAAACTCACGTGGTACTCATGAGATCAAAGTTTCAGTTGGACACAGAGAAATATAGGGGCTTATAGTTCCGCCTCCCAACTACTTACCTCAAGGGTAATGTCAACAATAATAATTCATGAATACTTACTTCCAAGTTGACATATGAATATAGACCTTCCCTAGCACATGTCGTTAGCCAAGATAATGGCGAAATAAGGAATTGGTGTCGATCACCATGACTCTTTTAAGGATGAAAAGTAAAGGTACAAGATAGGCCCTTCGCAGAGGGAAGCAGAGGTTGTCATGCACTTTTGAGGTTTGGATGTGTAACCTCTTAGTGTGAAGGGATCTTATTAAATCCATAGGTAGGTATGGTGGACTCTCATGGCAAAACTAGATTGAAGGTTTATGGATGCACAAGTAGTATCTCTACTTAGTGCAGAAGTTTTGGCTGATATGAGGTGGAAGGAATCGTCATATGCTAAGGGATCTCTAGTCATATAACATTGTTCGGAACCAAGCAAACATAATTCATTATGTTATCTTCCTTTTCCAACATCTACTTCTAAGCATGTATTAGTTTAATGAGTGTTCACAATCATAGCCGGTGCCAAAGATGATAATTTATATGTGAACCTCTCTTTCTTTATTAGTTTCTATTAATTGCAACAATGACCAAGGTCTACGTTTGTCCACCCACAACAAGTTTCAATCAACATTCTTTTTATATGTGAAGCCATCACTTCCCATAAGATCATTACATGATCTTTCATGCTTTTGTTCTTTTATTATTCTTTTATTTAGATCATGGAATAAGGCAAGGCCCTTAACTAAAACACTCTTTATTATATGACTCACGAGCTCGAATACATTAGGGGTAACACAAAGCAAAACTCAAGCCTAGATCACTAAGAACTTTATTCTACTATAGAAAAATAAAACCAAAAAGGATCAAACTAAGAAAAGGGTAAAGGCAAAAAGATGTGATGGTGATACAATACCAGGGCAACTCCTCCAAGCTTGGCACAAGCCAAGGGGAGTGCCCATACCCGTGCTTAATTGTCTTCCTTCGAAGGTGATCGTGGTGGAGTTGTTGCGATCTGGGGTTGATTCTCCGTCTTCCAAGGCATAGGTGCTCCATCATGGAAAGATGATCGAGTCTTCGGAATCCTCAAATCTGCAGCCAACCGTATTGATTTAAATCTATACTCATACTCACAGTTTTGGTTCTGCAGGTCGTAGACCTGGGCTTGGAGGTGATCAATTTTGTCATAGAGCCTGGAGAGGTGCTTCCCGATATCATTGGCATCGATCTTGTGGTTGTTGGTGAACTCTGTGATCATCATGTGGTTGGCGTTGAGTCCGCGTTCCACCATCCCTTGGAACTTGAAGACTTGCTCCTCCATTGCTTCGAGCCTCGCCTCCACGCTTCCGATCTTCTTGGCCCCCTCAACATCACGGATGTGCAGCACCCCCTCATGCATCTCGATAGATTGAAGGTGTTGCAGCAGTCCCGCGATGTAGGGATTGATGACCTTCTCGAAGAACTTGTCCTTCGGAACTTTTGGGGACGCCATAGCGATCTAGATCTGTCTGCACAGTAGCTCGAAACGAAAACAGAGGATATTTGCGTGATACGAGGGTCAGACTTTTTGGGAGAATATATAATGAATTTTTCACGACCAAAAGGAGTACTCCGCAAGAAAACGGAGTCCGCGAGGCACACGAGGTGCCCACAAGCCACCCAGGCGCGGCCAAGGGGGTAGGCCACGCCTGGCAGGCTTGTTGCCTTCTCGTGCACTTTCTGGACTACTTTAAATTTTCTATTTTTCTAAAAATCCCAAAACAGAGAAAAATTGCTACTGGAAAAGTTTTGGAGTCGGTTTACTTACCAAATCACATACCTCTTTGTTTTTGGAGTCTGAAACAGGCAGATAAATATCCATTATGTACTCCTCCGGAGTTATGGTATTAATAATATTGCATTCAACATTTATGGGAGTACCTGAGATATAATGCTTGATTCTTTGCCCATTTACTACTTTCGGAACATTACCTTCCGTGTTATTGATCTTTATGGCACCGGAATGATATACTTCCTCAACAATGTAAGGACCTTCCCATTCAGAGAGAAGCTTGCCTGCAAAAAATCTTAAACGAGAATTGTATATTAAGACATAATCACCTACATTGAACTCACGTTTTTGTATCCTTTTATCATGCCACCTTTTAACTTTTTCTTTGAACAACTTGGCATTTTCATATGCTTGAGTTCTCCATTCATCAAGTGAGCTAATATCAAATAACCTCTTCTCACCAGCAAGTTTGAAATCAAAGTTGAGCTCTTTGATTGCCCAATAAGGATTATGCTCTAGCTCAAGAGGTAAATGACATTCTTTACCGTAAACCATTTTGTACGGAGACATGCCCATGGGATTCTTATAAGCAGTTCTATAAGCCCACAGTGCATCATCAAGCTTCTTAGACCAATTCTTTCTAGACCTATTTTCAGTAGGTGCAGTAGGTTGAGGAGAAACTCCTTGTGCTTCCGTTCGAGGTGAAGATACCCCAAACAAGCTCCTCAAAGGATTAGTTTCCATAGTGACAAGTGACAATAAATTTCAGCACACTATATAAATGTTTCCTTACCAAATTCCACTTACCAAAGGCGCTTCACTCCCCGGCAACGGCGCCAGAAAAGAGTCTTGATGACCCACAAGTGTAGGGGATCTGTCGTAGTACTTTCGATAAGTAAGAGTGTCGAACCCAACGAGGAGCAGAAGGAACTGACAAGTGGTTTTGAGCAAGGTATTCTCTACAAGCACTGAAATTATCGGTAACAGATAGTTGAGTGATAAGATAATTCATAGCGAGTAGCAAGTAACAATAGTAACAAAGGTGCAGCAAGATGGCACAATCCCTTTTGTAGCAAGGGACAAGCCTGGACAAACTCTTATATGAGGTAAAGCGCTCCCGAGGACACATGGGAATTTCTGTCAAGCTAGTTTTCATCATGTTCATATGATTCACGTTCACTACTTTGATAGTTTGATATGTGGGCGGACCGGTGCTTGGGTGCTGCCCTTACTTGGACAAGCATCCCACTTATGATTAACCCCTCTCGCAAGCATCCCCAACTACGAAAGAAGAATTAAGACTAAGTCTAACCATAGCATTAAACTAGTGGATCCAAATCAGCCCCTTACGAAGCGACACATAAACTAGGGTTTAAGGTTCTGTCACTCTAGCAACCCATCATCTACTTATTACTTCCCAATGCCTTCCTCTAGGCCCAAATAATGGTGAAGTGTCATGTAGTCTACGTTCACATAACACCACTACAGGAAAGACAACATACAACACATCAAAATATCGAACGAATACCAAATTCACATGACTACTTATAGCAAGACTTATCCCATGTCCTGAGGAACAAAAGTGACTAATCACAAAGCATAATTATGTTCATGACCAGAGAGGTATTGAATAGCATTAAAGATCTGGACATATGATCTTCCACTGAGTAATCCAACTAGCATAAACTACAAAGAATAATTAACACTACTAGCAACCTTACAAGTACCAATCGGAGTCGCGAGAAGGAGGTTGGTTACAAGAGGTGAACTAGGGTTTGGAGATGAGATGGTGCTGATGAAGATGTTGATGGAGATGAGTCCCCTCCAATGAGAGGAGTGTTGGTGATGACGATGGCGACGATTTCCCCCTCCGAGAGGGAAGTTTCCCCGGCAGGACGGCCCTGCCGGAGCTCTAGATTGGTTCTGCTCAAATTCTGCCTTGTGGTGGCGGCGTCTCCTCCCGAAAGCTTCCTCTTGATTTTTTCAGGAATGAAACCCTCCTTATAGAAAAAGATGGGAGCCAGAGGGGTTACAGGGGGCCCACAAGCCACCCAGGCGCGGCCAGGGGGGTAGGCCGCGCGTGGCAGGCTTGTGGCCTCTTGGTGGCTCCCCTCCGGTACTTTTTCCACCCAGTATGTGTTATAAAATCCAGAATAATTCCTCGTTGATTTTCATGGCTTTTGGAGTTGCGCAGAATAGGTATCTCAAACTTGCTTCTTTTTCAGACCAGAATTCCAGCTGCCGGCATTCTCCCTCTTCATGTAAACCTTATAAAATAAGAGCGAAAAGGCATAAGTATTGTACCGTAAAGTGTAATAACAGCCCATAAAGCGATAAATATCAACATAAAAGAATGATGCAAAATGGACGTATCACCGTGGAGCCTCCCCACCACATCGAACCGGTCAACCAGCTTCACGCCATTCTTCCTGGTATATGGGTCCGAGGCAATCATCCCCACGAATGTTGAGTTCGACTCTCCTCGGGTCACCCTATACACGGAGACGGAAGCGAAGGAGGCAAGAGAAGATGGCGTCGATCTACTCGAAGAGGCACGGGAGTTGGCTTTGAGCCGGACGGCTATATATCAACAGAAGCTAAGGTACTACGATACGTCTCCAACGTATCTATAATTTTTGATGGTTTCATGCTATTACCTTGTCAAACTTTGGATGTTTTGCATGCCTTTTATATATTCTTTGGGACTAACTTATTAACTCAGTGCCAAGTGCCAGTTCTTGTTTTTTTCCATGTTTTTGACCCCTTTCAGAGGATATTTTGAAACGGAGTCCAAACGGAAGAAAACCCCCGAAAAGATTTTTTCTGGAACGAAAGAAGATCGGGAAGCTTGGGAGACAAGGCAGGGGAGCCTCAGGGGCCCCACAAGCCCCCACCCCGTGGCCAGGGGGGAGGCCATGCCATCCGGGCTTGTGGGCCCCGTGGACACCCTTTGCCCTAGGTCTTTCGCCTATATATTCCCATAAATTCTAGAAAAAATGAGGAGATCATCAAAAGTACTTTTCCGCCGCCGCAAGCTTCTGTCTCCGCAAGATCCCATCTGGGGCACGTACTGGTGCCCTGCCGGGGGGGGGGGGATTCGGACACGGAGGGCTTCTTCATCAACACCATGACCTCTCCGATGATGCGTGAGTAGTTCACCATAGACCTACGGGTCCATCGCTAGTAACTAGATGGCTTCTTCTCTCTCTTGGATCTTCAATACAAAGTTCTCCATGATCTTCATGGATATCTATCCGATGTAATCTTCTTTTGCGGTGTGTTTGTCGAGATCCAATGAATTGTGGATTTATGATCAGATTATCTATGAATCTTATTTGAGTTTCTTCTGATATCTCTTATGCATGATTTCATATCCTTGTAATTCTCTTCGAGTTGCGGGTTTTGTGTGGCTAACTAGATCTATGATTCTTGCAATGGGAGAAGTGCTTGGTTTTGGGTTCATACCGTGCGATGACCTCACCCAGTGAGAGAAGGGGTAGCGAGGCACACATCGTGTTGTTGCCATCAAGGGTCAAAAGATGGGGTTTTCATCATTGGTTTGAGATTATCCCTCTACATCATGTCATCTTGCTTAAAGCGTTACTCTGTTCATCATGAACTCAATACACTAGATGCATGCTGGATAGCGGTCAATGTGTGGAGTAATAGTAGTCGATGCAGAAAGTATCGGTCTACTTGTCTCGGACATGATGCCTATATGTATGATCATTGCATTAGATATCGTCATGACTTTGCGTGGTTCTATCAATTGCTCGGTAGTAATTTGTTCACCCACCATAACACTTGCTGTTTTGAGTGAAGCCTCTAGTGAACACTATGGCACCCAGGGTCTACTTCACACCATATTTTCAGCCTTACACTTTTTACGTTGTTACACTTTCCGCCTTCAATCTCACTTTGCAAACAATCTTGAAGGGATTGACAACCCCTTTGAAGCATTGGGTGCAAGCTTCTTTGTGTTTGCGCAGGTACACTGGACTTGACGAGACCCTCCTTCTGGATCGATACCTTGGTTCTCAAACTGAGGGAAATACTTACTGCTCCTGTGCTGCATCACCCTTTCCTCTTCAAGGGAAAAACCAACGCAAGCCCAACCTCTGTCAATGTATCAATTTCTGGCGCTGTTGTCTGTGGGATAGCATACTACCACAGCAAGAAGATCAGGCCCCTCTCTTTCAGAGAGGGGGACTTGGTTCTCAGAAGAATCCAGCGAACAGCCGGCCATCACAAGCTCTCCTCCCCGTAAGAAGGACCTTTCATCGTTAGCAGGGCGTTGCATAACAATGCATACTATCTGATAGATGCCCAGAAGCCAAGGAAGTGCACGAGAGATGACTCCGTCTAGGAAACGGAGCGTCCATGGAACGCGGCATTGCTTCGCCCGTTCTATTGCTAGAAAGCAAGAGAAAAAAAAGCATGTACGTATGTATCTTCTTTCCTTTTTGGGACTTTTAATGAATGCAATGGGTGTTTCAAGCCGGTGCTTGGGGCACACCTCTTTCAGATTCATGGCAAGAGTTATTCACTCGTTTGTGAGTTCCCCGGTCCGGCTCCACGGGCTCCGGGGCTCGCTAGCTGGCCCGAACAACTTCCTTAGTTGTAGATGAACGTATAGTGTATGCCAGGTCAAACCCTTACCGCCTCGCACAAGCTACAGTCCGGCTCCCGGCTTTCCGGCTAACGAGACCGTGGTAGGGAAGGTAGGTTACATGAAAAGTTCGACTACAAAGAAGGTTGTCGGCTCGGCTCGGTTTGATCGCTTTCGATCTTACTTTCTAGCCGGCCTCTGCTGGCTCGCTTTTGAGTCTAAGAGTCTCGTTGGCTTTGAAAAATGTAGATCCAATGTTTTTCAAAGGAAGAAGCCCCGTCCCAGTCACAGACCGGCTCCCGGCTGTCGGGCTGGCGGGGCGGATGCTAGAAAAAACAAAGGAGCTGGATGAAAAGGAGACAAAAGGGAATCGAAAGATAAAAACGCGAGTCAGCAAGCACATCACTTACAAATACAATGCAGAATAAGATATCATATATCACATTCAAAGCATTCAAAGGCCCATGGCCGAAGTTCATTACAATAAAAACACCCCCAGTGGGTGGAACTGTTGGACTGACAACAAAATGCAGAGAAAAAACAAAAAAGGAAAGATAGTTGGTGGCGGCTCCGCCTGTGGCCCCAGCACCAGGTCCTGAAGTGGTGGCTTCACCATCTCCGGCTACGCCTGAGGTAGAAGCATCGTCTCCGCCTCGGGCACCTCGGGCACCTCCGGCACCGTCCTTCATGGTCGAGTCCGCGTAGGCCTCGCTGCTGGAGTGGCGACTTCCTCCTCATAGGCCGTCTCGACAGAGCTGCCTTCGGTGTCGTAGGGATGCACATGGAACAGGTCCTCAGGGACCACGTTGCCGTCTGCGTCGTGCTCCCAGCCAAATTCTTCCCAGGCGGCGAAGGAGGCGATGCCGCTGGCTCTCACTTGTAGCCGGTCCTCCAGGGCCACTAGCTCCTCCTCTGAGTCGGCGCGCTGCGCTGCGAGCTTGCCCAAGTCCAGGTTTTGGTACCAGGACTTGGCCAGGCGGAGTGCCATGTATGCTCCAACACGCGCGGCTAATGCGCGGCAGGCGTCGAGGCGAGAGCTGCCGGCCTCTATCCAACGGTATAGCCGGCTCATGGACGCCGACTCCACCGCATTAGGCCATAGCGCCTTCACCATATGCAACCCCGCGCTATGGAGCCGCTCCAGTGAACTTGCCAACTCGTGAAGGCGGGCCTTGGCGCCAATGGCTATCTCCTCCACGGACCAGCCGACGTTGGCGTCCACTTCTTTGCCAGCGGTGCGACGCTCTTCATGGCTGGTCTCCACAACCGCTTCTGCTGCCTCCCGTGTCCCGGGGAAGAACCCTGGGGGATGGGGGTGTGGTATGAGGGGGAAGGAGGGGAAACGCAAGCAAAAATAAAGACCAAATCAAGACAAAAAAGACTCACGGTTGAAGTGGATGTCGGTTTCACGGCTTCCTCTAGGGCCTCGCGATCATGTGCCGCGCTCTCTTGAGCCATGCGGGTGAGCTCGCCCTTGAGGGCCTAGGCCGCCTCGGTCTCCTTCGCCAGCTGATCCTGCACCTAGGTCAAGGCGACGTCCTTACGCTTTGCCTCCTCAAGGTGAACCCTCTGTTAGAGCATATATCTCCATATGTGGTTTTGGTAATTGATGACAATTCCTATGGACTAATGGTTGCCTCAAGTTATATTTATAGGATTTGTCCATAGGCACTTCTTGAAGTCCATCTGTCGGGTTCAAGGAGTTTATATGATGACCAAGATGTTATTCAAGGTATTATCCAAAGAATGGTCATAGAAACACTAGGTTGATCAAGATCTCAGACAAAGAGTAAATCAAGATGATCAACACACAAAGCGTATAAGATGTACCGAGAGGGATCAAGTGATCCCATGGTATGGTAAGCATTGTCCATTACGTGTTTGTGTACTAACCCATGGTCTTTCTGAGACTCCTGTGTGGGGGTTAGGTGTGCTTCCATTGGGCTTGCGTCAAAAGGAAGATCTCATACAACCCATGAAGGATGACGTCAAGTGGTGATCGTCATCAAGATTGTGGTGTGCAAGTTCAAGTGGATCAACACGAATATATCACTGAAACTATTTTCAATGATCATGTGCTAATAAGGACAACCTCATGTGCTAACAAGGACAAGATCAAGATAAGCATTCCTGAGCACTACATGCCTGATTCTTGTGGATGTTCACATGATGGACAAATGAAGATGAATACATAAGCTAGGCTTTCCGCATTGTGTATGGGAAAGCTACTTGAAGACTTCATCATGTCTTGCTTTCAACTTGAGCCAAGAAGGAACAACAACATCAAGCTCAGGTGAAAGGGCTAACTCAAAGGTATCAGTTCCTTTGACGTTAGTTGTGCGGAGTGATGATCAGCGAATAAAAGTATACACTCAAGTATGGATCATCAATACTCTTTTATGATTCTTGAGTCCTTAGGGATCCCGCACTATTAAGAGGGGATCACAGGTTTTGCGATGAACTTGCTCAAACTACATCATCACTCTCTGCTCAGACCACATCTCCACTGTTTTGTTGTTATCTGAAAACAGAACCAGTGCCTCGGACATCCGGCTTTCTCCGGACGTCCGAGGACCGGATGACCGACTAGTTCGGAAATCTGGAATCCTATACCAGAGAAATCAGAGCCATATAACTCGGTCTTCCGGCTCCCTCCGGACGTCCGAGGCCCGGATGTCCGGCCAAATCCCGGAAATCCGGAAGCCTGCACCAGTAGAAGTTGAGTTTTATATCTCGGAAATCCGGCTCCCTCCGGACGTCCGACACCCGTCGGAAATCCGGAACCTACCACCAGTAGAAGTTGAGCAGTATAACTCGGATTTCCGGTCCTCTCCGGACGTCCGGTGGCTGATAAATTCAACATAGTTTTAGTCGTATCTATAGGTCTCGGACGATCGACCCCTGTCGGACGTCCGACCCCTCGCGGACGCCCGGACTTCCGACAACTGTCGGACGTCCGGACCCTGTGTGACTTAAAGTGTCCCCAATGACTCTTTTTCTCTCCCCACTATAAATATCCCTCTCCCACTTCGTGAGAGGGTTGCCCAACACAGCCTTATCCTCATAAGAACACATTTCCACCTCACACACATTTGCTCACTCCAAATCTTAGATCCCAAGAGCATTTGTGAGCCCCTTTGAGAGTTGTTCCAATCAAAAGATAGATCGTCTCCCTCTCCTTCTCTCAACCCAAGCTATTTGTGATTTGAGCAAGTTTTGAGCATTCCCCGTGATCTTGTTACTCTTGGAGGTTGGAGACTCCTAGGCGGTAGGAGTTCGTCGGAGAGGAATCAATTCGTGTGATTTCCCCCGGAAAAGTTGTGAGGGTTTGGAAGCCACCTCAAAGGCTTATCACTAGTGGTTGAGAAACACCTTCGTGGTGTTATCTCAAAGGGATAATAGGGTGAGCCTTCGTGGCGTTGGTGTGCCTTCGTGGTAACATCCACCTCTCTAACGGTGACTAGCTTCCCTCCAAGGAAGTGAACATCGGGATACATCTTCGTCTCAGTGACCTTGGTTATCCTTAACCCTAACTCCTTACTTGTGGTTTACTTGTGTTACTTGAGCATACATACATTGCATATTGTTTGTGCTCATTATATTGTGTTGGCTATTTCTTGTACAAGATTAATCATTCAAGCATACTCTCTATATCCACACGTTCACACTTGCAGTTTTTGATATATCATGTGCTATAGTGTGATCTAGTATCTTGTGTCGTTCACCTACTTGTCGTGTGATATAGCTCAAGTAAGTTTGTGTAAGTTACTTGTGCTTGTTAGTAACTGTATTGTGTCCATCTTGGTAGATCGTGTTGTTGATACACGTTGCAGTGCCTAGTGCATTTAGGATTTGTGCTTGACAAGTACCCTCTTAGTTTATTTCCGCATTAGGTTCAAGCCAAATATGAAGAAGTTTTTGAATAGCCTATTCACCCCCCTCTAGGCGTCATTGAGGTATTTTCAATTGGTATCAGAGCTAGGTCTCTCTTTAATTAGGTTTCACGACCTAGAGAGTATCGATGTCGAATATTGGATTAGTGCACAATGGCATCTTTGACTTTGATGGCACAAATTATACCTTATGGATAATTCGTATGCTTCATCACTTTTGGGCCATGGGCCCAAATACTTTACGAATTGTTCTTGTAGGGATTGCCGACAAAAGGATGATGCATCTTCATCTACTAATGAGATGTATCTTGATTGTGAGGATTTTCTTGACATTCATCGAACCATAAGTCCTGAAGTGTTTAAGTCTATCTCGACTTGCAAGTCAGCTCATGAAGTTTGGACAAAACTTGAAGATATATATGCTGGGTCCAATATTGATGAAGACGGTATTATGATGAAGTAGTTGGTGCATGAGCTCTTCACTCTTTTCGATCTTAAAGAGGCCACCACTACTTCCATATCCGATTGCTTGCACACCTCAGCATCTTCAATCTCACAAGGTAATGACATGGTGAGTGAAGAAATATATGTTGATGAAAATGTCATAGCCTCTATGGACACGAGCATATCTAGCACCACACATAGTGTAAATTATTGTGCTGATAGGCCATGCATTTCACCTAAAGATCCCTCGACAAATGTCTGTGGTGATATGCCTGCTTCCTCGTATCCTCTTGATCAAAATATCTTGTTTCTCCCTAGTTGCTCTATGACTAATCATTTAGGGGAAATCAAGAAATATGAAGTACTTTTGACTAATGAAGAATCTGATTCACCAAAAGAATCATCATCAACTCCTCCAGTTCACATGTGCCTCATGGCAAGAGGTAATAATGAGGTATCATCTTCCCTGTGCAATAACGATGATATTTGCGATGAGGATGATGATGATGATTTGACCGAAAATATCTATGTGATCAGTAAAATTCTTCATAAAGCTAAAAATAACGCTCTTCAAAGATTCCAAGATGTTCTTGCTTACTTTGAAAATTGTAATGATTCACTTAATCATGAACAAGCTAAAAGTGAACAACTTGAACATGAACTTGAGAAGAGTCATCAAGCATGTAGAGACTTAAGATCTTCAAAAGGAGAGATTGAAGTTGCTCATGATAAACTTAAAAAGGATTTTGAGGTCCTTCTCCTTGAATGCAATAATGTCAAGGGAGAGCTCATCAAAACCTCTAAGATCTATGAGGAGCTTCAATCTACTCATGAGAAGTCTCTATTTTCTACTTACTCCTCTCATATTGTTGATGATACTTGTACATCTAACCCCATCTCTTTTGAAGTATCAACATTGAAGGAGAATGTTGAGCTACGTGCTCAACTTGATTTACTAACTAGCAATTATGGGAAGTTGGAAGAAAACCATGTAATGCTCACAAGCTCTCATGCCGATCTTCTAACATCCCATAATGTGCAAAAGTTAGCTCATGAGGCTATCATCACCAAGGTAACATCAAGTGAGCCTCATGTGGACAATGGCACTACTTCTAGTCAAAGTACTATATTTCCATGTGCCAGTCCTCGTAATTCGTCTACTCATAATGTTGCTACCTCGTGTGATGAATTACTTTCCTTGCCTTGTTGCTCTAACATTGAAGCTTACACTTCCTCTAGTACTTGCATTGATACTAACCGTGCAGAGGAAATCGAAGAGCTCAAGGCCCAAGTCACTTCTTTGAAGAAAGACTTGAAACAGTGTCATCAAGGGATGTCCACACTCAACAACATCCTGTGTGAGCAAACATCTCCGAATGACAAAAATGATGTTCGAGTGAACTCAAACAAGAACAAGAGGGGCCTAGAACAAGTCAAGAATTCGGCCAAAATCATTTGCTTCAAGTGCAAAGTTAAAGGGCACCATGTTAGATCTTTCCCTCTGAAGACGAAGTCTCAAAGTCACAAGCAACAAGGGAAGCGGCCACAAACTCAAACACATATTCAACTACAAGTTGAAGGAAGGCCTCTTCCCAATAAGACCCAAGCCAACACTCCCCAAGGTGAGAAATCAACTGGGAAGAAAACAAAGGGTAGATGTTGCTACTTATGTCGTGAGAAGGGTCATGTCGCTTCGTCTTGCACGAGAGATAACTTATCCAACCCAATCACTATTGATGATACCTATTCCCTTGGGAAGGATAAGGTTGGCAATGTGTTTGCCAAGTTTGTTGGTACTCAAAATGGTGTCAAGAAAAGAACCATTTGGGTTGCCAAGCCTATTGTGATTAACCTCTTAGGACCCAACGTAGTTGGGGACCAACAAGCTCAAACTTGATCAATAGGTGACTATGGAGGACATTAGAGACTTGGATACATAATGAATAATTAAGGAGTCTTCATCATTCATATTATCTCAAGCCAAGTCATTTGGATTATCGAGTTTCTATCTTATATCCAATGTGCCTCCTTACGGTAACTTATACTTAAACTGTTTACATTGTTAGGTGCTTGCCCCTTTGCATGTTGTGGTTTTGTACCTTGCATGCATTTGTATATGTTGTGCTTCCAACTTGCTTATCTTGAGTAATCAAGTATGGGTATGTTGGTTTGCATATCATGTACATGTGAGTCTTGTATTGAGCCTTTTTGCATCATGTTTATATTGTTTGTTGGCTCTTGTGAGAGATTAATGGATTATCCCATTGTGGGGGAGTGATGTGCTTTGCACACCTCACTATCCTATAAATGTGTATACATGGGGAATACCACTTAGTTTTGATACTTCAAGATTATCTAGTTTCTATGTGGTATGTCTTACTCATGAGAAATTCAAATTCTATATGGTCCATTAAGTATCTCTTGTTGGTTTTAATTCGCCAATTGTTAATGTTGTTGGTTTATCACATTATGGGGGAGTAATATGCTATGTGCATATTACAAACCTAGAAAATGTGTACATTTGACGTGTTGCCACTTAGTGTTGATATTGTAAATTATCTTGTTCCTAGGTGGCATGTTAGCCCTACAAGTGTCATTTGCTTGCGTTTTATGGGTAAAGATGATCTTGGATATATTTGTGATCTACCAATGAGTATCATTTCAAAAATACTTCTTGTCCTTGACAATTGGTATTCCCATCATGTGATTGGAATTGCTTATCATCTTTACATTGGATTTTGTGTTTCATTTGTCTTCCTTGCCTCTTATGAATCTATTTTTAACATGTCTAGTGTTTTTATAGATATAGAGAAAGTGATGATCCCATCGTGTGCGTTTTGTATTCAAATGCAAATTCTATATAATGCACGTCTCTTGGGGGAGCTATCCTATTCTCTTTAAAACACTCTCTTCATTCACCTATCATAACATCATTTGATCCCCATCAAGTGTGTGTTGATGGGAGGCAAGTCTTGCTCTTTATGATGCTTTGTGCCATCATGAAAGTGTGTAGAGGGCTTTGTTTGTTGGAACCTAGCTCTCTCTTGGAAACTAGATACCTCGTGTTTGTTTTTCTTCAGTTGGTTTCTTGTTGTCTTCTATTTGGCATGTGTCAATGGATATCTCATTCCTTGAGGTATCTTTTAATTGATATCCTTCAAGTGATAGTTCTTTTGTTTTAGGATCTTATTATCACTTGATACCTTGTCTTTTGATGACTTATCAACTTTGTGTTGAGTTGACTCTTGAGAGTCTTGAGCATGCGCATCTAGCTACTATATACAACTTTTCTTGCTTGCTCTCCTTCTTTGACCCAATATATAGGGGAAACTCCACCTTGTCATAAATTGGCTAAAGTGTGCATGAAATTCAAATTCATATCTATATGCACATATGTATGTGGAGTTTGTCCTATGTATTGCTGGTTTTCTAACTTTTTGGTCCCAATGAGTTTGGGCACCATTTTGTTTGTTTTGTTGTTCCAGGAACAACTGGAGATGCATTGGATGCTCGGCTCACCTATAAGGAAGATGTTGAGACCATGTGATTATTGGAACCAAGTTAGGATGATCAAAGAACAACTATCTACTACATCAATCCAATGTTGTATCGGTAACAAGTATCCACTTAATGCATTCTTTTCATGCAAAGGACCCAACCTGTCTTTCCTTTTCAGGTTGCATCATGGCATGAATCTCTTGATTTGTTCTCATAGTACTTGTTTGCTTTCTCAAAGCATCCGAACGATGATGTCTTACTATTAGTTGGGATGTCTTTGATGTTCGTATGTTGGAAGTTCATATTGTATAATAAGAAAATATTAGGCCATGTGCTATGCTTCCAAGCAAAAGATCTCATTGATATATTTATGACTTCCTTTTTGGATATCTAGTTTGTTCCTTCTTGTAACCATTTCGTGTGTACATCCCTCTTTGTGGATATATATCATCATGATTTTCTTCTACTTATAATCTTTTACACATGAGAGAAGTTACATCTCTAATTGACATCCTCTTTTCTTTCACGTCCATCGTCGCATTTCCTCTTTCAAGTTTTTTTGGCTTCGTGAAAGGATTTGTTTTGAGTGCGCATCTTATTTCTACATCTTGATGCACTCTTTGGCAGTGAAGATTAGTTTTCCTCATGCTTGTCTTGATGAGGGTTTTGCCATTTCAACTAGTATCCCTCCTATTGACAACGTTCTTACTTCCTATCTTCACAATGGGTTGTCACAAGCGTTGGTTCTTATTTTATTTATTAGTAAGCTTGTGAACCCATTTTCTAGTATGTGTGTGTGGGAATGATATGTCTTGCACTTTGTATCTCATATTCATCAAGACTATGTTGATGAGTAATGCTCATCCTTATCTTAAGTCTTCTCAAGTGCTTTGCCATGACTCACACACATTACTTTGGTTGAGCTTATTCCTAAGTTGCTTCCTTTACATGTTGCTCAACCTTTAGTTTTGTGCAATTGATATGCTTATTGTCTCATCTATCTTCTTGCACTCGTTGTGTGTTTCTATTAATTCTGGGGGAGCAACGATCCTATTTTGTGCACCTGTGTCAAATAAAAAAATCTCATATTAGTGCACAAATCATGGGGAGCTTCTCTAGTTTTTGATAAAGCACTATGTTGCCTCTATCATAATATCTTTTATTCATGTGGTTCGAAGGTCCATATGATTGTTTGTTCCATCTGGAATTCTTTGATTGCTTGCCTCTATCTTTGTATGTCTTTGTGGCATACGATCCTTTTATCTGCAATCTTTGGGTCCTCAATATAGTTTGTTTTCCTCCAACTACTTATCATTGTATTTGTGAATTTTTCTGCACTCATTTGCTGAGAAGTACACACTTTTTGGAGGACCACCTACTATTTTGGCTTTCTAAACTTTTTGTCCATTTTGGCAATCGATGCCAATGGGGGAGAAGTTTAGAGAGTTTACTTTGGATATGTTTAGAGGGTTTTGCTTTTATTGCGTAAGCATTTACATCTTGCACACATGCATTATTACCTTGTATGTGTGCACTTGGTTATGCTTATTTCCTTATATAAACTCTCTTGAAGTGGTTGTCTTCAATTACCAAAATGGGGGAGATTGTTAGAGCATATATCTCCATATGTGGTTTTGGTAATTGATGACAATTCCTATGGACTAATGGTTGCCTTAAGTTATATTTATAGGATTTGTCCATAGGCACTTCTTGAAGTCCATCTGTCGGGTTCAAGGAGTTTATATGATGACCAAGATGTTATTCAAGGTATTATCCAAAGAATGGTCATAGAAACACTAGGTTGATCAAGATCTCAGACAAAGAGTAAATCAAGATGATCAACACACAAAGCGTATAAGATGTACCGAGAGGGATCAAGTGATCCCATGGTATGGTAAGCATTGTCCATTACGTGTTTGTGTACTAACCCATGGTCTTTGTGAGACTCCTGTGTGGGGGTTAGGTGTGCTTCCATTGGGCTTGCGTCAAAAGGAAGATCTCATACAACCCATGAAGGATGACGTCAAGTGGTGATCGTCATCAAGATTGTGGTGTGCAAGTTCAAGTGGATCAGCATGAATATATCATTGAAACTATCGTCAATGATCATGTGCTGATAAGGACAACCTCATGTGCTAACAAGGACAAGATCAAGATAAGCATTCCTGAGCACTACATGCCTGATTCTTGTGGATGTTCACATGATGGACAAATGAAGATGAATACATAAGCTAGGCTTTCCGCATTGTGTATGGGAAAGCTACTTGAAGACTTCATCATGTCTTGCTTTCAACTTGAGCCAAGAAGGAACAACAACATCAAGCTCAGGTGAAAGGGCTAACTCAAAGGTATCAGTTCCTTTGACGTTAGTTGTGCGGAGTGATGATCAGCGAATAAAAGTATACACTCAAGTATGGATCATCAGTACTCTTTTATGATTCTTGAGTCCTTAGGGATCCCGCACTATTAAGAGGGGATCACAGGTTTTGCGATGAACTTGCTCAAACTACATCATCACTCTCTGCTCAGACCACATCTCCACTATTTTGTTGTTATCTGAAAACAGAACCAGTGCCTCGGACATCCGGCTTTCTCCGGACGTTCGAGGACCGGACAACCGACTAGTTCGGAAATCTGGAATCCTATACCAGAGAAATCAGAGCCATATAACTCGGACTTCCGGCTCCCTCCGAACGTCCGAGGCCCGGATGTCCGGCCAAATCCCGGAAATCCGGAAGCCTGCACGAGTAGAAGTTGAGTTTTATATCTCGGAAATCCGGCTCCCTCTGGACGTCCGAGCGCCGGACGTCCGACACCCGTCGGAAATCCGGAACCTACCACGAGTAGAAGTTGAGCTGTATAACTCGGATTTCCGGTCCTCTCCGGACGTCCGGTGGCTGATAAATTCAACATAGTTTCAGTCGTATCTACAGGCCTCGGACGACCGACCCCTCGCGGACGCCCGGACTTCCGACAACTGTCGGACGTCCGGACCCTGTGTGACTTAAAGTGTCCCCAACGGCCCTTTTTCTCTCCCCACTATAAATACCTCCCTCCCACTTCGTGAGAGGGTTGCCCAACACAACCTTATCCTCATAAGAACACATTTCCAACTCACACACATTTGCTCACTCCAAATCTTAGATCCCAAGAGCATTTGTGAGCCCCTTTGAGATTTGTTCCAATCAAAAGATAGATCGTCTCCCTCTCCTTCTCTCAACCCAAGCTATTTGTGATTTGAGCAAGTTTTGAGCATTCCCTGTGATCTTGTTACTCTTGGAGGTTGGAGACTCCTAGGCGGTAGGAGTTCTTAGGAGAGGAATCAATTCGTGTGATTTCCCCCGGAAAAGTTTGTGAGGGTTTGGAAGCCACCTCAAAGGCTTACCACTTGTGGTTGAGAAACACCTTCGTGGTGTTATCTCAAAGGGAGAATAGGGTGAGCCTTCGTGGCGTTGGTGTGCCTTCATGGTAACATCCACCTCTCTAACGGTGACTAGCTTACCTCCAAGGAAGTGAACATCGGGATACATCTTCGTCTCAGTGACCTTGGTTATCCTTAACCCTAACTCCTTACTTGTGGTTTACTTGTGTTACTTGAGCATACATACATTGCATATTGTTTGTGCTCATTATATTGTGTTGGCTATTTCTTGTACAAGATTAATCATTCAAGCATACTCTCTATATCCACACGTTCACACTTGCAGTTTTTGATATATCGTGTGCTATAGTGTGATCTAGTATCTTGTGTCGTTCACCTACTTGTCGTGTGATATAGCTCAAGTAAGTTTGTGTAGCTTACTTGTGCTTGTTAGTAACTGTATTGTGTCCATCTTGGTAGATCGTGTTGTTGATACACGTTGTAGTGCCTAGTGCATTTAGTATTTGTGCTTGACAAGTACCCTCTTAGTTTATTTCCGCATTAGGTTCAAGCCAAATCTGAAGAAGTTTTTAAATAGCCTATTCACCCCCCCTCAATGCGTCATCAAGGTCTTTTCACCCTCTCCAAACGTTCCAGATCGGCGGTGTGGGAGGAATCCTTATCATGCAGGGCGGCGCGCAGCTGTTCGATCTCTTCCTAGTGGGCCGTCCCGCGGTCCTTCTGCTCCGTCTGGAGAAGATCCAGCTGTAGGTGGAGTTGCTTGTCCACCTCGCGCAGGACAGCTTGCTCCGAGACGGCTGCGTTCAGCCGGCTCTGAAGGTCGCCGGTTCGGCCTTCACCCCCTGGATCCGAACCAGCAACGCGTTGTACGCCAGCACCTAGGCGTCATGGAGTTCCTATGAATATCACAAGCAAATAATGAGATTCGGCCTAGCTAACTCTCAGCCATCCCGATTCTCGAGGGCTACACCCAGTGGGTGCGCTGGCACGCCCCCACTAAAAAAGAAACTATGAGCAAGGCAACAATGAGATTCGGCCCGACTAACTCTCAGCCGGATCGATTCTCGAGGGCTACACCCAGTGGGTGCGCTGTGATACGTCTCCGTCGTATCTACTTTTCCAAACTCTTTTGCCCTTGTTTTGGACTCTAATTTGCATGATTTGAATGGAACTACCCTGGACTAACGCTGTTTTCAGCAGAATTGCCATGGTGTTATTTTTGCACAGAAATAAAAGTTCTCGGAATGACCTGGAAATTTACGGGGATTTTTTGTGGAATATATAAAAAATATTGGCTCAAGAATCAACCGGAGGGGTGGAGCTGAGAGACCACAAGCCCACCAGGCGCGGGCCCCCGTGGCCGCGCCTGGCACGCTTGTGGGGCCCACAAAGCTCCACCGCCTCCAATCTCAGCTCTATTTAGTCCCTTTCGTCCGGAAAAAAAATCAACGAGAAGAGTTCATCGCATTTTACGATACGGAGGCGCCGCCACCTCCTGTTCTTCCTATGAAGGGTAGATCTGGAGTCCGTTCTGGGCTTCGGAGAGGGGAGATCGTGGCCATCGTCATCACCAACCTTCCTTCATCGCCAATTCCATGATGCTCTTCACCGTTCGTGAGTAATCTCATCATAGGCTTGCTGGACAGTGATGGGTTGGATGAGACCTATCATGTAATCGAGTTAGTTTTGACGGGGATTGATCCCTAGTATCCACTATGTTCTGACATTGATGTTGCTACTACTTTGCCATGCTTAATGCTTGTCACTAGGGCCCGAGTGCCATGATTTTAGATCTGAACCTATTATGTTGTCGCCAATATATGTGTGTTCTTGATCCTATCTTGCAAGTTATAGTCACCTAGTATGTGTTATGACCCGGCAACCCCGGAGTGACAATAGCCGGAACCACTCCCGGAGATGACCATAGTATGAGGAGTTCATGTATTCACCAAGTGTTAATACGTTGGTCCCGTTCTTTATTAAAAGGAGAACCTTAATATCCCGTAGTTTCCATTAGGACCCCGCTGTCACGGGAGGGATGGACAATAGATGTCATGCAAGTTCTTTTCCCTAAGTACGTATGACTACATACGGAATACATGCCTACATTGCATTGACAAACTGGAGCTAGTTACATATCTCTCCGCGTTATAACTGTTGCATGATGAATAGCATCCGTCATAATCATCCATCACCGATCCAATGCCTACGAGTCTTTTACTACTGGTCCTCGCTATGTTACTTTGTTGCTACTGCTGTCACTGCTGCTGCTGTTACTCTGTTGCTACTACTGCTATCACTCTACTTTGCTAGTGATACTTTGCTGCAGACACTAAATCATTCAGGTGTGGTTGAATTGAAAACTCAGCTGCTAATACTTGAGAATATTCTTTCGCTTCCCCTTGAGTCGAATCAATAAATTTGGGTTGAATACTCTACCCTCGAAAACTGTTGCGATCCCCTATACTTGTGGGTTATCAAGACCTTTTTCTGGCGCCGTTGCCGGGGAAGCACAGCTATATTCTCTGAGTCACTTGGGATTTACGTCTGTTGATCACTATGAGGAATCCGATAGATCCAAGAACTAAAGTCTTGCCCTCAACTACGAGGACAGGTAAGGAACTGCCATCTAGCTCTGCGAGTGATTCACCTTCAGTTATGAGTAAGTTTGCGACATCACCTCCTGCTAGAAATCTTGATATGCCGCCTGTGCTTGATGATGCTACTTCTGCTGCCCATGATGCTTATGATGATGCTATGCTTGATACTGCTTTGCCTGATGATGCTATGCTTGATACTGCTTTGCCTGATGATGCTATGCTTGATACTGCTTTGCCACTAGGTGCATTCCTTGATGCACAAATTGCTTGAGTTGCTGCTAGATGTGATGCTACTTCTGAAACTGCTGATACTATTGAAGTAGAACCTGCTATTATGCCTGAATTGCCTGTTATGCCTGAGCGTTATGTTATGGAGGGATAGATAGCTGAGGATTTTCTTGCGTGTAAGGATAGCTATGATGTTGAGAAATTACTGCGCAAGTGGAAAGAAAAATCTTTGAACGCTAGGATGAAATACGGCCCGAAGTTTGCTACTTCGCCTATCTTTGTGACCGTTAATGATAACGAATTCTCTATCGACCCTGAGTTAATCACTCTGGTCGAATCTGATCCTTTTCACGGTTATGAGTCTGAAACGGTTGTAGCCCATCTTACCAAACTGCACGATATAGCCACCCTATTCACTAGTGAGGAAAAGATCCGCCACTACTATATCCTCAAGTTGTTTCCTTTCTCACTACAGGATGATGCTAAGACCTGGTTCACTTCTCTTGCTCCTCGTTGTGTGCGTAGCCCTGAGGATATGATCTACTACTTCTCTGAAAAATATTTCCTTTCCCATAAGAAGCAAGCTGCCTTGCAGGAAATATACAACTTTGCGCAAGTTGAACAAGAGAGTCTCCCACAAGCTTGGGGGAGACTTGTCCAGCTACTGAATGCTTTACCTGATCACCCTCTTGAAAATAATGAAATACTTGATATCTTCCATAATGAACTAACCGATGCCTCTAGAGACCACCTAGATAGTTGTGCCGGTTGTGTTTTTAGGGAACGAACCGTAGAACAAGCTGAAATTATATTGAATAACATCTTGTGCAATGAGAATGCTTGGACTATTCCCAAACCACCTCCTAAGCCAATTCCGAAGAAAAGAGGTATTCTATTCCTCAGTCCTGAAGATATGCAAGAAGCTAAGAAAACCATGGGAGAGAAAGGCATTAAATCTGAAGATGTCAAAAATCTACCACCTATCGAAGAGATCCATGGTCTTGATAAGCCGATACAAGTAGTAGAAGTAAATTCTTTGCGTAGGTTTGACGAGAGTGATATTACTTTTGATAAACCTGCTAGCCTATGCATGGATGAATTTGATAACTTCGTTGCCAAACAACAAAGTTTCAATGATTATGTTAGTAGACAATTGGAACAGAATGCTCGTATGCTTAGTCATTTAAGTGCTTGTGTGGACAGAAACGTCAATGATCTTGAGCTGCTCAGTAAACATGCCTATATGGTTACTACTCAAGTAGAACAAGTACTTAAGGCTCAAAATGACTTGCTTAATGATTTGAATGACAATTATGTTGGAGTCGTCACTAGAGGCGGTAAAATGACCCAGGAACCTTTGTATCTTGAGGGTCATCCTAAGAGAACTGAACAAGATTCTCAAGGAGTTAGCACTGATGCACCTAGTCATCCTAGGAAGAAGAAGAAAGATGATAGGAACTTGCACGCTAGCAACCCTATTGCTGCTACACCTGAGAGTCCAAACGACGTCTCTGTCTCTGATGCTGAAACACAATCTGGTGATGAACATGAGCCTAATGATGATATCAATAGTGATGTTCATGATGATGCTCAACCTAGCAATGATAAGGATGTGGTGATTGAACCTGTTGATCTTGATAACCCACATCCTAAGAATAAGAGATACAATAAGAGCGACTTCACTTCTAGTAAGCATGGTAAATAAAAGGAACCATGGGTTTAGAAACCCACGCCTTTTCTTCCCAAACCATCAAAGAAAAAGGATGATGAGGATTTTGAGCGATTTGTTGAAATGATCAGACTTGTCTTTCCGCAAATGCGTTTGACAGATATGCTCAAAATGTCTCCGTATGCTAAGTACATGAAGGATATTGTGACTAATAAGAGGAGGATACCTGAGGTTGAGATTTCCACCATGCTTGCTAACTATACCTTCAAGGGTGGAACTCCTAAGAATCTAGGTGATCCCGGTGTGCCCACTATACCTTGCTCCATTAAAGGAAACTACGTTAGAACTGCTTTATGCGACCTTGGAGCCGGTGTTAGTGTTATGCCTCTCTCTATTTATCGTAGGCTTGAACTGGATAAGTTGACACCCACTGAAATCTCTCTGCAAATGGCCGACAAATCAACTGCTTTCCCTATCGGCATTTGCGAGGATGTGCCTGTTGTGGTTGCTAACATTACTATCTTAACGGACTTTGTTATTCTGGATATTCCCGAGGACGATGCCATGGCGGTCATCCTTGGAAGACCCTTTTTAAACACTGCAGGGGCTGTTATAGATTGCAACAAAGGCAATGTCACTGTAACGACTAAGATGCGGTCCTTTCCGATCTGGGGATCGAGGCCCTGAATTGGAAAGGAGCGCATCTAAGCGTCTCGCAAACAAGGTATCATAGCTCATACATAATATCAACAGAATGACAATAAGGGATTCAATTGCCATCTCATAAATATATCAGAGTACATCACACATACAATCAAGGTAGTTCCGCTACGGACTACAAAACAAGGGAAATGGCTATGCTACCCTGCCTGCTGGCCCACGATCACGACCACGCCTCAATCTTCTGGATAGTTCATGTACATGCGGTTATTCTCCTCGTCGTACTGCCACACCAGCTGCATGCCATCGGGATCACCTATCTCGGGGGTACCTGAACCTGTTGGTGTTGTGAAGGAATCTGTGAGCCACGGGGACTCAGCAATCTATGACCTCGGTGCCAGAACTAGTCAAGTTATTAGGTTGGTAAGGTGGAGTATTTAGGTTGCAGCATCCTAAGCTTGATATGGTGGCTAACTTAGGTAGAACATATATGAAGGTGGTCTATACTAGCGGTCGATAAAAGATGATCACTAAGTGATCCTGAACACCTACTTACGTCAAGCATAACCCCACCGTGTTCCCGATTGAAGAGAGATCTTCGAAGGGGACAGTCACGGTTACGCACACAGTTGGTTTATTTTATTAGCTTATGTGTAAGTTATCTAATACCGAATGTTAACAAAATATCCAAGTTGCCACATAACCGCGGGCACGGCTTTCCCAAAGATTAAACCCTGCAGGGGTGCTCCAACTAGTCCATCACAAACATACATAGGCCGCAAAGTAATCCTCTATCATGAATCTCGTGATCTCGTCGGATTCCTTAGAGGAAAACCTCAACTCTGGGGAGAACCAAAGCTTCACCGGGATTCTTATACGCAAGATATATCACTAAGGTAAGACAAGACTAGGAGGACCTCCCGTCGTGTCGACGACCCTGATAAGAGCCGCGTATATCAGTCTCAGGACATGACGGATGAGCTAGACATCGGGATGGCTAAACCTCTGGGTGACCAGTGGGGCCCCGGACATCGCTCAGGTGGGACCAACACTCATGAGGAGCACTGGCCCAGGTTGTTGATTAAATTCCTCGGGGTAGCTATTCCCTACGTAGATTATTATTAAGTGATTAGCAAATTAAAACCAATGTTGGGTCCTGCCGGACAAGTCTTAACACTACACGATTTATCGAGGGGGTCCCCATAACAACCCCGAACGTGTTAGGAGCGATCAATATGGAATCAAACACCGGTAGTCGGTAACTATGGCGGCAATAACGGAACAAAGCACCCGACAAAAGGCTAGGCCTTCCGTTATTTACCAAGTATATAGGTGCATTAATTAAATAACAGAATTAAGATAATGATGTCAAGCTCATGTTATCACATGAGACAAAGCACCTGCATCTAGCAACACTAACATTAGTAGCTGAGCAAAGCCTACCTAGCCATTCAAGTTTGCTAGGAAGGGATAAGTGTTTGGTTTCATGGCATATCAGGAGGCAACTATTTCAGTGGCAGGCAGCGAGCATATGACAAAGGAAAGGTAATCTAGCATAACAAGTCTAGAGATGGAATCAAGGTCATATCATCTTGCCTGTGATATCCTCAACTTGGAACGGTTCTTGATCGTCCTGCACGTACTCTCCCGAATCCACGTACTCGTTCTCCGATCCTGGTGCTACCCAACATAAGAATAACATCCAATGAAGAACAGCACCTCAATATGCAACAAGCACATGATGCATGACATGAATATGAGCATGCACCACTATTTCTATCACTAGCACAAGCATGAGAAGAAAATACATGTTCCTGGATAGAACTGCATCCTAACCTATATTGACATGCATGATAATGACATTATCAGATGCGTCTCGTGAAAACGATGCAAACGCATATAAAGAACATTACAATCGGAGCTACGGATCAACGGGAAACAACGAAACAAGAAATGAAGCCCTACGTGTCAAATTCATCACAACACACTCGAATGACACAACTCTGGTATTTCCAGGTTGCCAAGACATAAAACAAACCAACATGGATGGGTGGAGCAAAGAAGAACACCACATCATCAACTAAGCACTCACAAACATCAAAATGACAAAACTACACAATCTGCCATAAACTGCATCATAGCACTTTGTGAGCTACATGCAAAGCACCTATAGCCACCTAAACATGCCAAATAAGATATGTGGATGTAGCTATCCAAGAGTACTACAAGCACAAGCAAGAATCACACACAAAGGAATTAAACACAAAAAGTTACAAGGCTGTATACTTGCCCAAAAATATCAGATTTCACGGACTTACTGAAAATTCCAGATTCTCACTTATTTGTCTATGCTCTGAAGCATTTTGACAGCAGCCAAAACAATATCTACAGGACTCCAAATGGAATGAAAATTACCGGGACCTAGACAAACACATCAGCTTCAACTTTCTAGTTGAAAGCTAAGGCTAGATCACAACACATTGACCTGGACAACCTCATCAACAGGAGAACAAAATATAAACAGATTCTCAGACTCAGTGAAAATCTCAGATTTTCACTAATCTGGAATTTCAGCCACATGCCTACTTTGATTGGGCACAACTTGCACATATGGATTCCAAAACATGAAATGAAACCAACATGTGGTAGAGGGGGTCACCCTCTACTACGACAACCAAGAAACAAACACATGAGCACACCACAACTCATGGAACCAAGCTCTAAATGTTGGGGAACGCCGCATGGGAAACAAAAAATTTCCTACGCGCACGAAGACCTATCATGGTGATGTCCATCTACGAGAGGGCATGAGTGATCTACGTACCCTTGTAGATCGTACAACAGAAGCGTTAGTGAACGCGGTTGATGTCGTGGAACGTCCTCACGTCCCTCGATCCGCCCTGCGAACAATCCCGCGATCAGTCCCACGATCTAGTACCGAACGGACGGCACCTCCGCGTTCAGCACACGTACAGCTCGACGATGATCTCGGCCTTCTTGATCCAGCAAGAGAGATGGAGAGGTAGAAGAGTTCTCCGGCAGCGTGACGGCGCTCCGGAGGTTGGTGATGATCTTGTCTCAGCAGGCTCCGCCTGAGCTCCGCAGAAACGCGATCTAGAGGAAAAACCGTGGAGGTATGTGGTCGGGCTGCCGTGGAAAAGTCGTCTCAAATCAGCCCTAAAACCTCCGTATATATAGGTGGGAGGGAGGGGACCTTGCCTTGGGGCTCAAGGAGCCCCAAGGGGGTCGCCCGAGTCCAAGGGGGGAGGACCCCCCCCCCAAACCGAGTTGGACTTGGTTTGGTGGGAGGTAGTCCCCCTACTTCCCACCTCCTCCTTTTTTTTTTCTTTTTCTCTTGATTTTTCCTTCTTGGCGCATCGGGCCCTTTTGGGCTGTCCCACCAGCCCACTAAGGGCTGGTGTGCCACCCTCAAGGCCTATGGGCTTCCCCGGGGTGGGTTGCCCCCCGGTGAACTCCCGGAACCCATTCGTCATTCCCGGTAACCCCGAAAACCTTCCGATAATCAAATGAGGTCATCCTATATATCAATATTCGTTTCCGGACCATTCCGCAAACCCTCGTGACGTCCGTGATCTCATCCGGGACTCCGAACAACATTCGGTAACCAACCATATAACTCAAATACGCATAAAACAACGTCGAACCTTAAGTGTGCAGACCCTGCGGGTTCGAGAACTATGTAGACATGACCCGAGAGACTCCTCGGTCAATATCCAATAGCGGGACCTGGATGCCCATATTGGATCCTACATATTCTACGAAGATCTTATCGTTTGAACCTCAGTGCCAAGGATTCATATAATCCCGTATGTCATTCCCTTTGTCCTTCGGTATGTTACTTGCCCGAGATTCGATCGTTAGTATCCGTATACCTATTTTAATCTCGTTTACCGGCAAGTCTCTTTACTCGTTCCGTAATACAAGATCCCGCAACTTACACTAAGTTACATTGCTTGCAAGGCTCGTGTGTGATGTTGTATTACCGAGTGGGCCCCGAGATACCTCTCCGTCACACGGAGTGACAAATCCCAGTCTTGATCCATACTAACTCAACTAACACCTTCGGAGATACCTGTAGAGCATCTTTATAGTCACCCAGTTACGTTGCGACGTTTGATACACACAAAGTATTCCTCCGGTGTCAGTGAGTTATATGATCTCATGATCATAGGAATAAATACTTGACACGCAGAAAACAGTAGCAACAAAATGACACGATCAACATGCTACGTCTATTAGTTTGGGTCTAGTCCATCACGTGATTCTCCTAATGACGTGATCCAGTTATCAAGCAACAACACCTTGTTCATAATCAGAAGACACTGACTATCTTTGATCAACTGGCTAGCCAACTAGAGGCTTGCTAGGGACGGTGTTTTGTCTATGTATCCACACATGTAAATGAGTCTTCATTCAATACAATTATAGCATGGATAATAAACGATTATCTTGATACAGGAATTATAATAATAACTATATTTATTATTGCCTCTAGGGCATAATTCCAACAGTCTCCCACTTGCACTAGAGTCAATAATCTAGCCCTCACATCACCTATGTGAATTACATTGTAATAAATCTAACACCCATACAGTTCTGGTGTTGATCATGTTTTGGCCGTGGAAGAGGTTTAGTCAGCGGGTCTGCTACATTCAGATCCGTGTGCACTTTGCATATATTCACGTCCTCTCCCTCGACGTAGTCGCGGATGAGGTTGAAGCGTCGTTTGATGTGTCTGGTCTTCTTGTGAAACCGCGGTTCCTTTGCTAAGGCAATGGCACCAGTGTTGTCACAGAACAAGGTTATTGGATTCAGTGCGCTTGGCACCACTCGAAGATCCGTCATGAACTGTTTCATCCAGACACCCTCCTTAGCCGCCTCCGAGGCAGCCATGTACTCCGCTTCACATGTAGAGTCTGCTACGACGCTTTGCTTGGAACTGCACCAGCTTACCGCACCCCCATTAAGAATAAATACGTATCCAGTTTGCGACTTAGAGTCGTCCGGATCTGTGTCAAAGCTTGCATCGACGTAACCTTTTACGGCGAGCTCTTCGTCACCTCCATACACGAGAAACATCTCCTTAGTCCTTTTCAGGTACTTCAGGATATTCTTGACCGCTGTCCAGTGATCTACTCCTGGATTACTCTGGAACCTACCTGCCATACTTATGGCCAGGCTAACATCCGGTCTAGTGCACAACATCGCATACATGATAGAACCTATGGCTGAAGCATAGGGGACGGAGCGCATATGCTCTCTATCTTCATCAGTTGCTGGGCACTGAGTCTTACTCAATCTCGTACCTTGTAGAACTGGCAAGAACCCTTTCTTGGACTGTTCCATTTTGAACCTCTTCAAAACTTTATCAAGGTACGTGCTTTGTGAAAGTCCTATCAGGCGTTTTGATCTATCCCTATAGATCTTAATGCCTAGAATGTAAGCAGCTTCTCCTAGGTCTTCATAGAGAAACTTTTATTCAAGTAATCCTTTATGCTCTCTAAAAACTCTACGTTGTTTCCAATCAGTAATATGTCATCCACATATAATATTAGAAACGCCACAGAGCTCCCACTCACTTTCTTGTAAATACAAGATTCTCCAACCACTTGTATAAACCCAAATGCTTTGATCACCTCATCAAAGCGTTTGTTCCAACTCCGAGATGCTTGCACCAGTCCATAAATGGATCGCTGGAGCTTGCACACCTTGTTAGCATTCTTAGGATCGACAAAACCTTCGGGTTGTATCATATACAACTCTTCCTTAAGGAAACCGTTAAGGAACGCCGTTTTGACATCCATCTGCCATATTTCATAATCGAAAAATGCAGCTATTGCTAACATGATTCTGACGGACTTAAGCATCGCTACGGGTGAGAAAGTCTCATCGTAGTCAACTCCTTGAACTTGTGAAAAACCCTTTGCCACAAGTCGAGCTTTATAAACGGTCACATTACCGTCTGCGTCCGTCTTCCTCTTAAAGATCCATTTGTTCTGAATGGCCTTGCGGCCCTCAGGCAGTACCTCCAAAGTCCACACTTTGTTCTCATACATGGATCCTATCTCGAACTTCATGGCTTCCAGCCATTTGTTGGAATCTGAGCCCACCATTGCTTCTTCATAATTCGCTGGTTCATTGTTGTCTAACAACATGATTGATAAGACGGGATTACCGTACCACTCTGGAGCAGCACGTGGTCTCGTCGACCTGCGCGGTTCGACAGAAACTTGAACTGAAGTTTCATGATCATCATCATTAACTTCCTCCTCAATCGGCGTTGCAATGACAGAGTTTTCCCCTTGCCCCGCGCCACCATCCAAAGGGATGAGAGGTTCGACAACCTCGTCAAGTTCTATCTTCCACCCACTCAATTCTCTCGAGAGAAACTCCTTCTCGAAAAAAGCTCCGTTTTTAGCAACAAACACTTTGCCCTCGGATTTGAGATAGAAGGTGTACCCAACTGTCTCTTTTGGGTAACCTATGAAGATGCACTTTTCCGCTTTGGGTTCCAGCTTTTCAGGCTGAAGCTTTTTGACATAAGCATCACATCCCCAAACTTTAAGAAACGACAACTTTGGTCTTTTGCCATGCCACAGTTCGTATGGTGTCGTCTCAACGGATTTTGATGGTGCCCTATTTAAAGTGAATGCAGCTGTTTCTAATGCATAGCCCCAAAATGATAACGGCAAATCAGTAAGAGACATCATAGATCGCACCATCTCTAATAGAGTACGATTACGACATTCGGACACACCATTACGCTGTGGTGTTCCAGGCGGTGTTAACTGTGAAACAATTCCACATTGTCTTAAGTGAGCACCAAACTCGAAAATCAGATATTCACCCCCACGATCAGACCGCAGGAACTTGATCTTCTTATTACGATGATTTTCCACTTCACTCTGAAATTGCTTGAACTTTTCAAATGTTTCAGACTTGTGCTTCATCAAGTAGACATAACCATATCTACTTAAATCTTCAGTGAAGGTGAGAAAATAACGATATCCGCCGCGTGCCTCCACGCTCATCGGACCACACACATCGGTATGTATGATTTCCAACAAGTCACTTGCATGCTCCATCGTTCGTGAGAACGGAGTCTTAGTCATCTTGCCCATGAGGCATGGTTCGCACGTGTCAAGTGAATCAAAGTCAAGTGACTCCAAAAGTCCATCAGCATGGAGTTTCTTCATGCGCTTTACACCAATATGACCTAAGCGGCAGTGCCACAAAAATATGGCGCTATCATTGTTAACTCTAACTCTTTTGGTCTCAATGTTATGTATATGCGTATCGCTATCAAGATTCAGTATGAACAATCCTCTCATATTCGGTGCAGGACCATAAAAGATGTTACTCATAGAAATAGAACAACCATTATTCTCTGACTTAAAAGAGTAACCGTCTCGCAATAAACAAGATCCAAATGTAATGTTCATGCTCAACGCAGGCACTAAATAACAATGATTTAAGTTCATCACTAATCCTGACAGTTACTGAAGTGACACTGTGCCGACGGCGTTTGCATCAACCTTGGAACCATTTCCTACGCGCATCGTCACTTCATCTTTCCCCAGCCTTCGCCTATTCCGCAGTTCCTGTTTCGAGTTGCAAATATGAGCAACAGAACCGGTATCAAATACCCAGGCACTACTACGAGAGCCGGTTAAGTACACATCAATAACATGTATATCTAATATACCTGATTTTTCTTTGCCCGCCTTCTTATCTGCCAGATACTTGGGGCAATTGCGCTTCCAGTGACCCATACCCTTGCAATAGTAACACTCCGTTTCTGGCTTAGGTCCAGTTTTGGGTTTCTTCGTCGGATTGGCAACAGGCTTGCCGCTCTTCTTTGAATTTCCCTTCTTGCCTTTGCCGTTTCTCTTGAAACCAGTGGTCTTATTCACCATCAACACTTGATGCTCTTTACGGAGTTCAGACTCTGCGACTTTCAGCATCGCAAACAACTCGCCGGGAGACTTGTTCATCCCTTGCATGTTGTAGGTCAACACAAAGCCTTTATATCTTGGCGGCAGTGATTGAAGGATTCTGTCAGTGATAGCTTCTTGCGGGAGTTCAATCCCCAGCTCAGCTAGACGGTTTGAGTACCCAGACATTTTGAGCACATGTTCACTGACAGATGAGTTTTCCTCCATCTTGCAGGCATAGAATTTATCGGAGGTCTCATACCTCTCGATCCGGGCGTTCTTCTGAAAGATAAACTCCAACTCCTGGAACATCTCAAATGCTCCATGACGCTCAAAGCGACGTTGAAGTCCCGGTTCTAAGCCATACACGACTGCACATTGAACTATTGAGTAGTCCTCCTTACGTGCTAACCAAGCGTTCTTAACATCCTGATCAGCCGTACCGGGTGGTTCATCTCCTAACGCAGCATTAAGGACATAATCCTTCTTCCCAGCTTGTAAGATTAGCTTAAGATTACGAGCCCAGTCTACAAAGTTGCTTCCATCATATTTCAACTTAGCTTTCTCTAGGAACGTATTAAAATTCAGGATGACAGTCGCGTGAGCCAAGTTCTACAACACAAATATATTCAAAGTGGACTTTAGACTATGTTCAAGATAATTAGAGTTTAACTTAATCAAATTATTCGCTAAACTCCCACTCAAAAAGTACATCTCTCTAGTCATTTGAGTGGTTCATGATCCACTTACACTAGCTCAAGTCCGATCATCACGTGAGTTGAGTATAGTTTCAGTGGTAAGCATCCCTATGCTAATCATATCATCTATATGATTCATGATCGACCTTTCGGTCTCATGTGTTCCGAGGCCATGTCTGCACATGCTAGGCTCGTCAAGCTTAACCCGAGTGTTCCGCGTGCGCAACTGTTTTGCACCCGTTGTATGTGAACGTTGAGTCTATCACACCCGATCATCACGTGGTGTCTCGAAACGACGAACTGTAGCTACGGTGCACAGTCGGGGAGAACACAATTTCGTCTTGAAATTTTAGTGAGAGATCACCTCATAATGCTACCGTCGTTCTAAGCAAAATAAGGTGCATAAAAGGATTAACATCACATGCAATTCATAAGTGACATGATATGGCCATCATCACGTGCTTCTTGATCTTCATCACCAAAGCACCGGCACGATCTTCTTGTCACCGGCGCAACGCCATGATCTCCATCAACGTGTTGCCATCGGGGTTGTCGTGCTACTCATGCTATTACTACTAAAGCTACATCCTAGCAAAATAGTAAACGCATCTGCAAGCACAAACGTTAGTATAAAGACAACCCTATGGCTCCTGCCGGTTGCCGTACCATCGACGTGCAAGTCGATATTTCTATTACAACATGATCATCTCATACATCCAATATATCACATCACATCGTTGGCCATATCACATCACAAGCATACCCTGCAAAAACAAGTTAGACGTCCTCTAATATTGTTGTTGCATGTTTTACGTGGTGACCATGGGTATCTAGTAGGATCGCATCTTACTTACGCAAACACCACAACGGAGATATATGAGTTGCTATTTAACCTCATCCAAGGACCTCCTCGGTCAAATCCGATTCAACTAAAGTTGGAGAAATCGACACTTGCCAGTCATCTTTGAGCAACGGAGTTACTCGTAACGATGAAACCAGTCTCTCGTAAGCGTACGAGTAATGTCGGTCCAAGCCGCTTCAATCCAACAATACCGCGGAATCAAGAAAAGACTAAGGAGGGCAGCAAAATGCACATCACCGCCCACAAAAGTTTTTGTGTTCTACTCGAGAAGACATCTACGCATGAACCTAGCTCATGATGCCACTGTTGGGGAACGTCGCATGGGAAACAAAAATTTTCCTACGCGCACGAAGACCTATCATGGTGATGTCCATCTACGAGAGGGGATGAGTGATCTACGTACCCTTGTAGATCGTACGACAGAAGCTTTAGTGAACGCGGTTGATGTAGTGGAACGTCCTCACGTCCCTCGATCCGCCCCGCGAACAATCCCGCGATCAGTCCCACGATCTAGTACCGAACGGACGGCACCTCCGCGTTCAGCACACGTACAGCTCGACGATGATCTCGGCCTTCTTGACCCAGCAAGAGAGAGGGAGAGGTAGAAGAGTTCTCCGGCAGCGTGACGGCGCTCCGGAGGTTGGTGATGATCTTGTCTCTGCAGGGCTCCGCCCGAGCTCCGCAGAAACGCGATCTAGAGGAAAAACCGTGGAGGTATGTGGTCGGGCTGCCATGGAAAAGTCGTCTCAAATCAGCCCTAAAACCTCCGTATATATAGGTGGGAGGGAGGGGACCTTGCCTTGGGGCTCAAGGAGCCCCAAGGGGGTCGGCCGAGTCCAAGGGGGGAGGACTCCCCCCCAAACCGAGTTGGACTTGGTTTGGTGGCAGGGAGTCCCCCTTCCTTCCCACCTCCTCCTTTTTTTTTCTTTTTCTCTTGATTTTTCCTTCTTGGCGCATAGGGCCCTTTTGGGCTGTCCCACCAGCCCACTAAGGGCTGGTGTGCCACCCTCAAGGCCTATGGGCTTCCCCGGGGTGGGTTGCCCCCCCGGTGAACTCCCGGAACCCATTCGTCATTCCCGGTACATTCCCGGTAACTCCGAAAACCTTCCGGTAATCAAATGAGGTCATCCTATATATCAATCTTCATTTCCGGACCATTCCGGAAACTCTCGTGACGTCCGTGATCTCATCCGGGACTCCGAACAACATTCGGTAACCAACCATATAACTCAAATACGCATAAAACAACGTCGAACCTTAAGTGTGCAGACCCTGCGGGTTCGAGAACTATGTAGACATGACCCGAGAGACTCCTCGGCCAATATCCAATAGTGGGACCTGGATGCACATATTGGATCCTACATATTCTACGAATATCTTATCGTTTGAACCTCAGTGCCAAGGATTCATATAATCCCGTATGTCATTCCCTTTGTCCTTCGGTATGTTACTTGCCCGAGATTCGATCGTCAGTATCCGTATACCTATTTCAATCTCGTTTACCGGCAAGTCTCTTTACTCGTTCCGTAATACAAGATCCCGCAACTTACACTAAGTTACATTGCTTGCAAGGCTCGTGTGTGATGTTGTATTACCGAGTGGGCCCCGAGATACCTCTCCGTCACACGGAGTGACAAATCCCAGTCTTGATCCATACTAACTCAACTAACAACTTCGGAGATACCTGTAGAGCATCTTTATAGTCGCCCAGTTACGTTGCGACGTTTGATACACACAAAGTATTCCTCCGGTGTCAGTGAGTTATATGATCTCATGGTCATAGGAATAAATACTTGACACGCAGAAAACAGTAGCAACAAAATGACACGATCAACATGCTACGTCTATTAGTTTGGGTCTAGTCCATCACATGATTCTCCTAATGACGTGATCCAGTTATCAGGCAACAACACCTTGTTCATAATCAGAAGACACTGACTATCTTTGATCAACTGGCTAGCCAACTAGAGGCTTGCTAGGGACGGTGTTTTGTCTATGTATCCACACATGTAAATGAGTCTTCATTCAATACAATTATAGCATGGATAATAAACGATTATCTTGATACAGGAATTATAATAATAACTATATTTATTATTGCCTCTAGGGCATAATTCCAACACTAAACATAGAAGAAAATGAAATAAGTCATCTCCAGAAAAATGTTCCAATGGCAAAAATGATTTCACCAATGGATTCCTGGGATGATTCTACCCCAAAAACATATATAAAACATATGCACTTGCTTGGAACAAGTGAGCTCAAACTAGGAAGGAAAAACTACAAGAAACATACATAGTGAATAGTGCATCATTACATGTGCACAACACTAGATCAACTCCTACTTACGTACTTGCCCATGTGCACAACACCAATGGTGACATGAGGGTTTTGACCCCATGTATGTGTGCCATAGCACATCAACATCACAAGCTCATCTACCAAGATACTCACACCACACAAGATACCATGCCCACTCACATATGGTCATGTGAAGGTGCACAAGTTCTTGGTAAGAGGGGTGTTCCACACACACACACACACATCCACTCCACTACACACACCAAAACATGTTCTTGGACAACACTAGATATTGCATCTATTTAGATCACACAAGTAGGGAGCTCATCCACCAGATACACATGCTCACAAACTATGGTGTACATGAACTATGTTCATGTGGGTGTGTTCTTCACACCACATGCACCACAAGATATACATGCACTCAAAACATATACACACTACTCCACATATGCATGACACTATGTGCACCTACACACATACTTCACAATGCTAGCATACCCACACACTCACATACATACAACCATGCATGCACACATATACACACATACACCACACTCATGTATATTAACATCACCACTACATGTACTGGACAGGAAAAGAAAAATAAAATGCACACCTTTCTTGCACTATTATTTAGGCACAAGGTGTAGCAAGTAAATAGCAAAGGAAAAAAAAGAAAGAAAAAAAAGGGCAGGCCTGGGATCGAACCCCAGTGCCTCTGGTTACAACACACAGCTCAAACCACCACACCACAGTCATTGCATTCGACATGGAAGGTGGTTCTAATATGGTAAGGTATTCCCTATCGCTTACTGTGCCGAAACAAAACCAAATTAAGAAGGTGCCGAGGGGGGATCAAACCCGCAACCTCCTACTTAGCAACAACACCACACTATGCTACGACACTTGACAGGTAAGGGGGCTTAACTCACATGAGTAACCCCTTCATGCATCCCCACAGTCCGACGACGTCCGGAATAGGGGAAGGAGCTCGCCGTCGTTGTGCTAGAAATTAAGCTATGGCTGCTATATGGAAGGTTGCTTGGGCAACCACGGTTCCATTTCTAACGCAACTACTGCCTGAGAGGTCCTACAACGATGGATCAACGACGAGCGGTGGCTCCGGCGACAAAGGAGACGCACAGGACGAAACTACGCTACGGCTCTCGATCTGGGACAAGGAGGAAGGAAGAGAGGTACTACCTCACGTACGGGTCGAGGAGGAAGGTGCCCGTAGAGGAAGTAGTAGGAAGAAGCACGTCGGAGAAGAAGCTCGTCGGAGAAGAAGCTCGTCAGAGAAGAAGCGCCGTCGGGAAGAAGAGGAAGCACACGCGATGTCGTGGTTTTGTCACGGCAGATGTCCTCGTGAAAGGACTTAGTACTGGAGCCATCGCACTTTGGTGGCGACACAAAGGGGTTGAACGGGAGTGAGATGGCGATTTACCCAGGTTCGTCCCCTCGTGAGGAGGTAAAAGCCTACGTCCTGCTTTGGGTTGTATTGATGGAGTTTCAATTACAAGGAGGGCGTAACTCGCCAGACCTAGTACTCGATGATTTCTAACCTGTCCTCTTCTCCCCTGGGACTCGCCTTTATATACAGGTCGAGTCCTTAGGTTTTACAAGGATCCTTTCCTTTACACAAATCATGACTCTTGCGATCTCTAAGTCGCCTCCTTCCGAAGCTTGGAGACCTTCTTTATTATGGACTCCTTCCGAAAGTCATAAACCGCCATACTACTCTCGGTTCTACCAGACCAAGGCCCAAACTACCTTTTAGATGAATCGCCAGCTTTGGTGACCCGGCCCAACTAGGGCAGGTTATCAATAGGTAATATTCCCAACATTAGGCCCGATATTGACTTGAATTTCCTTCACGCCAATATCTTTGCTCAACTTAAAGGCGATTCATCTTCACTTTTCTTATGCACCATGCACTTGAACTGCCATCTGTTGCGGAAAAACCTGAGTCGCCAAACCGCTTCTTGTTAGCTCCTTCCTCGAATCCCGGAAAAGATAACGACGTAATCTCTCAACGGATCCTTCGACATCATTATCCCAAAAATTTCGGGGCGCCATTATGGCGAATCTTTTCCGTTTGGCAGTTCCCGCTCACGGCGCCTCGATTCCAGCGTCTGCCCTGTTAAATAGGTGGGGGGACAAGACTGGGCGCATTCCACCCACCAGTCTTGTCGCCTTTTCTCCCCATTACCGCAATGAAAATCTCATCGCCACCTGAGAGCTCCGCCGCCGTCCGAAGTCCTCGTCGCCGCCCGAAAGCTTTGGTGCTGCCCGAAAGCTTCATCACCGCCGAACACCCCATCAAGGCCGAGCAGTTTTTGTCGTTGTCGAATAACTCGCCGCCGTCGAGCACCTCGTCGCCGCTGTACACCTCGTCGTCGCTGAATACTTTGCCGCCTCCCGCGGTTTTTGCGCCCATCCGAAAGCCTTCATCGCCGTCGACCATCCCCAGCCGAATCCACCAGGTTAGGTTTCCGTTCATTCAAGAGAAGATCCCCATTCTCTTTCGAAGTTCATCACTGCCATGTTCTTGGCACTTTCCCGAATAGTTGTTACTTGCTCCTAATTAGTTGCTATCGATGTCGACGAGAAAACCAATGTCTCTAATACCCTTATTGGTCCGCTCTCGATTTGCACACTTAGAGTAGTATTTCACCAAATCAACAGCATTATCCCATCTTGGTCGTAGGTTGCCGTATCCGGTTATTTTCCGCATTTATTTTCAGCTGTCCAGTAGATCCATAATCCACTGCTCGTTATGTGAAAGCTGTTTGTAGTCTTCATACTTCGCCATTTTTGGATAAATGCCTGTGGCGCCTTAATACACCGCTCCTTTAAGTAGTCAAAGCTTCGTAAATCGCCATAGCAACCTGACCCGGGCTTTCATTGGCGGATCAAAGAATTTCCTCAGCCAGTGGACAAATTTCTTGGCGAGTCAAATGAAATCGCTTCCCCTCTTACAATAGCTGTTTTGGCGTGTCAATTCACCCGTACTTTATCCCTTTGTAGCATGGGCGCCGTCTTCAAAAGTGGCTGGCTCCCTACCAAGGTTAATGATGCCATACTAGCGGATTATGTGAAAATGGGGAATTTGGACCCTCATGATGTTATCGGTTGGCGCACCGGGTTCGAAGAAGAAATACCCAATCCCAAAGAAGGGGGAATAGTTGTTTTCGTTGAGCACCTTGAGCGGGGTTTTAAGCCGCCTGGATCGAAGTTCCTTAGAGACGCCATGGCTTTCATGAATGTCCGCCTCCAAGATCTAGGGCCCAATTCAATAAGCAACCTATGCCAGTTCCAGGTGTTTTGTGAGGCTTACCTGCGGATGGAACCCTCAGTTACCTTATTCTGGTATTTCTTCCACTTAAATCGCCAAACAGAATTTCACAATGGTCCCAGCCTGGAGCTCGGCGGTGTAAATGTTCAGCGCCGCAGGGATAGCCCATTTCCGTCACTCGCTATGCCAAGCCATCCCAAAGGCTGGGGCGAGTCTTGGTTCTATTTTCAAGAGACCTCGCCTGTAGGTGAAAACAAGCTTCTGGGTTATAGGGAAGATCGCCTCCCAACGAATTTCAAGCTCCCGGAAAAGCTCACCGAAGAAGAAGAATCAGATTTTATCCCAGTATTGTCCGAGTTAAGATCTTTGACAAACAACGGCCTTACTGGGGTTGACTTGATCCGCTGCTGGGTCGAATGGCGTATCCTCCCTCTAAGTCGCCGGGACGGGTTAATGTGTGAATTTGACGGCACTCTAGACCATCCTCAATGTTACTTCCGCACGGCTCTAACGGAAAGTGATATTGTCACCATCATCAAGAAGCTGACTGGCGAGCGTGCGGGAAAATGCGGCCAAATAGGTCTCAAACCCTTCTCCAAGATTAATCCGGCACCCAAGGTAAGCAACTTTAACCCGCCTTTTGTCTTTTACTTCTTATGTCTCATTCAAATTATGGCCTCTTGTAACATATGTCATTTCAGAAAGGTGATAAATTTTGGTCCAAGAAGCCCAAAATGCCAGCCATGAAGCAAGCTAGGCCGCCTCCAAAGAAGAAAACCAAGGGCAAGGGCAAAGCTGCTGTACTGAACCATCCGAGGCCGATGAATCCCAAGTCGGCGACGCACCTTCGGAGGTAAACACCTATCTTCTCTTAACTCGCCATCCATTACTGTTAACTTTGTATTTATACCTCTACATCTCTGGAATAGAATGAAGACAACGAAAGCCAGGAGGATTCTGTAGAGGTAATTTCTGTTTCCTCCAATTCATCTCCTTCTCCTCCTAAGCCGGCCAGGCGAATTTGTGGGAAAGTTCCCTTCTCACATCCAAATGCTTGTTTGGACCCAAATTTTCTTCTGAAGAAAGCACAATACACTTCGAATTGGAAGACCCGAAGTCATTCCGGTGATCTGGTGTCCGGTTTACCAACAGGGAGCAAGAAAAGGCCAAATGAGGTATCCTTTAACAACACTTCTTCATGTCTCTTTGTATCACATTTGTAACCCGCTTATATCTTCGATGTACAACTCTTGCAGAATTCACCTCCTACATCTGGCGACTCAGTAATGTCAGCACTTCCTCCAATGATCCGTGTCTCTCGGTAAGTCTTTTGATAATTTTTACTTTGAATCTGATGGTGATAAATTTTCAGTCCTTAAACGCGCCTCTTTCCTCTTTCAGAACACAGGCGAAGAAAAGGAAAACTGGCGGGTCAACTCCCATCATAATCTCGGAGCCTATCAAAGAGCCGGCGCCGATCCAAGATAAGCCGGACCAAGACAAACCTGAGGATCAAGTGGATCTCCCTAGCTCTCCCAAGGAAACAATGGATGCCCCCAAGCCGCCAAGTCCATTGACAACAGCAGAAGACCCGGACGCTGTTATTATCACTCGTACCAGCTTCTCTAAACCGGCCACAATGGTTTTATCGAAGCATGTGTCATCATCATCTCAAACTGTTCCCGAGTTTGAACTCTCCAAGGCCAAGCTCTCTCAATATGAACATTTGGAATTCAAAGAACTTTGCTCTGGTTTTGCAAGTCATCTGGAGGCGAGTTATGAGATGGAGAAAAGCCTGCTTCGGATGCTGAAAAACAAACATGAGGTAAATTTTGTTGTATACCATATTATCCCCATTAATCCCCAAGGGCCGGGTCATCAGTAAAAAGATGAGTCGGGTCTTGATTACTTGAAAACTTTCGACCAGTAACCCCCAAGGGCCGGGTCATCAGTAAAAAGATGATCCGGGTCTTGATGACTTTAAAAACTTTCGACCAGTAACCCCCAAGGGCCGGGTCATCACTAAAAAGATGAGCCGGGTCTTGATGACTTAAAAACTTTCGACCAGTAACCCCCAAGGGCCGGGTCATCAGTAAAAAGATGAGCCGGGTCTTGATGACTTAAAAAAATTTCGACCAGTAACCCCCAAGGGCCGGGTCATCAGTAAAAAGATGAGCCAGGTCTTGATGACTTAAAAACTTTCGACTAGTAACCCCCAAGGGCCGGGTCATCAGTAAAAAGATGAGCCGGGTCTTGATGCTGTATAATTTTGTCTGAAAATTATACATTAGCCCCCAAGTGTCAGGGATATTGCTTGCAATAGTTCTGAGACTTGCCCCTTAATCATATGCTTCAACAGGAATCTCTTATGCAGACTGAATCAGCACTTGGCGACTTGAAGAAAAACTTATCTGATCAGCAGGATGCCCGAGCCAAATCGGAGGAGAAGTATCGACTAGTCCTAGCTGAGATGGAAAAATTAAAAGCCGACTTAAAAAGGGCTCAAGCTGACCAAGATGTTTTAACAAAGCGAGCGGAGAAAGCTGAGGCCAAATTGGATACTGTGCAGCAAGAACTATCCGACTTAAAACGTCATATCTCAAACATGGCACAAGTCGTCTTTGGTAAATAACTAACTCTTGACTTTTGTAAACAAATACCTCTTTATTTGAGTCGCTGACTATCATTACCCCTTATACAGGTCTGAGAGCCGCCAATCTGCAAGATGATTGCGTCCTGACGCTGAAGGCGATTTACACGCTGACAGAGCAGATATATTACTGGCAATGTGCTGACTGTGAAAGCGGTGATGGGCGCCAAGGAGCCTATAACATCAATAAAGAAGATGCTTGGTTGCCTATCCACACTTCCTCCCCAGATTGGCGAGTTAACTCGGTCAGCCGCCCGGAAAGGAGTGCTGACTACGCTGAGTCGATGCTTAGCATATGCTCTAGAGATCAACCCAGAAGAAGTAGCAGCGGGCTTTCCTCAACTCAAGGATGACGGGTCAGAATTCGCCGAAGAGGACCATCAGTGTGTTGTCAAGGACTCCCGTCTGGCGGCGACTCAGCTTGCTGCAAGCTGGACTTATCAAAATAACAGGCCGCCTATGACAATAAAAACAAGAAGGTCAACCCGCCAATCTTTGTGACGACCAGCTTAACTCCGCGCCGACCCAAGAATCCTTTCGACTTGGACGCGGATCTCTCATCAATCCTGACCGATGAAGATGAATTTGCTGCTCTGTCCAAGTGTAACTGGGTACTGGGCGACTTGCAGATTGAGGTTGGCCAAAGCTCGCAGCAGGCTGATCCAAGGGCGTCAGCAGAATAAATTTTCATTGAATTGGCCATGAGAGCCATGTAATAGGTCTCCTTTAGGATTCGATACTGCTTTTGTGATACCCTTTAAAAAATCCTTATGTCGCCCTTAAGGCGATTTGAAATACTTGATCCGCCATTTGAGGCTTTTTTATGATGCTTAATCCGCCATGGATAGAATGATTTCGATCATCAACCTGTTCTAAGCCTTGAAAAACATATGTGAAACCATATCAATGAATAATAAGTGATAACAAATAGTAGTCGCCCCAAAATATTTTGAGGCGAACCAGAAAAAGTCTGAAAAACCTTGCGGCAGTGCTAGGAAGGTAAAAAATAGCAATTTCGTCGGCTCATAAGGTCGCGACAGGATAGGGCGAGTCAAAAAGCTCAAGCGCCACCCAAGATAATGATTTCGTCGGCTCATAAGGTCGCGACAGGATAGGGCGAGTCAAAAAGCTCAAGCGCCACCCAAAATAATGATTTCGGCGGCTCATAAGGTTGCGACAGGATAGGGCGAGTCAAAAAGCTCAAGCGCCACCCAAGATAATGATTTCGTCGGTTCATAAGGCCACGATAGGATAGGGCGAGTTAGAAAGCTCAAGCGCCACCCAATATAATGATTTCGTCGGCTCATAAGGTCGCGACAAGATAGGGCGAGTCAGAAAGCTCAAGCGCCACCCAAGATAATGATTTCGTCGGCTCATAAGGTCGCGACAGGATAGGGCGAGTCAGAAAGCTCAAGCGCCACCCAAAATAGTAGTTTCGTCGGCTCATAAGGTTGCGACAGGATAGGGCGAGTCAGAAAGCTCAAGCGCCACCCAAAATAGTAGTTTCGTCGGCTCATAAGGTCCCAACATGATAGGGCGAGTCAGAAAGCTCAAGCGCCACCCAAAATAGCAGTTTCGTCGGCTCATAAGGTCGCGACAGGATAGGGCGAGTCAGAAAGCTCAAGCGCCACCCAAAATAGCAGTTTCGTCGGCTCATAAGGTCGCGACAGGATAATAAAATCGATAATAAAATTGATCTCAATGAGAGGAAGCCCCCCGAGTCGGGAGGCGCTGTAATTTTATTGCTTTATAATAAGAACTGAAAAACTTACAAAATGTAAAGCTTAAAAGCTCAAGTGTAGTAAGGCTGCAAGTGGGCAATATTCCAGGGGCGAGTCGACTTAGCCTCCGTGGTTGGCCGGTCAGGCCGGAGATCCACCAGATAGTAAGAGCCGTTGTTAAGGTTTTTGCTGACGACGAACGGTCCTTCCCATGGTGGTGATAACTTATGCATGCCAGCACGATCCTGTATCAACCGAAGCACTAAGTCGCCTTCCTGAAAAGTTCGGCTCTTGACCCGGCGGTTGTGATAACGCCGTAAATCCTGCTGATAGATGGCCGATCGGGCCGCAGCCAAGTCACGCGCCTCCTCTAAGGCATCCAAAGAGTCTTGACGCGCCAGTTCGTTGTCCTCTTCCACATAAGCGGCGACTCTGGGCGAGTCATGCCTTATGTCAGTGGGAAGAACAGCTTCTGCTCCATAGACCAGAAAGAAAGGGGTAAAACCCGTGGACCGGTTCGTGTTGGAATTATGCCCTAGAGGCAATAATAAATATAGTTATTATTATAATTCCTGTATCAAGATAATCGTTTATTATCCATGCTATAATTGTATTGAATGAAGACTCATTTACATGTGTGGATACATAGACAAAACACCGTCCCTAGCGAGCCTCTAGTTGGCTAGCCAGTTGATCAAACATAGTCAGTGTCTTCTGATTATGAACAAGGTGTTGTTGCTTGATAACTGGATCACGTCATTAGGAGAATCACGTGATGGACTAGACCCAAACTAATAGACGTAGCATGTTGATCGTGTCATTTTGTTGCTACTGTTTTCTGCGTGTCAAGTATTTATTCCTATGACCATGAGATCATATAACACACTGACACCGGAGGAATGCTTTGTGTGTATCAAACGTCGCAACGTAACTGGGTGACTATAAAGATGCTCTACATGTATCTCCGAAGGTGTTAGTTGAGTTAGTATGGATCAAGACTGGGATTTGTCACTCTGTGTGACGGAGAGGTATCTCGGGGCCCACTCGGTAATACAACATCACACACAAGCCTTGCAAGCAATGTAACTTAGTGTAAGTTGCGGGATCTTGTATTACGGAACGAGTAAAGAGACTTGCCGGTGAATGAGATTGAAATAGGTATGCGGATACTGACGATCGAATCTCGGGCAAGTAACATACCGAAGGATAAAGGGAATGACATACGGGATTATATGAATCCTTGGCACTGAGGTTCAAACGATAAGATCTTCGTAGAATATGTAGGATCCAATATGGGCATCCAGGTCCCGCTATTGGATATTGACCGAGGAGTCTCTCGGGTCATGTCTACATAGTTCTCGAACCCGCAGGGTCTGCACACTTAAGGTTCGACGTTGTTTTATGCGTATTTGAGTTATATGGTTGGTTACCGAATGTTGTTCGGAGTCCCGGATGAGATCACGGACGTCACAAGGGTTTCCGGAATAGTCCGGAAACGAAGATTGATATATAGGATGACCTCATTTGATTACCGGAAGGTTTTCGGAGTTACCGGGAATGTACCGGGAATGACGAATGGGTTCCGGGAGTTCACCGGGGGGGCAACCCACCCCGGGGAAGCCCATAGTCCATAAGGGTGGGACAGACCAAAAGGGCCCTATGCGCCATACAAAGAAAAATCAAAGAGAAAGAAAAAAAGGGAGGTGGGAAGGAAGGGAAGGACTCCCACCCACCAAACCAAGTCCAACTCGGTTTGGGGGGGGGGGGGGAGCCTCCCCCCCTTGGACTCGGCCGACCCCCTTGGGGCTCCTTGAGCTCCAAGGCAAGGTCCCCTCCCTCCCACCTATATATACGGAGGTATAGAGGCTGATTTGAGACGACTTTTTCCACGGCAGCCCGACCACATACCTCCACGGTTTTTCCTCTAGATCTCGTTTCTGCGGAGCTCGGGCGGAACCGTGCTGAGACAAGGTCATCACCAACCTCCGGAGCGCCGTCACGCTGCCGGAGAACTCTTCTACCTCTCCGTCTCTCTTGCTGGATCAAGAAGGCCGAGATCATCGTCGAGCTGTACGTGTGCTGAACGCGGAGGTGCCGTCCGTTCGGTACTAGATCGTGGGATTGATCGCGGGATTGTTCGCGGGGCGGATCTAGGGACGTGAGGACGTTCCACTACATCAACCGCGTTCACTAACGCTTCTTCTGTACGATCTACTAGGGTACGTAGATCACTCATCCCCTCTCGTAGATGGACATCACCATGATAGGTCTTCGTGCGCGTAGGAATTTTTTTGTTTCCCGTGCGACGTTCCCCAACAGTGGCATCATGAGCTAGGTTCATGCGTAGATGTCTTCTCGAGTAGAACACAAAAGTTTTTGTGGGCGGTGATGTGCATTTTGCTGCCCTCCTTAGTCTTTTCTTGATTCCGCGGTATTGTTGGATTGAAGCGGCTTGGACCGACATTACTCGTACGCTTACGAGAGACTGGTTTCATCGTTACGAGTAACTCCGTTGCTCAAAGATGACTGGCAAGTGTCGGTTTCTCCAACTTTAGTTGAATCGGATTTGACTGAGGAGGTCCTTGGATGAGGTTAAATAGCAACTCATATATCTCCGTTGTGGTGTTTGCGTAAGTAAGATGCGATCCTACTAGATACCCTTGGTCACCACGTAAAACATGCAACAACAAAATTAGAGGACGTCTAACTTGTTTTTGCAGGGTATGCTTGTGATGTGATATGGCCAACGATGTGATGTGATATATTGGATGTATGAGATGATCATGTTGTAATAGAAATATCGACTTGCACGTCGATGGTACGGCAACCGACAGGAGCCATAGGGTTGTCTTTATACTAACGTTTGTGCTGGCAGATGCGTTTACTATTTTGCTAGGATGTAGCTTTAGTAGTAATAGCATGAGTAGCACGACAACCCCGATGGCAACACGTTGATGGAGATCATGGTGTGGCACCGGTGACAAGAAGGTCGTGCCAGTGCTTTGGTGATGAAGATCAAGAAGCACGTGATGATGGCCATATCATGTCACTTATGAATTGCATGTGATGTTAATCCTTTTATGCACCTTATTTTGCTTAGAACGACGGTAGCATTATGAGGTGATCTCTCACTAAAATTTCAAGACGAAATTGTGTTCTCCCCGACTGTGCACCGTTGCTACAGTTCGTCGTTTTGAGACACCACGTGATGATCGGGTGTGATAGACTCAACGTTCACATACAACGGGTGCAAAACAGTTGCGCACGCGGAACACTCGGGTTAAGCTTGACGAGCCTAGCATGTGCAGACATGGCCTCGGAACACATAAGACCGAAAGGTCGATCATGAATCATATAGATGATATGATTAGCATAGGGATGCTTACCACTGAAACTATACTCAACTCACGTGATGATCGGACTTGAGCTAGTGTAAGTGGATCATGAACCACTCAAATGACTAGAGAGATGTACTTTTTGAGTGGGAGTTTAACGAATAATTTGATTAAGTTAAACTCTAATTATCTTGAACATAGTCTAAGTCCACTTTGAATATATTTGTCTTGTAGATCATGGCTCACGCGACAGTCATCCTGAATTTTAATACGTTCCTAGAGAAAGCTAAGTTGAAAGATGATGGAAGCAACTTTGTAGACTGGGCTCGTAATCTTAAGCTAATCTTACAAGCTGGGAAGAAGGATTATGTCCTTAATGCTGCGTTAGGAGATGAACCACCCGCTACGGCTGATCAGGATGTTAAGAACGCTTGGTTAGCACGTAAGGAGGACTACTCAATAGTTCAATGTGCAGTCTTGTATGGCTTAGAACCGGGACTTCAACGTCGCTTTGATCGTCATGGAGCATTTGAGATGTTCCAGGAGTTGAAGTTTATCTTTCAGAAGAACGCCCGAATCGAGAGGTATGAGACCTCTGATAAATTCTATGCTTGCAAGATGGAGGAAAACTCATCTGTCAGTGAACATGTGCTCAAAATGTCTGGGTACTCAAACCGTCTAGCTGAGCTGGGGATTGAACTCCCGCAAGAAGCTATCACTGACAGAATCCTTCAATCACTGCCGCCAAGCTATAAAGGCTTTGTGTTGAACTACAACATGCAAGGGATGAACAAGTCTCCCGGCGAGTTGTTTGCGATGCTGAAAGTCGCAGAGTCTGAACTCCATAAACACCCCATAAACACCCCATACACTAACTTCTGCCAATGTGGGTATCGTGGCTTGGAAAGAGTTAGCACTTCGCTGACAAAATATACCGGGCGCTGCACTGAGTATTCCTTCCCTTCCTCATTTCTTTCAACGACCACCGCCACACTTACTGCTTTAGAGTTTGCCGCAATATAGAAAAGCTTGGGTTCTTTCTCAGTCGGGGCGGCCAAGACCGGCGGGTTGACCAGTTGCCGTTTCAAGGCTTCAAAAGCCTCATCTGCCTCATCTGTCCAAACAAAATGGTCATATTTCTTTAGTAATTGATAAAGGGGAATCGCCTTTTCTCCCAGGCGGCTTACGAAGCGACTTAAAGCCGCAATGTGACCCGCCATCCCTTGGACTTGGGTAACATTTGCCGGTTTCCCAAGGGACATGACTGCTTCGATTTTGTCCAGGTTAGCTTCAATGCCACGCTCAGACACCAGGAAACCCAACAATTTCTCTGCAGGAACACCAAAAACACAGTTGGTGGGCTTCAGCTTCATCTGATACACCCGCAGATTATCGAAAGTTTCCTTGAGATCCTCAAGTAGTGTCTCCCCCCGGCGGGTCTTAATCACAATGTCATCAACATAGGCGTGAACGTTGCGTCCGATTTGGATGCGGAGGCAGTTCTGGATGCAGCGCTGATAAGTCGCCCCTGCACTCTTGAGCCCAAACGGCATGGATACATAGCAAAAAGCCCCAAAGGGGGTTATAAAGGCTGTTTTCTCTTGATCCTCCTCGGCCATTTTGATTTGGTGATATCCAGAGTAGGCGTCCAAAAAGCACAAACGTTCGCATCCCGCCACCGAGTCAATAATCTGGTCGATGCGGGGAAGAGCGAAAGGATCTTTTGGACAAGCTCTGTTGAGGTCCGTATAATCAATGCACATACGGAAAGTACCATTCTTTTTTAGTACCAAGACCGGGTTAGCCAACCATTTGGGGTGGAAGACTTCCACGATGAATCCGGCGGCTAAGAGACGGGCAACCTCTTCCCCGATTGCCTTGCTCCGTTCCTCATTAAACCTGCGAAGATACTGCTGGATAGGTTTTGCTTTTGGGTGAACATTAAGATGGTGCTCAGCGAATTCTCTCGGTACACCAGGCATGTCAGAAGGTTTCCATGCGAAGATGTCCCGATTCTCAAGGATGAATTCGATGAGTGTGCTTTCCTATTTGGGATCCAGACCCGTCCCAATGGCGAAGTGCTTGGATGAATCGCGAGGAACAAAATCAACCATTTCAGTGTCATCCGTTGGTTTGAACTTGAGGGGCGGCTCAGCATCTGTCGTTGGCTTCTTTAAGGGTGACATGTCAGCAGGATCAACATTGGCCCGATGGTACTTGAGCTCTTCTGCAGCGCAGGCCACTTCTGCATAAGCCGCGTCCCCTTCTTCACATTCCTTTGCAATTCTTCTATCACCGTCCACCGTGATGGGTCCCTTAGGACCAGGCATATTGAGTTTAAGGTAAACATAGCATGGGCGAGCCATGAACCGGGCGTAAACCGGCTGCCCAAATAGCGCATGGTAGGGGCTTTTCAATTTGACCACCTCAAACATCAGCGACTCACTCCTGTAGTTATATGCTGTTCCAAATGCGACTGTGATCCTGACTCGGCCAATGGGGTACGCCGACTTGCCCGGGACGATTCCATGGAATACCGTGGTTGAAGGCATCAAATCCTTCTCCAAAAGATTCATCCTTTGGAAAGTGTCAAAATATAAGATATTAATGCTGCTGCCACCGTCCATTAGTACCTTCGACAGGGTGTACCCCCCAACTTGGGGAGCTACGACCAATGCTAAGTCGCTAGGATTGTCGATTCTTGGCGGGTGATCCTCCCTACTCCATGATATGGTCTGTTCGGACCAGTGGAGGTACCTGGGAAGTGCCGGCTCAGACACACTATACGCCCGGTGACTCACCTTCTTTTCCCGCCTGCAAGCATTGGTGGTGAAAACGTGGTACTGCCCATTGCTTAACTGTTTGGGGTTGTTGCGAAAGCCGCCGTTGTCATCCTGACCCTGCGAACCCCCTGTGGGGGTGGTTGCTGAAAAGCTCCGGGCGGGTTATACCGCCGCTGGTGATGCACTGGATACTAGCCGCTGCTTGGCTGCGAGCCTCCCTAAGCCCCCGGCTCGGCAAAACCGCCAAAGGGGTTCTGACGTTGGTTGGGTGCAGCAAACTGCTCCTGCCGTTGGTCCGGGTCACCATTTTGGCTTTTCTTGATCGCCTCCGCCCGAAACTCCCGCATCACGAAACAGTTCTCCCAGGAGTGATTCGCCGGTCCGTCTGCCATGGCATGGTGCGGGCAAGGGCCATCGAGTAATTCTTTATAGTTACGCGGCTTCTTACCACTGTAACCCCTGTTTTTCTTCTGGCGTTGGTTGCCATTGTTGGTGTTGGTATTGGCGACTAAGTCCGAAGATTCCTCTTGTTGCCTTCTCTTGCCATTGGCTCCCTGATTGTGGCGGTTACGTCCCTAGAACCGGGTATGATTTTTGGATGACTCGCCCTTCGTTGGCGAGTTAGCTCTACCGTCGTCACCGGGATCTTTGGTGTCGTCCGCTTCAGCGTATCTAGTGAGGGTATCCATTAGCTCTCCCTTGTCTTGGACCTTTCGCTTGAGTCGCCCCAACTTCTGCACCATGGGTTCATAGTGGCAATTCTGTTCGAGGATCAACACAGCCTGAGCCGCCGTAATACCGTCTGATGAATGGATAATTTCCGCGACCCGCCGTGACCAATGGTGGGCCGACTCATCGGGGCGCTGAACGCAGTGCTGCAGACCGACAATCGTCATTGGGCGTTTGCAGGTTCCTCGAATTTTTTTGATGAAGCGCTCTTTCAATTCAGCCCAGGTGTGGATGGAGTTGGGGGGAAAGTTTTTTAACCAAGTACGTGCTGACCCTTCGAGCATCATCGTGAAGTGTGTGGCGCAAACCGCTTCGTTTACGTCGAGCATGTCCATGGCGATTTCATAACTCTCGACCCACGATGCCGATTCAAGGTCCGGGGTGTAATTAGGCACCTTTCTTGGTCCTTTAAAATCCGTTGGCATTCATTCGTTGCGGAGGGCGGGGGCCAAGCACGGCACCCCCACTCGTCCACCGCTCCCGACGAGAGGGGCTGGGGCGACTTGGATGTTCGGGAGATCCCGACCCGGCGGGTTCTGATGGTCAGGCGGGTTGTCCTGGGGGATGAGTCGCCGTCCGCTGTTTGCAGCGGGCTAGTCCTCTGGCCGACTCTTGGTGTGACTCGCCTGGGGAGTGGAATGCAGCCTATCTAGGCTATGTGGGAACTGGGCGTTTTGAACCACCGCCGTCTTCAACATCTCAATGGCGTTTCTTGCTTCTATCTCGGCAGGAGTATTGCCGTGAATCGGAAGAGATTCCAAATGGCGAGTTGCAGCAAGGACGTTGTCCACTGGGTTGGAAAAGTGACCTTGAGGTGTCCGGAATCGGGGAATGCGATCCTCAATTGGTTGAACCGGCGGGTTAGGTGGTTGGCCCGGTCCTCCCCTTGGGGCGGCTCCCGCCCCGGGAGTTCTTGGAGTATCGAACAGGCGGGTCGGGTTGAGATCAGGGGGTAGGCGACCCTGGTGCCTCCGTTGATGGACATCGTCAGGTGCGCGCTGGTGTCTTTCGAGCCGCCAGTTGTCAGTATTTAAGCGAGTTCCCTCGGCGGTAATTTGAGCTTGCGGGATCTCGATCCTGGCAGACTCCACCTCGGCATCCCGATGAGCCTTTGCCACTGCTTCTCTTAGCTTCGCCAATTTCGTGTTTACGACCTCCTGGTTCTCCGGTGTGATGGGCGTCGCCATAAGCCTTGTAATTTCTACTGCTAATTCCACCAAGACGGCGGCCGGGCTTCTAGATGTCTCGCCAGGCCCATCCCCGCCTACCGGGTTTGGCGAGGGTTGAGTCGCCCCGGCCATGTAAATAGCGATCTGGCGGCGGGTTCGGTCAATGACTTCGGGGTCCATGGCCAACGACAAGCCCCGAGACAATCCCCATGTAGAGACTGGATTGAATCTGAATCGCCCATGGATGATTCGTCATCAGTGTTGACTGGTGTGGTTTCTTGGATCGCTGAGTGTTCTGGCCCCTCTGATCCCTACGTGAATCCAACAAAGATCGGGCGAGTCAGATTTGACGTCGTTAGTGGGCGGACGTACCTGGCCGGCTCGACGATGTCGGTGGAGATGTCCGGCTCAGGCACGGATGATCCAATCATGCCGATGAAGACGTTGATCTTGCCGAAGGGGACCCTATAACCAGATTCGATTGAATCCGCCTCGGGCCCCCATTGCAGGTTGTTGATGTAGAACTTCCCACGGCGGCTCCGGGTCATGAGCCCCGTCGCGTAGCTCCCAAATACTGGTAGGGCTCCCTTTGAGAACTCAACTACACCGTGCGCAGGCCCCATGGTGGGCGCCAACTGTCGTGGTTTTGTCACGGCAGATGTCCTCGTGAAAGGACTTAGTACTGGAGCCATCACACTTTGGTGGCGACTCAATGGGGTTGAACGGGAGTGAGACGGCGATTTACCCAGGTTCGGCCCCTCGTGAGGAGGTAAAAGCCTACGTCCTGCTTTGAGTTGTATTGATGGAGTTTCGATTACAAGGAGGGCGTAACTCGCCAGACCTAGTACTCGATGATTTCTAACCTGTCCTCTTCTCCCCTGGGACTCGCCTTTATATACAGGTCGAGTCCTTAGGTTTTACAAGGATCCTTTCCTTTACACAAATCGTGACTCTTGCGATCTCTAAGTCGCCTCCTTCCTAAGCTTGGAGACCTTCTTTATTATGGACTCCTTCCGAAAGTCATAAACCGCCATACTACTCTCGGCTCTACGAGACCAAGGCCCAAACTACCTTTTAGATGAATCGCCAGCTTTGGTGACCCGGCCCAACTAGGGCGGGTTATCAACAGGTAATATCCCCAACAGGTGATGAAGATGATCCAGCAACGGGAACGGGCTCCTGGAGAGATCTGCAAGCTCCTGGACCCTTTGACGAGGAGGAAGGAGCACCACAGCGACGGCGACGACCTCCTTCACGGCTCGGCCATGGCGGAGCTGATCTGCTTACCTTTTGTCGTCGACAGAGAGAGGAGGAAGATGGGATTAGAAGTGGCGGCGGCGGAGGAGGAACCCTAGCCAAGGCATGGACGCCAACGGGGGATTAAATAGGGGGAAGGAGAGGTGAGGGACGTGACGCGGCTATGTGCGTGGGCGCTCCGGTGGAAAGTAGAGAGGAGCGAGGTTGAGAGGCTGACAGGGGGCCTTGGTGCCGAGCTGGAAAGGAGGAAGACGAGGAACGTTGCGCGGGCTCCTGCGCGAGAGAGAGGAGAGATGGGCTGGCCTGTGGGAGTAAGCCCACAGGTGGCGACAGATAGAGGGAAAGGAATTCCCTGTTTTCCTATTAACAGAAATAAGCAGAGAAGAAATTAAAGCACAAAAAAAATACTGGGGATAAAATCAAACAAAAATATCCCCTGGTCATGGAAAAATGAGACCTATTTGAATAAAATGTAAAAAGAATATTAGGGGCAAATGAATATTTACAAAACAGCATTATGTGGGCTGTTTTGTAATTATATTGCACCTTTTGAAAACCCCTTTTAAAACAGCAACTCCACATTTCAAAATCACCACAATTCTGCTAACACAAGAGCATTTTTAAATCAGGAATGAGGCAAGGAAATTTGGGCTTGAAATAAATAGGAGGGAGATAGATTTTGAAGGCTATGCAAACCACTACTCATCCTACTATCACATACAATCCCCACACAAACTTCACATCTCACTTCACCACATAAGGACACAAGCAACACATGAAATCATAAGAGCACCAAGCAACATTACAAGGATAAGGAAATGATATAATATGCTATGCATGCATGCAGGGAAGAAATACAAGGGACGCCACATGAAATCAAGCATTGAACTCTCTCATAGCATTGACAAGGTCGTCCCACATAGGAAGGTTTCCAAATAGGGAAGGCTTTACACTTGGGGCATTGCGAACTCTCCCACACTACAAAAAGATCTCGCCCCGAGATCTATGCCTCAAAGAACTCCGGAAATTCAGAACATAGGTGATCCTCGCGTTCCCAAGTAGCCTCTTTATCGGAATGGTGTGACCACTGCACTTTGAGAAATTTTACGGTCTTGTTGCGGGTATTGCGCTCAGTCGCCTCGAGAACCGCAACTGGATGCTCACGATAAGATAGGTCAGGCTGAAGGTCGATGTCTTGAAGATGAACAGTGCGCTCGGGGGTCTTGAAGCACCTCCGAAGCTGAGAAACATGGAACACGTCATGGACATTTGGAAAGTTTGACGGAAGCTTGAGCTGGTACAATTGGTCGCCTCTCTTTCCAACCACTCTGAACGGACCAACGAAACGAGGCGCAAGCTTGCCTTTGATGCCAAAGTGTTGCATACCATTCATAAGCGACACCTTGAGATAGACGAAGTCATCAAGCTCATAAGACATGTCATGGTGCTTGCTATCATAATAGCTCTTCTGACGGGACTGAGCTACTCTGAGGTTGTCGCGAATGACCTGACACATCTCCTCAGCTTCTTCTATCAAATCATTCCCAAGGATCTGACGCTCGCCGGTCTCGGACCGGTTGAGTGGTGTACGACACTTCCCGTTATAGAGAATTTCAAACGGAGCCTTGCGAGAACAAGCTTGATAACTGTTGTTATACGAGAACTCCGCAAAAGGCAGATAATCTTCCCACTTCATACCAAAAGAGATAACACACGGTCTCAGCATATCCTCAAGAACTTGATTCACTCGCTCCACTTGACCAGTAGTCTGAGGATGGAACGCTGTGCTGAAGCGGATCTTCGTGCCCATAGCAGACTGAATAGAGTCTTATAACTTGGAAGTGAAGATACTTCCGCGATCCGAAGAGATCATCATAGGCACACCATGCAAGGGCACAATCCTGGAGGTGTACAACTCTGCAAGCTGAGCTGCTGAAATGGATTCCTTGACTGGAAGAAAATGAGCCACTTTACTCAACTTGTCGATGACGACGAAGATGGCATCATTACCCTTCTTGGACTTCAGAAACCCGGTGACGAAATCCATCTCAATGTGATCGAACTTCCACTAGGGAATGGGCAATGGATACAAAAGACCTGCTGGACGTTGATGCTCTGCTTTCACCCTTCGACATACATCACATTCATTTACGAACTGAGCAATCTCACGCTTCATACGAGTCCACCGGAAGGTCTGTTTCAAGTCGTGGTACATCTTGGAGCTTCCAGGATGAACAGAGAGCAGAGAGTTATGAGCTTCCTCCATGATTACCTTTCTGAGATCACCTTTCGGGACGACAAGGCGACCCTCAAAGAACAACGTGTCTCTGGCATCAAAAGTGAAGCACTTATACTTGGGAAGACTCTTTGCCACGCCAATCTTGACTTTCTTCACCATAGTGTCAAGAAGCTGTGCTACTCGGACCTGATCTTCCAAGGTAGGAGAGACCTGAAGGTTTGCAAGAAATCCCTGAGGTACTAACTGAAGGTTGAGCTTCCTGAAGGACTCACAAAGACCAGGCTGGAGAGGTTGCAGAATCAGACTGTTGCAGTATGCCTTCCTGCTCAAAGCATCTGCCACGACATTAGCTTTGCCTGGCGTGTACTCAACACTCGGATTAAAATCCCGGAGCATTTCCACCCAATGTGTTTGCCGAAGATTCAAGTTAGGTTGAGTGAAGATGTACTTGAGACTCTTGTGATCGGTGAAAACTTCAACCTTACGTTCCAACAAGAGCTGTCTCCAAGTCATCAGAGTGTGTACCACAGCTGCTAGCTCAAGATCATGCACATGATAGTTCTTCTCTGCTGGCTTCAACTGCCTGGAGGTATAAGCAACCACTTTCTTGTCTTGCATCAGGACTGCACCAAGACCCCGGAGAGAAGCGTCGCAGAAGACCTGGTAAGGCTTGGAATCATCCGGAGGAACCAATACTGGAGTGGAGGTAAGCTTCTCTTTGAGTGTGTCGAAGGCCAACTGACACTCTGGAGACCAAGCATATTTCACACCTTTCTGAAGAAGACTTGAGAGCGGCTTGACGATCTTTGAGAAGTTCTCAAAGAACCTTCTGCAATAGCCAGCAAGCCCGAGAAAGCTTCAAAGCTGCTTCACATTCTGCGGAGGCTCCCATTCGACAATGGCCTGCACCTTGGACGGATCAACTTTAATGCCCTCGGCAGAGATAATGTGCCCAAGATAGACAACTTCTTTCAGCCAGAACTCACACTTGGAAAACTTGGCATACAACTTGTACTCTCTCAACTTATCAAGCACCAATCTGAGATGTTCTTCATGTTCTTCCTCAGTTTCAGAAAAGACCAGAATGTCGTCGAGATAGAGCAAGACAAAGTCATTCTTGAACGGAGATAATATGTAGTTCATCAATTGACAGAATGTCGGAGGAGCATTTGCCAGACCAAAAGACATGACCGTATACTCATACGAGCCAAAACTAGTCCTGAAGGCAGTCTTTAGAATATCTTCCTCGCGAATGTGAATTTGATGATAGCCCATTCGGAGGTCAAGCTTGGATAAGACCTTAGCACCTTTCAACTGTTCGAACAACTCAGTTATGTTCGGAAGTGGATATTTGTTCATGATTGTCTTCTTGTTTAATGGACGTTAATCGACACACAGCCGGTCCGTGCCATCCTTCTTCTTGACAAACAGAACTCCACAGCCCCACGGAGACGAGCTCGGTCTGATCAAACCCAAACGCTCCTGCCCATCGAGTTGCCTCTTAAGTTCCTTCAATTCTTCTAGACCCAACTTGTACCGCCGTTTGCACACCGGCTCGGCGCCTGGCTCAACCTCATTCACAAACTCAACTTCTCTGTGAGGAGGCATGCCTGGCAGCTCTTCAGGAAACACATCTTCATATTCGCAGACCACTGGGACTTGCAAAATAGGATTGATCTCACCCTTTTCATTCAAAGAGAACAGACAGATTGTATCATCGCGTGCCGCGAATATAATCACGTCCTCCGAAGAGTGGGTAAGCTTCACTTCTTCAACTTCACGATCAATCCATGCCTTGTTCATGGCCAACCAGTCCATACCAAGAATCAAGTCGATGTCTGTCTTGCCCAAGACATACGGAGAAGCCAGAAAGGAATAACTGCCCAACTTGACAGAAACATCGGGAGCACGAGTACTAGCATGCATGAACTTGCCTGGAGAAACTACTGACAACGGACTAGGAAGCTCCTCAACAGGAACATTATGCTTGGATGCAAATGGAATGGAGAGGAACGAATGCGAAGCACCAGAATCAAATAACACTTTAGCAGGAACATCATTGACGAGGAGGTTACCCATAATCACATCTGACGAGTTTTCTGCCTCAACTGCATTCACCATGTTGACTCGAGCTGATCTGGGGTTGAACTTGACAAGAGCATTGCTTGGAGGTTTGCCTGGAGGAGGAGGCGGCAGTCGGAGCTGAGAAGTACACTTGTTGGCATAGTGACCCTTCTGCCCGCACTTGTGACAAGTCACCTCTGCTGGCTGCCGGTTCTGAGTCTGAGGAGGCCCTTGCTTCTGATGCTGGAATCTCTGCTGGAAGACAGGGTTGGGTGGGTGGGAAGAACCACGACCACCAGAGTGCTTGAGCTGCTGCGAGTGCCGAGGAGGAGGAGGAGACACCCAAAAGTTTTGTTGCTTCTGAATCACCTGAGTCGAGAAAGAGCTGGAATCTCTAAAGCGCTTCTTAGAATTCTCCACCCCGAGCAAGGCTGCCTCTGCCCTGAGAGCTAGGTTGTAAAACTTGTCAAGCTCCTCAGGATCATGCAAAGCAAGAGCTAACTGCAAATCTTCTTTCAAGCCACCTCTGAACTGATAAATCTTGCTCTTCTGATCAAGGATATCCTGCAAGGCGTAACGGGCTAGCTCGTGGAACTCAATGTTGTACTTGTACACGGAATTGCCACCCTGCTTCAAATGCCTGAACTTCTCACGCATCTCCTCCACAAAGCTGGAAGGAATGTAGTGGGACCTGAAGTCACGACAGAACTCATCCCAAGTGATCACTCTAGCGCCACTGGAATCCTTCAACTGTTGCCACCACATAGAAGCCTGCCCCTTCAACTGGAATGTTGCAAATTTGACAAAATCCTCAGGACGAACATTGCTACACTCGAAATGCTTGTTCATATCACGGATACAATCCTCTGCATCAAATGGCTGGTCACAGGAAGTGGAAGTCTTTGGCTGATTCGACAGGAACTGACTCAGACTAGCAAACTGATTGCCACCATGCTCGAAATTTCCTTGCTGCTGATTAGCTCTCTCTTGCAACAACTGTAGCAGCATCTGGGTGCTTGCATTAGTAGCAGCCATCACCGCTTGCTAGACCTCTGCAGGAGGAGGCGGCGGCGGCGGAGGATTCTTCAGAGGAGGAGGTGGTGGCGGCACATCCTCACGCCCTGGGTTCTGACGCGTTGGTGGAGCCATCCTGAAGACGAACAACACATTAGCCCATAGAATAAATTGAAGATATTGCTGAATCAAAAGACAGGAATATCTGAACAGGACTAAGCAATTGCACTCGAACAAAATAGTAAGAATGCTTCCTCAAAGTGATGGTTGACAAAATTCCGATTAAGACCACTACAAACAAGTATGAGCTAGAACTGCTCGGAACAAACATATGATCGAGATTTCATCCGATATCTTCGTGGATAAGATCGCACGGGCTCGAATTTATAGTAGCCATCATGTGCAAGGCAGTGCACATGACATACGAAGTATTCCCGAGTCGTAGCGAGCTATAAGGACTCTTTAAGACACAACGAGAACCGCTGTAAGATGACCGTCAACAAATGCACCCACTGAACATCGAATCCCAACCTCAATCATGCATCTGTAGGAAGATAGTCCTATAAGGTACTACTTGATATCCCACCTATGAATTCCCGAAATAACTGGTCATGTAATCTGGTACACGGATACAAGGAGTAATATCACACAACTTCTATACTAACCCGTCACCTATATCACATCCGTCAACACACAACCAGCATCTCAGACCTTCATCTACAACAGACCCTCGTGATCACAACGATACAAAGTATGGCAGTACTCCCGAACAATCTGCACCAGTACTAGGGACATCGGGGTTATCACGTCACTACCAGTATTGAAGCAATTACGAACATCCTTCGTTCTTAGATACTCCGAAATCTGAATGATGGCGATGTGCGCAAGAATCCCGTGGAGCTCAACTCCCCGGAAGAAATCAAGGCAGACAGGAGGCACCAAGATAGAACTCCGTCACATCGAAATCATATAGATTTCACAAATACCCGCGTGATCCTAAAAAAATTGAGCGAGAAGAGGAGTAGAATTAAGATTTCCTAAGTCGGGAACCTCACCAGAGCATGGAAGAGGAGAAAAAAGAATACTACTCTATGATATAACTAAGACTCAAAACATTTTACTAGACTCGACTCGGCCAAGTACGATCACACAAAGGATCCTATGGTCGTAAGGCTCTAATTACCAACTTGTAACGACTAAGATGCGGTCCTTTCCGATCTGGGGATCGAGGCCCCGAATTGGAAAGGAGCACATCTAAGCGTCTCGCAAACAAGGTATCATAGCTCATACATAATATCAACAGAATGACAATAAGGGATTCAATTGCCATCTCATAAATATATCAGAGTACATCACGCATACAATCAAGGTAGTTCCTCTATGGACTACAAAACAAGGGAAATGGCTATGCTACCCTGCCTGCTGGCCCACGATCACGACCACGCCTCAATCTTCTAGATAGTTCACGTACAGGCGGTCGTTCTCCTCGTCGTGCTGCCATGCCAGCTGCGTGCCATCGGGATCACCTGTCTCGGGGGTACCTGAACCTGTTGGTGTTGTGAAGGAATCTGTGAGCCACGGGGACTCAGAAATCTATGACCTCAGTGCCAGAACTAGTCAAGTTATTAGGTTGGTAAGGTGGAGTATTTAGGTTGCACCATCCTAAGGTTGATATGGTGGCTAACTTACGTAGAACATATATGAAGGTGGTCTATACTAGCGGTCGATAAAAGATGATCACTAAGTGATCCTGAACACCTACTTACGTCAAGCATAACCCCACCGTGTTCCCGATCAAAGAGAGATCTTCGAAGGGAACAGTCACGGTTACGCACACAGTTGGCAAATTTTATTAGCTTATGTTTAAGTTATCTAATACCAGATGTTAACAAAATATTCCAAGTTGCCACATAACCGCGGGCACGGCTTTCCGAAAGATTAAACCCTGCAGGGGTGCTCCAACTAGTCCATCACAAACGTACACAGGCCGCAAAGTAATCCTCTATCATGAATCTCGTGATCTCGTCGGATTCCTTAGAGGAAAACCTCAACTCTGGGGAGAACCAAAGCTTCATCGGTATTCCTATACACAAGATATATCGCTAAGGTAAGACAAGACTAGCAGGACCTCCCGTCGTGTCGACGACCCTGATAAGAGCCGCGTATCTCAGTCTCAGGACACGACGGATGAGCTAGACGTCGGGATTGCTAAACCTCTGGGTGACTAGTGGGGCCTCGGACTTCGCTCATGTGGGACCAACACTCATGAGGAGCACTGGCCCGGGTTGTTGATTAAATTCCTCGGGGTAGCTATTCCCTATGTAGATTATTATTAAGTGATTAGCAAATTAAAACCAATGTTGGGTCCTGCCGCACAAGTCTTAACACTACGCGATTTATCGATGGGGTCCCCATAACAACCCCGAACGTGTTAGGAGCGATCAATATGGAATCAAACACCGGTAGCCGGTAACTATGGCGGCAATAACGGAACAAATCACCCGGCAAAAGGCTAGGCCTTCCGTTATTTACCAAGTATATAGGTGCATTCATTAAATAATAGAATTAAGATAATGATATCAAGCTCATGTTATCACATGAGACAAAGCACCTGCATCTAGCAACGCTAACATTAGTAGCTGAGCAAAGCCTACCTAGCCATTCAAGTTTGCTAGGAAGGGATAAGTGTTTGGTTTCATGGCATATCAGGAGGCAACTATTTCAGTGGTAGGCAGCGAGCATATGAAAAAGGAAACATAATCCAGCATAACAAGTCTAGAGATGGAATCAAGGTCATATCATCTTGCCTGTGATATCCTCAGCTTGGAACGGTTCTTGATCGTCCTGCACGTACTCTCCCGAATCCACGTACTCGTTCTCCGATCCCGGTGCTACCCAACATAAGAATAACATCCAATGAACAACATCACCTCAAGATGCAACAAGCACATGATGCATGACATGAATATGAGCATGCATCACTATTTCTATCACTAGCACAAGCATGAGAAGAAAATACATGTTCCTGGATAGAACTGCATCCTAACCTATCTTGACATGCATGATAATGACATGAACAGATGCGTCTCGTGAAAACGATGCAAAAGCATATAAAACATTACAATCGGAGCTTCGGATCAACGGGAAACAACGAAACAAGAAATGAAGCCCTACGTGTCAAATTCATCACAACACACTCAAATGGCACAACTCTAGTATTTCCAGGTTGCCAAGAGATAAAACAAACCAACATGGATGGGGTGGAGCAAAGAAGAACACCACATAATCAACTAAGCACTCACAAACATCAAAATGACAAAACTACACAATCTGCCATAAACTGCATCATAGCACTTTGTGAGCTACATGCAAAGCACCTACAGCCACCTAAATATGCCAAATAAGATATGTGGATGTAGCTATCCAAGACTACTACAAGCACAAGCAAGAATCACACACAAAGGAATTAAACACGGAAAGTTAGAAGGCTGTAAACTTGCTCAAAAATATCAGATTTCAGGGACTTTGTGAAAATTCCAGATTCTCACTTATCTGTCTATGCTTTGAAGCATTTTGATAGCAGCCAAAACAATATCTACAGGACTCCAAATGGAATAAAAATTTACAGGGAGCTATACAAACATATCAGCTTCAACTTTCCAGTTGAAAGCTAAGGCTAGATCACAACACATTGACCTGCACAACCTCATCAACAGGAGAAGAAAATATAAACAGATTCTCAGACTTGGTGAAAATCTCAGATTTTCACTAATCTGGAATTTCAGCCACATGCCTACTTTGATTGGGCACAACTTGCACATATGGATTACAAAACATGAAATTAAACCAACATGTGGTAGAGGGGGTCACCCTCTACTACGACAACCAAGAAACAAACACATGAGCACACCACAACTCATGGAACCAAGCTCTAAATGTAGAAGAAAATCAAATAAGTCATCTCCAGAAAAATGTTCCAATGGAAAAAATGATTTCACCAATGGATTCCTGGGATGATTCTACCCAAAAACATATATAAAACATATGCACTTGCTTGGAACAAGTGAGCTCAAACTAGGAAGGAAAAACTACACGAAACATACATAATGAATAGTGCATCATCACATGTGCACAACACTAGATCAACTCCTACTTACGTACTTGCACATGTGCACAACACTAATGGTGACATGAGGGTTTTTACCCCATGTATGTGTGCCATAGCACATCAACATCACAAGCTCATCTACCAAGATACTCACACCACACAAGATACCATGCCCACTCACATATGGTCATGTGAAGGTGCACAAGTTCTTGGTAAGAGGGGTGTTCCACACACACACATCCACTCCACTGCACACACCAAAACATGTTCTTGGACAACACTAGATATTGCATCTATTTAGATCACACAAGTAGGGAGCTCATCCACCACATACACATGCTCACAAACTATGGTGTACATGAACTATGTTCATGTGGGTGTGTTCTTCACACCACATGCACCACAAGATATACATGCACTCAAAACATATACACACTACTCCACATATGCATGACACTATGTGCACCTACACACATACTTCACAATGCTAGCATACCCACACACTCACATACATACAACCATGCATGCACACATATACACACATACACCACACTCATGTATATTACCATCACCACTACATGTACTGGACAGGAAAATAAAAAGAAAATGCACACCGTTCTTGCACTATTATTTAGGCACAAGGTGTAGCAAGTAAATAGCAAAGGAAAAAAAATAAAAATAAATAAAATGGCAGGCCTGGGATCGAACCCCAGTGCCTCTGGTTACAACACAGAGCTCAAACCACCACACCACAGTCATTGCATTCGATGGGGAAGGGGGTTCTAACAGGGTAAGGTATTCTCTGTCGCTTACTGTGTCGAAACAAAACCAAATTAAAAAGGTGCCGAGGGGGGTCGAACCCGCAACCTCCTACTTAGCAACAACACCACACAACCACCAGGCTACGCTACGACACTTGACAGGTAAGGGGGCTTAACTCAGATGAGTAACCCCTTCATGCATCCCCACAGTCCGACGACATCCGGAATAGGGGAAGGGGGTCGCCGGCGTTGTGCTACAAATTAAGCTACGACTGCTATATGGAAGGTTGCTTGGGCAACCACGGTTCCATTTCTAACGCAACTACTGCCCGAGAGGCCCTACAACGATGGATCAACGACGAGCGGCGGCTCCGGCGACAAAGGAGACGCACGCGACGAAACTACGATACGGCTCTCGATCTGGGATAGGGAGGAAGGACGAGAGGTACTACCTCACGTACGGGTCGTGGAGGAAGGTGCCCATAGAGGAAGTAGTAGGAAGAAACGCGTCGGAGAAGAAGCTCGTCGGAGAAGAAGCGCCGTCGGGAAGAAGAGGAAGCAGAGGCGATGAAGATGATCCAGCAACGGGAACGGGCTCCCGGAGAGATCTGCGAGCTCGTGGACCCTTTGACGCGGAGGAAGGAGCACCACAGCGACGGTGACGACCTCCTTCACGGATCGGCCATGGCGGAGCCGATCTGCTTACCTTTCGTCGTCAACAGAGAGAGGAGGAAGATGGAATTGGAAGTGGTGGCAGCGGATGAGGAACCCTAGCCAAGGCACGGACGCCAAGGGGGGATTAAATAGGGGGGAGGAGAGGTGAGAGACGCGGCGCGGCCATGTGCGTGAGCGCTCCGGTGGAAAACAGGGAGGAGCGAGATTGAGAGGCTGACATGGGGGGCCCTGGTGCCGAGCTGGAAAGGAGGAAGACGAGGAACGTTGCGCGGGCTCCTACGCGAGAGATAGGTGAGATGGGCCGGCCTGTGGGAGTAAGCCCACAAGTGGCGACAGATAGAGGGAAAGGAATTCCCTGTTTTCCTATTAACAGAAATAAGCAGAGAAGAAATTAAAGCACAGAAGAAAATATTGGGGATAAAATCAAACAAAAATATCCCCTGGCCTTGTAAAAATGAGACCTATTTGAATAAAATGTAGAAATAATATTAGGGGCAAATGAATATTTACAAAACAGCATTATGTGGGCTGTTTTGTAATTATTTTGCACCTTTGAAAACCCCTTTTAAAACAGCAACTCCACATTTCAAAATCACCACAATTCTGCTAACACAAGAGCATTTTTAAATCAGGAATGAGGCAAGGAAATATGGGCTTGAAATAAATAGGAGGGGGATAGATTTTGAAGGCTATGCAAACCACTACTCATCCTACTATCACATACAATCCCCACACAAACTTCACATCTCACTTCACCACATAAGGACACAAGCAACACATGAAATCATAAGAGCACTGATGACCCACAAGTATAGGGGATCAATCGTACTCCTTTCGATAAGTAAGAGTGTCGAACCCAACGAGGAGCAGAAGGCTCTGATAAACGGTTTTCAGCAAGGTAATAACTGCAAGCACTGAAAGTAGTGGTAACAAGTGATGGTGTAGCGAGGTGAAACGTAGCAAGAAAAAAGTAATAAGTAACAAGTAGTAGCAATGGTGCAGCAAGTGGCCCAATCCCTTTTGCAGCAAGGGACAAGCCTGAACAAAGTCTTATAGGAGGAAAAACGCTCCCGATGACACACGACAATTTTTGTCATGCTAGTTTCATCATGTTCTTATGATTCACGTTCGTTACTTTGATAGTTTGATATGTGGGTGGACCGGCGCTTGGGTACTGCCCTTACTTGGACAAGCGTCCCACTTATGATTAACCTCTCTCGCAAGCATCCAAAACTACAAAAGAAGAATTAAGACAACGTCTAACCATAGCATTAAATTAGTGGATCCAAATCAGCCCCTCACGAAGCAACGCATAGACTGGGGTTTAAGCTTCTGTCACTCCAGCAACCCATCATCTACTTACTACTCCCCAATGCCTTCCTCTAGGCCCAAATATGGTGAAGTGTTATGTAGTCGATGTTCACATAACACCACTAGAGGAAAAGACAACATACAACATATCAAAATACCGAACGAATATCAAATTCACATGACTATTATCAGCATGACTTATCCCATGTCCTCAGGAAAAAAAGTACTACTCACAAAGCATAATCATAATCATGATCAGAGGTGTAATGAATAGCATCAAGGATCTGAACATAAACTCTTCCACCAAATAATCCAACTAGCATCAACTACAAAGAGTAATCAACACTATTAGTAACCATACAAGTACCAATCGGAGTCGTGAGATGGAGATTGGTTACAAGAGATGAACTAGGGATTGGAGAGGAGATGGTGCTGATGAAGATGCCTCCCCTCCAACGAGAGGAGTGTTGGTAATGACGATGGCGACGATTTCCCCCTCCGGGAGGGAAGTTTCCCCAGCAGGATCGTCCTGCCGGAGCTCTAGATTGTATCTGCTCAAGTTTCGCCTCGTGGCGGCGGCGAAACCACGAAAAAGCTCCCGAATGATTTTTTCTGGAACGAAACCCTTCATATAGCAAAAGAGGGGGCTAGTGGGCCGTCTGGGAGCTCACAAGCTTGCCCTTCGCCACCAGGGGGTGGCGGTGGTAGGGCTTGTGGCGCCCTGGCAGCCCCCCTCAGGTACTTCTTTCACCCAGTATTTTTTATATAATCCCAAAAAATTCCACGTAACTTTTCACGGCATTTGGAGATGTGCAGAATAGTGGACTAAGATTTGCTCCTTTTCCAGTCCAAAATTCCAGCTGCCTGAATTCTCCCTCTTCAAATATACCTTGCAAAATAAGAGACAAAAGGTATAAATATGGTACCACAAAGTAATATAACAGCCCATAAAGCAATAAATATCAGCATGAAAGCATGATGCAAAATGGACGTATCAACTCCCCCAAGCTTAGACCTCGCTTGTTCTCAAGCGAAAACCAAGTTCCATAAACATGTCCACATGTTTAGGGACGAAGGTGTCGATAAAACATAATACAGACATGAGGGCATCATGATCACACATAGAACAACAATACATCATAAAGATTCTTATGGGAAAGTAAAAATTCCTTCACAAAGCAAAGCATCAAGAAAAAAACCTTACCGAGAAGTAACCAACAGCAGTCCAAAGTCATTGAAGCAATTGCAATTTATCACAACATCAGAAAGAGTCAAATAAGAGTTTGTAAGGCAAACCCATGATACGTCTCAAACGTATCTATAATTTTTGATGGTTTCACGCTGTTATTTTTCCTTCTTTGTTTGTTTTATGTACCTTCTTATATCTTTTTGGGACTAACTTATTAATTCAGTGCCAAGTGCCAGTTCCTGTTTTTTCCGTGTTTTTGACTCTTTTCAGATCTGATTTTGGAACGGAGTCCAAACGGAAGTAAAACCCTGAAATGATTTTTTCCCGAACGGAAGAAGTCCAGGGGCTTTTGGGCCAAGCCAGGTGGGCTCCAGGGAGCCCACAAGCCCCCACTCCGCCACCAGGGGGGAGGCGGCGGTGGGCAGGCTTGTGGCCTTCCTGGCCTAGATCTTTGGCCTATAAATTCCCAAATAATCCGCAAAAAATCAGGGGAGCCTCGAAAATACTTTTCCGCTGCCGCAAGCTTCCGTTTCCGCGAGATCTCATCTGGAGACCCTTCCCGGCACCTTGTCGGAGGGGACTTTGGAGGTGGAGGGCTTCTTCATCATCATCATCGCCCCTCCAATGACTCGTGAGTAGTTCACTTCAGACCTACGGGTCCGTAGTTAGTAGCTAGATGGCTTCTTCTCTCTCTTGGATCTTCAATACAAAGTTCTCCATGATCTTCATGGAGATCTATCCGATGTAATCTTCTTTGGCGGTGTGTTTGTCGAGATCCGATGAATTGTGGACTTGTGATCAGATTATCTATGATATATATTTGAGTCTTTGCTGATTTCTTATATGCATGATTTGATATCCTTGTAAGTCTCTCCGAGTCTTGGTTTTTGTTTGGCCAACTAGATCTATGATTCCTGCAATGGGAGAAGTGCTTGGTTTTGGGTTCTGCCATGTGATGACCTTTCCCAGTGACAGTAGGGGCAGCAAGGCACACATCAAGCAGTTGCCATCAAGGGTAAAAAGATGGGGTTTTTATCATTGGTTTGAGATTATCCCTCTACATCATGTCATCTTGCTTAAGGCGTTACTCTGTTCTTATGGACTTAATACACTAGATGCATGATGGAGAGCGGTCGACGTGTGGAGTAATAGTAGTAGATGCAGAAAGTATCGGTCTACTTGTTTCGGACGTGATGCCTATAGAAATAACCATTGCATAGATATCGTCACGACTCTGCACAGTTCTATCAATTGCTCGACAGTAATTTGTTCACCCACCGTCTACTTGCTTTCATGAGAGAAGCCACTAGTAAACACTACGGCCCCCGGGTCTATTCACATCCATCGTTTACAACTCTGCTTTTACTTTGCTTTGTTACTTTGTTGCTTTCAGTTCTCACTTGGCAAACAATCTATAAGGGATTGACAACCCCTTCATAGCGTTGGGTGCAAGCTTTTGTGTTTGTGCAGGATCTTGAGATACTCTTCCGCCGGATTGATACCTTGGTTCTCAAACTGAGGGAAATACTTACCGTCGCTGTGCTACATCACCCTTTCCGCTTCGAGGGAACACCAACGCAAGGCTCCAAGGCCACGGGGGAAATCCTTTGCATACTTGCCTAGGAAGTCCCTTAAGGCGTAGCCATAGCTGAAGGATTCCTGGTGCCGTCGACTCAACTATTTCTGGCGCCGTTGCAAGGGATACACAGCAAACATCAACCCACATACTCAATCATCTCTTTTGTTTTCCACAACTGTTACAACTCACGTGGTACTCATGGTGTCAAAGTTTCAGCTGGACACAGAGGAAGATAGAGGCCTATAGTTTTGCCTCCCAACGATTTACCTCAAGGGTAAAGTCAACAATAATAAAGCATAAGTACTCAACTCCAAGGTTATATATGAATATAGATCTTTCCCAAGCATGTGACGGTAGCCAGGACAAAGGCAAAATAGGGAATTGGTGAAGATCACCATGACTATTACAAGGGAAAAAAAGTAAAGGTACAAGATAGGCCCTTCGCAGAGGGAAGGAGAGGTTGTCATGCGCTTTGGAGGTTTGAATGCGTGTCCTCTTAGTGCGGAGGAACGTCACTTTATATTGCCTCCTGTGATAAAGAACTTTATTATGCAGTCTGTCGCTTTTATGTCTTCCTCATCACAGGTTCGTACAAAGCTTATTTTCCACACACTAATAGATCATACATATTAGAGAGCAATTTTTATTGCTTGCACCAATGACAACTTACTTGAAGGATCTTATTCAATCCATAGGTAGGTATGGTGGACTCTCATGGCAAAACTGGGTTGGAGGTTTATGGATGCACATGTAGTATCTCTACTTGGTGCGGGAGTTTTGGTTAATGTGAGGTGGAAGCAATCGTCACATGCTAAGGGATCTCTAATCATATAACATTGTTTGGAACCAAGCAAACACAATTCATTATGTTGTCTTCCTTGTCCAACATCTACTCCTAAGCATGTAATAGTTTGGTGAGTGCTCACAATTGTAAAAAGTGTCTAAGATGATATATTTATATGTGAACCTTTATTTCCTTATTACTTCTTATTAATTGCAACAATGACTGAGGTCTATGTTGATTTATTCTCAACAAGTTTCAATCAGCATACGTGTCATATGTGAAGCTATCACTTTCCATAAGATCGTCTCATGATCTTTCATGCTATCGTTCTTGTCATACTTTTGATCATGGCACAAAGCAAAGCCCTTGACTAAGATACTCTTTATTATATAGCTCACGAGCTCGAATACATCGGGGGAGAGACAAAGCAAAAGACTCAAACTAAACACTAAAGACTTATTCCTCTAAGAGAAGAAATAAAAACTGAAAAGGAAAGAAGTAAAACAAAGGTAAAAGAAAAAAAGATATAAAGGTGATACGATACCAGGGCAACTCCCCCAAGCTTGGCAGAAGCCAAGGGGATTGCCCATACCAATGCTTAGTTGTTTTCCTTTGGCGGTGATGGTGGTGGAGTTGTTGGAGTAGTCTTGAGCTTATCTAATTTCCACTTGAGCAAAAGGTTCTGCTCCCTTAGATCGTCATTTTCCTCCTCAAGTTTCAACACTCTATGGTTGACATCATACTTAGCGAGCATCTTGCGGAAAACACCATGAATGAAGTGTGAACCGCCATCAGTCATCAAATATCTAGGGACTCCAAATCTTGGGAAAATGACTTCTTTAAGCATCTTAATGGAGGTGTGGTGATCAGCATTCTTAGTGGGGATAGATTCTACCCACTTAGTGACGTAATCCACAGCAACTAAGATGTGAGTGTACCCATTGGAACTCGGGAAGGGTCCCATATAATCAAAGCCCCAGACATCGAATGGTTCAATGACAAGTGAATAGTTCATAGGCATTTCCGGACGCTTACTGATGTTCCCTATTCTTTGGCATTCGTCACAAGACAAGACAAACTTACGGGCATCCTTGAAGAGAGTGGGCCAATAGAAACCTGATTGCAATACCTTGTGGGCAGTTCTATCTCCAGTGTGGTGTCCTCCGTAAGCTTCGGAATGACACTTCTACAAGATCTGTCCCTGTTCATGTTCAGGCACACAACGTCTAATAACACCATCTACTCCTTCCTTATAAAGGTGAGGATCATCCCAAAAGTAGTGTCTCAAATCAAAGAAGAATTTCTTCTTTTGCTGATAGGTGAAACTAGGTGGTATGTATTTGGCTACGATATAGTTTGCGTAATCGGCATACCACGGTGCACTATGTGAAGTGCGGATGACATTTAATTGCTCATCAGGAAAGCTGTCATCAATAGGTAGTGGGTCATCAAGGACATTCTCGAGCCTAGACAAGTTATCTGCTACAGGGTTATCAGCACCCTTTCGGTCAACGACGTGCAAATAAAATTCCTGTAGCAGGAGAACCCATCTGATTAGCCTGGGCATAGCGTCTACTTAATAGCAGCATGATCAGAGTGAATAGTGACTTTGGAGTCAACTATACAAGATTTGAACTTTTCACATGCAAACACGACTCCTAAAAACTCCTTTTCCATAGTGGCATAGTTTCTTTGGGCACTTTCTAAAGTTTTACTAGCGTAGTGAATAACATTCAACATCTTGTCAACTCTTTGTCCTAGAACAGCACCAACAGCATAATCACTAGCATCACACATGATTTCAAAGGGCAAGTTCCAGTCAGGTGGTTGAACAATAGGTGCAGTTATCAAAGCCTTCTTAAGTATTTCGACAGCTTCCTCACAATCCTCATCAAAAACAAAAGGAACATCCTTCTGCAAGAGGTTGGTAAGAGGCCTAGAAATCTTAGAGAAGTCTTTAACGAACCTTCTATAGAAACCAGCATGACCTAGGAAACCTCGTATACCTCTGATATCTGTGGGGCAAGGCATTTTCTCAATTGCATCAACCTTAGCCTTATCAACTTCAATGCCTCTCTCAGAAATTTTGTGTCCTAAGACGATACCTTCATTAACCATAAAGTGGCTCTTCTCCCAATTCAAGACGAGGTTGGTATCTTTGCATCTCTGTAAGACTCGATCAAGGTTGCTGAGGCAATCATCAAAGGAAGACCCGTAAACAGAGAAGTCATCCATGAAAACCTCGACAATCTTTTCACAAAAGTCAGAGAATATAGCCATCATACATCTTTGAAAGGTGGCACGTGCATTGCATAAGCCAAAAGGCATACGTCTATAAGCAAAGGTACCGAAGGGGCAGGTGAAAGTGGTTTTCTCCTGGTCAGATTGTGCAACAGGTATTTGCGAGAAACCTGAATAACCATCTAGAAAGGAGAAGTGTGTGTGTTTTGATAGCCTTTCTAGCATTTGGTCGATAAACGGCAAAGGATAATGGTCTTTCCTGGTTGCCTTGTTCAATTTTCAGAAGTCTGTCACCATCCTATAGCCAGTGATAATCCTTTGCGAGATTAGTTCATCCTTATCATTAGGAACGACGGTGATACCTCCCTTCTTAGGTACGCAATGTACTGGACTTACCCAATCACTATGAGCAACAGGATAAATGATTCCTGCTTCCAGAAGCTTTAATATTTCTTTTCTAACGACCTCTTTCATCTTAGGATTCAATCTCCTTTGATGATCAGCAACTAGTTTGAAGTCAGGATCAGTTTTAATCTTGTGCTGTCATAGAGTAGGACTAATACCCTTAGATCATCAAGAGTATATCCAATAGCAGCACAGTGCTTCCTCAGAGTTTTTAGTAAGTTTTTCTCTTCGTGCTCTGAGAGGAGAGCACTAATAATAACAGGATGTATCTCCTTCTCATCAAGATAGGCATACTTAAGAGTATCAGGCAACTGTTTAAGCTCGAACACATGATCACCCTTTGGTGGGGGAGGATCCCCAAGCAGTTCAACAGACAGATTATTCTTGAGAATAGGATATTATTCTAAGATAATTTTATCTATCTCATCTCTCTCCTCCATATGCATATCATTTTCATGATCAAGCAGATATTGCTCTAAAGGATCCGTAGGCGGTACGGCAATAGAGGCAAGAGCAATGATTTCATCCCTACCATACGACTCTTTTTCATGGGGTTGTCTTCCAAACTTGGAGAAGTTAAATTCATGAGACACACCGTCGAAACTAACTGTGACAGTCTGCTTAATGCAATCAATGTGAGCATTGAAAGTGTTGAGAAAGGGTCAACCAAATATGATGGGACAAAAGCTATCTTGTGAAGTACCAAGGACAAGGAAATCAGTAGGATAATTCGTCTTACCACACAGGACTTCTACGTCTCTCACAATTTCCAGAGGGCAGATAGTGTCTCTATTAGCTAGCGTTATAGTGACATCAATGGGTTCTAACTCAGCAGGTGCAATCTCATCTTTGATTTCAATATATAAGGAACGGGGTATCGCACTAAAACTAGCTCCCATATCACATAAACCATGGTAACAGTGATCTCCAATCTTGACAGAAACAACGGGTAGGCCAACTATAGGTCTGTGTTTGTCTTTCGCGTGAGGTTTAGAAATTCTAGCGGAGTCCTCACAGAATTTGATAACATGCCCGTCTATGTCTTCGGCTAAGAGATCTTTTATAATAGCAACACTAGGTTCAACTCTAATTTCCTCAGGGGGTGCAAGTGGTCTAATGTAACCCCTACGTATCACAGTTGGAGCTTTAGAATAATCCTTTATCCTAGCAGGGTATGGTGGTTTCTCAGTGTAAGCACAAGGAACAACAGGATCACTAAAAGCAATGACTTTCTCCTCAACTAGATTGGTTTTGGCTATGTTGCTTTCTACAGGAGGATGATATTTAAACCACTTCTCTTTGGGAAGATCAACATGAGCAGCAAAAGATTCACATAGAGAAGCTACTATCTCAGAGTCAAGTCCATACTTAGCGCTAAAGTCTCTAGAAGTGTTTGTCTCAACAAAAGATTTAACGCAATCAAACTGGAAATTCATACCTGACTCCTTACCTTCCTCCAGCTCCCAATCTTCATAGTTACGTTTGATTCTCTCCAATAAATTCCACTTGTGGTCAATATCCTTCTTCATAAAAGAACCGGTACAAGAAGTGGCAAGCATGGTATGATCTTCATGAGAAAGCCGAGCATAAAAGTTTTGAGTGATGATTTCTCTCGAGAGCTCATGATTGGGGCATGAATATAGCATTGATTTAAGCCTCCCCCAAGATTGAGCTATGTTTTCCCTGTCACGAGGCCAAAAGTTATAAATAAACTTCCGATCACGATGTACTAAATGCATAGGATAAAACTTTTGATGAAATTCCAATTTCAACCGATTGTAGTCCCATGATCCAGTACCATCACATAGCCTATACCATGTCAATGCCTTATCCTTCAAAGATAAAGGAAATACTTTCTTATTTACCTCATCCTCGGGCAAACCTGCAAGCTTAAATAAACCACAAACTTCATCTACATAGATTAGATGCAAGTCTGGATGTGAAGATCCATCTCCTGTAAAAGGATTAGCCAGCAGTTTCTCAAGCATATCCGAAGGAATTTCATAAAAGATATTTTCAGTAGGTACCTCAGGTCGAGGAACAACTCCTCGTGCTTCCGTTCGTGGTGAAGATACCCCGAACAAACTCCTCAAAGGAACAGTTTCCATACTGACAAGTGACAATAAATTTCAGCACAATATATAAATGTTTCCTTACCAATTTCCAAGTACCAAAGGCGCTTCACTCCCCGGCAACGGCGCCAGAAAAGAGTCTTGATGACCCAAAAGTATAGGGATCAATCATAGTCCTTTCAATAAGTAAGAGCGTCGAACCCAACGAGGAGCTGAAGGCTCTGATAAACGGTTTTCAGCAAGGTAATAACTGCAAGCACTGAAAGTAGTGGTAACAAGTGATGGTGTAGCGAGGTGAAACGTAGCAAGCAAAAAGTAACAAGTAAAAAGTAGTAGCAATGGTGCAGCAAGTGGCCCAATCCCTTTTGCAGCAAGGGGCAAGCCTGGACAAAGTCTTATAGGAGGAAAAACGCTCCCGAGGACACACGGGAATTTCTGGCATGCTAGTTTCATCATGTTCTTCTGATTCACGTTCGTTACTTTGATAGTTTGATATGTGGGTGGACCGGCGCTTGGGTACTGCCCTTACTTGGACAAGCATCCCACTTATGATTAACCTCTCTCACAACCATCCGCAACTACAAAAGAAGAATTAAGACAACGTCTCACCATAGCATTAAACTAGTGGATCCAAATCAGCCCCTCACGAAGCAACGCATAGACTGGGGTTTAAGCTTCTGTCACTCCAGCAACCCATCATCTACTTACTACTCCCCAATGCCTTCCTCTAGGCCCAAATATGGTGAAGTGTTATGTAGTCGACGTTCACATAACACCAATAGAGTAAAAGACAACATACAACATATCAAAATACCGAACGAATATCAAATTCACATGACTATTATCAGCATGACTTATCACATGTCCTCAGGAACAAAAGTACTACTCACAAAGCATAATCATAATCATGATCAGAGGTGTAATGAATAGCATCAAGGATCTGAACATAAACTCTTCCACCAAATAATCCAACTAGCATCAACTACAAAGAGTAATCAACACTACTAGTAACCTTACAAGTACCAATCGGAGTCGTGAGACGGAGATTGGTTACAAGAGATGAACTAGGGATTGGAGAGGAGATGGTGCTGATGAAGATGTTGATGAAGATGACTCCCCTCAGACGAGAGGAGTGTTGGTGATGACGATGGTGACGATTTCCCCCTCCGGGAGGGAAGTTTCCCCGGCAGGATCGTCCTGCCGGAGCTATAGATTGGATCTGCTCAAGTTCCGCCTCGTGGCGGCGGCGAAACCACGAAAAAGCTCCCGAATGATTTTTTTTTTTGGAACAAAACCCTTCATATAGCAAAAGAGGGGGGCTAGTGGGTCGTCAGGGAGCCCACAAGATTGTCCTCCGCCACCAGGGGGTGGCGGTGGCAGGGCTTGTGGTGCCTTGGCAGCCCCCCTTTGGTACTTCTTTCGCCCAGTATTTTTTATATAATCCCAAAAAATTCCACGTAACTTTTCAGGGCATTTGGATATGTGCAGAATAGTGGACTAAGATTTGCTCCTTTTCCTATCCAGAATTCCAGCTGCCTGAATTCTCCCTCTTCAAATAAACCTTGCAAAATAAGAGAGAAAAGGCATAAATATGGTACCACAAAGTAATATAACAACCCATAAAGCAATAAAATCAGCATGAAAGCATGATGCAAAATGGACGTATCAAGCACCAAGCAATATTACAAGGACAAGGAAATGATATGATATATTATGCATGCATGCAAGGAAGAAATACAAGGGACACCAGAAGAAATCAAGCATTGAACTCTCTCATAGCATTAACAAGGTGGTCCCACATAGGAATGTTTCAAAATAGGGAAGGCTTTACACTTGGGGCATTACAGTCACTTTCCATGTCAACGGTAATGAACATACGGTGCATTTTCTGAAGAAACAATATCGAGTACATTGCATCAATGCTATCAAAAAACTTCATTGATTCTTATTGGGAGCTTTGAGTGCCCTATACCTACTGTTAAGATGAAGTATGATTTGCTTGTTGGGGAGATACACATCCCCATTGAGGTGACCTAGTGACTATTCGAAAATTCTTCGTTCTCTTTTGCGATTCAAAAAAGTTTTTCAAGGAGACTTGATCGCCCTCATTGACGGATTTCTTTCAATGACCATGAGATGGATGAATCGAGGAGTCACAAACCTCTGTTCCAAGCTTTCACCTTTGTTTTCTTAGAACAAAAATGATAGATTTAGTTTAGTTTTCCCTGTTTTCTATTTTAGGGTCCCGTGGAAAAAGTACCCCGAAAATAAAAGTTCTCCGAACGTCCTCAAAATCAAGTATGATTTTTTCTGGAATTTTTGAAAAATACTGGGACGAAGTGCTAGTCTGGGGGCTGCACCAGTGGGCCACAAGCCCTGGAGGCGCGGGCACCCCCTGGCCGCGCCTACCTGGCTTGTGGGGCCCACGTGCACCCCCTCCACTCATTCTAGCTCTCATCTGCTTCTCCTACCTCCTGAAAAAATCGTTTGGCAGCTCAAACCCGTCTTCTTGCTCTTCTTCCTCGGATTTTCGATCTCCTTGCTCAAAGCACCATTCTTCAAACTGTTTTGGGGAAATTGCTCCTTGGTAAGTGACTCCTCCATTGGTCCAATTAGTTGTTGCTCTAGTGCCTTATACTACGCGTATTTTTGCTACCTTGTTGACCCTGTTCTTGAGCTTTGCATGCTAATTTTAGCTGGTCCCAAGTAGTTTTGATGCGTTATATGGACTCTAGGCACTTGTGGGAGTAGTTGCTACGAGTTTAGTTGAGCCTTGTTCACTTTTCCTTTTGGGTCACTGAAAATTTCAGAAAAAGGAAGATGTTCAGGAGAAACTATCATGGTGGTTCCTCAAGCAAGAGAGGTCCCCGTCTTGCGAGTCGGGAACCTGATCCTTACCAACCGAGGAACGCACAGGTACAACCATGTGAATGGCCTTCTGATGAATTCATGATTGAGGTAGGTTACAAAGACCAGTTTGATACACTTGTTCACAACGTCGGACTCGAAGAATTCATCTCCGATATATGTGAACAGTATGTTCCTCTCACTACCTCTTTTGTTCGTAGATTCAAATTTTCAGTTGGCCGTGATACATCTATACTGTTTGATCTCTATGACAAATCGTATACCATGGATTTAGAGGATTTCAATAGAATTTGCAAGATACCTATTTGGGGTAGTCTCAATGATCCTCCTAAATCTTTGGTTAGAGATTTTTTTCTGTGGTATAACTGTCGAAGAAACTAGAGACATTACGCAGGCTACCATGGGGAGCATTCATTTTCCTTCCTTGCATTATTTTGCCCTCTTCATAGGCAGATGCATTAATGGCAAGATTGAGCATTGTCACCTCTGCACACCCGACCTTAGTATTCTTAAGAGCGCAGTAATGGGTGATAAAAGTTTCAACATGGGAGCTATTATAGCAAGGAGGCTGAATAATAATGCTAATGAAGGGGATTTCTTTGGTGGGATCTATGCCACTCGCATAGCAAATTTTCTTGGACTACCCATCCGCGAAGGAGATCCCCCGCTCCATACAACTTTCCTTGATCGCACCGCTTTGACACACTATCAGATCCTTGAGAGGGATGATGAATCCCTCCTATACCGTTTGATATTTAATCGACAGCGTGTTTTCCATATTACCCATCCTGCTCCTGCCTTCTTTGACATTCAGGTAAGACGGAGATATTACATAACCAGAGGAGAGGCACAGGAGTATGAGAGGGAGGCAAAGGCTGCTCGTTTCCGTGAGGTAGCTATTCAGGCAGTGGCTGCAGCGCTCCCGTATAACCCCCATTATGATTTTGGGTATCGCCCGGACCATCCATGGGAGTATACCAACTTAAGCCAAAAGCCTAAGCTTGGAGGAGTACGTGTTTCTCACCGACTTTACATTCTTGCTTACGCTTTCACTTTTTTTGTCGGTGTTCACACTTTGCCACTGTATCATCCATGCTAGTTTATTTTATTTTTCTCGTTTTCTTTTCGTGTGTTTGTCTAGTTTGAGAAAAAACCCAAAAAGATTTTGTTGTTCTTCTTTTGCTTCTTGGGAGCTTTCCCGTGTAAATAGTTTTATTTTTCTTTGGGTCAAGGTAGAAGACCATGGTTACAATGTTTAGTCGCTCTCGCATGCATACCTATTTAGCTGTCAAAGAGCCATATTACTTTCTCTTCTCCTTTGTGTTTGCCTGCAGATTCCAGCTTTAGTCCAATGCACGAGCACACTTATTATTGTTCACATCGTTCGGTCGTGCAAGTGAAAGGCAATAATGACGATATATGATGAAGTGACTGAGCGTGGAAAAGCTGGTACGAACTCGATCTATTTTGTTTTTGTAAATATGATTAGCTCACTGTTCCTAGTTCAGCTCTGTTGTGAGAGAAACATGTTTGCAATGACAACTTAGAGATCATAGTTTCTGATGCCATGCTTAATTATCTAGGAGCTTATAATGGTTTGCCTTGGATGCCAACATCAATGTTGAGATGACTATGATGTAGTATGATAGGATGGTATCCTCCTTTGAATGTTTCAAGTGGCTTGACTTGGCGCATGTTCACGCATGTAGTTGAAACAAAATCAACATAGCCTCTATGATATTCATGTTCATAGTGATTTATGTCCTACTCATGCTTGCACTCAATGTTAGTTAATCTCAATGCTTTTTGATGACTGTTGTCACTCTCTAGTTGGTCGCTTCCCAGTCTTTTGCTAGCCTTCACTTGTACTAAGCGGGAATACTGCTTGTGCATCCACTCCCATAAACCCAAAGTTGTTCCATATGAGTCCACCATACCTACCTATGTGAGGTATCTACCTGCCGTTCCAAGTAAACTTGCATGGGCCACTCACCAAACCTTCAAGAAATAATCTGTTTTGCATGCCCGAACCACTCATGTGGTGACAGGGGGCTATTAGTATCTTCCATGCTAGGCGTGTTATCCTCGATATGTGTTTATTCACTATCATTCACGAGAAAGAGGCCGGTAATTGGAATTCCCAGTTCCATGCTCAAATGGAAAAGATAATTGCAAACAAAACTCCCCAGGATTGATGTTGGTATGGACGGTACCCGAGGATTCGGCTAGCCGTGGAGTGTGATTGATTGGTGGTGGGGGAGTCAAAACTTTACTTTTCTGTTTGGGAACTGCTTATAGCATGTGTAGCGTGGAAGATGTTGAGAACTCTTAGTCACTGCGTTGACAATGAAAGCATGCCACCCAAAATTATTATCTCTGTTTTCAAAGCTTGAGCTCTGGCACCTCTGCAAATCAATGCTTCCCTCTGCGAAGGGTTTGTCTATTTATGTTCCTGTTGAGTCATCCTCCTGTTGTAAATGCACCAATTAGAGATCACCTGTGTCATTTTTATGCTTTGCTTTTAACTGTGTTGAGTATGACTGTGACTGGATCTTCTTTGCCATGAATTACAATGTTTAGTCAGCCCTTGGTCTTTGAAGGTGCTCTGCATTTATGTTTTGCGGTCTTAGAAAGAGCTAGCGAGATACCATCTATTCGTACTGCTTCATGATTGTTTTGATTGAAGTGTTGACGTTCGAGACTTATTATTATTTGCTCGCTAGTTCATTACGCCATTGATATGAGTTTACCGTGAGACCTAGATGTCATTTTCTTTTGTGGTTTGCTTGTGATCTTGCTCAAACTCTAGATATGAGTTAGACATAGTTGCAACAACAAGATCAAATAGAGTTCGTCAAAGTTTTTCTTTTGTCTCTTTCAATTTGTCAACTGAATTGCTTGAGGACAAGCAAGGCTTTAAACTTGGGGGAGTTGATACGTCTCCGTCGTATCTACTTTTCCGAACTCTTTTGCCCATGTTTTGGACTCTAATTTGCATGATTTGAATGGAACTAACCCGGACTAACGTTGTTTTTAGCAGAATTGCCATTGTGTTGTTTTTGCGCAGAAATAAAAGTTCTCGGAATGACCTAAAAATTTACGGAGATTTTTTCTGGAATTAATGAAAAATACTGACGCAAGAATCAACGGTGGATTTGGAGCATGGAACCCACAAGCCCACCAGGCGCGGGCCCCCCCTGGTCGCGCCTGGCAGGCTTGTGTGAAAGGATCGATGTGGTTGGCTAGAGGGGGGGTGAAGAGACAACGACCACTTTTTAATTAATCTTAGCAAGTTAAGGTAAACACTATCCGGGTTCACAAATAATATGACAATGAGGTGAACCCTATAGAAGCTAACAACGAGAGCTATTAAGACAAGTAAGATATAGTCACAAGCATAAGCAAATACAAAGTAAAGGATAGAGATAACCACAAGTGGAACCGATGGAGACGAGGATGTGTTACCGAAGTTCCTTCCCTTTGATAGGAAGTACGTCTCCGTTGGAGCGGTGTGGAGGCACAATGCTCCCCAAAAAGCCACTAAGGCCACCGTATTCTCCTCACGCCCTCGCACGATGCAAGGTACCGTGATTCCACTATAGGTGCCCTTGAAGGCGGCGACCGAACCTTTACAAACAAGGTTGGGGCAACTCCACACAAAGCTTGGAGGCTCCCAACTAAACCACGAAGCTTCACCACAATGGAATATGGCTTTGAGGTGACCTCAACCGTCTAGGATGCTCAAACACCCAAGAGTAACAAGATCCGCAAGGGATTGGTGGGGGAATCAACTTTTCTCTTGGTGGAAGTGTGGATCTAGGCCTTCTCAACCAATCCCTAAAGAATCAACAAGTTTGATTGGCTAGGGAGAGAGATCGGGCACTTTTGAGCTTGGGGAGCAACAATGGAGCTTAGAGAGGTAAGAGATAGGGTTCCTCAGCTACAAGAACCCTTTATATAGTGGGGGGAAAATTCAGACCGTTTTCCCACTCTCTGCCCGAGCTCCAGCGGTACTACCGCTGAACAAGAGCGGTACTACCACTGCCTGGCGGTACTACCGCTGAATGCAGCGGTACTACCGCTGGGCCTCCAGCGGTACTACCGCTGACACCAGCGGTACTACCGCTGGCCCCTTGGTAGTGCACAAACACTACTACCGCCGGGAAAGTCCTCGCAAAAGGGTCCGTCCACGAACTACCGCTAGGCAGGTGGAACAAAGCACCTGGAGCGGTACTACCGCTGACCAGGGGCGGTACTACCGCCAGCTAGCGGTACTACCGCCAGCTAGCGGTACTACCGCTAGCAGTCCAGCGGTACTACCGCTGGAACCAGCGGTACTACCGTTGGGGACCATTTTGCAGATATGCTCAAAACAAATAGGCGAGGGCCGCTCCAAAGATAAAGGAAAGGGAGAATGTGAAGTGTGCGTGTGTAAAGATAGATTCCACCCAAACCTTTCCACTACGGATCCCCTCTTAATAGTACGGCTTTCCTATGACTCAAATAAAGAGAATCGTAGAGAGCGTCGCGCTTCCGTTCCATGAGAGAGGAGACGTGTCGTCTTGTGCCGTTGACGTGTGCTATCTGAAACCTTAACACACACGGTTAGTCCTGTACGGTACTGTCATCAATCACCAAAATTACTTAGGCATAAACTATGCCCCAACAATCTCCCCCTTTTTGGTGGATTGATGACAATACCGGATTTGCACAGAGAATAATATGAGAACAAAAAGATAGAGATATATGACAATACGGGGCATATGACTCACAACATATTATGGAAATAAATCTCACATAAGTTCATGTCTCACAAAAGATAGCAAACTAGAAGCAAACCAAGTTCGAAACAAACCACATGAAATAAAGCAAAGCAAATGCAAAGTTCGAATATGAAAGCAAATCCTAGACTCTCTCCCCCTTTGGCACAAGACACCAAAAAGGGGCACACCTAATGCCACAGGTAACTACACCTCGTCTTCAGCATCACCAGACTCGTATGTCCCCTCCTGGTCGGTCTGCTCCTCCTCTTCCGCCTCATCGCCAGACCACTGGTACCCTTGAGCCTGCATCCAAGTAGCCTCAGGAGTGATGTCATCCTCTGAGCCGCTGGAGATGTCCACATCCAGGGTTCTGAGAACACGCTTATGCCTCTGGCGGCTCTGCTTCTGAGCCACGTGTGTCTGGTACTGACCCTTGGCCTGCATACAGAAAAGTGTCTTCATCTTGTCCTGCAGTTTGATAGCCCAAGATGGCATGGCAGACGAGCGGGACTGAGAGGCGGTTCCTCTGTCAGCAGCAGTCTCTGTATCAGTATCCATGTGCTGAGAGGAAGTAGATGGGTTGGCCCACTTGTCCTTCACGCGAAGCCTGATCGGGTCGTGCACAATGTAATCAGACTGAGCGTAGAGCAGCTCCTCTGGAAAAGCCTCTTGCCACTTATGTCGAATGTATGCAAACAGGTAAGGCCCGTAGATGGGAACCTTACGCATGATGATGCAGTTCCAGAGCTCCGTGAACATCACATCAGAAATATCCACCTGAGCAGACTCCTGAGACATAGCCTCCTCACACAGCAGCAGCATCTCAGCCAAGGAGCCATGGACCTCATCGAAGTTACCACTGCGAGGGAAGAGGGTGTTGCGAAAGATCCGATGCATGATGTCCAGGTGCTTGGGAAGCACCCCCTTCCTCAGATACAGTTTCTGCAGTCTGTCCTTGGCGGGAGCCCTATCGGTGGGGGCTGCAGCATGAGGACGCAGCCGAAGAGGAGTGTCAGCACCCTGGAAGTCAATGTGAAGGAATTGCATGAACTCCTGCCAGGTACCAGTCAGCTTCTTTGACCAGTCATCCACACCATGGAACGCTCTGCATCAGGAGAGAAATGGACTGTGACATAAAACTGAGCAACTGTAGTGGGATCAAAATCCGTCTTGAAGGTGATGATGTCCTTGATGCCCAATTTGTCAACCAGAGAGAGGGCATCACCAAAATAGTCCATGTTCCTCTGAAGATGTGCCAGGTCAATCCACTGAACAGAGACATAGTTCTTCTTGAAATGAGCTACAACATCACGGTAGATCCTGCACTGGTCCCTTGCCCAGACATGGTCAACATCCTTGATCACATCCCTCTCGTTGAGATAGTGGTTCTTGGTGCGAAACTGCAGAAAGTCCTTGGGGGACATTGTGCGGACATTGACCTTCTTATCCTTGTGAGCGACCTTCTTGAAGGACTTCTTCTTTGGTGGCAGACCAGAGGTGGCAGACCCCTCGGGCGCCTCTGGGTTGCGATACTGTTTGGACTGCGTGTCCCGTGGGGGGTTCGAACGGCGAGAAGAGTCACCGGGATTCATGGTTCTTGGAGGAGGAAGAAGAGATGAAGCAACCCTTCCAAACCAACGGGGAGAAGGAGCTCCACGAAGTGAGATCCAACCAGGGAGTTTTAGGGCTAGGGGAGGGAGGAGCCGCGAGGAAGAAGAAACAGATGAGAAAATCGGGCTCCCCCTCCCTTTATATAGCCCAAGGGGTACGGGCCAGCGGTAGTACCGCTGGGGTGCAGCGGTAGTACCGCTGGGGTCCTGGCGGTAGTACCGCTCCCCCTGGCGGTAGTACCGCTCCCCCCTTGAAACCCTAGAAATTTTCTAGCCGGTCGTGTTAGATTTTGAATCCTGGCGGTAGTACCGCTGGGGTCCTGGCGGTAGTACCGCTACCCCTGGCGGTAGTACCGCTGTAAATGTTGCAACACGGCTAAGGAAAAAGGATGAACTTGGGCACATGACAAGTGAGTAAAAAGAGATGGCATCCAAGAAAATGTACTGACTTGTCATTGTATATCCTTTCTTCTATACGCAAGAAAGGATGGAGGGGCGGTGGCCGAGGCCACCTATGTTTGAGACAATGGTATGACACCGCGAAGAGTTATCCTTGGGTTCATGACCAATGCTCGTCTTTGAAGCACAAGTGCCATTTGACAATGGCTAAAGTGAAAGACTAGATTGATTTACGCATAATGGGGGGAGGGAAAGTTCATTGAGAGAACAACACTCCCCCTATGTCCATGCCTACATCTAGACCAAGATGGAATGCAAAGAGAGGTGCAATATGCCTAGTTTCAATCCACATTACTTGAATCAATGATATTTAGCTCATGCCTTAACTCCCGGAACCTTGCTTCATCTAGAGGCTTAGTGAAAATATCTGCAAGTTGCTCTTCAGTGTGGATGAAGTGAACCTCAATATCACCTAGCTTGATATGTTCACGAATGAAGTGATGACGAATATCAATATGTTTGGTTTTGCTATGTTGCACTGGGTTGAGGGAAATCTTGATGGCGCTTTGATTGTCACATAGAATAGGCACTTTGTCACAAGTGACACCATAATCCTTTAAAGTTTGCCTCATCCATAGCAATTGTGCACAACCACTTGCAGCTGCCACATACTCAGCTTCGGTGGATGATAAGGAGACGCAGTTCTGCTTCTTTGAAGACCAACTTACCAAAGAGCGACCAAGGAATTGGCATCCTCCAGACGTTGACTTCCTCTCCACACAATCTCCAGCCCAATCTGAGTCAGAATAGCCAACTAGATTGAAGTTTGCTCCTTTGGGATACCAGAGGCCAAAGTTTGGGGTATGAGCCAAATACCGAAAGATTCGTTTGACAGCCATGTAATGACTTTCTTTTGGTGCAGATTGAAACCGTGCACATATCCCTACACTCAACATAATATCCGGTCTAGATGCACAGAGGTAAAGGAGGGATCCAATCATGGAGCGGTATACCTTTTGATCCACTGCTTTACCATTGGGATCACTGTCAAGCTTGCATCTGGTTGGCATGGGGAACTTGACCGGTTTGACATCTTCGAGCTCGAACTGTTTGAGCATGTCTTGAATGTACTTGGCTTGTTTGATGAATGTCCCTTCTAGACCTTGTCTAATCTCGAACCCGAGGAAGAACTTCAACTCTCCCATCATGGACATCTCAAACTTCTCAGTCATTAGTGCAGCAAATTCTTCATTGAATGAAATGTTAGGAGAGCCAAAGATAATATCATCAACATATAGTTGGCATATGAACAAATCCCCTTTAACCCTCTTAGTAAAAAGAGTGGGATCAATCTTCCCAATTTCAAACCCACGATCTTGTAACAACTCAGTAAGATACTCATACCACGCGCGTGGGGCTTGTTTAAGGCCATAGAGTGCCTTATTGAGTTTGTACACATGATTGGGGAGCTTGGGATGTTCAAATCCTGGGGGTTGTTTGACATAGACCAACTCATTCAAAGGACCATTAAGAAATGCACTTTTCACATCCATTTGCTGTAATTTGAAGTTATGATGAGAAGCAAATGCAAGTAACATGCGAATAGATTCTAGACGAGCAACAGGGGCAAAGGTTTCACCGTAGTCGATACCCTCGACTTGGGAGTAGCCTTGAGCCACCAATCTTGCCTTGTTTCGAATCACAATTCCATTTGCATCTTGCTTGTTCTTGAATATCCATTTGGTCCTGATGACATTATGTTCCTCCGTTGGCCGAGGCACTAAATCCTAGACTTGGTTTCGCTCGAAGTTGTTAAGTTCTTCGTGCATGGCCATAAGCCAATCCTCATCATCGAGCGCTTCCTGTACCTGTTGAGGTTCACAATACGAGACAAACGCGTGATGCTCACAATAATTCCAAAGCTGTTGACGGGTGGATACTCCCTTTTTTAAACTGCCAAGAACATTCTTCATAAGATGTGACTTGACTCTCAGCTTGTTCGCATTCTTGGCTGCTCGACGCTCCAAGAGTTCTTCATTAGATAACAGGGGAGAATCGACTTGTTTCTTTTGTTTGCCCTTGCGTCTTGAGCCGGTTGTTGGAGCTCCAGACGGGAATTGTGAGACAGTCTCCTGGTCATCTTGTCCTTCGACTTGAGCAGGTTCACTAGTTTGATCTTGTATTAGTGTTTGCTCTTGATCTTGATCTTGTGCTTCTACTTGTTCTGGATCTCGGGGTTGCACTTGATCTTGATCATGAGTAGGTTCGGGGTCTTGGGGTAGTGCTTGAATAACATGGGGCACATCACCATTGTTAGGCAATTGATCTTGACTGAGAGCTTGATCAACTTGTTGAGAGTCTACTCTTTGTTCATTGGAAGCGTGTGGGGCTTGTGGGGGTGATGGCTCCACTTGAGTAGAGCATTGTCCTTCTCCTTCGGCCACAAGGGGTTCCTCAATGGGGAGTATTTGACCAATCCCCATTCTTCTTATGGCTTCAGGAGGAATTTCATCACCTATATCACAAAGACCACTTTGCTCCACTTGGGAGCCATTATTTTCGTCAAACTCTACGTTACACGTCTCCTCAATTAGTCCGGTGGACTTGTTGAGGACATGGTAAGCATGAGAGTTTGTAGCATAACCAACAAAGATACCCTCATGTGCTCTAGAATCAAATTTAGCTAACCGAGCTCCCTTTTTGAGAATGAAACACTTACAACCGAATACCCGGAAGTACTTGAGATTGGGTTTGTTTCCAGTTAGAATCTCATACGGAGTCTTGTTCAAGCCTTTGCGGATGTAGAGCCGATTGGACGCATGACATGCTGTGTTGATGGCTTCTGCCCAGAAGTTGTATGGAGATTTGAATTCTACCATCATTGTTCTTGCAGCGTCTATCAAGGTCTGGTTCTTCCTTTCTACCACGCCGTTTTGCTGGGGGGTATATGGTGCAGAATATTGGTGCTTTATTCCCTCATCACCTAGAAACTCATCTAGGGTGTAGTTCTTGAACTCGGTGCCGTTGTCACTCCTAATCATCAAGATCTTTGCTTCATGTTGACGTTGCGCTTCATTAGCAAAGTTGATGACCGTTTGTTGAGTTTCACTCTTCGTTTTAAAGAAATATACCCAGGTATATATTGAGTAGTCGTCAACAATCACTAAGCAATATTTTCTGCCTCCAAGACTATCAAATGTTGGAGGACCAAACAGATCCATATGGAGGAGTTGCAATGGCCTCTTAGTGTAGATAAGAGTCGTTGGACGATGAGCAGTTTCATGAATCTTTCCTTCAATGCAAGCACTGCAAACATGATCTTTAGCAAAGCTCACATTTGTTAGTCCACGAACATGGTCCCCTGTCAGAAGACATTGCAAAGATCTCATATTGACATGAGCTAAACGGCGATGCCAAAGCCAGCCCACGTCAACTTTAGCCATTAAACATGTCGCAGTCTTAGTGGGTCGCTTTGAGAAGTTCACCACATAGAGACCATTTTCGACATGTCCAACATAGGCTACTTTAAGAGTCTTGCTCCTTAGGAGGACCACAGTGTCAATATTAAAGAATGTGGAAAAACCCATGATTGCAAGTTGACGAACCGAAAGTAAATTGTAGGCAAGTGACTCAACAAGCATGACCTTCTCAATAGATAAATCTTGAGAGACGACCACCTTACCAAATCCTAATACCTTTGACGAGGATGCATCGGCGAATTGGACATGGGTGGGCATAGATGGAGAAGGATGCACATCCACCACTAAGTCCTTGCTTCCGGTCATATGATTTGTTGCTCCACTATCGAGGAACCATGACACCCCACCGGAAGCAAACTCCTGCAATAGATCAAGGCTTGGTTTTAGGTACCCATTTTTTAATGGGTCCTTTCATGTTAGAGACAAGGGTCTTAGGAACCCAAATAGCCCATTCAATATCTTCATCGTAGGAACCAACAAATCTGGCATAAACATGCCCATCACTAGCACAACATAAAACATAAGAGGAGTTGAGTTTGCCGGCTGTGTTAGTAGGAACGGTTTTGACCTTCTTGGGGTTCCCATAGTCCACCTTGTTCCTGTTCACCTTCTGAGTCCCCTCACCCTCTTTGACAAAGATGTCCATGAGGGTGAGAGATCGTTTGTTCTTGTTCTTCCTTTTACCTTTTGACTTGGAGATAAGTCCAAGTCCTTCCTTTCCTACAACACCCTTTTGAGTGCTCAAGAGCTCGTTCACACTCTTCTCACCTTGTTTGCATGCCACAAGGCCCTTCTCAAGTTTCTCCTTTAACTTGGCATTTTCCTCCACAAGATGAACATGCTCACAACAGGGGTTAGTTGCACAAGTATTATCAATTAACACAAAGGGAGGACAAGTAGAGATCTCCTCGGTAAGCTTTGCTTGGAGTTGATCATGAGACTCTTTTAGAGAGAAATGAACACCTTTCAAGGCTTTGTGGGCCTTGTCAAGTATGTCAAACTCTTCTTTGGGTCTGTCACGGCCAACCTCAAGAGCATACTTTTCAGATTTAAGCATGCGAGTAAGAACAACATCATGATCTAGTTTCTTTTGCATTTTAGCGCAGTCATCGTTATATGACTCCTCAAGAGCCAAACGAAGAGTGCGCTCTTCTTTTAGAGCACTAGATAATTCGGCAATTTCATCGGCATAGTCACGACTATGTCCCTGAAGCTCGGAGATGGTCTCCTCATGAGACTCAATGAGGTCAGTGGCCTCACCCAGTTGTTCCAAGAGAGCAACAAAGTGCTTCTTGGTTTCTCCCTTAATAGTGCACAGAAACTTATCAAGATCATGCTCATTAAGTTCTCCAACATCACTATCTTCAACACAATTTAACAATGAAGGAGCAGAAGCAATGTTGGTCTTAATGATGGGAGTTACCTGATTGGTACCTTTTGCCATGAGGCACTTGGTGATGTGGTTCTCGTTGGGGGCGTTGAAGAGAGACACTTTCTGGGAAGAGGTAGTGGCAATAGCGACAGTCGCCGTTGCCACTGTATCATCATCATCATCATCATCGGAAGGATACTCCTCCAGGGCCACCATCCCTTTTGGGTGAGGTTTCTTCACAAAGTTGTTCTTGATAGGAAATGATTTGGTTTTGTCTTTGCGAATGAGCTTGCCTCCGTTGTCTTCCCTTTTCTCATAGGGACATTCTGCCACGAAGTGCCTCACGTTGCCACAGTTATAACATGTCCTTACTCGTTGTTTGGGTTTGAATCCACTCGAGTTGTTCTTGGTGAAGGTGGGTCTTGAGTTCCTTTTATTTCCCCACAATTGCCTTGATGCAAGAGCCATGTGCTCATGATAAGCATACTTTGTGTCTTCAGGGTAGTTCTCCTCTTCCTCATCTTCTTCTTCTTCTTCTTCAAGCATTGCTCTTGCTTTCAACGCAAGTTTGGGTGAAGTTGTCTTTGATCGAACACGAGCAAGTGCATTGTCGGCTGTTTCGTTCATCATTGACATTGCAATGAACTCATCCAACACTTCACTGGAAGACAAGGAGTGGAAGTCTGGCCGCTGACGAATGACAGATGACATGGCTTTATTGAAAGGCATGATGGCTTTGAGAAACTTGCGCTTGACCCATGTATCATCCACAACCTTACTCCCATGATCCTTTAGTGCCACAGCAATAGCAGTCACCCTCCGATAGAGATCACGAGGGTCCTCGTCTTCCTTCATCACAAACTCATCGGCCTTATCAAGTATCACTTCATAGTTGGATCCTTGAATACTTGAGCTTCCCTTGTACAGCACCATAATATGCTCCCAACAATCCTTGGCCAATGTGAAGGGACGTAAGTGGGGAAGATCTTCAGGTGGCACAGCAGACTGGAGAATAAACAACGCAGAGTGATTATATTGATTGTCTGCATCTTCTCTTGGAGTGAGGTTGCTTGGGTCATGGGGATAATATCCTTGCTCGATAATTCTCCACAAGTTTGTTGAGCTGTGATTCAAATGAGACTTAATAGAAAAAACCCAGTTAGCAAAGTCACCTTTCACAAGTTTAGGAGGAGGACCAACAGGATTAAGACGAGGTGCGAGAACGGGTCCTCCATATGCCATTGGAGGTGGAACTGAGGCATATGTTCCAGTCCCATCCTTTTCGTGATGTGAAGCAGGTCGCATACCTTTAGCCGCTTCCTTAGAGGAGTTGGCCTCCGAATCGGAAATGGTGGGTTTAACCACTAAATCCGGTTCGGGTGAACTTTTAAGACCATCAATTAATTCTTTAAGCATGGTTTTGACTTCGCTCGTCAAGGACGTCTTGAGGGCTGCCATAGCCGTATTCAAGTCGTCCCTTGTGACCGAAGTCAAGTCTATGTCCTCGGGTTGCCCACGGTTAACTTCCTCTCCGCCTTCCATACTCTTCGGGTGGTTAAACCCTTAATAAAGAGACGTGGCTCTGATACCAATTGAAAGGATTGATATGGTTGGCTAGAGGGGGGGGGTGAATAGACAACGACCACTTTTTAATTACTCTTAGCAAGTTAAGGTAAACACTATCCGGGTTCACAAATAATATGACAATGAGGTGAACCCTATAGAAGCTAACAACGAGAGCTATTAAGACAAGTAAGATATAGTCACAAGCATAAGCAAATACAAAGTAAAGGATAGAGATAACCACAAGTGGAACCGATGGAGACGAGGATGTGTTACCAAAGTTCCTTCCCTTTGACAGGAAGTACGTCTCCGTTGGAGCGATGTGGAGGCACAATGCTCCCCAAAAAGCCACTAAGGGCACCGTATTCTCCTCACGCCCTCGCACGATGCAAGGTACCGTGATTCCACTATAGGTGCCCTTGAAGGCGGCGACCGAACCTTTACAAACAAGGTTGGGGCAACTCCACACAAAGCTTGGAGGCTCCCAACTAAACCACGAAGCTTCACCACAATGGAATATGGCTTCGAGGTGACCTCAACCGTCTAGGATGCTCAAACACCCAAGAGTAACAAGATCCGCAAGGGATTGGTGGGGGAATCAACTTTTCTCTTGGTGGAAGTGTGGATCTAGGCCTTCTCAACCAATCCCTAAAGAATCAACAAGTTTGATTGGCTAGGGAGAGAGATCGGGCACTTTTGAGCTTGGGGAGCAACAATGGAGCTTAGAGAGGTAAGAGATAGGGTTCCTCAACTAGAAGAACCCTTTATATAGTGGGGGAAAATTCAGACCGTTTTCCCACTCTCTGCCCGAGCTCCAACGGTACTACCGCTGAACAGGAGCGGTACTACCGCTGCCTGGCGGTACTACCGCTGAATGCAGCGGTACTACCGCTGGGCCTCCAGCGGTACTACCGCTGACACCAGCGGTACTACCGCTGGCCCCTTGGTAGTGCACAAACACTACTACCGCCGGGAAAGTCTTTGCAAAAGGGTCCGTCCACGAACTACCGCTAGGCAGGTGGAACAAAGCACCTGGAGCGGTACTACCGCTGACCAGGGGCGGTACTACCGCCAGCTAGCGGTACTACCGCTGGGGACTATTTTGCAGATATGCTCAAAACAAATAGGCGAGGGCCGCTCCAAAGATAAAGGAAAGGGAGAATGTGAAGTGTGCGTGTGTAAAGATAGATTCCACCCAAACCTTTCCACTACGGATCCCCTCTTAATAGTACGGCTTTCCTATGACTCAAATAAAGAGAATCGTAGAGAGCGCCGCGCTTCCGTTCCATGAGAGAGGAGACGTGTCGTCTTGTGCCGTTGGCGTGTGCTATCTGAAACCTTAACACACACGGTTAGTCCTGTACGGTACTGTCATCAATCACCAAAATTACTTAGGCATAAACTATGCCCCAACATTGTGGAGCCCACGATGCTCCACCGCCTCCAATCTCAGCTCTATTTAGTCCATCTCACCCGGAAAAAAATCAAGGAGAAGAGTTCATCGCGTTTTACGATACGGAGGCGCCGCCACCTCGTGTTCTTTATCTGGAGGGCAGATCTGGAGTCCGTTCTGGGCTCCGGAGAGGGGAGATCGTCGCCATCGTCATCATCAACCTTCCTTCATCGCCAATTCCATGATGCTCTTCACCGTTCGTGAGTAATCTCATTGTAGGCTTGCTGGACGGTGATGGGTTGGATGAGATCTATCATGTAACGAGTTAGTTTTGACGGGGATTGATCCCTAGTATCCACTATGTTCTGAGATTGATGTTGCTACTACTTTGCCATGCTTAATGCTTGTCACTAGGGCCCGAGTGCCATGATTTCAGATCTGAACCTATTATGTTGTCGCCAATATATGTATGCTTTAGATCCTATCTTGCAAGTTGTAGTCACCTACTATGTGTTATGACCCGGCAACCCTGGAGTGACAATAGCCGAAACCACTCCCGGAGATGACCATAGTATGAGGAGTTCATGTATTCACCAAGTGTTAATGCGTTGGTCCGGTTCTTTATTAAAAGGAGAACCTTAATATACCGTCGTTTCCATTAGGACCCCGCTGCCACGGGAAGGATGGACAATAGATGTCATGCAAGTTCTTTTCCCTGAGCACGTATGACTACATAAGGAATACATGCCTACATTAGATTGACGAACGGCAGCTAGTTACATATCTCTCCATGTTATAACTGTTGCATGATGAATTGCATCCGGCATAATCATCCATCACCGATCCAATGCCTACAAGTCTTTTACTACTGGTCCTCACTATGTTACTTTGCTGCTACTGCTGTCACTGCTACTGCTGTTACTCTGTTGCTACTGCTGCTATCACCCTACTTTGCTATTGATACTTTGCTGCACACACTAAATGTTTCAGGTGTGGTTGAATTGACAACTCAGCTGCTAATACTTGAGAATATTCTTTCACTTCCCCTTGAGTCGAATCAATAAATTTGGGTTGAATACTCTACCCTCGAAATCTGTTGTGATCCCCTATACTTGTGCGTTATCACCGATAAGGATTATGAATTCTCTATCGACCGTGAGCTAATCACTTTGGTCGAATCTGATCCTTTTCACGGTTATGAGTCTGAGACGGTTGTAGCCCATCTTACCAAACTGCACGATATAGCCACCCTATTCACTAGTGAGGAAAAGATCCGCCACTACTATATCCTTAAGTTGTTTCCTTTCTCGCTAAAGGATGATGCTAAGACTTGGTTCACTTCTCTTGCTCCTAGTTGTGTGCGTAGCCCCCAGGATATGATCTACTACTTCTCCAAGAAATATTTCCCTGCCCATAAGAAGCAAGCTGCCTTGCAGGAAATATACAACTTTGCGCAAGTTGAAGAAGAGAGTCTCCCACAAGCTTGGGGGAGGCTCGTCCAGCTACTGAATGCTTTGCCTGATCACCCTCTTGAGAAGAATGAAATACTTGATATCTTCTATAATGGACTTACCGATGCTTCTAGAGACCACCTAGATAGTTGTGTCGGTTGTGTTTTTAGGGAACGAACTGTAGAACAAGTTGAGATCCTATTGAATAACATCTTGTGCAATGAGAATGCTTGGACTATTCCCGAACCACCTCCGAAGCCAACTCCGAAGAAAAGAGGTATTCTATTCCTTAGTCCTGAAGATATGCAAGAAGCTAAGAAATGTATGAAAAAGAAAGGCATTAAAGCTGAACATGTCAAAAATCTACCACCTATCGAAGAGATCCATGGTCTTGATAACCCGATACAGGTAGTAGAAGTAAATTCTCTTCGTAGATTCAATGAGAGTGATATTCCTTTTGATAAACCTGCTAGATTATGCCTAGATGAATTTGATAACTTTGTTGCCAAACAACAGAGTTTCAATGATTATGCTAGCAAACAATTGGAACAGAATGCTCGTATGCTTAGTCATTTAAGTGCTTGTGTGGACAGAAACGTCAATGATCTTAAGCTCTTGAGCAAACATGCCTCTATGATTACTACTCAAGTAGAACAAGTACTTAAGGCTCAAAATGACTTGCTCAATGAGTTGAATGACAATTCTGTCAGAGTCGTCACTAGAGGCAGTAGAATGACCCAGGAACCTTTGTATCTTGAGGGTCATCCTAAGAGAATTGAACAAGATTCTCAAGGAGTTAGCACTGATGCACCTAGTCATCCTAGGAAGAAGAATAAAGATGATAGGGATTTGCATGCTAGCAACCCTGTTGCTGCTACACCTGAGAGTCCAAACGATGTCTCTATCTCTAATGTCGAAGCAAAATCTGGTGATGAAAATGAGCCTAATGATAATATCAATAGTGATGTTCATGATGATGCTCAACCTAGCAATGATAAGGATGTGGAGATTGAACCTGTTGATCTTGATAACCCACAACCTAAGAATGAGAGATACGATAAAAACGACTTTGCTACTAGGAAGCATGGTAAAGAAAGGGAACCATGGGTTCAGAAACCTATGCCCTATCCTCCCAAACCATCCAAGAAAAAGGATGATGAGGATTTTGAGCAATTTGTTGAAATGATTAGACCTGTCTTTCTGCAAATGCGTTGGACAGATATGCTCAAAATGTCTCCGTACGCTAAGTACATGAAGGATATTGTTACTAATAAGAGGAGGATACCTGAGGTTGAGATTTCCACCATGCTTGCTAACTATACCTTCAAGGGTGGAACTCCTGAGAAACTAGGTGATCCCGGTGTGCCCACTATACCTTGCTCCATTAAAGGCAACTACCTTAAAACTGCTTTATGCGACCTTGGAGCCGTTGTTAGTGTTATGCCTCTCTCTCTATATCATAGGCTTGAACTGGATAAGTTGACACCCACTGAAATCTCTCTGCAAATGGCCAACAAATCAATTGCTTTCCCTATCAGCATTTGCGAGGATGTGCCTGTTGTGGTTGCGAACTTTACTATCTTTACAGACTTTGTTATTCTGGATATTCCCGAGGACGATGCCATGGCGGTCATCCTCGGAAGACCCTTTTTAAACATTTCAGGGTCTGTTATAGATTGCAACAAAGGCAATGTCACGTTCCATGTCAACGGTAATGAGCATAGGTGCACTTTTCGAAGAAACAATATCAAGTACATTGCGTCAATGCTATCGAAAAAACTTCATCGATTCTTATAGGGAGCTTTGAATGCCCTATACCTACTATTAACATGAAGTATGATTTTCTTGTCGGGGATATTCACATCCCCATTGAGGTAACCTAGTGACTATTCGAAAATTCTCCGTTTTCTTTTGCGATTCAAAAAAGTTTGTCAAGGAGACTTGATCAACCTCATTGACGGATTTCTTTCGATGACCATGAGATGGATGAATCGAGTAGTCACAAACCTCTATTCCAAGCTTTCCCCTTCGGTTGCTTAGAAGAAAAATGATAGGTTTAGTTTAGTTTTCCTTGTTTTCTGCTTTTAGAGTCCTGTAGAAAAGTACCCCGAAAATAAAAGTTCTCCGAATGCCGTGAAAATGAAGTATGATTTTTCGGGAATTTTTGAAAAATACTCAGACGGAGAGCTAGTCAGGGGGCTGCACCAGTGGGCCACAAGCCCTGGAGGCGCGGGCACCCCCTGGCCATGCCTACTAGGCTTGTGGGGCCCACGTGCACCCCCTCCACTTATTCCAGCTCCCATCTGCTTCTCGTACCTCTACAAAAAATCGTTTCGCAGCTCAAACCCGTGTTCTTACTCTCCTTGCTGGGATTTTCGATCTCCTTGTGCAAAACACCATTCACCAAACTGTTTTGGGGAAATTGCTCCTTGGTAAGTGACTCCTCCATTGGTCCAATTAGTTTTTGCTCTAGTGCCTTATACATCGCGTATTTTTGCTGCCTTGGTAACCCTGTTCTTGAGCTTTGCATGCTAATTTTAGCTGGTCCCAAGTAGTTTTGATGCGTAACATGGCCTCTAGGCACTTGTGGGAGTAGTTGCTATGAGTTTCGTAAGGCCTTATTCACTTTTCCTTAGAGTCACTACAATTTCAGAAATATTCAGAGATAGAAATGGGAAAAGATGAGGAGGTTCTTAAGAGGGTCTTCAAGCCGTGACCCAAAGGATGATGGGAATGAGAAGAAGAAACCCAAGTATCCGGTCCCCTGAGTTGCAGAAGTTCGAGCGTGCGAGTGGCCAAGCGATGTGTCTTACTCGCCGCCGGACTTTATGAGGACTTTTATTACTTGGTGGAGAACGCAGGCCTTAGCGCCTTCCTTGAAGATAAGTGTCCGCAATACCTCCTCCTCACTAATATTTTCGTGCAAAGCTTTAACTTCTATCCAAGGAAGAATCCTCCTATGGTTGAGTTCAAATTATATGATATCCCCCAGCGCATGTCACTCCAGGATTTTTGCAATGTTTGCAAATTGCCTTTTGTTGGGGATATTCATGAACCTCGTCCACGGGACTTGGAGGCTTTCATAGATACTATTGTTGTAGGAGAGGAGAGAGGAGTGTCTTGCGCTAGAGCTGCTAATGCGTTGGTCCGGTTCTTTATTAAAAGGAGAACCTTAATATCCCTAGTTTCCATTAGGACCCCGCTGCCATGGGAGGGATGGACAATAGATGTCATGCAAGTTCTTTTCCCTAAGCACGTATGACTACATACGGAATACATGCCTACATTACATTGACGAACTGGAGCTAGTTACCTATCTCTCCGTGTTATAATTGTTGCATGATGAATACCATCAGGCATAATCATCCATCACCGATCCCATGCCTACGAGTCTTTTCCTACTGGTCCTTGCTACGTTACTTTGCTGCTACTGCTGTCACTGCTGCTGCTATCACTTTGCTGCTACTGCTCTTACTTTGCTGCTACTGGTTACTCCTACTACTATTGCTATCATACTACCTTGCTACTGATACTTTGCTGCAGACACTAAATCTTTCAGGTGTAGTTGAATTGACAACTGAACTGCTAATACTTGAGAATATTCTTTGGCTTCCCCTTGTGTCGAATCAGTAAATTTGGGTTGAATACTCTACCCTCGAAAACTGTTGCGGTCCCCTAAACTTGTGGGTCATCACGCTGGCGCGCCCCCACTAACGCAAGAACAAGGAGAAAAAATCAAATCGATGCAAATGAAAAGCAAAGGTTTGAAAACTTACTGCGGTTCGTCCTTCGAGGCGATCCAAGTCGCATTTGGCCACCAGGGCCGCGTGCAACACCTTATCGCGGCCGCAGGAGAATTCTGCCACCAGCGTCGGGATGCAGCTGAGTTCGGCGCCTGGAGGCAGAGCCGCACGTTCGGCGTTGCCCATGCCCCACGTCTTCATGGGCCGGCTCTCAAAGATGGGGCCAGATCCGGACGTGGACGAGCTGCGATTGGCTATGACTATGGTGCCGTCTCCGGGCGCTGGGCTTGCGGACGGCTCCCTTGACGTGTCGGCCGGCACCCTCTCCATGGCCGGAGGTGGACTTGTCATATCCGGCACCTCCATCCTCATCTCCGGCGCTTCCATTGTCATCTCTGGCGTGCCGTCTACATTAGCTTCAGGCGCGTCGGGAATCATGTCGATATCCACTCACGTGGAGGGTGCCGGCTCAGCGGTCTTGGCAGTACCGGCCCCCTCGGTGTGGTTCGGGGCTGGCTTGCTAGCCGGATTCTCCACGCGCATCGGCGAGGCGGGGTCGTGCCTGGTCTTCGATCGCCTCTCCTCGACGGGCTTCTCGGCCCGGCTGGGTTGAGGTTGGCCTTTGGCCATCTTTCGAGCCGCTTCCTCCCATGGGCGGTTCGCCTCCTCGTCCAGCGCCTTCTTGGCAGCATCAGCAGCGGCCCAGGCGGCTCTCTCGGCGGTGGAGGTAGTATCCTCCTCCACTTCTTTGGCATCCCTACCGAATGCAAACTGATAAGGAAATGACCTTCATACAAGAATGCCAAAAGGAGGTAAAGATGATCCCTTACCCGCGACGATGGGCACTGGCCTTGTGCCGGCGGTGGCTTGCTGCTTCTTAGCGCCGCCGCCTCGGCCTCCGGCTGGAGGTCCTGTTGCGACACGCTTGGGAGCCGGCTTAGCAGTGGCAACCTTCTTGCCCTTCTGCCAGGCCGCCTCGCCCTGCGCCGCCGTCTCGCCGATGTTTCGACGAGCTTGTGTCAAGGGAGGGCTGGAGACCTCCTCCCGGTCTTCTTGGCCCTCTCTGAAGGATGCATCATGCAGATGAGGTGGCGTTTCGTCATCATCCTCCAATCAAGAAGAATAGATTTAAGATGCTCACCAGGCGGCTCCGTGCCCTCCGACTCCGCTCCATCTTCCACATCCGAGGATGCAGAGACCTGCGGCTCCACCACCCCTTCGTCCTCTATCTCAGCTGGGTCCGACGCCTCCATGTCGTGAGCTGGCTGCTGATAGTTTTGCAGGCGCTTGAACAGCTAGAGGGCGGAGTCGGCGTCCGGCTCAGAAAATGAAATGTGCATTCAAGATAAGAAAAGAGGATCTGGGGAAACGCTTACCACTGGAGCCGGATGGTTTCGGTCGTAGGGGGCCATGCCCCATTCCCAATCTCCGCCCTCATCCATGTTGGCGGAGGAGATCAGGTTCACGTTCCGGGCCACCGCACCGGCTCAAAAATTCTTGGTGGAGAGCCAGCAGGGGTCGTGCCGGCCGCCAATCTGGCATATCAGATGCGGCCTCCGCTGCATAGGTAGGACCCGACATGCTACCATGGTGGCGAGTAGGTCACGGGCTAAGAGGCTCCGAATCTTCAAGTTATCGAGGTGGGCACATATTTGCACCACCTCGTTGATTGGCTTTGGAAGCGTCACATTCCAGTCCAGCTGCGCCGTTGGCAGAGCGATGGCGAACGGGGACATGTTGATGTAGTCGCGGGAGGGGTTGACGTTCTTCACATAGAAGAACCCCTTCTGGCACTTCTTGATGGAATCGTGCAGCGGCAGCTGTGGGAAGCCAGACGCCGTCCAGTGGTGCACCAGCGCGGTGCTGCAAGGGGTCATTGGCTTGGGGCCCGACTGCTCCGCCGCTGCGGACTTGTCCATCGTCACGGACTATTGCTTTAAGAAGAACAGCTTCCTCCATAGGTCCAAGCAGGGTTCAATCCCTATGAACCCCTTGCATAGGACGACGAAGGCGGCAAGCTGGAGGATGGCGTTAGGCTCCAGGTGATGCGGCTGCAGGTCGAAGAAAGAAAGAAAGCGAGCAAAGAAGTCGCTTGCCGGAAGGCCAAAACCGCAGTAGAAGTGTTCCTCGAACACTACCAACTCGCCCCTTTCGGGGGTCGGGGCTGCTTAGGCGCCGGGCACCCACGTCGCTACGAGGTTTGGTGGAGGCAGCACGCGGCGGTGGCGGAGCACTTCGATGTGCTCATCACTGACCTCGCTGTCCACCCAAGCGCCTCGGAACTGCCCCTTCTTAGAGGCGCCGCTGGACATGGCGGGTGGCAGCAAGGGCTGAGACGGAATCCTCGCGGCGGCCGGCGACGATGGCTCGAGTGGCAGCGAAGGACAAGCAACGCTCTTCTTTCTCTGGCTCGGGGAAGGAAGGGGCGTTTGTGCAGGGCAAGAAGGGGGCGAATGGCCTCCTCAACGCCCTCGCACCCCCATTTAAACCCCCGCGAGAGATCGTGGGGTGTGTATCCGGTGGGCATGATTCGCACCTCCTCCGATTATTGCAGGGGCATTTACGCCCCACGGAGCCCAACCGTCGCAGAGCAATCCACAGAGGATCCGCGCGCGAGAGGGCCGAGGAGGCGTCATGGCGGGACCCAGGGCGCATGCCCCATCCCGCCGCCTGTACAATTAATCATAACATCGGGCCCGGGGCCTGGCACGTGGCGCGTCGGCGCTGCCTGCGGCGAAGCCGAGGTGTCTGTTGGAAGCCACCCGGCTTCCTACCCGACGCCTCCCGCTACAAGCGACGCATGAAGAGCATCAGCAAGGAACTCAAGCCGGTGAGGCCTTCCGCTTTGAGGCGGTGGACCTCCCCTGCTTCGGGGACTACTAACGGGTGGATAACCCTGGGGTAGGCTCATCGAGCCTACTCCTCTGCATCCAAGATTAAAGGAAGGCATCACCTTCCTCTAGATGGTCAACTCCTCTTGGCCAACTAGGGAGCTCCTGCCGGCTAGGGGCGAGACGACAATCCCTCCTGGCCGGCTGGGAAGCGCCTGCCGGCTGGAGCAAGACGGCAACTTCAAGGACGGCTAGCGAGGCCGCGAGCCGGCTAGGCAGCCCTAGTCACATCCAACCCTAGGTTGTGACTAGACTCTACGAATAAAGGCGAATACGCGTCAGCATAGGTACAAGGTTGGGGCGCACGGCAGATACAGTGTCAGCGGCCATGTCGCTGACCTAGGCCGACTTCGATCCGTCAAACGAGTACAATATAGGCCCATCAGCACCCACTCCGTTACCAAGCTTGGTGTGGTAATAGTGGAGACGGCCGTACTGGTGACCCATGACGAATCTCACAAGACGACGCCGGACATACTACACGTGCCCTGCGTCGGCCTTACGCGAGAGCTCCATTGGCCACCCGACAGGTCCCATGGCTACATGGCACCTTGATACGTCTCCAACGTATTTTTTGATGGTTTCATGCTATTATCTTGTCAAACTTTGGATGTTTTGTATGCCTTTTATATATTTTTTAGTCTAACCTATTAACTCAGTGCCAAGTGTCAGTTCCCGTTTTTTCCATGTTTTTGACCACTTTCAGAGGAGGGTTTTAAACGGAGTCCAAACGAAACAAAACTACCAAAAAGATTTTTTTCCGAAACAGAAAAAGATCGGGAAGCCTGAGAATCATGGCAGGGGGCCACCAGGGACCCCACAAGCCCCCTACCCGTGGCCAGGGGGGCCCGCGCCTCCCAGGCTTGTGGGCTCCCTGGGCCTCCTCTGCCCTAGATCTTTCGCCTATAAATTCCCTAAAATCCCAGAAAAAATCAGGAGATCATCGAAAGTACTTTTCCGCCGCCGCAAGCTTCTGTCTCCGCAAGATCCCATCTGGGGCACGTTCTGGTGCCCTGCCGAAGGGGGGATTCGAATACAGAGGGTTCTTCATCAACACCATGACCTCTCCGATGATGTGTGAGTAGTTCACCACAGACCTATCGGTCCATAGCTAGTAGCTAGATGGCTTCTTCTCTCTCTTGGATCTTCAATACAAAGTTCTCCATGATCTTCATGGAGATATATCCGATGTAATCTTCTTTTGCGGTGTGTTTGTCGAGATCCGATGAATTGTGGATTTATGATCAGATTATCTATGAATCTTATTTGAGTTTCTTCTGATCTCTCTTATGCATGATTTCATATCCTTATAATTCTCTTCGAGTTGTGGGTTTTGTTTGGGCAACTAGATCTATGATTCTTGCAATGGGAGAAGTGCTTGGTTTTGGGTTCGTACCGTGCGGTGACCTCACCTAGTGACAGGAGGGGTAGTGAGGCACGCATCATGTTGTTGCCATCAAGGGTAAAAAGATGGGGTTTTCATCATTGGTTTGAGTTTATCCCTCTACATCATGTCATCTTGCTTAAGGCGTTACTCTGTTCGTCATGAACTCAATACACTAGATGCATGCTGGATAGCGGTCGATGTGTGGAGTAATAGTAGTAGATGTAGAAAGTATCGGTCTACTTGTCTCAGACGTGATGCCTATATGTATGATCATTGCCTTAGATATCGTCATGACTTTGCGCGGTTCTATAAATTGCTCTACAGTAATTTGTTTGGCCATCGTGAATTTGCTATTTTGAGAGAAGCCTCTAGTGAACACTATGGCCCCCAGGTCTACTCCACACCATATTTTCAGCCTTACACTTTTTCTTTGTTTCACTTTCCGCCTTCAGATCTCACTTTGCAATCAATCTTGAAGGGATTGACAACCCCTTTATAGCGTTGGGTGCAAGCTCTTTGTGTTTGTGCAGGTACTCTGGACTTGACGAGATTCTCCTACTGGATTGATACCTTGGTTCTCAAACTGAGAGAAATACTTACTGCTCCTGTGCTGCATCACCCTTTCCTCTTCAAGGGAAAAACCAACGCAAGCAAGTTTCCGTCAACGTGTCAAATTCTAGCGCTGTTGTTTGAGAAGTAGCACACCTCGCAGCTGGCGGGTCCCTCCAACGACAAGACCATACTACTATGGGTCCCCTGGCCAGCCGGCAAAGCTGCCAGGCGGACCCCTCCTTTGTACTTTTATCCATATTGTAGGTCGGTGAGTTCGTCTATAAAACCCCATCCCCCTCCATGCAGGGGGTCGGCCAACTGCTCATGTGCTGCATCACCCTTTCCTCTTCAAGGGAAAAACCAACGCAAGCAAGTCTCCATCAACGTGTCAAATTCTGGCGATGTTGTTTGAGAAGTAGCAGAAGGATTTCTGGCACCGTTGACGGGGAGGATCAAGTCAAGAACTCATCCAAGTAAGTGTCGCAAACTCATCTCTTGGATTTACTTTTTTGCGTCTCGTTTTCCTCTCCCCCAGTTCTGAAAAGCAAAAATCTACAAAAAAATATTTGCCTTTTTCGTTTGCCTTTTTCGTTCGCCCTTTTCTCTCGCTTGCTTTCTGTTCGTCTGTGTGGGATAGTCTACCTGTCCTCATGACTAGATCCACCACTTCGAACGATACTCCCGTGACCGAAGTTCTCAATTTCAAACAAATTGAGGAAGAAAACTTAAAGGACGCTTAGTATAGGATTTGCAATGCTCAGAGTAGATCTACTCATAAGCAATCCACTACCGTCCTGCTTCGCAGTTTTTATGTGGGTGTTTCTCCTTCGAATAGGTATATTCTTGACACCATCGTAGGTGGAAATTTCTTGGGTAGCCATACTGTTGATTCTTACGGAGCTGTAATAAATTTGGTAGGCTCACCCCCACTCATGGTTAATGGAACCACCTTAACTCTGGAACATGTGATGCGTAGGCTGGACGTCATTGAAAATAAAGTTGCTACGATCGAAATCATTGAGAATTTGGATAAAAAGATCCACAATCAAATCACTTAGTACGGATCCAAGGTGGGAATGGTTTTGAAAAATTTAAAGAAGAAGGAACCCACAGTTAACGAAAAACTAGGTCATGAGTCCGCTAGGATTGGCAAATTAGAGGACGTTATAACCAACTTGGGTTCCGCTTTTGCCGCTGTGCAGAATACTCCAAACTTTGCCCACAATAAGGTCACCAAGTCTGTTTTTGTTACCAAAAATAATGGTGAATCATCTAGCAAGAAAGATGAAAACCTTAAGATGATAAGTGATCACGCTACTTATGGTTTGAGCACCAAAGACGACGATACGTGATTCTATCGCCTTATGCCTAGCTAAGGGCATTAAACAATAGCGCTTGTTAGGAGGCAACCCAATGAATTTATTTCTTTTTCTTTTTGTTTTGTTGCGTCCACACTATCATAATTCTGTTATGATTGTGTATTTTGTGTTTTTTTTGTGTTTGAGCCAAGCAAAACCTTTATGATTAGTTTTGGTAATGGTTGTTTGATCCTGCTGAAAAAAGACAGAAACTTTTCGCTCACGAGATGATTTTTAATTTTTATTCAGAAAGAGCTTTTGAGTTGATTCTTTTTGCTGCTGGTTGATATGCCTTTTTCCCAGGCAGTAGTAATTATTCAGAATTTTTGAGGTACCAGAAGTATACAAAGTATACATATTGCTACAGACTAGTCTATTTTTGATAGATTCTGTTTTTGTTGAGTTGGTTGCTTGTTTTGATGAAACTATGGTTAGTATCGGGGGGGGGGGGGGGGGGTACTAGCCATGGAAAAGTAAGAATACAGTAGCCCAACACCAATATAAATAGAAATCAAGATTTCTACTGTACCTAAAGAGGTGGTAGTTTGTTTTCTTGTGCTAATGATATCACGAGTTTCTGTTTAAGTTTTGTGTTGTGAAGTTTTCAAGTTTTGGGTAATGTTCTCATGGACAAAGAGATAAGGAGTGCAAAGAACTCAAGCTTGGGGATGCCCAAGGCATCCCAAGCCAAATTCAAGGACACCAAAAAGCCTAAGCTTGGGGATGCCCCGGGAAGGCATCCCCTCTTTCGTCTTCAATCCATCGGTAACATTACTTGGAGCTATATTTTTATTCACCACATGATATGTGTTTTGCTTGGAGCGTCTTGTATCTTAGGAGTCTTTTCTTTTTGTTGTGTCACAATCATCCTTGCTTCACACCTTTAGAGAGAGACATGCACTCATCGTGATTTTGCTAGAATGCTCATTGTGCTTCACTTATATCTTTTGAGCCACATAATTTTGCTCTATGTGCTTCACTTAGATCTTTTAGACCACGGCGGTGCGAGACTTGGTAGTTGGCTTATGCTTTGAAAGTAGTCCCAAAGGTGATAGGTATCCAAAGAGGATACAAAAACCACCATCTTCATGTGCATTGAGTAGAAAGAGAAGTCCTGATTCCTCTCAATTAGTTTTGAGACGTGGATTTGGTAATACTGAGAGTTATGTTAGTAGGGTGTTGTGAATCTAGAAATACTTGTGTTGAAGTTAGTGATTCCCGTAGCATGCACGTATGGTGAACCGCTATGTTAGGAAGTCAGAGCATAATTGGTCTATTGATTGTCATCCTTTGTGTTGAGGTCGGGATCGCGCGATGGTTAACACCTACCAACCCTTCCCCTAGGAGTATGCGTTTAGCACTTTGTTTCTATTACTAATAAAAACTTTCGCAACAAGTATGTGAGTTCTTCATGACTAATGTGAGTCCATGGTATATATGCACTTTCACCTTCCACCATTACCAGCCTCTCTAGTGTCGCGCAATTCTCGCCGGTGCACAAACCCAGCAAATGCCTTCCTCAAAACAGCCACCATACCTACCTACTATGGCATTTTCATAGTCATTCCGAGATATATTGCCATGCAACTCTCACCGTTCCATCTCATGACTTGTGCCGTCACTCTCATGTTGCCATTGCATGATCGTAAGATAGCTAGCGAGATGTTTCAACGACATACGCCAAGCTAGATCGTTGCACATCCCGGTACACTGTCGGAGGCATTTCCTATAGAGTCATTTTTAAGCTCTGAGCTGTGGGTAACTAAAAGTGTGATGATCATCACTATTAGAGCATTGTCCCATGTGAGGAAATAAAAAAAAGAGGCCAAAGATCCCAAACAAAAAAGAAGAAAGAGAAGAAAAAAAGAGGCCTAAGAGCCCAAACAAAAAAAGGAGAGAAAAAGAGAGAAGGGACAATGCTACTATCTTTTTCCACACTTGTGCTTCATAATAGCACCATGTTCTTCATGATTGAGAGCCTCTCGTTTCGTCACCACCATATGCTAGTGGGAATCTTCATTATATAACTTGGCTTGTATATTTCAATGATGGGCTTCCTCAAAATTGCCCTAGGTCTTCGTGAGCAAGCAAGTTGGATGCACACCCACTAGTTCTCCTTTTGAGCTTTCACATACTTATAGCTCTAGTGCATCCTTTGGATGCCAATCCCTACTCATTCACATTGATATCTATTAATGGGCATCTCCATAGCCCTTTGATACGCCGAGTCAATGTGACTATCTCCTCCTTTTTGTCTCACAACCACCACCACACTCTATTCCACCTATAGTGTTATATCCATGGCTCACACTCATGTATTGCGTGATAGTTATAAAAAGTTTGAGAAAGTAAGAGTGCGAAAACAATCACTTGGCCAATACCGAGGTTGTGCATGTTTTACATTAGTTGTGTGAGGATGATGGAGTATAGCCAGACTATATGATTTTGTAGGTATAACTTTCTTTGGCCTTGTTATTTTGAAAGTTCATGATTACCTTGCTAGTTTGCTTGAAGTATTATTGTTTTCATGTCAATAGCAAACTATTGTTTTGAATCTTATGGATCTGAACATCCATGTCACACGAAAGAAGTTGCAAAGGACAACTATGCTAGGTAGCATTCCACATCAAAAATTTATTCTTTATCACTTCCCTACTCGAGGACGAGCAGGAGTTAAGTTTGGGGATGCTTGATATGTCTCCAACGTATCTATAATTTTTTATGGTTTCATGCTATTATCTTGTCTAACTTTGGATGTTTTGTATGCCTTTTATATCTTTTTTGAGACTAACCTATTAACTCAGTGCAAAGTGCCAGTTCCTGTTTTTTTCCATGTTTTTGACCCCTTTCAGAGGAGGATTTTAAACAGAGTCCAAACAGAACGAAACTGCCAAAAAGATTTTTTCTGAAATATAAAAAGATCGGGAAGTCTAAGAATCAGGGCAGGGGGCAACGAGGGACCCCACATGCCCCCTAGCCGCGGCCAGGGGAGCTCGCGCCTCCCAGGATTGTGGGCTCCCTGGACCTCCTCTGCCCTAGGTCTTTCGCCTATAAATTCCCTAAAATCCCAGAAAAAATCAAGAGATCATCGAAAGTACTTTTCCACTGCCGCAAGCTTCTGTCTCCGCAAGATCCCACCTGGGGCACGTTCTAGTGCCCTGTCGGAGGGGGGATTCGGATACGGAGGGCTTCTTCATCAACACCATGACCTCGCCGATGATGCGTGAGTAGTTCACCATAGACCTACGGGTCCATAGCTAGTAGCTAGATGGCTTCTTCTCTCTCTTGGATCTTCAATACAAAGATCTCCATGATCTTCATGGAGATCTATCCGATGTAATCTTCTTTTGCGGTGTGTTTGTCGAGATCTGATGAATTTTGGATTTATGATCAGATTATCTATGAATCTTATTTGAGTTTCTTCTGATCTCTCTTATGCATGATTTCATATCCTTGTAATTCTCTTCAAGTTGTGGGTTTTGTTTGGCCAACTAGATCTATGATTGTTGCAATGGGAGAAATGATTGGTTTTGGGTTATACCGTGCGGTGACCTCACCCTGTGACAGAAGGGGTAGCGAGGCACGCATCATGTTGCTGTCATCAAGGGTAAACAGATGGGGTTTTCATCATTGGTTTGAGTTTATCCCTCTACATCATGTCATCTTGCTTAAGGTGTTACTCTGTTCGTCATGAACTCAATACACTAGATGCATGCTGGATAGCGGTCGATGTGTGGAGTAATAGTAGTAGATGCATAAAGTATCGGTCTACTTGTCTCGGATGTGATGCCTATATGTATGATCATTGCCTTAGATATCGTCATGACTTTGCGCGGTTCTATCAATTGCTCGACAGTAATTTGTTTACCCACCATGATATTTGCTATTTTGAGAGAAGCCTCTAGTGAACACTATGGCCCGTGGGTCTACTCCACACCATATTTTCAGCCTTACACTTTTTCTTCGTTTCACTTTCCGCCTTCACATCTCACTTTGCAATCAAACTTGAAGGGATTGACAACCCCTTTATAGCGTTGGGTGCAAGCTCTTTGTGTTTGTGCAGGTACTCTGGGCTTGACGAGATTCTCCTACTGGATTGATACCTTCGTTCTCAAACTGAGGGAAATACTTACTGCTCCTGTGTTGCATCACCCTTTCCTCTTCAAGGGAAAACCAATGCAAGCAAGTTTTCGTCAACGTGTCAAATTCTGGCACTGTTGTTTGAGAAGTAGCACACCTTACAGCTGGCGGGTCCCTCCAACGACAAGACTAGACTATTGTGGGTCCCCTGGCCAGCCGGCGAAGCTGCCAGGCGGACGTATCCATATTGTAGGTCGGTGAGTTCGTCTATAAAACCCCCCGATCCCCCCCCCCATGCAGGGGGTCGGCCAACTGCTCACACACACACCCATACAGGAGAGGTAGACGCGAGCCGGCAGCTCCTTCTTCCTCCTCCGTCGAACAGCTCAAGGAGCACACTGTAATGCTTATAGTGCATCAACCATTCTGGCAGGACTAGGGGTGTTATCTCTACGGAGAGCACTGAACCTAGGTACATCATGTGTCTCTCTCGCTTGTATCAATCCCGTTCCCGGAGCCCGCCGGTGTCCTTATGGTTCCCACCACTCATGTTTAGCCTACACATGGCTGATGTCGTGAGTAAACACCGACATTTCTTGATCATGGAAATTAGATGTCATTGATAACGGGATCACATCATTGGGGAATGATGTGATGGACAAGACCCAATCCTAAGCATAGCACTAGATCGTGTTGTTCATCTGCTAAAGCTTTTCTAAAGTCAAGTATCATTTCCTTAGAGCATGAGATCGTGCAACCCCCGGATACCGTAGGAGTGCTTTGGGTGTACCAAACTTCACAAGGTAACTGGGTGATTATAAAGGTGCACTACGGGTATCTCCGAAAGTGTTTGTTGGGTTGTACGAATCAAGACTGGGATTTGTCACTCCATGTGACACAGAGGTATCTCTGGGCCCACTCGGTAATCCATCATCATATCGAGCTCGGTGTGACTAAGGATTTAGACACGGGATGATGTGTTACGGAACGAGTAAAAAGGCTTGCCGGTAACGAGATTGAACAAGGTATGGGGATACCGACGATCGAATCTCGGGCAAGTATCATACCGGTAGACAAAGGGAATTGCATACGAGATTGATTGAATCCTTGACATCATGGTTCATCCAATGAGATCATCGTGGAACATGTGGGAACCACCCCGTTGTTGGTTATTGGCTGGAGAGATGTCTCGGTCATGTCTGCATGTCTCTCGAACCCGTAGGGTCTACACACTTAAGGTTCGATGACGCTAGAGTTGTAAAGGGAATAGTATGTGGTTACCGAAGTTTGTTCGGAGTCCCGAATGTGACCTCGGACGTCACGAGGAGCTCCGGAATGGTCCGAAGGTAAATATTTATATATAGGAAGTCCTATTTTGGTCACCGGAAAAGTTTCGGGCTCATCGGTAGTGTACCGGGAGTGCCGGGAGGGTGCCGGAGGACCCCCGGGAGGGGTGTGACGACCAAGGGACTTCATGAGTTGTTAGAGGAGGTGGACCAGCCCTTATTGTGCTGGCCAAGGCCTTCCCTAAAGGCCAATGCGGCTAGGGATAAAGAGATAAGGCAAAAGGAGATTTAAAAGGAAGGGATCCACCTCCCTTGTGCGAGGTGGACTCCTCCCTAGCTCGGCCTAACTCCTCCTCCTTGGAGGAGGGGCCAAGGCAGCCCTCCCTCTCCTCCCCCCTATATATACTTGAGGTTTTGGGATTTTTGAGACACAATAATTCATCTCTCTCCCAGGGCGCAGCCCTACCTCTCTCTTCTTCCTCCTCCGCAGCGCTTGGCAAAGCCCTGCCGGAGAACCACATAGCTCCACCGTCACCACGTCGTTGTGCTGCCGGAGCTCTCCCTCAACTTCTCCTCTCTCCATGCTGGATCAAGAAGGAGGAGACGTCACCGAGCTGTACTTGTGTTGAACGAGGAGGCACCATCGTTTTGTGCGTAGATCAGAATATACCGCGATCTGAATCGCTGCGAGTACGACTCCATCAACCGCGTTCTAGCAACGCTTCCGCTTAGCGGTCTACAAAGGTATGAGGATGCTCTACAACCTCTCTCGTTGCTGGTTTCTCCATAGATAGATCCTTGCATGGCGTAGGATTTTTTTTGAAATTACTATGATCCCCAACAATTGCTGAGGGGATATCAATTGGCATAGCAAGAACACATCTAATACAAAAAATCCTCAAACCAACTAATCTAACCAACTATACTGATGCAGGAATCATAATCCAACTACTAACCCCATATTCTTTATCTTAGAACTAACTACGAAAGGGAAATGAGAAGAACTACCTCCTTGACCCCCTTCTCATCGCCGGCCTGCACACCTGCACGCACCGTGCCGCTCGATACCTTCACCTCCAGCTTCGGCACGGTCGCTTCGGAGCCCACTACCTCCTTCTCCACCAGATCCGCTATAGCAGTTGCAGCTCTAGAGACTATGGTTTGAGCATTTCCCACATCTCCGTGGATGCAGGCATCTACAGCGGTCCCCGCAACTTGCTCCTCCAGCACATCTTCGGGCGAAGTGGCTGCAGCGTGATACGTCTCCAACGTATCTATAATTTTTGATTGTTCCATGCTATTATATTATCAACTTGGGATGTCTTATATGCATTTATATGCCATTTTATATCATTTTTGGGACTAACCTATTAACTCGGTGCATAGTGCCAATTTCTGTTTTTCCGTATTTTTGACCTTTTTCAAAAAAGAATATTAAATGGAGTCCAAACGGAATAAAACCTGCGGGATGATTTTTTCCATAATAGAAGATACCCAGAAGACTTGAGAACCAAAGCAGAGAGTCTCGTGGGAGGTCACAAGCCCCCTAGGCGTGCCCCAGAGGGGGGGGCGCCTAGCAGGCTCGTGGGCCCCCCTTGCCTCCTTTTCCCTACCTCTTTCGCCTATAAATTCCCAAAAATCCCGAAATGAACAAAGGGAGCCACGAAAATACTTTTCCGCCGCCGCAAGTTTCTCTCTCCGCGAGATCCCATCTGGGGACCGTTCTGGTGCCCTGCCGGAGGGGGATTCGGACACGGAGAGCTTCTTCATCAACACCATTGCCTCTCCGATGATGCGTGAGTAGTTCACCACAGACCTTCGGGTCCATAGCTAGTAGCTAGATGGCTTCTTCTCTCTCTTGGATCTTCAATACAAAGTTCTCCATGATCTTCATGGAGATCTATCCGATGTAACTTTCTTTTGCGGTGTGTTTATCGAGATCCGATGAATTGTGGATTTATGATCAGATTATCTATGAATATTATTTGAGTCTCCTCTGATTTATTATATGCATGATTTCGTATCCTTGTAATTCTCTTCAAGTTATGGGTTTTGTTTGGCGAACTTGATCTATAATTCTTGCAATGGGAGAAGTGCTTGGTTTTGGGTTCATATTGTGCGGTGTCCTCACCTAGTGACAGAAGGGGTAGCGAGGCACGCATCATGTTGTTGCCATCAAGGGTAAAAACATGGGGTTTATATCATATTGCATGAATTTATCCCTCTACATCATGTCATCTTGCTTAAGGCGTTACTCTGTTTGTTATGAACTTAATACACTAGATGCATGCTGGATAGCGGTCGATGTGTGGAGTAATAGTAATAGATGCAGAAAGTATCGGTCTACTTGTCTCGGACGTGATGCCTATATGTATGATCATTGCCTTTGATATCGTCATGACTTTGCGCGATTCTATCAATTGCTCGACAGTAATTCGTTCACCCACCGTAATACTTGCTATCATGGGAGAAGCCTCTAGTGAACACTATGGCCCCCGGGTCTATTTTACACATTATATATTCAGATCTACATACAAAAATACTAAATACCTTGCTGCACTTTTATTTATATTTACCTTTTATCACTATCAAATCTCACCTTGCAAGTAATCGTAAAGGGATTGACAACCCCTTTATCACGTTGGGTGCAAGATTGTTTGTCTTTGCGCAGGTTCATTGGTGCCTCATCTTGACACTCCTACTTGATTGATACCTTGGTTCTCAAACTGAGGGAAATACTTATCTCTACTTTGCTGCATCACCCTTGCCTCTTCAATGGAAAAACCAACGCAAGCTCAAGAAGTAGCACAGCGCCATGAGCGTCCTATATTGGAGCCGGAAACAAGCTGCGAGACGGAGATAAGTGTAGTAGTGGTAAGCGATTCAGTACAGAGGGGGTGAGGGTTTTGTTGCGTCAAGGGAGGGGATTGGAGGGGGGTGGTGGGGGCGATACGTCCTCTGGTGGTTCCCCTTCACTTATATGATGGGACATTTTTGGATGTTTTCCATCGACACATCAACGCCCACGACCGCGGTATGGTGCCCGGGAAAGAGAAATGCCCACATACATATACCAGTATACGGTCAACCCATGTTGAGGGCTCTACACATGAGTAAATTGACCAGCCCGCATCACACTTTTCATATGATGTAACGGCCAGGCGCACAAGTCATACGTGCCCCACATGTCTCTCCGGTCCCATGCATCAACAACTCAGGAGGTAATGGTCAAATGCGTTGACCCGACGCAAGGCTCCGTTTGGACTTTTGTGAGAGTGGGACGAGTGGAAGGGGGCAAAAGTGAGGAAATTTAGACTTGCTGGACAAAACTGAGCACAACTAAGCAACTAGAGGCACAGAAATAAAAAAACCTAATACTTAATGTGGCTATAACGAAAAAGATGAAATGCATCTATTGTTGGAAATATGCCCTAGAGGCAATGATAAAATAGTTATTATTATATTTCCTATTTCAAGATAATCGTTTATTATCCATGATATAATTGTATTGAATGAAAGCATAGATACATGTGTGGATATATAGAGAAAACAATGTCCCTAGTAAGCCTCTACTTGAGTAGCCAGTTGATAAAGCATGGTTAAGGTTTTTTGACCATATGCAAGTGTTGTCACTTGATGACTCGATCACATCATTAGTAGAATGATGTGATGGACAATACCCAAACTATAAACGTAGCATGTGATCGTGTCATTTTGTTGCTATTGTTTTCTACATGTCAAGTATTCATTCCTATGACCATGAGATCATATAACTCAATGACACCGGAGGAATACCTTGTGTGTATCAAATGTCGCAACGTTACTGGGTGGCTATAAAGGTGCTCTACAGGTATCTCCGAAGGTGTCCATTGAGTTAGCATGGATCAAGACTGGGATTTGCCACTCCGTGTGATGGAGAGGTATCTCGGGGCCCACTCGGTAATACAACATCACATATAAGCCTTGCAAGCAACGTGGCTAATGTGTTAGTCACGGGATCTTGTCTTATGGAACGAGTAAAGAGACTTTCCGGTAACGAGATTGAAATAGGTATAGGGATGCCGATGATCAAATCTCGGGCAAGTATCGTATCGAAGGACAAAGGGAATGGTATATGGGATTATATGAATCCTTGGCACAGAGGTTCAACTGATAAGATCTTCGTAGAATATGTAGGATCCAATATGGACATCTAGGTCCCGCTGTCGGATATTGACCGGGGAGTGTGTCACGTCATGTCTGCATAGTTCTCGAACCCGCAGGGTCTGCACACTTAAGGTTCGGTGACGTTTCGGTATAGTTGAGTTATAGGTGTTGGTGACCGAAAGTTGTTCGGAGTCCTAGATGAGATCACAGACGTCACGAGGGTTTCCGGAATGGTCCGGAAACGAAGATTGATATATAGGATTGTTTCATTTGGTCCCCGGAAAGATTTCGGGCATTACCGGCACTGTACCGGGAGTGACGAATGGGTTCCGAGTTTTTACCGGGAGGGGCCCACCCACCCGGGAGTGACCCTAATAGCCCAAGGGTGGCGCACCATCCCTTAGTGGGCTGGTGAGGCAAGCCCAAGTGGGCTATGTCGGCTAGAAAAAAAACAAAGGAAAGGAAAAAAGAGGGAGGTGGGAAGGAAGGAGGGGATTCCTCCTTCCCAAACCGAATTGGAGTTGGAGTCTCCTCCTCCTCTCTCGGTCGGCGCCCTAGGGGCTCCCTTGAGCCCCAAGTCTAGCCCCTCCCCTCCTCCTATATATACTATAGGTTTTAGGGTTTTTGAGACACAACTTTTGCCACGTGCAACCCTAAACCTCTACTTCGTAGTTCTTCCTCTAGATCAGTTTTCTGCGGAGCTCGGGTGGAGCCCTGCAGGAATAGATCATCACCATCACCGGCGCGCCGTCACGCTACTAGAGAACTCATCTACTTCCCCGTCTCTCTTGTTGGATCAAGAAGCCGGAGATCGTCATCGAGCTGTACGTGTGCTGAACGCGGAGGTGTCGTCCGTTCGGCGCTAGATCAGAACGGATCACGGGACGACGATGATTTGAATCACGAAGCTGTTCCACTACATCAACCGTGTTTCTTAACGCTTCCCACGATCTACAAGGGTATGTGGATCCGATCTCCCTCTCGTAGATGAACATCACCATGATAGGTCTTCGTGTGCGTAGGAATTTTTTTTTGTTTCCCATGCAACGTTCCCCAAAAGTGGCATCATGAGCTTGGTTCATGCGTAGATGTAATCTTGAGTAGAACACAAAAGTTTTTGTGGGCGTTGATGTTCGATTTGCTGCCTTCCTTAGTCTTTTCTCGATCGACGGTATTGTTGGATTGAAGCGGCCCGGACCAACATTACTCGTACGCTTACGAGAGACCGATTTCATCGACTAACATGCAACTCGTTGCATAAAGATGACTGGCGGGTGCCTGTTTCTTGGAGAGTGGTTAAATAGAAATCGAGGCGGTCCTTGGATGAACACCTCCAACACCGATTTAGTTGAATTGGATTTAGTTGAATTGGATTTGACCGAGGCGGTCCTTGGAGAGTGGTTAAATAGAAATTTGCACATCGCCGTTGTGGTTTTGCGTAAGTAAGATGCGATCATACTAGATACCCATAGCAGCCACGTAAAACATGCAACAACAAATTAGAGGACGTCTAACTTGTTTTTGCAGGGTATGCATCTGATGTAATATGGCCCAAGACATGATGTGATATATTTTATGTATGAGATGATCATGTTGTAATAGTTAAATATCGACTTGCACGTCGATGCTACGGCAACCGGCACGAGCCATAGGCTTGTCTTTAAACTAACGTTTGTGTTTGCAGATGCGTTTACTATATTGCTAGGTTGTGGCTCTAGTAGTAATAGCATAGATAGCACGACAACCTCGATGGCGGCACGATGATGGAGATCATGGTGTGGTGCCGGTGACGATGAAGATCATGCCGGTGCTTTGGTGATGGAGATCAAGAAGCACAAGATCATGCCCATATCATGTCACTTATGAATTGCATGTGATGTTAATCCTTTTATGCACCTTATCTTGGTTAGAACGACGGTAGCATTATAAGGTGATCCCTCACTAAATGTCAAGATAAAATTGTGTTCTCCCCGACTGTGCACCATTGCACCAGTTCGTCGTTTTGAGACACCACGAGATGATCGGGTGTGATAGACTCAACGTTCACATACAACGGGTGCAAAACAGTTGCACACGCGGAACACTCGGGTTAAACTTGACGAGCCTAGCATGTGCATACATGGCCTCGGAACACAAGAGACCGAAAGGTCGAGCATGAATCGTATAGTTGATACGATTAGCATAGATATGTTTACCACTGAAACTACACTCAACTCACATGATGATCAGACTTGAGTTAGTGAATTTGGATCATGCCACACTCAAGTAACTAGAGGGTTGTCTATTTGAGTGGGAGTTTATTAGTAATTTGATTAGTTAAACTCTAATTGTCTTGAACATAGTCTAAGTCCACTTTGCAATATTTTATGTTGTAGAACAATGGCTCACGCAGTAGCAACCCTGAATTTCAATACGTTCCTAGAGAAAGCTAAGCTGAAAGATGATGGTGGCAACTTTGTAGACTGGGCTTGTAATCTAAGGCTCATCCTACAAGCTGGCAAAAAGAATTATGTCCTTGATGCAGCGCTAGGAGATGAACCACCCGCTATGTCTGACCAAGATGTTTTGAATGCTTGGCAATCACGTAAGGAGGACTACTTAGTAGTTCAATGTGCAGTCTTGTATGGCTTGGAACCGGGACTTCAATGACACTTTGAACTCATGGAGCATATGAGATGTTCCAGGACTTGATGTTTATCTTTCAGAAGAACGCCCGGATCGAGAGGTATGAGACCTCCGATAAATTCTATGCTTGCAAAATGGAGGAGAATTCGTCTATCAGTGAACATGTGCTCAAAATGTCTGGGTACTCAAACAATCTAGCTGAGCTAGGGATTGAACTAACGCAAGAGGCTATCAGTGACAGAATTCTTCAACCACTGCCACATAGCTATAAGAGCTTTGTGTTGAACTATAACATGCAAGGGATGAACAAGTTACCCTGCGAGTTATTCACGATGCTGAAAGTCGCAGAGTTAGAACTCTAGAAAGAACATCGAGTGTTGATGGTCAATAAGACCACTGGTTTCAAGAGAAACGACAAAGGCAAGAAGGGTAACTCCAAGAAGAGCGGCAAAACTATTGCCAATCCGACGAAGAAACCCAAAGTTGTACCTAAGCCGGAAATAGAGTGCTATTATTGCAAGGATATGGGTCACTAGAAGCGCAACTGCCCCAACTATTTGGCTGATAATAAGGCGGCCAACACCAAATCAGGTATATGTGATATACATGTTATTGATGTGTACCTACCAACTCTCACAGTAGTGCCTGGGTATTTGATACCGGTTCTGTTGCTCATATTTGCAACTCGAAGCAGGAACTGCGGAATAAACGAAGGTTGTCGAAGGATGAAGTGACGATGTGCGTGGGAAATGGTTCCAAGGTTGATGCAATCGCCGTCGACACAGTCTCACTTCAGTTACCATCAGGATTAGTTATGAACTTAAATAATTGTTATCTAGTGCCTCCGTTAAGCATGAATATTATACCTGGATCCCGTTTATTGCAAGATGGTTACTCATTTAAATCAGAGAATAATGGTTGTTCTATTTTTATAAGTAATATCTTTTATGGTCATGCACCCAATGTGAGGGTTTGTTCATATTGAATCTTGATTGTGATGACACACATATACATAACATTGACACCAAAAGATGTAGAGTTAACAATGATAGCGCCACCTTTTTGTGACACTGTCGCTTAGGTCATCTAGGTGTAAAGCGCATGAAGAAACTCCATGCTGATGGGCTTTTGGAGTCACTTGATTTCGAATCAGTTGACACGTGCGAACCATGCCTCATGGGCAAGATGACTAAGACTCCATTCTCCGGAACAATGGAGCATGCAAGTGACTTATTGGAGATCATACATACTGATGTGTGCGGTCCAGTGAGTGTGGAGGCGCGCGGCGGATATCGTTATTTTCTCACCTTCACTGATGATTTGAGTAGGTATGGATATATCTACTTGATGAAGCACAAGTATGAAACGTTTGAAAAGTTCAAGCAATTTCAGAGTGAAGTTGAAAATCATCGTAACAAGAAGATCAAGTTCCTACGATCTGATCGAGGGGGTGAATATCTGAGTTTCGAGTTTAGTGCTCACTTAAGATAATGTGGAATCATTTCACAGTTGACACCGCCTGGAACACCACAACGTAATGGTGTGTCCGAACGTCGTAATCGTACTTTGTTAGATATGGTGCGATCTATGATGTCTCTTAACGGTTTGCCATTATCTTTTGGGATTATGCATTAGAGACAACTGCATTCACTTTAACTAGGGCACCATCAAAATCCGTTGAGACGACACCATATGAGCTATGGCATGGTAACAGGCCAAAGTTGTCATTTCTTAAAGTTTGGGGATACGATGCCTATGTCAAAAAGCTTCAGCCTGAAAAGCTGGAACCCAAAGCGGAAAAGTGCGTCTTCATAGGTTACCCAAAAGAGACAGTTGGGTACACCTTCTATCTCAGATCCGAGGGCAAAGTGTTTGTTGCTAAGAACGGAGATTTTCTTGAGAAGGAGTTTCTCTCGAAAGAATTGACTGGGAGGAAGATAGAAATTGATGAGGTTGTGGAACCTGTGCTCCCTCTAGATGGTGGCGCAGGGTAGAGAGAAATATCTGTCGAGGCAACACCGGTTGAGGAGGAAGCTAATGATGATGATCATGAAGCTTCGGATCAAGTTACTGTCGAACCTCGCAGGTCGACAAGATCACGTACTGCTCCCGAGTGGTACGGGAATCCTGTCTTATCTATCATGTTTTTAGACAACAATGAGCTTGCAAATTATGAAGAAGCAATGGTGGGCCAGGATTCCAACAAATGGTTAGAGGCCATGAAGTCCGAGATAGGATCTATGTATGAAAACAAAGTGTGGACTTTGGAAGTATTACCTGAAGGTCGCAAGGCTATTCAGAACAAATGGATCTTTAAGAAGAAGACGGACGCGGACGGTAATGTGATCGTTTATAAAGCTCAACTTGTGGCAAAGGGTTTTTCACAAGTTCAAGGAGTTGACTACGATGAGACATTCTCACCGGTAGCGATGCTTAAGTCCGTCCGAATCATGTTAGCAATAGCTGCATTTTTCGACCATGAAATCTGGCAGATGGATGTCAAAACGGTGTTCCTTAATGGATTTCTTAAGGAAGAGTTGTATATGATGGAACCCGAAGGTTTTGTCGATCCAAAGAATGCTAACAAAGTATGCAAGCTCCAGCGATCCATTTATGGACTGGTGCAAGCATCTCAGAGTTGGAATAAGCGCTTTGATGAGGTGATCAAGGCATTTGGGCTTATACAAGTTGTTGGAGAATCTTGTATTTACAAGAAAGTGAGTGGGAGCTCTGTAGCGTTTCTAATATTATTTGTGTATGACATATTGCTAATTGGAAACAATGTGGAGTTTTTAGAGAGCGTAAAGGATTACTTGAACAAATGTTCTTCAATGAAAGACCTAGGAGAAGCTGCTTACATATTAGGCATTAAGATCTATAGGGATAGATCGAGGCGCCTAATAGGACTTGCACAAAGCACATGCCTTGATAATGTTTTGAAGAAGTTCAAAATGGAGCAGTCCAAGAAGAGGTTCTTTGCTAGTGTTACACGGTATAAAGTTGAGTAAGACTCAGTGTCCAGTAACTGCGGAAGATAGAGAAAAGATGAGTATCATCCCCTATGCTTCAGCCATAGGGTCTATCATGTATGCAATGCTGTGCACAAGACCGGATGTCAGCCTGGCCATAAGTATGGCAGGCAGGTTTCAAAGTGATCCACAAGCGGAACATTGGGCGCGCGGTCAAGAATATTCTGAAGCACCTGAAAAGGACTAAGGAAATGCTTCTCGTTTATGGAAGTGACGAAGAGCTCATCATAAAGGGTTACGTTGATGTAAGCTTTGACACTGATCCGTATGACTCTAAGTCTCAAATCGGATACTTATTTATTCTCAATGGGGGAGCGGTAAGGTGGTGCAGTTCCAACCAAAGCGTCGTAGCAGATTCTACATGTGAAGTGGAGTACATGGCTGCCTCGGAGGCAGCTAAGGAGGGTGTCTGGATGAAGCAGTTCATGAGGATCTTGGAGTTGTGCCGATCGCACTAAATCCAATAACTCTGTTCTGTGACAACACTAGTGCCATTGCTATAGCAAAGGAACCAAGGTTTCACAAGAAGACCAGACACATCAAATGACGCTTCATCCTCATCCGCGACTATGTCGAAGGAGAGGACGTACATATTTGCAAAGTGCACATGGATGTGAATGTTGCAGATCCGCTTACTAAACCTCTTCCACGAGAGAAGCATGATCAACACCAGAACTGTATGGGTGTTAGATTCATTCCAATGTAAATCGCATAGCGATGTGAGACTAGATTATTGACTCTAGTGCAAGTGGGAGACTGTTGGAAACATGCCCTAGAGGCAATGATAAAATAGTTATTATTATATTTCCTGTTTCAAGATAATCGTTTATTATCCATGCTATAATTGTATTGAATGAAAGCATAGATACATGTGTGGATATATAGACAAAACAATGTCCCTAGTAAGCCTCTAGTTGACTAGCGAGTTGATCAAGGATGGTTAAGGTTTTCTGCCATATGCAAGTGTTGTCACTTGATGACTGGATCACATCATTAGGAGAATGATGTGATGGACAAGACCCAAACTATAAACGTAGCATGTGATCGTGTCATTTTATTGCTATTGTTTTCTACGTGTCAAGTATTCATTCCTATGACCATGAGATCATGTAACTCACTAACACCGGAGGAATACCTTGTGTGTATCAAATGTCGCAACGTTACTGTGTGACTATAAAGGTGCTCTACAGGTATCTTCGAAGGTGTCCGTTGAGTTAGCATGGATCAAGACTGGGATTTGTCACTCCGTGTGAAGGAGAGGTATCTCGTGGCCCACTCGGTAATACAACTTCACATATAAGCCTAGCAAGCAATGTGGCTAATGTGTTAGTCACGGGATCTTGTATTACAGAACGAGTAAAGAGACTTGCTAGTAACGAGATTGAAATAGGTATAGGGATACCGATGATCAAATCTCTGGCAAGTAACATACCGAATGACAAAGGGAATGGTATACGGGATTATATGAATCCTTGGCACAGAGGTTCAACCGATAAGATCTTCGTAGAATATGTTGGATCCAATATGGACATCCAGGTCCCGCTGTTGGATATTGACCGGGGAGTGTCTCACGTCATGTCTGCATAGTTCTCGAAGCCGCAGGGTCTGCAAACTTAAGGTTCTGTGACGTTTCGGTATAGTTGAGTTATAGGTGTTGGTGACCGAAGGTTGTTCGAAGTACCGGATTAGATCACGGACGTCACGAGGGTTTCCGAAATGGTCCGGAAACGAAGATTGATATATAAGATTGTTTCATTTGGTCTCCGGAATGATTTCGGCCATTACCGGCGGTGTACCGGGAGTGACGAATGGGTTCCGAGTTTTTACCGGGAGGGGCCCACACACCCGGGAGTGAGCCTAATAGCCCAAGGGTGGCACACCAGCCCTTAGTGGGCTGGTGAGGCCAGCCCAAGTGGGCTATGTCAGCTAGAAGGAAAAAATCAAAGGAAAGGAAAAAAGAGGGAGGTGGGAAGGAAGGAGGGGAGTCCTCCTTCCCAAACCGAATTGGAGTTGGAGTCTCCTCCTCCTCTCTCGGCCGGCGCCCTAGGGGATCCCTTGAGCCCCAAGGCTAGCCCCTCCCCTCCTCCTATATATACTAGAGGTTTTAGGGTTTTTGAGACACAACTTTTTCCACATGCAACCCCAAACCTCTACTTCGTAGTTCTTCCTCTAGATCAGTTCTCTGCAGAGCTCGGTCAGAGCCCTGCAAGAATAGATCATCACCATCACTGGCGCGCCGTTACGCTGCCGAAGAACTCATCTACTTCCCCGTCTCTCTTGTTGGATCAAGAAGCCGGAGATCGTCATCGAGCTGTACGTGTGCGGAACGCGGAGGTGCCGTCCGCTCGGCGCTAGATCGGAACGGATCGTGGGACGACGGTGATTTGAATCACGAAGCTGTTCCACTACATCAACTGCGTTTCTTAACGCTTCCCGCTTAGCGATCTACAAGGGTATGTGGATCCGATCTCCCTCTCATAGATGAACATCACCATGATAGGTCTTCTTGTGCATAGGAATTTTTTTGTTTCCCATGGAACGTTCCCCAACATCTACAGGTCAGTCTTAGAATGTTACAAGAACTAAATCATTTTTGTCAAACAAAAAAAGGTTTCTTGAAGACATATCGGGAGATTGAGCTGTAGGTGATCTTGAGCAAGTGTTAATAAAAGTTCGTTTCAACCCATTTAAACCGCAGTCCATTTTTTTTCCTACTAGTAAGTGTGCATATGTAGATTTAATTGATGAAATAAAATAGCACTTTGGTTTCATTGTTTCTTCCAAAAATAATTTTCAGACACCAATGATATTCAATACTTCGTTCATTGTGTAGGATCGTTTACGAATCTAGGTGATAGACAATTATCACAACTAAGTGATTTTAGCATTACCGAGTCTTAAATATGAGCTATGTTTGCCTAAAACACATTGCAAGTGGAAACCTAAGAAAATATGAATGGAAATGCGGAAATAAAATCGCACGAAAGTAAAGAGCTAGAGATAGATATTACAACATGACAATTTAACTCTAGCTAGTTACTGATGCAATCGCACTTTTGGTTGGACACAAAGTCCTAAGATACACACTTGAATGTGTCATCCTTGACCACATATGCCATGACGACAAAGTTCACACATCAAACACAATAAGGTACGCAGGATGGGCGCTATCTGAGCTATGCCATGTCGGATCGCTAGAAAAGAGATCGCCGGGAGGAAAAAAAAGATGGCCTCCATTGGGCAGCCGCTAGCGCGAGTCATACAAAACGCTGGTCGCTTTCGTCATGTATTTCCTTCCCCACGAAGCTTTCTCTCCCAAAAAATCTCCCCTTTCATTCCTCACTTCCTCGAGTAAGCTAGGGTTGACGCCGCCGCCGCCGCCCCATCGTCGCATCCCAGACTCTTCGACGCTCGCAACCGCAGAAGGCGTCCTCCTCAAATCCGCTCCTCCGAAACCTTCTCGTCTTCGCGTTCCACCCGACCTCCTTGATGGTTGCAGAGGAGGAGGGGGTGAAAGGGATGCCATCGAGGTGCCGACGGAGATCCTGCCTTGGGCGGCGAGTTGTAGAGGTGATTCTTTGGTCGTCAGTGCAGCGTGGGAGGCGGCACGGCGGGGCCGTGGCGTCCAGCCCTTCTGGAGGCGACGAAGTTGATGGAGGGTGCTCAGCAACAAGGACCTCGTCGCCTACCTCGCATCCGGGTGTAAGCCCAAAGAAAACTGGAGGTGAGGTTCTTCTTTAGCGACCACGCGGCAGAGTTCGGCTGTCAGCAAGATCCTCTCACGCCCTTCTTCTCCCCTTGGTTCAATTTGATTTGGATGATGCGTTGTTGTTACTCACCTAGGTCTGATTTGTTTCCTCGCGTAGGTCTGATTTGTTTCCTCACACAGGTCGTCGTCTTCGTCAAGGCCTCGAGCTGACTGCGACCAAGCACGCACTGACTACCTCTAGCACGTCCTCCACCACGCCTGCGCTTGCACGGTTGATTGGCACGGGCTGCTCCACGCACAGCCGACAAGCACGAGGGCCATGATCAAGCTGATCTAGCCCTTCTTATCCTTCCCATGACTCTCTCCCTCTTTCCATGATCGATTTGCCGGATTTTGTGGCTCATGCTTTGGTGTTACTTCAGTCATGGTTGCAGGTTAGGAAGTAGATAAGGACATAGATCTGCTATTTGTTGTGCAGCTATGAATCAACTGTGCAGGAATTGAAAAAGGAAGATTGAACAGCTTCAGAGCTGCTATCTGGAACCATGAGAATGCGAGTTTTACAAAATAGTTTGCATGCAAAAGCAAAACAATACAAGCCTGTGTATACTATTATATTTGCCATGACATTTTCATGCTCGACAATTTTATACCAGCTGGATGATATGGATCTCCATTGTGCGTTAGAACATCGTCGGAAAATGCGATACGTGTGATAAGATAAGCTTAAGAAGGTGTAGCGTTATTATTAGAGAATGATACAATAGCCATTTCCCCGTAAATGTTTTTGTGGGGTTCCCTTAAATTTTGTTGTTGTTTTTCTAACCCATTGATTGTTAAAGTTCAGCTTGTTACTTGTAGAACCAGGATACAGGACATGGCCACCATATTTCTTCAGTTATAAAGAATGTATTCATCAATCGGCAACTAGAAAATAGCAACCCTTCTCCACATGCGTCATCTGTATAGAAGTAGTTTATGCTTTTTGTTTATTTTAATTGATGTAAGTTTAGTCAGGCCAAAAAAATAGTATTGTTTCCTTTCAATCTTTGGAGAAAAATATATGTTTTACATTGCATGTCATGCTCATTTTTATGATGTATAAACTATATGTGTTCATCCTTCCAACATTTCATTCGTAATATATATGCTAATTTTCTTCAGCAGTTCACCATTTCAACACCCGTCCCTGTTTAAATTTGTTTATAGTAGTACACCTTTCATAGTCGTACTAACTTGATATCTCAAACATATCTGATTAATTCAAATTTAATTAAATAAGTTGCCTTGTCAGTCTACACAGAAGTGATATAATTCTTTGTTTGTCCATGATATACCACTCTATTCTCTGCAAGGAAAAGCCTCAATGGAGAAGTTTTCATACAACATCTCCCTGGCTGGCTACTTCGTCTAGGAGGTCATTACAGGTACGTGGTTTACGCAGATGCAAAAATTTCACCCTTTTGGATTTATCTGTTTTTCTTCCAATTTGACTCTGCTTGTTCTGATTCTCTGTTTGTGTTTCTCTTCTTCTTCAAGGGATAAGGTGTCGTACAGGACCAAAGAACTTGAGGAGAAGCAGGCCTGGATATCTATCCTCCATGGCCATGGTTTGTACTTTTCTCATGCCAGTTCTGATTTGGAGAGCTCCCTTTTATTCTTGCCGAACTACACATAAATTTATTTATTTCGATATGCTCAATGGTTGTTGACAAGCGGAAATCTCGAGGTTGCGACAGATTATGTTTCAAAAATGCATCAAGCAGAGCACTCAAATATAAGGACAAGAATGCCCAAAAAATTATTGTGGGTTCTGCAACCTATTTATTTTCTGCTTTTCAATTATGTCTTCTGCCATTTACTTGTAGACCCCATCTCATTCTCTATCTAAATATGTAGTGGCAATGAAATCAGATTTGTTCTCTATGGTCATTGTGCTGATGAATTTGATGACGAGAGTGTACGTCCTATTGCCAAAAGGTCCCAGTTATTGTCTGAGTGCACTGCCAAAAAACTTGCAAGGTCCTTATTTTAACCAGAAGTTGCATCATCTCAAAATTTATTCCTCTCTAATACGCACAGTATGGTAATAACGATTTCATGATTTTGCTTTGATGTATCAGTGATAAACCATTGATTTTTTTCTCATTTGCACTCATTGCAGTCTAGGATAACTATGCTTACTATTCTTTTCCTGTAAAGCATTGTGCATTACAATGATCTTTTAAGTGGTCCGGGCATGTGGATACTGCACGCTCTGTTTTCGTTTGGCTTGGTCTTAATATCTGCATGTAGCTTCTTTGTTCTATTTGTGAATACTTAAGGGTCGACCAAGATGTTCAATTTCCTAACACAATGAATATGGTGTTTCAAATGATTCTTGACACCAAGAGATGATATTAGTTTGTTCGGGTTCTCAAGAATAAACCACATGAATCCGACGACATTCATAGGATATTGTAATGAAGATGGGAGAAATATCCTATAGCAAATAAGACATCCGTTTTTGCTGACCCTACCTTAGAGATACAAGAGTTGATTGCGGCTGTTAAGAAGGCTCTTAGTACTTGAGAGTAATAAATGACGTTATAGACTTACAAGTTCCATGCAATTCATAAAATGAGAGTGGCAATCTTTCCAAGGATACATCAAATCATTCCACTACCGTTGTGGTCAACCTAAAAATCACCCGATATGTGCAGCAAATGGATTAAAAGAAGTTCTTCCCGTGCGGACAGAGGTCAGATAAAGTTAGTAAATGCGCTTTCCTAATTCATATAGATTGTCACCCTGTTTTCTTTTTCATTGATATTTTTATAGTGTCTTCATTATAAATGGTGTACCTATCGTGTTTCTTTTTGAATGTGCAGAATTTGAAGGTTCATGAGAATAGGAGGCAAATGTTCTCTTCAGTTGCAAAAGATGCATCAAATCCATTCATTCGTCAGCGGCCCCTTTTCCGAGAGAGGCATCCAACGCTGCACACCAATACAATGGGCCAGTGACTCTGCAACTACTCCATTGTTTCAGAGGTACTACTGCAACTATTAGATTTGATCACTGTGTAATTTCATTTTGATATGTACATTGGTGAGGCCGCTATGATTCTTTGTCGTGAACTCTTTTTTGTATTTTGATTTGTTTTTCTTATTGGTACAACTTAAGACCATCCTGTCATATTAGCTTACATTATCAAAAAATTTAAAAGACGCATGACCAGGTCTCAAAGTATGGCCTTTTCTAATTTGATATTAGCTATCTCAGTCTCAAGTGTATACATCATGAATAAAAGTTGCTATCGCTAGGCTATTATCATAATTATTGTATTGCTAATCTAGAAACTTTCAGCCAAAGACTTTGATGGGGGATATGCCTAATGGAACTTTTTAATTATCTCGATGCTTTGCGAGACGTGTTTGAGCAGCTCTGCCGGTTGCTGCAGTTTGAGGGGATGAGGAAGCGCTCCTTCGCTAAACTCATTGTGGAGTGCGGTGTCGGGTCATCACCAAGGTCTCCTTTTTTTATTTTGAAATCTCGTGCTTAAGATGGGTTGTCACGAATGTCGTTGTTTGGAGAACTTAAGGTTTATTCATTTAAGATGGTTCATTTCTTTTATTTTGTAAGGTTCAGCTTGCTCTGTTTGTCTGTTCTAGATTCTAGAGATTTAAAGGTTCAACTTGTACTGGTGTCTATATAATACACTAATACACAAATGCTCACAATGGTTTAGAAGAATGATGGTGTAGCATATCACCGCTTCTTGCCATTCAACTTCTCCATGAACATCATCTACATTGATGTTACAGAGATAAAAAAGATAATTATACATCATTTGTTGCACTCATTGATCTTACTATACAATACAAAATTATTTGTTTCTAAGGGTCTAGCACTTATGTTGTGTGAAGTATGTATTTCTGGAGTTAGCTCGTCTTGTACGTAGGTAGTTCTTGTTTCATCAGGTTTTTGTTATTTGCGTCAACTATAGGTTTACATTCTGCAAATGACAATAATGAAAATAGTATGATGCAAATTCACGTGATGACCAACCAAGAGGCTGTTGATGAGATCAACGACACTAAAGCTTCACCCGATGAACAGGAGGAGCAGAGACAACTGCTCTGTCATCATAAACTTCCATTGCTTGGCGAGCTTCAACCTCCTAGCCCCTCAAGTGTACAAAAGTTTGTTTTATGCCAGACTGGTTTTACAATTTTTTTGTTGTTAGTGTTTAATCTGGTTGGGAATAATCCACCACCCAAGGGGATCAAGGTATCTAAAATATTGTTGTTTCTTTTGTTATCAGTTGTAAATTCTATTGCAAGTTCCTTTCTTATATGTGCACGTCAATCTGGCACCGCACAAACTTTCTCTCAGGAGGCGCCACAGGTGGCGCCCCAACCCCTAGTACAAAGTCATAGGCCCACACCTCACCCTGAAGACCACAAAATAATCCTCACTCAAGTAGAATTCACACGAAGTAGAAGATCTCCTTGCATTCATAATCTTCTTGGCACTCCTCCACAACTTTAAAGACTTCCAAGCATAGCTAGTCAACACGGGGGACATACAACGCCCAAAACTAATAAGAACTTAGATTGCTTGGTGGAGAATCAACTCTGTGTGGTCAAAGATCATTATTCTCTACTCTCAAATCTCATAAGATGGAAATTTAGGTTTGAAGAGGCTGGACGAAGTTCAAAAGATAGGAGGGATCTCATGGAGAGTAGCTCTTCAAGACTTTGGTCAATCATGTGAGAATGAGTGTCTCGAGCGTTAGGATGGATAAGCTTGGGCCCAAACATTATTGGAATGCTAGACCATCGGAGTGAATATTGTATGTTCAGGCACTCACGGTATGTTGTTTGAGATTTGCAACATGTTTTCATATATATGTTTAATAAAATATGGTTTACTCCAATTTAGTACGTCGGTTTTTTCCTTATTTCAAAGCATATTGTAATGTTTCATCATGTATTACAAATCCACTCCAAAACAAATGAACGTTTAGTTGTTGGTACACAACCTGGAAATGCGAAGGGACACACAAGTGCGGGGGCATTCACCTGCCACATCTTGCCGCCCGCTCGTTTTGCCTCGCGATTGGTGCAGTAGTTCAATCTCGTACAAGGGCACATCAAAAAAGGAATTATCTCAAAAACTATTAAGATTCAACGATTAAACTTACGGTTTTTGCATGTAAAACCGCCAAATTTTAACTAGTTTCAGAGATATAATTTCAAGCAATTTTATCTTTGGTCATAGACACACTAATTGATTTGTATAAATCGCTCGGACTAAGTTTCAACATTGAAACTTAACATATATTGTTTTACGTCGCCAAATTATATTCAAAATGAATCTTATTTAAAAGCATTGGTCATGAAAAACACGGACATAAAAACAAAACTTAATTTCAATTTTCATTTAGAAGTATGAAACTTTGAAAATTAAAAGCCAAAAAAGCAGGAATTAGAGACATGCGTGCCCCCTACTTGCGTGACATAAATCCTCTCACGTACACAACCGAATGTGTTATGGTACACTTTGAGACAAGGAAAAAGTATATATACAAAATTAATTTTGTCATGAATCAAGAAGCATGACATGGATCTCAAGACAACGACGGACAGTGAGTACATACACATAGAGTACCATTGATCTACTAGACCATGGTCCAACCACATATTTCTGGAGAAACAAGGATGTTTCTTTTGTCCTTCCCAAGGAAATTCAGCGAATTATTTCCAGATTTCTAGTTTTAACGCAGGACAGAAAGTTAGTGACTGGACTTGCACTAATGAGCAACGATGAGACAAAGTGAGATACTTGGCGCCATCCTCTGTGGAGTTTAGTAATGGTAAGTGCGCTTGCCTAATTATTCGGGTGTGGCCGTTCTAATGATGCCCCGCTCAATGGAACAGAACAAATTCTTCTGAATTCGGATGCATACGCCGCTCATAGGAACCTGCCGCCGACTTTCCATTTTCACTTTCCCTTTGGCTCATGCAGCAAAGATCAAGATTTCTTGCTTCTCTCTGAAACGGTTTCGCTGGGCCATATGTAGATTTGTTGTAAGCAAATCCCCGGTGGGAATTACGACCGTTGGTCGGCATTTCCTATTACGTGTAGGTCATGGTTTAAGCCATGCCCGATATGCGGTGCACCTTTTCTTCTGAAGACAGAAGTGGATTAGCCACTGATCTAGTCTAGAAAGAGAAAAATAGCTGCTCGTTAAGCAAGCTGCTGAGAAAATTCGGGTTGTCTCGAGAACAAAAAGGATAGAGAGAAATCGGCAACCGGTAGGACGCGGAGATCTGCAGGCAATGGGTGGGAAACAACCCCATTGCGTGGCGCATAAAACAAGTGTCGTCAAACTAACTCTCACCATCACTCACTTTCAGCAAGAGAGTCCACCCCATTGCTTTGAGCATACATCTTTGAATATTCATCGTGTGTGTTTTTTTTTTTCCTTTTTTGGGGTTCATAAATCGATGGTAATTCTTGACCCGTCTTTTTCTATCGTGTAGAATCCATTGTGGCTCCGGAAGAACCTCACGCACAAAGTCTACTCTTATCACATCTGGAAATGTACAAGTTGAAACACTAGTAGGAGTAGAGTCTCGTGCACCGGCCGAGTAATGACAGCCCCGCAAAATTTCAACATACGCAACTCAAATTTTCACAACGTGTTTACACCTCTGTACTCCATCTGTACGTACTATCAGCACACTACGCTAGTTTCACATCTCGATCGGGACTCCATCGACGACCCGGGAGATCAACCGGAACGTACGTACACACATTTGTTCCACCGCCCACGCGCTCCAAACGGAGTCCCGATCGACGAGGTCGAGCTAGCTACCTCCCGACGGCGGCGCCGGCGCTGCCGTAGTCCTCGACCGGCACGGAGTTGCGCTTGATGAACTCGAGGCACTCGGCGATGGCCTGCGCGTAGAAGGAGTTGGTCCGCATGAAGGACGCCGCCGGCCTCCTCGGCGCCTGCTGCTGCTGCTGCTTGTGCTTGCTGGCCGCCGCCTCGCCGCCCACGAGCGCCCTCGCGCTGCCGCTCCGTGGGCAGGAGCCGCCGCCTCTCCTGGAGAGCCTTCTGGCGAGGTGGCGCGCGTGGCGGCCGACGAGGCCCAGGAACGTGAGCAGCTTGGCACGCAGCCGCCGCACCGAGAACCGGTTCCTCGCGCCGAGCCGGAACCCCCTCGCCCGCCGCCACCTCCGGCCGAAGCCGAGGCCGATGCCGATGCCGGTGCCGAGCCTCGCGTAGCTCTCCTCCGACGCTGGCGACAGGCTCATCCTGCACGCTGTGATCTGTGCCCGCTCTCTTCACCAGTACGTGGCGTGCGTACGCGCGCTCTAGAGCGTGCGCGTCCTCCTGGCTGGCTTGGCTTTGTGCGTGCGTGGTGATCTGATTCTGGTGCTGGTGCTGGTGTTGGTCAAGTGGCGCGGCAGGGTGGGTATATATGTCCGGTCGGGGCGAGGGAACAAGGCAGGAAGGTAGGTTTGAATCGTGACTTTTTCTGGCGAGAGGATCCCGGCCGGGACATGACAAGATTACACAGCCCATTAGTTTACGGTGCTGATGCTGGGGAGAGGGCATTACGGACAAGCAAAAGCCAGGCACTATGACGTGTCCGTGTAAAATGTGATGATGGGAACCGGCGTACTACCTCGTAGCAGTGTGCTGTGCATGCACTGCCGCGCTCGTACTACGGCCCTTCCGCGTAACAGGCTGGGCGGTCGACCAAGCACTACTGGGCATGCATGCGTGCTGCGGTGACTGCTGGACATGCCAGCGGGCTGGAGCAAGCATGGCTGGGCGGACACTCGACACAGTCACACAGGTGGTTAATCTCTAGTATTAACAAGTACTGACGGAGCGGATCTGTCACGAAATCCCTGGGCACGCGGTATATTCAGGAGGTGGATTTGCATGCGCATGGAAACAGAGGCGTGCTTGTGCTTTGTTCGTATCCTGGAGCGCCTCACCGGCACGCCCCAGTTGCACGCAGACAGTTTGATTCTCTGCCTCCCCCCGGATCACCGTGCGCGCGGGCGGTCGATGCGGGCAGCGCGGATACACGCTGGTGTCCAGCTGCTGCTGCCCTTGTCCTGCCCAGGGCCAAATCTTCTCATGCGATACACTGCCAGCATGCATGCTGCTGCTAACCGGCGGTGACGTCGCGTTGCATGCCCTCGGGGTCGGGGTCACTCGATCTGCTCGACGGTTTTTCCTTCTCTGCAGATGAAAATCTGTTCAACGAATTCGACTGCTTCCCACAGCCGTTCCATGCGTACGTTTCAATCACATGGCGAGATTACGATTAGTGAAGGCAAGTAGAGGTCCAGAGCGAGCCACGCCGGCACGGACGCGCGCACCGCCCGCACCTGCCGAGCGAGGGTGCGTCATGCGCGCGGGGTTATTAGGTGCGGCGAGGCAAGGAAACTGGTGGCGGCCGGCGCGCGATCGGGCCATGCAATGCGGCAGCCGATGTTGAAATCGATCGCTGCTGCCGCTGCGCCGGGACCTCGCGCGCGGTGTGTCGTCCGGTGGCCGCTCATCTACGACCGCACGGGCGCACCGGCCTGTGTGTGAAGGGGACACGCTTCCCCGGGGAGAGGGAGGGGAGGCCGGAGCGAAGGGGACACGTGTGGCGGTGGCGGCGTCCATGTCGTCTTGCCATTTTCCATTTGTTTGCGTAGGCTGCAGGTGTTGGTGAGCGAGGAACCACGTGTTTCCGCGGGCACGCGAGGTGACTAAGAAATGGGGTTCGGGGGTCAGGACAGGAGGAGGATTGTTTAGGACTTTTTGGCCGGAGTTTGTGATGATGAATTTGACTCAGGGGTGGGGAAGGACGGAGTACGTATGCTTGCTTCGCTCCCGATCTACGCGCTTAATCATGCTGTTCTTGTTCTTCTCGTTTGGAAATGAATAATGGGAAATGCGCACGTTCGCTCTCCTTCTTTTAGGGCTTCCTCCAGCCTGGGGTCTGATGTGCGCCGGCGGTCTTCGCTTCTCGCCTCTTCACTGGCTCGAGGCACGGCGGCGTGTGTTCATCGTGGTTTGAACGTCAGCCTCCGTTTTTTTAGTATGTACAGTACATAGGGTTTGTCTACTTCTCAGTCGACTTCACCTGATGTCATCCGTTTAATTCTCGTACAGTTTTTTTCTCTTTGCTCTGTTTCATATTTTTGTTTTGGGCTGGGCTGGATGACTAGGCTTAGATACGCTAGACTTTGATGAGGCCCGCCGCTAACCACAGCAGCTTTTTTTTAGACAAGCTAACCACAGTAGCTACAAAGACGAAATTACTAGTTAGCGAATACACCTTTCAACGATTACTTTCATCTTCACAGGTTGTGACAGATGACGCACTGCAAGCGTGCCACTTGTTGCAACCTACGAGTTTTTCATTTTTTCTAGATTCATATTTTTAAAACGTTTTATCTTCTAAAACGTGCGTCTAACTCTCAACCCGTTTTCACCGTATGCTTTCTCGCGTCGAGGTCTTAAAACTAGATCCCATGTTGATGGGTTTTGACGTAATTTTTTTCACGAAAAAAACCGAACGAAAAAACCAAACCTCACGCGATAGAAAAAAAACAGAAAACGCGTTTTTTCTTTTTTCGAGAGGCACGGGTCATGCCTCTCGCGAAAGCAAAATCGTGTCTCTCGCGAAAAAGAGAGAGAGAGAGAGAGAGCAGAAAACACGTTTTCCTCCTTTTCGGGAGAGGCACGAGCGTGCCTCTCGCGAAGGCAAAATCGTGCCTTTCACGAAATCAAAACGTGCATCTCGCAAAAAAAACAGAAAACACGTTTTTTTCAATTTCTAAAAGGCACGAGCGTGCCTCTAGTGAAGGCAAAATCATGCCTTTCATGAAAGCAAAACCGTGTCTCTCGAAAAAAACAAAAACGCGTTTTTTTTCCTTTCCTAGAGGCACGGCCGTGGCTCTCGCGAAGGCAAAATCGTGTCTCTCGCGGAAGCAAAACCGTGCCTCTCGCAAAAAAAACAAAAAATGCGTTTTTTGGTAATAAATATGAAAACGCGTTTTTTGTGGAAAATCGTCACACATGCGAAAAATAGAAAAAACAAAATTTGAAACGACAGGGCGGCTGGAAGCATGCCATCTGACGAAGCGCGGGCGCGATAGATGGAAGACTCCGAAAAAAATGCTCACTAACTTAGTTGTTCATCTAGAAAGATAACAAATGAGGCTTGATTTGTTTTATATGCTAAATTTGGGCGGCCTGTACTTAGAAAATATTGTTTTTTTATTAGTTGTTTCTTTTTCATTTGGTAACGCATGAGTTTTTGCATTTTCATTTTTTTTCACTTTGGGTCTATCTGTAGCATATTTTCCTTCGCCTCTCGATACTGGCATGGCTTTATCCGAGGTTGTTAAGAGCAACTCTAGCAAACCCCGTAAAAGATGCAAACCCGTAAAATTTCAGTGAGTATATGGGTTCAGCTCATTTTTTTTGTCAGAACAGAGCCCGCATACTCGCCCGGCCCGTAAAAAAATTACCTCGGCCCGCAAACCACACGCCCCGACCACTATATCTACGGTTCCTCGATGCGTTTGCGGGTCAAAACCCTATCCCCCGCCGCCACCGAGCCACGCAATTCCTCACCCCTCGTTCTCCACATTTCTCAAACCACACGCCCCGACCACTATATCTACGGTTCCTCGATGCGTTTGCGGGTCAAAACCCTATCCCCCGCCGCCACCGAGCCATGCAATTCCTCACCCCCCGTTCTCCACATTTCTCGCCGCCGGCGACTACCTTCCGCCTCCAGCCGCCATGTGGGGCCGCATGTGGAGCTCCTGACGCGGCTCCGGCAGCAGATCCGGCGGCGGCAACGACCCCGAGCGCGAGCGGCACGTCCGCTCCAACGCCACGAGGAAGCGCGGGGCGAAGAGGTGGACCAACCGCGGACTCTCGCCGCCGTCGAGCTTCCTCGTCCGGGAGACGGAGGAGTACGGCTGTCGGCATAGTCGTACGCTGTCCTCGGCCGCGGGCTCGTCCTTGGCGGCGAGAGGTTATTCCTACACCGGGAGCTCCTCCTCTTCCGGCGTGCGCCTTCTCCCTGTGAAGAGGCAGTGGTCGGAGAAGCCAAAGGACGTCGAGTTCATCCCCGTCAAGGAGGAGCCCGAGGAGCTCGGTCGCCGCAGAGTCGTCGGGCCGGAGGACTTCTTCGCCAACGTGGACGCGGTTACGACCGCCATTGCCGAGTGTAGCGTGCACGAGGAGGCGGAGCGCCGGCGCCAGGACGAGAAGATCGAAGACCTCCAGTGGCGGCAGGCGGTCGAGGCCAACCTCGCCGCCAAGGCGAAGGACGACGAGTGGCGACGCATCCGCGAGGAGCAGAGGGCGATGTACATCGATCTCTGCAGCTTCGGCGAGGAGGATTGAGCTCCCCGGAGGCGTCGTCCATGGCCACGAGCTTGCCGCCGTGAGATCCCCACCCGCTAGTACTAATACTGATGTAGTATGTAGTATGAACTAGTGTCTGCAGTGCTTGATCATGTAAAATATATGTAGTATGTAGTATGAACTTCCCACGAAACTATATTTTCAAATTATGCAGTTTCATCTACCGTTTCTGTTCGGCCACGCATGTTTTCGACCCGCAAACGCGATCTTCGTGAAACCGCAAACGCGTTTTGCGGGTCGAGATTTTACGGGGTCTGCTAGAGTTGCTCTTAAAGTACTGAAGGATAGAGGTCAACACACACATGTTACACAATTGTTTTTAAGGAAGTATGCACGCATTTTTTTTAAATCACATGATAATTTTTAAGAATACATGAACAATTTTACATTATATGGGCACTTTTAAAAGAAATATGAATATTTATAAAATACATAAACACTTTTCTAAAATGTGTAAACATTCGCTACAAATTACATGAACAATTCTAGAAAACATTTCATCGCGTATTAACAACTGTTGACCGCATATTGGGAAAATGCTCACTAATCATTTGCATGCAATTCTAGGCATGCAATTGCACTAGAGGGCAACACTTTTAGTTGCATGCCTAGTGTGAGACATGCAACTATTCCCTCTCTCGTTGTCCTCTAGCGAAACAAGGTAAGTTGCAGCCGGATGGGTAAATATGCAATTGTAGTCGGAGGTGACACTTGTAGTTGCGTGTCTACTTGGAGACATGCAACTCTATCCCCTCACCCGGTATCCTCCGACATAACAAAAAGGTTAGTCGTGGTCATTTGTGTAGGCATGCAGTTGAAGTCGAAGGTAACTTTTGAAGTTGCATGCCTAGTGATAAACATGCAACTACCCTTCCCCACACACACACACTCTCCCGTCGCTATCGGACAAAACAAGAGTCAGTTGCAGTCATGTGTGACACTTCAGTTGCATGCCTAGTGTTAGACATGTAACTGCCCCCTCTCTCGCTGTCCACCAACAAAACAAAGGTCAGTTGCAGTCGGGTGGGTGGACATGCAGTTGCACTCGATTGTAGCGACCCGAGATCGACGCTCCAGAAGATTCCCTTTTTGTTCCATTGTCATCGTGTGATTTATTTGTTTGACGCATTCATCATCGCATCATGCACATCATATGAATTGCATCGGCACTCCGTTGCCGCGAGTTTTCAAAACTTGCATCCGTTATTTGTTGTCGGTTCTCTCTGTTTTCGTCGTTCACCGTTTTGAGTCCAACCACACACGCACGCACCCGCGACATTATTTAAATTTTGTTTTTAAAAGTGTGTATAAAACTTTCTCGGATTGGGTTGAAACTTGGCGTGCGGTCTTAATATAGTGTAGGTAGGCCGCCTGCCAAATTTCGTCGCGATCAGAGTTCGTTTCATACCCAAACCGTTAAACCTATGGCGACACTATAGTCGGTCAGTTGTCGGATGTTTGTGTATTTTAAACTCTGTCGCCGGGTTGGCCGTTCTCCCTCTCATCTTAGCCCAACACCTCCTCTACACAGCCACTAACCCACCTAGTAAACCCCCTCCGGTCGGAGCCGTCGGATCGCGATCCTACGGTCCGAATCAGGCTGAGATCAGGTAACCCTAGCCCCTTGTCTTTAAATAGACAACCAACCTCTCTCCCACCTCGGTTCCCATGCCGAAACCCTAGCCACTGCGAGCCAAACTCCTCTCCCACCTCCTCTCTCCTCGAGCGGGCCCGCCAGGCCCAGATCCGGCCCTCCTTGGGCCTGGATTGGACCCCGCCCGCGCCACCAGCTCCTCCCGAGCTCCTCCCATGGCCCAGATCCGGCCCTCCCTGGAGCCCCAGCCGCCGCTTGCCGCCATCCCCGTTGGCCTACGTACCACCACGTCGCCACACCCTCCGCTGCCATACCGCCACCCGAGCACCGCAGCCACCAACCCTCGTCGGCCGTCGCCTGAACCACCCGCGTCGGAGCTCACTGCCGCTCCGCCCCATGCCGCCAGCCCTCGCTGTCGTCGGGAACGGACCGACCGCCCCTCGATCCGGCCCCAGTGCCCATCCCTGCGTCCCTTGGCCTCTCCTCCGACGAGCCGCGCCACCACGTCGAGCCCCGTCGCTGGTGAATCTGATCCAGCTCTAATCGAGGCATTGCAGCGTCTCGCTCGCCCCCGTTGACCAGGCCCAGCCTCTCCACCGCCGGCCCATAGGCCATGGTGAGCATCCATTCGGCCCAGACCCCCCTGCTATTATTTTAAAATGCCCGTAACTTTTAAACCGTGTGTCAGATCAAGGCATGTTATATGTGTAAAACGTGTAGAATCGCAATATCATGTTTTCGCTTTTGTTTAAAAAATTTAACGTGTTGTTTTCTGTTAGTTTGCATATCTGCCATATTTTGCATCGCGCATAATTATTTTAGCGTGTATCCGAAGTAGCCAAACCCGATATGAAAAACGTAGATGTTGTTTGCAACCCCTTGCCATACATATTAGAGATATTTACCTTGTTGTTTTCAAGTGGTTGGCATAGATAATTCGCTAAGTTTGTTTATGTCTTTTTTCTCGCATAGATGTTGTAGCATTAGTTTTATTTCAAAACCCACCTATTATATATGTTTTTGGGGTAGAAAAATCCATAGAATTTAAATGTGCATTTAGTTTTATATTTTGAGCAAGTTAGCGTGCATGATATTTTGCCATCTTGCCCTTTTGTTTAATTCATGTGAATTATTCTGTGCATGATATGAATTAGTTTTGAGCTTGAGTTATGCCCTTGGACATGTATGCTAGCTCTTGGTAATTTTGGCTGCTAGAGAAATTCATGTTTAGGTGTTGTTTGCTTGTTGCCAACATGCTAGAAAATAGTGCTGATTTGAGGTGCTGAAATATTTCTAAGTCTAAAATCTGTAATATTTTGTTGCTGTCATGCCATGAGATTTACTACTGTTCTACAGCCCCTTCGGGGTTGGTGCAATGGAGTTATTTGTAGTTCTTAACATTCTCAGCATACTGTAAAGTTTCATGCCATTCTATTCCCTGTAGCATATAGGTTTACTGCTACCAATATGCCTTATGGTTGAAAATTGCACTGTCCAAAATTGTTATTTTCACTAAGTCTGAAACTGTGTGTAACATGCGATTTTGCGAGCTCACTTACTAGTGATTCATGCTTCCATGCTAGTTCTTTTTGGTAGGGTGTTGTTGGGCATCTGGCCCACTTTGCCACATGTCTTGTTTGAGCATTTTACATTTATGTAGCTTGTTGTTTTGGGGTGTAGAAAATGTGATGTTGCTATTTTTGGCAGATTGTAGTTATTTCTTGTTTTGCTTGTAATCATTGAACCATTGCTCCGTTTGGAACGTGTCACGTATGAACTTGCTTAGAATCTCATGTAATTTCGTTATATATTGTTGCCTTCATGGTTTGGTATGCTTGTGGCTGTCATTTGCATACATATTGCATTCATGGCATCATATCTTGCGGTGATCATATCTTTTGAACTGTAGCTCCGTTTGCAATGATCTCTATATGTAAGTCGACTAGAATGACGCGTAGAATCATGTGAACCTATTTATTCTACTGTTTAACAAACATTAAAACATGTAGTTCAGATCTGGATAGATTTCAAAATTAACATATGGGGTCATTTCGGACATGCTATAAGTTGTTTCCGACCTCATTTAAAATGCCTAGACAGGTAGTTTAATTATGCTTCACCTCCTGCCATGTTTAAACAAGATTTAATATTCTCGTGTACCTAAACGGGAGTGAACTAAATAATTCAAATGTGGAATTTCGTCAATATTGAGCCTCACTTAATATGTAGTGTTTGATTGTTGTGAATTGCCATGCCATGCCTTGCAAAATTGAACCGATTATCCATCATATTAGGGTGTGCATCATATAGTGCATGTGACGTGGTGAATATCGTGTGTTGATTCTTGTTCCCGGTTTCTTCGACTACGTCGGTTCGTGTGCTTCACGAAGTCGTCCTTCTTCCAAGTAGGATCACATGCAAGATGACTATTTCCCTAGATACCATTACTATCATTGCCATGCTAGTTGTCTCGTTTCTTTCGCTATGTCTCGCTGTCTACCACCTGTTAAATAAGCCTCCCAACATTGCCATGAAAACCTCTAACCTTTTCCACATTCGAGCAAACCACTATTTGGCTATGTTACCACTCGCTCACGCTTTTCTTAGCATTGCTAGTTGCAGGTGCAGTTGCTTCCATGTGAAAACTGTTGGGGCACATTGAATGGGAAACAAAGAAATTCCTACGCACATGCAAGACCTATCCATGGTGATGATCATCTACGAGAGGGGAGATCGGATCCACATACCCTTGTAGATTGCTAAGCGGAAGCGTGAAAGAACGCGGTTGATGTAGTGGAACGTCTTCGCGATCCAATCACGATACGTCCCATGAACTCCCGATCAAGTGCCGAACGGACGACACCTCCGCGTTCAACACACGTACAACTCGATGACGTCTCCGCATCCTCGATCCAGTGAGTGAGGGCGGAGTAGTAGATGAGTTCTTCAGCAACACAAAGACATGTTTGCGGTTGTGGTGGTGCTATCCTGGCAGGGCTACGCCTAGTGCTACGGAAACCGCAAAAGGAGGAGAAAACGATCTAGGGAGAGAGAGGGGCGCCGAGGGCTTCGTGTGTGCTCTCGGGGCGCCCCCTCCTCTCTATATATCGGTGGAGGGGCATGAGGAAAAGCCCCTCCAAGCCCTAGGGTGCCGGGGGATAACCCCGGGGTAGGCTCATCGAGCCTACTTCTTCATTTCCTGCCCAAAGGATATGAACAAACACAGTTTCCCAAGGCCCAAGTCTTCTGGCCGGCTAGGCCACGCCTACCGGCTGGAGGACGAGGCGGCCATCTCTCTGGCCGGACAGGCAACCCCTGCCGGCTAGAGTCGAGACGGTTACCTCTTCCTGACCGGCTTGGTCAGTCCAGCCGGCTAGGAACGAGGCGGCCGTGCCCAAGCCGGCTAACCAAGCAGGCTAGCCGGCCGAGGATCACAAGTCACATCAGATCGTAGGTCAGGATGAGACCTTACGATTAAAGGTAGCTACGCGTCAGCAAAGGTACTGGATCGGAGCGTTCTGCAGGTACGAGCGTCGGCAGCCACGCCGCTGACCTACCCTGGCTCTAATCCATCACCTAGCATAGTGTCGGACCGTCACACTCCCACTCCATTACTGCACTCGGCGTGGGGAACAGTGGAGGCGGTCGTACTACCTGCCCATGATGAATCTCACTGGACGACGCTCGGCGTACAACGCGTGCTCGGCGTCAACCTTTCGCGAGAGATCCATTGGCCAGCCGGCGGGTCCCACAGCCAATCAAGACCATGCAGCCGGCGGGCCCCTCAAGCGACAAGACAAGACTCTCGTGGGCCCCTGGTCAGCCGGCGAGGCTGCCAGCCGGGTCCCACTCTTGTACCCTTTATCCATATTGTAGGCCGGTGGGTTCGCCTATAAACCCCCCGGTCGCCCTCCATGCAGGGGGGTCCGATCATTCGACAGACGAGCAACACTTCATGCCCACCAACTGCATAGAGAGAGGTAGAGACGAGCCGGCTGCTCCCCTCTTCCTCCTCCCAACACAGCTCCAGGAGCGACATTGTAATCCATTCATATACATCAAACACTCCGGCAAGACTAGGGGTCTTATCTCTACGGAGAGCCCTGAACCTGGGTACATCGTGCGTTCCATGCTTGTACCAACCTCGTTCCCAGCGCCCTCCTTTGTCCCTTCGGTTCTCACCGACTTTAGCCTACCTATGGCATATGTTGTGAGTATTCACCGACATTTGGCACCCACCATGGGGCCGATCGCGGCATCGGCTGGCTTTACGCGCTGGGCGGGGCCCCGCACCTACGCCACCGTATGCATCGTGTCCGGATCGGTTTGCATGCCCGTGGAGCCCTCTTTTGATGAGGCAACACCAATGATGATCGACGTCCCCGTCCTCTATGCGGATTCAGACGAAGATTCTGATGACGAGGTGCTTCCTAGCGTCGTCGTCGCTGCTGTGGAGAACCTCAGCTTTCTCTTTAGCGACCTACCTCTCAACGACGGTCCGTGCTGCTTCGGCGAGGACTTCAACATTGAGGCTCTCTGCGCCAGCTTCGGCAGGCTCTCTATCGCTGAGACGCCTTCCCATGACGTGTATCCCAACAACGTCCTCGTCTTCGACGACCCTCCGCTGTCGGTGGGGTTCTTCACCCCATACCATGTCGTCGCCGTCTCCAACATCGTGGAGGTGATGGTTATCGGCGCTGGCACCAGCGCGGATCAGGGCAAGGCGCCAGCAGACGCTGGTGCGCCTGCTGTTGCCACTGCTGATACACTTCAGGACACCATCGCCGGCCTGAAGACACCCATCGCTGCTTCCGCGAACCCTAGCGACTCCCGGGCCTCACTTGAGGAGGCTCGCAAGCATATCTTGGAGGAGGGCATCGTTGTCGCCTCGGCCAAGCGCCGGATGGAGGCCACGCAGCGCGAGTATAACTCCGCATACGGCCTCACTCCGATTTCCGAGGCCCCTAGCCGGCTTGGGTCGGTCCACAGCCGCGGCCGGTTCATTGCCGAAGTCCTAGGTGGCGATCAGCCCACCTGCGAGACCCGTGCAGCCAACATGCGGGCGGCGCAGGCGACCATGGAGGAGATGGCGAGCCTGGAAGGCGAGGAGCGCGCTTTCCAGGAGAAGCGGGTCAAGGATCTCCTTGACGCCGCCACCCAGCAACAGACTCGGCTTGACCCCGGTCAGGCCCAGTCAGAGTCTTCGGGACCCAAGCCCGGAGCACGCCGCAAACCTAGCGGTCAGCATCACGCAGAAGGATCTTCCTTGCATCGCACCTCCGGCCGGAGGGGCAAGGGAAGCCAAGACCGGCGCTCCTAGCGCCCGAGCGAGCACACTTTGGGCAGGCGTCGCGGAGGCGACGAGGGCGATTCAGAGTATGAGATTCTTCACCCGGCAAGAACTCATGTCGCAGGTTCGCGAGGCGCCTCCCCTCTCGCTACTCGGATTGGCGCTCGCACTCTCCAGGATGATCGGGACGCCCGTAGGTGCCTCCTCGTCTTGGCCCAGTCAGCCCTCCTGGAGGAAGACGACCCTATCGGTCCGGCTTATTTCGGCCCCCGGATCCGAGGGGAGCCATTTCCCCGAGGCTTCACCTTGCCTCGGGACACGCCCAAATACAACGGCACGGCCAAGGCAGATGACTGGCTGATCGACTACACCACGGCCGTCGGCATCGCCAGGGGCAACAAGCGCGTAGCGGTCCGCTACGTGCCACTCATGTTGGCCAGCTCGGCTCGGACTTGCTTAACAGCCTTCCGGCCGGCAGCGTCAACTCCTGGGTGGACTTCGAGGAGGCATTCGTCCGCAACTTCACTGGCACCTACAAGCGCCCTGGACGGCCTCGCGAGCTGGCCATGTGCGTCCAGAATCCCGACGAACCCCTTCGCGACTACGTCACCCGGTGGACAGAGCTCCGCAACTCCTGCAAGGGGGTGCATGAGGTACAAGCCATCCAGTACTTCATTGACGGTTGCCGAGACGTTACCCTCCTCAAGCACAAGCTTATGTGCTCCGAGCCCACCTCTCTGGCGGTGCTCATGGCCAAGGCAGACAAGTACGCCACGGCCGACTCGGCGATGCGCGTCAAGGTGACTGCCTCGGACAAGGCTGTCCCTACGCCGGATACTCCCAAGCTGGCCGGGGACAACTGAGGCGGCCAGAACAACAACAAGCGCAAGGCGGACCAGATGGATTCGCGCTCCAACAACAAGTTGATAGCCAACATGTAGGGCGAGACGTCAGCTCCTCAAGTCGGCCCTCCGCGGAAGCGTTCCAACAGGAACAACACCAATTGGCTGCCCAAGCAGTCCTTCGAGCAACTGCTCAACGCCCCCTGCAAGATACATTCTGGGGCGCAGCCGTTCAGCCACACCCTTCGACAGTGCAGCTTCGCGCGCCGGCTGTCGCAAGGGGACGACCTGCTGGCTCCCCCAGGTGCGCAGGCGGCGCCTCGTGCACCGGCTCCTGGTCCTGCTCCGGCTCCACCACCGCCGCCTCGCGACGACGGCCACCTCCATGACGACTACCCTCATCAAGACGGAGCATTCGCCGTCTTCACCTGTGAAGGCGACGACAAGCACAACCTGCACCAGAGACGGCGCGAGGTGAACGCCACGGTTCCCCCGGTTCCCGAGTACATGCATTGGTCGGACAGACCAATCACATGAAGTCGGGTTGACCATCCTGCGGTGATACCCAACCCGGGATCATACGCGCTCGTCCTCGACCCCACCTTCGCCTCCAAGAGGCTCACCTGCCGGTTCTCCCGGGTGCTGGTCGTTGGCGGCAGCAGCATCAACATCCTCTACCTCGACACTCTCCTCAAGCTCGGGCTCAAGGAGACGGACGTCCTGCCGACCAGTACTGTCTTCCACGGCATCGTGCCTGGACAGTCTTGCTCGCCCATTGGCAAAATCCAGTTGGACGTGCTCTTCGGCGACAAAGCTCACTTCCGCCGAGAGTCCATATGGTTTGAGGTAGTGGACCTCAGCAGCCTGTATCACGTGCTGCTGGGCAGACCGGCTCTGGTCAAATTCATGGCTATGCCGCACTACGCCTACCTAAAGATGAAGATGTCGGGTCCCAAGGGCATCATCACTATTGTTGGCGACTACAAGAAGTCCCTCGAGTGTGCCCAAGATAGCAGCCGCCTCGCCGACGCCCTGGTGATCGCTGAGGAGAAGCGGCAGATCGTCCGGCTCATGGCCGAGGCTACTGAGCAGACGGCGATTCCTTCTCCTCCGTCCCAGTCGGCCGGCGAGGGCTCTTTCAAGCCGACCAAAGAGACCAAGCAGGTCCCACTCGACCCTGTCAACCCCAAGCAGTGCATCACCATCGGGGCTGGCCTCAGCCCCAAATAGGAAGTTTAGCTCGTCGACTTCCTCCGTGAGAATTGGGACATCTTTGCATGGTCCCCCAAGGACATGTCGCGTGTTCCGAGGAAGTACGCCGAGCACAAACTTCACGTGCGACCGGATGCAAAGCCGGTGAAACAACCTTTGCGCCGCTTTGCCAAGGGGAAGCGACGCACAATTGGAGAAGAGATCACCCGGCTCCTTGCAGCCGGCTTCATCATGGAGGTTTTCCACCCGGACTGGCTGGCTAATCCAGTCCTGGTGCTCAAGAAGAGCAACACCTCGCGAATGTGTATCGACTACACTAGCCTGAATAAGGCCTGTCCGAAAGACCCTTTCGCGTTGCCTAGGATAGATCAAGTGATCGACTCCACTGCAGGCTGCGAATTGCTGTCGTTTCTGGATGCTTATTTAGGCAACCATCAAATCAAGCTGGATCCAGCTGATCGCGTGAAGACCTCCTTCATCACGCCCTTTGAGGCCTACTGCTACACCACCATGACATTCGGTCTGAAGAACGCTGGTGCGACGTTCCAACACTGCATGCAGCAGTGCCTACTGCCATAGATCGGCAGAAACATCCACGTCTATGTGGATGACATCGTCGTCAAGACGAAGCAGCACTTCAGCCTCCTCGACGACCTGCGGGAGATGTTCGCCAACCTGCGCGAGTACAAGATCCGGTTTAACCCGGAGAAGTGCATCTTCAGGGTTCCAGGCGGCAAACTCTTGGGGTTCTTCGTGTCCGCTCGTGGCATCGAGGCGAACCCCGAGAAGATCGGCACCATCGAGCGGATGGTGCGACCGGCTCGGATCCTAGACGTCCAGAAGTTCGTCCGCTGCCTGGCGTCCCTTAGCTGGTTCGTTAGCCGGCTTGGCGAGAAGGCCCTTCCAATCTACCAGCTCATGAAGAAGACGACGAAGTTCGAGTGGAACGACCAGGCGGACGAAGCCTTCCACGACCTCAAGCGGGTCATCTCGAGCCTGCCAATCTTGGCAGCACCGACTGAAAGGGAACCCATACTCATATACATTGCAGCGACCACTCGCGTGGTTAGTGTAGTGTTGGTAGTTCAGCACAAGGAGGAGGGCAGGGCACTGCCAGTGCAACGCCCTTTCTATTACCTTAGCGAGATCTTGTCCACCTCCAAGCAGAACTACCCACATTACCAGAAAATGTGTTATGGTGTTTACCTTGCTGCAAAGAAGTTGAAGCAATACTTCCAAGAGCATGCCATCACTGTGGTGAGCACTGCTCCCCATTAGAGATCATGGGCAACCGTGATGCCACGGGCAGAATTGCCAAATGGTCCATCGCCATGGCGGACCATGATATTCGGTACGAGCCTCGCACCGCCATCAAATCTCAGGTGGTGGCCGACTTCCTAGTCGACTGGGCCGAGACCCAGTTCGAGCCACCGCCTCCAGACTCTACGCATTGGCGGATGCACTTCGACGGCTCGAAGATGCGGACGGGTGTGGGAGCCGGCATCGTCTTGACGTCTCCGAAAGGAGACCAACTCAAGTATGCTCTCCAGATCCACTTCGCCACCTCCAACAATGTCGCCGAGTACGAAGCACTGGCCCCAGGCCTCCGACTCTCCAAGGAGATTGGCATCTGGCGGCTCATATGTTTCGGCGATTTAGACTTGGTGGTACATCAAGTTTCTGGCGAGTGGGACGCCAGGGACGCCAACATGGCAAGCTACCGCTTCCTCATCAAACAGCTCAGCGGCCCCTTCGAGGGCTGTGAGTTCCACCACGTTCCCAGAGCAGACAATGAGGCGGCTGATACACTGGCAAAGATTGGCTCCATGAGACAGGCTATCCCAACCGGCGTCTCCCTCGAGCAACTCCATAAGCCGTCTATCAGGCTGTCTCCCGAGTCGGCATCGATCTTCGTGTCGGCTGACTCTTCGGTGCAAGCGTCGTCAGCTCCACCAGCTACTCCGGCTATAGCTCCCGTGCCGGCTACGCAGGCCATGCCGACTCCAATAGCGGCACCGGCTGAGCCCACGATGCAAGCGCCGTCGGCTCCACCAGCTAGGTCGGCTACGCTGGCCATGCCGACTCCAATAGCGGCACCGGCTACAACAACGACTCCGGCTCCGCCCTGCCTCGAATCCTGTCGTCTCGACACCCAGTGGGTGGACGTCATGGAGGTAGACGGCGAGCCAGCTGCCGCAGCAGCACCAGAGACACCTCGTCTCGAGTCCACGACCGCCGCTCCATCAAGCTCGGGGGCTGCAGAAGCCCCTAACGGTCAGGGCGAGGTGGAGCCAGCCCTTGTGTCGGCTCCGTCATGGGCTCAAACTATCCTGGCCTTCCTCCTTCGCGGTGAGCTTCCTCAAGACGAGGCGGAGGCGAGGCAGATCCAGCGCAGGTCTGCAGCCTACGCCATCATCAATCGCGAGCTGGTACGACGCAACATGAGTGGCGTGTTCCAACGCTGCGTCGAATCAGAAAAGGGACAGGAGATCCTCAGAGACATTCACCAGGGAGAGTGCGGGCATCATGCTGCCTCTAGAACCCTGGTGGCGAAGGCGTTCCACCACGGATTCTACTGGCCCACGGCCCTCGAGGAGGTCGTGGATCTGGTCGACAAATGCGAAGGCTGCCAGTTCTTTAGCGCAAAGAGCCACATGCCGCCTTCGGCCCTCAAAACCATCCCCCTATCATGGTCGTTCGCCGTCTGGGGGCTGGACATGGTAGGACCCTTCAAGACGGCTCGTGGTGGAATGACCCATCTCTTGGTAGCCGTCGACAAATTCACTAAGTGGATTGAAGCCAGACCTATCAAGAAGCTTGATGGCCCCACGACCGTCAAGTTCATCACGGACATCTCTGTTCGATATGGCGTCCCCCACAGCATCATCACCGACAACGACACCAACTTCGCCAAAGGCGCTCTGGCGCTCTACTGTTCCAAGGTAGGCATCCGGCTCGATTTGGCATCAGTGGCACATCCCCAGTCGAATGGCCAAGCGGATAGGGCCAACGACCTGATTCTGGCCGGCATCAAGCCAAGACTGGTGGCACCACTTGTCAGATCGGCCGGCTGCTGGATCGAAGAACTGTCGGCTGTGTTATGGAGCCTCCGCACCACGCCCAACCGGTCGACCGGCTTCATTCCGTTCTTCCTCGTATACGGGTCCGAGGCTATTATTCCCACAGATATCGAGTTCGACTCACCTCGGGTCACCCTATACACAGAAACGGAGGCAAAGGAAGCAAGAGAAGACGGCGTGGACCTCCTCGAAGAAGCAAGGGATTTGGCCTTGAGCCGGACGGCCATCTATCAACAGAAGTTGAGATACTACCACAGCAAAAAGATCAAGCCTCTCTCTTTCAGGGAGGGAGATTTGGTCCTCAGAAGAATCTAGCACACTGTTGGCCAGCACAAGCTCTCATCCCCATGGGAGGGACCCTTCATCATCAGTAGGGCGTTGCACAACAGCGCATACTACTTGATCGATGCCCAAAAGCCAAGGAAGCGCAAGAGGGACGACTCCGGCCAGGAGACGGAACGTCCATGGAACGCGGCGTTGCTTCGCCCGTTCTATTGCTAGAAGGCAAGTATCAAACAATGGAAAGAGCATGCATATGTATGTTTCTCCCTATTCAGGGATCCTCAATGAATGCAATAAAAAGAGCATGCCTCATGCTTCTTTTTATCGAGAGTGCTCACTCTATGTAGGCCCCTTGCCGGCTTCAATAAGCCCGGGGGCTACACTGCGTACGCCCCTTGCTGGCTTCAATAAGCTCGGGGGCTACGCTGCGTACGCCCCTTGCTGGCTTTAAAAAGCTTGCGAGCTCGCTAGTCGCTCGGACGCCTTCCCTATATTGTAGAAGAACACATAGTGTAAGCCGGCCGATCCGTAGTCACCTCTTACGAGCCTGTGGACTGGCTCCGGCCGTCTGGCTTGCGAGGCGATGCCAGGTAAGGCCGGATGCATGCAAAGTTCGACTACAAAAGGGTCGCCGGCTCGTGTTGGCTCGATCAAATTTACGATCTCATTTAGGCTGGCCTCTGCTGGTTTATGTCTTAATCTTTAAGTCTTGATGGCATCGAAAAATCTAAGTCTTGTGTTCTAAGGCCAGAAACCTCAACCCGGTCACAGACCGGCTCCCAGCTGTCGGGCTGGCGGGGTGGAAGCTTAGGAATACAATGATTGGAGAAAAAGGAGTCGACCAGGAATCAAAAGATAAATATATAAAACAACACGCATGGCAATACGAATATAATGTTGAATACATACATTCAAAATGCATTGGCCCACGGCCGACGTTCATTACATCCCCAGTGGGTGGAACAACAAAAAGGACTCCTGCTACGGGGCTGCGGCCTCATCGGTCGCCCCGGCCGCTGCTCCTGAAGTGGTGGCTTCACCATCCCCGGCCGCTCCCGAGGTGGTTGCGCCATCTCCTTCGCGAGGGCTCCCGGCTCCATCCGCACCGGAGTCGGCGTATGCCGCACCGCTGGAGGCGGCAGCAGAGTCCATAGCGTGGGCCGCCTCGCCGGAGCTGCCATCGGGGTCATAGGGCTGAAGGCCGTGCAGATCTTCAGGGATCACACCGCCATCTTCACCCCGCTCCAAAACAAAATCGTCCCAAGCGGCGTACTCGGCGATGCCGCTGGCCCTCAGGCGCAGCGCCTCCTCCACGCCTTGCAGCTCCGCCTCCGAGCCATCGCGTTGAGCGACGAGCTTGCCCAAGTACAGGTTTCGATACCAGGACTTGGCCAAGCGCAGGGCCATGTAGGCTCCAGCGCGCGCGGCAGAGGCTCGCCAGGCATCCAAGCGTTCCTCGCCAGCTGCAAGCCAGCGGGCGAGTCGGCTCATCGACACCAGCTCCACGCCATCTGGCCACAAGGCCGCCACCATCGACGAGCCTGCAACCTGGAGCTGAGCCACAGACTCTCCGAGGGCATGTAGGCGGGCCCGGATGCCCACCCCGATCTCCTCCACGCTCCAGCCGGAGGTAGTATCTAACTCCTGCCCAGCCGCGCCGCGCTCCTCATGGCTCACCTCGACGGCAGTGTCGGCTGCGACCTGGGTCGCAGGGAAGAGGCCCGAGACAAGAAAACAAGGGCGCGGTAAGAAGAAGAGACGGCCAAAAAGCTCAAGACAAAACAGAAAAGAGAGACTCACGATGGAAGGCGCCATCGGTCTCAAGGGCGCTCTCCAGGACCTCGAGCTCCCGCACCTTGCTCGCATGAGTAAGGCGGGCAACCTCTTCCTGGAGAGTCGCCGCAGACTCCAGGGCCTTGGCCAGCTGCGACTGCATGTGGACAAGAGCCCCCTCCTTCTCCCTCAAGGCGGCGTCCTTGAGGACCATCTCCTTGGACAGTAGGAGGCTTCCTTCTCCTGCAGCGTGCCGCGCAGCTGCTCCAGCTCGACCCGGCTGGCCGCCTCGAGCTCCTTCTTCTCCATCTAGAGAAGAGCCAGCTGCTCCTGGAGCCGGTCGATAGTGCCTCGCAGAGCATCCCGCTCCATGGCGACCTCGCCCAGCCAAACTTTGAGCTCGGCGATCTGGCCATCAGCTGTCAGATGCTGAGTCCGCAGCTCATTATAGGCCTGCGCCTGAGCATCATAATGCTCGTTCCAAAAAAGCAAAGAAGAAGAATGATTAAGATTCGGCCTGGTTAAAACCTAACCAGTCCGATTCTCGGGGGCTACACCCAGTGGGTGCGCTAGCGGCCCCCACTAAAAAAGCAAAACAAGATAAGAAGTTCAAAGAGTTTCGGCCCGACCGATGATCGGCCCACCCGATTCTCGGGGGCCACACCCAGTGGGTGCGCTGTCGCGCCCCCACTTATGCAAGAAGAGGAAAAAGGAGAAATTCAAACCCGAGATGAGGCACTTACCCTGGTGTGGGACTCCAGGCGCTCCATGTCACCGCACACCACGCGGGCCGACTGCTCCACCTTGGACCGGCCAATGGTAAACAACGACACCAGCTCCGAGACACCGGTGAGCGCAGCGCCGGCGGGCAGTCGCGTGTGCGCCAAGTTGGTCGGCCGTCATGTCTTCATGGGCCGGCTCCCGACCGGCCTCCAGCTCCCGGCAGCCGGAACGTGGTGGGGAACGACGATGGCGCCGGCTACGGGTGCCGGCTCGACAGCCGGCTCCGCCAATATCATGGCCGGTGCCGCCTCCTCAACGGGAGGTGGATGTGCCACATCCGGCGCATCCATGGCCACCCCTGGCGCATCAAGGGCCGTGTCCGGCGCGTCCAGGATCAGCTCCTGCGCGTCGGGCACCGCCTCGACCCTGGGGGAGTCGGGGATCGTCTCCAAGTCCACCGGCGCCGAGGCATCCGGCTCGGATGGCTGGGCCCCCTCAGCCCTCGGGGCGTGCCTTGAAGCCGCTTCGCTAGCTGGCTCCTTCGCGCGAGCATGCGCGGAGAGGTCATGTCTAGCCTTCGCACGCTTCTCCGTCGGCTTCTCGGCCCGGCTGGGGCGAGACTGGCCCACGCCCGTCTTCCCCGTGGCCACGTCCCACCGACGCTTGGACTGCTCCTCAAGCTCCCTCTGGGCAGCATCGACTGCTGCCCAGCTAGCCCGCTCGGCTGCGAAGGCGGTGTCTTCCTCCACATCCTCCGCCTCCCTGTCGAGCAAAGTTCTTGAGGAACCTAACTTCCCACAAGATAAACGAAGAAAAGGGGGAGGGAATCTTACCCTGCGACCATAGGCACCTGCCTCCGGCCAGCACCACGGCGCTTCTTGGCTCCGCCTGCCCGTGCTCTGGCTGGAGGACCCAGCGCCACCGCTTAGGAGCCGTCCTGGATGCTGTGGCACCCTTGCCCTTCCTCCCGGCCGCCTCGTCGGTGGCGGTTGCCCCAGCCCTTTGGCGCTGGCCGCGCGTCAATGGCGGCATGGTAACCTCCTCCACCCCGTCGGAGTCCTCCTCGAAGGATGCACCAGAGAAGAATGAGGGAGTCTCGTCGTCATCCGTCCAGACTGCGACGGAGGGACGCGGGTACTCACCAGATGGCTTTGTCCCTTCCGACTCCAGGGCGTTCTCCGAGCCTGCGGCGGAGTCCGAGCGGGATTCAATCACGCCCTCGTCCTCAATCTCTGAGGCGTCGGACACATCCACGTCGGGAGCGGGCGGACGGAGGGATCCCTGCAGCCTCTCGAATAGCTGTGAAAAGGGATTCGTTCGCCGGCTCAGCAAGACGGCCGGTTGCAAGACAAACAGCGAAGAACAAAGAAGCCACTTACCATTGGAGGCGGACGGGACATGTTGAAGGGGGTCATCCCCACGACCAGCTCTCGCTGTCATCCATGCTAGCGGTGGAGATAAGGTTCACCCTTCGCGCTACCGCGCTGGGGGTGAACCTCTTGGTGGACCGCCTGCAGGGATTATGCCGGCCGCTCATCTGGCAGACCAGATGTGGCCGCCTCTGCAGCGGCAGGATCCGGCGGGTCACCATAGTGGTGAGGAGGTCGCGACTGAGGAGGCCGCTCTTCTCCAGGATTTCGAGGTGGGCACAGATCAGCGCCACCTCGGGAATTGGCTTGGGGGTCTTCGCCGCCCAGTTCAACCTCGTCGGCGGGTCGATGTTGAACGGGGGCATGTTGAGGGCGTCCTGGGCGGGGTCGGCGTTCTTCACATAGAAGAAGCCCTTCTGCCACTGCTTGATGGACTCCTGCAGCGGCATCTGGGGGAAGCCCGACTTCGAGCGATGGTGCACCAGCGCGGCTCCGCACGTTGTCATCAGGCGCGGTCCGGTGAGCTTCTCCACCTCGGACTTCTCCATGGCGATGGGTTGCTGCTTGAAGAAGAACAAGCTACACCACATATCGACGCGGGGCTCGATCCCCACAAAGCCCTCGCACAGGATCACAAAGGCCAACAGCTGCAGTATGGCGTTCGGCGCCAGGTGATGCGGCTGCAAGCCAAAGAAGTGAAGCCATTCGGAGAAGAAGGCGCTGGCCGGAAGCCCGAAGCCCCGGTAGAAATGCTCGTTGAAGACCACGACCTCTCCCACGGCGGGTGTGGGAGCGGTCTCGGCGCCGGGGAGTCGCACCAGCACCTGGGAGGCTGGGGGCAGCAGCCGGTGATGACGGAGCGCGCCGATGTGCTCTTCGCCGATCTCGCTACCCAGCCAGGCTCCCTGCGACGAGGCCTTCTGCGACGAGGACCTTTTCGAGGAAGAGCCATCGGCCATGGCTGCGGGCGGCTGAAACTCGAAGGGGCTGGTGGCTTTGCGGCGACAAAGGCGGGGAAGACGAAGAAGGTGAGCTCTTTCACTCTGGGCTCAGGGAGGAAGAGAGCGTGGATGCGGGGCGAGAAGGGGGGCGAATGGCCTCCTCGGAACCCCCGCATCCCATTTAAACCCCACGAAGCGTCGTGGGGAGGGGATCCGGTGTGCGCGGGACCGCCACTAACCCCGTGTATTATGGGCGGTAACGCTTCCCTAAGCCCAACCGTCGCGGAGTAAATCCGCAGAGGATCTCTCCCGCGGAGGCCGAGGAGGCGTCGTGGCGGGACCCAGGACCCAGGCCCGGTCCCGTCACTAGTAATCACCATCATTACGTCAGGCGGGGCCTAGCACGTGGCGCTCTCTGGGCGACCTACGACGAAGCCGAGGCGTCGCTTCGAAGCCAGCCGGTTTCGGAGCCGGCACTCCCCATCACCAATAGCGGCAGAAAATACCAAGGCAACTCATCAAGCCGGTGAGGCCGCCCGCCCGCAGGCGGCAGGCCTCTCCAGCTTCGGGGACTACTATCGGGGGATAACCCCTGGGTAGGCTCATCGAGCCTACTCCTTCATTTCCTGCCCAAAGGATATGAACAAACACAGTTTCTCAAGGCCAAAGTCTTCTGGCCGGCTAGGCCACGCCTACCGAATGGAGGACGAGGCGTCCATCTCTCTGGCCGGCCATGCAACCCCTGCCGGCTAGAGTCGAGATGGTTACCTCTTCCTGACCGGCTTGGTCAGTCCAGCCGGCTAGGAACGAGGCGGCCGTGCCCAAGCCGGCTAACCAAGCAGGCTAGCCGGCCGAGGATCACAAGTCACATCAGACCGTAGGTCAGGATGAGACCTTACGATTAAAGGTAGCTACACGTCAGCAAAGGTACTTGATCGGAGCGTCCGCCAGGTACGAGCGTCGGCGGCCACGCTGCTGACCTACCCCGGCTCTGATCCATCACCTAGCATAGTGTCGGACCGTCACACTCCCACTCCATTACTGCACTCGGCGTGGGGAACAGTGGAGCCGGTCGTACTACCTGCCCATGACGAATCTCGCTGGACGACGCTCGACGTACATCGCATTCTTGGCGTCAACCTTACGCGAGAGATCCATTGGCCAGCCGGCGGGTCCACAGCCAAACGAGACCATGCAGCCGGCGGGCCCCTCAAGCGAGAAGACAAGACTCTCACGGGCCCCTGGTCAGCCGGCGAGGCTGCCAGCCGGGTCCCACTCTTGTACCCTTTATCCATATTGTAGGCCGGTGGGTTCGCTTATAAAACCCCCTGGCCGCCCTCCATGCAGGGGGATCTAATCATTCGACAGACGAACAACACTTCATACCCACCAACCGCATAGAGAGAGGCAGAGACGAGCCGGCTGCTCCCCTCTTCCTCCTCCCAACACAGCTCCAGGAGCAACATTGTAATCCATTCATACACATCAAACACTCCCGCAAGACTAGGGGTCTTATCTCTACGGAGAGCCCTCAACCTGGGTACATCGTGCGTTCCATGCTTGTACCAACCTCGTTCCCAGAGCCCTCCTTTGTCCCTTCGTTTCTCACCGACTTTAGACTACCTATGGCATATGTTGTGAGTATTCACCGACATAGGGCGCAACCAAGGGGAGAGGAGGTGGAATCCTAGTCCCCTTCCTTCCCTTCCATACAAAGGTGGACTTTCCACCTTTCCCAACTGCATGGGCCTTGAGGGACTTGTGCGCTTGGCCCAATAAGGCCACAACATCTCCCCTCCGCCCATGCACACCCTTGGGACATGGTGAAAACCTTGGTGGACTTTCGGACTCCTTCGGAAGTTTCTAGAACCTTCTAGAAGCTTCCCGGTACAATAACGGAAAAAACCCGAAACTTTTCCAGTAGCCAAAATATGACTTTAAATATATATAGCTTTACCTCCAGACCATTCTGGAGATCCTCGTGACGTCCGGGATCTCATCTGGGACTCCGAACAACTTTCGGTTACTACCACACATAACTCATTAATACCAAATCGTCATCAAACCTTAAGTGTGCACACCGTGCGGGTTCGAGAACTATGCAGACATGACCGAGACACGCTCTGGCCAATAACCAATAGCGGGACCTGGATGTCCATATTGGCTCCTACATATTCTACGAAGATATTTATCGGTCGAACCACGCTGTCAAGGATTCAATCAATCTCCTATACTACTCCCTTCGTCTATTGGTATGTTACTTGCGTGAGATTCGATCGTCGGTATCTCCATACCTAGGTCAATCTCGTTACCGACAAGTCTCTTTACTCGTTCTGTAATACAAGATCTCGTGACTAACTCCTTAGTCACATTGCTTGTAAGCTTTTTGTGATGTTGTATTACATAGCGGGCCCTAGAGATACCTCCCCGTCACACGGAGTGACTGACGGGGGGATAACCCCGGGGTAAGCTCATCGAGCCTACTCCTTTGCCTTCTACCTTGAAGGAATAATGTGATCCATTCTACGAGGACCCAAGTCCCCCTGGCCGGCTAGGAAGCACGTGCCGACTAGGGGCGATACGGCGCAATCTCTCTGGACGGCAAGGAAGCTCCTGCCGGCTATAGGCAAGACGGCCACCTCCTTCTGGCTGTCTAGGCCCTGCCAGCCGACTAGAGGCGAGGCGGCCGTGTCCAGGTCAGCTAGTCAAGCGACTATCCGGCTAGGAAGCTCAAGTCACATCAGGCCGTAGGTCATGACGAGACCCTACGGTTAAAGGTGGCTACGAGTCAGCCAAGGTACTGGATTGGAGCGCACGGCGGGTACTGTTGGAAATATGCCCTAGAGGCAATAATAAAATGGTTATTATCATATTTCCTTGTTCATGATAATCGTCTATTGTTCATGCTATAATTGTATTAACAGGAAATAGTAATACATGTGTGAATAAATAGATCACAATGTGTCCCTAGCAAGCCTCTGGTTGGCTAGCTCGTTAGTCAATAGATGATCATGGTTTCCTGGTCATGGGCATTAGATGTCATTGATAACGGGGTCACATCATTGGGAGAATGATGTGATGGACAAGACCCAATCCTAAGCATAGCACTAGATCGTATTGTTCGTATGCTAAAGCTTTTCTAATGTCAAATGTCTTTTCCTTCGACCATGAAATTGTGCAACCCCCGGATACCGTAGGAGTGCTTTGGGTGTATCAAACGTCAGAACGTAACTGGGTGACTATAAAGGTGCACTACGGGTACCTCTGAAAGTGTCTGTTGGGTTGGTATGAATCGTGATCGGGATTTGTCACTCCGCGTGACGGAAAGGTATCTCTGGGCCCACTCGGTAGAACATCATCATGAGCTCAATGTGACTAAGGAGTTAATCACACGATGACGTGCTACGGAACGAGTAAAGAGACTTACCGGTAACGAGATTGAACAAGGTATAGGTATACCGATGATCGAATCTCGGGCAAGTTCTATACCGACAAACAAAGGAAATTGTATACGTGATTGATTGAATGCTTGACATCGTGGTTCATCCGATAAGATCATCATGGAGCAAGTGGGAGCCACCATGGGTATCCAGACCCCGCTGATGGTTATTGGCCGGAGAGGTGTCTCGGTCATGTCTGCGTGTCTCCCGAACCCGTAGGGTCTACACACTTAAGGTTCGATGACGCTAGGGTTATAGTGAATTGGTATACGATGTTATCGAAAGTTGTTCGGAGTCCCGGATAAGATCCCGGACGTCACGCGAGCTCCGGAATGGTCCGGAGGTAAAGATTGATATATAGGACAGATGGTTTTAGACACCGGAAGTGTTTCGGGCGTCGCCGGTAATGTACCGGGACCACCGGGGTCCACCGGAAGGGGGCCACCACCCCGGGAGGCTAGATGGGCCAAGTGCGGGAGGGAACCAGCCCCTAGGTGGGTTGGTGCGCCCCCCACACTCAGCCCATGGCGCAAGAAGAGGGGAGAGGGGGGAACCCTAGCGCAGGTGGGCCTAAGGCCCACCAGAAGGGTGTGCGACCCCTCCTCCCCTCCTGGCCGCCGCACCTCCCCCCATGTAGGGCTGCCGCCCCTCCCAGGAGAGGGAAACCCTCAAGGGGGCACAACCCCTCCCTCCCCCTATATATAGTGCGCACTTTGGGCTGTTGGAGACACCAATCTTACTCTCCCTCGGCGCAACCCTGCTCTTCCTTCTCCTCCTCTCTACCGGTGCTTGGCGAAGCCCTGCCGGGAGACCTCGTCTCTCCATCGACACCACGCCGTCGTGCTGCCAGAGATCTTCCCCAACCTCTCCCTCCTCCTTGCTGGATCAAGGTGCGGGAGACGTCACCGGGCTGCACGTGTGTTGAACACGGAGGTGTCGTGGTTCGGCACTAGATCGTAATCACACCGCGATCTGAATCGCCGCGAGTACGACTCCATCAACCGCGTTCTAGCAACGCTTCCGCTTAGCGATCTTCAAAGGTATGAAGATGCACTCACCCCTCTCTCGTTGCTGGTCTCTCCATAGGAAGATCTGAATATGCATGGGGATTTTTTTGAATTTATGCTACGTTACCCAACAGTGGCATCCGAGCCAGGTTTTCTATGCGTAGATTCTATGCACGAGTAGAACACAAAAGGTCGTGGGCGATGATTTGTAAATTTCTTGCCGCTACTAGTCTTATTCTTTTCCCGCGGTATTGTGGGATGAAGCGGCCCGGACCGACATTACACGTACGCTTACGTGAGACTGGTTCCACCGACAGACATGCACGCCGTGCATAAAGGTGGCTAGCGGGTGTCTGTCTCTCCTACTCTAGTCGGATTGGATTTGATGAAAAGGGTCCTTATGAAGGGTAAATAGCTTTGGCATATCATCGTTGTGGCTGTCACGTAGGTAAGAAAGCGTTCTTGCTAGAAACCCAAATCAGCCACGTAAAACTTGCAACAACAATTAGAGGACGTCTAACTTGTTTTTGCAGGGTTCGACATGTGATGTGATATGGCCAAAGTTGTGATGTTGCATGTATGATGTATGAGATGATCATGTTATTGTAATAGGTTTCACGACTTGCATGTCGATGAGTATGACAACCGGCAGGAGCCATAGGAGTTGTCTTAATTTATTGTATGAGATGCAACGCCATGTGCTTACTACTTTTATTTCATTGCTAACGGTTAGCTATACTAGTAGTGATAGTAGTAGTTGGCATGACGACTTCACGGAGACACGATGATTGAGATCATGATGATGGAGATCATGGTGTCACGCCGGTGACAATGATGATCATGCGATGCCTGAAGATGGAGATCGGAAGAGCAAAGATGATAATGGCCATATCATGTGACTATATGATTGCATTGTGATGTTTATCATGTTTTTCATCTTATTGCTTAGAATGACGGTAGCATAATAAGATGATCCCTCTTAAAATTTCGAGAACGTATTCCCCTAAGTGTGCTCTGTTGCAAAGGATCGTTGTCTCGAAGCACCACGTGATGATCGGGTGTGATAGATTCTAACGTTCGCATACAACGGGTGTAAGCCAGATTTACACACGCGAAACACCTTGGTTGACTCGACGAGCTTAGCATGTACAGACATGACCTCGAATACAAGAGACCGAAAGGTCGAACATGAGTCATATGGTTGAATACGATCAGCATGAAGTTTCTCACCATGGTGACTAGTCCGTCTCACGTGATGATCGGACACGGGTTAGTCAACATGGATCATGTATCACTTAGATGACTAGAGGGATGTCGATTTAAGTGGGAGTTCATACTTAATTTGATTAAATGAACTTAATTGTCATGAACTTAGTCGAAAAGTTGTCTTTATAAATATTGTAGATGGCCAACGTCAACCTCAATTTCAACGCATTCCTAGAGAAAAACAAGTTGAAAGATGATGGTAGCAACTATGCGGACTGGGTTCGCAACTTGAAGCTCATCCTTGAAGCAGCTAAAAAGGCTTATGTCCTTGATGCGCCGCTAGGTGACCCTCCCGCTCCCGCGGCAGCCTAGGACATTCTGAACGTCTGGAAAACGCGGAGTGATGACTACTCTCTGGTTAGGTGTGGCATGTTATACAGTTTAGAAACGGGGCTCCAAATGTGTTTTGAGCAACACGGTGCATATGAGATGTTCCAAGAGCTGAAGCTAGTTTTTCAAGCTCATGCCTGTGTCGAGAGATATGAAGTCTCCGACAAGTTCTTTAGCTGTAAGATGGAGGAGAACAGTTCTGTCAGTGAGCACATACTCAAAATGTCTGGGTTACACGGTCGTCTGACTTCACTTGGAGTCGAACTTCCGGATGATGCTATAATTGACAAAATCCTCCAGTCTCTCCCACCAAGCTACAAAGGTTTTGTGTTGAACTACAACATGCAAGGGATGGAGAGGACCATTCCCGAGTTGTACTCGATGCTCAAGTCTGCAGAAGTAGAAATCAAGAAAGAGCATCAAGTGTTGATGGTCAACAAGACCACTAGTTTCAAGAAGGGCAAGGGAAAGAAGAACTTCAAGAAATACGGCAAAGCCGTTGCCGCACCCGGTAAGCCAGATGCCGGGAAGAAGAAAAAGAATGGACCCAAGCCTGAGACTGAGTGCTTCTATTGCAAGGGAAAGGGTCACTGGAAGCGGAACTGCCCCAAATACATAGCGGACAAGAAGGCCGGCAACGTTAAAGGTATATGTGATATACATGTTATTGATGTGTACCTTACCAGCGCTCGTAGTAGCTCGTGGGTATTTGATACCGGTGTTGTTGCTCACATTTGCAACTCAAAGCAGGAACTGCGGAATAAGCGGAGACTGGCCAAGGACGAGGTGACGATGCGCGTCGGGAATGGCTCCAAGGTCGATGTGATCGCCGTCGGCACGCTACCTCTACATCTACCGTCGGGATTAGTTTTAAACCTCGATAATTGTTATTTAGTACCAGCTTTGAGCACGAATATTGTATAAGGTCTTGCTTAATGCGAGACGGCTACTCATTTAAGTCAGAGAATAATGGTTGTTCTATTTATATGAGTGATATGTTTTATGCTCATGCTCCGCTGGTGAATGGTTTATTCTTGATGAATCTCGATCGTCATGTTACGCATATTCATAGTGTGAGTACCAAAAGATGTAAAGTTGATAATGATAGTCCCACATACTTGTGGCACTGCCGCCTTGGTCATATCGGCGTTAAGCGCATGAAGAAGCTCCATACAGATGGACTATTAGAGACACTTGACTTTGAATCATTTGACACATGCGAACCGTGCCTCATGGGCAAGATGACTAAGACTCCATTCGCAGGAATAATGGAGAGAGCAACCGACTTATTGGAAATAATACATACTGATCTGTGTGGTCCAATGAACGTTGAAGTTCGCGGTGGCTATCGTTACGTTCTCACTCGCACCGATGATTTGAGTAGGTATGGGTATATCTACTTGATGAAGCACAAATCTGAGACATTTAAAAATTTCAAGGAATTTCAGAGTGAGGTCGAGAATCAACGTGACAGAAAAATTAAGTGTCTACGATCTGATCGTGGAGGAGAATATTTGAGTCGCGAGTTTGGCACACACCTAAGGAAGTGTGGAATCGTTTCACAACTGACACCGCCTGGCACACCGCAACGCAAAGGAGTGTCTGAATGTCGTAATCGCACTTTATTAGATATGGTACGATCTATGATGTCTCTTACTGACTTACCACTATCATTTTGGGGATACACATTAGAAACTGCAACATTCACTTTAAATAGGGCACCTTCTAAATCCGTTGAGACGACACCGTATGAACTATGGTTTGGCAAGAAACCTAAGTTGTCGTTTCTTAAAGTTTGGGGCTGCAATGCTTATGTGAAGAAACTTCAACCAGAAAAGCTCGAACCCAAAGCGGAGAAATGTGTATTCATAGGATACCCTAAGGAAACTATTGGGTATACCTTCTATCTTAGATCTGAAGGTAAAACCATTGTTGCCAAGAATGGATCCTTTCTAGAGAAAGAGTTTCTCTCGAAAGAAGTAAGTGGGAGGAAGGTAGAACTTGATGAGGTAATTACACCCCCTCTCGAACAGGATAGTAGCGCAGCGCGGGAAGTTGTTCCTGTGGCGCCTACACCAACTGAAGAGGAAGTTAATGATAATGATCATGAAGCTTCGGATCAAGTTACTACTGAACCTCGAAGGTCCACAAGGGTACGCTCCGCACCAGAGTGGTACGGCAACCCTGTAATGGAAATCATGTTGTTAGACAACGTTGAACCTTCGAACTATGAAGAAGCGATGGCGGGCCCGGATTCCAATAAATGGCTTGAAGCTATGAAATCCGATATAGAATCCATGTATGAGAACAAAGTATGGACTTTGGTGGACTTGCCCGATGACCGGCGAGCCATAGAAAATAAATGGATCTTCAAGAAGAAGACTGATGCAAACGGTAATGTAACCGTTTATAAAGCTCGACTTGTCGCAAAGGGTTTTCGACAAATTCAAGGAATTGACTATGAAGAGACTTTCTCTCCCGTAGCGAAGCTGAAATCTGTCCGAATCATGTTAGCAATTGCCGCCTTTTATGATTATGAAATTTGGCAAATGGACGTCAAAACAGCGTTCCTTAACGGGAACCTTAAGGAAGAGTTGTATATGATGCAACCAGAAGGTTTTGTCGACCCTAGGGGTGCTAACAAAGTGTGCAAGCTCCAGCGCTCCATCTATGGGCTGGTGCAAGCATCTCGGAGTTGGAACATTCGCTTTAATGAGGTAATTAAAGCGTTTGGGTTCATACAGGTTTACGGAGAAGCCTGTCTGTACAAGAAAGTGAGTGGGAGCTCTGTAGCTTTCCTCATACTATATGTGGATGACATATTATTGATGGGGAATAATATAGAGATGTTGGAGAGCATAAAGGCCTATTTGAACAAGAGTTTTTCAATGAAGGATCTTGGAGAAGTTGCATACATATTAGGCATCAAGATCTATAGAGATAGATCGAGACGCCTCATAGGTCTTTTGCAAAGTACATACCTTGACAAGATATTGAAGAAGTTCAATATGGAAAACTCAAAGAAAGTGTTCTTGCCAGTTTTGCAAGGTATGAGATTGAGTAAGACTCAGTCGCCGACCACGACAGCAGATAGAGAGAAGATGAGTTATGTCCCCTACGCTTCAGCCGTAGGCTCTCTTATGTATGCCATGATGTGTACTAGACCTGATATAAACCTTGCCATAAGTTTCGTAGGGAGGTACCAAAGTGATCCCGGAACACTGGACAGCGGTCAAGAATATCCTTAAGTACCTGAAAAGGACTAAGGAAATGTTTCTCGTTTATGGAGGTGACGAAGAGCTCGTCGTAAAGGGTTACGTCGACGCTAGCTTCGACACAGATCTGGATGACTCTAAGTCACACACCGGATACGTATATGTTTTGAATGGTGGGGCAGTGAGCTGGTGCAGCAGCAAGCAAGAAGTCGTGGCAGCATCTACATGTTAAGCAGAGTACATAGCTGCTTCAGAAGCGGCTCATGAAGGAATTTGGATGAAGGAGCTCATCACCGACCTTGGAGTGGTTCCAAGCGCGTCGGGTCCAATGACACTCTTCTGTCATAACACTGGGGCCATTGCCATAGCCAAGGAGCCCAGGTTTCACCGGAAGACGAAACACATCAAACGCCGCTACAACTCCATCCACGACCATGTCCAGAGTGGAGTAATAGATATTTGTAAAGTACACACGGATCTGAATGTTGCAGACCCGTTGACTAAACCTCTTCCGCGAGCAAAACATGATCAACACCATAATGCTATGGGTGTTCGATACATCACAATGTAACTAGATTATTGACTCTAGTGCAAGTGGGAGACTGTTGGAAATATGCCCTGGAGGCAATAATAAAATGGTTATTATCATATTTCCTTGTTCATGATAATCGTCTATTGTTCATGCTATAATTGTATTAACAGGAAATAGTAATACATGTGTGAATAAATAGATCACAATGTGTCCCTAGCAAGCCTCTGGTTGGCTAGCTCGTTAGTCAATAGATGATCATGGTTTCCTGGTCATGGGCATTAGATGTCATTGATAACGGGGTCACATCATTGGGAGAATGATGTGATGGACAAGACCCAATCCTAAGCATAGCACTAGATCGTATTGTTCGTATGCTAAAGCTTTTCTAATGTCAAATGTCTTTTACTTCGACCGTGAGATTGTGCAACCCCCGGATACCGTAGGAGTGCTTTGGGTGTATCAAACGTCACAACGTAACTGGGTGACTATAAAGGTGCACTACGGGTACCTCTGAAAGTGTCTGTTGGGTTGGTACGAATCGAGATCGGGATTTGTCACTCCGCGTGACGGAAAGGTATCTCTGGGTCCACTCGGTAGAACATCATCATGAGCTCAATGTGACTAAGGAGTTAATCAGACGATGACGTGCTATGGAACGAGTAAATAGAGTTACCGGTAATGAGATTGAACAAGGTATAGGTATACGGACGATCGAATCTCGGGCAAGTTCTATATCGACAAACAAAGGGAATTGTATACGGGATTGATTGAATCCTTGACATCGTGGTTCATCCGATAAGATCATCGTGGAGCAAGTGGGAGCCACCATGGCTATCCAGACCCCGCTGATGGTTATTGGCCAGAGAGGTGTCTCGGTCATGTCTACCTGTCTCCCGAACCCGTAGGGTCTACACACTTAAGGTTCGATGACGCTAGGGTTATAGAGAATTGGTATACGAGGTTACCTAAAGTTGTTCGGAGTCCTGGATGAGATCCCGGACATCACGAGGAGCTCCGGAATGGTCCGGAGGTAAGGATTGATATATAGGACGGATGGTTTTGGACACCAGAAGTGTTTCGGGCGTCGCCGATAACGTACCGGGACCACCGGGGTCCACCGGAAGGGGGCCACCACCCCTGGAGGCTAGATGGGCCAAGTGCGGGAGGGAACCAGCCCCTAGGTGGGCTGGTATGCCCCCACACTCAGCCCATGGCGCAAGAAGAGGGGAGAGGGGGGAACCCTAGCGCAGGTGGTCCTAAGGCCCACCAGAAGGGTGTGCGACCCCTCCTCCCCTCCTGGCCGCCGCACCTCCCCCCATGTAGGGCTGCCGCGCCTCCCAGGAGAGGGAAACCCTCAAGGGGGCACAACCCCTCCCTCCCCCTATATATAGTGCGCACTTTGGGCTGTTGGAGACACCAATCTTACTCTCCCTCGGCGCAACCCTGCTCTTCCTTCTCCTCCTCTCTACCGGTGCTTGGCGAAGCCCTGCCGGGAGACCTCGTCTCTCCATCGACACCACGCCGTCGTGCTGCCAGAGATCTTCCCCAACCTCTCCCTCCTCCTTGCTGGATCAAGGTGCGGGAGACGTCACCGGGCTACACGTGTGTGGAACGCGGAGGTGTCGTGGTTCGGCACTAGATCGGAATCACACCGCGATCTGAATCGCCGCGAGTACGACTCCATCAACCGCGTTCTAGCAACGCGTCCGCTTAGCGATCTTCAAAGGTATGAACATGCACTCACCCCTCTCTCATTGCTGGTCTCTCCACAGGAAGATCTGAATATGCGTAGGAATTTTTTTGAATTTATGCTATGTTACCCAACAGGTACAACATTGGGGGCCATGCCGCTGACCTACTCCGGCTCCGATCCATCATCCTGCATAGTGTCGGCTCGTCAAACTCCCACTCCATTACTACACTCGGCATGGGAATAGTGGAGACGGCCGTACAGGCACCCCATGACGAATCTCGCATGACGACGCCGGACATACTACGCGTGTCCTGCGTCGGCCTTACGCGAGAACCTTATTGGCTAGTCGGCGGGTCCCACAACCAGATGGCACTGCGCAGCCGGCGGGCTCCTCCAGCGACAAGACAAGACCCCCGTGGGCCCCCTGGCCAGCCGGCGAGGCTGCCAGCCGGGCCCCACTCATGTACTTTTATCCTTATTGTAGGTCGGTGGGTTCGCCTATAAATCCCCCCGACCCCCTCCATGCAAAGGGTCGGTCAACTCAACATACACACACACCATACACGAGAGGTAGATGCGGGCCGGCTGCTCCTTCTTCCTCCTCCGCAGAACAGCTCCAGGAGCACATTATAGCCTCATTGATACATTATACACTCCGGCAGGATTAGGGGTGTTATCTCTACGGAGAGCCCTCAACTGTCACATAGTGTTTTTCATCACAAGTATTTTATGTTGCAAAAATGAGAGCTTGTTAAAACTTTTTCAAATAATGTTGTGAGTGCAATGTCAGCCCTTGTATGAGTGAATGCTTGCTTGATTGATGACTCAAACCCATGAAAAACTTATTATTTTGCTCTCTTCAAAAACCATTTTTCCTTTATATCAAGATCACCTTCATCATGTTGGGATACACTACTAGCTCATGAAGCCAAGTGGCATTTCCAACCAAAGTTGGTGATCTGATCCAGATATTATTTTCATTCATTAAAAACATTAATTGGTGATTTAAAATATTATTTTCCTATTTTATATTTATGTCTGTTTCTAAGGCCAAGAATGATATTCCCACAAGCAAAATTGCTTTCCTGCCTTAGAAAATTCTGAGTAAATTCATGGAAGCTCAGAAGGACATATATTTTCCATATATAAGATATTCAACCCTATTTTATATTATTATTATTTGAGTAAAACCCTGAAAACCATTTCTGTCTGTTTTAGCTTTTTGAGATGTTTCCAAAGGAAATGATCTCAATAAATTCCCATTAAATTACAGGAGCCCTCCCAAGCCATATTAGGTCCTCACATAAAATCTCACCTTGATCCAAGGTGGGGAAGTGCATCTAATAAGCCCAAAACCCTCTGTGTCCAGAGTAGAGTTGGAACAACTCTACATTGCAAAGTTTCTCCAATGGAGCTGAAACTGTGCAGAGGTGTTTGACACCCCATATGAGGACTCCACACCAAAAATGGGATTTGTGAGACTCTGTTTGGCCACACTCCCTTTGTAAAGGACAGTACTGGTCATTTTGAGGCATTTTCAAGTTTACAAAGCTAAACTTGTTCAATGGGGCTCAAATTTGGTGAAACCCCATGTTTTTACCCCAAGACCAAACCTGTTAAATTTCAGTTCCAGTGGTGGAGTGGAAGCACCCCAAGTCACCGTCGAACACCTACTGATGGGAAGGTAAAAACCCTCCTAGCCACTGTTTTACCCAATGTCAAAGCCCCAAACTTGGTGAGGAAGAGCCCCAGAACACCCCGAGCACCCAGTCAACCAGCCCATCCCCAACTCCAAGCACAAGTGACAAGATCTTCAATTTGAGCCGCAGGCCAGTACTGGCAACACTAGTGTTCCTTGCCCCCTTGACCAGCTCATGCTCCCATTATTACACAACGGCTAGGCACACTCCCAGCAACACTCAGGACATGGAGGACAAGTCCCAAAGGGCCCCAGAGCACGCCAGCATGCCGTGGCATGCCAAAACCGTGCTCTGGACGCGCTACAGAGAACCTCCAGCGAGGGGACGTCGCCCCGGCCAGTTCCAACCCCCCAGTCATGTCCAAACACTTCCCCGACACCCCCTCTGTGCAAAGCTACCATCAGGGGCCCCCTATCCTCACGCAAGAGCTCAGGCGATGCGTGCCCGTGCGCGCCCGAGCATGCACGGTCGCTGCGGCTCGACCCCACTCGCTTTCCCTCTACGGCCGATGCACCAGGAGGCCCTAAACCATGTCCCTAACCAGTGGTTTCATGGCCAGCACCTCATTGTGCTCGCACGCACGCCATGGTGAGTCACCGGCGCGCCCGAGTCGGCTCATCGCCGCTGGCCTATAAATAGGTCCCCCCGGCACCCTAGCACCCTCCAAGCAGCTTCAGCACAACCACTAGACTCCCCCTAGCCGCCCAATCGAGCTCGCAGAGCCCCGGTGCTCGAGATCGACCGAGGCCCCTCCGCCTCGGAGCTCCGGTCGATCTCCGGCTACACGTCGGCTCCTACGCTGCCCGACCTCCCATTGCACTCCCCTTGACGCCAGGACCATTTCCCCAACTCCCCCGAGCGAATCCGTGCCCCTAGCCACTAGCTCGACGCCAACCCGAAACCCTTCCGCCACGATCACCTCGTCGCCGGCGACCCAGACCACCTCCGGTGACGTCCTGACCACGAGCAGGTAGGCGGAGGAACGAGGGACCCATTCCCGCTCCTAGATTGGCCTGAGGACAACGGTAGCCTCGCCGGCGTCCGTCTCCACCTCTCTGGCTGGAGGTAGGAGAAGGACCCGACAGGTGGAGCCCACCTGTCGGTGTCCTGGGGCAGCCAGCGCGCGCAGCCGCTGACACTGACCCCAGGGGCCCACAGGTCAGGTTTGAACCTGGCCCGCGCGCGCCTGGTGGCCGGTCTGCTGGCTGGGCCGACCGGGTCTCCCCCTGGCCTTTTTCTTTTATTTATTAACCTGCAACTTAAATGATTTTTATAAAAATATTTAGCCAGTAGAAAAATATGATTCTTCCACCAACGATTTTCTAAAAATGTGTAGTATTTGATTCTGTAGAGTTTGACATTTATCAAAAACAGAATATGTTTTGGTATAATGAAATGATATTAAAAGCATTTGTTTGCTCCTGTTTGCTTTTAAATAAATATGCTTAACTAATAAAAATCATAGGAAACATTTTCCAAAATAATAAACTGAATTTATTCAAGCTTTGCAACATTTTTAAAAGCACCTTGTGATCTGTTTTGGTGTGAGCTATTATTTATTTATTCCTTTCTCGACGGTAGAGTTACCGAGTGACGGAGGATCCGGAGCGGAATACCTCGCAGACCCCGGATACCTAGCTGACCAAGGCAAGCAGCCCTTTGACCATGACTTGAGCACAAACATTGTTGCATGATAGTATAGTTGGTATTTTCCCGTTGCATGTGATCACGATGCCAGTTCATAATTGTGGTGATGGTACCGAAGGCTTCTTCGAAGCACTTGCATGATAGTAATGTTATTCATGTGGCTCCTCGGAGCACAAACATGATGAGCTTGACCCTACCACTTATGAGGATCATGCTACTGTCATGTTGACTAGTAGAGTAAGATCATTGCATTGAGCTTCACCCTACCCCTTGAGGGTCATGTTATACCATGTTGACAAGTAAAGATAGAAGCATATTATCATGAGCATGATGATGAGTTAAATAAAGAGTTTATGAAAACCCCGTCGGGTGCCACTAATGCCCGAGGGTGATGATGAGTTGGTGATCACTTTTGGTGAAGTGATGCACCGGTGTTTTGTGTGAGTATGGTTTCGGAAATGGGATTAGATTTCTGATGTTTCGACCGTCCCAACCTTACCAGTACGACCACGATACCCCTTTATGGGACGGGGCTTTGTTGATTACTCTGGTCGGTACTAGCAAAGAGCCACATTACTAGTGGCGGGAGTGATCGGTGTCACTCTCGTTATGGGGTCGTGCCAGGTAGGACGACTATGCCATTATTATGAGTTCCAGGCACACCGTTGGTCCCCGCATGGTTGATACTGTCCAGAGTTGGTGCTCGTAAGACGTACAACATGTGGGCTGGGTATCAATCGAGTGGACCTCTTTGTCTAGTATCGTCAGGGGAAAGATGATGATCGGGTACTTACCTCGGGTATATGTGATATACCGCGAGTCGTGGATGACACGGAAGTTTCCTGTTTCTCGTGGGTCCAGCGTACTACCTCTGCAGAGTGTAAACTATTCGAATAGCCGTGTCCACGGTCAAGGACAGTTGGGTGGTGCTGCTTAAACTACGTCCAGCGTTTCCGCATAAACCAAGTGTGTGTGTGTGAGTTCGGTGAATGGTGTTAATAAACGGAGTTACTTGAGAGTAATAATATGACCAAGTTCGGTGACTTGGCATATAGGGTAAACCCGGATGGTTTAGCCCTCATTAATACATTGAGGTTATGACAAGTCCGATGACTTGGCATATAGGGTGAACCCGGTGTGTTCAACCCTTAGCAGATATGTTGATATCTGTAACCTGTTCTTCAAGAGTAATTCTTTAACTTGTTGCATATACCTAATCTTTCCACCAAATTGTATTCCACCATAGATACTTGTTACTATTATTCTTCATTGTCAATGTTCATATCATGGGCTGTTTGCGAGTACATTCAAAGTACTCATTGGCTTGCCACTGGTTATATTATTGACCAGACATGGAAGGACCGGAGTTTGGCGACGAGTACGCCGTCAGAGACGAACCTGCGATCTAGGACGCTTCCAAGTCAGAATGCATGTCGGTGTAGGCTTGATGGCATGGGCACCGCTTAGCCCTTACGAGTTTCCGCTACTCATTGTATTTGTCTAATTTGGCTTTAGGCCTCGCTGTTGAACCCGACCTTCTGGTCGTTTGATGTAATAATTTCGGTACTTGGATGTAAGACTCTATTATTCAGTATCTGTGTTCAGTGAACATTGATCCTTGGGGTCACTGGGCAAGGCGAACTTGACTTGCTAGTCGGGGTCCCCACAGAACTGGTATCAGAGCCATCTTGACTATAGGAAGCCTTAGATAGCATGGACGTTAGCCGAGAACGTTAGAACGCCAGCCTTGCACAAAACTTTTGCACATACAACCTTCTGACCTCTCTCCTATGCCTTGTAGATGGCTGCCGTACCTGAGACACTTCTGGAGACCGGCTTTCCACTACTCCTGATGGATTGTCTCGAGAAGTGCCACGTAAGTCGCACGCCCATCTTCCTCTACCACGAGCACTGGGTCAACGCCGACACTAAGGAATATCACGTGGATGTGATAGTGAAGGATAATGACTCCCCGTCTAGTTGGTTCCTCGAAGGACCACAGATGGGAGAGCTGATGTTGGCAGTGGAGACGGCCGCACGAGAGGCGCTCGTGCGTCTCTGTAGCATCCTCCCTGAGATGGCTAATGAGCCTGTCACTCGTCACCTACCCTTCCTTAGGGAAGGAGTGGATGGGAGTTGGACACTCACCCCAGCCACGGAGGATGGGATGCCATTAAGGTTTCAGACCTACTTCAGCCTCTCGTCGGACACCCTGACGCACTTCCTGGTTAAGGAATCAGCCAAGCTTCACCAAGAGTTGCACCTAGTCAAGGGCCTGCTCCACACTGAGAAGATGAAGAATCACAAAGCAGAGAAGGTAGGCGCACCTGAAGGGAGGACAACTGTTGCTGCTAGGGGTGGTGTGTTACCCATCCAGGCAGTCCCTCTTCAGAGTCGCCGCCTGACAGCGGAAGAGTACACTGAGATCTTCGCCGCCTCGCCTAAGAGACGTCGTGATGTGCGGATTCTTTCTTCCACTCCTATAAAGGAAGAAGATGTTGATGAAGACGAGGACGAAGATGAGGATCATGTTGAGTCCGCCTTTGAGACTGAGCAGTCAGCCGCGTAGGATTTAGCGTAGGCAATTAGGAGTACCCCGAGCATAGGGTATCCATGTATCCGTTTTTAATTTACGTATGTGTGCTTGATGTAAGTCACCTATTGCCTTAGGCAGCCTGTAAGTGACTACATCACCTAGTTTTTATGAATGCAATTTCCATTTGTCAAAAACTTTAGTTTTAAAAACTTTGCACTTGCACGTATCGGACCCCCCTCTTACTAGGAGCGAATCCTTGTATTCCCGAGAAATGTGGCATTTTGACCTGTCTGCTTCTATGACAGGATGGTGAGCACAACCCGCAACAGCACCTTCGGCAACCCCGGCGCCGGCTCCTCAGGGACGCTGCAGGGAACCGAAGGAGAAGCTCACGCTGGAGGTCACCACGAGCAGCCTAGAGACCTTCCACCACCACCTCCTCCTGAGAACTTGACGATGGCTCAGTTCCTTCAAGCTCTTTGGGAGGAGCGTCAAGCCAGCAATGCCGCTATTCAGCAGCTGAATCAAGTCCTGGTGGACAACCCGCCGCGGAATGGGAATGGCGGTAACCGCTCTACTCTTTCTGAGTTCATGCGGACTACGCCCCCCATATTCACGGAGACGACTGAACCACTGGACGCCGATGACTGGATCCGCACCATTGAAGACCTCCTTGAGCTGGTCAAGTGCACCGACGATCATGAGAAGGTCCTCTATGCTTCTCACTGTCTCGGAGGCACCGCCAGGGCATGGTGGGATGGATTTCAGATCATGCGGATAGGGCAAGTCATCACTTGGGCGATGTTCAAGGAAGGATTTCGCGCGGCTCACATTCCACCTGGACTGATGACCATTAAGAAGCGGGAATTCCGAGCCTTGAGGCAGGGCAGTGGAACTGTTAAGGAGTATCTGCAGAATTTTAACCTCTTGTCGAGGTACGCGCCCGAAGATGTTAACACTGAGGCCGCTAAGGTGGAACGCTTCATGGAAGGGTTACAGCAGTCCCTGCAATACCAGCTGGTGGTTTGCGACTGCGAGACTTTCAGCGAGTTGGTTAAGAAGGAGCTTATGCTGGAAGACAAGCGTCGTGCGATGGATGACACCCGCAAGCGCAAACTGATAAGCAGTGGAGGACCCAGTAGCGCAAGACCAAGACCATGGCAGTCAGCACCTGCAAGACCCAACTTTCAGCAGCAGCAGTACAAGTACTCGGTGTTCCGCCAGAATTATCAGCCTCAGCAGCAAGCCAAGCCAGTAGTCAACCCGCCGAACAATGGTGGAGTCAAGACCAACCCTCCAGGGCAGGTCACCTGCTTTGGGTGTGGTCAGACCGGGCACTATTCCAGGCAGTGCCCCAACAAGAAGCCCGACGCACCGCGTCCCAATGCACCCAACCCGGTCAAGGTGCACCAGGAAGGAACCAGGCCCCCCCGCAACCAGCAGTTCAATGGAAGGGGTCGGATCAATCACATCACTGCAGAAGAGGCGTAGGAAGACCCGGACTGCATTCTGGGTACGTTCCTCGTCAACTCAACTCCAGCAATAGTGTTGTTTGATTGTGGTGCCTCGCATTCTTTTGTTACTCAAAAGTTTGCGGAGAAGTGTGGTTTAAAACCCACTCTACTCCGTGGAAAGATGGAAATTAAAACCCCGGGAGTAGTGTTGAGGACCAACCTAGGGTGTAGAAGGGTCGAGATAATTATCAATGGATCGAGTTTCTTGGCAGATCTCATTGTGCTTAAATCGCAAGGTGTAGAAGTACTCCTCGGCATGGATTGGTTCGCCAAGCATCAGAGTCTTTTGGACTGTGCCAATAGGGCCATTACCATGACAAGCAACCAAGGGGTCAAGGTCAAGTTTGTCTCCGAGCCAGTATCGGCTCAAGTGCCTCGAGTCAATAGTCTATCCGAGGTAGAGCTTGATCAAGTGCCTGTAGTCTGTGAATACCCGGACGTCTTTCCTGACGAGCTACCCGGAATGCCTCCCGACCGAGACATCGATTTCATCATCGAGCTCATGCCCGGATCAAGGCCTATATATAAAAAGCCTTACAGGATGGGTTTCGAAGAGCTGGCAGAGCTGAAGAAGCAGCTGGATGAGCAACTCAGGAAAGGGTTCATCCGTCCTAGTGCATCACCTTGGGGATCACCTGTTCTATTTGTTTCAAAGAAGGATGGTACCATTCGACTCTGCATCGATTACCGTTCTCTTAATGAAGTCACAATTAAGAACAAGTACCCGCTCCCCAAGATCGAAGACCTGTTTGACCAGTTAAACGGGGCCAGGGTATTTTCCAAGATCGATCTTCGATCGGGATATTACCAGTTGAAGATTCGACCCGAAGATATACCCAAGACTGCATTCGTGACCCGATACGGTCTATATGAATGCACTGTCATGCCCTTCGGTTTGACAAATTCCCCAGCCTACTTCATGTACCTCATGAATAAGATCTTCATGGAATATTTGGACAAGTTTGTCGTCGTGTTCATCGATGACATATTAATCTTCTCCAAGTCCGAATAAGAGCATGAGCAACACGTGAGGTTAGTTCTGGGAAAGCTTGAAGAGCACCAACTTTATGCCAAATTCAGCAAGTGTCAGTTCTGGCTGAACGAAGTTGGATTTCTGGGTCATACCCTGACGGCAAGCGGTTTGGCCGTAGATCAGTCCAAGATTACTACAGTGACCAACTGGGAATCACCAAAGGCCGTGAAGGATGTCAGGAGTTTCCTCGGGCTCGCGGGATACTACCGCAAGTTTGTAGAAGGTTTCTCCAACATCGCTTGACCTATGACTCAGCTCTTGAAGAAAGGCCGAAAGTTTGAGTGGTCACCGGCATGTGAAGCAAGTTTCCAGGAGTTGAAGAAGAGGCTAACTACCGCCCCGGTATTGGCTACCCCAGACATCAACAAGGAATTCATAATATATTGTGATGCCTCTGGAACCGGGCTCGGTGGAGTCCTGATGCAAGATGGCAGGGTCGTGGCGTACTTGTCACGGCAACTGTGACCGCATGAGGAGAACTACACCACCCATGATCTCGAGCTAGCAGCTGTAGTGCATGCTCTGAAGACGTGGCGACATTACCTTCTGGGGAAGCGATGTGAGATATATACAAACCACAAAAGTCCGAAATATATTTTCACTCAATGGGAGCTGAATATGAGGCAGCGGAGATGGCTTGAGTTAATCAAGGACTACGACCTCAGCATTCAATATCATCTCGGCAAGGCGTACGTGGTAGCCGATGCCTTAAGCCGGAAGGCAGGCTACTTGAACGTCGCGCTCAAGGAAATGTTACCCGTCTTGTATGAAGAGATGGAGGGTTTCGAACTTGAGATAGTCGAACCAGGATACCTGGCCAACCTCTAAGTCAAGCCTACTCTGGCAGACGACATCAAGGAAGCCCAGAAGGGACACAAGAGTATCGAAGGCCTCAAGAGGAAGGTGCGAGAAGGCAAAGCCCCAGGATTCTCGATTGATGAGCAAGGAGTACTATGGTACGGGAAGCGCTTATGCGTACCTAACAAGGCCGAACTTAAGGACTTGATCCTGCAAGAGGCTCATGACACACCGTACTCTATCCATCCAGGTGGTACCAAGATGTACCAAGACCTCCGAGAACGATTCTGGTGGCATGGCATGAAGAGGGAAATTGGCTCCTATGTCGCTAAATGTGATGTATGCCAGCGAGTCAAGGCTGACCACCAGCGACCTGCTGGATTGCTGCAACCTCTTCAAGTGCCGGAATGGAAGTGGGATAAAGTCGGCATGGACTTCATCACCGGGTTGCCCCGGTCGAATAAGGGTCATAACTCCATTTGGGTCATAGTCGATCATTTGACCAAGGTGGCCCATTTCATCCCCGTTAACACCACCTACGATGGCAGCCAGCTGGCCAGTCTATACATTCATCGAGTGGTGAGTCTCCATGGAGTTCCCAAGGAGATCGTGTACGACCGCGACACGCAATTCACCTCAAGATTCCGGAAGAAGTTTCAAGAAGCTCTCGGAACCAAACTCTCCTTCAGTACGGCTTTCCACCCGCAAACGGGCGGACAGACCGAGAGGGTAAACCAGATACTTGAGGACATGCTCCGTGCCTGTGTTTTGGCTCATGGTGCCAAGTGGGAAGATTGCGTGCCATTTGTTGAGTTTTCATACAACAACAGCTACCAGTCCAGTCTTCAGATGGCCCCATTTGAAGCATTATATGGGCGGAAGTGCCGCACCCCGCTCAATTGGTCCGAAATCGGTGAAGGACTAGTTTTCAGACTGGAAGCACTGCAGGAAGCAGGGGACAAGGTTCAGCTTGTTCGAGAAAACTTGGAGGCAGCTAAGTCAAGGCAGAAGAGCTATGCGGACCCTCGTCGCAGAGATGTGGAGTTTGTTCCCGGAGACCAGGTGTACTTGCGAGTCACGCCTCTCAAGGGGACCAAGCGTTTCCATGTCAAGGGGAAGCTAGCTCCCAGGTTCATTGGACCCTTCAAGATCACGGCAAGGCGCGGGGAAGTAGCTTACCAGTTGGAACTACCTCCTGAGCTTTCGGGTGTGCACAACGTGTTTCACGTGTCACAGCTCCGGAAGTGTTTACAAGTGCCAAACCATCTCGATCTTTACAAGGATATTGATCATCAAGCTATTGACCTTCAACCGGACCTTACCTACCGCGAGAAACCGATCCGCGTTTTGGATGAAGCCGAACGTTGCACCAGAAGCCGCACCATCAAGTTTTTCAAGGTTCAGTGGAGCAATCATACCGAAGCAGAAGCCACGTGGGAACGTGAAGACTATCTTCGATCAGAATTTCCCGAGCTATTTAACGCTTAGCTTAGGAATCTCGGGGACGAAATTCTTGTAAGAGGGATAGGTCTGTCACACCCTGTTTTTCATCACAAGTATTTTATGTTGCAAAAATCAGAGCTTGTTAAAACTTTTTCAAATAATGTTGTGAGTGCAATGTCAGCCCTTGTATGAGTGAATGCTTACTTGATTGATGACTCAAACCCATGAAAAACTTATTATTTTGCTCTCTTCAAAAAATACTCTCGTCAAATAGGAACATTTTTGTATAAAAACGTGAAAGCAAGTACATAGTTTGGAAATTGTGAACAATTTATGAAAAAAAGGATCATTTTTTGAAAAATCGTGAAGGTTTTTTAATAGGAAACATTTTTTGAAATACGAACATTTTTTTAAATATGAACACATTTTGGAAGAAGGAATAATTAAATATAAATTGTGAACAAATTTTTTAACACGAGAGTATTTTTTGAAATTCAAAACAGAATTTCAAAAATGTCAAAATACAAAAAAGGAAGAAAATTGAAGGAATAAATGGAAACGGAAACAATAACATTTTTTGAAATTAGGATCATTTTTTTAAAATTGCGAACATTTCTTTACATTTCCGAACATTTTTTGAAGTCATAAATGTATTTTGAAAAATGGCAATTATTTTAAATTTAATATATTTTTATAAAAACAGAAATATTTTATAAATTTGAAAAGAAATTTTTCAACATGAAGTAAGTTTTAAAAAATAACCATAGAAAACATGAGAAAATGAAACAGAAACAGAAAAACGAAAAAGGAAGAAAAAGGAAAAAATGAAACCGGAGAAAAGACAAACAAAACAAAAAAAGCAAAAAACGAAACTGACTGCACAGGAAGATGGACCGGCTCAGTTGATTGCGTCCTTGTGCGTTTGTCCGACTATTTGATGAAAAAAATGTCAAATAGGGTTTTCCGACTAGAGGAAGAAGGACAGACATGAAATAAGGCAGGCCTTTTTAGGAGCGACACTACGGCCTTATTTGTGGCGTTGTCACAGTGGGCTGATGGAACGATTTTGTTATTTTTGTGGTAGTTAGGGTGGAGTGGACGTTGCTTTTGCCTTGGCTCTAGGACACGATGTAACGGTGGCATGAGGGCTCATACGTACACTTTCCGTTTCAAAAAATTTGTCTTAGATTTATCTAGATATAAATGTATTTAGTTATGCTTTGATATTTTGATACATCAATTTGTAAATAAACCTAAGACAAGAATTTTGGAACGGAGGAGTATTCGAGAAAAAAATACCCATTTAGCGTCAACACTGTTCTAGTCGTCGTGACTCAAGAGGAGCTACATCCACATTGGGCACATCACCGGGGACATATCCTTGGCGAGGGCAAGGTGGTGTGTGGTGAATCTGCTAAAAGTCGTTTATAGTTTGTGAAAAAACGTTTTTGCGGGCTGGTGTAGACGAGGCTAAGCACACCGCGTAAAACGGATTCGTAAAAAAGATATTTGTTGAATATTCTTTTTAGCTTCGTTTTGCGGCGTTTGCTAGACCGTCGTCCGTCGCCGACCTGTAAATCAGTTATTTGCATTTTAATTTCGAGCATGAAAACAAATTTTTATTATTTTCTTCAAAAGCATTGGATACAAAATAATTTATCAAATCTTTACTAAAATAATAAGATCAAAGAAAACAAGAATCACAATTAGGCATTTTAGAAGATATTGAACTTCCATAACTGCTCTTTCTAGTTGGACCAACATCTTCGCCATGCATTCATTGTTGATCAACGAATTCTTGATCTTACATTCTTCATTCTTCGGCTTTGATTCTAAAGAACTAGATGTTGCTTCACCTCTAATTTCTTTTCTAATTGCACACGCAACCATATCATTAGCTTCAACTATACTAAGGAGTGCACAAACATCTATTAAGTTTCTTCCTATAAATAAATTGATGTATTCTTCTTCTCAATAACAAAATGAGGATCCACCTTCCTACACCCATGAACACCTCAATAAGCTACCGAAATTTAATTAAATAAGTTGACAAAGCTGAAGAGAAAGAAGAACATACCCCGTCATTATTGCATTTGAAGAATACCCATCCGAGGTGTTGCCGCATGCTAGATGTGAGCCGCATCACTATCTCTGTGCAGTCGTCGCACTGTATAAGCGCCATCGGCAAGCCGACGAGCCGTTGCACGAGCATCGAGCCCGGGTGACGGCCAGAAGAGTCCTTGTTGGCAAACCAATGATGATGACTGGAGGACGAACTAGTACCTTCATGTGGCGCTCGTGCTTTGTCGGCGCTGTGCGGGGCGCTCCCCAACCAATCCATGGCTTGGCGCAGCCACGAGTGGCCAGAAATGCCAAATCCGACGGCCGCGACAAACAATCACCGATCTGCAGCTTTCCGGCCAGTCAAGACACGAGGGAGTAGTGGAGGTCAATCTCGGGCGTGTGGCGGCCCGCTGACGTGATCCCGGCGGCTGGTCTGGCTGGAATCAAAGGCGGCAGCCCGACGATGGTGGGTGGGGGAAAGTGCGGGCTGAAATGTCCCACCCACCAACCGCTCTCAATATATACACGACACCGACGGAGCGAGGGGGAGAACCTGCATTTTCGCGGGTTGGGGTGGGCATTTTGCCGCGCCCCGCAAAAACTTTTACGGGTCACGGGCGTTTGCGGGGTCTGGTAGGCAGGATTGTCCGCGCCGACCCATATTTTGGCGGTTATTTTGCGGGTTGGGGCGTTATACGGGGTCTGCTAGAGATGCTCTTATAGCATCAACAATGTAAGTGGACCTCATGCTGCGCGAGAAGTCGTTGGCATTGAGTTCCACTAAGCTCGATGAGCATCAACAACCGGACCCCTCATATTCATTTTAAACGTTTGGACATGTTGTCCGATGAGTGACCGATCACAAAACGTGACCCAACCGAACCCCTCATACCCGTCTCAAATGTCCGGGCTGACCGACACCGTTCATATCCATCTCAAATTTAGGACGGATATGGGGCGACCAGGTCATGCTCGGCGCGTCCGCTTCACACGCCCAACTCACCACTGACCCCAACGCTGCCCCATAAAATCCCCACTCCGGACGCCTCCTTCCGAAGCCTTGGTCACTCTCTCTCACTCCATTCCCTCCTCTCCCTGTCCGACTCTAATCCCATCGAGTGCAATATCAAGCTCCGACAGCTCCTCCGGCTCCGACATTGACTATGACGAGGAGATGGCGCTCCGCATCGCCTTGAAGCGGTCCAAGGTGGAAACCGGCGACAAATCATGATTTGGAGCTCAGCCGCATCTCTCGCGCCGACGGAGCTATGACGCCAGAGCTGGAACCCCCGGCCCGCACGCAGCTCCGCTAGGACTTCGCAGTTCGCACCTGCCCCGCACGCAGCTCCGCTAGGATTGCGCAGTTCGCACCTGCCCCGCACGCTATCCTTCCCTTGCCAACCGCTCCCCCATGCTGGCAGCGTTGGGTCCTACTTCCCGCACCGTTGGCCCTCGATCTACACTTTCACCAAGAGAAATATGATTCCCCTACTAATCCCTAGCGGATCTTGTTACTCTTGAGTGTTTGAGCACCCTAGACGGTTGAGGCCACCTTGGAGCCACAATCCATTGTGGTGAAGCTTCGTGGTGTTCTTGGGAGCTTCCAATTAAGTTGTGAAAATTGCTCCAATCTTGTTTGTAAAGGTTCGGTCACTACCTTCAAGGGCACCACTAGTGGAATCACGACATCTCGCATGTGTGAGGGCGTGAGGAGAATATGGTGACCTTAGTGGCATCTTGGGGAGCATTGTGCCTCCACACCGCTCCAACGAAAACGTACTTTCCCTCAAAGGAAAGGAACTTCAGTAACACATTCTCGTCTTCCATCGGTCCCACTTGTGGTTACTTCTCACCTTTACTTTGTGCTCATTACTTGCTTGTTGTTATTGTTGTTAGCATATAGGTTGTTCACCTAGTTGCATATCTAGACAAACTATTTATTGCTAAACCTAATTGGTTAGGAAAAGTTAAAAGTTGGTAGTTGCCTATTCACCCCCTTTAGTCAGCCATATCGATCCTTTCAAATTGGATGTTAAATCAATAGCTAAATGATTCCGTGGTTGCTTGTCGTATAAATGGATGAATGACGCTACAATCAATGCTAATGTTTACATAATGATCCAAATGTTCATTGCAAGAGTAGGTTCGGAGCTTGAGCTTGGTGATGCATCTCCGGACCCGTTCCTCGTCTTCCACGACAAAGACATAGGCATAGTAACAGACTTTTATGGCTACATTCTATGCCTTTATTATGACTTTATTGTTGCGGTTACGTCAGTCTTATCTTTATTTCTGTCAGACTATTGTCGTACTCACTGTTGGAAATATGCCCTAGAGGAAATAATAAAATGGTTATTATTATACTTCCTTGTTCATGATAATTGTCTATTGTTCATGCTATAATTGTATTAACCGGAAACCGTAATACATGTGTGAATACATAGACCATAACGTGTCCCTAGTGATCCTCTAGTTGGCTAGCTCATTGATTAATAGATGGTTATGGTTTCCTGGCCATGGACATTGGATGTCGTTGATAACGGGATCACATTATTAGGAGAATGATGTGATGGACAAGACCCAATCCTAAGCATGCACAAGATCGTGTAGTTCGTGTGCTAGAGATTTTATAATGTCAAGTATCATTTCCTTAGACCATGAGATTGTGCAACTCCTGGATACCGTAGGAATGTTTTGCGTGTATCAAACGTCACAACGTAACTGAGTGATTATAAAGGTGCACTACATGTATCTTTGAAAGTGTCTGTTGGGTTTGTACGAATCGAGAGTGAGATTTGTCACTCCGTGTGATGGAGAGGTATCTCTGGGCCGACTCAGTAATACATCATCATAATGAGCTCAATGTGAATAAGGATTTACCACGGGGTCATGTGTTATGGAATGAGTAAAGAGACTTGCTGGTAACAAGATTGAACAAGGTATAGGGATACCGACGATCGAATCTCGGGCAAGTATAATACCGGTGGACAAAGGGAATTGTATACGGGATTGAGTGAATCCTTGACATCGTGGTTCATCCGATGAGATCATCGTGGAACATGTGGGAGCCAACATGGGTATCCAGATCCCGCTGTTGGTTATTGGCCGGAGAGGTGTCTCGGTCATGTCTGCATGGTTCCCGAACCCGTAGGGTCTACACACTTAAGGTTCGATGATGCTAGAGTTGTAATGGGAATTGTATATGTGGTTACCGAAGGTTGTTCGGAGTCCCGTATCAGATCCCGGACGTCATGAGGAGTTCCAGAATAGTCCGGAGGTGAAGATTTATATATGGGAAGTCTAGTTTCGGTCACCGGAAAGGTTTCAGGGTTTATCGGTATTGTACCGGGACCACCCCAGGGGTACCGGGGGTCCATCGGGAGGGTCCACCTGTCTCGGAGGGCCACGTGGGCCGAAAGTGCAAGGGAACCAGCCCACAGTGGACTGGTGCGAGCGAACATAGGAGACCCAAGGCGCCTAGGGCAAAACCCTAGGGCGTGGGGCTGCCTCCCTCCAACTTGGGAGGCAAGCCACCCCTAGGGATGTCGCCGCCCCACCTCCTAGGGCTGCTGCTGCCCCTCCTAGGGTTCCCTAGGGTGTCCGACCCTCTCGATACCTCCTATAAATAGTGGGGGTTTGGGAGTGTGCACACACCCTTGAACCTCAACCCTTGGCGCAACCCTACCTCTCCACTTCTCCTCCTCTGCGGTGCTTGGCGAAGGCTTGCGGGATAACAACAAGCTCCACTGCCACCATGCCGTCGTGCTGCCGGAGCTCTCCCTCAACTTCTCCTTCACCCTTGCTGGATCAAGAAGGAGGAGACATCCCTGGGCTGTAGGTGTGTTGAACGCGGAGGCACCGTTCGTTCAGTGCTTGGATCAGATCGCCGCGAGTACGACTCCATCGACCGTGTTCATAGTAACGCTTCTGCTTAGCGATCTTCAACGGTATGAAGATGCTCTCCCTCTCTCGTTGCTGGTATCTCCTAGATTGATCTTGGTGACACATAGGAATTTTTTTGAATTATTACTACGTTCCCCAACACTCACGTATGTACCTATGCATAGGTGCTCATTATATTTTGTACTATTTGTTTGATGTGTATTTTAAATTACTCCTTTGTAATGCCCAACATGCGGTCGTATCCTTATTTTGGCGCGAGGGCCTCGACAGGGATAGAAACGCATCTCGTCGTTTCGCAAGAATGGACATCATTACAAGTACATGTACTAAAAAGATGAGTATAAGGAGTTGGCTTACACTCGACACAAGCTACATCAGAGTCACATCAGTACAATACATACAATCATCATGAAGAAGAGCAGGGTCCGTCTACGGATGAAAACAAATGATCAAAGAACGACGTCCATCCTTGCTATCCCAGACTGTCGACCTGGAACCCATCCTAGATCGATGGAGAAGAGGAAGAAGAAACTCCAAATAGCACAATCAGCGCGCTCATGTCAAGTAACCCTTTACATGTACCTGCAACTGGTGTTGTAGTAATCTGTGAGCCACAGGGGACTCAGCAATCTCAGTTCCAAAGGTATCAAGACTAGCAAACCTTAATGGGTAAGGTATGTTTAAGTGGTGAGGCTACAACAAGCGACTAAGCATTTATTTGAGGTGGTTAACTTACGAGTAGAAGAATAAGAGGGATATGATCTACGCATAACGGACGTGAACTACTGATGATCAAATCAATGATCCTGAACACCTACCTACGTCAGACATAACCCCGCCGTGTCCTCGATCGAAGGAGCTCACAAAAGAAACAATCACGGTTACGCACTCAGTTGGCAAGTTTTAATTAATTTAACTTCAAGTTATCTAGAACCGGATGTTAAACAAAGTTTCCACGTTGCCGCATAACCACAAGAACGGCTTTCCGAAAGATTTAACCCTGCACGGGTGCTCCAACTAGTCCATCACAAACTACCACATGCTGCATCGGAACGACCTCGATCAGGGAAACCCGTGATCTCCTCGGGTTCCTATTGGAAAACCTCAACCTCGAGATAGCCAAAGTATCCTTGGCATCCCCCGCACAAGACATTGGAGAAGAGTAAAACAAGTCCAACAAGGCCACCCGGTGAGCCAGATCCGCATCTAGAGCCGCACGCTCTCTATCTACTGGCGTCAACGATCTATGCAAAGTGGACGATAGCCTGAAAATGCCTCGAGTTGCCCCGAAGTGGCACCGCCGACTTCTAGGTGGGTGGACCAACACTCATGAGGAGCACTGGCCGAGGGGGTTGATTATTATCCACGGGTTGATCAAACCCTATGCATATTTTACCTGTTATTAAGCAAATAGTATCAATGTTGGGCCTTGCCAAACGAGTTTTATCCCAAAACGAAAATCTAGGGGGTCCCCATAACAACCCCAAGCATGTTAGGAGAGCTCATTTATGGAACATCACCGATAGCCGAAACTAAGGCGACAAAGGTGGAATAAAACACGAAGGCCAAGCCTTCCACCTTTTATCAAGTATATAGGTGCATTAATTTAAATATCAATTAATATGGTGATATAACAAGGAACCCATGTTATCACATGGAAGCAACTGCACCTACAACTAGCAACGCTAACACATGGTTAATCGAGCGGTAACATAGCCAATCAGTGGCTTGCTAGGTTGTAGAAGGTTCGAGGTTCCATGGCAATGTTGAGGGGTTGGCATTTAATAGGTGGTAGGCAACGAGACATAATGACAGAAACGAAACAACTAGCATGGCATTGATAGTAATGGTATCTGGGAAAATGGTCATCTTGCCTGAGATCCCGCTTGGAAGAAGAACGACTCCACAAAGTAGACGAACCAACGTAGCCGAACGGATCCTCACATTCTGACACGCTTGTAGAACTCTATAGAGACGAAGCAAACCGGAAACAAGAATCAACACACGATATTCACCATCGCACATGCATGACATGATGCGGTTCACATATGATGCATGATCAGTTTCAAATATGCAAGGCATGGCATGGCAATTCACACAATCAAACGCTACACATTAAGTGAAGCTCAATATGCACGAGTTGCATATTGACGAAACTCCACATTTGAATTTCTTAGTTCACTCCCATTTATTTACAGGGCAATATTAAATGTTGTTAAACATGGCAAGAGGTGAAGCATGTGATTCTACATGACATTCTAGTCGGTTAACACCTAAGAACATTGAAGGAAGCTACGGTTAAAAGATATGCGCAACACATGATATTATGCCATGAACGTAACATGCATGCAACTTTATGAAAACATTGTCCTGAAGGGGTATGAAGCATGTGTCGCCATGGTGAAAGAAAGGAAACCATGGTGGAAAAACAGAAACGAGGCCACACAACGTTCCAGTTCTGATAACTCGATGAGATGAGGTACCAGTGTGAACGAATTGGGAGCGTGTGCGTGTCATGCCAAGAATGATGGGGTGATCCCGGTTACCGGGTTCCCATGTGTTGGGCGCATGAAAAAAGAGGGACAACGTGCAACGGGCAACATATATGGTGCAACCCTACAGTTCAACTCATGAATCACATGCATTCGGTCTACGGGCATCGTCTCAACGGTTATACCTTTGAAGCATGCGTCTCGGGGCTGATCGAGTCGTTGCGATGTAGATCAACATGGGTCGTCGTGGACGTAGATGTACCGGTGATCTTGTCAACGGTAGTGGTACACGTAGTCTTGGTGGTCCCCGAGGAACTCGGTGTGGCGATGACCAAAATAAAGCAATACGAACAATCTCTCGGTTCGACAACATATCCCCGGACGACATGCTCAACTGGCAAAAAGGAACGAGCTTCATGCGAAGGCAGCCAAGTCCTTGTGTTCGTGGCGTGCTAACTAAACTTCTCTCTGAATGAACAAGTCAGAAAACAAAGCCTTTCTCCGTTCTCGTAACTGGGAACGCGGGGTTGCTGGCCTTGGTGATGGGCATGTTGGAAAACAAGCATGAGCGGGAATGCATCGTGTTCGTCTCCTCATCTGTTTGACTCCGAGCAGGGACAGGCGCGGCGGTAGTGCGGGCTCCAGATGGCACGGGGTCGTGAGGTGGAATCTGTTCCAGGGGACGGCCAGCGGGTCAAGAGGGCAGCGCTGCTCGTGCAAAGAAACGATGACAACGCAGCTGGTCCATGTCGGCTCGGGCTCCTACGAGATGCGGCATAGAGAGAAGATGAGAGGGAGGGGAAGGAGAACACGGAAGAGACGAAGGAGCAGGGGGACGAACCTCGGCATCTCGGTGGCTCGGCACGAGCGGGCGGACACAGGCCGGCTAGCTTGCGAGGCGGCGACGGAGGGGCGACTCCTAGAGAGGGAGATCGCGCAGAGAGACGGGGCCGAGGCTGGCAAAGATGGATGCGGCAGGGACACGGCTATCGGATTCAGGGCGAGGCAGGCTCGGGCTCCTCCGGGAGGTGGGCGCTTCGCCAGAGCTCCAGATGGCGCAGGTGCTTTGCGGGCTAGAGAGGCAGGGCTCTGGTGGCTGGAGGCCTCGGGGAGGCCTCAGCCCGCCTCCTCCGATCCAGATCGAGGCAATGGCTAGGGACGAGCGCTTCGAGCTGCTGGATGGATGAGGGGGATGCGCTGGGTTGGTTGGATCAAGGTTGGCTGGTTGATTGGCGATGAAACTGAGCGAGGTAGGAGTTGGCGGCGTTGCACAGAAAACAGAGGGAGTTGGTCTGACTAGGTTAGGGTTTGTGCAAAATGGACTAAGGTTAGACTAAATATAACAAGTGGGGTAGCTTTAGGGGCATCTGGACCTTCTGATTATGATCGGACGACACCGACCGCGGGAATGACTAGGTGGGCTTAGAGGCTGTGATAGATGTCCATAGGCTTGAGAAGAGAGGAAAATGGCAGTCCGTGAGAAGATTTTAAACACCAAAAACGTCCGATAAATAACTGATGACGGTGCCGCTATGGTCGACCGTTCGGGTATCAAACGAGCTCCGATTGCGACAAAATTTTGCACGCAGCCTGCCTACATTAAAATAAGACTGCACGCCTAGTTTCAACCCAATTCGAGAAAGTTTCATACACACTTTTAAAAACTAGATAAACGATGCCGCGGACGCGTGCGTGTGTAGTTGGACTCAAAACGGACAACGACAAAAATGGAGTGAACCGGGAACTAATGACGGATGCAGGTTTTGAAAACTGATGGCAACAGAGTTTAGATGCAATGCAGATGATGCGCATGATGCGATGATGAATGCAACTACCAAACGAATGACACGACGAGAACGTAATAAAAGGGGAATCTTTTGGAGCGTCGGTCTCGGGCTGTTACAACTCCCCTACATTAACAAGAGATCTTGACCCGAGATCTAAGAATGAAAGGAGAAGAGGAAGATGAAAGGAAGAGGTAAAACTTGGTTGCTTATTGACAAACGAGTGAAACGAACGATCCTTGAAGGTTGCAAAGAGATGAAGAATGACATGAGAAACAAACAAGAATTCACACAAAAATTTTGGCAGCACTTCGGTAGGAAATTGAGGCAAACAATTTGATAAGATGGAAAGATCTCGAAAAGATTGACAATAAAACAACTAAATTGATAAGGAAAGAAAGAACATGAACTGGACAACCCGAGGTGATCGATATAAGAGCAACATCATGACATCTCCGGAACAAGAGAATAGAAACTAGAGCATTGGAAGGAAAAGAACGGATAATAAAATGAAAACTTCCGCCACAATTGAATTTGGCAAGCATCCTTGCAAGAATAATTGAACGGAGTTGTTGGAAAACCAAGAACGAAAAGAACAAGCTTGTTGTGGACTTATGAGAACCATCTCAAAATGATGAGGTGACAACCAGCCACAATTGGAAAACAATTGATTCATCGTGAGCAACAAGATAAGAAGAACTTCTTTCACTAAGAGGATACATTGAAAACTGGGATTAATGGCGACACCATAATAGCAACGATCCTCGGACAAAGCTTTAGGTAAAGTCTAAACATGGATAGCTCAATGAAGAAATCATGAGTTGAAAATATCTCGTGATCATAGAATTGGTGGGATTAAATATCTCATTCTTTAAACAAATTATCTTCGATACTCCTCCACTAACAAGAAGTCAAGCTAACTCATCCTTCGAAGGATGTGATTATCTATGCTGCGCGTGATTGTTGGGGAACGTCGCATGGGAAACAAAAATTTTCCTACGCGCACGAAGACCTATCATGGTGATGTCCATCTACGAGAGGGGATGTGTGATCTACGTACCCTTGTAGACCGTACAGCAGAAGCGTTAGTGAACGCGGTTGATGTAGTGGAACGTCCTCACGTCCCTCGATCCGCCCCGCGAACCGTCCCGCGATCAGTCCCACGATCTAGTGCCGAACGGACGGCACCTCCGCGTTCAGCACACGTACAGCTCGACGATGATCTCGGCCTTCTTGATCCAGCAAGAGAGAGGAGAGGTAGAAGAGTTCTCCGGCAGCGTGACGGCGCTCCGGAGGTTGGTGATGATCTTGTCTCAGCAGGGCTCCGCCCGAGCTCTGCAGAAACGCGATCCAGAGGAAAAACCGTGGAGGTATGTGGTCGGGCTGCCGTGGAAAAGTCGTCTCAAATCAGCCCTAAAACCTCCGTATATATAGGGGGAAGAGGGGGAGCCTTGCCTTGGGGCTCAAGGAGCCCCAAGGCGGTCGGCCGAACCAAGGGCGGAAGGTCTCCCCCCCAAACCGAGTCCAACTTGGTTTGGTGGGTGGAGTCCTTCTTCCCTTTCCCACCTCCTCCTTTTTTTTCTTTTCTCTTTGATTTTCTTCCTATGGCGCATAGGGCCTCTTGGGCTGTCCCACCAGCCCACTAAGGGCTGGTGTGCCACCCCCAAGGCCTATGGGCTTCCCCGGGGTGGGTTGCCCCCCCCGGTGAACTCCCGGAACCCATTCGTCATTCCCGGTACATTCCCGGTAACTCCGAAAACCTTCTGGTAATCAAATGAGGTCATCCTATATATCAATCTTCGTTTCCGGACCATTCCGGAAACCCTCGTGACGTCCATGATCTCATCCGGGACTCCGAACAACATTTGGTAACCAACCATATAACTCAAATACGCATAAAATAACGTCGAACCTTAAGTGTGCAGACCCTGCGGGTTCGAGAACTATGCAGACATGACCCGAGAGACTCCTCGGTCAATATCCAATAGCGGGACCTGGATGCCCATATTGGATCCTACATATTCTACGAAGATCTTATCGTTCGAACCTCAGTGCCAAGGATTCATATAATCCCGTATGTCATTCCCTTTGTCCTTCGGTATGTTACTTGCCCGAGATTCGATCGTCAGTATCCACATACCTATTTCAATCTCGTTTACCGGCAAGTCTCTTTACTCGTTCCGTAATACAAGATCCCGCAACTTACACTAAGTCACATTGCTTGCAAGGCTTGTGTGTGATGTTGTATTACCGAGTGGGCCCCGAGATACCTCTCCGTCACACGGAGTGACAAATCCCAGTCTTGATCCATACTAACTCAACGAACACCTTCGGAGATACCTGTAGAGCATATTTATAGTCACCCAGTTACGTTGCGACGTTTGATACACACAAAGTATTCCTCCGGTGTTAGTGAGTTATATGATCTCATGGTCATAGGAACAAATACTTGACATGCACAAAACAGTAGCAACAAAATGACATGATCAACATGCTACGTCTATTAGTTTGGGTCTAGTCCATCACGTGATCCTCCTAATGACGTGATCCAGTTATCAAGCAACAACACCTTGTTCATAATCAGAAGACACTAACTATCTTTGATCAACTGGCTAGCCAACTAGAGGCTTGCTAGGGACAGTGTTTTGTCTATGTATCCACACATGTAAATGAGTCTTCATTCAATACAATTATAGCATGGATAATAAACGATTATCTTGATACAGGAATTATAATAATAACTATATTTATTATTGCCTCTAGGGCATAATTCCAACAGTGATGACACGATCTGTCTGTTTTCCTTGAATGAGAAGGTGAGATCTCTCCAATTTCTCAAGTCCCCGTGGTCTATGAGTATGAAGATGTCTTTCTGAAAGAACTGTCAGGAATGCCTCAGCACCGAGGAGTGGAGTTCGTAATTGAGCTTGAACCGGGAAGTGAACTAATATGCAAATGGCCATATAAAGTGGGTCCAGCAGAGCTGAAAGAGTTGAAGAAGTATCTGGGTCTTATCAGACCAAGCTCATCTCCTTGGGGTTGTGGAGTTCTTTTTGTCAAGAAGAAGCATGGAACGAAACGACTCTGTGTCGATTACCGTCCATTGAATAAGAAGAGATCAAAAATAAGTTTCCATTTCCCAACATCAATGAGTTGTTCGAGCAATTGAAAGGGGCTAAGATCTTCTCTAAGCTTGATCTCAGGATGGGCTATCATCAGATTCACATTCATGAAGAAGACATTCCCAAGACTGCTTTCAGGGCACGCTTTGGCTCTTATGAGTACAAAGTGATGTCTTTTGGTCTCGGCAATGCTCCACCGAGCTTCTGTCGGATTATGAATTATATCTTCTCCCCGTTCAAGAATGAATTTGTCTTGCTGTATCTTGATGACATTCTGGTCTTTTCTAAAACTAAGAAAAAGCATGAAGAACATCTCCGGCTTGTGCTTGATAAACTAAGAGAGCATAAGTTCTATGCTAAGTTTTCCAAATGTGAGTTCTGGTTGAAGGAAGTTGCGTACCTTGGGCACATCATCTCTGCTGAGGGCATCAAAGTTGATCCGTCAAAGGTGTAGGCCATTGTTGAGTGGGAACCTCCTCAGAATGTGAAGCAGCTTCGAAGCTTTCTCGGGCTTGCGAGCTATTGCATAAGATTCGTTGAGAATTTCTCCAAGATTGCTAAGCCTCTCTCAAGCCTTCTTCAGAAGAGTGTGAAGTTTGTCTGGTCTACAGAGTGTCAGTTGGCTTTCGACACACTCAAAGAGAAGCTCACTTCTACTCCGGTCTTGACTCCTCTTGATGATTCCAATTCTTATCAAGTGTTCTGTGATGCCTCTCTTCAAGGTCTTGGTGCAGTTTTGATGCAAGAGAAGAAAGTGGTAGCTTATACCTCGAGGCAGTTGAAGCCAAGTGAGAAGAATTACCCCACTCATGATCTTGAGTTGGCGGCAGTGGTACATGCTCTGATGACTTGGCGACATATCTTGATGGGTAGACAGGTTGAGGTCTACACCGATCACAAGAGTCTCAAATACATCTTCACCCAACCTATTCTCAATCTTCGACAAAATCAGTGGGTGGAAATGATCCAAGATTATAATACGACCGCTGACTACACTCCAAGCAAAGCTAACGTCATTGCAAATGCTTTGAACGGAAAGGCTTACTACAACAGTCTCATTCTGAAGCCTCTCCACCCTGATCTTTGTGAATCTTTCAGGAAGCTCAACCTTCAGTTAGTACCTCAGGGATTTCTTGCTAATCTCCAGATTTCTCCTACCTTGGAAGACCAAGTCCGACAAGCTCAACTTCTTGATGTGATGGTCAATAAAGTTAAGATTGGCTTGGCAAAGAGCATTCCAAAATATAAGTGCTTCCGTGTTGATGACAAAGATACCTTGTTCTTCGAGGACCGCCTTGTCGTTCTGAAAGGAGAGCTCAACAAAGTTATCATGGATGAAGCCCATAATTCCCTTCTCTCGATAGATCTAGGAAGCTCCAAAATGTATCAGGATCTAAAGCAGACCTTCTGGTGGACTCGCATGAAACGTGAAATTGCTCAGTTCGTGAATGAGTGTGATGTGTGTTGCAGAGTGAAGACGGAGCATCAACGTCCAGCAGGTCTTTTGCATCCCTTGCCTATACCCGAGTGGAAATTCGATCATGTGGAGATGGATTTTCTCACTGGGTTTCCGAAGTCCAACAAAGGCAACGATGCCATCTTCGTCGTCATCGACAAGATGACCAAAGTTGCTCATTTCCTTCCGGTCAAAGAGTCTATCTCGGCAGCTCAGCTGGCAATGTTGTATACGTCAAGGATAGTCTCGGTGCACGGTCTTCCTATGCTCATTTGTTCAGATTGTGGAAGCATCTTTACTTCCAAGTTCTGGGATTCCTTTCATACTGCGATGGGTACTAAGATCCGGTTCAGTACAACTTTCCATCCTCAGACAAGTGGGTAAGTTGAGAGAGTCAATCAGATCCTTGAAGATATGCTCAGAGCCTGTGTGATTTCTTTTGGCATGAAGTGGGAAGATTGCCTACCATTTGTCGAGTTCTCATACAACAACAACTTTCAAGCAAGCTTGGGCAAGGCTCCATTCGAGATTCTATATGGCAGGAAGTGCCGTATCCCGCTCAATTGGTCAAAGACTCGTGAGCGTCAGATTCTTGGGAATGACATGATTACTGAAGCAGAAGAAATGTGTCGTGTCATTCGGGATAATCTCAAAGCAGCGCAGTCCCATCAGAAGAGCTACTACGATAGCAATCATCATGACATGACTTTTCAGCTTGATGATTTCGTGTATCTTAAAGTGTCTCCCATGAAGGGCACTGAGCGCTTCGGCATCAAAGGAAAGCTTGTTCCTCGCTTTGTTGGTCCTTTCAGAATTGTTGGCAAGAGAGGCGATCTTGCATATCAGTTAGAGCATCCATCCAACTTCTCAAATGTGCATGATGTGTTCCACTTCTCTCAGCTCCGGAGATGCTTCAAGACTCCCGAGCGCACAGTTGATCTCTGCTATCCCACAAACAACAGCGCCAGAAATTGACACGTTGACAGAGGCTGGGCTTGCGTTGGTTTTTCCCTTGAAGAGGAAAGGGTGATGCAGCACAGGAGCAGTAAGTATTTCCCTCAGTTTGTGAACCAAGGTATCGATCGAGAAGGAGGGTCTCGTCAAGTCCAGAGTACCTGCCAAACACAAACAAGCTTGCACCCAACGCTTCAAAGGGGTTGTCAATCCCTTCAAGATTCTTTGCAAAGTGAGATGTGAAGGCAAAAAGTGCAACGAAGTAAAAAGTGTAAGGCTGAAAATATGGTGTGGAGTAGTCCCTGGGGGCCATAGTGTTCACTAGAGGATTCAATCAAAATAGCAAGTATCATGGTGGGTGAACAAAGTACTGTCGAGCAATTGATAGAACCACACAAAGTCATGACGATATCTAAGGCAATGATCATACATATAGGCATCACGTCCGAGACAAGTAGACCGATACTTTCTGCATCTACTACTATTACTCCACACATCGACTGCTATCCAGCATGCATCTAGTGTATTGAGTTCATCACGAACAGAGTAACGCTTTAAGCAAGATGACATGATGTAGAGGGATAATCTCAAACCAATGATGAAAACCCCATCTTTTTACCCTTGATGGCAACAACACGATGCGTGCCTCGCTACCCCTTCTGTCACTGGGTGAGGTCACCGCACGGTATGAACCCAAAACCAAGCACTTCTCCCATTGCAAGAATCATAGATCTAGTTGGCCAGACAAAACCCACAACTCGAAGAGAATTACAAGGATATGAAATCATGCATAAGAGAGATTAGAAGAAACTCAAATAAGATTCATAGATAATCTGATCATAAATCCACAATTCATCGGATCTTGACAAACACACCGCAAAAGAAGATTACATCGGATAGATCTCTATGAAGATCATGGAGAACTTTGTATTGAAGATCCAGGAGAGAGAAGAAGCCATCTAGTTACTAGCTATGGACCCGTAGGTCTATGGTGAATTACTCACGCATCATCGGAGAGGTCATGGTGTTGATGGAGAAGCCCTCCGTGTACGAATCCCCCCTCCGGCAGGGCACCATGACGTGCCCCAGATGGGATCTTGTGGAGACAGAAGCTTGCGGCGGCGGAAAAGTGATTGCGATGATCTCCTCATTTTTTCTGGAATTTACGGGAATATATAGGCGAAAGACCTAGGGTAAAGGGCGTCCAGGGGGCCAACAAGCCTGGATGGCGCGCCCCCTGGCCGCGGGGTGGGGGCTTGTGGTGCCCCTGGGGCTCCCCTGCCTTGGCTCCCAAGCTCCCCGATCTTCTTCCGTTCCAAAAAAAATATTTTCGGGGATTTTCTTCCGTTTGGACTCCATTTCAAAATCTACTCTGAAAGGGGTAAAAAATATGGAAAAAACAGGAACTGGCACTTGGCTCTGAGTTAATAAGTTAGTTCCAAAAAATATATAAAAGGCATGCAAAACATCCAAAGTTTGACAAGATAATAGCATGAAACCATCAAAAATTATAGATACGTTGGGGACGTATCAATCTCCAGGATATCGACCTCCAGTCCGACCTATCCTACCATGAGCATCCGATAACAATACTTGAAGAAATTGAGCGCAAGACCCGCAATAAGTCAATCAAGTTCCTCAAAGTGCGATGGTCACATCACTCAGACAAAGAGGCCACTTGGGAGCGCGTGGACCACCTCCGTTCCAAATTTCCAGAGTTCTTTGAGTCCTAGATCTCGGGTCGAGATTCAATTGTAGTGTGGGAGAGTTGTAACAACCCAAGTGCTTTTCCTTCCCCTTTTGTAATCCTTTCCATGTTTGGCAACTCTGTTGATACAATGTTATGGATGATAGGCTGTGGTGTGTCATTTCATGTGCATCTCATGCATCATGCATATCTTATTTCTTTTCCCTTTTGTATGGGTTGGTTGAACTTGTGTTGGATGCCACCTTGATGATCATGTGAGTGGTGTGTGTTTGTGATATTGTGCATAAGTGTGGGTGCAACAAAGCCCCCTTCAAAACCCTTGTTGCACCATGATTCTAAAGCCTCCATTTCAATATTTTGCTTCATGTGTTTTCAACTTGCTTTAAAAATCCTATAGAAATGTTCCACCTTTCCTCTCAATTTTTGTGAGTGGTGAAGTGGAGTTCCTTTATTTTTCTCCGAGCCTTGGTATTCTGTTTCTTTAAAAAACAGCCTAGATTTATTGATAAAGCATATATTTCTCTTTGCCTAAAAAATAGTCAAACCTATTTTATTAAATAGGCTATATTCTTTTGTTCAGCAAAGTATTTTTATTTAAAAAAAACTTTCTTATTCTGTGGGATTTATTTGGTTGTTTGGTTTACAAAATAAAAGACAAAGGTTTTTCTTTCGGTTTTAAGTTAAGAGAGAGCCAGGCCAGCCCTTTAGGCCTAGTAGCTATTCGGTCCAGCCCGCAGCGCGTCCCTCTTCTCCCACCTTGCGTTCGTCACCCTATACGACTCCATAGCCACCATCAGATCAGAGCTCCTCCCCTATCAATGACTCTCTCGCATCCCGAGGGCCATAAGAGGCACCCCAGCCCTTCTCCAACCCTAGCCTCTCCATTCCCTTCCTCCTCTTCCCCTCGCACCGTCAGATGGGCTCCAGGAACACCATCGCCATGAGAGGGCTCCGGTGAGCTCGACGCCAGCAGCAAATTGGCCTCTTCTTCCTCTCTGTCAGCACCAGGAGCAAGAGGACGTCCGGGAGGTTCCATTTTCATGAAGAGATCGGTGCTAAGAGCTGCTTCCACGATGTCGATGACGAGCGGCTCTTGTTCCACTCCGGCGAACACCTCCTGCGCCTCCCGTCATTGGCTTCCTCTCCAGCATCGGATCGGCTCTCTACGGCTAGGTGAGCGAAGTCCCGCTCTCCTCCTCCGTTGTTTCCCTCTCTGGCCGAGGCCCGCCATCGCGTGTAGCTCGCCGTCGTCGCTCTGTTCAAGTAGTAGCAGCAGCTTCAGTTGCGGCAGTAGCAGCTTCAGAGTAGCAGCTATTCCAGCATTGCATCAGCTTCAGGTAGCAGTAGATAGCAGCTGCGGCAACGTTAGTTAGTAGCCGCGCAGCAGCTGTTCGGTAGCAGCAGTCGCGCCCCCGTTGTCGTTCATGTGTGTGTGTGTGTGTGTGAGTCTGCACCGGCGAGTGGCTCCGGCGTCCCTCTGCTTCAGTAGAGAAGGGGTCCCCTTTGTGTTAGCCATGTCGGGTGAGTCGCTCTCTGGACACAGCACCCCACCTAGACCAGCTGGTTCGACCGAGCCAGCGCGAGGGTGAGATCCTGGGTTCGAGTCCCCCTGGTGATGACGAGTTGCTGGATATACTTGTCGCCCCTCGTTGGTTACCCCAAATGGAAGGTGGAGATGTAGTCAGCATCAGATTTCCCTTACACGGGGACTATAAGGTTTATCGAACCAGGAGTACTCTGAGGATCAACAAGTAGGTGTCCCTGATACGTCTCCAACGTATCTATAATTTTTGTTGGTTCCATGCTATTATCTTGTCAAACTTTGGATGTTTTGTATGCCTTTTATATCTTTTTTGGGACTAACTTATTAACTCAGTGCCAAGTGCGAGTTCCTATTTTTTCCGTGTTTTTGACCCTTTTCAGAGGAGAATTTTAAACGGTGTCCAAACGGAATAAAACTTCCGAAAAGATTTTTCCGGAACAGAAGATACGTAGGGGACGCGAGAACCAAGGCAGAGGCCACCAGGGGAGGCCACAAGCCCCCTAGGCGCGGCCAGGGGGCCCGCGCCTAGCAGGCTTGTGGGCCCCCTGTGGCTCGTCTTCCCTACCTCTTCCGACTATAAATTCCCGAAAAATCCAAAACTGCGCGAGATATCCACGAAAATACTTTTCCGCCGCCGCAAGCTTCTGTCTCCGCACGATCCCATCTGGGGCACGTCCTGGTGCCCTACCGGAGGGGGGATTCGGATACGGAGGGTTTCTTCATCAACACCATGGCCTCTCCGATGATGCGTGAGTAGTTCACCATAGACCTTCGGGTCCATAGCTAGTAGCTAGATGGCTTCTTCCCTCTCTTGGATCTTCAATACAAAGTTCTCCATGATCTTCATGGAGATCTATCCGATGTAATCTTCTTTTGCCGTGTGTTTGTCGAGATCCGATGAATTGTGGATTTATGATCAGATTATCTATGAATCTTATTTGAGTTTCTTCTGATCTCTTATATGCATGATTTCATATCCTTGTAATTCTCTTCGACTTGTGGGTTTTGTTTGGCCAACTTGATCTATGATTCTTGCAATGGGAGAAGTGCTTGGTTTTGGGTTCATACTGTGTGGTGACCTCACCCAGTGACAGAAGGGGTAGCGAGGCACGCAACGTGTTGTTGCCATCAAGGGTAAAAAGATGGGGTTTACATCATTGGTTTGAGTTTATCCCTCTACATCATGTCATCTTGCTTAAGGCGTTAGTCTGTTTGTCATGAACTCAATACACTAGATGCATGCTGGATAGCGGTCGATGTGTGGAGTAATAGTAGTAGATGCAAAAAGTATCGGTCTACTTGTCTCGAACGTGATGCCTATATCTATGATCATTGCCTTAGATATCGTCATGACTTTGCGCGGTTCTATCAATTGCTCGACAGTAATTTGTTCACCCACTGTAATATTTGCTATTTTGGGAGAAGCCTCTAGTGAACACTATGGCCCCCGGGTCTACTTCACATCATATTTTCAGCCTTACACTTTTACTTCGTTGCACTTTCCGCCTTCAGATCTCACTTTGCAATCAATCTTGAAGGGATTGACAACCCCTTTATAGCGTTGGGTGCAAGCTTGTTTGTGTTTGCGCAGGTACTCTGGACACTTGGCTTGATTCTCCTACTGGATTGATACCTTGGTTCTCAAACTGAGGGAAATACTTACTGCTACTGTGTTGCATCACCCTTTTCTCTTCAAGGGAAAAATCAACGCAAGCTCAAGAGGCAGCAGAAGGATTTCTGGTGCCGTTGCCGGGGAGGATCAAGTCCAGAATAGTCTCCCGTCAACGTGTCAATTTCTGGCACCGGGGATTATTCTCGGTGAAGCTCATCCAAGTAAGTGTCGCCAACTCATCTCTTGCATTTACTTTTTTGCCTCTCGTTTTCCTCTCCCACACTTCTGAAAAACAAAACTTTACAAAAATATTTGCCTTTTTCGTTCGCCCTTTTCTCTCGCTTGCTTTCTGCCTGCTTGATTGGGATAGTCTACCTGTCCTCATGGCTAGACCCACCGCTTCGAATGATACTCCCGAGAACGAAGTTCTCAATTTCAAACAAAATGAGAAAGAAAACTTAAAGGATGCTTGGTACAAGACTTGCAATGCTCAGATTAGATCTACTCGTAAGCAATCTACTACCGTCTTGCTTCGCAGCTTTTATGTGGGTATTTCCCCTTGGAATAGGTATGTTCTTGACACCATCATAGGCGGAAATTTCTTGGGTAGCCATACCATTGATTCTTATGGAGCTTTAATAAATTTGGTAGGCTCACCCCCACTCATGGTTAATGGAACTACCTTAACTCTGGAACATGTGATGCGTAGGTTGGATATCTTTGAAAAAAAAGTTGCTACGATCGAACTCATTGACAATTTGGATAAAAAGATCCACAATCAAATCACTCAGTACGGATCCAAGGTGGGAATGGCTTTGAAAAATCTAAAGGAGAAGGAACCCACAGTTAACGAAAAACTAGGTCATGATTCCGCTAGGATTGGCAAACTAGAGGATGTTATAACCAACTTGGGTTCTGTTTTTGCCGCTGTGCAGAACACTCCAAATTTTGCCCACAATAAGGCCACCAAGTCTGTTTTTTTTCCTAAAAATAGTGGTGAACCATCTAGTAAGAGAGATGAAGACCTTAATATGATGAGTGATCACTCTACTTATGGTTTGAGCACCAAAGACGACGATACGTGATTCTATCGCCTTATGCCTAGCTAAGGGTGTTAAACAATAGCGCTTGTTGGGAGGCAACCCAATGAATTTATCTTTTTATTTCTGTTTTGTTGCATCCACACCATCATAATTCTTTTATTATTGTGTTTTTTGTGTTTCTTTTTATGTTTGAGACAAAGTAAAACCTTTATGACTAGTTTGGTGTTGGTTGTTTCATCCTGCTCGGAAAAGACAGAAACTTTTTGCTCACAAAATTATTTTTCATTTTTATCCAGAAAGATATTTTGAGTTGATTCTTTTTTCTGCTCGTTTATATGCCATTTTCCCAGGCTGTCGTAATGTTTCAGAATTGTTGAGGTACCAGAAGTATACATATTGCTACACACTGGTCTGTTTTTGACAAATTCTGTTTTTTGTTGTGTTGGTTGCTTGTTTTGATGAAACTATGAATAGTATCGGGGGTACTGGCCATGGAAAAGTGAGAATACAGTAATACAACACCAATATAAATAGAAATAAAGATTGCTATAGTACCTCAAGAGGTGGTAGTTTGTTTTCTTGTGCTAATGATATCACGAGTTTCTGTTTAAGTTTTGTGTTGTGAAGTTTTCAAGTTTTGGGTGATGTTCTCATGGACAAAGGGATAAAGAGTGGAAGGAGCTCAAGCTTGGGGTTGCCCAAGGCATCCCAAGCCAAATTCAAGGACACCAAAAAGCCTAAGCTTGGGGATGCCCCGGGAAGGCATCCCCTCTTTCGTTTTCAATCCATCGGTAACATTACTTGGAGCTATATTTTTATTCACCACATGATATGTGTTTTGCTTGGAGTGTCTTGTATCATAGGAGTATTTCTTTTTGTCGTGCCACAATCATCCTTGCTGCACACGTTTTGAGAGATACATGCACTCATCGTGAATTTGCTAGAATACTCTTTGACCTTCGCTTATATCTTTTGAGTTAGGCAATTTTGCTCTATGTGCTTCACTTAGATCTTTTAGAGCACGGCGGTGCGTAACTTGGTAGTTGGCTTGTGCTATGAAAGTAGTCCCAAAGGTGATAGGTGCCCAAATAGGATACATTAAAACTTCCATCTTCATGTGCATTGAGTAGAAAGAGAAGTTTGATTCCTCTCAATTAGTTTTGAGACGTGGATTTGGTAATATTAAGAGTTATGTTTGTAGGGTGTTGTGAATCTAGAAATACTTGTGTTGAAGTTAGTGATTCCCGTAACATGCACGTATGGTGAACCGCTATGTTAGGAAGTCGGAGCATAATTGATGTATTGATTGTCATCCTTTGTGTTGCGGTCAGGATCGCGCGATGGTTAACACCTACCAACCCTTCCCCTAGGAGTATGCGTTTAGCACTTTGTTTTGATTACTAATAAAAACTTTCACAACAAATATGTGAGTTCTTCACGACTAATGTGAGACCATGGTATAGATGCACTCTCACATTCCACCTTTGCTAGCCTCTCTAGTACCGCACAATTTTCGCCGGTGCACAAACCCACCATATGCCTTCCTCAAAAGAGCCATCATACCTACCTACTATGGCATTTTTATAGCCATTCCGAGATATATTGCCATGCAACTCCCACCGTTCCGTCTCATGACTTGTGCCGTCACTCTCATATTGCCATTGCATGATCATAAGATAGCTAGCGAGATGTTTCAACATCATACGCCAAGCTAGATCGTTGCACATCCCGGTACACTGCCGGATGCATTTCCTATAGAGTCATCATCGTTCTAAGCTTTGAGTGTGAGTAAATAAAAGTGTGATGATCATCATTATTAGAGCATTGTCCCATGTGGGGAAAAAAAGAGGCCAAAGTTGCCCATAAAAAAAGAGGTATGGAAAGAGGCCAAAGATCCAAACAAAAAAGAGAGAAAAAGAGAGAAGGGACAATGCTACTATCTCTTTCCACGCTTGTGCTTCATAATAGCACCATGTTCTTCATGATTGAGAGCCTCTCGTTTTGTCACCACCATATTCTAGTGGGAATCTTCATTATATAACTTGGCTTGTATATTCCAATGATGGGCTTCCTCAAAATTGCCCTAGTTCTTCGTGAGAAAGCAAGTTGGATGCACACCCACTAGTTCTCCTTTTGAGCTTTCACAAACTTACAGCTCTAGTGCATCCGTTGTATGGCAATCCCTACTCATTCACATTGATATCTATTAATGGGCATATCCATAGCCCTTTGATATGCCGAGTCAATGTGACCATCTCCTCCTTTTTGTCTCACAACCTCCACCACACTCTATTCCACCATAGTGCTATATCCATGGCTCACGCTCATGTATTGCATGAGAGTTGAAAAAGGTTTGAGAAAGTAAGAGTGCGAAAACAATTACTTGGCCAATACCGGGGTTGTGCATGATTTAAATTAGTTGTGTGGGTATGATGGAGCATAGCCAGAATATATGATTTTGTAGGGATAACTTTTTTTGGCCTTGTTATTTCTAAAGTTCATGATTACCTTGCTAGTTTGCTTGAAGTATTATTGTTTTCATGTCAATAGCAAACTATTGTTTTGAATCTTACGGATCTGAACATTCATGTCACATGAAAGAAGTTACAAAGGACAACTATGCCAGGTAGCATTCGACATAAAATTTTTAGTCTTTATCACTTCCCTACTCGAGGACGAGCAGGAGTTAAGCTTGGGGATGCTTGATACGTCTCTAATGTATCTATAATTTTTGTTGGTTCCATGCTATTACCTTGTCAAACTTTGGATGTTTTGTATGCCTTTTATATCTTTTTTGGGACTAACTTATTAACTCAGTGCCAAGTGCCAGTTCCTGTTTTCTCCGTATTTTTGATCTTTTCAGAGGAGAATTTTATCGGTGTCCAAACGGAATAAAACTTCTGAAAAGATTTTTTCCGGAACAGAAGATACGCAGGGGACGTGAGAACCAAGGCAGAGGCCACCAAGGGAGGCCACAAGCCCCCTAGGCGCGGACAGGGGGGCCCGCGCCTAGCAGGCATGTGGGCCCCCTATGGCTCGTCTGCCCTACCTCTTCCGCCTATGAATTCCCGAAAAATCCAAAACTGCGCGAGAGATCCACGAAAATACTTTTCCGCCGCCGCAAGCTTCTGTCTCCGCAAGATCCCATCTGGGGCACGTCCTGGTGCCCTGCAGGAGGGGGGATTCGGATACGGAGGGCTTCTTCATCAACACCATAGCCTATCCGATGATGCGTGAGTAGTTCACCATAGACCTTCGGGTCCATAGCTAGTAGCTAGATGGCTTCTTCTCTCTCTTGGATCTTCAATACAAATTTCTCCACGATCTTCATGGTGATCTATCCGATGTAATCCTCTTGTGTGGTGTGTTTGTCGAGATCCGATGAATTGTGGATTTATGATCAGATTATCTATGAATCTTATTTGAGTTTCTTCTGATCTCTTATATGCATGATTTCATATCCTTGTAATTCTCTTCGAGTTGTGGGTTTTGTTTGGCCAACTTGATCTATGATTCTTGCAATGGGAGAAGTGCTTGGTTTTGGGTTCATACTGTGTGGTGACCTCACCCAGTGACAGATGGGGTAGCGAGGCACACATCGTGTTGTTGCCATCAAGGGTAAAAAGATGGGGTTTACATCATTGGTTTGAGTTTATCCCTCTACATCATGTCATCTTGCTTAAGGCGTTAGTCTGTTCGTCATGAACTCAATACACTAGACGCATGGTGGATAGCGGTCGATGTGTGGAGTAATAGTAGTAGATGCAAAAAGTATCGGTCTACTTGTCTCGGACGTGATGCCTATATGTATGATCATTGCCTTAGATATCGTCATGACTTTGTGCGGTTCTATCAATTGCTCGACAATAATTTGTTCACCCACCATAATATTTTCTATTTTGGGAGAAGCCTCTAGTGAACACTATGGCCCCCGGGTCTACTTCACATCATATTTTCAGCCTTACACTTTTACTTCGTTGCACTTTACGCCTTCAGATCTCACTTTGCAATCAATCTTGAAGGGGTTGACAACCCCTTTATAGCGTTGGGTGCAAGCTTGTTTGTGTTTGCGCAGGTACTCTGGACACTTGGCTTGATTCTCCTACTAGATTGATACCTTGGTTCTCAAACTGAGGGAAATACTTACTGCTACTGTGCTGCATCACCCATTCCTCTTCAAGGGAAAAACCAACGCAAGCTCAAGAGGCAGCTGTCCCCTGCTCTCGCGCTAGCAGAAGATGTGGACCTGCACACACAACACATAACTTTGCTCCCAACGAGTACAGAGAGGTTGTCAATCTCTCCGGCCTTGTAGTTTGCAAAGGATCAAAACACAAGCGGGAATAGTGATAGTGTTTGCAACGGAAAAGTAAATGAAAGAAGTAAATGATGGAGGTGTAAGAAATGGTGGTAATATGGACCTCGGTCACATGATGTTCACTAGTGATGTTTCTCTCCCAAAAGACGATAAACAACTATGCATGGGTAAACAAATTACAGCTCGGCAATTGACAAAATTATAAACGCACCGCAATGCTAATCATGCTACTAGAAAGTTAGAGACTCAAAAGTAATGGGCAGTACGCCAAGACAAGTAGACCGTTTATTCATCATCATCTTCTTACTAATCATCCACCTTGAGATATCTATCCAGAACATCTCGCTAGTATTAAGTTGCGAGCCCCACCCAAAGTGTAAACTCAAAGCAACGGACAACTGTATTAATGGACTTTGCGTAAGGTAAACAATCCTTGCAACGGCGGTCACAAGGACCGTTGTTTTCTCCCTGGTGGCAACAGCACATCCCCTAGTCTCATGTTTCTGTCACTCAAGCTAGACATCAGGGGGCATGAACCCGCAATCATGCATAACGCACCCTCTTTGAGTTACAATCTACTACTCGGCCAAAGCAATACAAAGCAACGGAGAACGTGCATGAGTTACCTAAGAACATAATATAAAAGGATAATCAAATATATAACTCATCACAATCTGAACATAATCTCATAATCCATCGGATCCCAACAAACCAAGCATAGCAATAGCATGAAAATTACATATATGCGTTGATCATGTAGGGCAGCTCACAAGGGCTAATCATTGAAGCATAAGATTGGAGAGAAGACATCACATAGCTACTCGTCATGGACTCATGGTCCAAGGAGGACTACTCACGACACGTCTGGGAAGCGTCCATGGCGGTGGAGAAGCTCCTGGAGGTCAATCCTCCCTCCGGCAGGGTGCCGGGAAGAGGTCTTTTGACGCTCCCGATCTCGGAAGCGCTGCGGCGGCGGAACGATGGAGAAATTTGCAATTCTGGATCTCCTCGAAAGGTTTCCTATCGAAGAGGTAAATATAGGCCGAAGGAGGGCACCAGAGGAGTGGGACCAACCCAAGCGACCTGTGGGCGCAGCCAGGGCGAGGCCGTCTGGGCAGCCCCTGGCTCCCCTCTGGCCCATCTTCGTGCTTCATGAAGCTTCCGTCACGCTGATTTTTATATATTTTTCTCGGGATTTTTGGGACTTTGTAAATTTGGGTAAAAGTCCCTGCAAAAAAAGACATCAACACACAGAAACTGGCACTGGGTGCACTGAGTTAGTAGGTTAGTCCAAATATAAGTAAAAAGGTATAAAAGTGTAGCAACACATATAACAATGTCACCCAAAAGATCATGGAACAAATGGAAATTATAGATACGTTTGGGACGTATCAACATCCCCAAGCTTAATTCCTGCTCATCCTCGAGTAGGTAAATGATAACGCAAATAATTTCTGTGGTGACATGCTAACACACATATAAGAACTTCAAAGTAAATCAAGTAAGATATGCATTTCAAGTCAAGACAATAACAAGCAGGAGTCTATATTTAGTATTGAAAATAGCAAAGTAAGAACATAAAGGTGCAAGAGCTCTTGCTGTCCGTGACTCGAATGTCTCCAAATGGTGTTTGCATGCAAGAAGTGGGAGATGGGCTGAGAGTATAAAAATATAGTTTAATTGAGAACTCAATCTGCTAAAACTTCACACTTGGTCTCCTTCGGAATCTTATTTTAACTCATCCCCAGACCACTAGTCAGGCACAAGTCAAAATGATCCTCTCCCTTTCGACTTTGAGCACTCATGCAATGGATGAGCGCAAGCAATTTATGTTGGCACTTAGGATGGCAAAGAGAATAATGATGGGGAAGGAAGACAAAAAAGGTGTGAAAGGCTCACATCAATGAGGACAACCATAGGCGAGAGAAAGCCAAATGATAGATATGGTGTAAGGAGTAGGGATTGCCATGCAACGGATACACATATGAGCTAAGGTAAGCTCTCCAATGTAACTAGTGGGGGTGCATCCAACTTGCTTGCTCATGAAGACCTAGAGCTCATTTGAGGAGGCTCATCATTGGAATATATAAGCCAAGTTCTATAGTATAAGGGTCCCCACATAGTTATGCATGAATGATAATCTGTATGTAGTACAAATATAGCAATGGATTACGAGTGTGGATCTTTCAAAAGGAAAAGTAGTGTTGCCCCCTTCTCTCTTTTTATTTCTTTTTTCTTTCTTTTTATTTTTCTATTTTTTCGTGGCCTCTCTGGCTCTTTCTATTTATCTCTCATTTTTCCTCTTTGGGATCTTTTCATGTGTCCTCTTTGGGATCTTTTAATTTGTCGTCTTTGGGATCTTTTCCTCACTCAAGGGCAACACTCTATGTTTTACAAGAATAAAAAGAAGATCTTCACACTTTATAAGAAGTACTCAACATAAAGACAAATGAAAACTATCATGATGTATGGAAATGTATGCCTTTGCCAATGTAGCAGGATATGCAATGGAACTAGCGCGTCATGTAGCAATAATAAGGGCAAGGCCCAACTAGCATGCGGCTCCTCGATCAAGCAAAAGCATGTATGACATGAAGATCAAGTCATGAGATGGTGGATGTTGCATGGCAATGTATCTCGGAAAGGCTATGGAAATTACTTAATAGGTAGGTATGGTGGCTATTTTGAGGAAGGATATAATGAGGCTTATGATGACAGAGCGTATTATGCCAAGGGTTTGGATGCACCGACGAAGTTTGCACCAACTCTCAGGGTGAGAAAGGGCAATGCACAGTACCGAAGAGGCTAGCAAAATATGGATGGTGGAAGTGCCAACAATCGAATACTCGCATTAGTCCGAAGAACTCATGCACTTATTATCGGTAACTCTCTACCTAATCAGGAAATTCACAAAGAGACAAGTACCCCGAGGAGGAGTGTTTGGGGGTTTGGTTATCCTTGCGCATCCTCGACCCATGGTAACGTGAGGGTACTCTATATATTCCAACCCCTCCAAGGGTTAGCGATCAATCTAGTAGCTAGAGTTTTCAACTATTTTTTTAGTTTTTGAAAAACACACGAATTTCCTATGACACCTATCACTAATATGCTCAAGCTCTTGGCACCAATAGTCCAAACATTACTCAAATCAATACCTCAAAACTATTGCAAGTTACTACTATACTTAAATAGCAACCTCAGTTACCTACTCATGCAAGACACACAACTCAGTGCAACAAGCCAACTCTCTAAACAAGATAAGCATCATAATTCAAGAGAGTTCCAAAGGCAACCTAAATAAAAGCTCTTAAAAAGATAAAGCATGAACAATAAGAGCTAGGCATGACAACAGCTATGAAAAGATAGAGAACACACAAAAAACATAAGCATGAAAACCTATGTTGTGTTCTAGGGTGGAGTGGAGCGTGTTTCTCTCCCAAACAAGGAAGGCTAGGTTCCAACTGTTGGGGAACGTTGCATGGGAAACAAAAAATTTCCTATGCACACGAAGACCTATCATGGTGATGATCATCTATGAGAGGGAGATCGGATCTACATACCCTTGTAGATCGCTTAGCGGGAAGCGTTAAGAAAATCGGTTGATGTAGTGGAACGTCTTCGTGATTCAAATCACCATCGTCCCACGATCCGTCCTGATCTAGTACCGAATGGACGGCACCTCCGTGTTCAGGACACGTACAACTCGATGACGATCTCCGCCTTCTTGATCCAGCAAGAGGGACGGGGAAGTAGATGAGTTCCCCGGTAGCGTGACGGCGCGCCGGTGGTGGTGGTGATCTATTCCTGCACGGCTTCGCCTAAGCACCGTAGAAATCCGATCTAGAGGAAGAACTACGAACTAGAGGAGAGGGTTGCACGTGGCTGAAATTGTGTCTCAAAAACCCTAAAACCTCTAGTATATATAGGAGGAAGGAGGTGGTAGCCTTGATCCCTAAGGAGAGCCTCCTTGGGCTCGGCCGACAGTAAGGAGGAGGAGTCCTCCTCCAATCCTACTTGGAGTAGGACTCCTCCCCAAGTTGTCCACCTCTTTTCGTTTTTTCTACTTTTACCTCATGGGCTTTCTTTGGTTGACCAGTCAGCCCACTAAGAGCTATTGCGCCACCATCAAGTCCATGTGGCCCTCTTGGAGAGTGGTGGGCCCACCTGGTGGGCCCCCGATACCCATTCATCACTTCCGGTACACTACGGGCAATGCCCGAAATTCTTCCAGAATCGAAATACCAACTTCCTATATATCAATATTAGTTTCCTGACCATTCCAGAAACCCTCGTGACGTCCGGGATCTCATCCGGGACTCCGAACAAAACTTCGGTCACCAGCACCTATAACTCAACTATACTGAAACGTCACCAAACCTTAAGTGTGTAGACCCTGCGGGTTCGAGAATTATGCACACATGACCTGAGACACTCCCTGGTCAATATCCAATAGCGGGACGTCGATGTCCATATTGGATCCTACATATTCTACGAAGATCTTATCGGTTAAACCTCTATGCCAAGGATTCATATAATCACGTATACCATTCCCTTTGTCCTTCGGTATGTTACTTGCCCGAGATTCGATCGTCGGTATCTCCATACCTATTTCAATCTCGTTACGAGCAAGTCTCTTTACTCGTTCCGTAATACAAGAACCCGTGACTAGCCCTTTAGTCACATTGCTTGCAAGGCTTATATGTGATGTTGTATTACCGAGCGGGCCCCAAGATACCTCTCCGTCACACGGAGTGACAATCCCAGTCTTGATCCATACTAACTCAAAGGACACCTTCGAAGATGCCTCTAGAGTACCTTTATAGTCACCCAGTAAGGTTGCGACATTTGATACACACAAGGCATTCCTCCGGTGTCAGTGAGTTACATGATCTCATGGTCATAGGAATGAATACTTGACATGCAGAAAACAATAGCAACAAAATGACACGATCATATGCTACATTCGTAATTTGGGTCTTGTCCATCACATCATTCTCCTAATGATGTGATCCCATCATCAAGTGACAACGCTTGTCTATGGCGAGGAAACCTTAACCATCCTGGATCAAGAGGCTAGTCAACTAGTGACTCGCTAGGGACATAGTTTTGTTTATATATCCACACATGCATTTATGTTTCCATTCAATACAGTTATAGCATGGATAATAAACGATTATCTTGAAACAGGAAATATAATAATAACTATTTTATTATTTCCTCTAGGGCATATTTCCAACAGTCTCCCACTTGCACTAGAGTCAATAATCTAGTCTGACATCTTCATGTGATTTAGAATGTAAAGAATCTAACACCCATACAGTTCTCGTGTTGTTCATGTTCCGCTCGAGGTAGAGGTTTAGTCAGCGAATCTGCAACATTCAGATCTGTGTGCCCTTTGCAAATATTTATGTCTTCCTCCTTGATGTAATCATGGATGGCGTTGAAGCGTCGCTTTATGTGTCTGGTCCTCTTATGAAACCTTGGTTCCTTGGCTAGAGCAATGGCACCAGAGTTATCACAGAACAGATTGATTGTATCCAGTGCACTTGTCACTACTCCAAGATCTGACATGAACTGCTTCATCCAGACACCCTCCTTGGCCGCCTCTGAGGCAGCTATGTACTCCGCTTCACATGTAGAATCAACTACGACGCTTTGCTTGGAACTGCACTAGCTTACCGCACCCCCGTTAAGAACAAATACGTATCCGGAATGCGACTTAGAGTCATCTGGATCGGTGTCAAAGCTTGCGTCGACGTAACCCTTTACGACGAGCTCTTCGTCACCCCCATAAACAAGAAACATTTCCTTAGTCCTTTTCAGGTACATCAAAATATTCTTGACCGCCGCCCAATGTTCCACTCTTGGATCACTTTGAAACCTGCCTGCCATACTTATGGTCAGGTTGACATCCTGTCTTATGCACAACATTGCATACATGATAGAACCTATGGCTGAAGCATAGGGGATGACACTCATCTTTTCTCTATCTTCTGCAGTTACTGGACATTGAGTCTTACTCAACTTTATACCTTCTAACACAGGCAAGAACCCCTTCTTGGATTGTTCCATTTTGAACTTCTTCAAAACTTTTTCAAGGTATGCGATTTGTGAAAGAGCTATCAGGCGCCTCGACCTATCTCTATAGATCTTTATGCCCAATATGTAAGCAGCTTCTCCTAGCTCTTTCAAAGAAAAACTTTTATTCGAGTATTCTTTTATGCTTTCCAAAAACTCCACAATGTTTCCAATCAGCAATATGTCATCCACATACAATATTAGAAACGCTATAGAGCTACCACTCACTTTCTTGTAAATATAAGCTTCTCCAAAAACTTGTATAAACCCAAACGCTTTGATCACCTCATAAAAGCATTTATTCCAACTCCAAGATGCTTGCACCAGTCCATAAATGGATCGATGGAGCTTGCACACCTTGTCATCATTCTCTGGAATGACAAAACCTTCGGGTTGTATCATATACAACTCTTCCTTAAGAAACCCGTTAAGGAACGCCATTTTGACATCTATCTGCCATATTTCATAATCGAATAATGGAGCTATTGCTAACATGATTCAGACGGACTTAAACATTGCTATGAGTGAGAATGTCTCATCGTAGTAAACTCCTTGAACTTATGAAAAACCCTTTGCCACAAGTCGAGATTTGTAAACGGTCACATTACCGTCCGGGTCCGTCTTCTTCTAAAAGATTCATTTGTTCTGAATAGCCTTGCGACCTTCAGGTAATACTTCCAAAGTCCACACTTTGTTTTCATACATAGATCGTATCTCGGATTTCATGGCTACTAACCATTTGTTGGAATCTGGGCCCACCATCACTTCTCCATGACTCGCAGGCTCATTGTTGTCCAACAACATGATAGACAAGACATGATTCATTTGGGAACCCCCGACTTACGAGTCGAGATCGCCGAATGAACGTGCCAGTGATCCCAGAGATCAATGCTCACCGAACACACAAATACTGAATATTAAGAGTCTTACCTCCAAATACCGAATTATTACATCACGTGACCGAATGGTCAAGTTCACAAGGTATGGCCTATGAGACCAATCACACGGATACAACTAGTAGTGGAAATCTTAGGGCTAAGCGGGTGCCCATGCGATCAGCCTACACCAACACGCATTCTGACTGGGAAGCGTCCTAGTTCGTAGGGGCGTCTCCGAAGACGTACTCTTCTCCAAACTCCGGTCCTTCCATGCCTGGTCAATAATATAACCAGTGGCAAGCCAATGAGTACTTTTGAATGTACTCGCAAACAGCCCATGATATGAACAATGCAAGTGAAGGATAACAATAATATGCATCTTGGTAGACAACAACTTGGTTGTAATAAACATGATCATGGATATACAAGATAAGCTAAATGTTATTTGAAGAATAGGTTAAAGGTATCAATATATCTCCCGAGGGCTGAACACTCCGGGTTCACCCTATATGTCAAGTCACCAAACATGGTCATATCAATTCTTCATATTAACTCCATTTACCACACACTCACACACACTTGGTTTATGCAGAAACGACTAGACGTAGTTTAATCAACACCACCCAACTGACCTTCATCGTGCACACGGCTATCCGGGAAACTTCTGTGTCATCCACGACTCGTGGTATACAACATACCCGAGGTAAGTACCCGATCAATGCCTTTCCCCTGACGAATCCAGACAAAGAGGTCCACTCGATTGGTATCCAACCCACATATTGTACGTCTTACGAGCACCAACTCTGGACAGTATCAACCATGCGAGGACCAACGGTGTACCTGGAACACGTAAAAACGGCATAGTCGCCCTACCTGGCACGACCCCATCACGAGAGTGACCACACATCACTCCCGCCATTAGTAACGTGGCTCTTTGCTAGCACCGACCAGAGTGATCATCGCAGCCTCGTCCCATAAAGGAGTAAAGTGGTCGTACATGTAAGGTTGGGATGATCGACACATCATATATCTAAACCCACTTCCAAATCCATACACACACAAATACCGGTGCACCACTTCACCAAAAGTGGCCACCTAACTCATCATCACCCTCGGGAATTAGTGGCACCCGACGGGGTTTTCAAAAATCTTTGATTTATACCAACAACATGCTCATACTACTATGCTTAGCTCTACTTGTCAACATGATGTTAGCGTGACCCTCATAGGTGGTAGGATCATGCTCAAAATGCAAGTGCTCCGGAGGAGCCTTCGGTAACATCACTACAATGATTTACCGACACTTATGATCATATGCAAGGAAAATACTTGCTACACTAGCACGAAATATAACATATGCTCAGTCATGGTCAAAGGGCTGCTTGCCTTGGTCAGCTAGGTATCCGGGGTCTTCGAGGTCTTCCGCTCCGACTCCTTCTTCACATGGGTTTTCTATCGTCGTATAAAGATAAAAATAATAAGTAGCTCACTCCAAAACAGATCACAAAGTCCTTTTTTTAAATGTTGGTTATTTCTCAGAAATCCAGGTCCTTATTTAAAAAATATTTGCTTCTGGTTTTAGAGAAAGAATATTTTTAAAATCAACTTAGCAGAAGCAAAACTATTCCAATTTAATCTTTTTTATTATTACAAAACAGAATAGTTGCTGCAAAAATTCAACCAATTGTTCTGTTAAATACTACGCATTTTTAGAAGAATAACAGTGGAAAATTATATTTTTATACTTGTTAAATCTTTTTATAAAAATCATTTAAATCTAGTTTTAAAAATAAAAGGAAAGGGCTACAGACCGTGGTCTGGCTTGGTGTAACGCCCAAGATGCGATCCAATCCTTATTTTGGCTCGAGGGCCTGAACAGGGATAGAAGCGCATCTCGTCGTTTCGCAAGAATGGATATCGTTACAAGTACATGTACTGAAGAGAAGAGTATATGGAATTGGCTTACACTCGCCACAAGCTACATCAGAGTCACATCAGTACAATACATAAATATCATGAAGAAGAGCAGGGTCCGACTACGGACGAAAACAAACGAGAAAGAAAACGACGTCCATCCTTGCTATCCGAGGCTACCGGCCTGGAACCCATCCTAGATCGATGATGAAGAAGAAGAAACTCCAAATGAACAATCAACGTGCTCACGTCAAGTAACCTTTACCTATACATGCAACTGGTGTTGTAGTAATCTGTGAGCCATAGGGGACTCAGCAATCTCATTTCCAAAGATATCAAGACTAGCAAAGCTTAATAGGTGACGTATGGTTAAGTGGTGAGGCTGCGACAAGCGACTAAGCATTTAATTTAGTGGCTAACTTACGAGTACAAGAATAAAGAGGGGGAAGATCTACGCATAGCGGTCGTGAACTACTGATGGTCAAATGAATGATCCTGAACACCTACTTACGTCAAACATAACATCACCGTGTCCTTGATCAGAGAAGGAACTCCCGAAAGAGATAGTCACGGTTACGCACTCAGTTGGCATATTTTAATTTAATTAACTTAAAGTTGTCTAGAGCCAATGTTAAACAAAGTGTCCACGTTGCCACATAACCGCGGGCACGGTTTTCCGAAAGATTTAACCCCGCAGGGGTGCTCCAACTAGTCCATCACAAATTACCACAAGCCGCATAGAAATCCTCGATCACGAAAATCGCGATCTCGTCGGATTGCTTAGTGGAAAACCTAAACTCTGAGATTACCCCAAGCTTCACTGGAATCCCGATGCACAAGATATTTCGTCAAAGGTAAAACTAATCCAGCAAGGCCGCTCGACGTGTCGACGAACCCGATAGGAGCCCTGTATATCATTCGCAGGACACGGGATGGGTCACACTAGGAGAAACCAAACCTCGGGTTGCCCCACAGTGGCCCCGTTGTCTGCTAGTTTGGACCAACACTCATGCGGAGCACTGGCCCGGGGGGTTGATTAATTATCCGCGGGTGTCGGTGGGTCCCTATGCATTTATTAGTTATGAGGCAAATGTAACACCAAAGTTGGGCCATACAAGACCAGTCTTAATCTAAAACGAATTATCAAGGGGGTCCCATAACAACCCCGATCGTGTGAGGAGCGCTCAATTATGGAAAATAACACCGGTAGCCAAAACTAAGGGGGCAAAGGTGGAACAAAACACTAGTCTAGAAAGGCCGAGCCTTCCACCTTTTACCAAGTATATAGGTGCATTAAATTAAATAGAAATTAATATGTTGATATAACAAGGAACCCATGTTATCACATGGAAGCAACTGCACCTGCAACTAGCAACGCTAACACATGGTTAAGCAGGCAGTAACATAGCCAACCAGTGGTTTGCTAGGTTGTGGAGAGGTTAAGGTTTTCATGGCATTGTTGAGAGGCTGATGTTTAACACGTGGTAGGCAACGAGACATAGCGACAGAAACGATAATACTAGCATGGAAGTGATAGTAATGGTATCTTGGGAAGTGGTCATCTTGCCTGAGATCCCGCTTGGAAGAAGAATGACTCCAAGAAGCACACGAACCGATGTAGTCGAACGGGTCCTCACTTTCCGACACGCTTGCGGAACTCTATTAAGACGAAGCAAACCGGAAACAAGCATCAACACAGATATCCACAACGGCACATGCATGACAAGATGCAATACACATATGATGCATGATCAGCTGAATATATGCAAGACATGGCATGTCAATTCACAACAATCAAATAGTACACATTAAGTGAAGCCCAATATGCAACAAGTTGCATATTGACGAAACCACACATATGGATTATTTAGTTCTATCCCGATTAGGTACACGACAATATTAAATGTTGTTAAACATGGCAAGAGGTGAAGCGTAATTAATCTACCTATCTAGGCATTTTAAATGAGGTCGGAAACGACATATAGCATCTCCGAGATGACCTCACATGTTAATTTATAATTCTGTCCAGATCTGAATTAACATGTTTTAATATTTGTTAAACAGCAAAATAAATAGGTTCACGTGATTCTACGCGTCATTCCAATCAATTTACACATAGAGAACATCAACAACGGAGCTACGGTTCAAAAGATCCAAACACCGCAAGATATGATGGCATGAATGCGAAATGTGTGCAAATGGCATCCACAACATCCCAAACCAAGAAGGCAGCAACATAATATGAAACTACACGAGATGCTAAGCAAGTTTCATATAGGACACGATCAAAATGGAGCAACGGTTCAACAACTACAAGCTAAACAAGAAATAGACATAATCTGCCAAAATCAGCCACATAGCATTTTCTACACCCCAAGACAACTAGCTACGCAAATCCAAAATGCTCAAACAAGGCATGCGACAGTAGAGGGAAAGATGCACTACAAAATACTACTAATAACATCTAGCATGGAAGCATGTATCACTAGGAAAAGAACTCACAAAATGGCATCCCAGACACAGTTTCAAACTTACTGAAGATATCAGTTTTAGATTGTGCAGTTTTTTATCTGAAGGCATATTGACAACAGCAAAACTACATTCTATAAGGCTCCAAATGGCATGAAAATTGACAGCATGCTAGAGAATCTTAAGGACTACAACTAACTCCATCGCACCAACCTCAAAAGAGCTATAGATCACCAGATAAACTCATGACAAGACAGCAACAAAATATAACAGATTTCAGACTTAGAAATATTTCAGCATCTCCAAAACAGCACTATTTTCCAGCATGTTGAGAGCAAGCAAACAACAACTAAACATGGATTGCTATTGCAACCAACATTACCAGAGGCTAGCCTACACATCCAAGGGCATATCTCTAGTTGACAACTCATTCATATCATGCACGGATTAAATCCCACAAAATAAACAAAAGGGCAACATGGCAAAATATCACGCGCTCTAACTTGCTCAAAAGCTAAAACTAAATGCACAGTTAAATTCTATGGATTTTTCGACACCGAAAACATATATAACATGAGGGGTTGCAAAATAAAAATAACGCCACACGTATATGCGAGAATATGACCTAGACACGATTTAAGAAGCTAGCGACGGAACCTACATGCAAAAATGCAAACAACTACTCTAAAATACATGACAAAAGGTCCCTAAAAACATGAGCATTTCATCTATGGGGTTTGAGCAATCCGTACACGCACAAAAATTAATACGGGATAATCCCCTATTAGGACATCATGCAAATCTAGGCATATGGCGAGTCAAACCACTCCAAACATGCATGCAAGTTGCAAATTATGAATCTACGCGAAAAGCTACACAAGTTTAATATTTAAATCATTCCGATCCTATGCACGAGTAAAAAGATACGGGCGTTTTATTATCTAATATTCCCTGAAAATAGTAATTCACGGAAAAAAAATCCTAAAATACTAAACGGGCCTAAACTAACTACATGGGCCGAACACGGGCATGGCGCGGGATAATTATAATGCGCACGAGTGAGGGTTTGCGGGAGGCTCACCTTGGGCCATCGGGTCGGCCTAGAGAGGCGGCCTACTGGGCTGACGGGGCGAGGCCGGCCCACGCGAGGCAGTGGCGCTGGGCCAAGGGGAGGGCGCTGCACGGGGTAGGCCGAGGCAGGCAGCAGGCTGGCCTGGCCATGGGGCTCCAGTCGGGCAGGTCGGGCGGGGCGGCCCAGGCGCATGTGACGGCGCTGCGGTCAGCGTCCTCCTCCCGATCCAGATCGGATCAGGATGGCAGCGACTAGGTGGCGTGGCGGCGGCTGGCAGTCGACGACGTGGGGCAGGGCTGCTCCGGTCAGCGGGATCCAAGGGGTCGGGGGCGGATCTGGAGAGGAGGCGCGGTTGGGCAGGGGCGGCGGCCGGCCTAGGGCGGCGGGAGGTAGAGCAGCTCGGGAGCACGGGGGCGCTGGCGCTGGCTGCGCGCCCCTCGGGCGGGAGGCGGCGACGATCCGGGCCCGACAGGCCGGATCTGGGCTCACGGGCCCTAGTGGCTGGAGGTGCTGGGAGAGAGGAGGGAGGCTGCGCTAGGGTTTGGTGGGGTGGCGCGGAAAACGAGGAGGAGAGAGGGTGGTTGTCTAAAAATGGCATGGGGGTCTATTTATAACAATGGGGGGGCTAGGTTTAGTAGTTTTTCGCCCCGGTTTCAACCGCGCGATCTAAATCAGATGGTTTCGAACGGGGGAAAGGCCAAGTGGCCGTGTAGAGTAGGCTAGCCGGAGATGAGAGGGAAACAGGCACCCGACAATGCAATTTAAAATACCAAAAAACGTTCGATGATAGACCGAATACGGTGCCGCTACGGTCGACCGTTCGGGTACCAGACGAACTCCGATTGTGACGAAAATTGGTAGGTGGCCTACCTATATTAAAATAACACTGCACGTCAAGTTTCGACCCAATCAGAGGAAGTTTTATACACACTTTTAAAAACAGGATTTTGACGATGCCGCGAGCGCGTGCGAGTGTGGTCGAGCTCAACACGGTCAACGACGAACACGGAGGGAACCGGCAACTAACAACAGATGCAAATTTTGAAAACTAGCGGCAACGGGATGCCGATGCAATGCAGATGATGCAATGATGAATGCGACAGACAAATAAGCCACACGACGAAAATGGAATAAAGGGGGAATCTTCTGGAATGTCGGTCTCGGGCTGTCACACTTGGACTGGGACTGGGCCGGCCCAAAGGCCGGCCAACAAGCCTGCCCAGGCGCACGGGCCGTCAGGTTTGAACCTGGTGCGCGGGCCCCTGTGGTCAGTGGCTGCAGGCAGCGAGGGAGAGAGAGATGGGCCACCGACAAGTGGGACACACCTGTCAGGGTCGTCTCCTACCAGTGGCCAGAGAGGAGGAGGAGCATGTCGGCGTGGCTACCGACGTCCTCGGGCCCTAACGACGACGGGAATGGGTCCGGCTCGTCGTCGCCTACCTGATGATGGTCGAGATGACGGCGAAGGGGCTCAGGTTCACCGGCGACGAGGTAGCCGCGGCGGAGGGGTTTCAGGCGAAGCTGGAGGTGGTAGGTAGGGGCACGGATTTGCTCGGGGAGGAGAGGGGAAAACATCCTGAGGTCATGGGGAGTGGTTTGGGGGGGCACATGGACGCAAGAGCCGACGTGTAGTCGGAGATCGACCGGAGCTCCGAGGCGGAGGGGCCTCGGTCGATCTCGAGTATCGGGGTTCTGCTTGCTCAAAGAGGAAGCTAGGGAGGTGATTGAGGTTGCTGCGATGAGGAATGAGGGGTGCTAGAGCGAGGGGAGAGGCTATAAATAGGCCCGCGATGGTGAGCCGACTCGGGAGCGCCGGTGATTCACCGTGGCACGCATAGGGGTGCAGAGAAGAGATGGGGTCGAAACCATGGTCTCAGGACGTGGTTTTGGACTGCCAGGACTAACTGCGAGGGAGGGAGAGAGAGGAGAGGCGAGCTACCGTGGCCACGCATCAGTGGCCGGTACTGGTGCGCGCGGGCACGTGTCGCACCAGCTCTTAGCGCGGGAGAGAAGGGGCCCTAATGGTCGCCTGATGTAGAGGGGTTGTCGGGGGAGAGGATGGACACATCGGGGAGGCTGGAACTAGCCGAGAGCGTCGCCCCCACCTCAGTGGCTCTCTGTAGCGCGCCTAGAGCGCAGCTTTGGCCTGCCACAGCATGCTGGCGCGCTCTGGGTGCCTTGGACGTGTCTAGCATGTCCTGGGCACTAGTTGGGAGATTCCTAGCCGTTGGAGACCCGTGGGAGCTTCGGCTGGTCAAGGGGGACAAGGAAAACAGGTGCTGTCAGCCTTGAGCTGAAGCTTAGATTGGGGTTTTTGGCATTTCTACCTTGAACCAAAGAGGTGCCAGTTGACTGGGGCTTGGCATTGATGCTAGCCACCTAATCTGAGAGTTTGGAAGAAATGGTTGGGGTTTAGCTAAGGTTAGGAGGGGTTTTACCCATCTGTCAGAAGGTGCTCGACAGTGGTTTGGGGTGGTTGCACCCCACCACTGGCTCTGCAACTTAACATGATTGGGTTTGGTGCTAAAACAAGGGGCTTCACCAAGTTTGAGCTCCATTGGACAAGTTTAGCTTTGTAAACTTGAAACCATCACCAAATGACCAGATCTGTTACATCCAAAGAGAGTGTGGGCTAATTATATCCCACAAATCCCATTTTTGGCATGGAGCACTCATTTGTGGTATTAGGAACTCCTGCAAAGTTTCAACTCCATTGGACAAACTTTGCTATGTAGAGTTGCTCTAACTTCAATCTGGATAGAAGGGATTTTGCAACTATTTGGTGCCCTTAATCATCTTGGATCAAGGTGAAATTTTATATGGGCACCAAATATGGCTTAGGGATACTGCTACGGCAACAAAAGTCCTTCCCCGGCAGTGGTGCCAGAGAACCTTCTGTCGTCTCTTGATCTTGCGTTGGTTTTTCCCTTGAAGAGGAAAGGGTGATGCAGCACAGGAGCAGTAAGTATTTCCCTCAGTTTGAGAACCAAGGTATCTCTAAGTGCATCTAGTGCCCCTTAGTGATTCTGGTGGTTTGAAGACTTATAGGTTAAGTATCTAATGTATTTACAAGTGTACACAGGATCTATAAGTCATTGAGAAGTTTGAGATATTTGAAGAATATCGACCCCTAAAAATGTATATCTTCAGTTGAAGAAATTGGTCTGAAGCTGAAGAAATGAATCGCGAGGAATCTGCGATAAATTGATATTCCTCATGAAGACACTGATATTGAGAAGACCGGTAGTTCCTGAAGAAAATCATTCTGAAGAAATTGAAGCGTGAAGATTTACGTTTTCTGTTTTACTTTCTTCGCATTTGATGAATAGGAACACCGTACTGTTAAAGGGGGTCAAAGTAACACTATGGAATGTATTTCCTCATGATGCTCAACCCAAGCCTAATCCTACCAAAAGCCTCAAGTGGGGAATATGAGTGACATGAGGACTCTCACAGTTGAGGGTCCCGACCGTTTCGATAACCACGCCAAGTCACTGGTCTTATCCAGTCCAACGGTCATATTATTTAAGGGCATTAGTGTCAAATCATGTCGGATGCTCCCAGGCTATAAATAGCCACCCCCACAACCACTAGCTGGTTGGCTCCTCCGTTAGAAACTGACACTTGTGATAAGAGCAACCCAAATTCCTCAGAGCCTTCGAGAGTAATTCATCAGTGAGGAAATACACCACCCACCGAAACCACAAACCAAACCTAGTGATTGAGCATCACTGAAGAAGTTGTTCCTGTGTGGGACTGAAGCCTTTTACCTTTGAGGAATGTGCATCCTCCAGACGGTTAGGCGTCATGGTCTAGAGCAATCCAGCAGTCAATTGTGGATCGCCGGGTGACCGAGTTTGTGAGGGTTTGGAAGTGTGCCCTGAAGACTTACCACGAGTGTTGGGCGAGGACTGTGTGTCCTTAGATCAAGGAGAATACGGTAGGGACTGTGTGTCTCGGGACTGGGTGTCCTTTGGTTTCAATACCAAGCCGCTCCAAACCAGATGTACAACTGTCACAGCAGTTGGAACTGGGTCATCAACGACTGTCTTCTCTGAGAATCGGGTTCTAATTCCTCAACTCTTTACTTTCTCTGTATTATGTGTTGATGACTTTCACTGTGATTGTTTGAAGAATTTGTTGAAGACTTTCTCTGAATTTCCTCAACCCCAAATTCTTCACAATAGTTAATCATCATCTGTATTCTGCGTGCCTGCTTACTGTGCAATCTGTTTTCACATTCTTCACTCTGAAATACTGCTGGTGTGAACGTTTGCACGTCTGATCCTTTATTATTTCCGCTGTAAGTTAGTCATCACTGAGGAATTTCCTCAAAAGGAATTTCCTTAGTGATGAAATTCTAAAAATCTCCTATTCACCCCCCTCTAGTCGATATAACGCACTTTCAATTGGTATCAGAGCAAGGTACTCCCTTGTTCTGTGTGATTTTGGTTTAACCACCTAGAGTTTTAGTTATGTCGACTGCAGGCATGTTCAAGGTGACTGCAGCATGTCCCACCTACGAAGGGAAGAACTTTCCTTTCTGGAAGAACAAAATGCAAATGCATCTACAAGCTATTAACAATGATCTCTGGTATATTGTGGAAAATGGCGTCCCCATCATTTCTGCCAGTGTCACTGCAGCTGATGTGAAGAAATTCAAGCAACTTGATTCTCAAGCGAAAAACATCATCTGTGGCTATGTGAGCCCTGGCCAGTTTGGAAGAGTAAGTGCTTTGGGCTCTGCAACACTGATGTGGGAGAGACTATGCAAGGTAAATGAAGGAGTATCAACCCAGTGTGACTCTCGTGTTGATATTCTTCGCAATCTCTTCAATCGCTTCAAAAGACATGACAATGAATGCTGCCAAGACACCTTTGATCGCCTCGCTGATATATCAAATGAATTGCAAGCACTGGGAGCTCGAGACATCCTTGATCACGAAGTCGTGAAGAAACTGCTGAGATCCTTAGATTCTTCATTTGACACTCTAGTTCTGATGATTCAAGAAAGGCCAAACTACAAGATGCTAGATCCAGCTGATATCCGTGAAAGGCTAAATACTCATGAATTCCAGATAGAAGAAAAGAGAGATCTATATGGACAAAGCTATTCCAGACCACGTGCACTGAAGGCTAGAGCAATTTCCTCATCAGAAGAAGAAGACACAGATGACAGTAGTTGTGACCCTGAAGAATTTGGACAGGAGCTTGCAATGCTTGTGAGGAAATTCCAGAGATTTACACGACGAGGCCAGTTCGGTAAATCTTCAAGAAGAGACATGAGGAAATCAGAATATGCATCTGAGGACTACAAGAAATGGACCTGTCACAAGTGCAAGAAATCAGGTCATTACATTGCTGATTGTCCCCGCTGGGGAAAGGAATCAAAGAAGAAGAAATACAAGGATGACAGTTCTGATGACTCGAAGAAGAAGAAGAAATCTTCAAAATCCTCATCTTCAAAGTCCTCTTCACACAAGAAGACTAGCTTCAGAAAGGCTCGGGCACTTATTGGCAAGGAAATGGATTCCGAGGCAGAATCAGAGGAATGTGATGAAGAAGAAGGCTCTGGAGAAGACTCAGAATCCGGACAGGCGAGTCTTGCACTAGCAACCACTTTCGTCAGCATGTCAATCGTCAATCTTGAAGAAAATGAATGCACCATCCATACTGATGACTATGCTGATGACATCGCTCCAACCTATTGCTTCATGGCAAAAGGTTCAAAGGTATCAAATAATGCCTCCTCCTCTGATTCAAGTGACTGTGAACATAATGATTATAAGAAACCCAGTTACAGTAAACTTGCTATCATTGCCACTAAACAACAAACTGCTCTGGAAAAGCTTTGAAAACTGCTAGACAAAAGTGATGATCTGTTGAATGATGAAATGAATCTTAATCAAATCCTCGCTGATGATATGAAAAATCTTCAGTCTAGATTTGGTATTCTTCAGGATTGTTATGATACACTCCTCACTGATCATGAGAAGCTTTCCTACGAATTTCTTCAAAGGAAGCTTGATCTTGAGAAGCTGAGGATGTCTCATGATGATCTTCGCATGGAAAATGATTCATTACTAGCTCAACAGATCAGCGCTAGTCAAGTCGAATTTATTCCTCCATGTCTTAAATGCATTGAACGTGAAACTGCTAATTCATCACCAGAATCATCAAATGCTACAAATTCTTCAACTGCACGTGTTGTGTCTATTTCCTCACTTGAGGAAAACACAAATGTTACTGATGAAAATGCAGGGTTGAAGGAATTGTACGTGACAGGCATGCACAAAAGCCTCAAAGGACACCAAACCCTTTGTGATGTGCTCAAAAAGCAGATCTTGAACAGGAACCCGAGGAAAGAAGGAATCGCCTCTGAGAGAAAATTAAATGCTGATGGATCCTATTGGAAACCTGAGCAATATCCCAAAACCTCATGGGTTGTTGCTACTGGGCCTCCTTTTGATCCATCTAATCTAACTGGCTTCTCGTGTGAATTATCCTATTCCTCGGACGAGTCATTTGATTCCAACTATAAACTGTTCAAAAATCAATCTGGTGAAGTATTTGCTCGATATGTTGGAACTAACTGCAGGACTGGCCCTCCTCTGAGGAAAATCTGGGTTCCCAAAAGTTGTCTTGAAAATCTTCAGGTGAATGTCCTCATGACACCACCTCTGAAGAATCTGAACCCCAGATCAAATTCCTCAGGAGGACCAAAGTCTTCAAGAGGATCAAAATCCTCAACTCGTCTAAACTATGCTCGTACCCGTGCTTATGCGTCTAACGTGTAGGGAAACTACAAGGAATATGAATATGAGCGTTACTCCTCAAATCATTATGTTCATAAATCCTCAAACCAGTTCTCTGCATATTCATATGAGTACTCTAACCCCCCTACTGTTAAGAGAAGTGCATTAGCCTCAATGCCACCTTTCTCATATGGTGCTCGCAGGATGATGAACGCTTTACCACCCCTTCAGATGTGGGTGGTGAAGAAATCAAACTAATCACTTCTGCAGGTCAGGTCTCCAGATGAAAATCATCATCTGAAGAATTTGCTGGAGACCTGAGGAAATGCTTGATAGGACGCAAGCTAATGATTGATGAAATAGAAATATTTCACACGTCCTTACATTTCTGTTATGATGAAATTACTGAACTGATGAAATTAGTATCATATTCTTCAAATCTGAAGCATATGAGATGGTAAGCTGTACTAATTCATCTGCAGGATGACAAACCCAAAAATACTGAGTGGGTTCTCGATAGTGGCTGCACACATCACATGACTGGTGATAAAATCCTACTGATGAATATGCCACTAACTCCATCACCTCTGAAGCAAATCACGTATGCTGACAAAGGTAAAAGCAAGGTATTGGGACTTGGCAAAGTAGCTGTTTCCAAGGATAGGCATATGGACAAAGTGATGCTTGTTGAATCCCTTGGTTTTAACCTCATGTCAGTCTTGATGCTTTGTAATCTTGATATGATTGTTAGCTTTGGTAGATATAGATGTGTAGTCATCATGGAATCTGACAGATCCAAAGTCTTCGAAGGTTAAGAAGTGGGGATTTGTACATTGTTGATTTCTCTACAGGTCCTCAACCATCCACTTGCTTACTAGCAAAAACCTTAGAAGGATGGCTGTGGCACCGAAGACTAGGTCATGCAGGCATGAGGAATTCGCACACGCTTGCAAAGAAGAAGCATGTCATCGGCATCGAATCAGTCAAATTCCTCAAGGACCATCTCTGCGGTGCTTGTGAATCTGGGAAAATGACCAGATCCAATCATCCCTCTAAAACCATCATGACTACTACACGTCCATTCGAATTGCTTCATATGGATTTATTTGGACCTACTCACTATGCCACACTAACCAATGCAGCATCTTTATATGGCTTCGTCATAGTTAATGATTATTCCAGATATACTTGGGTGCATATCATAGTGTATAAAACTGAAGTGCAGGAAATCTTCAAACGATTTTCTTCAAGGGCCTCGAAGAACTTTGGCATCAAGATCAAACACATCAAGAGTGATAATGGAACCGAGTTCAAAAACACTGGTCTTGATGATTATCTTGATGAACTTGGTATTACTCACGAATTGTCTGCTCCTTATACTCCTCAGCAGAATGGTGTCGTCGAAAGGAAGAATAGGACTCTGGTTGAAATGGCAAGAACTATGCTTGAAGAATATCAGACTCCTCGTCTCTTCTGGCCTGAAGCAATCAACACTGCATGCCATATCATCAATAGGGTATATCTTCACAAATTCCTCAAGAAAACCTCATATGAACTCCTCACTGACAAGAAACCCAATGTAAGTTATTTCAAAGTCTTCGGTGCAAAATGCTGGATTAGAGATCCTCACCATAGCTCAAAATTTGCACCTAAGGCACATGAAGGTTTTATGCTTGGTTATGGAAATGACTCGCACACCTACAGAGTCTTCAACAACTATCACAACAAAGTTCTTTAGATTGTAGATGTGCGGTTCGATGAAACTAATGGATCGCAAAGAGAGCAATTGCCTTCTGATCCAGATAAGCTGTCTCCTGAGGAAGCAATAAGGCTTAAGGCTACTGAAGACATTGTCCCCACTGAGGAAATTGGTGAAGAAACGATCCCCATAGCTGATAAAAACCAAGAAGATGCTCCTGGGGAAATTGCAACAGCACCACTTCCTCAGCCCAGACAAAATCCTCAACCAGCTCATCCGAGGATTGCGAACGAAGTAGAACTTGACAAAATCCTCAACGACATCAATGCACCAGGTCCTCTCACTCGCTCAAAAGCTTCACACTTAGTTAACTTTTGTGGGCATTTTTCCTTTGTATCCATTACAGAACCCTCAAAAGTAGCTGAGGCTTTTCTGGAAACGGAGTGGATCCAAGCCATGCAAGACGAACTTCTTCAATTCAAGCTGAATGACGTATGGGAGCTCGTCAAACGACCAGATCCTCGCAAGCATAACATCATCGGCACCAAGTGGATTTTCCGAAACAAGCAAGATGAGGATGGTCAAGTGATGAGGAACAAGGCACGACTTGTAGCCCAAGGCTACACTCAGGTTGAAGGAATAGATTTCGATGAAACTTTTGCACCTGTTGCTAGACTTGAAGCTATTCGAATACTACTTGCTTATGCTAATCATCATAACATCACCTTATATCAAATGGATGTGAAAAGTGCATTCCTCAATGGTAAGCTTGAGGAAGAAGGATATGTTGCTCAACCCCCAGGTTTTGAGGATCCAAAGAATCCAGACAAAGTCTTCAGACTCAAAAAGGCTCTGTATGGCCTCAAGCAAGCCCCTCGGGCATGGTATGATACATTGAAGGAATTCCTCATGAAGAAAGGCTTCAAACCTGGTTCGCTCGATCCAACTCTTTTCACAAAATCCTATGATAATGAGCTGTTTGTATGTCAAATATATGTTGATGATATCATATTTGGCTGTACTGACAAAAGATACAGTGACGAATTTGCCTATATGATGAATGAAGAATATCAGATGTCCATGATGGGGGAGCTGAAATTCTTCTTAGGTCTTCAAATTCGTCAACAAAGCAATGGAATCTTCATATCACACGAGAAATACCTCAAGGATGTTCTGAGGAAATTCTACATGCACGAATGCAAAGGTGCCAAGACTCCAATGCCTACCAACGGCCACCTCGGCACTGATGAAAATGGTAAAGATTTCGATCAGCAGGTATACCGTTCTATGATTGGCTCTTTATTGTATCTATGTGCATCTAGGCCAGATATAATGCTTAGTGTTTGCATGTGTGCACGTTTTCAAGCAAAACCGAAGGAATCACACCATAAGGCTGTGAAACATATTCTTCGGTACTTAGCTCACACACCAACACTAGGATTATGGTATCCCAAGGGCTCCAATCTTCATCTAGTAGGGTATTCTGATTCAGACTATGCTGGTGACCGTGTGGATCGCAAGTCAACTTCTGGCACATGCCATTTCCTCAGAAGATCACTAGTTTGCTGGTCCTCAAAGAAGCAGAACTGCGTATCACTCTCCAGTGCCGAAGCTGAGTACATTGCTGCTGGTTCTTGTTGTGCTCAATTGCTATGGATGAAGCAAACCCTCAAGGACTACGGCATCAACATGAAGAATGTACCTCTCTACTGTGACAATGAGAGTGCTATCAAGATTGTACAACCCAGTACAACACTCGAAGACAAAGCACATCCAGATTCGTCATCATTTTCTTCGGGACCATGTCCTCAAGGGCAATATCCTCATCGACCATGTGAAGACTGATGATCAACTGGCAGATATCTTCACTAAGCCCTTGGATGAGAAAAGGTTTTGCAAGCTGCGGTGTGAGCTAAATATCCTAGAGTCTTCAAATGTTTTGTAAAAACATGCACACATCCTAAACACCTATGCAAAGTTGATGACTTAGATGTGCAACACATGATGAAACGATTTTCTTCAACTGATGAAGAAAGTCACTCTGAATGTGAAGAAATTAACTAAGAAATTGATTCTCAGGGCCCTACGACAATTGTACGCGGCGTCTGTAATCAACATTCTTATATGGTGGGTAACGCCACCGCCCAATGTGAAATTTCTCAAGTTGATTTTCTTCAAATGATCAATTTCCTCAGAATGCATTTTTATTCAAAACAACTGTTCTTCATTGTGATGATCTATTACAAAATCTTCAAAAACACTTGATGACTTTCATTTGCCTAGGTAGACTGTGAGTTCTAGTCCTGAACATCATTCACTTATTGCTATTTCTTCAAGTTGATGTTTCTGCTAAGTGAATGTGATCGGACCCTACTTTCCCTCCATGCTATACTTATCCAGTCTATTCAATTCTTCATATGCGTTCTACTTGAAACTTTGTTCAAAATTCTCACTGCATCCTTGTCAGCTGATGATTTTGTAATGAAAATCCTCAAATCTTAAAAAATTGTTTTCTTTAAAGGCACAGTAACTGAACCCCCACTTCCCACGATCGGATAACCACGATCTCCACAATCTCCACCGCATCGTACGGGAGCTACACGTGTCCTGCGGAGACGTAGAGGCAAGGGCTATTTGGTCCGAAACTTTTGCGCCAAACAGTAACTTTCGGGCTATAAATATGTCCTTATCCCCCTTTGTATCCTCTTCTTTGCCTCATCGCTCTCCTGCCGTCGCACACTCCACCGAACCCTAGCGCCACCGCTGGTAGTCTTGTCACCGATAAGGAAGAGCTTCACTGCCTCGACCTTTTCGTCGCCAGGATCACGCCGGAGTCGGACCATCTACGTCCACCGCCGCCGTAGACGTCCTCTGCCGCCAAGTTAGGGTGCATTGGACACTTGACCGAGGAGCCTCTCCAACACTACTTTCTGTGTTCTTCGTTCGCACCTTCCAGGGTAAATATATCCCATTTTTACAGCAGATTAGATCTGAAATTTTACCTCTTCTATGTGAAATCTGTTTTTCCTCAAGATACGATGCGCAAATGATTCCTCAAACACTACCTATCACCGCAATCATTGATGAACTAGCTAAGCATCTAAGATTTTCACGAGATTCCTCAATTGTGCAAATTTTCGGATCTGTACAACTCTGGAACCCAAGAACAGTATGCTTAGACAAATTCCTCAACCACTGGTTATATTCCTCAAACTGTCAAACTTTTTCGTTTTCTTCAAATCTGAGAACGCATATGACCTCTCCAAATTCCTCGCAACTATACTCTGTTCACAGGTACACACATGTCAGCTGATGAATCTCTCGGTTCTCATCACATTAACTCATTTGCAGCGTTTCTGGAAGAAACTCTTCAAGGCTCATCAGAATCCTCAAGAGTTCAAAATCATCAGCAAATTCCTCGACTGAAGAAAATGGAGGAAGAGAGAAAACAGAAGGGAGGAAAGAAACTGGAGCAGAACACAGCTGCTGATATTCCTGAGGACATATACTTGGACTATTGTACGCCTGATGAAGAACCTGAGACAATGGCCAAGAGAAAGATTAGGCTGCAGAAGATTGAACGCAGATGGGAAAAGGAGTGGAAGGAGTACAGGTTTGTGACCCCAAAATATGCGAAGAAATTCGCTTTGAAGCCTCCTGGCAGAAGGGCCCCACTTGAGGATCATCAAGAAGCACATCCCTCTAGTCTTATGACAATTGATGACTACCCAGATGAGAAAGAAAAGCATCTGGTCAAGCTCAAGAGGCAAGCAGAAGCTGTTGTGAAGAAATTTAATGAATCCTCAGCTGCTTCCTCCGGTGCTGCTCATTCCTCAGCAGCAGAAACATCAGGCTCAGAGATTCCTCACACGCAGTCTATGCCAACAAAGCAAAGGGCTCTAAAGCCTCAAGAGAAGTTTGTTCAGGCTTCTGTCACAAAACCCTCAGCTCCAAAACCCTCAGCTCCAAAACCCTCAGTTCCAAAACCTTCAACACCAAAATCATCAGCACCAAAATCCTCAGCTCCACCTCCAAAGCCTCAAGAAAAACCAGTACAGAAGCATGTCATGAAGTCTACGACCGCCAGCTCCAGCTCCTCACTCCCGGCTGCAACTAGCTCGGAGACAAAGTCTTCAACACCACTTGTGAAGACTTTGACAACTGCTCAACCCGCACCTCTGCCCAGCCCCAGCAAAATCATCGCAGTCCCGTCTGCATCAGAGGGAAGTGATGATTATGATGATGAAACCATGCAAGCCATCATCAAAAACAAGCAAGAACGGGTAGCACAAGCATCAGGCAGTGCTATTCCTCTGTCCATGGACCCCAAGGTCCTCCTCGACTACATCAATATATGGTATGAGGACCCTAACACACCCATTGATGATTTGAAACTTCCTCCTGGCATCAGCCACATGGTGGCCACCTTCATAAACGAAGCCAAGTGGAAGGAACAGAAGGCCAGGCAGGCAAAGGTTGCAAAGGCCAAAAAGGAGAAATTCCTCAGGCAGAATCTCCTCAAACTGACTCCTGATGCACTGGTCTCAACCCAGACAGAGCTGCAAGTACTGACTGAAAAATATGAAAAACTGTGAGATCGCAAAAGCATCAAGCGCAATTTCATCAAGCTAGCCACTAGTGTTGTTGATGACTACAACAAGAGAAAAGCACGACCAGCACCAACTCCTCAGTCCCTGGTTGAGCAGCCAGCAGATGCATCTCCTGATGAGGAGGAAACTCCTCAAGCTGAGGAAGAACACCAAGAGCGTCGTGCTGATGAACCGGCCATTGAAGAAATCATCACCGAGACTGCAACTGATGAAATTGCAACCACTGAAGAGACTGCTCCTGATCCAGCTGCTTCAACAAAGCAGGCTGATGACTCTGTTCCAGCTGGTTCCTCACTACCAGCTGAAGAATCTGCAGAAAGAACACCTTCACCAAAAGCTTCAAAGGTGAAGAAGATAATCCCGTCTCCATCAGACGCGAAGAAGACTAGAGCTGCTGAAAAGGAAGCAAAGAAGAGAAAAGCTTCCTCAGCAGAAGAAAAGATGGAGGCAAAGCGCCTCAAGGAAACTGAAGAAACTGCTCCTCTGGATCCACTACCTCTAAATGTCGCCCCTTCATATGAGATGGTCGTCATTGATGACCCGAATACAAGGGCAGATGAGGAAATGAAGGATGTCGCCTCTGAGGAACATACTGATGAGGAAATCGAGATTGATGACAGTCCTAAACCTCTTGTTCCTCAGACAGAGACTGCTCAAGCTTCAGCTGCAGCAGCTGATGAAACTGCTTCTGCCACAAAGCCAGCTGAAGAAAAACAAGCTGAGGAAAATGCACATTCTGAGCAGACTCCTCATTCTGAACAGGCTGACCCAACTCCTCAAGCTGAGAAAGAAGCAGAAATTCCTCAGCCTGAAGCTCAGCCAGAGCAAGAAGTACCAGCTGATGAAAATGTTCCCGCCCAAGACAATGAATTCATTGTGCTCAACCCAGAGACTGCCATGGTTGTTTCCCCTCCCATTCCTCAGCCGAATCTCAAGCCAGTTCAGCTCCAGCCATTCTCCAAGCGTCCAAAGTTTCAGAAAGAAGATTTCTTTGAAGAACGCATGTATTTCATCGGAGAGAATCCCTATGACAAGCCTAAAATAAGGCATCTGAAGTTTTGGACAAGAACTCATATGAACTACTATTCCTCAGTGCTCTGTGGCCGCAACAAGATATTCCAGCACAGGCACATTCCTCATGTTGAGCTTGAAGCAATACCCTGCCTAGAACCAGTCCTTAGTGTACTCCACGATGCAGGTTTGCTCCCTATGTGCTCTGACATCTCAGACTGGAATAGTGAGCTTATTCTTCAGTTCTATGCAACTCTGCACATCTCTGGCAACGCTGATGACATCAACACTTGGGTGTTTGATTGGATGACCCAAAACACTCACTACAAGGCTCCTGCTTCTGAACTCCTCAGAGAACTGCCCGTACCAATTCCATCAGATGGGGCAGTGAAGCTTTATGGTGAGCGTGAGCTGCCAAATGGAATGATGGAAGTCCTCATGAAGCCTTTGGTTGCAGGAAAACCCTCAAGAACCACATTCCTCGTCCATGAGCTCAAGTACACACCCCGGTCTGTCTACAGAATACTCTGTAGTGTGCTCTCCCCAATCAAAGGTCATGACGATGAAGAAGATGTTTTAGGCCTCATGAAGAATATCCTCTTCAACATCATTCATGGTATTCCTATCAATATCGATGATTTCTTCTTGAGGACTTTGGCTGACAATGCAATGTGCCCCTATGATCACAAGATTTATGCCCCGTGGATCATGAGATTCATCAGGACAAGGACAGGCATCAACTTCCACGCTGATTTCCAAAACCACATGGGTTATATGCCTCCTACACGTGTAAACAAGAAGACTTTCGAGCCCATCGAAGGAAAAGGAAAATCTGTGATTGAAGAAGGCAGCAGGACCCTTGATGGCCAGTTCAAAGAGCCAGAAGCATACTCTTCATGGGACGATACCGAGACTCGTCCAGCAAGCCCTGTTCCTCCTCGCGTGCTAACCACCAGAGAGCTCCTCCTCGGTCTTCATCAGAAGGTTGATGACAACCACAAATGGGTCAAACGCCAGTTTGGTGCCATTTTGAAAACCCTCACTGAAACCCAGAACTCTCTGAAGATTAATCATCACTATCTGCATGAGGTTTTCGATCGCACCTGGGCTACACTTGCACATCTGAAGACCTAGACTGAGCTTGAAGAAATGAACTTTGAGCAGGACTTTGACTGGTCGTGGCCTCCCAAGAGAAAGTTCAGGCCCATTCCAGTGCCAGACCTTGAAGACAGCTCCTTTTCTTCATTCCGCACCGCCGAATCTGATGAGGAACAACTTGACACAGCAACCGGCCCAAGGAAGAAGACTACCCCCAAGAAGCGTCGCGGCTCTTCATCAACCTTCAAGAAATGAAGTCTTCACGGGCGTTAGTCCTCAGTTTGTCCCTTTTTTGTCACTTGATGACAAAGGGGGAGAAACTCGAGAGTTAGTCTTCAAGCAGGATATTTTTGGGGCTTATGAACTATATTTAAGTTACAAACTCTTGGTTCTTCTGAAGTTTTTATTGAATGAGTTGTAACTTAAGCCCGATGGTACTCTGACGCTTTTGAACGTTTTTCTTCGCATGCTTATTCCTCAAGTTTTAATGCACGCATGCTGGAATTCGTCAGATACCATTTGCCATCATGCATCTTCATTTTCTTCATATGATATGTTATATGTATGCATAATTTACAAGACTCAGGGGGAGATCTCCATGATATAAATCATCAATGTGCATCTGCTATAAAAGCAAAATCCTCAAGGTATGCATATCTTCAGGGGGAGTCTCTCTGAATCTTGTTTTCAAATTCCTCAAATGAGTATTTACACTTCATATTTTTGATCCATGTTGAAGACTTAACCTAATTGTCATCAACCACCAAAAAGGGGGAGATTGTAAGTGCATCTAGTGCCCCTTAGTGATTTTGGTGCTTTGAAGACTTATAGGTTAAGTATCTAATGTGTTTACAAGTGTACACAGGATCTATAAGTCATTGAGAAGTTTGAGATATTTGAAGAATATCGACCCCTAAAAATGTATATCTTTAGTTGAAGAAATTGGTCTGGAGCTGAAGAAATGAATCGCGAGGAATCTGTGATGAAATTGATATTCCTCATGAAGACACTGATATTGAGAAGACCGGTAGTTCCTGAAGAAAATCATTCTGAAGAAATTGAAGCGTGAACATTTACGTTTTCTATTTTACTTTCTTCGCGTTTGATGAATAGGAACACCGTACTGTTAAAGGGGGTCAAAGTAACACTATGGAATGGATTTCCTCATGATGCTCAACCCAAGCCTAATCCTACCAAAAGCCTCAAGTGAGGAATATGAGTGACATGAGGACTCTCACAGTTGAGGGTCCCGACCGTTTTGATAACCACGCCAAGTCACTGGTCTTATCCACTCCAACAGTCATATTATTTAAGGGCATTAGTGTCAAATCATGTCGGGATGCTCCCAGGCTATAAATAGCCACCCCCACAACCACTAGCTGGTTGGCTGCTCCGTTAGAAACTGACACTTGTCATAAGAGCAACACAAATTCCTCAGAGCCTTCGAGAGTAATTCATCAGTAAGGAAATACACCACCCACCGAAACCACAAACCAAACCTACTGATTGAGCATCACTGAAGAAGTTGTTCCTGTGTGGGACTGAAGCCTTTTACCTTTGAGGACTGTGCATCCTCCAGACGGTTAGGCGTCATGGTCTAGAGCAATCTAGCAGTCAATTGTGGATCGCCGGGTGACCGAGTTTGTGAGGGTTTGGAAGTCTGCCCTGAAGACTTACCACGAGTGTTGGGCGAGGACTGTGTGTCCTTAGCTCAAGGAGAATACGGTAGGGACTGTGTGTCCCGGGACTGGGTGTCCTTTGGTTTCAATACCAAGCCACTCCAAACCAAATGTACAACTCTCACAACAGTTGGAACTGGGTCATCAACGACTGTCTTCTGTGAGAATCGGGTTCTAATTCCTCAACTCTTTACTTTCTCTGTATTATGTGTTGATGACTTTCACTGTGACTGTTTGAAGAATTTGTTGAAGACTTTCTCTGAATTTCCTCAACCCCAAATTCTTCACAATAGTTAATCATCATCTGTATTCTGCGTGCCTGCTTACTGTGCAATCTGTTTTCACATTCTTCACTCTGAAATACTGCTGGTGTGAACGTTTGCACGTCTGATCCTTTACTGTTTCCGCTGTAAGTTAGTCATCAGTAAGGAATTTCCTCAAAAGGAATTTCCTCAGTGATGAAATTCTAAAAATCTCCTATTCACCCCCTCTAGTCGATATAACGCACTTTCAGTATCAATCCAGTAGGAGAATCTCGTCAAGTCCAGAGTACCTGTGCAAACACAAGAAGAGCTTGCACCCAACGCTTTAAAGGGGTTGTCAATCCCTTCAATATTGTTTGCAAAGTGAGATCTGAAGACGGAAAGTGCAACGGAGTAAAAAGTGTAAGGCTGAAAATATGGTGTGGAGTAGACTCGGGGGCCATAGTGTTCACTAGAGGCTTCTATCAAAATAGCAAATATCACGTAGGGTAAACTAATTACTGTCGAGCAATTGATAGAACTGCGCAAAGTCATGACGATATCTAAGGCAATGGTCATACATATAGGCATCACATCCGAGACAAGTAGACCAATACTTTCTGCGTCTCCTACTATTACTCCACACATCGACCGCTATCCAGCATGCATCTAGTGTATTGAGTTCATGACGAACAGAGTAACGCCTTAAGCAGGATGACATGATGTAGAGGGATAATCTCAAACCAATGATGAAAACCCCATCTTTTTACCCTTGATGACAACAACATGATGCGTGCCTTGCGACCCCTTCTGTCACTGGGTGAGGTCACCGCACGGTATGAAGCAAAACCAAGCACTTCTCCCATTGCAAGAATCATAGATCTTGTTGGCCAAACAAAACCCACAACTCGAAGAGAATTACAAGGATATGAAATCATGCATAAGAGAGATCAAAATAAGCTCAAATAAGATTCATAGATAATCTAATCATAAATCCATAATTTATCGGATCTCGACAAACACACCGCAAAAGATGATTAGATCGGATAGATCTCCATGAAGATCATGGAGAACTTTGTATTGAAGATCCAAGAGAGAGAAGAAGCCATCTAGTTACTAGCTATGGACCCATAGGTCTATGGTGAACTAGTCACGCATCATCGGAGAGGTCATGGTATTGATGAAGAAGCCCTCCGTATCTGAATCCCCCCTCCGGCAGGGCACCAGAACGTTCCCAGATGGGATCTTGCGGAGACAGAAGCTTGCGACGGCGGAAAAGTACTTTCGATGATCTCCTGAATTTTTGTGAAATTTTTGGGGATATATAGGCGCAAAACCTAGGGCAAAGGAGGTCCAGGGAAACAAGCATGTGAGCTGCGACCTCTCCCTTGGCCACGGGGTGAGGGCTTGTGGGGCCCCTAGGGACCCCCTACCTTGGCTGTCAAGTCTCCTGATCTTCTTCTGTTACGGAAAAAACCTTTTCGGGCATTTATTCCGTTTGGACTCCGTTTCAAAATCTCCTATGAAAAGGGTCAAAAACATGGAAAAAACAGGAACTTGCACTTGGCACTGAGTTAATAAGTTAGTCCCAAAAAATATATAAAAGGCATGCAAAACATCCAAAGTTTGACAAGATAATAGCATGAAACCATCAAAATTTATAGATACGTTGGAGACGTATGAGATACCACCGGAATTTTCTAGGAATTTCTTGAGAATATTTCCTTTGTATATATTTCAAAAGTTAAAAACAGATAGAAAGGGTTTTTAGGGTTTTACTTAAATAATAATAATATAAATAGGGGTGAAAATCTTATGTATGGAAAATATATGTCCTTCTGATCATCTCCAAAGTTTCTCAGATTTTTCTAAGGTAGAACAGTATTTTTCCATATAGGAATATCATTTCTGGCCTTAGGAATGGGCATGCAATTAAAATAGGAAAATAATTCATAAAATAATTATCTTATGGTTTTGGTGCTCTAAAATAGTGCTAGAACCAGATCACCAACTTTGGGTAAGGACACTCCTTGCCATCAAGGACTTGTAGTGTAACCCAAAGCAGGGTTTTGCTTTAACCAGAAATAATAAAAATGGTTTTGAAAATGATTAAATCATGAGAAATGTGGTTTTTAATATCACATGATCAAGCATACAAGCATACAATGACAATCATGGCACTCACAACATTAGTTTTGAAAAAGTTTTAATGAACTTAGATTTTTGAATTATAGAAAAAGTGATAGTGAAAACAGGGTGTGAGAGACCTATCCCCCTTACAATAATCTCGTCCGTGAGATTCCTAAGCTAGGTGCTAAAAAGGTACGGAAACTCAGATCGGAGATAGTCTTCACGCTCCCATGTTGCTTCTGCTTCGATGTGGTTGCTCCACTGAACCTTGAAATACTTGATGGTGCGGCTTCTAGTGCAACGCTTTGCTTCATCCAGGATGCGGATCGGTCTCTCACTACAAGTGAGATCTGGCTGAAGGTCAATGGCCTGATGGTCAATGTCCTTGTAAAGATTGGGACGGTTTTGCACTTGAAGACACTTCCGAAGTTATGACACGTGGAAGACGTTGTGCACACCCCGAAAGTTCCGGAGGTATCTCCAACTGGTAAGCGACTTCTCCATGCCTTGCCATGATCTAAAAGGTCCAATGAACCTTGGAGAAAGTTTCCCTTTAACATGGAAATACTTGGTTCCCTTAAGAGCTGTGACGCAGAGGTACACATGGTCTCCGGGAACGAACTCCACTTCTATGCGGTGAGAATCCGCATAGCTCTTTTGTCGGCACTTGGCTGCCTTCAAATTTTCTCGAACAAGCTGCACCTTATCTTTTGCTTCTTGCAGAACTTCCGACCCGAAAATCGACCCTTCACTGGTTTCAGACCAGTTGAGTGGGGTGCGGCACTTTTGTTCGTATAACACTTCAAATGGGGCCATCTGGAGACTAGACTGGTAGCTGTTGTTGTATGAGAACTCAGCAAACGGCAGACAGTCTTCCCATTTGGCACCATGCGCCAAGGCACAAGCGCGAAGCATATCTTCGAGTATCTGATTTACTCGCTCCGTTTATCCGCCCGTTTGCGGGTGGAAAGCGGTGCTGAAATAGAGCTTGCTTCCAAGGGCTTCTTGGAACTTCTTCCAGAATCTTGACATGAACTGCTTGCCTCGGTAAGATACAATCTCCTTGGGGACTCCGTGGACACTTACTATACGATGGATGTACAGACTAGCCAATTGGCTTCCATCATAAGTGGTGTTGACTGGAATGAAATGGGCCACCTTGGTCAGATGGTCAACAATGACCCATATGGAGCGATGAAGTCCATGCCGACTTTGTCCCACTTCCATTCTGGCACTTGAAGAGGTTGTAGCAGTCCAGCAGGTCGCTGATGGTCAACCTTGACTCACTGGCACACTTCGCACTTGGCAACATATGAGGCTATTTCCCTCTTCATGCCATGCCACCAGAATTTTTCTCGGAGATCTTGATATATCTTGGTACCACCAGGGTGAATAGAGTAGGGTGTGTCATGTGCTTCCTGTAGGATCAAGTCCTTGAGTTCTGCCTTGTTGGGTACACATAAACGTTTCCCAAACCACACCACTCCTTGATCATCCACTGGGAATTCTGGGGCCTTACCTTCTTGGATCTTCTTCTTGATGCCTTCAATGCTCTTGTGCCCCTTCTGGGCCTCCTTGATATCGTCAGCCAGCGTTGGTTTGACTTCGAGGTTAGCTAGCAATCCTGATTCCACTAGCTCCAACCCGAAGTTCTCCATCTCTTCATATAAGGCAGGTAGCCTTTCCTTGAGCATAACGTTCAAGGTGTTGGTCTTCCTGTTTAAGGCATCAACCACTACTTTGGCCTTACTCAGGTGATATTGAATGTTGATATTGTAGTCTTTGATTAACTCCAACCATCTTCGTTGCCTCATATTCAATTCCCTTTGAGTGAAGATATACTTCAGACTTTTGTGGTTGGTGTATATTTCACATCGCTTCCCCAGAAGGTAATGTCGCCATGTCTTTAGAGCATGCACTACTGCTGCCAACTCGAGGTCATGGGTGGCATAATTCTCCTCATGCGGGCGGAGTTGCCGTGACAGATATGCCACGACCCTACCGTCTTGCATTAGGACTCCATCGTGCCCGGTTCTGGATGCATCACAATATATCACAAATTCCTTGCTGATATCTGGTGTAGCCAATACCGGGGCGGTAGTCAATCTCTTCTTCAACTCCTGGAAGCTCGCTTCACACTCCGACGTCCATTCAAACTTCATGTCTTTCTTCAAGAGCTGAGTCATGGGTCGAGTGATGCGGGAGAATCCTTCTACGAACTTGCGATAGTATCCCGCGAGCCCGAGGAAGCTCCTGACTTCCTTCAGATCGATTGGCGACTCCTAGTTGGTTACCGTAGTAATCTTGGAGGGATCGGCTACCAATCCACTTGTTGTCATGGTATGACCCAAGAATCCAACTTCGTTCAGCCAGAATTGGCATTTGTTGAATTTGGCATAAAGTTGGTGCTCTTGAAGCTTTTCCAACACTAACCTCAAGTGTTGCTCATGCTCTTCTTCGAGCTTGGAGAAGATTAATATGTCATCAATAAATATGACGACAAACTTATCCAGGTATTCCATGAAGACCTTGTTCATGAGGTACATGAAGTAAGCTGGGGCATTAGTCAACCCGAAAGACATGACAATGCATTCGTATAGACCTCACCGAGTCACGAACGCAGTCTTGGGTATGTCTTCAGGTCGGATCTTCAGTTGGTAATATCCAGATCGGAGATCGATCTTGGAGAATACCTTGGCTCCATTTAACTGGTCAAATAAATCTTCATCTTCTGGAGTGGGTACTTGTTCTTGATCGTGACTTCATTGAGAGAATGGTAGTCGACGCAGAGTCTGATAGTTCCATCCTTCTTAGACACGAACAGAACAGGCGATCCCCAAGGTGATGCACTCGGACGAATGAACCCTTTCCTGAGTTGCACATCCAGCTGCTTTTTCAGCTCTGCTAGCTCTTCGGATCCCATCCTATAAGGCTTCTTATAGATAGGCCTTGATCCGGGCATGAGCTCAATGATGAACTCGATGTCTCGGTCCGGAGGCATCCCTGGTAGCTCATCAGGAAAGATGTTCGGATACTCACAGACTATTGACACTCGATCTAGTTCTTCTCTTGACAGGCTGTTAACCTGCAGTACATGAGTGGTTACTGGCTCAGAGACATCCTTGACTTTGACCCCTTGGTCGCTTGTCATGGTAATAGCCCTGTTAGCACAGTCCAAGATGCTCTAGTCTTTGGCCAACCAATCCATGCCGAGAATTACTTCTAGGCCTTGCGACTTAATGACGATGAGATCTGCTGAGAAGCTTATCCCATTGATGACAATCACGACTTTCCTACGCCCTAGATTGGTCCTTAACACTACTCCCGGGGTTTGTATTGCCCTTTTCCCGTTAAGCAGGGTAGGCTTTAAACCATATTTTTCTGCAAACCTTTGTGTGACAAAAGAATGCGAAGCACCACAATCAAACAATATTGTTGCTAGGGTGGAGTTGACGAGGAACGTACCCAGAATGCAGTCCGGGTCTTCCTGTGCCTCTTCTGCGGAGATATGATTGATCCGCCCCCTCCTGTGATACTGCTGGTTGCGGGGAGCTTGGTTCTTGCCTGGTGCTCCTTGGCCTTGGTTTGGCAAATTGGGGCGCGGTGCATCGGGCTTCTTGTTGGGACACTGCCTGGAATAGTGCCCGTCTGTCCACATCCAAAACAGGTAACTTGTGCTGGAAGGTTAGTCTTGACTCCACTATTGTTCGATGGATTAAATGCTGGCTTGGTGTTGACTTGCTACTGAGGTTGGTAGTTTTGACAGAATGTTGGAGTCTTGTACTGCTGTTGCTGGTAACTGGGTTTTGCTAGAGCTGACTGCCATGGGTGTGGCTTCAGATTACTAGGTCCTCCACTACCCATTAGCTTGCGCTTACGGGTGTCGTCCATTGCACGACGCTTATCCTCCAACATAAGGGCCTTGTTAACCAAATCGTTGAAGGTCCGACATTCACAAACAACCAGTTGATACTGGAGTAACTGATGCAGTCCTTCCATAAAGCGTTCCACTTTAGCGGTCCTAGTGTTGACATCCTGTGGTGCATATCTTGACAGGAGATTGAACTTCTGCAAATATTCCTTGACGGATCCACTGCCTTGCCTTCAAGCTCGGAATTCACGCTTCTTAATGGTCATCATCCTGGGAGGAATGTGAGCAGCGCGGAATCCTTCCTTGAACATTGTCCAGGTGATGACTTGTCCTGCTCGCATGATCTGAAATCCATCCCACCAAGCTCTGGCCGTGCCTCCGAGACAGTGAAATGCATAGAGAACTTTCTCACGATCATCAATGCATTTAACCAGCGTGAGGAGGTCTTCGATAGTACGGATCCAATCATCGGCATCCAATGGTTAAGTCGTCTCCGTGAATATGGGTGGCATAGTCCGCATGAACTCAGAGAGAGTAGAGCGACCATTGCCATTCCCGTTGTGCAGCGAGTTGTTCACCAAGACTTGATCTAGCTGCTGAATATCGGCACTATTGGCTTGAGGTTCCTCACGAAGAGTTTGAAGGAACTAGGCCATAGACAAGCTTTCAGGAGGAGAAAGTAGCGGTGGAACATCGTCTTGCTGCTGCTCGTGGTGATCTCCAGCTTGAGCGTCCCTTCCAGTTCCCTGCTGCTAGCCTGAAGAGGCAGAGCCGGGGTTGCCGAAGGTGCTGGTGCGAATTGCAATCACCATCCTGTCAGCGGAGTAGACAGGTCAATTTGCTGAACTGGCCGAAATCATAAGGGAGGATGCTCTAGTAAAAGGGGGTATGGTGCTGTGTTGGTGTGAGATTTTTAAGCCAAAGATTTTTGCAAAATACTAACGCATTAGATTAAATCAAGCGATGTAGTCGCTTACAAGCTGCCTAAGGCAGAATGCGACTTGCATCCAACATGCTCACAACATCATGGTTCGCATGAACCGATACATAAACGTACTATGCTTGGGAAATCTCCTAACTGCCTAAGTCATAATCTACGCGGCTGGCTGCTCAATTTCGTAGACGGGTTCTGCAGGGTCTTCGTTTTCGTCTTCATCGGTACTTTCCTCCTTCAGAGGGGTGGGAGAAGGAAGCGGTCCATCACGGCATCTCTTGGTTGGCGATGCAGCGAAGAGTTCAGTGTACTCTTCCACTGTCAGGCGGCGACTCTGAATAGGAGTGGCCTGCAGCGGTGGTACTCCTCCTCGAAAAGAAACGGCTGATTGTCCTTCGGGTGCTCCTTCCTTCTTCACCTTGCGGGTCTTCATCTTCTCCATGCGGAGCAGATCCTTGACTTGGTGCAGTTCTTGGCGAATCTTTGTTGACTCCTTGATCAAAAGGTGTGTCAAAGTGTCGGATGAGAGGCTGAAGTAGGTCTGAAACCTTAGCGGCGTCCCGTCCTCTGAAGATGGGTTAAGTGTCTAACTCCCGTCTATCCCATCCTTAATGAAAGGTAGGTGATGAGTAGCTGGCTCGTTAGCCATCTCGGGAAGGATGTCGCGGAGACGCACGAGCTCCTCTCCTGAGGCCGTCTCCACTGCCAACATCAGATCTTCCATTTGTGGTCCTTCGAAGAACCAACTAGTCGGGGAGTCATTAGCCTTCACTATCACATCCACGTGATATTCCTTGGTGTCGGCGTTGACCCAGTGCTCGTGGTAGAGGAAGATGGGCGTGTGGCGTACTTGGCACTTCTCGAGGCTATCACCCAAGACTAGGGGAAAGCCCGTCTCCAGAAGCATCTCAGTTACGGCGGCATCTACAAGATGTAGGAGAGAAGGTTAGAAAGTTTTTAGTGGGTGCAAAATCTCAGGTTAAGATCTAGGTGCACTATTCATCTCGGCTATCGTCCATGCTACCTAAGGCTTCCTATAGTCAGGATGGCTCTGATACCAACTCTGTGGGGACCCCGACTTACGAATCGAGATCGCTGAATGAACGTGCTCAGTGATCCCAGAGATCAATGCTCACCGAACAAACACATATTGAATATTAAGAGTCTTACATCCAAATATCGAATTATTACATCACGTGACCGAATGGTCAAGTTCACAAGGTAGGGCCTATGAGGCCAATCACATGGATACAACTAGTAGCGGAAATCTTAGGGCTAAGCGGGTGCCCATGCCATCAGCCTTCACCAACAGGCATTCTGACTGGGAAGCGTCCTAGTTCGTAGGGGCGTCTCCGAAGACGCACTCTTCTCCAAACTCCGGTCCTTCCATGTCTGGTCAATAATATAACCAGTGGCAAGCCAATGAGTACTTTTGAATGTACCTGCAAACGGCCCATGATATGAACAATGCAAGTGAAGGATAACAATAATATGCATCTTGGTAGACAACAACTTCGTTGTAATAAACATGATCATGGATATGCAACATAAGCTAAATGTTATTTGAAGAACAGGTTACATATATCAATATATCTGCCGAGGGCTGAACACTCCGGGTTCACCCTATATGCCAAGTCACCAAACTTGGTCATATCAATTTTTTCATATTAACTCCATTTACCACACACTCACACACACTTGGTTTATGCGGAAACGACTGGATGTAGTTTAAGAAGCACAACCCAACTGTCCTTGATCGTGGAGACGGCTATTAGAATGGTTTTACACTCTGCAGAGGTAGTATGCTGGACCCATGAGATCCAGGAAACTTTCGTGTCAGCCATGACTCGTGGTATATAACATACCCGAGGTAAGTACCCGATCAATGCCTTTCCCCTGGCGGTACTAGACAAAGAGGTCCACTCGATTGGTACCCAACCCACATGTTGTACGTTTTACGAGCACCGACTCTAGAGAGTATCAACCATGCGGGGACCAACGGTGTGCCTGGAACACGTAACAATGGCATAGTCGCCCTACCTCGCATGACCCCATCATGAGAGTGACCACACATCACTCCCGCCACTAGTAATGTGGCTCTTTGCTAGCGCCGCCTAGAGTAATCAACACAGCCCCATCCCATAAAGGGGTAACGTGGTCGTACATGTAAGGTTGGGACGGTCGACACATCATAAATCTAATCCCACTTCCGAAACCATACACACACAAATAGCCGTTGCACCACTTCACCGAAAGTGGCCACCTAACTCATCATCACCCTCGGGCATTAGTGGCACCCAACGGGGTTTACATAAATCTTTGATTTATACCAACAACATGCTCATGCTACTATGCTTAGCTCTACTTGTCAACATGATGTTAGCGTGACCCTCATAGGTGGTAGGATCATGCTCAAAATACAAGTGCTCCGGAGGAGCCTTCGGTAACATCACTTCAATGATCTACCGACACTTATGATCATATGCAATGGAAATACTTGCTACACTAGCATGCAATATAACATATGCTCAGTCATGGTCAAAGGGTTGCTTGCCTTGGTCAGCTAGGTATACGGGGTCTTCGAGGTCTTCCGCTCCGACTCCTTCGTCACACGGGTTTTTTATCGTCGTATAAAGATAAAAATAATAAGTAGCTCACTCCAAAACAGATCAACAAAGTCATTTTTTTAAATGTTGGTTATTTCTGATTAATCCAGGTCGTTATTTTAAAAATATTTGCTTCTGGTTTTAGAGAAATAATATTTTTAAAATCAACTAAGCAGAAGCAAAACTATTCCAATTTAATCATTTTTATTATTATAAAACAGAATAGTTGCTGCAAAAATTCAACCAATGGTTCTGTTAAATACTACGCATTTTTAGAAGAATAACAGTGGACAAATTATATTTTTACACTGGTTAAATCTTTTTATAAAAATCATTCAAATCTAGTTTTGAAAATAAAAGAAAAGGGCTACAGACCCTGGCCTAGCTTAGCCTGGGACTCGGCCGGCCCAAAGGCCAGCCAACCAGCCTGCCCAGGCGCGCGCGCCGTTAGAATTGAACCTGATGCACGGGCCCCTGCGGCCAGTGGCTGCGGGCAGCGTGGGAGAGAGAGATGGGCCACCGACAGGTGGGACACACCTGTCAGGGTCGTCTCCTACCTCTGGCCAGAGAGGAGGAGGAGCACATCGGCGTGGCTACCAACGTCCTCGGGCCCTAACGACGACGGGAATGGGTCCGGCTCGTCATCGCCTACCTGATGATGGTCGAGATGACGGTGGAGGGGCTCAGGTTCACAGGCGACAAGGTAGCCGCAGCGGAGGGGTTTCAGGCGAAGGTGGAGGTGGTAGCTAGGGGCATGGATTTTATCGGGGAGGAGAGGGGAAAGCTTCCTGAGGTCACGGGGAGTAGTTTGGGGGGCATAGGGACGCAAGAGCCGACGTGTAGCCGGAGATCGACCGGAGCTCCGAGGTGGAGGGGCCTCGCTCGATCTCGAGTACCGGGGCTCTGGTTGCTCAAAGAGGAGGCTAGGGAGGTGATTGAGCTTGCTGCGATGAGGAACGAGGGTTGCTGGAGCGAGGGGAGAGGCTATAAATAGGCCCACGATCGTTAGCAGACTCGGGAGCGTCGGTGATTCACCGTGGCGTGCATGGGGGTGCAGAGAGGAGATGGGGTGGAAACCACGATCTCATGACGTGGTTTTGGACTGCCAGGACTAACTGCGAGGGAGGGAGAGAGAGGAGAGGCGAGCTACCGTGGCCATGCATGTGTGGACGGTTCTAGTGCGCGTGGGCACGCGTCGCACCAGCTCTTAGCACGGGAGAGAAGGGGCCCTATTGGTTGCCTGATGCAGAGGGGTTGTCGGGGGAGAGGATGGACACATCGGGGAGGCTGGAACTGGCCGACAGCATCGCCCCCACCTTGGTGACTCTCTGTAGCATGCCTTGAGTGTAGCTTTGGCATGCCACGGCATGCTGGCGCGCTCTGGGGTGCCTTGGACGTGTCTAGCATGTCCTGGGCATTGGCTGGGAGATGCATAGCCGTCGGAGACCCGTGGGAGCTTCCGTTGGTCAAGGGGGACAAGGAAAATAGGTGTTGCCAGCCTTGAGCTGAAGCTTAGATTAGGGTTTTTGGCATTTCTACTTTGAACGAGAGAGGGGCTAGTTGACTGGGGCTTGGCATTGACGCTAGCCACCTAATCTAAGAGTTTGGGAGAAAGGGTTGGGATTTAGCGAAGGTTAGGAGGGGTTTTACCCATATGTCAGAAGGTGCTCGACAGTGGTTTGGGGTGGTTCCACCCCACCACAGGTTGTGCAACTTAACAGGATTGGGTTTGGTGCTAAAACAAGGGGCTTCACCATGTTTGAGCTCCATTGGACAAGTTTAGCTTTGTAAACTTGAAAACATCACCAAATGACCAGATTTGTTCCTTCCAAAGAGAGTGTGGGCTAATTAAGTCCCACAAATCCCATTTTTGGGATGGATCCCTCATTTGAGGTATTAGGCACTCCTGCAAAGTTTCAACTCCATTGGACAAACTTTGCTATGTAGAGTTGCTCTAACTTTAATCTGGACAGAAGGGGTTCTGCAACTATTTGGTGCCCTTAATCATCTTGGATCAAGGTGAAATTTTATATGGGCACCAAATATGGCTTAGGGATACCACTGGAATTTTCAAGGAATTTCTTAGAATATTTCCCTTGGAAATATTTCAAAAGGTCAAAACAAACAGAAAGGGTTTTCAGGGTTTCACCCACATAATAATAATATAAATAGGGGTTGAAAATCTTATGTATGGAAAATATATGTCCTGCTGATCATCTCCAAAGTTTTTCAGATTTTTCTAAGGCAGAAAACTATTTTTCCATATAGGAATATCATTTCTGGCCTCCGAAATGGACATGCAATTAAAATAGGAAAATAATTCATAAAATAATTATCTTATGGTTTTGGTGCTCTAGAATGGTGCTAGAACAAGATCACCAACTTTGGGTAAGGACACTCCTTGCCATCAAGGACTTGTAGTGTAACCCAAAGCAGGGTTTTGCTTTAACCAGAAATAATAAAAAGGTTTTTCAAAATGATTAAATCATGAGAATTTTGGTTTTTAATATCACATGATCAAGCATACAACCATACAATGACAATCATGGCACTCACAACATTAGATTTGAAAAAGTGATAGTGAAAACACGGTATGATAATTCCCATACCACTCGGGAGCGGTACGTGCTCTTGTCGACCTGCGAGGTCCGACAATAACTTGATCTAAAGCTTCATGATCAACATCATTAGCTTCTTCTTCAACTGGTGTTGCCTCGACGGAAATTTCTTTCTGCCCCGCGCCACCATCTTGTTGAAGCAGAGGTTTTGTAACCTCATCAAGCTCTATCTTTCTCCCACTCAATTCTTTCGAGAGAATCTCTTTCTCAAGAAAAGCTCCGTTCTTAGCAACAAACACTTTACCGTTGGATATGAGATAGAAGGTATACCCAACCGTCTCTTTGGGTAACCTATGAAGATGCACTTTTCCGCTTTGGGTTCCAGCTTTTCACGCTAAAGATTTTTGACATAAGCATCGCATCCCCAAACTTTAAGAAACGACAAATTTGGCTTCTTGCCATACCACAGCTCATATGGTGTCATCTCAACGGGTATTGATGGTGCTCTATTTAAAGTGAATACAGTTGTCTCTAATGCATAGCCCCAAAATGATAATGGAAAATCGGTAAGAGACATCATAGATCGCACCATATCTAAGAAAGTACGATTTCGACGTTCGGACACACCATTACGCTCTGGTGTTCCAAGCGGTGTCAACTGTGAAACAATTCCACATTGTCTTAAGTGAGCACCAAACTCGTAACTTAGATACTCTCCTTCTCGATCAGATCGTAGGAACTGTATCTTCTTGCTACGATGATTTTCAACTTCACTCTAAAATTGCTTTAACTTTTCAAACGTTTCAGACTTCTGCTTCATCAAGTAGATATAGCCATACCTACTCAAATCGTCAATGAAGGTGAGAAAATAACGATATCCACCACGCACCTCTATGCTCATTGGTCCACACACATCAGTATGTATAATCTCCAATAAGTCACTTGCACGCTCCATTGTTCTAGAGAATGGAGTCTTAGTCATCTTGCCCATGAGGCATGGTTCGCATGTGTCAAGTGATTCAAAATCAAGTGACTCCAATAGTCCATCGGCATGGAGTTTCTTCATGCGCTTAACAGCAATATTACCTAAGCGACAGTGCCACAACAAAGTGGCACTATCATTGTTAACACTACATCTTTTGGTCTCAATGTTATGTATGTGAGTATCATCACAATCGAGATTTAATATGAACAAACCCCTCAAATTGGGTGCATGACCATAAAAGATATTACTCATATAAATAGAACAACCATTATTCTCCGACTTAAATGAGTAACCATCTCGCAATAAATAAGAACCAGATATACTGTTCATGCTTAACGCAGGCACTAAATAACAATTATTTAAGTTCATAACTAATCCTGATGGTAACTGAAGTGAGATCGTGCCGGCGGCGATCGCATCAACCTTGGAACCATTTCCCACGCGCATCGTCACTTAATCCTTCGCCAGCCTTCGCTTATTCCACAATTCCTGCTTCGAGTTGCAAGTGTGAGCAACAGAACCGGTATCAAATACCCAGGTACTACTACGAGAGTTGGTTAGGTACACATCAATAACATGTATATCATATATACCTTGTTTGGCATTGGCCGCCTTCTTATCGGCCAGATACTTGGGGCAGTTGCGCTTCCAGTGACCACTCCCTTTGCAATAATAACACTCGGTTTTCGGCTTAGGCCCAGCCTTGGGTTTCTTCGTTGGAGGGGCAACAGTTTTGCCACTCTTCTTGGAGTTACCCTTCTTGCCTTTGTCGTTCTTCTTGAAACTAGTGGTCTTATTGACCATCAACACTTGATGTTCTTTCCAGATTTCTGACTCTGCGACTTTCAGCATCGCAAATAACTCACCGGGTGATTTATTCATCCCTTGCATGTTATATTTCAACACAAAGCTCTTGTAGATAAGTAGCAGTGATTGAAGAATTCTGTCAGTGATACCTTCTTGCGGGAGATGGATCCCCAGCTCAGCTAGACGGTTTGAGTACCCAGACATTTTGAGCACATGTTCACTGACAGACGAATTATCCTCCATTTTGCAAGCATAGAATTTATCGGCGGTCTCATCCCTCTCGATCCGGGCATTCTTCTCAAAGATAAACTTCAACTCCTGGAACATCTCATATGTTCCATGACGTTCAAAGCATTGTTGAAGTCCCGGTTCTAAGCCATACAAAACTGCACATTGAACTTGTGAGTAGTCATCCTTACGAGCTTGCCAAGCATTCAAAACATCTTCTTCAGCCGTAACGGGTGGTTCAACTCCTAGTGCTGCATCAAGGACATAATTCTTTTGCCCAGCTTGAAGGATAAGCCTCAGATTTCGAGCCCAGCCGATAAAGTTTCTACCATCATCTTTCAGCTTAGCTTTCTCTAGGAATGTATTGAAATTCAGGATTGCTACTGCGGGAGCCGTTGATCTACAACATAATATTTTGCAAAGATTACTTAGACTATGTTCAAGACAATTGAGTTTAACTAATCATATTACTTATAAACTCCCACTCAAATAGACATCCCTCTAGTTATTCGAGTGTCGCATGATCCAAATTCAGTAAATCAAGTCTGATCATCACGTCAGTTGAGTATAGTTTGAGTGGTGAACATCTCCATGTTGATCATACTACTATATAATTCATGCTCGACCTTTCTGTCTCTTGTGTCCCGAGGCCATGTCTGTACATGCTACGCTCATCAAGTTTAACCCAAGTGTTCCGCATGTGCAACTGTTTTGAACCCGTTGTATGTGAACGTTGAGTCTATCACACCCGATCATCACGTGGTGTCTCGAAACGACAAACTGTCGCAACGGTGCACAGTAGGGGAGAACACAATTTTATCTTGATATTGTAGTGAGGGATCGCCTTATAATGCTACCATCGTTCTAAGCAAAATAAGGTGCATAAATGGATTAACATCACATGCAATTCATAAGTGACATGATATGGCCATGATCTTGTGCTTCTTAATCTCCATCATCAAAGCACCAGCATGATCTTCATCGTCACCGGCGCCACACCATGATCTCCATCATTGTGCCGCTATCGAGGTTGTCGTGCTATCTATGCTATCACTACTAAAGCTACTACCTAGCAATATAGTAAATGCATCTGCAAGCACAAACGTTAGTTTAAAGACAACCCTATGGCTCCTGCAGGTTGCCGTAGCATCGACGTGCAAGTCGATATTTAATATTACAACATGATCATTTCATACATCCAATATATCACGTCATGTCTTTTGCCATATCACATCACATGCATACCCTGCAAAAACAATTTAGACATCCTCTAATTTGTTGTTGCATGTTTTACGTGGCTGCTATGGGTATCTAGTATGATCACATCTTACTTATGCAAAGCCACAACGGTGATATGCAAATTTCTATTTAACCTTTCTCCAAGGACCGCCTCGGGCAAATTCGATTCAACTAAAGTTGAAGAAACAGACACCCGCCAGTCATCTTTATACAACAAGTTGCATGTTTAGTCGATCAAACCAGTTTCTCGTAAGCGTATGAGTAAGCTTGGTCCAGGCCGCTTCAGTCCAACAATACCGCCGAATCAAAAAAAGACTAAGGATGGCAGCAAATTGAACATTAACGCCCACAAAAACTTTTGTGTTCTACTCGAGATTTCATCTACGTATGAACCTAGCTCATGATGCCACTGTTGGGAAACGTTGCATGGGAAACAAAAAATTTCCTACGCACACGAAGACCTATCATGGTGATGATCATCTACGAGAGGGAGATCGGATTTACATACCCTTGTAGATCGCTAAGCGGGAAGCGTTAAGAAACACGGTTCAACACACGTACAACTCAATGACGATCTCTGCCTTCTTGATCCAGCAAGAGATACGGGGAAGTAGATGAGTTCTCGACAGCGTGACGGCGCGCCGGTGGTGGTGGTGATCTATTCCTGCAAGGCTTCGCCTAAGCACCATAGAAATCCGATCTAGTGGAAGAACTACGAACTAGAGGAGAGGGTTGCACGTGGCTGAAATTGTGTCTCAAAAACCCTAAAACCTCTAGTATATATAGGAGGAAGGAGGGGATAGCCTTGAGCCCCAACGAGAGCCTCCTTGGGCTCGGCCGACGCTAGGGAGGAGGAGTCCTCCTCTAATCCTACTTGGAGTAGGACTCCTCCCCAAGTTGTCCACCTCTTTTGGTTTTTTCCACTTTTACCTCATGGGCTTTCTTTGGTTGACCAGTCAGCCCACTAAGAGCTACTGCGCCACTATCAAGTCCATGTGTCCCTCTTGGAGAGTGGTGGGCCCACCTGGTGGGCCCCCGGTACCCATTCGTCACTTCCGGTACAGTGCGGGCAATGCCCGAAATTCTTCCGGAATCCAAATACTAACTTCCTATATATCAATATTCGTTTCCGGACCATTCCAGAAACCCTCATAACGTCCGGGATCTTATCTAGGACTCTGAACAAAACTTCGGTCACTCGCACCTATAACTCCACTATACCGAAACGTCACCAAACCTTAAGTATGCAGACCTTGCGGGTTCGAGAACTATGCAGACATGACCTAAGACACTCCCCGGTCAATATCCAATAGAGGGACCTGGATGTCCATACTGGATCCTACGTATTCTACGAAGATCTTATCGGTTGAACCTCTATGCCAAGGATTCATATAATCCCGTATGTCATTCCCTTTGTCCTTCGGTATGTTACTTGCGTGAGGTTCGATCGTCGGTATCTCCATACCTATTTCCATCTCGTTACCAGCAAGTCTCTTTACTCGTTCCTTAATACAAGATCCCATGACTAACCCTTTAGTCACATTGCTTGCAAGGCTTGTATGTGATGTTGCATTACCGAGTGGGCCCCGAGATACATCTCCGTCACACGGAGTGACAAATCCCAGTCTTGATCCATGCTAACTCAATGGACACCTTCGGAGATGCCTGTAGAGTACCTTTATAGTCAACCAGTAAAATTGCGATGTTTCATTCACACAAGGCATTCCTCCAGTGTTAGTGAGTTACATGATCTCATGGTCATAGGAATGAATACTTGACATGCAGAAAACAATAGCAACAAAATGACATGATCATATGCTACGTTCGTAGTTTGGGTCTTGTCCATCACATCATTCTCCTAATGATGTGATCCCGTCATCAAGTGACAACACTTGTATATGGCCAGGAAACCTTAATCATCCTTGATCAATAGGCTAGTCAACTAGAGACTCACTAGGGACCCAGTTTTGTCTATATATCCACACATGCATTTATGTTTCCATTCAATACAGTTATATCATGGATAATAAACGATTATCTTGAAACATGAAATATAATAACAACTATTTATTATTGCTTCTAGGGAATATTTACAACACCAACTTGTTATGTACAACAAGCAAAATTAAAACAAACTAAAAAGTAAAGAGCAGGACGCTCCAAGCATAGCACATAACATATGAAGTGATAAAAATATAGCATGGACATGGACGAACTGATGATTGTTGATAGAGAAGGGTATGCGCGGGGGCATCCCCAAGCTTAGACGCTTGAGTCTCCCTGAATATTTCTTGGGTGCATGGGGGCATCCCCAATCTTGAGCGCTTGACACTCCTGAATCTTCTTTCATCATCTTCCTTCGCATACTTAAAAACTCCCTTCATACAAAACTCATGATAAGCTGATTAGAGTGGTTAGTACCCATAATAAAATAATTTATTCCCTACTGGACATAAAGATTTTCATGAATATCTACTGTTTCTCATGATTTCTAAAAGGTTTTTGCAAAGGAAAAGAAAGCTTAAGATTTGCAAAACGATGAAAACGCAAAATGTGGCAGAATCTTGGAAAAACAGAACAACACGTAGTAAATAATTTTTTCAGGGAACTTCTGCAACTCAAATCAAAAAACTCAGAACAGACGCCAGAAAGACAATTATATAGAGCATATTGTCAAAACAATTCAGATAAAAAATAGGATTTGGTGATTTTTAGCGAATTTGTCCGTCACGTAGACAGAAGCTGTTTCTGGACAACATGTCACAACTTTTGAACTTTCTTGCAATCGGAGGCTAAAACTTGGCACAAAGCTTGAAAATAAAGATACAATGATATTGCTACACTATTAACAAGCATCAAGAACACTAAAAGTAAAAGTAAAAAAAAATTGGGTTGCCTCCAAACAAGTGCTTTTTTATGCCTTTGAGCTAGGTATGATGCAAAAAGATCAAGTATTATCAACTCCATAAGAATAACTTGCCCGAATAAAGGACTCATAAGGTAACTTAATCTTCTTTCGAGGGGTGTGTTCCATTCCCTTTTTAAGGGGAAATTGGAATCCAATGGTCCCTTCTTTCATGTCAATGATAGCACCAACGGTGCGGAGAAAAGGACGTCCCAAAATAATTGGACATGAGGGATCACACTTGTTCATAATAAGAAAATCAACGGGCACATAATTATCAGTGACAACAATAAGAAAATCATAAATTCTCCCTAAAGGTTTCTTTATGTAATAATCAATAAGACGAACACCAAAATAACATTGATCAAAAGGTTTCAATTCAAGCATATCATACATTCTTTTGGGCATAACGGAGGCACTAGCTCCAACATCACGTAAAGCAAAGCAAGAGATATTATTCAATTTTATCTTGACCATAGGATCCCAACCATCTTCTAGTTTTCTAGGAATAGAAGTCTCTAACTTCAGCTTATCCTCCCTAGCTTTGATAAGAGCATTGGTAATATGCTCGGTGAAGGCAATATTGAGTGTACTAGTGTGGGGGTCTTTAGCCATTCTTTGCAAAAAAGTGATAACTCCGGAAAGACTACAATTGTCAAAATCAAGATTACTACCATTAATTAAAGTGGTGGTAATGTCATCTAAGCTCATCCTTTTGGTAGTCTCTAAATTTAAAGGACATTCTTGTCCTATAGTTGAGGTATTAGCATCACCATTAATAGGTCCATTGGGACTAGGGGTGTGATGGGTGCTAAAAGTTTTGAGATCCTCAACAACTTGTATAGTAGCAAGGGTAGTGTGTATAGGAAGGCTCTTCTTTTTTTCTATAACCCATCTATCTTTGAGTTTGGCTAGACTTCTTATGTTCTCATTAATTTGGACTTGGATAGCATTCATGGGTGTGGTGTTCCTTTTCTCAAGGGGGGAAGTTATAATTTTAAGCATCGCTACATCATGAGCTATGTTGTCTACCTTCAAAGAGAGACTATCTATTTTTTCTAATTTCTCTTCTACACTCTTGTTGAAGGCTTTTTGAGAAGTGATAAAGTCTTTAAGCATGCTCTCTAATTTAGAAGTGGAGTTTTTTGTGCTAGGATAAGTGTTGTTGTTCCCATAGTTGTTGGATGGGAACGGTCTAGGATTGCTACCAAAATTACTCCTATAAGCATTATTATTAAAGTTGTTCCTAGAAATAAAATTAACATCAACTTGCTCTCTTTCTTGAGCAACCAAAGAATTTAAAGAAACATCATGAGGATCAACAGGAGCTTGCTTAGTAAGTAAAGTCATGATCATGTCAACCTTATTATTAAGGGAGGTGATCTCCTCAACAGAGTTTACCTTCCTACCTGTTGGAGCTCTCTCGGTGTGCCAATGAGAATAATTTATCATCATCTCGTCCAATAGCTTCGTGGTAGCACCAAGTGTAGTTGACATAAAGGTTCCTCCTGCGACCGAGTCCAACAGATTCTGCGAGGTAAAGTTGAATCCTGCATAGAAAGTTTGGATAACCATCCAAGTAGTCAAACCATGTGTAGGGCAATTCTTAACAAGAGATTTCATACGTTCCCAAGCTTGGGAAACGTGTTCATTATCCAGTTGCCTAAAATTCATAATGTTACTTCTTAATTGGATAATCTTAGGAGGCGAGTAATACTTCCTAATAAAAGCATCTTTGCACTTATCCCAAGAGTATATGCTATCCCTAGGCAAAGACTGACGCCACACTTTAGCTCCTCCTCTCAAAGAGAAAGGAAAAAAGCTTAAGTTTAACAATATCACCATCTACTTCTTTATACTTTTGCATAACACAAAGCTCAACAAAACTATTCAAGTGCAAAGCAGCAGCATCTCCACCACCGGAGAATTGATCTTTCATAACAAGGTTCAGTAAAGCAGGTTTAATCTCATAGGAGGTAGCCCCAGTGGCGGGAGTAGAAATATGAGTGCAGATAAATTCATTGTTGTTGTGACTAGTGAAGTCACACAACTTGGTGTTCTCAGTGGAACGCATAGCAGCAGCAACAAGAAAGAACAAAGAAACTAATTTTTTTGTGGTTTTTGGTATAAGACTCTAAAGCAAAAACTAGACAACAAACTAACAAGACTAAAAGCAAAGGTAAAAGATAGTGTGCAACTCCCCTATCTTGAAGACTGGAGTCCCCGGCAATGGCGCCAGAAATTTGCTTGATGACGAGTTGATGGATATACTTCTCTCCCCTCGTTGGTTACCCAAGTGGAAGGTGGAGATGTAGTCAGTAGCAGATTTCCCTTACACGGGGACTGTAAGGTTTATCGAACCAGGAGGACTCCGAGGATCAACAAGTTGGTGTACGCTGCTCTGGTGCTAGCAAAAGAGATGGACCTACATACACAACAAATAACTTTGCTCCCAACGAGAACAGAGAGCTTGTCAATCTCTCCGGCCTTGTAGTTTGCAAAGGATCAAAACACAAGCGGGAATAGTGATATACCTAAGAACATAATATAAAAGGATAATCAAATATACAACTCATCACAATATAAACATAATCTCGTAATCCATCGGATCCCAAGAAACCAAGCAACAATAGCAGGAAAATTACAAAGATGCCTTGATCATGTCGGGCAGCTCACAAGGGCTAATCATTGAAGCACAAGATTGGAGAGAAGACATCACATAGCTACTGGTCATGGACTCATGGTCCAAGGAGGACTACTCACGGCACGTCTGGGAAGCGTCCATGGCGGTGGAGAAGCTCCCGGAGGTCAATCCTCCCTCCGGTAGGGTGCCGGGAAGAGGTCTTCTAACACTCCCGATCTCGGAAGCGCTGCGGTGGCGGAACGATGGAGAAATTTATGATTCTGGATCTCCTCGAAGGGTTTCCTATCGAAGAGGTAAATATAGGCCGAAGGAGGGCACCAAAGGCGTGGGACCAACCCAAGCGACCTGTGGGCGTGGCCATTGGCCGGGCCGCGCAGGGAGGCCGCTTGGGCAGCCCCTGGCTCCCCTCTGGCCCATCTTCGTGCTTCGTGAAGCTTCCGTCACACTGATTTTTGTATATTTTTCTCGAGATTTTTGGGACTCTATAAATTTGGGTAAAAGTTCGTGCAAAAAAAGACATCAGCAGACAGAAACTGGCACTGGGTGCACTTAGTTAGTAGGTTAGTCCAAATATGTGTAAAAAGGTATAAAAGTGTAGGAAAACATATAACAATGTCACCCAAAAGATCATGGAACAAACAGTAATTATAGATACATTTGGAACGTATCACGTGGCGCCCCTTTTGTTTTGATTTTCCCCTGTTGTGGTTCAGTAGCACAGACAACACATCTATGTTATTGCCTTGGTTATGTCAGCTATCTAGTGCTAGCCCAGTGGTTAGTGCGTGTGTGTGTGCAGTTGAGGTCAAGGGTTTGAATCCCCGTGGCCTCCTTTTTATTTGAAGTGGTGTGTGCTGTGTTGAGTTTGTGTGTGCATGTGTGGCTGACAGTGGGCCACACGGGCCCACATGTCATCGAGTGAGGGGCCCTGGCCACTGCAAGGTGGGTCCCCCTCCTCATCATATTTACTTTGATATTTTTATTTATTGTTTGTGAATTCCTTGTGCTAAATAGGGCATATTTCCATTTCTGGAAATGTCGAGATATGGACTTGCCAAATTGGGCAGGCCCAAGAATAGTTCCTCTTCTTGAGAATATGTTGTAGTTTGATCTATGCTAGATATTCTTTCATTGTTTGTGGTGTTTTTGTGAATGCAACATGGGCAGTATGATATGTGGATTTGGGGTAAAAATCCCAATGAATCCAATGGTGTTGTTGGTTTCTGATTTTGAGCATTTCTGTAGAAATTCCCTTTGTGGTGAGTTGGCAATAGTTTTATCGGTGTAGGGTGGTTCATGTGCATGGTTAGAGGTTGTGCTTGCTTGCATAATTATGTTTGTGGCATCATCTTCTTGCTGGTATTTATTTCCTGCTTGTTTTCTTTTGGGTAGCTACGGGGACCGGAAACGAGTTCGAAGAGTCCAGTGACTTCGTGCAGGAAGATCAACATCAGTTCCACTCTGAAGAAATCACACGCAAGATGATCGTGACCTTAACACATTTCTAGCTTTGTTATGCTTAGTTTTACATTTCCTTCATTACATCTCCGCTGCCTACCACATGATATATAGGCCATCAAACATTTCCATGAAACCTCAAACACCCCCCCCCCTCACTACAGGAATCAACTTCTTTGCCATCGGCCATAACAGATGGAAAAGTGGAGTCCACCGACGGCATTGATTAATCCACAGACGGCAAAGAGAACACCTGTCGGCAAAGATTCTGCGTCAGCTTACGACGACATTGTAGCTCCTTTGTCGTCAGCCTACCCTAAGCGGACGGCAAAGCTCTTTGACATCAGTATCTGGCACCGAGGAGTTGGCAAATAATTTGAGACGGCAGCCGACAGGCAACGCCTCTGTTAGGGCTAACGGAGGCTTTGTCGTCTGCCTCCCTCGTCCCCTTTGTTGTCTGCCTCCCTCATCCCCTTTGTCGTCTGCCTCCTCGAACAGCAGACGACAAAGAAGCTATATGGCCAGTTGCTGCTGCCCCCAAGGGTGCACGGCTGGGTGATGGCAAAGCCCTTTGCCATCAGCTGGCAGACGGCAAAGAGCCCATAGAGCTTCTATTTTGTTTTTTTTTATTATTTCACAGCACATATATATATATATATATATATATATATATATATATATATATTTCACAGCACATATATGATATATATTTCACAACACATATATATAGTTCACCACACATATATGATATACATATAAAGTTCATCAATGTACATCCCATATATCGAAAGAACCAACATACAAAGTTTTACATTGTTCATCCATAGATACATATACATATAGTTTGTCATTATTCATCAACTCAAATGAAAACTCGAACTAATAAGGCACTCCATGAATGCCAGCTTCCATGCATGTAGTACATCCAATCTGCAAAAATGTGAATAAGAAAGTCAGAAGAAGAACAACATATGATGTTTTTGAGCTAATTATGTCATTTTAGAGGAAAACAAGCTAAGTATATAATATTCATGAGCTAACCAAGGTTCTTATGCCATTTTGAGCTTATTATGTCATTTTGGAGCTAAATGGGCTAATTATGTCATTGTTGGGGAAAATAAGGTAAGGAGAATAAAGAGGAGGAGGAGAAGAAGAAGAAATCAATAAGAAGGAGAAGAAGAAGGAGAAATAGAAGGAGGAGAAGGAGGAGAAGGTCTTCTCCTCCTTCTCCTCTCCTTCTTCTCCTCCTCCCCCTTCTCCTTCTTCTCTTCTTCTTCTTCTTCTTCTTCTTCTTCTTCCTTCTTTTCATTTTTCCTATTTCTTCTCCTCTTGTTGGAGCTAAATTATCTAATTATGTCTTTTTGGAGTTATATGGGCTAATTATGTCATTTTAGAGGAAAAAAAGCTAAGAATATAATATTCACGAACTAACCAAGGTTCTTGTGCCATTTTGAGCTAATTATGTCATTTTGGAGCAAAATGGGCTAATTATGTCATTGTTAGGGAAAATAAGGTAAGGAGAATAAGAAATATGAGAAGAAAGAGGAGGAGGAGGAGAAGAAGAAGAAGAAGAAATCAAGAAGAAGGAGAAGAAGAAGGAGAAGGAACAGAAGGTCTTCTCCTCCTTCTCCTTCTTCTCCTCCTTCTTCTCCTACTCCTCCTTCTCCTTCTTCTTCTCTTCTTCTTCTTCTTCTTCCTTCTTTTCATTTTTCCTATTTCTTCTCCTCTTTTCCTCTTCTCGGAGCTAAATTATCTAAGTATGTCTTTTTTGAGCTAAATGGGCTAATTATGTCATTTTAGAGGAAAACAAGCTAAGTATATAATATTCATGAGCTAACGATACGTCTCCATCGTATCTACTATTCCAAACTCTTTTGCCCTTGTTGTGGTCTCTAATTTGCATGATTTGAATGGAACTAACCCGGACTGACGTTGTTTTCAGTAGAATTGCCATGGTGTTGTTTTTTCGCAGAAATAGAAGTTCTCGGAATGACCTGGAAATTTACGAGGATTTTTTGTGGAATATATAAAAAACACTGGCGCAAGAAACAACTGGAGGGACGGAGCCAGGAGCTCACAAGCCCACCAGGTCGGGCCTCGCAGGCTTGTGAGCCCCTCGGGACTCCGCCGCCTCCAATTCCAGCTCTATATATTCTCCTTCGACCGGAAAAAAATCAAGGAGAAGAGTTCATCGCGTTTTACGATACGGAGCTGCCGCCACCACATGTTCTTCGTCTCGAGGGCATATATGGAGTCCATTCTGGGCTCCGGAGAGGGGGAATCGACGCCTTCGTCATAACCAAGCATCCTTCATCGCCAATTCCATGATGCTCGTCACCATTCGTGAGTAATCTCATCGTAGGCTTGATGGACGGTGACGGGTTGGATGAGATCTATCATGTAATCGAGTTAGTTTAGATGGGGATTGATCCCTAGTATCCACTATGTTCTGAGATTGATGTTGCTACTACTTTGCTATGCTTAATGCTTGTCCCTAGGGCCCGAGTGCCATGATTTCACATCTGAACCTATTATGTTTTCATCAATATATGTGTGTTCTTGATCCTATCGTGCAAGTTGTAGTCACCTACTATGTGTTATGACCCGGCAACCCCGGAGTGACAATAGCCGGAACCACTCCCGGAGATGACCATAGTATGGGGAGTTCACGTATTCACTAAGTGCTAATGCTTTGTTCCAGTTCTCTATTAAAAGGAGAACCTTAATATCCCTTAGTTTCCATTAGGACCCCGCTGCCACAGGTGGGATGGACAATAGATGTCATGCAAGTTCTTTTCCATAAGCACGTATGACTATATACGGAATGCATGCCTACATTACATTGACGAACTGGAGCTAGTTACATATCTCCCCATGTTATAACTGTTACATGATAAATGTCATCCGGCATAATTATCCATCACCGATCCAATGCCTACGAGTTTTTCCTATTGGTCCTCGCTACATTACTTTGCCTCTACTACTGTCACTGCTGCTACTGTTACCGTTGCTACCGTTGCTATCATACTACTTTGCTACTGAAACTTTGCTGCAGATACTAAGTCTTTTAGGTGTGGTTGAATTGACAACTCAATTGCTAATACTTGAGAATATTCTTTGGCTTCCCCTTGTGTCGAATCAACAAATTTGGGTTGAATACTCTACCCTCGAAAACTGTTGCGATCCCCTATACTTGTGGGTTATCAAGACTATTTTTTGGCTCCGTTGCCGGGGAGGCATAGCTCTATTCTGTGAGTCACTTGGGATTTACGTCTGTTGATCACTATGAGGAATCCGAGAGATCCAAATACTAAAGTCTTGCCCTCAACTATGAGGACAGCTAAGGAACTGTCATCTAGCTCTGCACTTGATTCACCTTCAGTTATGAGTAAGTATGCGACACCACCACCTGCTAGAAATTTTCAAGTGTCGCCTGTGCTTGATGATGCTACTTCTGCTATCGATGATGCTTGTGATAATGCTTTGCTTGATACTGCTTTGCCACTAGGTGCATTCCTTGATGCACAAATTGCTAGAGTTGTTGCTGAATGTGATGATACTTTTGAGACTGATGAGATTATTGAACTACAACCTGCTATTTCACCTGTTAGAACTAGCTCTCCTAGATATGAATAGCCTGATATACCTGAGGGTTATGTTATGGAGGAAGAGGTAGATGAGGACTTTCTTGCTTGTAAGGATAGCTATGATCTTGAGAAATTACTACGCAAGTGGAAAGAAAAATGTCTGAACGCTAGGATGAAATACGACCCTAAGTTTGCTACTTCGCCTATCTTTGTGACCGATAAGGATTATGAATTCTTTGTCGATCCTAAGTTAATCACTTTGGTCGAATCTGATCCTTTTCATGGTTACGAGTCTGAAACGGTTGTAGCACATCTTACTAAGCTGCACGATATAGCCACCCTATTCACGAGTGAGGAAAAGATCCGCCACTACTATATCCTTAAGCTATTTCCTTTCTCGCTAAAGGATGATGCTAAGACTTGTTTCACTTCTCTTGCTCCTGGTTGTGTGCGGAGTCCCCAGGAGTTCACTTCTCTGAGAAATATTTTCCTTCCCATAAGAAACAAGCTGCCATGCAGGAAATATATAACTTTGTGCAAGTTGAAGAAGAGAGTCTCCCACAAGCTTGGGGGAGGCTCGTCTAGCTGTTGAATACTTTGCATGATCACCCTCTTGAGAAAAATGAAATACTTGATATCTTCCATAATGGACTAACCGATGCTTCTAGGGACCACCTAGATAGTTGTGTTGGTTGTGTTTTCAGGGAACGAACTATGGAACAAGCTGAGATTCTATTGAATAATATCTTGTGCAATGAGAATGCTTGGACTATTCCCGAACCACCTCCGAAGCCAACTCCGAAGAAAAGAGGTATCCTATTCCTCAGTCCTGAAGATATGCAAGAAGCTAAGAAATCTATGCAAGAGAAAGGCATTAAATCTGAAGATGTCAAGAATCTACCACCTATCGAAGAAATACATGGTCTTGATAACCCGACACAGGTAGTAGAGGTAAACTCTCTTTGTAGATTCAATGAGAGTCATATTCCTTTTGATAAACCTGCTAGCTTATGCTTAGATGAATTTGATAACTTTGTTATCAAACAACAAAGTTTCAATGATTATGTTAGCAGACAATTGGAACAGAATGCTCGTATGCTTAGTCATTTAAGTGCTTGTGTGGATAGAAATGTCAATGATCTTAAGATTTTGAGTAAACATGCCTCTATGGTCACCACTCAAGTAGAACAAGTACTTAAATGAGTTGAATGGCAATTCCATTAGAGTCGTCACTAGAGGTGGTAGGATGACCCAGGAACCTTTGTATCTTGAGGGTCATCCAAAGAGAATTGAACAAGATTCTCAAGAAGTTAGCACCAAGGCACCTAGTCATCCTAGGAAGAAAAAGAAAGATGATAGGAACTTGCATGCTAGCAACCCTGTTGCTGTTACACCTGAGAATCCAAACGATATCTTTGTTTCTGATGCCGAAACACAATCTGGTGATGAACATGAGCCTAGTGATAATATCGATAATGGTGTTCATGTTGATGCTCAACCTAGCAATGACAAGGATGTGGAGATTGAACCTAGTGTTGATCTTGATAACCCACAACCTAAGAACAAGAGATATGATAAGAACGACTTCATTGCTAGGAAGCATGGTAAAGAAACAGAACCATGGGTTCAGAAACGCATGCCCTTTCCTCCCAAACCATCCAAGAAAAAGGATGATGAGGATTTTGAGCGCTTTATTGAAATGATTAGACCCGTCTTTCTACAAATGTGTTTGACAGATATGCTCAAAATGTCTCCTTATGCTAAGTACATGAAAGATATTGTGACCAACAAAAGGAAGATACCTAAGGTTGATATTTCCACCATGCTTGCCAACTACACCTTCAAGAGTGGAACTCCTAAGAAACTAGGTGATCCCAGAGTGCCCACTATACCTTGCTCCATTAAAGGAAACTACGTTAGAACTGCTTTATGTGATCTTGGAGCTGGTGTTAGTGTTATGCTTCTCTCTCTTTATCGTAGACTTGAGTTGGATAAGTTGACACCCATTGAAATCTCCTTGCAAATGGCCGACAAATCAACTGCTTTTCCTATCGGCATTTGCGAGGATGTGCCTGTTGTGGTTGCAAATGTTACTATCTTAACGGACTTTGTTATTCTGGATATTCCGGAGGATGATGCCATGGCAATCATCCTTGGAAGACCCTTTTTAAACACTGCAGGGGTTGTTATTGATTGCAACAAAGGCAATGTCACTTTCCATGTTAATGGTAATGAGCATACGGTGCACTTTCCGAAGAAACAATATCGAGTACATTGCATCAATGCTATTAAGAAAACTTCATCAATTCTTATTGGGAGCTTTGAATGCCTTATACCTACTGTCAAGATGAAGTATGATTTACTTGTTGGGGATATGCACATCCCCGTTGAGGTAACCTAGTGATTATTCAAAAATTCTCCGGTTCTATGCGATTCTAAAAGAGTTTGTCTAGGAGACTTGATCAACCTCATTGACCGATTTCTTTTGATGACCATGAGATGGATGAATCTAGGAGTCACAACCCTCTCTCCCCAGCTTATATTTTCTGTTTCTTAGAAGAAAAATGATAAATTTAGTTTTATTCTCCCTGTTTTCTGCTCTCTCCATCCCTTAGAAATGTGTCCCGAAAATAAAAGTTCTTCAAATGCCCTGAAATTCAAATCTGATTTTTTCTGGAATTTTTGAAAAATTCTTAGATAGACAGCTAGTCAGGGGGATGCGCTAGTGGGTCACAAGCCCACCAGGCCCGGCCACCCCCCTGGCCGGGCCTGGCAAGCTTGTGGGGCCCACGTGGCCCCCTCCACTTATTCCAGCTCCCATCTCCTTCTCCTACCTCCAGAAAAATTCATTCCACAGCTCAAACCCGTGTTCTTGCTCCTTTTGCTGCATTTTTTGATCTCCTTGTGCAAAGCCCCATTCACGGAACTGTTTCGGGGAAATTGTTCCTTGGTATGTGACTCCTCCATTGGTCCAATTAGTTTTTGCTCTAGTGATTTATTCGTTGTGTATTTTTGCTGCCTTGGTGACCCTGTTCTTGAGCTTTGCATGTTCGTTTTAGTTGGTCCCAAGTAGTTTTGATGCGTGATATTGCCTCTAGGCACTTGCAGTACTAGTTGCTATGAGTTTTGTTTAGCCTCGTTCACTTTTCTCTTGAGTCACTAAAAATTTCATAAAAAAGAAGATGTTCAGGAGAAACTATCATGGTGGTTCCTCAAGCAAAAGGGGTCCCCGTCTCTCGATTCGGGAGCCCGACTCTTATCAGCCAAGGAACACACAGGTACAACCATGTGAATGGCCTTCAGATGAATTCATGATTGATGCAGGTTTCAAAGACGAGTTTGATACATTTGTTCACAACACCGGGCTCGAAGAATTCATATCCAACAAATGCGAACAGTATAGTATGCTCACTGCCTCTTTTGTTCGTAGATTCATATTTTCAGTTGGCCGTGACTCGTCCATACTGTTTGATCTTTGTGAAAAATCGTATACCATGGATTTAAAGGATTTTAATAGAATTTACACGATACCTGATTGGGGTAGTCCCAATGATCCTCCTAAGTCTTAGGTTAGAGATTTCTTTTCTAGTATAACTGTTGGAGAAACTAGAGATATTACGCAGGCTACCTTGGGGAGCATTCAATCCCCTGACTTACATTATTTTGCCCTCTTCATAGGTAGATGCATTAACGGCAAGATTGATCATTGTCACCTCTGCGCACCTGACCTTAGTATTCTTAAGAGCACAGTAACGGGTGATAGAAGTTTCAACATGGGAGCTATAATCGCGAGGAGGCTAATTAATAATGCTAATGAAGGGGATTTCTTTGGTGGGATCTATGCCACTCGCATACCAAATTTTCTTGGATTACCCATCCGCGGAGGAGATCCCCCGCTCCATACAGCTTTCCTTGATCGCGCCGCTATGACACGCTATCAGTTCCTTGAGAGGGATAATGAATCCCTCCTATACCGGTTAATATTTAACCGACAACGTGTTTTCCATATTACCCTTCCTGCTCCTACCTTCTTTGACTTTCAGGTAAAACGGAGATATTACATAACCAGAGGAGAGGTAGAGGAGTATGAGAGGGAGGCGAAGGTTGCTCGCCTCCGTGAGGCAGCTATTTAGGCGGTAGTTGCCGCGATCCCGTACAACCCCCATCACGATTTTGGATATCGCCCGGACCAGCCGTGGGAGTAAACCAACTTAGGCCAAAAGCCTAAGCTTGGGGGAGTACGTGTTTCTCACGACTTTATATTAATGCTCAAAATTTCACTTTGTTAGTCGCTGTTCACACCTTGCCATTGTATCATCCATGCTAGTTTATTTCTTTTTCTCGCTTTCTTCTCGTGTGTTTGTTTAGACTGAGAAAAACAAAAAAAATTAGTTGTAAGTTTATTTTTCTGCTTGCTTAATGGTGTTTTAAAAAATAAAATCCAAAAAGATTCCCCGTTCTTCTTTTGTTTGTTGGGAGCTTTCCCGTGTAAATAGTTTTCTTTTCCTTTGGGTCAAGGTAGAAGACCATGGTTACAATGTTTAGTGGCTCTCGCATGCATATCTGTTTATCTGTCAAAGAGCCATATTACTTTGTCTTCTCTTCTGTGTTTGCCTGCAGATTCCAGCTTAGTCCAATGCACGAACACTCTCATTATGATTCACATCATTCGGTCGTGCAAGTGAAAGGCAATAATGACGATATATGATGAAGTGACTGAGCCTGGAAAAGCTGGTATGAACTCGACCTATTTTGTTTTTGTAAATATGACTAGCTCATTGTTCCTAATTCAGCTTTTTTTATGAGAGAAACATGTTTGCAATGACAACTTAGAGATCATAGTCTCTGATGCCATGCTTAATTAGCTAGGAGCTTATAATGGTTTGTCTTGGATGCCAACATGAATTTCAAGATGATTATGATGTTCTATGATAGGATGGTATCCTCCTTTGAACGATTCAAGTGGCTTGACTTGGCACATGTTCATGCATGTAGTTGAAACAAAATCAACATAGCCTCTATGATATTCATGTTCATGGTGATTTATATCCTACTCATGCTTGCACTCAATGTTGGTTAATTTCAATGCATATTTATGAATGTTGTCGCTCTCTAGTTGGTCGCTTCCCAGTCTTTTGCTAGCCTTCACCTGTACTAAGCGGGAATACTGCTTGTGCATCCACTTCCATAAACCCAAAGTTGTTTCATATCAGTCCACCATACCTACCTATACGCGGTATCTACCTGCCGTTCCATGTAAATTTGCATGTACCACTCTCTAAATCTTCAAGTAATAATCTGTTTTCTATGCCCGAACCGCCCATGTGGTGACAAGGGGCGATCAGTATCTTCCATGCTAGGCGTGTTATCCTCGATACGTGTTTATTCACTATCACTCACGAGAAAGGGCCCGGTAATCGGAATGCCCAGTTCCATGCTCAAATTGAAAAGATAATTGCAAACAAAACTCCCCCTCGATTGTTGTTGGTATGGACGGCACCTGAGGATTCGGGTAGTCGTGGAGTGTGATTGATCGGTGGGGGGAGTCAAAACTTTACTTTTCTGTTTGGGAACCGCCTATAGTATGTGTAGCATGAAAGATGGTGAAAACTCTTGGTCATTGCGTTGACAATGAAAGCATACCACCCAAAATTATTTATCTCTCCCTCAAAAGCTTGAACTCTGGCACCTGTGCAAATCAATGCTTCCCTCTGCGAAGGGTCTATCTATTTACGTTTCTGTTGAGTCATCCTCTTCTTATAAAATGCACCAATTAGAGAGCACCTCTGTCATTTTCATGCTTTGCTATTAATTGATATTGAGTATGACTATGACTGGATCTTCTTTGCCATAAATTACAACGTTCAGTCAGCCCTTGGTCTTTGAAGGTGCTCTGCATTTATGTTTTGCGGCCTCAGAAAGAGCTAGCGAGATACCACCTGTTCATATTGCTTCATGAAGGTTTTGATTGAAGTGTTGACATTTGAAACTTATTATTATTGCTCGCTAGTTGATTATGCTATTGATATGAGTACATCTTGAGACCTAAATGTCATTGCTTATGTGGTTAGCTTATGATCTTGCTGAAAATATGAGTTAGACATAATTACAACAACAAGATCAAACAGAGTTCGTAAAAGTTTTTCATTTGTCTCTTTCAGTGTGTCAACTGAATTGCTTGAGGACAAGCAAGGCTTCAAGCTTGGGGGAGTTGATACGTCTCCATTGTATCTACTTTTCCAAACTCTTTTGCCCTTGTTTTGGTCTCTAATTTGCATGATTTGAATGGAACTAACCCAGACTGACGCTATTTTCAGCAGAATTGACATGGTGTTGTTTTTGCGCAAAAATAAAAGTTCTCGGAATGACCTGGAAATTTACGAGGATTTTTTCTGGAATATATAAAAAATACTGGCGCAAGAATCAACTTGAGGGACGAAGCCACGAGCTCACAAGCCCACCAGGCCCGTCCCCCACCCTTGGCTGGGCCTAGCAGGCTTGTGAGCCCCTCGGGACTCCGCCGCCTCCAATTCCAGCTCTATATATTCTCCTTCGACCGGAAAAAATCAAGGAGAAGAGTTCATCGCGTTTTACGATACGGAGCCACCGCCACCACCTGTTCTTCCTCTGGAGGGCAGATCTGGAGTCCCTTCTGGGCTCCGGAGAGGGGGAATCGACGCCTTCGTCATCACCAACCATCCTTCATCGCCAATTCCATGATGCTCTTCACTGTTCGTAAGTAATATCATCGTAGTCTTGCTGGATGGTGATGGGTTGGATGAGATCTATCATGTAATCGAGTTAGTTTTGATGGGGATTGATCCCTAGTATCCACTATGTTCTGAGATTGATGTTGCTACTACTTTGCTATGCTTAATGCTTGTCACTAGGGCCCGAGTGCCATGATTTCAGATCTAAACCTATTATGTTTTCATCAATATATGTGTGTTCTTGATCCTATCTTGCAAGTTGTAGTCACCTACTGTGTGTTATGACTCGGCAACCCCGGAGTGACAATAGCCGGAACCACTCCCGGAGATGACCATAGTATGAGGAGTTCATGTATTCACTAAGTGCTAATGCTTTGTTCCGGTTCTTTATTAAAAGGAGAACCTTAATATCCCTTAGTTTCCATTAGGACCCCGCTGCCACGGGAGGGATGGACAATAGATGTTATGCAAGTTCTTTTCCATATACGGAATGCATGCCTACATTACATTGACGAACTGGAGCTAGTTGCATATCTCCCCATGTTATAACTGTTACATGATGAATGTCATCTGGCATAATTATCCATCACAGATCCAATGCCTACGAGTTTTTCCTACTAGTCCTCGCTACTTTACTTTGCCGCTACTGCTGGCACTGCTGCTACTGTTACCGTTGCTACTGTTGCTATCACACTACTTTCCTACTGAAACTTTGCTCCAGATACTAAGTCTTTCAGGTGTGGTTGAATTGACAACTCAACTGCTAATACTCGAGAATATTCTTTGGCTTCCCCTTGTGTCGAATCAACAAATTTGGGTTGAATACTCTACCCTCGAAAACTGTTGCGATCCCCTATACTTGTGGGTTATCAGCTAACCAAGTTTCTTATGCGATTTTGAGCTTATTATGTCATTTTGGAGCTAAATTAGTCATTTTAATGAGCTAACAAAGGTTCTTATGATGATTTTTCCTAACTAAGCTAATTATGTTATTTTGGAGGATAATTATCTAAGTATGTTTTTGTTGGGGAAAAGAAGCTACGTAGAAGAAGAAAGAGAAGAAGCAAGAAGAGAAGAGGAAGGAGAAGAAAAGGAAGAAGGAGGAGGAGGAGGAGGAGGAGGAGAAGGAGAAGGAGAAGGAGGAGGAGAAGAAGAAGAAAAGAAGAAGAGAAGAAGAAGGAGAAGAAGGAGGAGAGAAGAAGAAGGAGAAGAGCTTGGGTAAAATGTGTCATTTTGGAGCTAACTATGCTTATTAAGCCATTTTGGAGCTAGCTAAGCTAATTATAGAGCATTTAATAGCTAAGTTTGGGGAATAGATCATCTTGGAGCTATGTAAGCCTTATTATGTCATTTAGGAGAGAGATTAGCTAAGTATAGGTCATTTTTTATTAAATAGGGCATTTTGGAGCTAACTAGGCTAATTATGTCATTTAGGTGGAAAGCCTGCCTAACTATAGGTCGTTTTGGAGCTAACTTGGGTCAAATAGGTCATTTTGGAGCAAACTATACTTATTAAGGCATTTGGAGCTAGCTAAGCTAATTATAGGCCATTTAATATCTAAGTTAGGGGGAATAGGTCATCTTGGAGCTACGTAAGCCTTATTATGTCATTTAGGAGAGAACTTAGATAAGTATAGGTCATTTTTTATTAAATAGACCATTTTGGAGCTAACTAAGCTAATTATGTCATTTAGGTGGAAGCCTAGCTAATTATAGGTCATTTTGGAGCTAACTTGGGTAAAATAGGTCATTTCGGAGGAAACTATGCTTATTAAGCCATTTTGGAGCTAGCTAAGCTAATTATAGGCCATTTAATAGCTAAGTTGGGGGGAATAGGTCATCTTGGAGCTACATAAGCCTTATTATGTCATTTAGGAGAGAACTTAGCTAAGTATAGGTCATTTTTATTAAATAGGCCATTTTGGAGCTAACTAAGCTAATTATGTCATTTAGGTGGAAGCCTAGCTAACTATAGGTCCTTTCGGAGCTAACTTGGGTAAGGTAGGTCATTTCGGAGAAAACGATGATTATTAAGCCATTTTGGAGCTAACTAAGCTAATTATAGGCCATTTAATAGCTAAGTTTGGGGGAATAGGTCATCTTGGAGCTACGTAAGCCTTATTATGTCATTTAGGAGAGAACTTCGCTAAGTATAGGTCATTTTTATTAAATAGGCCATTTGGAAGCTAACTAAGCTAATTATGTCATTTAGGTGGAAGCCTAGCTAACTATAGGTCCTTTCGGAGATAACTTGGGTAAAATAGGTCATTTCGGAGCAAACTATGCTTATTCAGCCATTTTGGAGCTAGCTAAGCTAATTATAGGCCATTAATACCTAAGTTAGGGGGAATAGGTAATCTTGGATCTACGTAAGCCTTATTATGTCATTTAGGAGAGAACTTAGCTAAGTATAGGTCATTTTTTATTAAATGGGTCATTTTGGACCTAACTAAGCAAATTATGTCATTTAGGTGGAAGCCAAGCTAACTATATGTCCTTTTGGAGCTAACTTGGGTTAAATATGTCATTTTAGAGGAGGAGGATAAAAAGAAGAAGAAATCAAGAAGAAGGAGAAGAAGAAGGAGGAGAAGGTGGCCTTCTCCTCCTTCTCCTTCTTCTCCTCCTCCTCCTTATCCTTCATCTCCTCCTCCTTATTCTCTTCTTCTTCTTCCTTCTTTTCATTTTTCCTATTTCTTCTCCTCTTCTCCTCTTCTTGGAGCTAAATTATATAATTATGTCAAAAATGAACTAGAGAAAACTTACCGTCATGGTCATCAAGGAGGAGAAACACCAGGGTTGCTCGCGACAGCTTCGTTTGGTGACGGTTGCCCTGGAGAAGTGTCGTGCGATGCCGCTCGGGAGTTATTCTGCAGAAAAGATATTTTGCAATGTCTCAGTTAGCATGATGACACTAAGTTGTTAATACTACTTTATAATGACCATTGAAATGAAACTCACATGCCAATCGCAGAGAAGACGGGCATCGGCGGAGCGACTTAACCGTTCTTCTCGCACATACTTTGAAGAGTCGGTCGTATTAGTTAGTAATGAAATAGACATTACACACATGCTTTGGCTAATGTGAAAAAAAAACTTACCACAAAAATCTCGTACATGGCCCGTTGACCTACGTCATTCCGGGTCCTCTCCTCCTCAATCAATCGTGTCGTGGTCCGGTCCCTCTCCTCAAGAGCAGCCTGAAGAGCAACGTGGCTTGCCAATCTCTCTTTCTCAAGAGTAGCCTGGTTTTCCGCTCTCTCTTTCTGAAGAGCAGACTACAACACCATTCCTCGTTACCACAATAATGATCGATGGTCACACACATAATGAAATGGATGAAATTTTTCTGAGTCCGTACAACTAACCTCGATGGCAAGATCGACTAGCCGTGGACGAGGCGTTATCTCAGGATAGGAGCTCGACTGGCGCGCCTTGATCTCCGGGAGAGTGAGTGGACAACGTATTATCCCATCTCCAATGTCTATCGAGCCATGGGACCTCCCACCACCAGATATCATCACCAGCTCTGGATACAAAGATTCCTGGCTCGGGTTAAAGTCCTCCCCTTTCCTAGCCTTCCCCGTGTCCATGTATGTCACGAGCTTGTGGTGGGATGATATGTTGGTGAAGTTATTTGGATCATCCAGGTCAGACTTAGAGAATGCCTTCGCCTTCTTGTAGGAGGCACTGCTACTGCTTCAACAGACCTTCCGTGGCAAATATGCAAAGGATTTCCCCGCGGGCAAAGGAATCCTTCTGCTACGGGCTACGCCTATAGGGACTTCCTTGGCAAATATGCAAAGGATTTCCCCGCGGCCTTGGAGCCTTGCGTTGGTGTTCCCTTGAAGAGGAAAGGGTGATGTAGCACAGCAGCGGTAAGTATTTCCCTCAGTTTGAGAAGCAAGGTATCGATCCAGTGGGAGGATCGCGCCAAGTCACAAGTACATGCACAAACACAAAGAGTTTGCACCCAAAGCTATGAAGGGGTTGTCAATCCCTTATAGATTGTTTGCAAAGTGAGAACTGAAAGCAAAAAGTGAACAAAGCAAAGTAAAAGTGAAAGTGGAGACGATAGTTGTGAATAGACCCGCGGGCCGTAGTGTTCACTAGTGGCTTCTCTCAAAAGCAAGTAGACGGTGGGTGAACGAATTACTGTCGAGCAATTGATAGAACCACGCAAAGTCATGACGTTATCTATGGCAATGATTATATCTATAGGCATCACGTCCAAAACAGGTAGACCGATACTTTCTGCATCTACTACTATTACTCCACACGTCGACCGCTATCCAGCATGCATCTAGTGTATTAAGTTCATAAGAACAGAGTAACGCCTTAAGCAAGATGACATGATGTAGATGGACAATCTCATATCTATGATAAAATCCAATCTTGTTACCCTTGATGGCAACAACATGATGCGTGCCTTGTTGCCCCTTCTGTCACTAGGAAAGGTCACCGCACGGTATGAACCCAAAACCAAGCACTTCTCCCATTGCAAGAATCATAGATCTAGTTGGCCAAACAAAACCCAAGACTCGGAGAGACTTACAAGGATATCAAATCATGCATATAAGAAATCAGCAAAGACTCAAATATAATTCATAGATAATCTGATCACGAATCCACAATTCATCGGATCTCGACAAACACATCGCCAAAGAGGATTACATCGGATAGATCTCCATGAAGATCATGGAGAACTTTGTATTGAAGATCCAAGAGAGAGAGAAGAAGTCATCTAGCTACTAACTATGGACCCGTAGGTCTGAAGTGGACTACTCACGAGTCATTGGAGAGGCGATGATGTTGATGTAGAAGCCCTCCAACTCCAAAGTCCCCTCCAGCAGGGCACCGGGAAGGGTCTCCGGATGAGATCTCGGGGAAACGGAAGCTTGCGGCGGCGGAAAAGTGTTTTCTTGGATGCCCTGATTTTTTCTGGGATTTTAGGGAATATATAGGGGAAAGAGCTAGGGTAGGGGAGCTCCATGGGGGGCCACAAGCTTGGTAGCCGCCGCCCCCCTGGTGGTGGCTATAGGGCTTGTGGGCCCCATGTGGCTCTCCTGCCTTGGCCCTCAAGTCCCCCGATCTTCTTCTGTTCTGGAAAAATTTATTTCGGGTATTTTATTCCGTTTGGACTCCGTTCCAAAATCAAATCTGAAAAGAGTCAAAAACACAGAAAAAACAGGAACTGGCACTTGGCACTGAATTAATAAGTTAGTCTCAAAAAAGATATAAAAGGTATATAAAATATCAAAAGTTGACAAGATAACACCATGAAACCATCAAAAATTATAGATACGTTTGAGATGTATCAAGCATCCCCAAGCTTAACTCCTACTCGTCCTCGAGTAGGGAAGTGATAAAGAATGAAATTTTTATGCTTTCGTGCTACCTAGCATAAATGTCCTTTGTAACTCCTCTTATGTGACGTGAATGTTCAGATCCATTAGATTCAAAACAATACTTTGCTATTGATGTGGAGACAATAATACTTCAAGCAAACTAGCAAGGTAATCATGAACTTCCAAAATAACGAGGCCAAAAGAAAGTTATCCCTACAAAATCATATAGTTTGGCTATGCTCTATCATCCTTGCGCAACGAATTTAAATCATGCACAACCTCGATATTGGCCAAGTAATTGTTTTCACACCTTTACTTTCTCAAACTTTTTCAACTCTCACGCAATACATGAGCATGAGCCATGGTTTTAGCACTATAAGTGGAATGGAGTGTGGTGGAGGTTGCAAGACAAACAAGTATAAGATGGTCACATTAACTAGGCATATCAATGAGCTATGGAGATGCTCATCAATAGATATCAATGTGAATGAGTAGGGATTGCCATACAAATGATGCAGTAGAGCTAAGAGTATGTGAAAGCTCTTAAAGAAAACTAGTGGGTGTGCATCCAACTTGCTTGCTCACGAAGACCTAAGGCAAATTTGAGGAAGCCTATCATTGGAATATACAAGCCAAGTTATATAATGAAATTTCCCACTAGCTATACGGTGGTGACAAAACGAGAGACTCTCAATCATGAAGATCATGGTGCTTAATAAGCACAAGTGTGGAAGGATAGTAGCATTGTCCATTCTCTCTTTTTCTCTCGTTTTATTTGGTGGGCACTTTGTCCTCTTTTTTTATTTTTGTTATTTTTTTTATTTTGGTGGGCATCTTTGGCCTCTTTTATTTCCTCACATGGGACAATGCTCCATCAATGATGATCATCACACTTACAACTCAAAACTTAGAGCAACGATGACTCTATATGGAATGCATTCGGTAGTATACCGTGTGTCGTGGTTTTGTCACGGCAGATGTCCTCATGAAAGGACTTAGTACTGGAGCCATCGCACCTTGGTGGCGACTCAAAGGGGTTAAGCGGGAGAGACACAATGATTTACCTAGGTTCGGCCCCTCAAGAAGAGGTAATAGCCTACGTCCTGCTTTGTGTGTATTGATGTGGATTCGATTACAAGGAAAGCGTAATTCGCCCTAACCTAGCACTCGATGATTTCTAACCCGTCTCTCCCCCTCCAGACTCGCCTTTATATATAGGTCGAAGCCTTAGGGTTTACAAGAGTCCCTTCCTTTTTACAAATCGTGACCACCGCGGTCTCCAAGTCGCCGTCTTGTCGAACCGAGAGTCCTTCCATAAATCATAACCATCCTGCGACTTCGAACCGCCCGGACAGAGGCCCAACTAGCCTTAAAGGATGAATCGCCTTAACAGTAATCCGGCCCATATTTGGCGGGTCACAACTGCAGGCAATATCCCCAACACCGTGACAACAATCTAGCATGGCATAGACATCAATGGGAACATCATGCTAGCTATCTTATGATCATGCAATGGCAATGTAGAAGTGGTGGCACATGTCATGGTGGTAGTTGCATGGCAATATATCTCGGAATGGCTTTGAAAAAGCCATAGTAGGTAGGTATGGTGGCTGTTTTGAGGGAGGCTACTGGTGGGTTTTGTGCACCGGCTAAAGTTGCACGGCACTAAAGAAGATAGTGATGGTGGAAGGTGAAAGTGCATCTAAAACATGGCCTCAACATTAGTCATGAAGACCTCATATACTTGTTGCAAAAGTTTTAGTAGTAATCGAAACAAAGCATTCAACGCATACTCCTAGGGGAAGGGTTGGTAGGTATAAACCATCGCGCGGTCCCGACCGCTACACAAAGGATGACAATCAATAAACTAATCATGCTCAAACTTCATCACATAGCGGTTCACCATACGTGCATGCTACTACGGGAATCACTAACTTAAACCCAAGTATTTCTAGATCCACAACACCTTACTAATATGACTTCAATATTACCGCAACCACAACTCAAAACTAATTGAAATGAATCACACTTCTCTAACTATTCAATGCACATGGAGATGGAAGTTTTCATATCCCTTTGGATAACTACCCCTTTTGAGACTACTATCATAGCATAGATCAACTACCACGCCACGCGTTCTGTGCTCTTAAGGATATAAGTGAAGCACACAGAGCAAAATCAACTAGCTCAAAAGATATAAGTGAAGCACATGTGAGCTGAATTGTCTAACCAAAGGATATAAGTGAAGCTCGACAAAATCACGGTGAGTGCATGTATCTCTCTCTAGGTGTGCAGCAAGGAAGATTGTGACACAACAAAAATAAAAGACTCCTACGATACAAGACGCTCCAAGCAAAACACATAACATGTGGTGAATAAAAATATAGCCCCAAGTAACGTTACCGATGGGTTGAAGACAAAGAGGGGATGCCTTCCCGGGGCATCCCCAAACTTAGGCTTTTACGACATCCTTGAATCAACTTGGGGTGCCTTGGGCATCCCCAAGCTTGAGCTCTTGCCACTCTTTATCTCTTTGTCCATAAGAACTTCACCCAAAACTTGAAAACTTCACAACACGAAACTTAAACAGAAACTCGTGATATCATTAGTATAAGAAGGCAAACCACCACTTCATTAGGTACTGTAGCAAACTTAGATTCTACTTATCTTGATGTTGGGTTACTGTATTTTCAATCTTCCATGGCTAATACGCCCGATACTATCCATAGTTTCATCAAAATAAGCAACCAACTCAACAAAAACAGAATTTGTTAACAGCAGACCAGTCTGTAGCAATCTGTATACTTCGTATACTTCTGGTACTTCAAAAATTCTGAAAACTTACGACAGTATGAAGAATTTGCTAGCAAACAGCAGCAAAAAGAATCAACTCAAAAGCTCTTACAGAAAAAAAATGAAAATTATTTTCGTGAGCAGAAAGTTTCTGTCTTTTCCAGCATGACAAACGATCATCCCCAAGACTAATCATAACGGTTTTACTTGGCACAAACGCAAAAAGAAACACAAAAAACACAATCATAACAGAATTATGAAAGTGTGGAAAACACAAAACGGAAAGAAAAATGATAGATTCGTTGGGTTGCCTCCCAACAAGCGCTATTTTTTAACGCCCTTAGCTAGGCATCAATGATGCTCACACAAAAGACAAGAGTTGAAGCACAACGAGAGCATCATAAAGCATGTGAAAATCACATCTAAGTCTAACATAATTCCTATGCATAGGCATTTTATAGGAAAACAAATTGGCAAGACAACCAATAGTTACCAAATGCAAGGAAGAAGAAAGAGACAATAGCAATCTCAACATAACGAGAGGTAATTTGGTAACATGAAAGTTTCTACCAAAATATTTTCCTCTCTCATAGCAATTACATGTGGGATCATAATGAAATTCAACAATATAGCTATCACAAATGATATTCTTTTTATGATCCACATGTATGCAAAGTTGACGCTTATAAAAAATAGTGGGATTATCATCAAATAAAGTCATGACTTCTCCAATCCCACTTTCAATAATATTGCAAATATAATATTCATCATGAGGCTTAAACAAATCTTCAAGATCATAAGAAGAATCATCGCCCCACTCATGATCATTGCAACAAGTATTGGACAAAGCAAAACTAGCATCCCCAAGCTTAGGGTTTTGCATATTTTTTGCATGATTGTCACTAATAGGATTTATAGTGAAACCATTGCAATCATGCTTTTCATTCAAGGAGACATCGTGAATCACTTCATAAATTTCTTCATCACGATTTTCAGATTCACGCATCTCAAGCAAAACTCCAAAGAGAAAGTCAAGTGCACTCAACTCACTAGCAATTGGTTCAACATAATTGGATCTCTTAAAGAGATTAGCAAGTGGATGAGGATCCATATCACTAGATTTTCAGCAAGCGAAGATGCAAGCATAATGAAGGCACATGGCACACAAGCGAACAGAAAGCAAGCGAGAAAAAGGGCGAACAAAAAGGCGAACGGAAAAAGGCAAACGAAAAAGGCAAAGGAGAAAGGCAAATGAAAACGAGAAATGTGAAGTGGGGGAGAGGAAAATGAGAGGCAACTGGCAAAAAAGGTAAATGCAAGAGATGAGTTTGTGACACCTACTTGGATAGATCTTGATTTGATCTCTCCTCCCCGGCAATGGCGCCAGAAATCCTTCTGCTACTGCGTCAACAGACCTTCCCTGGCAACGGCGCCAGGAATCCTTCTGCTACGGGCTACGCCTATAGGGACTTCCTTGGCAAATATGCAAAGGATTTCCCCGCGGCCTTGGAGCCTTGCGTTGGTGTTCCCTTGAAGAGGAAAGGGTGATGTAGCACAACAGCGGTAAGTATTTCCCTCAGTTTGAGAAGCAAGGTATCGATCCAGTGGGAGGATCGCGCCAAGTCACAAGTACCTGCACAAACACAAAGAGCTTGCACCCAACGCTATGAAGGGGTTGTCAATCCCTTATAGATTGTTTGCAAAGTGAGAACTGAAAGCAAAAAGTAAACAAAGCAAAGTAAAAGTGAAAGTGGAGACGATAGTTGTGAATAGACCCGGGGGCCGTAGGGTTCACTAGTGGCTTCTCTCATGAAAGCAAATAGATGGTGGGTGAACGAATTACTGTCGAGCAATTGATAGAACCGCGCAAAGTCATGACGTTATCTATGGCAATGATTATATCTATAGGCATCACATCCAAAACAAGTAGACCGATACTTTCTGCATCTACTACTATTAGTCCACACGTCCACGGCTATCCAGCATGCACCTAGTGTATTAAGTTCATAAGAACAGAGTAACGCCCTAAGCAAGATGACATGATGTAGATGGACAATCTCATATCTATGATAAAAGCCCATATTATTACCTTGATGGCAACAACACGATGCGTGCCTTGATGCCCCTTCTGTCACTGGGAAAGGTCACCGCACGGTATGAACCCAAAACCAAGCACTTCTCCCATTGCAAGAATCATAGATCTAGTTGGCCAAACAAAATCCAAGACTCGGAGAGACTTACAAGGATATCAAATCTTGCATATAAGAAATCAGCAAAGACTCAAATATAATTCATAGGTAATCTGATCACAAATCCACAATTCATCGGATCTCGACAAACACGCCGCCAAAGAGGATTACATCGGATAGATATCCATGAAGATCATGGAGAACTTTGTATTGAAGATCCAAGAGAGAGAAGAAGCCATCTAGCTACTAACTACGGACCCGTAGGTCTGAAGTGGACTACTCACGAGTCATTGGAGAGGCGATGATGTTGATGTAGAAGCCCTCCAACTCCAAAGTCCCCTCCGGCAGGGCACCGGGAAGGGTCTCCAGATGAGATCTCGCGGAAACGGCAGCTTGTGGCAGCGGAAAAGTGTTTTCGTGGATGCCCTGATTTTTTTCTGGGATTTTAGGGAATATATAGGCGAAAGAGCTAAGGCAGGGGAGCTCCAGGGGGGCCACAAGCTTGGTAGCCGCCGGCCCCCCTGGTGGCGGCTACAGGGCTTGTGGGCCCCCTGTGGCTCTCCTGCCTTGGCCCTCAAGTCCCCCGATTTTCTTCTATTCTGGAAAAATTTATGTCACATCCCTGAAAGCCTAATCAAGTTAGCATTGTGCTCATATCTTCTTTGCATTGCATCCAAGAAAATTTCAACAAGAACAAAGCAAGTGGTGAAGGAAAACTCAAAAACCCTAGCCACTTCTCAAATTCAAAGAAATTATAAACTTGTTCAAATCAATGAACCCAAAATGGCCTCAAGAAAAGTTCAGCTTTTCTGATAATTCTTGAAAGCAAATAAGCAATGAAGAAAACCATTTTCTTAACACATTTGGCATTTTAAATAAATGCAAAAGGCTACTGGTTTCAAGTTTAAAATTTGAATTCAAAAATATATAGTTTCCAAAAATGCTGAAAACTTTATGGGTGATTCGAAATATTCCAACTAACACCCGAGCATTTTTCAAACTATTTTTAGTTTGCTTTTGAAGCCAACATAAATAGAAATCAATGTCAGTAATTAAAACAGAAACAAAACAGAAAAAAATTGAGGAAGGACTTACCTGACGCTCACCTGGCCCGTCCCAGCTTCTTCCTGTCGTCTTCCTCCCCCGCCAGCAGGCAGCAGGAGGTGGCTGCCACGACGCCGCGTGCCTCCACGCAGCTCCCTACCTGCCTGGCCGCCGCTTCGCGCTGGCGAGCGCGGGGATAACCTCCCCGAGATTTGGCCTATCCATTCCCGTGCGCCATTCCCCCTCTCCTCTCGGTTCTTTCCTTCCCCCCTTCTGTCGCCATTGCCAAGAGCTCGAGCTCGAGCTGCCCGTGCCTCTGGCAACTAGATCTCTCCCCCGAGTGCGCCATTCGCTCCGCCTCGACGAGCTGGTCCTCCCTGCAGTAGCCGAAGGTCCCCCGAGCCCTGCAACGCCCACGGCACCGTCGTCGTCAAGCTTCGGCCGTCGGCGAGCTCCGCTCGATTCGTCGCCCACAGCGCTTCCCCGAGCCGTCTAAGCCCTCCCCTACACTCCTCGTGAGCTTGCGCAGCTTTCCCCCAACTTTTCCCCGTCGATCTCTTCCTCTAGGCCTAGTTCCACTAGAGCCCGACGAGGACCGCCGCTGCAGCTCGTCGCCGGTAGCCGTCCGGTGAACGGTTGGTCCATCTGAGGCCACCAGCAGCATCAGGCCATCGCGTAGATGCTTTGGGAGCCTAGCCCCGCGTGTTTTGACCCTGTTTCCGATGACCTCGACGATGGCCGAACTTTGTCGCCGTCGAGCTCGTCGCCGGCGTCGATTCCGACCACCCTAGCCCCTGGGGTTTGCCTCATCGTGCGCGTCGTCAAGTGGTCGATCTCCCCGTGGTCTCCGCGGTGCGTTTGGTCGTCGGAGACGAGTTTCCGATGCCCTCCGCCGTACTGGTGGTCGCCGGAGGCTCCTCGCCGGCAAGGACGACCTCGCCGCAAGTGGCTCTCAGTTGGCCTGAGCCACTGACGTGTGGGGCCAGCCTCTGGATGATTTAGTTATAAAAAATAAAATTAAATAAACTAATAAGTCACTGACATGTGGGTCGAGTGAGGTTAATTAGCTAATTAAGTTTAAAACTAATCTAAATCTGACCAAAGTCACTGACCAGTGGGTCCCACTGGTCAGGTTTGACTTTCAACGGCCAGTTGGACCTGCTCATGTCATGCTGATGCAGTAAACATTTTCTGATTTAAAAGAATTCCAGAAAAATGCCAAAACTTCTAAAAATCATAGAAATTAATCTGTAACTCCAATGAAAATAATTTATAGATGAAAAAGTATCAGAAAAATCCAAGGAATCTGAATATGTCATTTTCAAACATGTTTGAAAATGTTACTGGACCAAACATATAGAATAATGAATAAGTTAAATTTTATAAATGCTTTGGAGATGGAATTTGAAAATCATTTGAATTCCACTTCAAATGCCATGATCAAACATTGCTCAAACACAACCAGCAACTTAACATATCATTTCCATGCATGTTAAAAACAAGTTGGTCTGGGCATCAGGTCGAATCAATTAAAAATGGTATTCGAGAATACCTCGTTTGAAGTGATATTTGAATCTGATTCAAATCAACTTCAAACCTAATAAATGATAGTTATATTAGCATACTACCTTGTATCTTAATGCCATGCTCATGCATCATCTTGTTTCATATGATTGTTATTGATTGTTGTCATTTTCTTCGGTAGGCTCCGCTCCTCCGGATTCCACCGAATATCTGACTAACGGATATTGTCCCTTCTCTGAGCAACAAGGCAAGCAACCATTTTGATTATCCCGATAAATCCCATGTTCTCGCTCCTGCACTTACTTATTGCATTAGGATCAAATGCTCACATGATTTTGCCACGTTAGTTGAACCCACTTCCTTTGCATGACCTGTCCTTGTCACAGTAAATAGCTGAACCTTCCAACCTAGCATACCTGGTAGTTGCCTGAGCCATGATGTGCCTTATCCTGCTATGCATGTTATGCTTAGAGTTGTGTATGGTCTGTCATTTGGGAGATGAACAGAATTGTGAGAATGTGTTCAGTCGGTAAAGGTTGTGTGTTGAACCTGATTTGGTAAAGGTACCGGTGAAAGGCTATGTAGGAGTACATGTCGGGTTGTTTCATTGGAACCGTCCTTAGGAACTGAATTCCGTGTATGTAATCCAAGACTAGATACTACCACACGTTGGGATACTTAATTTACCCTCTCGACTTATTAACCGCTTAGTACTCGGTCGAGGAGTTGCAAGTAGTTTCTGGTGTTTACGGTCATGCTGGAGGCCGTGCATAGCGCTGACCTGAGAGGTGGGCTGTGATGCGGTAGTCAGTGGCACGGTGTACCAAGTGGCACCCAGATGGTGGTCTTGGAAACCCTGCGCACATCGTTTGGGGCCGTGGCGGAAACCTCGGCCGGACTTCCGTGCGGGTTACCCTCAGATAGGCGATAAACCTGGACTAAGTATTAGCGTGGTTAACGGTCGTGGCCGACTCCCTCGCTGGGCTTCCGCTTGAAGGTTGCCGAGGTGCATGACGTGCACATGGCGATAAGTGGCGAGAGCGTGTGTGATGAAGTACACCCCTGCAGGGTTATGATCTATTCGAATAGCCGCGTCAGCGGATATGGACTACTTGGAGGCATATGTTGTTCATAGATAACTTCAATGGCTACTCATAAAACTGTCAAGATAAGCGTGAGTGTCGTGGACGGCATTTCCGTATGGAGACGGAATGATGCCACGATGCAGTATTGTTGTGGTGTTAGTGGACTCGTGTGCGAGAAATCAAGTTGTCAAAAATTATTTAAAAATGCAAGTTGTCTAGCCACGAGTCAAATGCTGGCTTTCCGCATGAAACCCCACAATTCCTTATTGATACATTGCATGAGTAGATAGTTATCCTAAAGTCTTGCTGAGTACCTCCGTACTCATGTTTGCTTAATAATTGTTGCAGAGGTTGTTAATGACCCTAAAGGAGGGTTCTTCCTAGACATCGACGACGACGAGTAGCTGGTGTCCCAGCTACGATCTGGCCCTAGGGTGGGTCTGTAGTATAGTCGGGCCACGTGCCTTCTAGTTTCATCTGTCTGTACTCAGACAGTTTGATTACTTCTGCTCGCTTGTAACTTGAATGACTGTTATGATGGGTCGTGAGACCCCTACTGTGTAATATTATGTGTGTGGCTCTTCCGAGACTTTTAAATAAAGCTTGTATGTTTATGGTTATGTTGTGATGCCATCGATGTATCTATACATATCGGTATGCCATGCGTACGTGTGTCGTACTTGATATGTATGGGGTTCGATTACCTATCCGTAGACTTTAGTAGCATTCCTTACAGGGAAATGCCCCTTTGTGATCCAACGAGCCATGGTAGCTTGCTACTGCTCCGGACACATTGGTTGACCGTCGTGTGTCCTTCTTAGCTGCTGTGTCTGTCCCCTTTGGGGAAATGTCACGCGGTGTAATGGAGTCCTTGTAGCTTGCTACGACTCGTCTACATTCGCTGGTGACCGACACCTGCTTTGCTGGGTCATGTATGCTTGTCCCTGTGCGGAAGTGCCACTTTGGTTTATGACTAGACATGTCGATCCGGGTTCTTTGTCAATGGATTGCTAGCGACACAATTGCATACGCGAGTCAAAAGGCGCAAACGGTCCCGGCTAAGGTAAGGTTGCAGCCGTGGGGTTAACCGTGCGTGAGACCGCAAAGAGATGTGATGTGTTACAGGCTGGATTCCTATGGCTTAGGATCGGGGTCCCGACAGCGTTGGTATCAGAGCCTGACTGACTGTAGGACTACTAAGTCAAATTGGTCGAAGTTGAGTCTAGAATTGCTTTAGTTATATATAAGGGAATTGTTCGTGGAAGGGAACGTAAGACTCTTGTTCTCTTCTCAAGTTATTCTATTCTGGTTATCCTCGTCTTTTCTGCGGGAATTAAGGACTAGGTTACTCATCTTCTTCTAGGCTCGTGTTTCTGATCGGTAGATTATAGGACTACGGGTCAAGAGATATTTGGGTTTCTTTTATCCCTAGGAAAAAGGAAGTAAGTTTGATGATCAGAGAATTGAAGTTGATAGTTGAGTGGTTACGCTATTCTATTTTTGGGTTGTCTCAAAATTGTTTTTGAGCACTTACAGCCGTTATGCTGCCTAAATTTCCATTCAGAGCTCTAATGCTTTTGCATTACTCTCTATTTTCAGATGCCTGGCCGTCCTTCTCGTCAGGTGGTACGTCTGACCAGGTGCATTGATGTGCCGGGTCATACGGCCATGCTGGTCAGGTTGATGTCGGTGTGCGGTTACCGCTGCTACCCAGAGTACACAGTGGAGGACCAGTACCGAGACTTCAACCAGAGCCAGTATATCTGCACTGTTAGGGTATTTCCAGACTACCCTGGAGCTGAGGAGCCAATCCATTGGTCCTATGGATTGGGAGTCACTGTTGACATGGCAGTACAAGATGCTTCTTATTCAAGGCTGACCATTATGAGGGCGAGACATGCACTGTTGCAGAATTCAGAGTTCTGTTATGTTCCTACATCTCAGCCTGGTGAAGAGGGATACCTTAGAGGGGTCTATTTTGATTCCTCTATGGAGGATCCGCTACTGCAGACCACTACTGAGATGCTAGAGAACAGAGACAGGGATGCCCGTGCTCTCCGCATGGAGCTTTATGCTACACGTGCCCGTCTGTGGACGGCTTTGACGCAGCTGGCACCGGTAGTCCAGACAGGGTACGGAGATATGGAGATGCTGAACCCTGTTAGGACCCATCTTCCGGCCCATGTTGACTGGCCCGCTATAGGAGGAGTCACCCCTCTTCGGGGACCCTTACTACCACCAGTCACGGGACCAAGGCCACATCCGTGTCCTTATGGATCCCAGGGATCTCAGGCCAGAGTATTTCCTGATCCGCAGGTTGAGCTTCCAGGCCATGGAGGCAATCTTTATGAGATGTTCTATGCGGATGCCTGAGCTATGAGTGGAAGGATGGTATGGTAGTAGCTGTACGTTCACAGTCCTGTGTGACTTGTGAAGTATGCTTGTGACGTGGAATGAATTCCGGAGGCCTAGTTAAATAATGTATAGGAAGCTTGTAAGCCTCTGATGAGTAGTTTCATAATTTCAGTAGTTTGCTCTTCGGTTAAAGTTGTACTGAACTATGTAAGGGTGTGTATGAACCATGGTGTATATATAGCAGTTGCTTGTTACCATGTTGTTCGGATATTCATTTCCGCATTCAATGTGTTCAGTGCATTCTTAATCCATAGCTAGTATTGATAATGATATTGGTCTAAGCTGTGAGTTTGTTTGTCAGGAGGGTGTTCACCAGGTTGAACCGTGCCCCTGCTCATGAGCAAGGCGAGGGTAGTCAAGCGTCGCAGGAAGACCTGCCTCACCCGCCCTCCCTGGCGGAAGTGATGCTTGAGGCAGAGAGGAACAAAAGGGAGACCAATCGACTATTAGAGCGTATTGAGAAGAATACGGCTCGTCAGCCTAGGAATGCTTCAGTGTCCCTCAATGACTTCGTGAAGCTAAATCCTCCAAAGTTCCATCACTCCGTCGATCCCCTCGACGCTGATGACTGGCTGTGCAGTATCTCACGTAAGATTCGCTCTGCGAATGTTTCTGAGGCCGACAAGGTGACCTTTGCGGCGTATTTTCTGGAAGGAAACACCAATCTGTGGTGGGAGAACTTTGAAGCTATGCGTCCTGCTGAACCAGCAGCCACATGGGCAGACTTTAGTGCAGCCTTCCGTCTGCACCATATTCCACAGGGCCTGATGGACAGAAAGAGAGAGGAGTTTTGTGCATTCACTCAGGGAAAGTTGACCGTGGATGCCTATAGCCGCGAGTTCGGTAACCTCGCCCGCTATGCAACAGAGGAGGTGTCTACTGATGCCAAGAAGCAAGCAAGATTCTGTAAGGGTCTGAGCCCTGAGCTTCGTCGTGATCTGCGCCTCCACGAGTGTGCAAGCTTCCACGCCCTAGTTAACAAGGCGATCAGTGCCGAGACTGGTCATACCGACTTCAAAGCCACAAGGAAGCACTCCCGTGACTTTGGCTCGTCATCTGGTTCCGCGTTTCCAAAACGCAGGTTGTGGGTTCCAAACAGTTCTCTGCCGCCAAGATACACTCCGAGGCCATCCTACATGGCGCCTCAGGCGAATCAGACCAACCCTCCAGCAAAAACTTATGGTGGTCCAGCTAGCAATGCTGCACCACGTGCCAACCAAGTGATATGCTACAAGTGTGGAGAACCCGGGCATTATTCCCGTGAGTGTCCTCAGAATGTGGGTGCCAAGCAACCCGCAAAGTCCGTCGGGCAAGGCAAGTCGGGCAAAGCTTACTATGTGAAGCCAACTCCTGCACGTGGCCGTGTGAACTATGTCTCAGTAGAAGAAGCTGCACAGGACCCCGATGTCATACTGGGTATGCTTCTTGTTAAGCATCACCCAACGTCTGTTCTTTTTGACACTGGGTCTTCTCATTCCTTCATTTCAGAAAGTTATGCACAGTTGCATAACATGTCTTTTTGTGATATGCCAATTCCATTGGTTGTCCAAACCCCTGGCAGTAAGTGGCAAACCTCTAGGATAACCTATGACAATGAAATTCTAGTAGACAGGCTAGTTTTTCTAGCCTCATTGATAGCCCTGAAATCTTCGGATATTAATATCATCTTGGGTATGGACTGGATGTCAGCTCACTATGGCAAGATTGATACTCATACTAGAAATGTTCAGCTTACCCATCCCTCGGGTGAGATAGTCAATGTCTCTACTCGAGTTGCCAAATGCCAACTCTATTCCCTCAATGCCAACCCTCTTCCGGAACTTGAAGACATTCTGGTAGTCCGTGACTTCCCGGATCTTTTTCCAGAGGAACTGCCAGGAATTCCACCTGACAGAGATGTAGAGTTCGTGATAGATCTTGTTCCGGGAACTGTTCCAATAGCCAGAAGACCATATAAGATGGCACCCTTGGAGCTAGCCAAACTTAAGAAGCAACTAGATGAGGCCTTGAATAAAGGTTTCATTCGTCCTAGCTCTTCTCCTTGGGCTTGCCCCATCCTCTTCGTCAAGAAGAAGGATGGAACGGATTGGATGGTTGTAGATTATCGACCAGTGAATCTGGTCACCATAAAGAACAAGTATCTGCTCCCCAGGATCAACGACCTGTACGATCAGCTCGCTGGATCCTCAGTCTTCTCCAAAATGGATTTGAGGTTGGGATACCATCAAATCAAGATCAAGAACGGGGACATTCCAAAGACGGCTTTTGTTACTCGTTATGGCCAATACGAGTACACCGTCATGTCCTTCGGTTTAACCAATGCCCCATCCACTTTCTCTCATCTGATGAATTCAATCTTCATGGAGTATTTGGATAAATTCGTTGTGGTATACCTCGATGATATTCTCATCTACTCGAAGAACGAATGGGAACATGCCGAGCATCTAAGGCTGGTATTGATGAAACTTCGAGAGCATCGCCTTTTATGCCAAGTTTTCAAAATGTGAATTTTGGTTACCAGAAGTGATCTATCTAGGTCACGTAATCTCTGGTAAGGGTATTGCTGTCAATCCCGAGAGAGTTCAAGCCGTCCTTGATTGGACTCAACCTGAATCGGTTAAGCAAGTTAGGAGTTTTCTTGGTCTAGCGAGCTATTGTCTCCGCTTTCTCGAGAATTTCTCCAAGGTTGCAAAGCCTCTAACTGAACTCCTCAAGAAGGATAAAAAGTTCGAGTGGACACCACAGTGTGAGCATAGTTTTCAGGAACTGAAAAGACGCCTGACTTCCGCACCTGTGTTGCTACCACCAGATTTTTCTAAGGACTTTGTTATCTATTGTGACGCCTCGCGACAAGGATTAGGTTGCATTCTTATGCAAGATCGTCATGTGATTGCATAGCATCTCGACAGTTGCGTCCACATGAGGATAATTATCCCACACATGATCTTGAGCTTGCAGCTGCAGTCCATGCACTAAAAACCTGGCGACATTACCTTCTGGGTAATCGTTGCGAAATATTCACTGATCACCAAAGTCTAAAATATATCTTCACCCAGCCAGATTTGAACCTCGGGCAAAGACGGTGGGTTGAGTTGATCTCGGATTATGACTTAGGGATAACTTACACCCCAGGGAAGGCCAATGTTATGGCTGATGCACTAAGTCGTAAATCTTATTGTAACAATTTGATGCTACAACAAGGTCAACCACATCTCTATGAAGAATTTCGGAAGTTAAATCTCCATATTGTTCCTCAAGGATTCCTTTCTACCCTGGTGGCGAAGCATACTCTTAGGGATCAAATCATAGCCGTGCAGGCTTATGATAAGGGTATATCTCGGATCAAGGAGAATATTGCTAGCGGTAACGCTAGGGATTTCTCCATCAATGAGAAAGGTGTTGTGTTCTTTCAGAACCGTTTAGTGGTTCCTAAGAGCAAACGTCTGCTGCAATTGATCCTTAAGGAGGCTCATGATTCTCCTCTCACCATTCATCCCGGTAGTACTAAGATGTATCAGGACCTACGCCAGAGGTTCTGGTGGACTAGGATGAAGAGAGAAATTGCTGTGTTCTTTGCCAACTGCGACGTTTGTCGTCGAGTTAAGGCAGAACATCAAAGGCCTGCTGGCACCCTTCAACCTTTAGCTATTCCTGAATGGAAATGGGATAAAGTTAGTATGGATTTCATTACCGGATTTCCCAAGACCAAGAAAGGAAATAATGCTATCTTTGTGGTCATTGACCGTCTCTCCAAAGTAGCTCATTTTCTTCCAGTTCGTGAGAGTATAACAGCTAGCCAGTTAGCAGAGTTATATGTCTCTCGAATAGTGTCTCTTCATGGTGTTCCCCTGGAGATTAACTCAGACCGTGGGAGTATCTTTACTTCTCGCTTCTAGGAAAGTTTTCAGAATGCTATGGGGACTCACTTATCTTTTAGCACTGCTTTCCATCCTCAATCAAGTGGTCAACTAGAAAGACTGAATCAAATCCTAGAAGATATGGTCCGAGCTTGTGTTATATCATTCGGTATGAATTGGGGGAAGTGCCTTCCATTCGCCGAATTTGCTTATAACAATAGTTATCAATCAAGCCTGGGCAAAGCCCCTTTTGAAGTTCTCTATGGACGAAGATGTCGAACACCTCTTAATTGGTCAGAAACCGGAGAGAGGCAACTCTTTGGCCCGGATATGATCCAGGATGCAGAAGAGCAGGTTTGCATTATTCGTGGAAAGTTGAAAACAACCCAGTCTCGTCAAAAGAACCAATATGATCGTCATCATCAGGCTGTGACCTTTGAAGTTGACGAGAAGGCTTACCTTCGGGTTACACCTTTGAAGGGTACCCATCGATTCGGTATCAAGGGCAAGTTGGCTCCTCGTTACATTGGTCCTTTTCGCATTCTTGCCAAACGAGGAGAAGTTGCCTACTAGTTGGAACTTCCTCTGCATCTTTCCAAGGTTCATGATGTTTTCCACGTCTCGCAACTCACGCGTTGCTTTTCGGATCCTATCCGTGAAGTGGACCATGAAACGCTTGATCTCCAAGATAACCTTTCATACCGAGAATACCCCGTGTGTATTCTTGATCAAGCTGAGCGTACCACTCGACGTCGAAACCTCAAGTTTCTTAAAGTTCAATGGTCAAATCATTCTGAAAAGGAGGCAACATGGGAAAGAGAGGATCGTCTCTGACTTGAATATCCCGCGTTATTCCCGACGACTTCTAAATCTCGGGACGAGATTCTTTTGAGTGGTGGTGAGTTGTCACATCCCTGAAACCCTAATCAAGTTAGCATTGTGCTCATATCTTCTTTGCATTGCATCCAAGAAAATTTCAACAAGAACAAAGCAAGTGGTGAAGGAAAACTCAAAAACCCTAGCCACTTCTCAAATTCAAAGAAATTATAAACTTGTTCAAATCAATGAACCCAAAATGGCCTCAAGAAAAGTTCAACTTTTCTGATAATTCTTGAAAGCAAATAAGCAATGAAGAAAACCATTTTCTTAACACATTTGGCATTTTAAATAAATGCAAAAGGTTACTGGTTTCAAGTTTAAAATTTGAATTCAAAAATATATAGTTTTCAAAAATGCTGAAAACTTTATGGGTGATTGGAAATATTCCAACTAACACCCCACCATTTTTCAAACTATTTTTAGTTTGCTTTTGAAGCCAAAATAAATAGAAATCAATGCTAGTAATTAATACAGAAACAAAACAGAAAAAAACTGAGGAAGGACTTACCTGACGCTCACCTGGCCCGGCCCAGCTTCTTCCTGTCGTCTTCCTCCCCCGCCAGTGGGCAGCACGAGGTGGCCGCCGCGACGCCGCGCGCCTCCACGCAGCTCCCTGCCTGCCTGGCCGCCGCTTCGCGCTGGCGAGCGCGGGGATAACCTCCCCGAGCTCTGGCCTATCCATTCCCGTGCGCCATTCCCCCTCTCCTCTCGGTTCTTTCCTTCCCCCCTTCTGCCGCCATTGCCAAGAGCTCGAGCTCGAGCTGCCCGTGCCTCTGGCCACTAGATCTCTCCCCCGAGTGCCCCATTCGCTCCACCTCGACGAGCTGGTCCTCCCTGCAGTAGCCGAAGGTCCCCCGAGCCCTGCAACGCCCACGGCACCGTCGTCGTCAAGCTTCGGCGGCCGGCGAGCTCCGCTCGATTCGTCGCCCACAGCACTTCCCCGAGCCGTCTAAGCCCTCCCCTGCACTCCTCGTGAGCTTGCGCAGCTTTCCCCCAACTTTTCTCCGTCGATCTCTTCCTCTAGGCCTAGTTCCACCAGAGCCCGACGAGGACCACCGCTGCAGCTCGTCGCCGGTAGCCGTTCGGTGAACGGTTGGTCCATCTGAGGCCACCAACAGCATCAGGCCGTCGCGTAGATGCTTTAGGAGCCCAGCCCCGCGTATTTTGACCCTGTTTCCGATGACCTCGACGATGGCCGAACTTGGTCGCCGCCGAGCTCGTCGCCGGCGTCGATTCCGACCACCCTAGCCCCTGGGGTTTGCCCCATCGTGCGCGCCGTCGAGTGGCCGATCTCCCCGTGGTCTCCCCGTGTGTTTGGTCGTCGGAGACGAGTTTCCGATGCCCTCCGCCGTACTGGTGGTCGCCGAAGGCTCCCCGCCGGCGAGGACGACCTCGTCGCCGGTGGATCTCTGCTGGCCTAAGCCACTGACGTGTGGGGCGAGCCTCTGGATGATTTAGTTAATAAAAAATAAAATTAAATAAACTAATAAGTCACTGACATGTGGGTCGAGTGAGGTTAATTAGCTAATTAAGATTAAAACTAATCTAAATCTGACCAGAGTCACTTACTAGTGGGTCCCGCTGGTCAGGTTTGACTTTCAACGGCCAGTTGGACCTGCTGATGTCATGCTGATGCAGTAAACATTTTCTGATTTAAAAGAATTCCAGAAAAATGCCAAAACTTCTAAAAATCATAGAAATTAATATGTAACTCCAATGAAAATAATTTATATATTAAAAAGTATCAGAAAAATCCAAGGAATCTGAATATGTCATTTTCAAACATGTTTGAAAATGTTACTGGACCAAACATATAGAATAATGAATAAGTTCAATTTTATAAATGCTTTGGAGATGGAATTTGAAAATCATTTGAATTCCACTTCAAATGCCATGATCAAACATTGCTCAAACACAACCAGCAACTTAACATATCATTTCCATGCATGTTAAAAACAAGTTGGTCTGGGCATCAGGTCGAATCAATTAAAAATGGTATTCGAGAATACCTCGTTTGAAGTGATATTTGAATCTAATTCAAATCAACTTCAAACCTAATAAATGATAGTTATATTAGCATACCACCTTGCATCTTCATGCCATGCTCATGCATCATCTTGTTGCATATGATTGTTATTGATTGTTGTCATTTTCTTCGGTAGGCTCCGCTCCTCCGGATTCCACCGAATATCCGACTGACGGATATTGTCCCTCCTCTGAGCAACAAGGCAAGCAACCATTTTGATCATCCCGATAAATCCCATGTTCTCGCTCCTGCACTTACTTATTGCATTAGGATCAAATGCTCAAATGCTTTTGCCACGTTAGTTGAACCCACTTCCTTTGCATGACATGTCCTTGTCACAATAAATAGCTGAACCTTACAACCTAGCATACCTGGTAGTTGCCTGAGCCATGATGTGCCTTATCCTGCTATGCATGCTATGCTTAGAGTTGTGTATGGTCTGTCATCTGGGAGATGAACAGAATTGTGAGAATGTGTTCAGTAGGTAAGGGTTGTGTGTTGAACCTGATTTGGTAAAGGTACCGGTGAAAGGCTATGTAGGAGTACATGGCGGGTTGTTTCATTGGAACCGTCCTTAGGAACTGAGTTCCGTGTATGTAATCCAAGACTAGATACTACCACACGTTGGGATACTTAATTGACCCTCTCGACTTATTAACCGCTTAGTACTCGGTCCAGGAGTTGCAAGTAATTTCTGGTGTTTATAGTCATGCTGGAGGCCGTGCATAGCGCTGACCTGAGAGGTGGGCTGTGATGCGGTAGGCAGTGGCACGGTGTACCAAGTGGAACCCGGATGGTGGGCTTGGGAACCCTGCGCACATTGTTTGGGGCTGTGGCGGAAACCTCGGCCGGACTTCCGTGCGGGTTACCCTCAGATAGGCGATAAACCTGGACTATTGTTAGCGTGATTAACTTGAATGACTGTACTCAGATAGTTTAATTACTTCCGCTGACTTGTAACTTAAATGACTGTTATGATGGGTCGTGAGACCCCTAATGTGTAATATTATGTGTGTGGCTCTTCCGAGCCTTTTAAATAAAGCTTGTATGTTTATGGTTATGTTGTGATGCCATCGATGTATCTATACATATCAGTATGCCATGCGTACGTGTGTCGTACTTGATATGTATGGGGTTCGATTACCTAGCCATAGATTTTAGTAGCATTCCTTACAGGGAAATGCCCCTTTGTGATCCAATGAGCCATGGTAGCTGGCTACTGCTCCGGACACATTGGTTGACCGGCGTGTGTCCTTCTTAGCTGCTGTGTCTGTCCCCTTTGGGGAAATGTTACGCGATGTAATGGAGTCCTTGTAGCTTGCTACGACTCGTCTACATTCGCTGGTGACCGACACCTGCTTTGCTGGGTCATGTATGCCTGTCCTTGTGCGGAAGTGCCACTTTGGTTTATGACTAGACATGTCGATCCGGGTTCTTTGTCAATGGATTGCTAGCGACACAATTGCATACGCGAGTCAAAAGGTGCAAACGGTCCCGGCTAAGGTAAGGCTGCAGCCGTGGGGTTAACCGTGCGTGAGACCGCAAAGAGATGCGATGTGTTACAGGCTGGATTCCTATGGCTTAGGATCGGGGTCCCGACAATTTATTTCGGGTATTTTATTCCGTTTGGACTCCGTTCCGAAATCAGATCTGAGAAGAGTCAAAACACACACACAAAACAGGAACTGGCACTTGGCACTGAATTAATAAGTTAGTCCCAAAAAATATATAAAAGGTATATAAAACATCCAAAGTTGACAAGATAACAACATGAAACCATCAAAAATTATAGATACGTTTGAGACGTATCAGGCACTATGGGCCATGCCATAAAGGTCGTACAAGTGTGTCATCTCCGTCTTATTGTGATGCAGCTAAAAGAGAGGAACAAAGTATTAGTAAGGGGCTCAAGCTAGCATGAAGAATGAATTGCATGAATCATGAAGCAAACCACATACCCAGTTTCGTCCCAACTGAAGTAAGTTGGCACTGCCTTGCTGGTGTGGCACACCAACCATTTGGCTACGGCGATCCTTCGCATTGTCGTGGACGGCTCGCCAGTTCCTGTGCACCACTCATCCACCAACGCCTCCCAACAATCCATCTTATCTGCACACCATCTCGGGGGCACCTATAAGTTATTAGAAAGAATTTTGAGTGCATGGTATTAGAAAACTACGTCGAAGGCCTTAAGAATAGGCAGTTACCTTCATGTACTGCTCCTTCTTCAGATACTTTCCGCGGCACTCCTTCTTCTGCTTCTTAATACCACGCGTGGCGTAGTAGTCTCGAATAGCCTGCGGCCGAGCCTCGTGGCGTAAGTTCTGTAATAACCGCTACACTCGGCCTCGAGAACCTTGGCCGCCTCCTCCTCATATCCCCCTCACACATATAGAAGGTCTGCAATCAAACAAGACAACACCGATTAGTACAATAATTAGCTATACTGATAATTTTAGATTGTGTAAAAGGATAATTTACCCAAAAGCTTTTGATCACCATCTCGGCCCTCATGTGGCACAAGACACCATCTATAATTTCCTCCGACGGAGCCTGCGCAGCCTGGTAGTGCTCCGAGGAAAATCCTAGTGTAGGAACCTGACCCTCACCAGGCAACGTGACAAACCCCAAAAAAATTGTTTGGCAAAGCACACCAAGGACGTTGTTCGGCTTGCGGACTCCATGAGGGTGTGCCCATCCCCTGAAGTATGATAAGGTCAACACATTAGATATTTGAAGAAACTTGAAAGCAAAAGCTAAAAAAGAGTAAATGTACTTACCTATCCCCTTCAGGCTTAATCACCGGCCTCTGCTCACGGGTAGCCGGCACGACCGGGAGACGTGTACTACCACGCTTGTACACGGTGGCCCCATCCACCTGCACGTCGCCCTCATTATCCGTAAACTCATCCCTGCCATCAACAGAACAACCACCCGGACCCTCGGTCCAATCCGGCACCTCGGTCCAATCCGGCACCTCGGTCCAATCCGGCACCTCGGTCCGATCCGGTCAGGCACCCCACCTAGACCTCTCCACGTCAGCCGAAGCCTGTGTGGCAGAAGTCTCCTCGGACATAGCCTCAGGAACTCGAGTCTCGTGGGCCGAAGGCACCTCGTCCCGAGGCTGATCCTGGACTGGAGTTTCATGGGCCGAATGCCCGTCCACCCGAGACTCCTGGACCAGAGTCCCCGTAGCCTCCTCCTCAAACGGCTCCACCATAGTAGTCCTGTGCTCGGGTGAATGAGCTGGTGGTGGCGAGGACGGCGCAACAGTCCGCCTACCTCTTCCGCGGCCACCACCTCTCCCTGTAACCTTCCCCTTCTTCCCTACCTGACCAGCACCTGTCCGAGTGGGAAATGTCGCCGACGAAGAAGCACCCGCGGGTGGTGTCGTCAGACTGTCTTCCAAGGCTCTACGGAGAGATAGGGGTGGAATGGAAGTACCAACCCTCGTGCGGGCTGATACGTCTCCAACGTATCTACTTTTCCGAACTCTTTTGCCCTTGTTTTGGACTCTAACTTGCATGATTTGAATCGAACTAACCCGGACTAACGCTGTTTTCAGCAGAATTACCATGATGTTGTTTTTGTGCAGAAATAAAAGTTCTCAGAATGTCCTAAAAATTTACGGAGAATTTTTCAGGAATAAAAGAAAAATACATGCGCAAAGATCCACCGGAGGGAGTGTGCCAGTGGGCCACAAGCCTCTGGGCCGCGACCATCCCCTAGGTGTGCCGTGAGGGCTTGTGAGGCCCACGTGGCACCACCGCCCCCAAATTCAGGTCTATTTATTCCGTCTCGCCCGGAAAAAATCAGAGAGAAGGATTCATCGCGTTTTACGATACGGAGGCGCCGCCACCTCCTGTTCTTCATCTAGAGGGCAGATCTGGAGTCCGTTCTGGGCTCCGGAGAGGGGAAATCGTCGCCATCGTCATCATCAACCTTCCTCCATCCCCAATTCCATGATGCTCTTCACCGTTCGTGAGTAATCTCATCGTAGGCTTGCTGTACGGTGATGAGTTGGATGAGATCTATCATGTAATCGAGTTAGTTTTAACGGGGATTGTTCCCTAGTATCCACTATGTTCTAGATTGATGTTCCTACTACTTGGCTATGCTTAATGCCTGTCACTAGGGCCTGAGTGCCATGATTTCAGATCTGAACCTATTATGTTGTCGCCAATATATGTGTGTTTTAGATCCTATCTTGCAAGTTGTAGTCACCTACTATGTGTTATGACCCGACAACCCCTGAGTGACAATAGCCGGAACCACTCCCGGAGATGACCATAATATGAGGAGTACATGTATTCACCACGTGTTAATGCGTTGGTCCGGTTCTTTATTAAAAGGAGAACCTTAATATCCTGTAGTTTCCATTAGGACCCCGCTGCCACGGGAGGGATGGACAATACATGACATGCAAGTTCTTTTCCCTAAGCACGTATGACTACATACGGAATACATGCCTACATTAGATTGCCGAACGGGAGCTAGTTACATATATCTCCGTGTTATAGCTATTACATGATGAATCACATCCAGCATACTCATCCATCACCGATCCACTGCCGACGAGTCTTTTACTACTGGTCCTTGCTACGTTACTCTGCTGCTATTGATGTCGCTACCGCTGTTACTCTGCTGCTACTGTTGTTCCTTGCTACTGCAGTCACTATTGTTGTTACTTTGCTGCTACTTGTTGCAAGACTTTTCTGGAGCCGTTGCCGGGGAAGAATAGTTCCCCATCCACATGCTATTTACTGGCGCCATTGATACAACAGTTAGGAATAGTCTGCCGTCAACAGATCTTTTTCTGAGATCGTTGCTATCATACCACTTTGCTACTGATACTTTGCTTGCACACACTAATCTTTCAGGTGTGGTTGAAATTGACAAACTCAGCTGCTACTACTTTGAGAATATTCTTTCGCTTCCCTTTGTTTTGAATCAATAAACTTGGGTTGAATACTCTACCCTCGAAAACTGTTGCGATCCCCTACACTTGTGGGTTATCAAGACTATTTTCTGGCGCCGTTGCCGGGGAGGCACAACTATATTCTCTGAGTCACTTGGGTTTGACGTCTACTGGTCACTATGAGGAATCCGAAAGATCCAAGAACTAAAATCTTACCTTCCACTACGAGGAGAGGTAAGGAACTGTCATTTATCTCTGCACTTGATTCACCTTCAGTTTTGAGTAAGTTTGCAACATCACCTCCTGCTAGAAATCTTGATATTTCGCATGTGCTTGATGATGCTACTTCTGCTGCCCATGATGTTATGCTTGATACTATGCCTGATGATGCTATGCTTGATACTATGCCTGATGATGCTATGCTTGATACTATGCCTGATGATGCTATGCTTGATACTATGCCTGATACTGCTTTGCCACTAGGTGCATTCCTTGATGCACAACTTGCTAGAGTTGTTGCTAGATGTGATGGTACTTCTGAAACTGCTGATACTATTGAAGTAGAACCTGCTACTATGCCTGAATTGCCTCTTATGCCTGAACGTTATTTTATGGAGGGAGAGATAGCTGAGGACTTTCTTGCGTGTAAGGATAGCTATGATTTTGAGAGACTACTGCGCAAGTGGAAAGAAAAATCTCTGAACGCTAGGATGAAATACGACCCGAAGTTTGCTACTTCGCCTATCTTTGTGACCGATAAGGATTATGAATTCTCTGTCAACCCTGAGTTAATCACTCTGGTCGAATCTGATCCCTTTCACGGTTACGAATCTGAAACGGTTGTATCCCATCTTACCAAACTGCACGATATAGCCACCCTATTCACTAATGAGGAAAAGATCCGCCACTACTATATTCTCAAGCTGTTTCCTTTCTCGCTAAAGGATGATGCTAAGACTTGGTTCACTTCTCTTGCTCCTGGATGTGTGCGTAGCCCCCAGGATATGGTCTACTACTTCTCAGAAAAATATTTCCCTGCCTATAAGAAGAAAGATGCCTTGCAGGAAATATACAACTTTGCTCAAGCTGAGGAAGAGAGTCTCCCACAAGCTTGGGGGAGGCTCATCCAGCTACTGAATGCTTTGCCTGATCACCCTCTTGACAAGAATGAAATACTTGATATCTTCTATAATGGACTTACCGATGCTTCCAAAGACCACCTAGATAGTTGTGCCGGTTGTGTTTTTAGGGAATAAACTGTAGAACAAGCTGAGATTCTACTGAATAACATCTTGTGCAATGAGAATGCTTGGACTATTCCTGAATCACCTCCTAAGCCAACTCCAAAGAAAAGAGGTATTCTATTCCTCAGTCCTCAAGATATGCAAGAAGCCAAGAAATCTATGCGAGAGAAAGGCATTAAATCTGAAGATGTCAAAAATCTACCACCTATCGAAGAGATACATGGTCTCGATAACCCGATACAGGTAGTAGAAGTAAATTATCTGTGTAGGTTTGATGAGAGTGATATTCCTTTTGATAAACCTGCTAGCTTATGCCTGGATGAATTTTATAACTTTGTTGCCAAACAACAAAGTTTCAATGATTATGTTAGCAGAAAATTGGAACAAAAATGCTCGTATGCTTAGTCATTTAAGTGCTTGTGTGGACAGAAATGTCAATGATCTTAAGCTTCTGAGTAAACATGCCTCTATGGTTACTACTCAAGTAGAACAAGTACTTAAAGCTCAGAATGAATTGCTCAATGAGTTGAATGACAATTCCGTTAGAGTCGTTACTAGAGGCGGTAGAATGACCCAGGAACCTTTGTATCCTAAGGGTCATCCGAAGAGAGTGGAACAAGATTCTCAAGGAGTTAGCACTGATACACCTAGTCATCCTAGAAAAAAGAAGAAAGATGATAGGAACATGCACGCTAGCAACCCTGTTGCTGCTACACCTGAGAGTCCAAACGATGCCTCTATTTGTGATGCTGAAACACAATCTGGTGATGAACATGAGCCTAATGATAATATCAATAGTGATGTTAATGATGGTGCACAACCTAGCAATGATAAGGATGTGGAGATTGAACCTGTTGATCTTGATAACCCACAGCCTAAGAATAAGAGATACGATAAGAATGACTTCACAGCTAGGAAGCATGGTAAAGAAAGGGAACCATGGGTTCAGAAACCCATGCCCTTTCCTCCCAAACCATCCAAGAAAAAGGATGATGAGGATTTTGAGCGATTTGTTGAAATGATCATACCTGTCTTTCTGCAAATGTGTTTGACAGGTATGCTCAAAATGTCTCTGTATGCTAAGTACATGATTGTTACTAATAAGAGGAGAATACATGAGGTTGAGATTTCCACCATGCTTGCTAACTATACCTTCAAGGGTGGAACTCCTAAGAAACTAGGTGATCCTTATGTGCCTGATACGTCTCCAACGTATCTATATTTTTTTATGGTTTCATGCTATTATCTTGTCAAACATTGGATGTTTTGCATGGACTTGACGAAGTATACATATTGCTACAGACTGGTCTGTTTTTGTCAGATTCTGTTTTGGTTGAGTTGGTTGCTTGTTTTGATGAAACTATGGTTAGTATCGAGGGGTACTAGCCATGGAAAAGTGAGAATATAGTAGCCCAACACCAATATAGATGGAATTCAAGTTTCTACAGTACCAAAAGACGTGGTAGTTTGTTTTCTTGTACTAATGTTATCACGAGTTTCTGTTTAAGTTTTGTGTTGTGAAGTTTTCAAGTTTTGGGTGATGTTCTCATGGACGATGAGATAAGGAGTGGATAGAGCTCAAGCTTGGGGATGCCCAAGTCATCCCAAGCCAAATTCAAGGACACCAAAAAGCCTAAGCTTGGGAATACCCCGGGAAGGCATCCCCTCTTTCGTCTTCAATCCATCGGTAACATTACTTGGAGCTATATTTTGATTCACCACATGATATGTGTTTTGCTTGGAGCGTCTTGTATAGTAGGAGTCTTTTCTTTTTGTTGTGTCACGATCATCCTTGCTGCACACCTTTTTGAGAGAGAGAGAGAGACATGCACTCATCGTGATTTTGCTAGAATGCTCATAGTGCTTCACTTATATCTTTTGAGCTAGATATTTTTGCTCTAGTGCTTCACTTATATCTTTTAGAGCACGGCGGTGCGTGATTTGGTAGTTTGCTTATGCTATGAAAGTAGTCCCAAATGTGATAGGTACCCAAAGAGGATGCAAAAACCTCCATCTTCATGTGCATTGAGTAGAAAGAGAAGTTGTGATTCCTCTCAATTAGTTTTGAGACGTGGATTTCGTAATATTGAGAGCTATGTTAGTAGGGTGTTGTGAATCTAGAAATACTTGTGTTGAAGTTAGTGATTCCCGTAGCATGCACGTATGGTGAACCGCTATGTTAGGAAGTCGGAGCATAATTGATCTATTGATTGTCATCCTTTGTGTTGAGGTCGGGATCGCGCGATGGTTAACACCTACCAACCCTTCCCCTAGGAGTATGTGTTTAGCACTTTGTTTTGATTACTAATAAAAACTTTCGCAATAACTATGTGAGTTCTTCATCACTAATGAGAGTCCATGGTATAGATGCACTTTCACCTTCCACATTTGCTAGCCTCTCTAGTGCCGCGCAATTTTCGCCGGTGCACAAACCCACCATACGCCTTCCTCAAAACAGCCACCATACCTACCTACTATGGCATTTTTATAGCCATTCCGAGATATATTACCATGCAACTCCCACCGTTCCGTCTCATGACTTGTGCCGTCACTCTCATAATGCCATTGCATGATCGTAAGATAGCTAGCGAGATGTTTTCAACGTCATACGCCATGCTAGATCGTTGCACATCCCGGTACACTGTCGGAGGCATTTCCTATAAAGTCATCATCATTTTGAGCTTTGAAGCTGTGAGTAAATAAAAGTGTGATGATCATCATTATGAGAGCATTATCCCATGTGATAAAAAAAAGAGGCCAAAGAGCCCAAAACCAAAAAAAAGAGAAAAAAGGAGGCCTAAGAGCCCAAATGAAAAAAAGAGAAAAAGAGAGAAGGGACAATACTGCTATCTTTTTCCACACTTGTGCTTCATAATAGCACCATGTTCTTCATGATTGAGAGCTTCTTGCTTTGTCACCACCATATGCTAGTGGGAATCTTCATTATATAGCTTGGCTTGTATATTCCAATGATGGGCTTCCTCAATTGCCCTAAGTCTTCGTGAGCAAGCAATTTGGATGCACCCCCACTAGTTTTCCTTTTGAGCTTTCACATACTTATAGCTCTAGTGCATCTCTTGTATGGCAATCCCTACTCATTCACATTGATATCTATTAATGGGCATCTCCATAGCCCTTTGATACGCCGAGTCAATGTGACCATCTCCTCCTTTTTGTCTCACAACCACCACACTCTATTCCACCTATAGTGTTATATCCATGGCTCACGCTCATGTATTGCGTGATAGTTATAAAAAGTTTGAGAAAGTAAGAGTGCAAAAACAATGACTTGGCCAATACCGGGGTTGTGCATGATTTACAATAGTTGTGTGAGGATGATGGAGCATAGCCAGACTATATGATTTTGTAGGGATAACTTTCCTTGGCCTTGTTATTTTAAAAGTTCATGATTACCTTGCTAGTTTGCTTGAAGTATTATTGTTTTCATGTCAATAGCAAACTATTGTTTTGAATCTTACGGATCTGAACATTCATGTCACGTGAAAGAAGTTGAAAGGACAACTATGCTAGGTAGCATTCCACATCAAAAATTCATTATTTATCACTTCCCTACTCGAGTACGAGCAGGAGTTAAGCTTGGGGATGCTTGATACGTCTCCAACGTATCTATAATTTTTGATGGTTTCATGCTATTATCTTGTCAAACTTTGGATGTTTTGCATGCCTTTTATATTTTTTTGGGACTAACTTATTGACTTAGTGGCAAGTGTGAGTTCCTGTTTTTTCCATTTTTTTGACCCCTTTCAGAGGAGATTTTGAAACAGAGTCCAAATGGAAGAAAATCCCCAAAAAGATTTTTTCTGTACCGGAAGAAGATCGGGAAGCTTGGGAGCCAAGGCAGGGGAACCTTAGGGGGCCCACAAGCCCCCACCCCGCGGCCAGGGGGGTATGTCGCGACCCACAGGCTTGTGGGCCCCCTGGGCGCCCTCTGCCCTAGGGTTTGCGCCTATATATTCCCTAAAAATCCCAAAAAAATCAGGAGATTATCGAAATCACTTTTCCGCCGCCGCAATCTTCTCTCTCCGCAAGATCCCATCTGGGGCATGTTCCGGTGCCCTGCCGGAGGGGGGATTCGGACACGGAGGGCTTCTTCATCAACACCATGACCTCTCCGATGATGCGTGAGTAGTTCACCATAGACATGTGGGTCCATAGCTAGTAACTAGATGGCTTCTTCTCTCTCTTGGATCTTCAAAACAAAGTTCTCCATGATCTTCGTTGAGATCTATCCGATGTAATCTTCTTTTGCAGTGTGTTTGTCGAGATCCGATGAATTGTGGATTTATGATCATATTATCTATGAATCTTATTTGAGTTTCTTCTGATCTCTATTATGCATGATTTCATATCCTTGTAATTCTCTTCAAGTTGTGGGTTTTGTCTGGCCAACTAGATCTATGATTCTTGCAATGGGAGAAGTGCTTGGTTTTGGGTTCATATCATGCGGTGACCTCACCAGGTGACAGAAGGGGTAGCGAGGCACGCATCATGTTGTTGCCATCAAGGGTAAAAAGATGGTGGTTTTATCATTGGTTTGAGATTATCCCTCTACATCATGTCATCTTGCTTAAGGTGTTACTCTGTTCGTCATGAACTCAATACACTAGATGCATGCTGGATAGCGGTCGATGTGTGGAGTAATAGTAGTAGATGCAGAAAGTATCGGTCTACTTGTCTCGGACGTGATGCCTATAAGTATGATCATTGCCTTAGATATCGTCATGACTTTGCGCGGTTCTATCAATTGCTCGACAGTAATTTGTTTACCCACTGTGATATTTGCTATTTTGAGAGAAGCCTCTAGTGAATACTATGGCCTCGGGGTCTACTCCACACCATATTTTCAGCCTTACACTTTTACTTCGTTGCACCTTCCGCCTTCAGATCTCACTTTGCAAACAATCTTGAAGGGATTGACAGCCCCTTTGAAGCGTTGGGTGCAAGCTCGTTTGTGTTTGCGCAGGTACTCTGGACTTGACGAGACCCTCCTTCTGGATCGATACCTTGGTTCTCAGACTGAGGGAAATACTTACTACTCCTGTGCTGCATCACCCTTTCCTCTTCAAGGGAAAAACCAACACAAGCCTAGTCTCCGTCAACGTGTCAATTTTTGGCGCTGTTGTTTGAGAACTAGCACTACCCACTATACCTTTCTCCATTAAATGTAACTACGTTAGAACTGCATTATGCGACCTTGGAGCCGGTGTTAGTGTTATGCCTCTCTCTCTTTATCGTAGACTTGAACTGGATAAGTTGACACCCACTGAAATCTCTCTGCAAATGGACGACAAATCAACTGCTTTACCTATCGGCATTTGCGAGGATGTGCCTGTTGTGGTTGCTAATGTCACTATCTTAACAGACTTTGTTATCTTGGATATTCCTGAGGACGATGCCATGGCAGTCATCCTCGGAAGACCCTTTTTAAACACTTCAGGGCCTGTTATAGATTGCAACAAAGGCAATGTCACTTTCCATGTCAACGGTAATGAGCATAAGGTGCACTTTCCGAAGAAACAATATCAAGTACATTGCATCAATGCTATCGAAAAAAATTCATCGATTCTTATTGGGAGCTTTGAATGCCCTATTCCTCGTGTCAAGATGAAGTATGATTTGCTTGTTGGGGAGATACACATCCCCATTGAGGTGACCTAGTGACTATTCGAAAATTCTCCGTTCTCTTTTGCGATTCGAAAAGGTTTGTCAAAGAGGCTTGATCAACCTCACAGGCGGATTTCTTTCGATGACCATGAGATGGATGAATTGAGGAGTCACAAACCACTGTTCCAAGCTTTCACCTTCGGTTGCTTAGAAGAAAAATGATAGGTTTAGTTTAGTTTTCCCTGTTTTCTGTTTTAGCGTCCGGTGGAAAAGTACCCCGAAAATAAAAGTTCTCCGAACGTCCAGAAAATCAAGTATGATTTTTTCTAGAATTTTTGAAAAATTGTGAGACAAAGAGCTTGTCTGGGGGCCACACCAGTCGGCCACAAGCCCTAGGGGCGCGGGCACCCCCTGGCCACGCCACCCAGGCTTGTGGGGCCCACAGGCACCCCCTCCATTCATTCTTGCGCTTATCTTCTTCTCCTACCTCAGGAAAAAATCGTTTCGCAGCTCAAACCCGTGTTCTTGCTCCTCTTGCTGGGATTTTCGATCTCTTTGCTCAAATCACCGTTCTCCAAACTGTTTTGGGGAAATTACTCCTTGGTAAGTGACTCCTCCATTGGTCAAATTAGTTTTTGCTCTAGTGCCTTATACTCCACGTATTTTTGTTGCCTTGGTGACCATGTTCTTGAGCTTTGCATGCTAATTTTAGTTGGTCCCAAGTAGTTTTGATGCGTAATATGGTCTCTAGGCACTTGTGGGAGTAGTTGCTACGAGTTTTGTTGAGCCTTGTTCACCTTTTCCTTAGAATCACTGAAAATTTCAAAAAAGGAAGATGTTCAGGAGAAACTTTCATGGTGGTTCCTCAAGCAAGAGAGGTCCCGTCTTGCGATTCGGGAGCCTGATCCTTACCAACCAAGGGATGCGCAGGTACAACCATGTGAATGGCCTTTTGATGAATTTATGATTGAGGCAGGTTTGAAAGATGAGTTTGATGCACTTGTTCACAACGTCGGACTCGAAGAATTCATCTCCGATAAATGTGAATAGTATGTTGCTCTCACTGCCTCTTTTGTTCGTAGATTCAAATTTTCAGCTGGCCGTGAGACATCGGTGCTGTTTGATCTCTATGATAAATCGTATACCATGGATTTAGAGGATTTCAATAGAATTTGCAAAATACCTATCTGGGGTAGTATCAATGATCCTCTAAAATCTTCGGTTAGAGATTTTTGCTCTGGTATTACTGTTGGAGAAACTAGAGACATTACGCAAGCTACCATGGGGAGTATTTATTTTCCTGCCTTGTATTACTTTTCCCTCTTCATAGGCAGATGCATTAATGGCAAGATTTAGCATTGTCACCTCTGCGCACCCGACCTTAGTATCCTTAAGAGCGCGGTGACGGGTGACAAAAGCTTCAACATGGGAGCTATTATAGCAAGGAGGCTGAATAAGAATGCTATTGAAGGGGATTTCTTTGGTGGGATCTATGCCACTCGCATAGCAAATTTTCTTGGAGTACCCATCCGCGAAGGAGATCCCCCGCTCCATACAGCTTTCCTTGACCGCGTCGCTTTGACACGCTACCAGTTCCTTGAGAGGGATGATGAATCCCTCCTATACTGTTTGATATTTAACCGGCAGCGTGTTTTCCATATTACCCTTCCTGCTCCTGCCTTCTTTGACTTTCAGGTAATACGGAGATATTACATAACCAGAGGAGAGGCAGAGGAGTATGAGAGGGAGGCAAAGGCTGCTCGTCTCCGTGAGGCAGCTATTCAGACAGTGGCTGCAGCGCTCCCGTATAACCCCCATTATGATTTTGGGTTTCGCTAGGACCATCCTTGGGAGTAGACCAACTTAGGCCAAAAGGCTAAGCTTAGGGGAGTATGTGTTCTCACCGACTTTACATTCTTGCTTATGTTTTCACTTTGTTAGCCAGTGTTCACACTTTGCCACTGTATCATACATGCTAGTTTATTTTCTTTTTCTTCTCTTGCTTGTTAGGAGCTTTCCCGTGTAAATAGTTTTCTTTTTCTTTGGGTCAAGGTAGAAGATATTGGTTACGATGTTTAGTGGCTCTTGCATGCATACCTGTTTAGCTTTCAAAGAGCCATATTACTTTGTCTTCTCCTTTGTGTTTGCCTGCAGATTCCAGCTTTAGTCCAATGCACGAGCACTCTTATTATTGTTCACGTCGTTCAGTCGTGTAAGTGAAAGGCAATAATGACGATATATGATGAAGTGACTGAGCCTGGAAAAGCTGGTATGAACTCGATCTATTTTGTTTTTGTAAATATGACTAGCTCATCATGCCTGATTCAGCTTTGTTGTGAGAGAAACATGTTTGCAATGACAATTTAGAGGTCATAATTGCTTATGCCATGATTACTTAGCTAGGAGCTAATAATGGTTTGTCTTGGATGCCCACATGAATTTTGAGATGACTGTGTTGTAGTATGATAGGATGGTATCCTCCTTTGAATGATTCAAGTGGCTTGACTTGGCGCATGTTCACGCATGTAGTTGAAACAAAATCAACATAGCCTCTATGATATTCATGTTCATGGTGATTTATGTCCTACTCATGCTTGCACTCAATGTTAGTTAATCTCAATGCATTTTGATGACTGTTGTCGCTCTCTAGTTGGTCGCTTCCTAGTCTTTTGCTAGCATTCACTTGTACTAAGCGGGAATACTGCTTGTGCATCCACATCCTTAAACCCAAAGTTGTTCCATATGAGTCCACCATACCTACCTATGTGCGGTATCTACCTGCAGTTCCAAGTAAATTTGCATGTGCCACCCTCTAAACCTTCAAAAAATAATCTGTTTTGCATGCCCGAACCGCTCATGTGGTGACAGGGGGCTATTGGTATCTTCCATGCTAGGCGTGTTATCCTCGATATGTTTTTATTCACTATCACTCACGAGAAAGGGGTCGGTAATTGGAATTCCCAGTTCCATGCTCAAATCGAAAAGATAATTGCAAACAAAACTCCCCCAGGATTGATGTTGGTATGGACGGTACCCGAGGACTCGGCAAGCCGTGGAGTGTGATTGATTGGTGGTGGGGGAGACAAAACTTTACTTTTCTGTTTGGGAACCGCCTATAGCATGTGTAGCATGGAAGATGTTGAGAACTCTTAGTCATTGCATTGACAATGAGAGCATGCCACCCAAAATTATTATCTCTATTTTAAAAGCTTGAGCTCTGGCACCTCTGCAAATCCATGCTTCCCTCTGCGAAGGGCCTATCTATTTATGTTCCTGTTGAGTCATCCTCCTCTTACAAAAGCACCAATTAGAGAGCACCTCTGTCATTTTTATGCTTTGTTTCTAACTGTGTTGAGTATGACTGTGACTGGATCTTCATTGCCTTGAATTAGAATGTTTAGTCATCCCTTGGTCTTTGAAGGTGCTCTGCATTTATGTTTTGCGGTCTCAGAAAGAGCTAGGGAGATACCTTCTATTCGTACTACTTCATGTTGTTTTGATTGAAGTGTTGACATTTGAGGCTTATTATTATTTGCTCGCTAGTTGATTATGCCATTGATATTAGTTTACCGTGAGACCTAGATTTCATTTGCTTATGTGGTTTGCTTGTGATCTTGCTGAAATTATGGTTATGAGTTAGACATAGTTGCAACCACAAGATCAAACAGAGTTCGTCAAAGTTTTTCTTATGTCTCTTTCAGTTTGTCAACTGAATTGCTTGAGGACAATCAAGGCTTTAAGCTTGGGGGAGTTGATACGTCTCCAACATATCTACTTTTCTGAACTCTTTTGCCCTTGTTTTGGACTCTAACTTGCATGATTTGAATGGAACTAACCCGGACTAACGTTGTTTTCAGCACAATTGCCATGGTGTTGTTTTTGTGCAGAAATAAAAGTTCTCGGAATGTCCTGAAAATATACGGAGATTTTTTCTGGAATAAAAGAAAATATCTGCGCAAAGATCCACCGGAGGGAGTGTGCCAGTGGGCCACAAGCCCCTGGGTTGCGGCCAACCCCTAGGTCGCGCCGTGAGGGCTTGTGGGGCCCACGTGGCACCACTGCCCCCAAACTCAGCTCTATTTATTCCGTCTCACCCGGAAAAAAACAGAGAGAAGGATTCATCGTGTTTTATGATACGGAGGCGCCGCCACCTCCTGTTCTTCATCTGGAGGGCAAATCTAGAGTTTGTTCTGGGCTCCCAAGAGGGGAAATCATCGCCATCGTCATCATCAACCTTCCTCCATCGCCAATTCCATGATGCTCTTCATGGTTCATGAGTAATCTCATCGTAGGCTTGCTAGACGGTGATGAGTTGGATGAGATCTATCATGTAATCGAGTTAGTTTTGACGGGGATTGATCCCTAGTATCCACTATGTTCTAGATTGATGTTGCTACTACTTGGCTATGCTTAATGCTTGTCACTAGGGCCCGAGTGCCATGATTTCAGATCTGAACCTATTATGTTGTCGCCAATATATGTGTGGTTTAGATCCTATCTTGCAAGTTGTAGTCACCTACTATGTGTTATGACCCGGCAACCCCGGAGTGACAATAGCCGGAACCACTCCCGGAGATGACCATAGTATGAGGAGTTCATGTATTCACCACGTGTTAATGTGTTGGTCCAATTCTTTATTAAAAGGAGAAACTTAATATCCCGTAGTTTCCATTAGGACCCCGCTGCCACGGGAGGGATGGACAATAGATGTCATGCAAGTTCTTTTCCCTAAGCACGTATGACTACATACGGAATACATGCCTACATTAGATTGACGAACGGGAGCTAGTTACATATCTCTCCGTGTTATAGCTGTTACATGATGAATCACATCCGGCATACTCATCCATCACGGATCCACTGCCTACGAGTCTTTTACTACTGGTCCTTGCTACATTACTTTGCTGGTACTGTTGTCGCTAGTGCTGTTACTCTGCTGCTACTGTTGTTCCTTGCTACTGTTGTCACTACTGCTGTTACTTTGCTGCTACTTGTTGCAAGACTTTTCTGGAGCCGTTGCCGGGGAAGAATAGTTCCCCGTCCGCGTGCTATTTACTAGCGCCATTGATACAACAGTTAGGAATAGTCTGTCGTCAACAGATCTTTTTCTAACAGCGTTGCTATCATACCACTTTGCTACTGATACTTTGCTTGCACACACTAATCTTTCAGGTGTGGTTGAAATTGACAAACTCAGTTGCTAATACTTGAGAATATTCTTTCGCTTCCCTTTGTGTCGAATCAATAAATTTGGGTTGAATACTCTATCCTCGAAAACTGTTGCGATCCCCTACACTTGTAGGTTATCACGGGCCGCCAAAGAAGAACCCCTCGAGCGATCTGGACACGCGCCCACCATCTTTCAACACCTGCTGACCTACCATGATTAAGATTAAAATAAATTAGTACAACATAAAAAAATTGAAAAACTTACATGAATAATAATATGTACATATATAATTGAATCTTACAAACTAATAATCATCATCACTAAAATCTGCCAAGAAACTAAAATCTGCTATCAGTAGTATCCATTAACTATTCAGAATGATTACATCATAACTTTTTTTAGTGGAGCATGTGTATCCAGTTTGAACTCCAAATCTTATGTCAATGTTGTGAAATTATTTTTGTTATTTTCTTCATCTCTATTGGATGGTATTAGTTGCACATTTATACCTAGAGCGGAGGTTGCATCTCGATTGGGTTTATAAGTCACGCATGAGGTTTTAGGACTTTGATTTAACTAATAAAAAATATATAATATGCAGCACAAATTATATGGTTAGAGTCATCATTTGAAAAAGGAATCTAAAAATTTATTTTTGTAAAATATAACATATGTTTCCCTAGTCAAATTGACGACCTAAAAACACGTGCCCGCCTTATAAACCCAACTAGAGGGCTCCCTTGAGATTGAGTCGCCCTCCCTCCAGCACTGCTAAAATAACTTTTACTACTAGTCTCAAAGTCCAATCTAGTCATTTTTTACCTCAGCCTAATACATATTTGCACTTCTAAGGCATCTCAGCCCCCCTCCCTCCATTTTTTTCTAGATTCGCCACTGATCTCAATATCTTTGCCATAATTTTGAAAACAAGCGACATGTTATAATTCCTACAATTGGTTCTTTTAGTAACCACCTATATGCAGCTAGGGTGCATATATATATAGTTGATCCCTGCAATACTATATATATAGTTGATCCTTGCAATACTATTTTTATTTGTCTCAATATGAACACATGTCACTTGACCATACATACCACCTCATGAACTCCACTACTTGTATTTCTCTCAACATTCATGGAAAATGTTACATACTATACTTTATAAATATTTTACAAAAAGTTATAATCAAGTTCAATAAAGCATATGTATTTACATATTTCGATCTCATATTCATATTCCGGATAACCAAATCTCAACAAAATATATATACTGCAAGCAATTCCAAGAACATTTTGAGTGTCATTTTCGGAATGTTGGAATGAAATTTTTTTATAGATCCATATACAGGGGTGGGGGTGGGGGGGCTCATCGACAGGGGCGGCCGTGGCGTCGTGGGCGGCGGGGCCGGGGGTGTTGGGGCGGCGCCATGGGTGTTGGGCCTGCGGGGCGGCGCTAGGGGGTTGTGGGGCACCGGGGCGGTGCCGGGGGCGGTGGGGCGGCGGCGGGGGGGGCTATGGGGCACCGGGGCGGCGCCGGGGGCGGCGCCGCGACGGTGGTGGTGGCGGTGGGCGTTGGGGGAGGAGTGGAAGAGAAGAAGAGAAGGAGGGACGGCTGTTAGACAAAAGTGAGAGAGAGAGAGAGGGTCGGGGTGGGGGCGGGACGGCCGTTACAAAATACTAAGGCTTTGTCGTCTGCCTCCAGACTCTTTGTCGTCCACTAGCAGACGTCAAAGAAGGGATTGTAGTTTGACCTAACATTCCCTCGGCCAGGTGGGCCCAGTCCAAAGCTTTGTCGTCTGCTGTCCTAATCTTTGCCGTCTGCGGCTGATGGCAAAGAAGTGACTGATGGCAAGGACATTCTATGCCATCAGCTAGTTCATTGCCGTCATCTTTGTGGCAGCGGATGGCAAAGACACTCTTTGCCATCAGCCAGCGGATGGCAAAGATTTGGCAGACGGCAAAAAACTGAATTCCAGTAGTGCCTCCTAGCAAATATTGTTTGGCTAAGTTAGACTGCTCAACCACTAATTGTTAGCGTTGCTAGTTGCAGGTTCCAGCTGGTCCATGTGATAACATGGGAAATTTTATATCATTATATTAATTGCTATTTAATTAATGCACCTAGATACTTGGTAAAAACGGAAGGCCTAGCCTTTTGCCGGGTGATTTGTTCTGTTGTTGCCGCCTTAGTTTCGGCTACCGGTGTTTTATTCCATAACTGAGCGCTCCTAACACGTTCGGGGTTGTTATGGGGACCCCCTCGATAAATCGTATAGTGTTAATACTTGTCTCGCATGACCCAACTTTGGTTTTAACTTGCTAAGAACTTAATAATAAAAGGCATAGGGAATAGCTACCCCGAGGAATTTAATCAACCCCCCTGGGCCAGTGCTCCTCATGAGTGTTGGTCCAAAATGGCAGACTGCGGGGCCACCGCGAGGAAACTCGAGGTTTGGTTTCGCATAGGCTTTCCCATCCGTCGTGTCCTGAGAACAAGATACAAGGCTCCTATCGGGTTCGTTGACATGTCGGGAGGTCTTGCTGGACTTGTCTTACGTTAGCGATATATCTTGCGCATTGGGATTCCGGTGAGAGTTTGGGTCTTCTCAGAGTTGAGGTTTTCCTCTAAAGAATCCGACGAGATCACGAGTTCCGTGGTAGAGGATTACTATGCGGCATGTGGTAATTTGTAATGGACAAGTTGGAGCACCCCTGTAGGGTTTAATCTTTCGGAGAGCTATATCCGCTGTTATGTGGCAAACATGGATATTTTGTTAACATCCGGTTCTAGGCAACTAAAAGTAATTCAAATAAAACTTGCCAACTGAGTGCATAACCGTGACTATTTCTTTCAGAGCTCCTTCTCTGATCGAGAACACGGTGGGGTTATGAATGACGTAAGTAGGTGTTCAGGATCACTTAGTGATCATCCTAGTCTTCGACCGCTCTACATAGACCACCACATGTTATTTATTTTCTTCATAAGTTAGTCACCATATATGCTTAGGATGCTGCAAACTCAAACACTTAACCTACCTCACCTATTTAACTTAGTTAGACTCGATACCAAGGTCATGAGATTGCTGAGTCCTCGTGACTCACAGTTTACTACAAACACCCACAGGTAAAGGTACCCCAGATGCAGGAGTTCCCGATGACAACCAGCTGAAGTGGGAGTTTGATGAGGACAGTGGCAGACCGTATACGACTTATCCCGAGGACTAGAGGCGCATGGTCGTGATCGTGTGACTAACAAGATGGGATAGCATATTTTGCCGTTTATCTTCTCCGTAGTCGGACCCTGTCTTATGTATTAACAAAGTTGTCAGAATCACGATTCTAAATCGGATCGGAGCTCCATTGCTAGGATCGTGAATCTAGAATCATAACTATCAGGATCGTAGAAACTTAGATTCTATGAGAAAAGTCGTAGAATCGGAGAGCCTAGTTTGGATCGTAAGATCGTAAGATTCTAAGACCTGAGTCGCGATTCTGATAACTTTGTGTATTAATAATGAATGCTTGTTTGGATTGTAATTTAGCATGTGGTGAGTGTAAGCTGAATCTTATACTCATCTATCTATTTATGTACGGCATTGTTATCCTACTTGTGAAACGCTTAGATGCGACTCTTTCCCCTTTTGAGGCCTCGCCCCCAAATTAGGAAAGTGTCACATCTTGGTCGTTACAGTGCTCCAATTAGTTGTAATGCCCAAGATGCGACCCTATCCTTATTTTGGCACAAGGGCCTCGACAGGGATAGAAGCGCATCTCGTCGTTTCGCAAGAATGGATATCGTTACAAGTACATGTACTGAAAAGATGAGTATATGGAACTGGCTTACACTCGCCACAAGCTACATCAGGGTCACATCAGTACAATACATAATCATCATGAGGAAGAGGAGGGTCTGACTATGGACGAAAACAAACCGAGAAAAGGACGACGTCCATCCATGCTATCCCAGGTTGCCGGCCTAGAACCCATCCTAGATCGATGAAGAAGAAGAAACTCCAAATGAACAATCAACGCACTCGCGTCAAATAACCCTTTACATGTACCTACAACTGGTGTTGTAGAAATCTGTGAGCCACAGGGGACTCAGCAATCTCGTTTCCAAAGGTATCAAGACTAGCAAAGCTTATGGGTGAGGTATGGTTAAGTGGTGAGGTTGCAGCAAGCGACTAAGTATACATTTGAGGTGGCTAACTTACGAGTACAAGAATAAGAGGGGGAAGATCTATGCACAGCGAACGTGAACTACTGGTGATCAAATGAATGATCCTGAACTCCTACTTACGTCGGACATAACCCCACCGTGTCCTCGATCGGAGAAGGAGCTCACGAAAGAGACAGTCACGGTTACGCACTCAGTTGACAAGTTATTATTAAGTTTACTTCAAGTTATCTAGAACCGGATGTTAAACAAAGTTTCCACATTGCCACATAACCGCGGGCACGGCTTTTTGAAAGATTTAACCCTGCAGGGGTGCTCCAACTAGTCCATCACAAACTACCACACGCTGCGACGGAATGACCTCAATCAGGGAAACCCGTGATCTCCTCGGGTTCCTATTGGATAACCTCAACCTCGAGATAACCCAAAGCATCCTCGGAATCGCTCGCACAAGATGCTCGAGAAAGGTAAAACAAGTCCAGCAAGGATGCCCAGCGTTTCGACGATCCCGATAGGAGCATCATATCTCGTTCACAGGACACAACGGATGAGCACTACGTACGGTGGCCGGATAGACATCCCCGAGTTGCCCCGGGTGGCCCTGCAAGTGGCTTTGTTTTGGACCAGCACCATCAGCACTGGCCCTCCCTGTATTATGTTGAATTACTCCTCGGGTTCATGACGCCCTATGTTTTTTAGTATTAACAGTATTATTATGTTGGGCAAATATAGTACCAATGTTGGGCCTTGCCAGACGAGCTTTATCCCAAAACGAGAATCTAGGGGGTCCCCATAGCAACCCCAAGCATGTTAGGAGCACTCATTTATGGAACATAACACCGGTAGCTGAAAACTAAGGCGGCAAATGTGGAACAAAACACCAGGCTAGAAAGGCCGAGCCTTCCACCTTTTACCAACTATATAGGTGCATTAAATTAAATGGCATTTAATAGGGTGATATAACAAGGAACCGATGTTATCACATGGAAGCAACTGCACCTGCAACTAGCAACGCTAACACATGGTTAAGCAAGCGGTAACATAGCCAATCAGTGGTTTGCTAGGTTGTGAACAGGTTGAAGGTTTTTGTGGCAATGTTGAGAGGCTGATATTTAATAGGTGGTAGGCAGCGAGACGTAAGGTAGAAACGATAAAACTAGCATGGCAATGATAGTAATGGTATCTAGGGAAATGTTCATCTTGCCTGAGATCCCGCTTGGAAGAAGAACGACTCCGTGAAGCAGACGAACCGATGTAGCCGAACGGATCCTCACTTTCTGACACGCTTGCGGAACTCTATTGAGACGAAGGAAACCGGAAACAAGAATCAACACACGATATTCACCACACGATGCACAACACATATGATGCATGAACGATATCAATTATGCACGTATGACATGGCAATTCACACAATCAAACTCTACATATTAAGTGAAGTTCAATATGCAACAAGTTGCATATTGACGAAACTCCACATACGGATTATTTAGTTTTATCCTAATTAGGTACACGACAATATTAAATGTGGTTAAACAAGGCAAGAGGTGAAGCGTAATTAAACTCCCTATCTAGGCATTTTAAATGAGGTCGGAAAGGACATATAGCATCTCCGAGATGACCCCACACGTTAAATTAGGATTATGTCCAGATCTGAACTAACATGTTTTAATACTAGTTAAACAGCAAAATAAAGTGGTTCACGTGAGTCTACGCGTCATTCCAATTAATTTACACATAGAGAACATCTCCAATGGAGCTACGGTTCAAAAGATATGATCACCGCAAGATATGATGTCATGAATGCAATATGTATGCGAATGTCAGCCACAAGCATTCCAAACCTAGAAGGCAGCAACATAATATGACACTACACGAGATTCTAAGCAAGTTTCATATTGGACACGATCAAAATGGAGCAACGGTTCAACAAATACAAGCTACACAAGAAATAGTCATAACATGCCAAAAATAGCAACATGGCATTTTCTACACCCCAAAATAACAAGCTACAAAAATCTAAAATGCTCAAACAAGGCATGAGACAGTAGAGGGCAAGATGCACTTCAACACCCTACTAATAACATCTAGCATGTCAGCATGGATCACTAGGAAAAGAACTCACAAAATGGCATCTCACGCACAGTTTCACACTAAGTGAAAATATCAGTTTTTTACACTGCAGTTTTCGATCTGAAGGCATATTCACAGTAGCAAAACTATATGCTACAGGGCACCGAATGACATGAAAATTTACAGCATGCTAGATAATATTAAGGACTAAAAATAACTCCATTGCACGAACCTCAAAAGAGCTATAAATCACTAGAAAATCTCATGGAAAGACATCAACAAAATATAACATATTTCAGACTTAGAAATATTTCAGCATCTCCAAATCAACACTATTTTCTAGCATGTTGACAACAAGCAAACAACACCTAAACATGGATTTTTATTTCAACCAAAATTACCAGGGGCTAGCATACATATCCAAGGGCATATCTCTAGTTCAAAACTAATTCATATCATGCACGGAATAAATCCCACGAAATAAACAAAAGGGCAACATGGCCAAATATCATGCATACTAATTTGCTCAAAAGACAAAACTAAATGCACAGTTAAATTCTATGGATTTTTCTACCCCGAAAACATATATAATATGTGGGGTAGCAAAATAAAACTAACGCCACACATATATGCGAGGATATGTCCTGAACACAACATAGCAAACAAGCGACGAAACCTACATGCAAAAATGAAAACAACTACTCTAAAATACATAGCAAAGGGTACCGAACAACATGAACATTTTATCTATTGAGTTTGAAAAATCCGGACGCGCACAAAAATTACTACGGGACAATAACCTATTAGGACACCATGCAAATCTAGGCAAACTGCGGGTCAAACTACTCCAAACCTGCATGAAAGTTGCAAAATCTGAATCTACGCGAAAAACTACACAAGATACATATATAATACATCGCGATCTGATGGACGGTTAATTATCTATAGACGTTTGAAAATTACAGCATTTTTCTGAAAACGTGGGAATTAACTAAACCGCAAACGGGAAAAAAAAAACTACTGGGCCGAATCTAGGCATGCACAAGACCACTAAACATCGCACAAGGAGAGGGATAGGGCGGCAGGGGGATTTCACCTTGGTGGGCTCGGCCCAAAGGGGAAGAGGAGGCAGTCCTGGAGCAGGGAGAGCTGGCCAGCTCGGCCTCGCTCCGGATTGGCCTGGCGCTCGGCCCACACAGGAGCCACACGAGGCGAGCGGCAGCGCGTCGCCCCGTCGTTCCTCTACACGAGGCAGAGTGGCGGCGGCGCTGGTAGTCGGCTGGTGGCTGGAGGCGGTGCCGGCAGCGCTCCAAGGCGGCGGAGGCCGACGGGATCCGCCCGGCGGGGGCTACGCCCGACGGCTGACGCGACGGGAGGTGCTGGAGCGACGGATCTGGCGGCGGGCGCGGGGACCTGGCGAGGCGGAGCTGGCCTCTGGACTAGATGACAGGAGGTGGTCGGCGGAGCAGTTCCGGGGCAGAGCCGCTGCTGTTCCGGCGAGGCCCTCCGGTGGCCGGCCGGTGGTGGGAGGCGCGCGGCGAAGCGCATGCGGCGCGAGCTGCGGGGAGGCGCGGGGCACTCGGGGGCAAGGGAGCAGCTGTGCGGTGGCGGTTGCCAAGGGCTTGCGCGGGCCGCACGCGGGATTAGGCTATCCTGGCGGCTGGGAGGGAGATAGGGGAGAGAGGAGCTGCGGCTGGGGTTTGAGGGGCACGGAAAACGAGGCAGTGTTAGGGAGAGACTAAAAATGGAAGGGGAGGCCCTTCCTTTTATAGCTGAGGTAGCTAGGGTTTGCAGTTTTTTCGCCCCGGTTTCAACCGTGCTATCGGAATCGAACGGTTTCGTACACGGGGACGGTCTAGGTGGTTGTGTAGAGTGGCTAGGTGGGATGAGAGGGAAATGGTGCGGCGTGGCAACGCGATTTAAAATACTGAAACACGTCCGACGAATAACCAAAGACGGTGCCGCTACGATCGACCGTTCGGGTACCAGACGGACTATGATTGCGACGAAAATTGGGAGGCGGCCTACCTATATTAAAATAAGACGGCACGCAAAGTTTCATCCCAATCCAAGAATATTTTATACACACTTTTAAAAACAATTATCTTAACGATGTCGCGGGCGCGTGCGTGTGTGGTCGGGCTCAACACGGTCAACGACGAACACGGAGAGAACCGGCAACTAATAATGGATGCAGGTTTTGAAAACTGGCGGCAACAGAGTGCCAATGCAATGCTGATGATGCGAATGATGCGATGATGAATGTGATAGACAAACGAACCACACGACGAGAACGGAATAAAAGGGGAATCTTCTGGAGCAGCGGTCACGGGATGTCACAACTCTCCTACACTACAAGAGGATTTCGACCCAAGATCCAAGAATGAAAGGGGAAGAGGAAGAGAAAGAGCAAGAGGTAAAACTTGGGCGCTTCTTTGACAAACGAGTGAAAGCAACAAATCTTGAAGGTTGGAAAGAGATGAAGAATGATAAGAGAACAGGCAAGGATTCACAGAAAATTTCGGCAGCACTTCGGTAGGAAATTGAGGACAGAAATTCGGAACAATGGAAAGATCTTGAGAATATTCACAACAAACTAACTAAATTGATAAGCAATGAGAGAACATGATCTTGACAGAACAAGATGATAGATTGAAGAGAGCAACATCACAAAGCCTCCGTTAGAAAGAATAGAAACTAGATCTTGGCAAGAAAAGAACAAAGAAGAAAAAGAGAACTACTACCACAAGAATCTTGAAGACACCTTGAGAATGAAGAGATCTTGAGCCGCCTAATAGAAAACTGAACAAGGCACCGGAATAATTGAGAGGCGAACGAAGAGACACCAATTGAGAAGAATTTGAGAACGAAAGCTGAAAGCTGAGAACGAAGAAATCTTCTGAAATGGTGGCCTTCGGAGGATCAAGAATGAAAACAATTCATAATTGCACCGGATAGCAAGAAAGGGATTCTCATGATTGGAAACAACTCAAGATGATGCCATAAAGCTGAAATGATGAATCTTCAAGAGAATGGACCAAGATTTGAGAGAAACACTCCTTGTGTCTTCCAAGCTGAGAATGAAGAGAAGGGACACCACCAAAATAAATAAGACACTCCGGAATAAGAAGAATGAATGATTGATCCAATGATGAAAATATTTCAGATTGATCTTGAAGAAAGAATAAGACTGATGAAAATCGTTCTTACATCATAATTGAAAATAATTACAAAGCACCGGAAAGATTACAAGAGCCAGAAAAGATCTTGGGAAAGAACCTGTGGGTTATGGGCCCACTGAAAAGAAACACCGTTGAAAAGATTGCTCAGAAAGAGAGATATTGCACCGGTACAAATGAAAACTAGATGAGGTTGGGACCCTCGAAATAGTAGAAAGGATTGAAAACAAGAAACTTGTGAGATAACTTCAACACTCCGGATAGAATAAGGAGGGAAGAAAAACAAGAAAGACTTGATAAGAATTTTCAACATGGGAAATAATTACAAGGATGACAAGGATATGATGAACACCGAGATCTTAAATTGAATCCACCGGGTAAGAAACAACATGAAGAAATGATAAACTCAAACTCCTGAGAATTTTATAATGAATCACCAGATAGGACACGGAAGAAAAGATAGCGGAAGCAACAATTAAAAGAAGACACTTGGATAAAAATTGAATCACTCAGGAAAAGGGTGGGAGGGCAGGAAAAACAAAGACAACTGGGACAGATGAGACAACTCCGGAAAGAAAAGAGAGATTGATCTTGCAAATATTGAAGAGGATTGAATTTACTGAAGAGAAGCACACCGGTTGGAAAAGAATTGACAAGCAGCTTCGGTTGAATGAATTATAAGACAATTGATAGAGCAAAACAATTTGCATTCCCATAAAATACGAGAACACCTCTTGGAAGGATATGAAATCACCATTTGACATCAAACCAACTCGAATTACCATACTCCAACAAAACAAAGGTGTGAGGCTTATGAAACAAGCCAGAACAAATTCATGAGAGAGATTTTGTCCGATATTTTCGTGGATGAGGCTCGCACGGGCTCTATCGTACAGTAGCCATCATGTGCAAGGCAGTGCACACGACATACGAAGCATCCCCGAGTCGTAGCAAGCTACAAGGCTCTTTAAGACACAGCGAGAACCACTGTAAAACGACCATGAACAAACGAATCCACTAGATGTCGAACCCCAACCTCACGTCATGCATCTGTTGGAAGATTGACCTATAAGTAACTTCTTGAATTCCCACCTGAGAACTTCCGAAATTTCTGGTCATGCAATCGGGTCCACGGATACAAGGAGTAATTTCACTCAACTCCTAGCATCTAACCCGTCCAGTGCATCACATCCGTCAACACATAACCAGAATCTCGGAACCTCATCTATCTCAGACCCTCGTAATCACAACGATACTACGTATGGCGATACATCCAGATCTATCTGCACCGGTACTGGGGAAGCCGGACTCCTCTCGCTACTACTAGTATTGAAGCAATTTCGAACATCCTTCGTCCTGAGATACTAAGAAATCTGAATGATAACGATGTGCTCAAGAATCCCCTGGACCTCAACTCCCCGGAAGAAATCAAGTCAGACAGGAGGCACCAAGACAGAAGTCCGTCACATCGACATCATATAGATTCCAAAAATATCCGTGTGATCCTAAATTTTTTTTGAGTGAGAAGAGGAGTAGAATTGAAATTTCCTAAGTCGTGAACCTCACCAGAGCATAGACGGGGAGAAAAAAGAAACCTACTCTCCGATATAACTAAGACCCAAAATAGTTTTTCACTAGACTCGACTCGGCCAAGTTTGATCAATCAAGGGGGCTCCTAGGCCGGTACTGCTCTGATACCAACTTGTAATGCCCAAGATGCGACCCTATCATTATTTTGGCACGAGGGATAGAAGTGCATCTCGTCGTTTCGCAAAAATGGACATCGCTACAAGTACATGTACTGAAAAGATGAGTATATGAAATTGGCTTACACTCGCCACAAGCTACATCAGAGTCACATGAGTACAATACATAATCATCATGAAGAAGAGAAGGGTCCAACTACGGACGAAAACAAACGAGAAAAGGATGACGTCCATCCTTGCTATCCCAGGCTGCCGGCCTGGAACCCATCCTAGATCGATGAAGAAGAAGAAGAAACTCCAAAAGAACAATCAACGCGCTCGCGTCAAATAACCCTTTACCTGTACCTGCAACTGGTGTTGTAGAAATCTGTGAGCCACAGGGGACTCAACAATCTCATTTCCAAAGGTATCAAGACTAGCAAAGCTTATGGGTGAGGTATGGTTAAGTGGTGAGGTTGCAGCAAGCGACTAAGCATACATTTGAGGTGGCTAACTTACAAGTACAAGAATAAGAGGGGGAAGATCTATGCACAACGGACGTGAACTACTGATGCTCAAATGAATGATCCTGAACTCCTACTTACGTCGGACATAACCCCACCGTGTCCTCGATCGGAGAAGGAGCTCACGAAAGAGACAGTCACGGTTACGCACTCAGTTTATAAGTTATTATTAAGTTTACTTCAAGTTATCTAGAACCGCATGTTAAACAAAGTTTCCATGTTGCCACGTAACTCCAGGCACGGCTTTCCGAAAGATGTAACCCTACAGGGGTGCTCCAACTAGTCCATCACAAACTACCACACCCTGCGACGGAATGACCTCGATCAGGGAAACCCGTGATCTCCTCGGGTTCCTATTGGAAAACCTCAACCTCAAGAGAACCCAAAGCATCCTCGGAATCCCTCGCACAAGACGCTCGAGAAAGGTAAAAAAAGTCCAGCAAGGCCGCCCGGCGTGTCGACGATCTCGATAGGAGCCACGTATCTCGTTCTCAGGACACGACGAATGAGCACTACATACGGTGGCTGGATAGACATCCCCCGAGTTGCCTCGGGTGGCCCCGCAAGTGGCTCTGTTTTGGACCAGCACCATCAGCACTAGCCCTCCCTGTATTATGTTGAATTACTCCTCGGGTTCATGACGCCCTATGTTTTTCAATATTAACAACATTATTATGTTGGGCAAATATAGTACCAATGTTGGGCCTAGCCAGACGAGCTTTATCCCAAAACAAGAATCTAGGGGGTCCCCATAACAACCCCAAGCATGTTAGGAGCGCTCATTTATGGAACATAACACCGGTAGCTGAAAACTAAGGCGGCAAAGGTGGAACAAAACACCAGGTTAGAAAGGCCGAGCCTTCCACCTTTTACCAAGTATATAGGTGCATTAAATTAAATGGCATTTAATAGGGTGATATAACAAGGAACCCATGTTATCACATGGACGCAACTGCACCTGCAACTAGCAACGCTAACACATGGTTAAGCAAGCGGTAACATAGCCAATCAGTGGTTTGCTAGGTTGTGAACAGGTTGAAGGTTTTCATGGCAATGTTGAGAGGCTGATATTTAACAGGTGGTAGGCAGTGAGACATAACGATAGAAACGATAAAACTAGCATGACAATGATAGTAATGGTATCTATGGAAATGGCCATCTTGCGTGAGATCCCGCTGGGAACAAGAACGACTCCGTGAAGCACACGAACCGATGTAGCCGAACGGATCCTCACTTTGCGACACGCTTGCGGAACTCTATCGAGACGAAGGAAACCGGAAACAAGAATCAACACACGATATTCACCACATGATGCACAACACATATGATGCATGAACGGTATCGATTATGCACGTATGACATGGCAATTCACACAATCAAACTCTACACATTAAGTGAAGTTCAATATGCAACAAGTTGCATATTGACGAAACTCCCCATACGGATTATTTAGTTCTATCTCGATTAGGTACACGGCAATTAAATGTGGTTAAACAAGGCAAGAGGTGAAGCATAATTAAACTACCGATCTAGGCATTTTAAATGAGGTCGGAAACGACATATAGCATCTCCGAGATGACCCCACACGTTAAATTTGAATTATGTTCAGATCTGAACTAACATGTTTTAATACTTGTTAAACAGAAAAATAAATTGGTTCACGTGATTCTACGCGTTGTTCCAATCAATTTACACATAGAGAACATCTCCAACGGAGCTACGGTTCAAAAGATATCATCACCGCAAGATATGATGTCATGAATGCAATATGTACGCGAGTGTCAGCCACAAGCATTCCAAACCAAGAAGGGAGCAATATAATATGAAACTACATGAGATTCTAAGCAAGTTTCATATAGAACACAATCAAAACGGAGCAACGGTTCAACAAATACAAGCTACACAAAAAATAGTCATAACCTGCCAAAAACAGCAACATGACATTTTCTACACCCTAAAACAACAAGCTACAAAAATCTAAAATGCTCAAACAAGGCATGATACAGTAGAGGGCAAGATGCACTTCAACTCCCTACTAATAACATCTATCATGGCAGCATGGATCACTAGGAAAACAACTCACAAAATGGCATCTCACGCACAGTTTCAGACTTAGTGAAAATATCAGTTTTTGACAGTGCAGTTTTCGATCTGAAGGCATAGTGACAGCAGTAAAACTATGTGCTACACGGCACCGAATGACATGAAATTTTTATCACGCTAGAGAAGCTTAAGGACTACAAATAACTCCATTGCACGAACCTCAAAAGATCTATAGATCACTAGCATAACTCATGGCAAGACAATAATAAAATATAACAGATTTCAGACATAGAAATATTTCAGCATCTCCAAATCAGCACTATTTTCTAGCATGTGGACAACAAGAAAACAACACCTAAACATGGATTTCTATTGCAACCAAAATTACCAGGGGCTAGCATACATATCCAAGGGCATATCTCTAGTTCAAAACTAATTCATATCATGCACGAAATAAATCCCACGAAATAAACAAAAGGGTAACATGGCCAAATATCATGCAGACTAATTTGCTCAAAAGACAAAACTAAATGCACAGTTAAATTCTATAGATTTTTCTACCCCGAAAACATATATAATATGTGGGGTAGCAAAATAAAACTAACACCACACATATATGCGAGGATATGTCCTAAACACGACATAGCAAACAAGCGACAGAACCTACATGCAAAAATGCAAACAACTACTCTAAAATACATGGAAAAGGGTCCCGAACAACATAAACATTTTACCTATGGAGTTTGAACAATCCGGACGCGCACAAAAATAACTACGGGACAATAACCTATTAGGACAGCACGCAAATCTAGGCAAACAGCGGGTCAAACTACTCCAAACATGCATGCAAGTTGCAAAATCTGAATCTACACGAAAAACTACACAAGATACATATATAATACATCACGATCCGATGCACGATTAATTATCTACGGACGTTTGAAAATTATAGCATTTTTCTAAAAACCTCGGAATTAACTAAACCGCAAACGGGAAAAAAAAACTACTAGGCCGAATCTAGGCATGCACAAGACCACTAAACATCGCACAAGGAGAGGGATAGGGCGGTAGGGGGATTTCACCTCGGTGGGCTCGGCACAAAGGGGAAGAGGAGGCAGGCCTGGAGCGGGGAGAGCTGGCCAGTTGGGCCTCGCTTCGGATTGGCCTGGCCCTCTGCCCACGCAGGAGCCACACGAGGCAAGCGAGAGCGCATCGCCCCGTCGTTCCTCTGCAGGAGGCAGAGTGGCGGTGGCACTGGAGGTCGGCTGGCGACTGGACGCGGTCCCAGCAGCGCTCCAGGGCGGCGGAGGCCGACGGAATCCGGCCGGCGGGGGCTACGACCGACGGCTGATGCGACGGGAGGTGCCGGAGCGGCGGATCTGGCGGTAGACGCGGGGACCTAGCAAGGCGGAGCTGGCCTCCGGACTAGGTGACGGGAGGCGGCCGGCGGAGCAGCTCCCGGGGCAGATCCGCTATTGCTCCGGCGAGGCCCTCTGGTGGCCGACCGGTGACAGGAGGCGCGCAGCGAGGCGCGTGCGGCGCAAGCTGCAGGGAGGCGCGGGGCGCTCGGGGGCGAGGGAGCAGCTGCGCGGTGGTCGTTGCCACGGGCTCGCGCGGGCTGGCGGTGGCGCCAGATGGGCTTGGCGGGCCGCGCGCGGGCTCAGGCAGGTCTGGCGACTGGGAGGGAGATAGGGGAGAGAGGAGCTGCGGCTCGGGTTTGAGGGGCACGGAAAACGAGGCATGGTTAGGGAGAGACTAAAAATGGAAGGGGAGGCCCTACCTTTTATAGCCGAGGTAGCTAGGGTTTGCAGTTTTTCGCTCCGGTTTCAGTAGTGTGATCGGAATCAAACGGTTTCACATGCGGGGACGGTCTAGGTGGCTGTGTAGAGTGGCTAGGTGGGGATGAGAGGGAAATCGTGCGGCATGGCAACACGATTTCAAACAACAAAACACGTCCAACGAATAACCTCAGACGGTGCCGCTGTCGTCGACCGTTCGGGTACCAGACGTACTCCGATTGCAACGAAAATTGGCAGGCGGCCTACCTATATTAAAATAAGACCGCACGCCACATCCCAATCCAAGATTATTTTGTACACACTTTCAAAAACAATTATTTTAACGATGCCGCGGGCGCGTCCGTGTGTGGTCGGGCTCAACACGGTCAACAACAAACACCGAGAGAACCGACAATTAATAACGGATGCAGGTTTTGAAAACTGGCGGCAACGGAGTGTCGATGCGATGCTGATGATGCGAATGATGCGATGATGAATGCGACAGACAAACGAACCACACGACGAGAACGGAATAAAAGGGGAATCTTATGAAGCGTCGGTCTCGGGCTGTCACACTAGTCCATCACCAACTACCACACACTACGCCGAAACGACCTCGATCAGGGAAACTCAAGATCTCCTCGGGTTCCTATTGGAAAAACTCAACCTCGAGATAGCCCAAAGTATCCTCGGCATTGGTGACCCTGAAGTATAGGGGATCGCAATAGTTTTCGAGGGTACAGTATTCAACCCAAATTTGTTGGTTCGATAGGGGAAGCGAAAGAATATTCTCGAATATTAGCAGCTGAGTTTGTCAGATTCAACCACACCTGAAAGGTTAGTGTCTGCAAGCAAAGTATCAGTAGCAAAGTAGTATGATAGCAACAGTGTCAGAAATACAACTGTTGACGGCAGACTATTCCTAACTGTTGTATCAATGGCGCCAGTGTTGCACGTGAGCGAGTAACTATTCTTCCCCGACAACAGTGTCGGAAAAGATCTTGCAACAAGTAACAGCGAAGTAGCAAGGAACAGCAGTAGCAGCAGCAGCAGAGTAACAGCAGTAGCAACAGTAGTAGCAAAATGGCCCAATCCCTTTTGTAGCAAGGGACAAGCGAGGACAAAGTAACGTAGCAAGGACCAGTAGTAAAAGACTCGTAGGCAGTGGATCGGTGATGGATGAGTGTGACGGATGTGATTCATCATGTAACAGCTATAACACGGAGAGATAAGTAACTAGCTCACGTTCGTCAATCTAATGTAGGCATGTATTCCGTATGTAGTCATACGTGCTTCGGGAAAAGAACTTGCATGACATATATTGTCCATCCCTCCCATGGCAGCGGGGTCCTAATGGAAACTACGGGATATTAAGGTTCTCCTTTTAATAAAGAACCGGACCAACGCATTAACACGCGGTGAATACATGAACTCCTCATACTATGGTCATCTCCGGGAGTGGTTCCGGCTATTGTCACTCCGGGGTTGCCGGGTCATAACACATAGTAGGTGACTACAACTTGCAAGATAGGATCTAAAACACACATATATTGGCAACAACATAATAGGTTCAGATCTGAAATCATGGCACTGGGGCCCGAGTGACAAGCATTAAGCATAGCCAAGTAGTAGCAACATCAATCTAGAACATAGTGGATACTAGGGATCAATCCCCGTCAAAAACTAACTCGATTACATGATAGATCTCATCCAACTCATCACCGTCCAGCAAGCCTACAATGATATTACTCACGAACGATGAAGAGCATCATGGAATTGTCGATGGAGGAAGGTTGATGATGATGATGGCGACGATTTCCCCTCTGCGGAGCCCGACACGGACTCCAGATCTGCCCTCCAGATGAAGAACAGGATGTGGCGGCACCTCCGTATCGTAAAACGCGATGAAACCTTCTCTCTGATTTTTTTTCCGGGCGAGACGGAAGATATAAAGCTGAGTTTGGGGGCGGTGGTGCCACGTGGGGCCCACAAGCCCTCACGGCACGGCCTAGGGGGGTGGTCGCGGCCTGTGGGCTTGTGGCCCACTAGCACGCCCCCTCCGGTGGATCTTTGCGCGGGTATTTTTATTTTATTCCACAAAAAATCTCCGTAAATTTTCAGGACATTCCGAGAACTTCTATTTCTGCACAAAAACAACACCATGGCACTTCTGCTGAAAACAACATCACTCCGGGTTAGTTCCATTCACATCATGCAAATTAGAGTCCAAAACAAGGGCAAAAGAGTTCGGAAAAGTAGATACGATGGAGACGTATCAACTCCCCCAAGCTTAAAGCCTTGCTTGTCCTCAAGCAACTCAGTTGACAAACTGAGAGAGACAAAAGAAAAACTTTGACGAACTCTGTTTGATCTTGTTGTTGCAACTATGTCTAACACACAACCAGAATTTCAGCAAGATCACAAGCAAACCACATAAGCAAATGACATCTAGGCCTCACGATAAACTCATATCAATGGCACAATCAACTAGCGAGCAAATAATAATAAGCCTCAAATGTCAACACTTCAATCAAAACAACATGAAGTAGTACGAATAGATGGTATCTTGCTAGCTCTTTCTGAGACCGCAAAACATAAATGCAGAGCACCTTCAGAGACCAAGGGCTAACTAAACATTCTAATTCAAGGCAATGAAGATCCAGTCACAGTCATACTCAACACAGTTAAAAACAAAGCATAAAAATGACAGAGGTGCTCTCTAATTGGTGCTTTTGTAAGAGGAGGATGACTCAACAGGAACATAAATAGATAGGCCCTTCGCAGAGGGAAGCATGGATTTGCACAGGTGCCAGAGCTCAAGCTTTTAAAATAGAGATAATAATTTTGGGTGGCATGCTCTCATTGTCAATGCAATGACTAAGAGTTCTCAACATCTTCCATGCTACACATGCTATAGGCGGTTCCCAAACAGAAAAGTAAAGTTTTGTCTCCCCCACCACCAATCAATCACACTCCACGGCTTGCCGAACCTCGGGTACCGTCCATACCAACATCAATCCTGGGGGAGTTTTGTTTGCAATTATCTTTTCGATTTGAGCATGGAACTGGGAATTCCAATTACCGGCCCCTTTCTCGTGAGTGATAGTGAATAAAAACATATCGAGGATAACATGCCTAGCATGGAAGATACCAATAGCCCCCTGTCACCACATGAGCGGTTCGGGCATGCAAAACAGATTATTTTTTGAAGGTTTAGAGGGTGGCACATGCAAATTTACTTGGAACTGCAGGTAGATACCGCACATAGGTAGGTATGGTGGACTCATATGGAACAACTTTGGGTTTAAGGATGTGGATGCACAAGCAGTATTCCCGCTTAGTACAAGTGAATGCTAGCAAAAGACTAGGAAGCGCCCAACTAGAGAGCGACAACAGTCATCAAAATGCATTGAGATTAACTAACATTGAGTGCAAGCATGAGTAGGACATAAATCACCATGAACATGAATATCATAGAGGCTATGTTGATTTTGTTTCAACTACATGCGTGAACATTCGCCAAGTCAAGCCACTTGAATCATTCAAAGGAGGATACCATCCTATCATATTACAACACAGTCATCTCAACATTCATGTGGGCATCCAAGACAAACCATTATAAGCTCCTAGCTAAGTAAGCATGGCATAAGCAATTATGATCTCTAAGCTGTCATTCCAAACATGTTTCACTCACAACCAAGCTGAATCAGGCATGATGAGCTAGTCATATTTACAAAAACAAAATAGATTGAGTTCATACCAGCTTTTCCACGCTCACACACTTCATCATATATCGTCATTATTGCCTTTCACTTGCACGACCGAACGATGTGAACAATAATAAGCGTGCTCATGCATTGGACTAAAGCTGGAATCTGCATGCAAACACAAAGGAGAAGACAAAGTAATATGGCTCTTTGAAAGCTAAACAGGTATGCATGCAAGAGCCACTAAACATTGTAACCAATATCTTCAACCTTGACCTAAAGAAAAAGAAAACTATTTACACGGGAAAGCTCCCAACAAGCAAAAGAAGAAAAAGAAAGTATTTTTGGGTTTTCTCAAACTAGACAGACACACGGAAATAAAACGAGAAAAATAAAATAAACTAGCATGGATGATACAGTGGCAAAGTGTGAACACCGGCTAACAAAGTGAAAGCATAAGCAAGAATGTAAAGTCGGTTAGAACACGTACTCCCCCAAGCTTAGGCTTTTGGCCTAAGTTGGTCTACTCCCAAGGAGGGAAATAACAAGCTCTGGGGTACTTCGGAGTGGACTGAGGATGCCACTGCCGTGTAAGCTCCTCTGGCTCCCACTGATAAACCGGTGTCTGGTACTCGACTGGTGGCTCGGGCACGGGCACCTGTGGTTGGGCTAAGCCCCAATATGCGTAGATGTCCGAGGGCATAATAGTGTACCTGCTTGCATGAATATTGAACCAAGAAGGAGCAGGCAAATTAATAGCCTCACGAGTACCCTGACTAAACACCAGGTTATAAATCATCCTTCTACTTATATCTCTATCAAGAAAGTCATGGCGAACCATGCTATCGTAATCTAGATATCTCTTGGGAAGAAAAATATCTTCTTCCTCCTCCAGTCTATTAGGTATCTCAAAATGTCTAGCAAGACGAGTAGCATAGATACCTCCATAGACAATGCCCTTAGAACGGTTCGTGTTCAACCGTTCAGCTACTATGGCACCCAAGCTATAAGTTTTATCATTGTAAAGGGCTTCGCGCAAGACCGTGAGATCTGGGGAACTAAGTGACCCAGCTTTCCCACGGCCAATCAAACATTTTCCCACAAAAAGTGAGAAGTACCGAAGCACGGGAAAATGTATGCTAGCAGCTCTAGCACAAGACACTCCTCTCTCATCTCCTACAGCAATTGTACCGATGAAAGCTTCCAAGTCCCGTGGACGAGGTTCATGAATATCCCCAACGTAGGGTAATTTGCAGATATTGCAAAAATCCTAGAGTGACATGCGCTGGGGGATATCATAAAGTTTGAACTCAACCATAGGAGGATTCTTCCTCTGATAGAAGTTAAAGCTTTGTACGAATATATTAGTGAGGAGGAGGTATTGCGGACACGTATCTTCAACGAAGGCAGTAAGGCCTGCATTCTCCACCAAGTCATAAAAGTCCTCATAAATTCCAGCGGCGCGTAAGAACACGTCGCTTGGCCACTCGCAAGCTCGAACTTCAGCGACTCGAGGGACCTGATACTTGGGCTTCTTCTCACTCCCATCATCCTTGGGGTCACGGCTTGACGAGCCTCTTAAGAACCTCCTCATCTTTTCCCTTTTCTATATCTGGAAATTTCTAAAAAATTTAGTGACTCTAAGGAAAAGTGAATAAGGCTCAACTAAACTCGTAGCAACTACTCCCACAATTGCCTAGAGGCCATATTATGCATCAAAACTACTTAGGACCAGCTAAAATCAGCATGCAAAGCTCAAGAACATGGTCACCAAGGCAGCAAAAATACGCGGAGTATAAGGCACTAGAGCAAAAACTAATTGGACCAATGGAGGAGTCACTTACCAAGGAGTAATTTCCCCAAAATAGTTCGGAGAATGGTGATTTGAGCAAAGAGATCGAAAATCCCAGCAAGAGGAGCAAGATCACGGGTTTGAGCTGCGGAACGATTTTTTCTCGAGGTAGGAGAACTAGATGAGAGCAAGAATGAGTGGAGGGGGTGCCTGTGGGCCACACAAGCCTGGGTGGCGCGGCCAGGGGGTTCCCGCGCCCCTAGGGCTTGTGGCCCACTGGTGTGGGCCCCATACAAGCTCTTTGTCTCATAATTTTTCAAAAATTCCAGAAAAAATCATACTTGATTTTCAGGACGTTCGGAGAACTTTTATTTTCGGGGTACTTTTCCACCGGACGCTAAAACAGAAAACATGGAAAACTAAACTAAATCTATCATTTTTCTTCTAAGCAACCGAAGGTGAAAGCTTGGAACAGAGGTTTGTGACTCCTCGATTCATCCATCTCATGGTCATCGAAAGAAATCCGTCAGTGAGGTTGATCAAGCCTCTTTGACAAACCTTTTCGAATCGCAAAAGAGAACGGAGAATTTTCGAATAGTCACTAGGTCACCTCAATGGGAATGTGTATCTCCCCAACAAGAAAATCATACTTCATCTTGACATGAGGAATAGGGCATTCAAAGCTCCCAATAAGAATCGATGAAGTTTTTTCGATAGCATTGATGTAATGTACTCGATATTGTTTCTTTGGAAAGTGCACCGTATGCTCGTTACCTTGACATGGAAAGTGACATTGCCTTTGTTGCAATCTATACCAGCCCCTGCGGTTTTTAAAAAGGGTCTTCCGAGGATGACCGCCATGGCATCGTCCTCAGGAATATCCAAGATAACAATGTCTGTTAAGATGGTGATGTTAGCAACCACAACAGGCACATCCTCGCAAATGCCGATAGGGAAAGCAGTTGATTTGTCGGCCATTTGCAGAGAGATTTCAGTGGGTGTGGACTTATCCAGTTCAAGTCTATGATAAAGAGAGAGGGGCATAACACTAACACCGGCTCCAAGGTCGCATAAAGCAGTTCTAACGTAGTTTCCTTTAATGGAGCAAGGTATAGTAGGCACACCGGGATCACCTAGTTTCTTAGGAGTTCCACCCTTGATGGTATAATTAGCAAGCATGGTGGAAATCTCAACCTCAGGTATCCTCCTCTTATTAGTCACAATATCTTTCATGTACTTAGCATACGGAGACATTTTGAGCATATCTGTCAAACGCATTTGCAGAAAGACAAGTCTAATCATTTCAACAAATCGCTCAAAATCCTCATGATCCTTTCTCTTGGATGGTTTGGGAGGAAAGGGCATGGGTTTCTGAACCCATGGTTCCCTTTCTTTACCATGCTTCCTAGCAGCGAAGTCGTTCTTATCGTATCTCTTATTCTTAGGTTGTGGGTTATCAAGATCAACTGGTTCAATCTCCACATCCTTATCATTGCTAGGTTGAGCATCAACATGAACGTCACTATTGATATCATCATTAGGCTCATGTTCATCACCAGATTGTGTTTCAGCATCGGAGACAGAGACATCGTTTGGACTCTCAGGTGTAGCAGCAATAGGGTTGCTAGCGTGCAGGTTCCTATCATCTTTCTTCGTCTTTCTAGGATGACTAGATGCATCAGTGCTAACTCCTTGAGAATCTTGTTCGATTCTCTTGGGATGACCCTCAGGATACAAAGGTTCCTGGGTCATTCTACCGCCTCTAGTAACGACTCTAACGGAATTGTCATTCAACTCATTGAGCAAGTCATTCTGAGCTTTAAGTACTTGTTCTACTTGAGTAGTAACCATAGAGGAATATTTACTCAGAAGCATAAGATCATTGACATTTCTGTCCACACAAGCACTTAAATGACTAAGCATACGAGCATTCTGTTGCAATTGTCTGCTAACATAATCATTGAAACTTTGTTGTTTGGCAACGAAGTTATCAAATTCATCCATGCATAAGCTAGCAGGTTTATCAAAAGGAATATCACTCTCATCAAACCTACGCAGAGAATTTATTTCTACTACCTGTATCAGGTTATCGAGACCATGGATCTCTTTGATAGGTGGTAGATTTTTGACATCTTCAGATTTAATGCCTTTATCTCGCATAGATTTCTTGGCTTCTTGCATATCTTCAGGACTGAGGAATAGAATACCTCTTTTCTTCGGAGTTGGCTTAGGAGGTGGTTCGGGAATAGTCCAAGCATTTTCATTGCACAAGATGTTATTCAATAGAATCTCAGCTTGTTCTACAGTTCGTTCCCTAAAAACGCAACCGGCACAACTATCTAGGTGGTCTCTGGAAGCATCGGCAAGTCCATTATAGAAGATATCAAGTATTTCATTCTTATCAAGAGGGTGATCAGCCAAAGCATTCAGTAGCTGGATGAGCCTCCCCCAAGCTTGTGGGAGACTCTCTTCCTCAGCTTGAGCAAAGTTGTATATTTCCTGCAAGGCAGCTTGCTTCTTATGGGCAGGGAAATATTTTTCAGAGAAGTAGTAGACCTTATCCTGGGGGCTACGCACACAACCAGGAGCAAGAGAAGTGAACCAAGTCTTAGCATCATACTTTAGCAAGAAAGGAAACAGCTTGAGGATATAGTAGTGGCAGATCTTTTCCTCACTAGTGAATAGGGTGGCTATATCGTGCAGTTTGGTAAGATGGGCTACAACCGTTTCAGACTCATAACCGTGAAAAGGATCAGATTCGACCAGAGTGATTAACTCAGGGTCGACAGAGAATTCATAATCCTTATCGGTCACAAAGATAGGCGAAGTAGCAAACTTCGGGTCGTATTTCATCCTAGCGTTCAGAGATTTTTCTTTCCACTTGCGCAGAAGTTTCTCAACATCATAGCTATCCTTACACGCAAGAAAGTCATCGGCTATCTCTCCTTCCATAACATAGCGCGTATCAGGCATAATAGGCAACTCAAGCATAGTAGCAAGTTCTACTTCAATAGTATCAACAGTTTCAGAGGTATCATCATGTCTAGCAGCAACTCTAGCAAGTTGTGCAGCAAGGAATGCACCTAGTGGCAAAGCAGTATCAGGCATAGCATCATCAGGCATAGTATCAAGCATAGCATCATCAGGCATAGTATCAAGCATAGCATCATCAGGCATAGTATCAAGCATAGCATCATGGCAGCAGAAGTAGCATCATCAAGCACAGGCGACATATCAAGATTTCTAGCAGGAGGAGAAATCACAAACTTACTCAAAACTGAAGGTGAATCAAGTGCAGAGCTAGATGGCAGTTCCTTACCTCTCCTCGTAGTGGAAGGCAAGATTTTAGTTCTTGGATCTTTCAGATTCCTCATAGTGACCAGCAGACGTCAATCCCAATTGACTCAGAGAATATAGTTGTGCTTCCCCGGCAACGGCGCTAGAAAAATGTCTTGATGACCCTCAAGTATAAGGGATCGCAACAGTTTTCAAGGGTAGAGTATTCAACCCAAATTTGTTGGTTCGACAGGGGAAGCGAAAGAATATTCTCGAGTATTAGCAGCTGAGTTTGTCAGATTCAACCACACCTGAAAGATTATTGTCTGCAAGCAAAGTATCAGTAGCAAAGTAGTACGATAGCAACGGTGTCAGAAACGGAACCGTTGGCGGTAGACTATTCCTAACTGTTGTATCAATGGCGCCAGTGTTGCACATGAGCGAGTAACTATTCTTCCGCGACAACAGTGTTGGAAAAGATCTTGCAACAAGTAACAGCGAAGTAGCAAGGAACAGCAGTAGCAGCAGCAGCAGAGTAATAGCAGTAGCAACAGTAGTAGCAAAGTGGCCCAATCCCTTTTGTAGCAAGGGACAAGCCAGGACAAAGTAACGTAGCAAGGACCAGTAGTAAAAGACTCGTAGGCAGTGGATCGGTGATGGATGAGTGCGTCGGATGTGATTCATCATGTAACAGCTATAACACGGAGAGATGAGTAACTATCTCCCATTCGTCAATCTAATGTAGGCATGTATTCCGCATGTAGTCATACGTGCTTAGGGAAAAGAACTTGCATGACATCTATTGTCCATCCCTCCCGTGGCAGCGGGGTCCTAATGGAAACTACGGGATATTAAGGTTCTCCTTTTAATAAAGAACCGGACCAATGCATTAACACGCGGTGAATACATGAACTCCTCATACTATGGTCATCTCCGGGAGTGGTTCCAGCTATTGTCACTCCGGGGTTGCCGAGTCATAACACATAGTAGGTGACTACAACTTGCAAGATAGGATGTAAAACACACATAAATTGGCAACAACATAATAGGTTCAGATCTGGAATCATGGCACTTGGGCCCTAGTGACAAGCATTAAGCATAGCCAAGTAGTAGCAACATCAATCTAGAACATAGTGGATACTAGGGATCAATCCCCGTCAAAAACTAACTCGATTACATGACAGATCTCATCCAACTCATCACCGTCCAGCAAGCCTACAATGAGATTACTCATGAACAATGAAGAGCATCATGAAATTGTCGATGCAGGAAGGTTGATGACGACGATGGCGACGATTTCCCCTCTCGGGAGCCCAAAACGGACTCCAGATCTTCCCTCCAGATGAAGAACAGGATGTGGCGGCGCCTGCTTATCGTAAAACGCGATGAAACCTTCTCTCTAATTTTTTTCCGGGCGAGATGGAAGATATAGAGCTGAGTTTGGGGGCGGTGGTGCCACGTGGGCCCCACAAGCCCTCACGACGCGGCCTAGGGGGTGGCCGCGGCCTGTGGGCTTGTGGCCCACTGGCACACACCCTCCGGTGGATCTTTGCGCAGGTATTTTTCTTTTATACCAGAAAAATTCTCGGTTAATTTTCAGGACATTCCGAAAACATTTATTTCTGCACAAAAACAACACCATGGCAATTCTGCTGAAAAACAGCGTCAGTCCGGGGTAGTTCCATTCAAATCATGCAAATTAGAGTCCAAAACAAGGGCAAAAGAGTTCGAAAAAGTAGATACGACAGAGAAGTATCAGGCATCCCTCGCACAAGACGTTCAAGAAGAGTAAAACAAGTCCATCAAGGCCACCTAGTGAGCCAGATCCGCATCTAGAGCCGCGCACTCTCTATCTACATGCGTCAACCGTCTATGCAAAGTGGACGATAGCCTGAAAACGCCTAGAGTTGCCCCGAAGTGGCACCGCCGACTGCTAGGTGGGTGGAACAAAACTCACGAGGAGCACTGGACCGGGGGCTTGATTAATATCCACGAGTTGATCAAACCCTGTGCATATTTGGAACAAGTTGATCAAACCTTGTGCATATTTTAGTTGTTATTAAGCAAATAGTACCAATGTTGGGCCTTGCCAGACGAGTTTTATCCCAAAACGAGAATCTAGGGGGTCCCCATAACAACCCCAAGCATGTTAGGAGCGCTCAACATAACACCGGTAGCCGAAACTAAGGCAACAAAGGTGGAACAAAACACCAGGCCAGAAAGGCTGAGCCTTCCACCTTTTACCAAGTATATAGGTGCATTAATTTAAATAGCAATTAATATGGTGATATAACAAGGAACCCATGTTATCACATGGAAGCAACTGCATGTGCAACTAGCAACGCTAACACATGGTTAAGCAAGCGATTGCATTGCCAATCAGTGGTTTGCTAGGTTGCAGAAGGTTGGAGGTTTCATGTCAATGTTGAGAGGCTGATATTTAACAGGTGGTAGGAAACGAGACATAACGATAGAAATGAAACAACTAGCATGTCATTCATAGTAATGGTATCTGGGGAAATGGCCATCTTGCCTGAGATCCCGGTTGGAAGAAGAACGACTCTGTGAAGCACACGAACCGACGTAGCCGAATGGATCCTCACATTCTGACACGCTTGCGGAACTCTATCAAGACGAAGCAACTCAAAAACAAGAATCAACACACGATATTCACCACACCACATGCACGACATGATGCAGTTCACATATGATGCATGATCAATTTCAAATATGCAAGGCATGGCATGGCAATACACACAATCAAACGCTACACATTAAGTGAAGCTCAATATGCACGAGTTGCATATTGACGAAACTCCACATTTTAATTTCTTAGTTCACTCCCTTTATTTACACCAAAATATTAAATGTTATTAAGCATGGCAAGAGGTGAAGCATGTAATGCACGGTTAATTATCTACGGACGTTTGAAAATTATAGCATTTTTCTGAAAACCAGGAATTAACTAAACCGCAAACGGGAAAAAAACTACTGGGCCGAATCTAGGCATGCACAAGACCACTAAACATCGCACAAGGAGAGGGACATGGCAGCACGGGGATTTCACCTCGGTGGGCTCGGCCCAAAGGGGAAGAGGAGGCAAGCCTCGAGCGGGGAGAGCTGGCCAGCTGGGCCTCGCTTCGGATTGGCCTGGCGGTCGGCCCACGCGGGAGCCACACGAGGCAAGCGGCAGCGCGTCGCCCCGTCGTTCCTGTGCATGAGGCAGAGTGGCGGCGGTGCTGGAGGTCGGATGGCGGCTGGAGGCGGTGCCAGCAGCGCTCCAGGGAGGCGGAGGCCGATGGAATCTGGCCGGCGGGGGCTAATCCCGACGGCTGAGGCGACGGGAGGTGTCGGAGCGGCGGATCTGGCGGCAGGCGCGGGGACTTGGCGAGGCGGAGCTGGCCTCCAGACTAGGCGACGGGAGGCGGCCGACGGAGCAGCTCCCGGGGCAGAGCCGCTACTGCTCTAGCAAGGCCCTCCGGTGGCCGGCCGGCGGCGGGAGGCGCGTTGCCAGGCGCAGGCGGTGCAAGCTGCGGGGAGGCGCGGGGCGCCCGGGGGCGAGGGAGCAGCTGCACGGTGGCAGTTGCCATGGGCTCGCGCGGGCCGGCGACGGCACCAGATGGGCTTGGCGGGCCGCGCGCGGGCTCAGGCGGGCTTGGCGGTTGGGAGGGAGATAGGGGAGAGATGAGCTACGGCTAGGGTTTGAGGGGCATGGAAAACGAGGCACGGTTAGGGAGAGACTGAAAATGGAAGGGGAGGCCCTTCCTTCTATAGCCGAGGTAGCTAAGGTTTGCAGTTATTCGCCCCGGTTTCAATCGTGCGATCAGAATCGAACGGTCTCGCATGCGGGGACGGTCTAGGTGGCTGTGTAGAGTGGCTAGGTGGGGATGAGAGGTAAATGGTGCGGCGCGGCAACGCGATTTAAAACGTTGAAACATGTCCAACGAATAACCGAAGATGGTGCCGCTGCGGTCGACCGTTCGGGTACCAGAGGGACTCCGATTGTGACGAAAATTGGCAGGCAGCCTACCTATATTAAAATAAGACCGCACGCCACATCCCAATCCAAGAATATTTTATACACACTTTTAAAAACAATTATCTTAACGATGCCGCGGGCGCGTGCGTGTGTGGTTGGGCTCAACACGGTCAACGACGAACACGGAGAGAACCGACAACTAATAACGGATGCAGGTTTTGAAAACTGGCGGCAACGGAGTGACGATGCAATGCTTATGATGCAAATGATGTGATGATGAATGCGACAGATAAATGAACCACACGACAAGAACTGAATAGAAGGGGAATCTTGTGGAGCGTCGGTCTCGCGCTGTCACACTAGTCCATCACAAACTACCACACACTGTGCCGAAAGGACCTCGATTAGGGAAACCCGTGATCTCCTCGGGTTCCTATTGGAAAACCTCAACCTCAAGATAGCCCAAAGTATCCTCGGCATCCCTCGCACAAGACGTTCAAGAAGAGTAAAACAAGTCCAGCAAGGCCACCCGGTGAGCCAGATCCACATCTAGAGCCGCGCGCTCTCTATCTACAGGCATCAACCGTCTATGCAAAGTGGACGATAGCCTGAAAATGCCTCGAGTTGCCCCAAAGTGGCACCGCCGACTGCTAGGTGGGTGGACCAACACTCACGAGGATCACTGGACCAGGGGCTTGATTAATATCCACGAGTTGATCAAACCCTGTGCATATTTTAGTTGTTATTAACCAAATAGTACCAATGTTGGGCCTTGCCAGACGAGTTTTATCCCAAAACGAGAATATAGGGGGTCCTCATAACACCCCCAAGCATGTTAGGACCACTCATTTATGGAACATGACACCGGTAGCCGAAACTAAGGCGACAAAGGTGGAACAAAGCACCAGGCTAGAAAAGCTAAGCCTTCCACCTTTTACCAAGTATATAGGTGCATTAATTTAAAAAGCTACTAATATGGTGATATAACAAGGAACCCATGTTATTGTTGGGTAACGTCGCATGGGAAACAAAAAATTTCCTACGCGCACGAAGACCTATCATGGTGATGTCCATCTACGAGAGGGGATGTGTGATCTACGTACCCTTGTAGACCGTACAGCAGAAGCGTTAGTGAACACGGTTGATGTACTGGAACGTCCTCATGTCCCTCGATCCGCACCGCGAACAGTCCCACGATCTAGAACCGAACGGACGGCACCTCCGCGTTCAGCACACGTACAGCTCAACGATGATCTCGGCCTTCTTGATCCAGCAAGAGAGACAGAGAGGTAGAAGAGTTCTCCGGCAGCGTGATGGCGCTCCGGAGGTTGGTGATGACCTTGTCTCAGCAGGGCTCCGCCCGAGCTCCACAGAAACGCGATCTAGAGGAAAAACCGTGGAGGTATGTGGTCGGGCTGCCGTGGAAAAGTCGTCTCAAATCAGCCCTAAAACCCCACTATATATAGGAGGAGGAGGGGGAGACTTGCCTTGGGGTCCAAGGACTCCCAAGGGAGTCGGCCCAGCCAAGGGGGAAGGTCTACCTCTCCCAAACCGAAATCCACTTGGTTTGGAAGGTGGAGTCCTTCTTCCCTTTCCCACCTCCTTCTTTTTTTTCTTTCCTCTTTGACTTTCTTTCCTATGCGCATAGGCCTCTCTTGGGCTGTCTCACCAGCCCACTAAGGGCTGGTGTGGCACCCCAAACACCCATGGGCTTCCCCGGGGTGGGTGGGTCCCCCCCCCGGTGAACTCCCGGAACCCATTCGTCATTCCCGGTACATTCCCGGTAACTCCGAAAGCCTTCCGGTAATCAAATGAGGTCATCCTATATATCAATCTTCGTTTCCGAACCATTCCGGAAACCCTCGTGACGTCCGTGATCTCATCCGGGACTCCAAACAACATTCGGTAACCAACCATATAACTCAAATACGCATAAAACAACGTCGAACCTTAAGTGTGCAGACCCTGCGGGTTCGAGAACTATGTAGACATGACCCGAGAGACTCCTCGGTCTATATCCAATAGCGGGACCTGGATGCCCATATTGGATCCTACATATTCTACGAAGATCTTATCGTTTGAACCTCAATGCCAAGGATTCATATAATCCCGTATGTCATTCCCTTTGTCCTTCGGTATGTTACTTGCCCGAGATTCGATCGTCAGTATCCGCATACCTATTTCAATCTCGTTTACTGGCAAGTCTCTTTACTCGTTCCGTAATACAAGATCCCGCAACTTACACTAAGTCACATTGCTTGCAAGGCTTGTGAGTGATGTTGTATTACCGAGTGGGCCCCGAGATACCTCTCCGTCACACGGAGTGACAAATCCCAGTCTCAATCCATACTAACTCAACGAACACCTTCGAAAATACCTATAGAGCATCTTTATAGTCACCCAGTTACGTTGCGACGTTTTATACACACAAAGCATTCCTCCGGTGTCTGTGAGTTATATGATCTCATGGTCATAGGAACAAATACTTGACACGCAGAAAACAGTAGCAACAAAATGACACGATCAACATGCTACGTCTATTAGTTTGGGTCTAGTCCATCACATGATTCTCCTAATGATGTGATCACATTATCAAGTGACAACACTTGCCTATGGCCAGGAAACCTTGACCATCTTTGATCAACGAGCTAGTCAACTAGAGGCTTACTAGGGACAGTGTTTTGTCTATGTATCCACACAAATATTGTGTTTCCAATCAATACAATTATAGCATGGATAATAAACGATTATCATGAACTAAGAAATATAATAATAACTAATTTATTATTGCCTCTAGGGCATATTTCCAACAGTCTCCCACTTGCACTAGAGTCAATAATCTAGTTCACATCACCATGTGATTCCAACGAATCCAACACCCATATAGTTATGGGGTCTGATCACGTCTTGCTCGTGAGAGAGGTTTTAGTCAACGGTTCTGAAACTTTCAGATCCGTGCGTTCTTTACAAATCTTTATGTCATCTTATAGATGCTGCTACTACGTGCTATTCGGAAATGCTCCAAATATCTACTCTACTATACTAATCCGTTTCACTACTCATAGTTATTCGGATTAGTGTCAAAGCTTGCATCGACGTAACCCTTTACGACGAACTCTTTAACCACCTCCATAATTGAGAAAAATTCCTTAGTCCATTAGTTACTAAGGATAAATTTTGACCGCTGCTAGTGATTCAATCATGGATCACTCTCTGTACCCCTCAACATACTTTGAGTCAAGGCACACATCAGGTGCGGTACACAGCATGGCATACTTTAGATTCTACGGCTAAGGCATAGAAGACGACCTTCATCTATTCTCTTTATTCTGCCGGGGTCGGGTTTTGAGTCTTACTCAAATTCACACCTCACAACGCAACCAAGAACTCATTCTTTGCTGATCTATTTTGAACTCTTTCAAAAACTTGTCAAGGCATGCATCTTGTTGAAACTTCTATTAAGCGCTTTCGATCTATCTCCATAGATCTTTGATGCTCAACGTTCAAGTAGCGTAATCCAGGTACTCCTTTGAAAACTTCTTTCAAACAACCTTGTATGCTTTACAGAAATTCTACATTACTTCTGATCCACAATATGTCAACCACATATTCCTATCAGAAATTCTATAGTGCTCCCACTCACTTCTTTGGAAATACAAGTTTCTCATAAACCTTGTATACACCCAAAATCTTTGATCATCTCATCAAAGTGTATATTCCAACTCCGAGATGCTTGCACCAGTCCATTGAAGGATCACTGGAGCTTGCATACTTGCTAGTATCTTTAGGATCGACAAAACCGTCTGGTTGTATCACATACAATGTTTGCTCAAGGAAACCGTCGAGGAAACAATGTTTTGACATCCTACGTGCAATATTTCATAAATAATGCATCAACAACTAACATAATTCTAACAGACCTTTAGCATCGCTACGAGTGAGAAAGTCTCATCATAGTCAACTGTTTGATCTTGTCGAAAATATCTTTGCGACAAGTCGAGCTTTTCTTAATAGTGACTTATCACCATCATCGTCTGTCTTCTTTTAAAGATCCATCTCTACTCAATAGTCTTATGACCATCAAGTAGTTCTTCCAAAGTCTACACTTTGTTTTCATACATGGATCCTCTCCCGGATTTCATGGCTTCCAGCAATTTGTCGGAATCCGGGCCCACCATTGCTTTCTCCATAACTCGTAGGTTCACTGTTGCTCAACAACATGACCTCCAAGACAGGGTTACCGTACCACTCTACAGTAGTACGTGACCTTGTCGACCTACGAGGCTTGTAGTAACTTGATCCGATGCTTGATGATCACCATCATCAGCTTCCACTTCAACTGGTGTAGGCGCCACAGGAACAACTTCCTGCGCCCTGCTACACACTGGTCAAAGTGATGGTTCAATAACCTCATCAAGTTTTACCACCCTCCCACTCAATTCTTTCGAGAGAAAACTTTCCTCGAGAAAGGATCCGTTTCTAGAAACAAACACTTTGCTTTCAGATCTGAGATAGGAGATGTACCCAACTATTTTGGATATCCTATGAAGATGCATTTATCCGCTTTGGGTTCGAGCTTATCAGACTGAAACTTTTTCACATAAGTGTCGAAGCCCCAAACTTTCAAGAAACGACAGTTTAGATTTCTCTAAACCTCGGTCTATACTGTGTCATCTCAACGGAAATACGCGGTGCCCTATTTAAAGTGAGTGCAGTTGTCTCTAATGCATAACCCATAAACGATAGTGGTAATTCGATAAGAGACATCATAGCATGCACCATACCAAATAGTGCATGGCTATGATGTTCAGACACATCATCACACTATGATGTTCCAGGTGGCATGAACTGCGAAACAATTTCCACATTGTCTTAACTGCGTACCAAAACTCGTAACTCAGATATTCATTTCTATGATCATATCGTAGACAGTTTATCCTCTTGTTACGACGAACTTCACTCTGAAACAGAATTGAACTTTTCAATATTTCAGACTTGTGATTCATTAAGTAAATACTCTAGTATCTACTCAAATCATCATTGAAGTAAGAACATAATGATATCCACCGCGTGCCTCAGCACCCATTGGACTGCATAGATCAAAATGTATCACTTCCAACAAGTTACTATCTTGTTTCATCTCAATGAAAACAAGGCCTTGCTCATGTGGTATGATTTGCATGTCACTAGTGATTCGAAATCAGGTGAGTACAAAGATCCATCAGCATGGAGCCTCTTCATGCAATTTATACTAACATGACTCAAGCGGCAGTGCCACAAGTAAGTGGTACTATCATCATTAACTCGTATCTTTTGGCACCAATATTATGAACATGTGTAACACTACGATCGAGATTCAATAAACCATTGAAGGTGATTATTCAAGAAAATAGAGTAACCATTATTCTCTTTAAATGAATAATCGTCTTGCAATAAACATGATCCAATCATGTTCATGCTTAACGCAAGCACCAAATAACAATTATTTAGGTTTAACACCAATCCCGATGGTAGAGGGAGCGTGCGACGTTTGATCATATCAACCTTGGAAACACTTCCAACACATATCGTCACCTCGCCTTGAGCTAGTCTCCGTTTATTCCGTAGCTTTCATTTCGTGTTACTAATCACTTAGCAACCGAACCGGTATCCAATACCCTCATGCTACTAGGAGTACTAGTAAAGTACACATCAACATCATGTATATAAAATATACTTCTTTCGACTTTTGCCAGCCTTCTTATCTACCAAGTATCTAGAGTTGCTCCGCCTCAGTGACTGTTCCCCTCATTACCGAAGCACTTAGTCTCGGGTTTGGGTTTAATCTTGGGTCTCTTTATTAGTGCAGCAACTGTTTTGCCGTTTCACGAAGTATCCCTTCTAGCCCTTGCCTTTCTTGAAACTTAGTGGTTTCACAAACCATCAACTATTGATGCTCCTTCTTGATTTCTACTTTCGCAGTGTCAAACATCGCGAATCGCTCAAAGATCATTGTATCTATCCTTGATATGTTATAGTTCATCACGAAGTTCTCATAGCTTGGTGGCAGTGACTTTGGAGAACTATCACTATCTCATCTGGAAGATTAACTCCCACTTGATTCAAGCGATTGTCGTACTCAGACAATCTGAGCACACGCTCAACGGTTGAGCTTTTCTCCTTTACTTTGTGGACAAAGAATCTTGTCGAAGGTCTCGTACCTCTCAACAAGGGCACAAGCATGAAATCACAATTTCATCTCTTTAGAACATCACTTATGTTCCGTGACGTTTTAAAACATTTTCGGCGCCTTGCTTCTAAGCCATTAAGTATTTTGCACTGAACTATCGTGTAGTCATCAAAAACGTGTATGTCGGATGTTCACAGCATCCACAGACGACGCTCGAGGTGCAGCACACCGAGTGGTGCATTAAGGACATAAGCCTTCTGCGCAGCAACGAGGACAATCCTCGGTTTTACAAACTTAGTCTGCAATGTTTGCTACTATCAACTTTCAACTAAATTTTCTCTAGGAACATATAAAAATAGTAGAGCTATAGCGCAAGCTACATCGTAATTCGCAAAGACCATTAGACTATGTTCATGACAATTAGTTCAATTAATCATATTACTTAAGAACTCCCACTCAAAAAGTAGATCTCTCTAGTCATTTGAGTGGTACATGATCCATATCCACTATCTCAAGTCCGATAATCACGTGAGTCGAGAATAGTTTCAGTGGTAAGCATCTCTATGCTAATCATATCAACTATACGATTCATGCTCGACCTTTCGGTCTCATGTGTTCCGAGGCCATGTCTGCACATGCTAGGCTCATCAAGCTTACCCCGAGTGTTCCGCGTGCGCAACTGTTTTGCACCCGTTGTATGTGAACGTTGAGTCTATCACACCCGATCATCACGTGGTGTCTCGAAACGACGAACTGTAGCAACGGTGCACAGTCGGGGAGAACACAATTTCGTATTGAAATTTTAGTGAGAGATCACCTCATAATGCTACCGTCGTTCTAAGCAAAATAAGGTGCATAAAAGGATTAACATCACATGCAATTCATAAGTGACATGATATGGCCATCATCACGTGCTCCTTGATCTCCATCACCAAAGCATCGGCACGATCTTTTTGTCACCGGCGTCACACCATGATCTCCATCATCATGATCTCCATCAACGTGTCACCATCGGGGTTGTCGTGCTACTCATGCTATTACTACTAAAGCTACGTCCTAGCAAAATAGTAAACGCATCTGCAAGCACAAACGTTAGTTATAAAGACAACCCTATGGCTCCTGCCGGTTGACGTACTATCGACGTGCAAGTCGATATTATCTATTACAACATGATCATCTCATGCATCCAATATATCACATCACATCGTTGGCCATATCACATCACAAGCATACCCTGCAAAAACAAGTTAGACGTCCTCTAATTTTGTTGTTGCATGTTTTACGTGGTGACCACTGGTATCTAGTAGGATCGCATCTTACTTACGCAAACACCACAACGGAGATATATGAGTTGCTATTTAACCTCATCCAAGGACCTCCTCGGTCAAATCCGATTCAACTAAAGTTGGAGAAACTGACACCCGCCAGTCATCTTTGAGCAACGGAGTTACTCGTAGCGATGAAACGAGTCTCTCGTAAGCGTACGAGTAATGTCGGTCCGAGCCGCTTCGATCCAACAATACCGCGGAATCAAGAAAAGACTAAGGAGGGCAGCAAAACGCACATCACCGCCCACAAAAACTTTTGTGTTCTACTCGAGAAGACATCTACGCATGAACCTAGCTCATGATGCCACTGTTGGGTAACGTCGCATGGGAAACAAAAAATTTCCTACGCGCACGAAGACCTATCATGGTGATGTCCATCTACGAGAGGGGATGTGTGATCTACGTACCCTTGTAGACCGTACAGCAGAAGCGTTAGTGAACACGGTTGATGTAGTGGAACATCCTCACGTCCCTCGATCTGCCCCGCGAACTATCCCGCGAACAGTCCCACGATCTAGTACCGAACGGACGGCACCTCCGCGTTCAGCACACGTACAGCTCGACGATGATCTCGGCCTTCTTGATCCAGGAAGAGAGACAGAGAGGTAGAAGAGTTCTCCGGCAGCGTGAGGCGCTCCGGAGGTTGGTGATGACCTTGTCTCAGCAGGGCTCCGCCCGAGCTCCGCAGAAACGCGATCAAGAGGAAAAACCGTGGAGGTATGTGGTCGGGCTGCCGTGGAAAAGTCGTCTCAAATCAGCCCTAAAACCCCACTATATATAGGAGGAGGAGGGGGAGACTTGCCTTGGGGTCCAAGGACTCCCAAGGGAGTCGGCCGAGCCAAGGGGGAAGGTCTCCCCCACCCAAACCGAAATCCACTTGGTTTGGAAGGTGGAGTCCTTCTTCCCTTTCCCACCTCCTTCTTTTTTTCTTTCCTCTTTGATTTTCTTTCCTATGCGCATAGGCCTCTCTTGGGCTGTCTCACCAGCCCACTAAGGGCTGGTGTGGCACCCCAAACACCCATGGGCTTCCCCGGAGTGGGTGCCCCCCCCCCCCCCCGGTGAACTCCCGGAACCCATTTGTCATTCCCGGTACATTCCCGGTAACTCCGAAAACCTTTCGGTAATCAAATGAGGTCATCCTATATATCAATCTTCGCTTCCGGACCATTCCGGAAACCCTCATGACGTCCGTGATCTCATCCGGGACTCCGAACAACATTCGGTAACCAACCATATAACTCAAATACGCATAAAACAACGTCGAACCTTAAGTGTGCAGACCCTGCGGGTTCGAGAACTATGTAGACATGACCCGAGAGACTCCTCGGTCAATATCCAATAGCGGGACCTGGATGCCCATATTGGATCCTACATATTCTACGAAGATCTTATCGTTTGAACCTCAATGCCAAGGATTCATATAATCCCGTATGTCATTCCCTTTGTCCTTCGGTATGTTACTTGCCCGAGATTCGATCGTCAGTATCCGCATACCTATTTCAATCTCGTTTACTGGCAAGTCTCTTTACTCGTTCCGTAATACAAGATCCCGCAACTTACACTAAGTCACATTGCTTGCAAGGCTTGTGAGTGATGTTGTATTACCGAGTGGGCCCCGAGATACCTCTCCGTCACACGGAGTGACAAATCCCAGTCTCAATCCATACTAACTCAACGAACACCTTCGAAAATACCTATAGAGCATCTTTATAGTCACCCAGTTACGTTGCGACGTTTGATACACACAAAGCATTCCTCCGGTGTCTGTGAGTTATATGATCTCATGGTCATAGGAACAAATACTTGACACGCAGAAAACAGTAGCAACAAAATGACACGATCAACATGCTACGTCTATTAGTTTGGGTCTAGTCCATCACATGATTCTCCTAATGATGTGATCACATTATCAAGTGACAACACTTGCCTATGGCCAGGAAACCTTGACCATCTTTGATCAACGAGCTAGTCAACTAGAGGCTTACTAGGGACAGTGTTTTGTCTATGTATCCACACAAATATTGTGTTTCCAATCAATACAATTATAGCATGGATAATAAACGATTATCATGAACTAAGAAATATAATAATAACTAATTTATTATTGCCTCTAGGGCATATTTCCAACAGTCTCCCACTTGCACTAGAGTCAATAATCTAGTTCACATCACCATGTGATTCCAACGAATCCAACACCCATATAGTTATGGGGTCTGATCACGTCTTGCTCGTGAGAGAGGTTTTAGTCAACGGTTCTGAAACTTTCAGATCCGTGCGTTCTTTACAAATCTTTATGTCATCTTATAGATGCTGCTACTACGTGCTATTCGGAAATGCTCCAAATATCTACTCTACTATACTAATCCGTTTCACTACTCATAGTTATTCGGATTAGTGTCAAAGCTTGCATCGACGTAACCCTTTACGACGAACTCTTTAACCACCTCCATAATCGAGAAAAATTCCTTAGTTCACTCCCTTTATTTACACGACAATATTAAATGTTGTTAAACATGGCAAGAGGTGAAGCATGCGATGCACGGTTAATTATCTACGGACGTTTGAAAATTATAGCATTTTTCTGAAAACCTAGGAATTAACTAAACCGCAAACGAAAAAACTACTAGGCTGAATCCAGGCATGCACAAGACCACTAAACATCGCACAAGAAGAGGGATAGGGCGGCAAGGGGGTTTCACCTCGGTGGGCTCGACCCAAAGATAAAGAGGAGGCCGGCATGGAGCGGGGAGAGCTGGCCAGCTGGGCCTCGCTTCGGATTGGCCTGGCGCTCGGCCCACGCGGGAGCCACAAGAGGCAAGCGGCAGCGCGTCGCCCCGTCGTTCCTGTGCACGACGCAGAGTGGCGGCAGCGCTGGAGGTCGGCTGGCGGCTGGAGGCGGTGCTGACAGCGCTCCAGGGCGGCGAAGGCCGACGGAATCCGGTCGACGGGGGCTACGCCCAACGGCTCACGCGGCGGGAGGTGCCGGAGCGGCGGATCTCGCGGCGGGCGCGGGGACCAAGCGAGGCGGAGCTGGCCTTTGGACTAGGCGACGGGAGGCGGCCGACGGAGCAGCTCTTGTGGGAGAGCCGCTCCTGCTCCGACGAGGCCCTCCGGTGGCCGGCCGGCGGCGAGAGGCACGCGGCGAGGCGTAGGCGGTGCGAGCTGCGGGGAGGCTTGGGACGCTCGGGGGCGAGGGAGCAGCTGCGCGGTGGCGGTTGCCACGGGCTCGCGTGGGCCGGCGGCGGCGCCACGTGGGCTTGGCGGGCCGCGCACGGGCTCAGGCGGGCCTGGCGGTTGGGAGGTATATCGGGGAGAGAGGAGCTACGGCTGGGGTTTGAGGGGCACGGAAAATGAGGCAGAGTTAGGGAGAGATTAAAAATGGAAGGGGAGGCCCTTCCTTTTATAGCCGAGGTAGCTAGGGTTTGCAGTTTTTCGCCCCGGTTTCAACCGTGCGATCGGAATCGAATGGTCTCGCATGCGGGGACGGTCTAGGTGGCTGTGTAGAGTGTCTAGGTGGGGATGAGAGGGAAATGGTGCGGCGCGGCAACACGATTTAGAACACCGAAACACGCCTGACGAATAACCAAAGACGGTGTTGCTGCGGTCGACCGTTCGGGTACCAGACGGACTCCGAGTGCGACGAAAATTGGCAGGAGGCCTACCTATATTAAAATAAGACCGCACGCTGCATCCCAATCCAAGAATATTTTATACACACTTTTAAAAACAATTATCTTAACGATGTCGCGGGCGCATGCGTGTGTGGTCGGGCTCAACACGATGAACGACGAACACGGAGAGAACCGGCAACTAATAACGGATGCAGGTTTTTAAAATTGGTGGAAACGGAGTGTCGATCCAATGCTGATGATGTGAATGATGCGATGATGAATGCGACAGACAAAAGAACCACACGACGAGAACGGAATAAAAGGGGAATCTTCTGGAGCGTCGGTCTCGGGCTGTCACACTAGTCCATCACAAACTACCACACACTGCGTCGAAACGACCTCGATCAGGGAAACCCGTGATCTCCTCGAGTTCCTATTGGAAAACCTCAACCTCGAGATAGCCCAAAGTATCATCGGCATCCCTCGCACAAGACGTTCAAGAAGATTAAAACAAGTCCAACAAGTCCAGCAAGGCCAGATCCCATCTAGAGCCGCGCGCTCTCTATCTACAGGCGTCAACCGTCTATGCAAAGTGGACGATAGCCTGAAAATGGCTCGAGTTGCCACGAATTGGCACCACCAACTACTAGGTGGGTGGACCGACACTCACGAGGAACACTGGACCGGGGGGTTGATTAATATCCACGAGCTGATCAAACCCTGTGCATATTTTAGTTGTTATTAAGCAAATGGTACCAATGTTGGGCCTTGCCAGACGAGTTTTATCCCAAAACGAGAATCTAGGGGGGCCATAACAACCCCAAGCATGTTAGGAGTACTTATTTATGGAACATAACACCGGTAGCCGAAACAAAGGAGACAAAGGTGGAACAAAACTCCAGGCTAGAAAGGCTGAGCCTTCCACCTTTTACCAAGTATATAGGTGCATTAATTTAAATAGCAATTAATATGGTGATATAACAAGGAACCCATGTTATCACATGGAAGCAACTGCACATGCAACTAGCAACGCTAACACATGGTTAAGCAAGCGGTAACATTGCCAATCAGTGGTTTGCTAGGTTATAGAAGGTTGGAGGTTTCATGTCAATGTTGAGAGGCTCACATTTAACAGGTGGTAGGCAACGAGACATAATGATAAAACGAAACAACTAGCATGGCATTGATAGTAATGGTATCCATGGAAATGGTCATCTTTCCTGAGATCCCGCTTGGAAGAAGAACGTCTCCGTGAAGCAGACGAACTGACGTAGCCGAATGGATCCTCACATTCTGACATGCTTGCGGAACTCTATCGAGACGAAGCAAGCCAAAAACAAGAATCAACACACGATATTCACCACAACACATGCACGACATGATACAGTTCACATATGATGCATGATCAATTTCAAATATGCAAGGCATGGCATGGAAATTCACACAATCATACGCTACACATTAAGTGAAGCTCAATATGCATGAGTTGCATATTGACAAAAATCCACATTTGAATTTATTTGTTCACTCCCTTTATTTACACGACAATATTAAATGTTGTTAAACATGGCAAGAGGTGAAGCATGCGATTCTACATGACATTCTAGTTGGTTAACACCTAAGAACATTGAACGAAGCTACCGTTAAAAGATACATGCAACACAGGACATTATGCCATGAATTCAACATGCATGCAACTTTATGAAAACATTGTCGTGAAGGGGTATGAAGCATGTGTCGCCATGGCAAAAGAAAGGAAACCATGGTGGCAAAACGGAAACGAGGCCACGCAACGTTTCAGTTCCGATAACTCGATGAGGTACCGGTGCCAACGAATTGGGAGCGTGTGCGCGTCATGCCAAGAATGATGGGGTCATCCCGGTAATGAAGTTCCCATGTGTTGGGGGCATGACAAAAGAGCGACAACATGCAACGGGCAACATATATGGTGCAAGCATATGGTTCAACTCATACATCACATGCATTCGGTCCACATGCATCATCTCGATGGTTATACCTTTGAAGCGTGCGTCTCGGGGCTGATCGAGTCGTTGCGGTGTAGATGAACATGGGTTGTCGTGGACGTCGTGGAAGTAGATGTACTCACGATTTGTCAAAGGTAGTGGTACACGCAGTCTTGGTGGTCCCCGTGGAACTCGGTGTGGCGGTGATCAAAATAAAACAACACGAACAATCTCTCGGTTCGACAGCATATCCCCGGGCGACATGCTCAACTGGCAAAAAGGAACCCGCTTCATCCGAAGGCAGCCAAGTCCGTGTGTTCGTGGCGTGCTAACTAAACCTCTCTGTGACTGAACAAATCAGAAAAGAGAGGCTTGATCTATTCTCGTAACTTGGAACGCGGGGTTGTTGGCCTTGGCGATGGGCATGCTGGACAAGGCGCAGGAGCGGGGATGCATCGTGCTCGTCTCCTCCTCTGTTCGACTCCGAGCAGGGACACGCGTGGCGGCACTGCGGACTCCAGATGGCACGGGGTCGCAAGGTGGAACCCGTTCCACGGGACGACCAGCAGGTCAAGCGGGCAGCGTTGCTCGTGCAAAGAAACAATGACGACACAGCTGGTCCATGTCGGCTCGGGCTCCTGCGAGATGCGGCGGAGAGAGAAGATGAGAGGGAGGGGAAGGAGAACACGGAAGGGACGAAGGAGCAGGGCGACGAACCTCGGCATCTCGGTGGCTCGGCACGAGCGAGCGAATGCAGGCCGACTAGCTCACGAGGCGGCAACGGAGGGGCGACTCCTGGAGAGGGAGCTCGCGTAGAGAGACGAGGTCGAGGCTGGCACAGATGGATGCAGCGGGGACGGGGCTGTCGGATCCAGGGCGAGGCAAGCTCGAGCTCCTCCGGGAGGTGGATGCTACCTCGTGAGCTTGCGCTGGTTTTTCCCTTGAAGAGGAAAGGGTGATGTAGCACAGTAGCACTAAGTATTTCCCTTAGTTTGAGAACCAAGGTATCAATCAAGTAGGAATATCAAGGCAAGTCTCCAAAGTACCTGCGCAAAAACAAACAAACTTGCACCCAACGCTATAAAGGGGTTGTCAATCCCTTCACGATTGATTGAAAGGTGAGATCTGAAGGCGGAAAGTGCAACAAAGTGGAAGTGTAGAGCTGAAAATATGAAGTGAAGTAGACCCGGGGGACATAGTGTTCACTAGAGGCTTCTCTCATGATAGCAAATATTACAGTGGGTGAACAAATTACTGTCGAGTAATTGATAGAACCGCGCAAAGTCATGACGATATCTAAGGCAATGATCATACATATAGGCATCACGTCCGAGACAAGTAGACTGATACTGTCTGCATCTACTACTATTACTCCACACATCGACCGCTATCCAGCATGCATCTAGTGTATTGAGTTCATAACAAACAGAGTAACGCCTTAAGCAAGATGACATGATGTAGAGGGATAAATTCATGCAATAGATATAAACCCCATCTTTTTACCCTTGATGGCAACAACACGATGCGTGCCTCGCTACCCCTTCTGTCATTGGGTGAGAACACCGCACGGTATGAACCCAAAACCAAGCACTTCTCCCATTGCAAGAATTATAGATCAAGTTGGCCAAACAAAACCCACAACTCCAAGATAATTACAAGGACACGAAATCATGCATATAAGATATCAGAGGAGAATCAAATAATATTCATAGATAATCTGATCATAAATCCACAATTCATCGGATCTCGACAAACACACCGCAAAAGAAGATTACATCGGATAGATCTCCATGAAGATCATGGAGAACTTTGTATTGAAGATCCAAGAGAGAGAAGAAGCCATCTAGCTACTAGCTATGGACCCGAAGGTCTGTGGTGAACTAATCACGCATCATCGGAGAGGCAATGGTGTTGATGAAGAAGCCCTCCGTGTCCGAATCCCCCCTCCGGCGGGACACCAGAGCGGTCCCCAGATGGGATCTTCCGGAGACAGAAGCTTGCGGCGGCGGAAAAGTATTTTCGTGGCTCTCTCCCGTGGTTTCAGGTTTTTAGGGAATTTGTAGGTGGAAGAAGTAGGGAAAAGGAGCCAGGGGGGGGCACAAGCCTGCTAGGCGTGGCTCCCCCCCCCAGGCCGCGCCTAGGGGGCTTGTGGCCTCCCTCGGAGTCCTTTTCCTTGGTTCTCAAGTTCCCTGCGTATCTTCTGTTACGGAAAAAAATCATTCCGAAGATTTTATTCCGTTTGGACTCCGCTTAATATTCTTCTCTGAAAAGGGTCAAAAACACGGAAAAAACACGAACTCGCACTTGGCACTTAGTTAATAGGTTAGTCCCAAAAAAGATATAAAATTCATACAAAACATCCAAACTTGACAAGATAATAGCATGGAACCATCAAAAATTATAGATACGTTGGAGACGTATCAAGTATCCCCAAGCTTAACTCCTGCTCGTCCTCGAGTAGGGAAGTGATAAAGACTGAATTTTTGATGTGGAATGCAACCTAACATATTTGTCCTGTGTAACTTCTTTCATGTGACATGAATGTTCAAAACAATAGTTTGCTATTGACATGAAAACAATAATACTTCAAGCAAACTAGCAAGGTAATCATGAACTTTTGAAATAACAAGGCCAAAGAAAGTTATCCCTACAAAATAATATAGTATGGCTATGCTCCATCATCCCCACAAAACGAATTTAAATCATGCACAACCCCCGTATTGGCCAAGTAATTGTTTTCACACTCTTACTTTCTCAAACCTTTTTCAACTCTCATGCAATACATGAGCGTGAGCCATGGATATAGCACTATAGGTGAAATAGAGTGTGGTGGAGGTTGTGAGGAAAAAAGGAGGAGATGGTCACATCGACTCGGCGTATCAACGGGCTATGGAGATGCCCATCAATAGATATCAATGTGAATGAGTAGGGATTTCCATGCAACGGATGCACTTAGAGCTATAAGTGTGTGAAAGCTCAAAAGGAGAACTAGTGGGTGTGCACCCAACTTGCTTGCTCACGAAGACCTAGGGCAATTTTGAGGAAGCCCATCATTGGAATAAACAAGCCAAGTTATATAATGAAAATTCCCACTAGTATATGGAACTGTCAAAATGAGAGACTCTCTATCATGAAGAACATGGTGCTATTATGAAGCACAAGTGTGGAAAAGGATAGTGGCATTGTCCCTTCTCTCTTTTTCTCTCTCTCTCTTTTTGGGCTCTTTGGCCTCTTTTCATTCATTTTTTTGTGTGGGCAACTTTGGCCTCTTTTCATTTTTCCTCACATGGGACAATGCTCTAATAATGATGATCATCACACTTTTATTTACTCACAACTCAATACTTAGAGCAGTGATGACTCTAAAGGAAATGCCTCCGACAGTGTACCGGGATGTGCAACGATCTAGCTTGGCGTGTGACGTTGAAACATCTCGTTAGCTATCTTACAATCATGCAATGGCAATATGAAAGTGACGGCACAAGTCATGAGATGGAATGGTGGGAGTTGCATGGCAATATATCTCGGAATGGCTATGAAAATGCCATAATAGGTAGGTATGGTGGCTGTTTTGAGGAAGGTATATGGTGGGTTCGTGCACCGGCGAAAGTTGCGCGGCACTACAGAGGCTAGCAATGGTGGAAGGTGAAACTGCATCTATGCTATGGACTCACATTAGTCATGAAGAACTCATATACTTAATGCGAAAGTTTTATTAGTAATGAAACAAAGTGCTAAATGCATACTCCTAGGGGAAGGGTTGGTAGGTGTTAACCATTGCGCGATCCCGACCGCCACATGAAGGATGGCAATCAATAAATCAATTATACTCCGACTTCCTAACATACCGGTTCACCATACGTGCATGCTACGGGAATCACTAACTTCAATACAAGTATTTCTAGATTCACAACACCCTACTAACATAACTCTAATATTACCATATCCATGTCTCAAAGCTAATTGAGAGGAATCAAACTTCTCTTTACTAATCGATGCACATGAATATGGAAGTTTTTATCATATCCTCTTTGGATGCCTATCATCTTTAGGACTACTTTCATAGCACACGCCAATTACCAAGTTACTCAGAGAGAGCACTGTCAAAAAGATATAAGTGAAGACCAAGAGTTCTTATTTCTCCAAAATATGACACCGCCGTGCTCTAAAAATATCTAAGTGAAGCACTAGAGCAAAGTTATCTAGCTCAAAAGATATAAGTGAAGCACATGCGAGCTAAATTGCCTAACTCAAAAGATATAAGCAAAGCTCAATGAGTATTCTATCAAAATCACGATGAGTGCATGTCTCTCTCAAAAAGGTGTGCAGCAAGGATGATTGTGACACAACAAAAAGAAAAGACTCCTATAATACACGACGCTCCAAGCAAAACACATATCATGTGGTGAATAAAAATGTAGCTCCAAGTAACGTTATCGATGGAATGAAGACGAAAGAGGGGATGCCTTCCCGGGGCATCCCCAAGCTTAGGATTTTTGGTGTCCTTGAATTTGGCTTGGGATGACTTGGGCATCCCCAAGCTTGAGCTCTTTCCACTCTTTATCCCATTGTCCATGAGAACATCACCCAAAACTTGAAAACTTCACAACACAAAACTTAAACAGAAACTCGTGATATCATTAGCATAAGAAAACAAACTACCAACTCTTTAGGTACTGTAGAAAACTTGATTTCTGTTTATATTGGTGTTAGATTACTGTATTATCACTTTTCCATGGCTAGTACCCCCCGATACTATCCATAGTTCATCAAAATAAGCAATCAACACAACAAAAACAAAACTGTCAAAAACAGACCAGTCTGTAGCAATGTGTATACTTCGTATAGTTCTGGTATCTCAAAAATTCTGAAAAATAATGACAATTGGGGAAATTGTCATATCAACCAGCATAAAAAAGAATTAACTCAATAGCTATTTCTGGATAGGAATTAAAAATAATTTAGTGAGCGCAAAGTTTCTATCTTCTTCAGCAAGATCAAACAACCATCACCAAAACTAGTCATAAAGGTTTTACTTGGCACAAACACAAAAAGAAACACAAAGAACACAATCATAACAGAATTATGATGGTGTGGACACAACAAAACAGAAAGCAAAAAAGCAAAGATAAATTCATTGGGTTGCCTCCCAACAAGCGCTATTGTTGAACGCCCTTAGCTAGGCATAAGGCGATAGAATCACGTATCGTTGTCTTTGGTGCTCAAACCATAAGTAGCCCTCATCATGGATACATAAGGCAATCTTATTTTCTTTCTAGTAAAATATTCCATGCCCTTGTTTAATTGAAATTGAAATCTAATATTCCCTTCCTTCATATCGATGACAGCACCAATAGTCCTTAGGAAAGGTCTACCAAGAATGATAGGACATGTCAGATTGCAATCAATATCAAGCACAATGAAATATACGGGTACATAGTTCCTATTTGAAATAATAATAACATCATTCATCCTTCCCATAGGTTTCTTAACAGTAGAATCCGCAAGATACAAATTAAGAGAGCACTCATCAATCTCATTGAAGCCTAGAACATCACATAAAGACTTTGGAATAGCGGAAACACTAGCACCCAAATCACACAAAGCATTGCATTCATAGTTTTTAATCTTGATTTTGATAGTAGGTTCCCACTCATCATGAAGTTTTCTAGGAATAGAAACTTCCAACTCAAGTTTCTCTTCAAGAGATTTCATCATAGCATTGACGATATGATCGGTCAAGGCTTTGTTTTGGCTATAAGCATGTGGAGAGTTTAGCATGGATTGCATCAAGGAAATACATTAAATCAAAGAGAAACTATCATAATTGAATTCATTGAAATCCAAAGTAGTAATTTCATTACTACTCAAAGTTTTGATATCCTATACTCCACTTTCAATGCTTTTAGTATCAAGATAGATAGACTCCGAATCATTGGGGCGTTTCTCAACCAAAGTGGATTCATATCCAGCCCCATCATCATTATGTTTGACATTAGAAAACACGGATTCAATGGGAGTCACACCAAGCACTTTAATATCTTCGTGATTCTCATCACGAGAACACACCTTTTTAAGCCATTCATGTCTAGCACGAATTTGGGCGGTTCTTTCTTTACTCTCATTCATGGAAACACGCATACCTTTCAAAGTTTCATCCATATTGATCTTGGGAGGAGCACATCTCAATTTCAAAGCATCAATATCAAGAGACATTCTATCAATGGTCCTAGCCAAGTCATCAATTTTGAGCAGTTTTTCTTCTATGGACGCATTGAAAATCTTTTGCGAGTTGATAAACTCTTTAATATTACTCTCTAGATCAGAGGGTAATTTATTGTAATTTCCATGAGCATTGTTGTAGGAATTGCCAAAGTTATTAGAGCGATTACTAGGAAAAGGCCTAGGAATAAAGTTTCCTCTATAAGCATTGTTGTTGCCAAAATTATTCCTACCAACAAAATTAACATCCAAGCTCTCATTGCTACTCTCAATCAAGGAAGACAAGGGCATATCATTTGGATATAAAGGAGCACCTTTACTAGCAAACAATTTCATTAACTCATCCATCTTAGCACTCAAAGAGTTAATTTCTTATATAGCATGCACTTTTTTACTAGTAGGTGACCTTTCAGTGTGCCCTTGAGAATAGTTTGTCATGATATTGTCTAGGAGTTTTGTGGCTTCTCCTAATGTGATTTCCATGAAAGTTCCACCGGAGGCGGAATCCAAGATATTTCTAGAAGCAAAATTCAAACCAGCATAGAAGATTTGTATAATCATCCAAAGACTCAAGCCATGAGCGGGACAATTTTTAATCATCAATTTCATTCTCTCCCAAGATTGTGCAACATGTTCATGATCTAGTTGCTTAAAATTCATGATATCATTACGGAGAGAGATAATCTTAGCCGGTGGAAAATACTTGGATATATAAGCATCTTTACACTTGTTCCAAGAATCAATACTATTTTTGGGCAAAGGTGAAAACCAAATTGTTGCTCGATCTCGCAATGAGAACGGAAATAGCTTCAATTTAATCACATCATTATCCACATCTTTCTTCTTTTGCATATCACATAACTCAATGAAGGTATTAAGATGGGATGCGGCATCTTCACTAGGAAGGCCAGAAAATTGCTCTTTCATAACAATATTCAGCAAAGCAGCATTGATTTCATATGATTCTGCACTAGTGGCGGGAGCAATCGGAGTACTAATAAAATCATTATTATTAGTATTCGAGAAGTCACAAAGTTTAGTGTTTTCAGTTATGGTGACTGATAGCCCACAAGTATAGGGGATCAATTGTAGCCTTTCTCGATAATTAAGAGTGTCGAACCCAACGAGGAACTAAAGGTAGGACAAATATTCCCTCAAGTTCTATCGACCACCGATACAACTCTACGCACACTTTACGTTCGCTTTACCTAGAACAAGTATGAAACTAGAAGTACTTTGTAGGAGTGATAGGATAAGCTTGCAAGAAATTAAAGAACACGTAAATAAAACTAGGGGCTGGTTAGATAAAGAAACAACTACGAGTGTCTAACGATTGTGGAAAAGTGGTGGTAGGAGTTGCGGAATTGTCCCTAAGCAATTGACTACGTTACTAGATCGATAGCAAGTATCATGTGGGAGAGGCCTCTGCTAGCATGTCATCCCTTACTTGGAATTCTATGCACTTATGATTGGAACTATTAGCAAGCGTCCGCAACTACTAACGTTCATTAAGGTAAAACCCAACCATAGCAATAAGATATATTGGTCCCCTTCAATCCCATATGCATCAATTTCTATGCTAGGTTTGAAGCTTCTGTCACTCTATCCTGCCAATACATAGTCCTATCAACATACAACTAACCCTATGGTGTGATCCACGCGCGCGATCATATGATGGGCACCAAAGGACAGCAACATAACCACAAGCAAATTAAACCAATCATAGCAATTCATCAATCACCAATAGGACAACGATAATCTACTCAAACATCATAGGATAGCAACACATCATTGGATAATAATATGTAGCATAAAGCACCATGTTCAAGTAGAGGGTACAGCGGGTTGCGGGAGAGTGAACCACTGAATATAGATGGGGGAAGATGATGGAGATGTTGGTGAAGATGACGGAGGTGTTGGTGTAGATCGCTGTCACACGATGATGTCCGGGCGGCGTTCCGGTGCCGCCAGGAGAGAGTGGGAGAGAGACCCCTCCTTCTTCTTCTTACTTGACCTCCTTCCTAGATGGGAGAAGGGTTTCCCCTCTGGTCCATGGTCTCCATGGTGGCGGAGGGGTGAGAGCCCCTCCGAGATTGGATCTCTCTCTGTGTGTCCTTCTCTTTCTGCGCTCCCACATTCTGCGTTTCACCGTTTCTTAAATTCCCGGAGATCCGTAACTCCGATTGGGCTGAACTTTTACCACGATTTTATTTCGGATATTATCTTTCTTGCGGCCAAAGTAGGGCACAACTGCCTTAAGGAGTGGCCACAAGCCTGCCAGCCGCGGGCCCACCCCCTCGCCGTGGCTGGTGGGCTTGTGGGCACTCCGTGCATCGTCTCACATTGATTCTTCTTCCCAAAAATCATAAATATTCCAAAAAAAATCCACATAAATTTTTATTGCGTTTGGACTTCGTTTGGTATGGATATTCTTTGAAACAAAAACATGCAACAAACAGGAACTGGCACTGGGCACTGGATCAATATGTTAGTCTCAAAAATAGTATAAAAAGTTGCCAAAAGTATATGAAAGTTGTAGAATATTGGCATGAAACAATCAAAAATTATAGATACGACGGAGACGTATCAGCATACCCAAGCTTAATTCCTGCTCGTCCTCGAGTAGGTAAATGATAAAAAGATAATTTTTGATGTGGAATGCTACCTAGCATAATCTTGATCATATAATCTAATCATGGCATGAATACTAAAAGACAAGTGACTCGAAGCAATAGTCTATCATTTGACATAAAGACAATAATAATTCAAGCATACTAACAAAGCAATCATGTCTTCTCCAAATATCATGGCCAAAGAAAGTTATCCCTACAAAATCATATAGTCTGACTATGCTCCATCTTCCCCACACAACGTATTTAAATCATGCACAACCCCGGTTTTAGCCAAGAAATTGTTTCATACTTTAGTGTTCTCAAACCTTTTCAACTTTCACGCAATACATGAGCGTGAGCCATGGACATAGCACTATAGGTGGAATAGAATATGGTGGTCATGGAGAAGACAAAAAAGGAGGAGATAGGCTCACATCAACTAGGCGTATCAACGGGCTATGGAGATGCCCATCAATAGATATCAATGTGAGTGAGTAGGGATTGCCACGCAATGAATGCACTAGAGCTTATAAGTGTATGAAAGCTCACAAAAGAAACTAGTGGGTGTGCATCCAACTTGCTTGCTCACGAAGACCTAGGGCAATTTTGAGGAAGCCCATCATTGGAATATACAAGCCAAGTTATATAATGAAAATTTCCCACTAGTATATGGAAGTGACAACATAGGAGACTCTCTGTCATGAAGATCATGGTGCTATTTGAAGCACAAGTGTGGAAAGAGGATAGTAGCAATTGTCCCTTCTCTCTTTTCTCTCATTTTTTTGTGGGCTCTTTGGCCTCTTTTTTTATTATTTTTTTATTTTGGTGGGCATCTTTGGCCTCTTTTTTGTAAATGGGCTTCGCTGGCCTCTTTTATTTCCTCACATGGGACAATGCTCCATTAATAATGATCATCACACTTACAACTCAATACTTAGAGCAATGATGACTCTATATGAAATGCCTTCGGTAGTGTACCGTGACAATGATCTAGCATAGCAATGACATCAAAAAACGGACAAGCCATGGAAACATCATGCTAGCTATCTTACGATCATGCAATGGCAATATATCTCAGAATGGCTATGAAAATGCCATAATAGGTAGGTATGGTGGCTGTTTTGAGGGAGGCTATATGGTGGGTGTAATGCACCGGCGAAAGTTGCGCGGTACTAGAGAGGCTAGAAATGGTGGAATGGTGAGAGTGCGTATAATCCATGGACTCAACATTAGTCATAAAGAACTCACATACTTATTGCAAAAGTCTATTAGTCATCGAAACAAGGTACTACATGCATGCTCCTAAGGGAAAGGTTGGTAGGAGTTAACCATCGCGCGATCCCGACCTCCACACAAAGGATGACAATCAATAAATAAATCATGCTCCGACTTCATCACATAACGGTTCACCATACGTGCATGCTATGTGAATCACAAACCTTAACACAAGTATTTCTAAAAATACACAATTACTCACTAGCATGACTCTAATATCACATATTCATGTCGTAAAACTGTTGCAAGGAATCAAACATATCATATTCAGTGATCTACAAGTTTTATGTAGGATTTTATGACTAACCATGTGAATGACCAACTCATGTTAACTCTATAAATAGTTATAAGTGAAGCATGAGAGTTTAATTCTTTCTACAAAAGATATGTCCCGCTCTAACAAATATAAGTGAAGCAAAAGAGCATTCTACAAATGGCGGTTTTCTATGTGTAGGGAAACATGCAATCCAAACTTCAAAAGATATAAGTGAAGCACAAGAAGCATTCTATAAAGCCAACCAAGGACTATCTCATACCAGCATGGTGCATAAAAGAAAAAGGAAAATTAAACACAAAAGACGCTCCAAGCATTTGCACATATCATGTGACGAATTAAAATATAGCTTCGAGTAAAATTACCGATAGATTGTAGACGAAAGAGGGGATGCCTTCCGGGGCATCCCCAAGCTTAGACGCTTGAGTCTTCCTTGAATATTACCTTGGGGTGCCTCGGGCATCCCCAAGCTTAGGCTCTTGCCTCTCCATATTCCTTCATCCATCGTGCTCTCACCCAAAACTTGAAAACTTCAATCACACAAAACTCAACAAAACTTCATGAGATCCGTTAGTATAATAAAATAAATCACCACTTCAAGTACTGTTGTTAACTCATTCTAAATTCATATTAGCATTATATATACTGTAATCCAACTTCACCATGGTTCATACCCCCCGATACTACCAATAGATTCATCAAAATAAGAGAACAATGCATAGAAAACAGAATCTGTCAAAACAAAACAGTCTGTAGCAATCTGTATATTCTGCATACTTCTGATATCTCAAAAATTCTAAAAAATTACGAACGTCTGGAAAATTTACATATCAATCATCAGAAAAACGAATCAACTCAAAATCTCTTCCAGAATAAAAATGAAAATTAATTTCGTGAGAAGAAAGTTTATGTCTTTTCTCAGCGTGATCAAACAACTATCACCCAAACTAATCGTGCAGGCTTTACTTGGCACATTATTTTAAAAAATACAAAGGAATTGTACAAGGGGATAATTATTTTTGTGAGAAACTTCCATAAAAAATTCTACATTGTTTCCATGAGCATGAACACAAGTGTTCAAGGTCGACCCTCACTTCCGCAATGCATCACCTTTCAATCGCTTCTCTTTTTGAAAAGTTTTAAGTTCCCCTCTATATTTTTTTGTTTTTAAACTAAATAAAAGCACTCAACAGAAATAAATGACTCTCTAAAACTTCCGGGTTGTCTCCCAGGCAGCGCTTTCTTTAAAGCCATTAAGCTAGGCATAAAGTGCTCAAGTAATGGATCCACCCGGATCCGAAGGTATATCAAAGCCAATTTTAATTAGCAATGATTTGAAATTTAGTAGTGAGCACAAGGTAACATATATCAAGCAATGACGAAGTCTAACTCTCTTCCTATGCATTGGCATGTCATAAAAGAACAATTCATGCACACCAAGTAAAGGCCAATACATAGCATAAGCAGTTTCTTGCAATTTTATCGTATTGGAAACATAGAGAGGTGGAGATGTAGTTCCTCTCTCATAATAACTGCAAGTAGGATCAGCAAGCACATGCATATTATATTCATCAAAATCATCATGTTTAACATAAGGGACTATAGCTATCTCATCTTCATAAGCATCATTCATATTGGCAACATGACCACAAGCATAGCATGCATCAAGTTCATCAAAAAGGGATATTTCAAACGAATCCAAGGGATCATAGCATTCATCCTTCGGTAAGAACGAAGGGAAATTAAATAATGTATGAGTAGAAGAGTTACTCTCATTAGAAGGTGGACACGGGTAGCTAGTCCGCTCTTCCTCCTTTTGTTCTTCGCTCTCCTCTTCATCTTTTTCATCTAATGAGCTCACAATTTCAGCATTTTCTTCTACCATAGTTTCCTGCAAAATAATAGTCTCTTCTTAGGCAGCATAGAATTTCTCCTTAAATCATTCAATATGGGCATTATATTCATAATTAGTATAACAATAAGGAAGCATGACCAAATTTTCAGATCGGTAAGGAGCATCATCATTATCATCACACCCTTTAAACACAGCCTCAATTTCATAAGCACCCATAAAAGCAACAAACTCTTCTACTTGCTCCACATCATAGTAATCATATATACCATTAGCATAAGAAGCCAAGGTTCTATGATCATTAAATTTACAAGAAAAGGGAAGGTGTGGAGCCTTCATCCTAGAGCAACAAGTAACACCATATCTCTTGCATAGTTCCCAAGCATACCATTTCAACAAATGGATTTGATCCCATAAAAGTTTCCCTTTTTGAGTCAAGCGATAATCCGTAAAGTATTCACGTTGATCCAACGTGTATCCCATTATATAATTTAATGGGGCTTTCTCAGGATTATTAAAGAAGTGCATAATATTTTCCACATAACGAGCCTCGAGGGTTTTAGGAGGTTCCCCATCTCCATGAGTAGCAAGTACACCTAATTTTTTTGGTATTTCGTGTTCCATATCCAAAACTAAAGATAGAGAACAACTTATAACAGCAAATAAATCTACTTAGTGATAAAGAAAACAAGCACACACGAGGATATTCACCCCACGCTATTGCTCCCCGGCAACGGCGCCAGAAAAAGGTCTTGATAACCCATAAGTATAGGGGATCAATTGTAGCCTTTCTCGATAAGTAAGAGTGTCGAACCCAATGAGGAGCTAAAGGTAGGACAAATATTCCCTCAAGTTCTATCGACCACCGATACAACTCTACGCACACTTTACGTTCGCTTTACCTAGAACAAGTATGAAACTAGAAGTACTTTGTAGGAGTGATAGGATAGGCTAACAAGAAAGTAAAGAACACGTAAATAAAACTAGGGGCTGGTTAGATAAAGAAACAACTGCGAGTGTCTAACGATTGTGGAAAAGTGGTGGTAGGAGTTGCGGAATTGTCCCTAAGCAATTGACTACGTTACTAGATCGATATCAAGTATCATGTGGGAGAGGCCTCTGCTAGCATGTCATCCCTTACTTGGAATTCTATGCACTTATGATTGGAACTATTAGCAAGCGTCCGCAACACTAACGTTCATTAAGGTAAAACCCAACCATAGCAATAAGATATATTGGTCCCCCTTCAATCCCATATGCATCAATTTCTATGCTAGGTTTGAAGCTTCTGTCACCCTAGCCTGCCAATACATAGTCCTATCAACATACAACTAACCCTATGGTGTGATCCACGCGCGCGATCATATGATGGGCACCAAAGGACAGCAACATAACCACAAGCAAATTAAACCAATCATAGCAATTCATCAATCACCAATAGGACAACGATAATCTACTCAAACATCATAGGATAGCAACACATCATTGGATAATAATATGTAGCATAAAGCACCATGTTGAAGTAGAGGGTACAGCGGGTTGCGGGAGAGTGAACCGCTGAATATAGATGGGGGAAGATGATGGAGATGTTGGTGAAGATGACGGAGGTGTTGGTGTAGATCGCCGTCACACGATGATGTCCCGGGCGGCGTTCCGGCGCCGCCGGGAGAGAGGGGGAGAGAGCCCCCCTCCTTCTTCTTCTTCCTTGACCTCCTCCCTAGATGGGAGAAGGGTTTCCCCTATGGTCCATGGTCTCCATGGTGGCGGAGGGGCAAGAGCCCCTCCGAGATTGGATCTCTCTCTCCGTGTCCTTCTGTTTCTGCGCTCCCAGATTCTGCGTTTCACCGTTTCTTAAATTCCCGGAGATCCGTAACTCCGATTGGGCTGAAATTTTAACACGATTTTTCTTCCGGATATTATCTTTCTTGCAGAGAAAGAAGGGAAGAAGGGCACCAACCATCTTAAGGAGTGGCCACTAGCCTGCCAGTCGCGGGCCCACCCCTGGCCGCGGCTGGTGGGCTTGTAGGTACTCCGTGCACCGTCTCGCGTTGATTCTTCTTCCCAAAAATCATAAATATTCCAAAAAAATCCCCGCAAATTTTTATTGCGTTTGGACTTCGTTTGGTATGGATATTCTGCGGAACAAAAAACATGCAACAAACAGGAACTGGCACTGGGCACTTGATCAATATGTTAGTCCCAAAAATAGTATAAAAAGTTGCCAAAAGTATATGAAAGTTGTAGAATATTGGCATGAAACAATCAAAAATTATGGATACGACGGAGATGTATCAGTGACTTCAACAAGAAGACAAGCACACAAACGAAAAGAAAGCAAGCGAAAGAAAAGGGCGAACGAAAAAGGCAAATATTTTTGTAAATTTTTGTTTTTCAGAACTGGGGGAGAGGAAAACGAGAGGCAACAAAGTAAATGCAAGAGATGAGTTTGCGACAGTTACTTGGATAAGCTTCACTTAGAATAGTCCCCGGTGCCAGAAATTGACATGTTGAAGGAAGACTATTCTTGACTTGATACTCCCCGGCAACGGCGCCAGAAATTGGCACCTTGACGGGAGACTATTCTTGACTTGATCCTCCCCGGCAACGGCGCCAGAAATTCTTCTTGCTACCTCTTAAGCTTGCGTTGGTTTTTTCCCTTGAAGAGGAAAGGGTGATGCAGCACAGTAGCAGTAAGTATTTCCCTCAGTTTGAGAACCAAGGTATCAATCCAGTAGGAGTATCAAGGCAAGTCTCCAAAGTACCTGCGCAAAAACAAACAAACTTGCACCCAACGCTATAAAAGGGTTGTCAATCCCTTCACGATTGATTGCAAGGTGAGATCTGAAGGCGGAAAGTGCAACAAAGTGAAAGCGTAGAGCTGAAAATATGAAGTGAAGTAGACCCGGGGGCCATATTGTTCACTAGAGGCTTCTCTCATGATAGCAAATATTACGATGGGTGAACAAATTACCGTCGAGCAATTGATAGAACCGCGCAAAGTCATGACGATATGTAAGGCAATGATCATACATATAGGCATCATGTACGAGACAAGTAGACCGATACTGTCTGCATCTACTACTATTACTCCACACATCGACCGCTATCCAGCATGCATCTAGTGTATTGAGTTCATAACAAACAGAGTAACGCCTTAAGCAAGATGACATGATGTAGAGGGATAAATTCATGCAATAGATATAAACCCCATCTTTTTACCCTTTATGGCAACAACACAATGCGTGCCTCGCTACCCCTTATTTCACTGGGTGAGGACACCGCACAGTATGAACCCAAAACCAAGCACTTCTCCCATTGCAAGAATTATAGATCAAGTTGGCCAAACAAAACCCACAACTCGAAGAGAATTACAAGGATACAAAATCATGCATATAAGAGATCAGAGGAGACTCAAATAATATTCATAGATAATCTGATGATAAATCCACAATTCATCGGATCTCGACAAACACACCACATGTCACGCCCAAGATGCGACCCTATCCTCAATTTGGCACGAGGGCCTCGTCAGGGATAGAAGCGCATCTCGCCGTGTCGCAAGAATGGATATCGTTACAAGTACATGTACTGAAAAGAACAGATATATATAGAGTTGGCTTACACTCGCCACAAGCTACATCAGAGTCACGTAAGTACATTACATAACCATCAAGAGTAAGAGCAGGGTCCAACTACGGACGAAAACAAACGAGAAAATAAGAACGACGTCCATCCTTGCTATCCTAGGCTGCCGGCCTGGAACACATCCTAGATCGATGAAGAAGAAGAAGAAGAAGAAGCAACTCCAAATGAACAATCAACGCGCTCGTGTCAAGTAACCTTTACCTGTACCTGCAACTGGTGTTGTAGTAATTTGTGAGCCACAGGGGACTCAGCAATCTCATTTCCAAAGGTATCAAGACTAGAAAAGCTTAATGGGTGAGGCATGGTTAAGTGGTGAGGTTGCAGCAGCGACTAAGCATATATATATGGTGGCTAACTTAGAGTACAAGAAATAAGAGGGGGAAGATCTACGCATAACAGACGTGAACTACTGATGATCAAATGAATGATCCTGAACACCTACCTACGTCAGACATAACCCCACCATGTCCTCGATCGAAGAAGGAACTCACGAAAGAGACAATCACGGTTACGCACACAGTTGGCAAGTTTTAATTAAGTTAACTTCAAGTTATCTAGAACCAGTGTTAAACAAAGTTTCCACGTTGCCACATAACCGCGGGCATGGCTTTCTAAAAATATTTAACCCTGCATGGGTGCTCCAACTAGTCCATCACAAATTACCACAAGCCGCATAGAAATCCTCAATCACGAAGCTCGCGATCTCGTCGGATTCCCTAGTGGAAAACCTCAACTCTGAGATTACCCAAAGCATCACCGGAATCCCGATGCAGAAGATATCTCGTCAAAGGTAAAACTAATCCAGCAAGGCCGCCCGACGTGTCGACGATCCCGATAGGAGTCGCGTACCTCGTTCTCAGGACACGACGGATGAGCTAGACGTCGGGATCGCTAAACCTCCGAGTGACCAGAGGGGCGCCGGACATCGCTCAGGTGGGGCCAACACTCATGAGGAGCACTGGCCCGGGGGTTGATTAAATTATCCTCGGGTTAATTACTCCCTATGCAGTTCATTAGTTATTAGGCAAATGTAGTACCAAAGTTGGGCCCTGCCAGACCAGCTTTAATCTAAAACGAATTATCAAGGGGGTCCCCATAACAACCCCGATCGTGTTAGGAGCGCTCATTTATGGAACATAACACCGTTAGCCGAAACTAAGGGGGCAAAGGTGGAACAAAACACCAGGTTAGAAAGGCCGAGCCTTCCACCTTTTACCAAGTATATAGGTCCATTAAATTAAATAGCATTAATATGGTGATATGACAAGGAACCCATGTTATCACATGGAAGCATCTGCACCTACAACTAGCAACGCTAACAACAAGGTTAAGCAAGCAGTAACATAGCCAAATAGTGGTTTGCTAGGTCAAACTGGTTGAAGGTAATCATGGCATTGTTGAGAGGCTGGAATTTAACATGTGGTAGGCAACGAGACATAATCGATAGCATCGAAATAACTAGCATGGCAATGATAGTAATGGTATCTGGGGAAATGGTCATCTTGCCTGAGATCCCGTTGAGAAGAAAAACGACTCCGTGAAGCAGACGAACCGATGTAGTCGTACGGGTCCGCACAATCCGACATGCTTGCGGAACTCTATCAAGACGAAGCAAACCAGAAACAAGCATCAACACACGATATCCACCACACGATGCAAGACACATATGATGCATGAACGGTCTATTGCAAGGCATGACAATCACAACAATCAAACACTACACATTAAGTGAAGCTCGATATGCAACGAGTTGCATATCGACGAAACTCCACGTTTAATTATTTAGTTCACTCCCGTTCAGGTACACGACTATATTAAATGTTGTTAAACATGGCACGAGGGTGAAGCACAAATTAATCTACCTAGCTAGGCATTTTAAATGAGACCGGAAACGAAATATAGCATCTCCAAAATGACCCGACGTGTTAAATCTTAATTCTGTCCAGATTTGTCCTCATCACATTTTAGGTTTGTTAAACGGCAAAACAAAGTGGTTCACGTGGAACTACACATCGTTCTAGATCAATTACATATATGGCTCATCTCGAACGGAGCTACGGTCAAATAGTTACGACCTAAACCGTTTTCAACACGTCGAGACGCAAACTGATGCAAACAGCACACTAAACAGATCTAATTATGCATGAGAGTTGGTTTTTGTGAAACTACAGAAAATTCTAAGCAACTTACGTGTTGAAAACATTTTAATCCGGTGCACGGTTCAATTTATATGAATTTTACAAAAGGGCATTTGAGTCTGTCCAAAATATAAAAAAAATGGAATTGCTAGGATTTGAACCCTAGATCCCTTGGATGGACATTATTAGCCCTACCTCCAGACTAATTAAGTGGTTGTGTCAAAATTGACAAAACAACAGAAAAATAAATATGGCAGAAGCTGAGCGCATGGAGAGGCACAAATCCTAAAAATATAACATGCATGGATGGGGATTTGATCCCTCGATCCCATGGCACAACTAGCTAGCGCTAACCACTATGCTATAGCATATGATTGGTACTGGAAACTAAATGGATACTCTAAATAGCGCATATCGTGACGGATCTAGAAAATAAAGGGGATCAGATCGGGAGGAACTTCTCACAACGGGGAAAGGAGACGCCATGGCGGGCTAGGCAGGCTAGGTCGCCGGCGGACGCATGGCGGCGCGTGGGCGAGGGCGGCTCGGGGCGGCGCGGCGCGGAAGGCCAGAGCAGCGGGGAGAGGCCGGTGAGGCGGAGGGATCCGGCGGCGGGGCAGCTGAGGCCGGCGGCGCGAGGTGGATGCGGATAACCGGCATGGGGAGGCGGCGAGGCACACCAGCGAGGCGGAGCAGCACGCGGGGAGGCGCAGCGCGGGGCTGCCGGAGGCACGCGGGGCCTGACGGCCAGCTCGGGAAGAGACCATGGCGCGGCGACCGGCGACGGGGAGGCGCGGGCGACGACCTAGGGCGAGGGGATCGGGGAAGATGGCGCTGCGCGAGAGGGGGAGAAGGGGATCGGGGCAGAGAGGGAGCCGCGAGGAGGACGAGGGGGACCGACGCTAGGGCACGGGGGGAGCTGCCTGGGCCTTGCCGGCTCGGCCTGGGCCTTGCCGGCTCGGCCTGGGCAGGCTCCTCCTCTCTCTCTGGTTTTTTTAAAACCTTTTTAACAGAAATTTTTCAAACAAAGAAGAGCTTTTAACAAAAATAATAAAAAAATGTTTTGCTCCTTTGAAAATTATACCCCAACTTTTAAAATAGATTGGGCCTTTTTAAAACGAATAAAAAAATAAAACCTTTTGAAAAAATAAAAAATAAAACCCTTTACAAAAGAATAAAAATCAAACCCCTTTGAAGATTTAAATAAACCCTCTTTTATTTAGAGAATAAAATAAAAGCCTTTAAAAGAGAAAAGAAAAGGAGACGGTTTTTTAAATAAAACCAAAGGAGAGAAATAAAGAAAACCCAAGGGTTGCCCCCGCATTTAATAAAAGGAGTTTTATTGAAAAGAAGAAGACGAACCCTTTTAAATAGGGGTTTAAAACGGGAAACTTTAGCAACCGCAAAAACGAAATAAGAGGGGAGAGGGGGCGACAAGGTTTTTAGGTCCTCGGTGCAACAGGGTTACGAGCTTGAACTTGTTGCACCCAATCACGTTGCAAGGCCCTAAGGCACATACACACATGCGCTCACACTCAAACAACGAGGTGCAACTGGCCACACCAGACAAGCACAGATGACATGATGCCATGCATGACGCGATGATGCAAACTAAATGACGATGCAACCAACAAAATAAAATAGCCACACGACGGAAACGGAATAAAGGGGGAATCTTCTGGGCGTCGGCCTCGGGCTGTCACACCGCAAAATAAGATTACATCGGATAGATCTCCATGAAGATCATGGATAACTTTGTATTGAAGATCCAAGAGAGAGAAGAAGCCATCTAGCTACTAGCTATGGACCCGAAGGTCTGTGGTGAACTACTCACGCATCATCGGAGAGGCAATGGTGTTGATGAAGAAGCCCTCCCTGTCCGAATCCCCCCTCCGGCAGGGCACCAGAACGGTCCCCAGATGGGATCTTGCGAAGACAGAAGCTTGAGGCGGCGGAAAAGTATTTTCGTGGCTCTCTCCCGTGGTTTCAGATTTTTAGGGAATTTATAGGCGGAAGAAGTAGGGCAAAGGAGCCAGGGGGCCCACAAGCCTGCTAGGCGTGACTCCCCCCAGGCCGCGCCTAGGGGGCTTGTGGCCTCCCCCGGAGTCCTTTGCCTTGGTTCTCAAGTTCCCTGCGTATCTTCTGTTACGGAAAAATCATTCCGACGATTTTATTCCGTTTGGACTCCGTTTAATATTCTTTTCTGAAAAGGGTCAAAAACACGGAGAAAGCAGGAACTCGCACTTGGCACTGAGTTAATAGGTTAGTCCCAAAAAAGATATAAAATGCATACAAAACATCCAAAGTTGACAAGATAATAGCATGTAACCATCAGAAATTATAGATACGTTGGAGACGTATCAGTGGGCGGCTCGCCGGAGCTCCAGATGGTGCAGGGGCTTTGCGGGCTGTAGAGGAGAGCTTTGGTGGGTGGAGGCCTCGGGGAGGCCTCAGCCCGCCTCCTCCGATCCAGATCAAGGCAATGGCTGGGGACGAGCGCTGCGAGCTGCTGGATGAATGAGGGGGATGCGCCGGGTTGGTTGGATCAGGGTTGGCTGGTTGGTTGGCGATGAAACCGAGGGAGGCAGGAGTTGGCGGCGCTACACGGAAGCGGAGGGAGTTGGTCTGACTAGGTTAGGGTTTGTCCAAAATGGACTAAGGGTAGACTAAATATAACAACTGTGGTAGCTTTAGGGGCATGTGGACCTTCTGATCGTGATCAGGTGGCACCGATCGCGGGAATGGCTAGGTGGGCTTAGAGGCTGTGATAGATGTCCATAGGCTTGAGAAGAGAGGAAAATGGCAGCCCATGACAAGATTTTAAACACCGGAAACGTCCGATAAATAACCGATGACGGTGCCGCTACGGTCGACCGTTCGAGTATCAAACGAGCTCCGATTGCGACAAAATTTGGCAGGCGGCCTACCTACATTAAAATAAGACTACACGCTAAGTTTAAACCCAATATGAGAAATTTTAATACACACTTTTAAAAACAAGACAAAACAATGTCACGGGCGCGTGCGTGTGTGGTTGGACTAAAAATGGAAAACGACAAAACGGAGAGAAACGACAACTAATAACGGATGCATGTTTTGAAAACTGGTGGTAACAGAATGTCGATGCAATGCAGATGATGCGCATGATGCGATGATGAATGCAGCTACCAAACGAATCACACAACGAGAACGGAATAAAAGGGGAATCTTCTGGAGCGTCGGTCTCAGCTGTTACATCCTTCTAAGGGCATCTTCAATGACGACTAGCAATTTTTCTCCCGTATGCGTATGTGGATGGAGGAACCAGTCCGCGTACATAGATGCAGGAGGCCATTGATACGTCTCCGTCATATCTACTTTTCCAAACTCTTTTGCCCTTGTTTTGGACTCTAATTTGCATGATTTGAATGGAACTAACCCGGACTCACGCTGTTTTTAGCAGAATTGCCATGGTGTTGTTTTTGTGCAGAAATAAAAGTTCTCGGAATATCCTGAAAATTTACGGAGATTTTTTTGGAATAAAATAAAAATACCTGCGCAAAGATCCACCGGAGTCCGCGGCCACCCCCTATGGTCGCGCCGTGCAGGCTTGTGGGGCCCACGTGGCACCACCGCCCCCAAACTCATCTCTACATCTTCCGTCTCGCCCGGAAAAAAATCAGAGAGAAGGTTTCATCGCGTTTTGCGATACGGTTGCGCCGCCACATCCTGTTCTTCATCTGGAGGGCAGATCTGGAGTCCGTTTCGGGCTCCGGAGAGGGGAAATCATCGCCATCGTCATCATCAACCTTTCTCCATCGACAATTCCATGATGTTCTTCATCGTTCGTGAGTAATCTCATCGTAGGCTTGCTGGACGGTGATGAGTTGGATGAGATCTATCATGTAATCAAGTTAGTTTTTGACGGGGATTGATCCCTAGTATCCACTATGTTCTAGATTGATGTTGCTACTACTTGGCTATGCTTAATGCTTGTCACTAGGACCCGAGTGCCATGATTTCAGATCTGAACCTATTATGTTGTCGCCAATATATGTGTGTTTTAGATCCTATCTTGCAAGTTGTAGTCACCTACTATGTGTTATGACCCGGCAACCCTGGAGTGACAATAGGCGGAACCACTCCCAGAGATGACCATAGTATGAGGAGTTCATGTATTCACCGCGTGTTAATGCGTTGGTCCGGTTCTTTAATAAAAGGAGAACCTTAATATCCCGTAGTTTCCATTAGGACCCCGCTGCCACGGGAGGGATGGACAATAGATGTCATGCAAGTTCTTTCCCCTAAGCATGTATGACTACATACGGAATACATGCCTACATTAGATTGACGAACGGGAGCTAGTTACATATCTCTCCGTGTTATAGTTGTTACATGATGAATCACATCCGTCATACTCATCCATCACTGATCCACTGCCTACGAGTCTTTTACTACTGGTTCTCGCTATGTTACTTTGTCTAGGCTTGTCCCTTGCTACAAAAGGGATTGGGCCACTTTGTTGCCGCTGTTACTTGTTACTTTGCTGCTGCTGCTACTGTTGTTCATTGCTACTTCGTTGTTACTTGTTGCAAGACTTTTCTGGAGCCGTAGCCGTGGAAGCATTCTTCTCAAGAATAATCCCCCGTCAATGTGCTGGCGCCATTGATACAACAATTAGGAATAGTCTGTCGTGTCAACAGATCGTTTCTGGCACCGTTGCTATCATACTACCTTGCTACTGATACTTTGCTTGCAGACACTAATCATTTAGGTGTGGTTGAATCTGACGCACTCAGCTGCTAATACTCAAGAATATTCTTTCGCTTCCCTTGTGTGAACCAACAAATTTGGGTTGAATACTCTACCCTCGAAAACTGCTGCGATCCCATACGCTTGTGGGACATCATCCATCATCCAACACTGTCCGAATACATTTGGCCAATAATTTGAACTAACCACACGAAATTTGTTCAAACCGGCGAGATTTCAATCAAGTTCGGATATAATTTACATAAACGGACAATATTTCAACCGTGTTACTAAAAACTATAAAACACTAAACCTTATATCGGTTGATCACCTCGTAAGCGCGATCTCCCCGCCCTTCCACACCATCATCAACGTTCGTGCCATTGTCGTCCCTTCAGCAGTGCAAGGATGCCAGAGGGCCACGGAAGCCTTGTTCGGCGGCTGCCTCACACTCATAGAGGAGCTGCTCCGCCTCTTGTTGCGCCATGCGAAGGGCCACCTGGTCCACTCCCAAAGGCATCGGCAGTGGCCTTGCCCCTGCCAGCATTGGCAGAGGAGTCGCTACGCGATCAGTCCTCGTCGATATTGGCGAGGCTGTCAAGGCGGCGACAACACATAGCGACCGCTTTTGCGGTGGTGATGGAGCGGTCGAGCGCCCACGCCGCGGCGAGGTCAGGGTCCTTGCGGACCCATTTCCGTGACACGTCCGCCTTGGTGAAGATGGAGTGGTGACCGACATTGCACCAGTCGTATCTCGCGTGCTGTCATGCCGAGTGCTGGGCCTCACATACCACGCCCGACCTCGGATACCACATGCCGAGAGTTGGAGACACCATCATAACCGCCACCTCCAAGGTAGTGAAGGATGCGGCCACGCGCCTTGGCCATCACGGGCAATATCTCCTCGGGTGGCGGTGGCGTCGTGGTGGCGAGGAGGGCCCGTCGATCCGCGTGTACCGATTGTGCGGTGGGGGCGACGCCGGCTTGTCCTTCACGCGGCGGAGGCGCTGGGGGCGCTCGCTCCTGCTTCACGACCATTGATATGGAGGTCACGATTGTGTGGTAGGGACGCTGACTCCTCCTTCACTTGTCGGAGTTGGGATGTCGGCTCCCGCTTAATGGTGACCCGCGATGGGGATGGGGGCTCCTCCTTCATGCACACCAATGATGGTGCTGCTGGGCCCATCTAACGACGAATTCTTCATCCGTTAGAACCTTCTCCGAGGGAAGACAAGGCCAATGCTGGTCGTCCTCGTAGCCGGAGGAGATGACTATCTCCTTGTTGGGGGAAACGTCGTGGATGCAAATGGTCCTAGTGAACGAGGGCAATGCCACGATCCACCTAACGAAGAACTTCCACCAGCGCCGCCTGCCGGCGCAGAGAACTAGGACTTCGACATCGCCGTTGGGCTCAAATATGAGGAAGGGCTCAGTGAGGGGGAGGAGGACAGTGCAATGCTCGGGAGGGGAGTTCAAATCTGTTTGTCGCCGGCGCAAGGCTTAAATAGCCGCGACCAGGCTGGGCGATGCCCAAGAGGTCGCGTCCATCCGCACCACCTCCCTGTCCGGTCAAATCATGGAAATCAATGCCGACCACTGCACGCTCTGGACGACATGAATGTGACGCTTGAGGATGGGTGGTGGTGGGGGGGGGATTGGGTTGGGTTGAGCTAGGGTGGTCAGACACGGGCTTGAAAGAGGTCTCGACGCCCACAAAGCCCCACTTATTTGTCTCCTGCTTGCGGAATAGAACACGTGCGGCCTCCTATACGGATCAATACATGCCCGCGTTTGATAACTTTTACGGTTCGGATTTTTGCGGCCGGTTCAAGGATCATCGTTGAAGATGCCTTAATCCATATTACTTACAAAGTTGTGCTAAAACTGTAAAGCAGTATCGATATTAATAAAATGCTAAAAAAATCATCTATTATCAGGAAGTGTTCTTCTACTCTCAAACTCAACTCAACTCCGGTAAACAGTAAAACTGGAAAAAGATCAATATTTTTTTGTAATAAACATTGACGAAAAGTTTGAAGTGCTTGCAAAAGTTTGTCATGAAATCACCTCCTTATAAGGCGTGACAAAAAAAACAAATACAGTGCTTGAAAATACTTTTAAAAATAGCATTTTCAGAATACCAATTTTGTTTTATTTTCGTCACACCTTGTAGAAATGTGGTTCTATGACGATCTTTTGCAAGCACGTATTGTTTTTAATGTTTATCATAAAATATCAGTTTTTTAAAAAAAAATCTAAAGTTTTACTGCCTACATGAGCTCATTTGAGCTCGGGAGCAGAAAATTGTATCCACGACCACGAGACTCTTACTCCCAAAGTTGCGGCCCGGATTTCATTTCAATAATCTCCGGACCAGCTGGATTTCGCGATCAGCCGGGCGGCGGTTTCCATTCGAAAAAGTCGAGTCGTTGGCTCATCTCCGTGTCTCGTGGGGCCCCCGTAGCAGTAGCAGGAGGCGCCAACCGGTCACCAAAACCCCGCCCCCGCCCCGCCCCAATCACAACCCCCTTTCCCCTCGTCGCCCCCCACTTTTTTCTCCCACTCCGCCCCCGATTCTCCCCCACCTCCGCCGCCCCCAATCCCCTCCCTCGCCGCCGCCGCCAGGAGGCACCGGAATCGCGGCGAGCGAAGATCCCCTCCGACCCGCGCCGAGGAACCCCGCCGATCCGCCCCGCATGGCTCTGCACCAGCACCACGCGGGGTCGGCGTCCGGGTCGGCGTCGGCGTCCAGCTCCAGCTCGGGGCTGCACCTGCCCGCCTCCCCCTTCGGGGACACCACCCACACCAAGCTCTTCGTGGGAGGCCTCGCCTGGGAGACCACCAGCGAGAGGCTCCGCCGCTTCTACGAGCGCTTCGGGGACATCCTCGAGGCCGTCGTCATCACCGACCGCCACTCCGGCCGCTCCAAAGGATACGGCTTCGTCAGTGCCCGCCCCTCCTCTCCTCCTCCTCCTCTGTTTCGCTGCTGTTGAATTCTGCTTCCACTAGCTAGTTTTCTTGTGGGAGCGCTGCAGCAGTGCTGCCTGGTTTACGAATTTCATGCTCGTCTCCGCAGGTGACGTTCCGCGATCCTGAGGCGGCCACCAAGGCCTGCGAGGAACCGTCGCCGGTCATCGACGGCAGGCGGGCTAATTGTAATCTGGCATCGCTAGGTCGCGCCCAGCCTTCCACGCCCCTTGGTATTATTCTCTTCTACGCTCATTTTGAGACCACTTTATCCAAGTAGTTCTATTGTTTGCAAGTTAATGTAGCATAGTTGTTGCTTATTAATGCTGTCTTGTGCAATCTAAATCAATTAGTTCTACCGCGAGTCTTCCCTAACAAAAGTTGTAACATAATTCAGCTAACCCCCATCATGTTGCAATCTAAATCAATTAGTTCTACCGTGACTCTTCCCTAACAAAAGTTGTAAAGTAATTCAGCGAACCCCCATCATGTTGCAATCTAAATCAATTAGTTCCACCGCGAGTCTTCCCTAACAAAAGTTGCAATATAATTCAGCTGACCCCCTATCATGTTGCAAAGTAAACCAAGAATTAAACTATGGATAAGAAAGGGCTAGGGTTTTTCTTACCAAAAGCTTGCTTATGTGGTAATACTAGTTTCCTTTCTATATGCATGTGTTCTAAAACATGCATTCTATATAGGGCGGCCAAGATCAGCTGGCTCCTACTTTGGTGTTCCCGTTCCAAGGGGCGTTTATGTCGGGGGTTACGGTCAGCAACGGCCACTTCCGATTGGGTACTACCAGTACCAGGGATTCCCGGTTCCACAATACAGGTAAAATGATTTCCAAAACATACAATAAAACTTCTTTGGAAACACAAGCTTTAAGAAAACTCAGTGGGTTGACGATCTATTAATGATGCTATCAAACTGGCATATAAGACGGCGTATTTAGAAGTTCCATCTTGTTCCTAGATTGTCTGTTCACATCTTTAATGCTCTTCACCATTTTTTAATATAATTTCTTCATGTTTTATATTTTGTTACCCCTTGAATTTGCAAACTTTAAATACTCCCTCTGTTCCTAAATATAAGTCTTCTTAACGATTCCACCACGGACTACATACAGATGTATATAGACATACTTTAGACTGTAGATTCACTCATTTTGCTCTGTATGTAGTCTATAGTGGAATCTCTAAAAAGACTCATATTTAGGAACGGAGGGAGTAGATTGCAATTCTTTTACTGATTTAACTACAAAGGTACTACCTCCGTACACTAATATAAGACGTTTTTGCAGTTCAAAAATGTCTTACATTACTGTACAGAGGAAGTACTTGATTTAATGAACATGTGAACGATCAAATTAGAATGCAACCATACTATGCAAGATACTCTTGTCTAGTTTTTTTCCCCAATTCCCCTTCACCTTGTATCACTTGGGCACAAAAGTACGACCAGATGCATTTGATTTGCCTACTTTATGTAGATTGTGCATATGCTTGTCACTCTATAGCCATCTATCATCTGTCCCCACTCCCACTATTTCCTCTGTTCCTTTGAAATGATCAAACCATCACAATCGCTTGTGTTCATGGAGCAAAATATCACTGTTTGGAAGCCATAAGAAGTACATTCAGTTCATATTCTTCTTTTTTGCAGTTACTCCACATATGGGACTGAATACATCTATCCACAGGTTAAAGTGTGAACATGTGCACTTCAATATTCTTGTGGAACATAGGTCATGCTAAGGATTAACTTATTCTAAAAAAATGTCTCTTTGCAGGGTACATTAAACCCGTATGTTGGTCAGCAATATGTTCCAATTTATGGAGTCTCAGCTGCAGCAAATACTGCTAACCAACAATTTAGCCAATTGAGCCCATCCATTTCTGGTGGGGGCAATGGCTATCCGATGATGCATGGTTACAGTATGCCAGGAAATCAATTTGTGCATCTCACTGGGTCAAACATAATTAATTCATCCCCAACAAATCGTCCCACCATTCAGGCTCCCTTTTTAGTAGGTAAGCTTTCTCCAGATCACATTTCCAGTATTTGTTGGGCCTTCTTTTTCCTCGTAAACAAAGAGCCTTCCAAGTAAACTCAGACATGGTTTCAAGATGCAACTGCATTCACTAAGCAACATATGCTTCCACTCTGAATTATTATGCTGACATAAATGTAAATTTCCATTTTTCTTCCTGAATCTTTTCGCTATTTGCCCTTATGAATAATTATGTTTTACTTGGCTTTTGTAGCGGCACCGGTTCCCTCCCATCCACACTTCGTTGTTCCATCACACTCACCTCAGTTTACACAAGCTAGCGGTTCAGACTAAAAAGCAAGCTGAACTATGCACCCAAACATTTATACCTTGAGGTTTGCTTTCCCTGGATTTTTATTATCTTGTTTGCTTGTTGACTGTCTAGCTGTAACTGACACTAGATTTTTTTTGTTCCTATCAGGTAACTTTAGTTTGCAGCAGGACTAAAAGAACAGCGCTGCTGTATTTGCAGCACTTGTTCTTACCTGGAAAAAATCATCCTTGTATTCATAAGGTATGTATTGTATCAAGACCTTGCATTCATGGATTAGTGCCTAAATGCACTTTGATAATGGTCCTCCTAACTGGGCCCATTTGAACATGCTTGGGTGATTTTGTCTGTTCACTGATACAACTGTTACACATATTCTACTTTTGTTGATGTTGGTTTTGCTCCTGCAACTTGATTCCTACTCGTTGATGGTAACATTTGGGATGTATCTCTGCAGGTTGTCCTTATCATGGTCGACACATGTACCTGGAGACCATGAAGTGTCCCGACGGGTGGGGCAATGTCTCAAGAGCAACGGCTGCTCTTGTCAGTTTGGCTTGGTTCAAATCCTGTCCTGTTGGGACTGCGATCATTGGTGGAGCGTGAAGCTAGATGTCTAGATACGGCATTATTGGTTCTGTATCTGAAAAGTCATGGAGATATAGTGGCTGCTGGAATGGAGTCCAGCATCCTGTAAGGGTGACTGATCCAAGTGGGGATTCTTGGATTAGTCATGATGGCACTCAGCTGATTATCCATCTGAAGAATCAGGGATGAGTCAGGATTGCACTCAGATGACTATCCATCTGAAGAATCACCGAGTGTGCTTTTGTGTCGCAAAGTTTGAGTCTTGCACAAGCACAAGTTTTGTGCCTGTGCTGTTAGTGTCATGATCTATCACTCTGGTTTTGCGCTAGGCCTATTGATAACCACATTATGGATTTATGATGCTCCGCTTGAGCGTCATAAGCAGGATGTTCAGTTTACCCAAAGGGTGGCCGGAGATGGTCCTGCCTCCGGTACCAACTTCCCATTAGAGCTTCTCTGTGTATTACAGAACTGGCGGTCAGATCAAGTACTGTTGTTGTTTTGTAACATATGTCCCAGAAGTTCTACTGTTCTACTCCCTCCGTAAAGTAATATAAGAGCATTTAGATGGCTAAAGTAGTGATCTAAACACTCTTATATATCTTTACATAGGTAGTAGTTTACATTCACGTTGCTCTGAGCTTGGTAGTTCCAAGATCGGAGTCTTGTTGTACTTGAATAATAATAAATCCCATCTGCTGTGAGCCCAGTGATGCGGTGCCTCTCATTATGGATTTTCATGAACTTGGTGGCATGAAAACTTGTATTGTTGGTACAATTGAGCTGTGCTGTTAACTCTTTAAGAAAAAGAATTTGTGAACAATGTCCATGTTGTACGCTCCTTTAGCTGGGGTTAATACCCTGGCGACATGTACACATGCTGTCAAGTTCGATCCTTTGTGAAGAAGCTACTTTGTTCTTTATGAGCAAACAAATACACAATCATTACATCCTATGTGTCTTAGCTTGTGAGCACTTTTGGAGCACGCAAATGTATACAATTTTTACATCTTATGTGTTTTCCAAGGCCAGGTGAGCATGCCATTCCAGCTGCTGGGATTTCCTACACATTCAGAGCTACTGAATCCTGGCGATGGCTTGACATAAACAAACTCCAGTTTGAATGCTACTGCACTAAGTAAATGCAACTTTGCAAGAGCCTATGGTTGGATGTTTGGACGGCCATCATAGAACCCTCAATTTGAGTTTGTCATATCCAGCTTTCGTCTTGTACTTTTCAAATAGTTCTTGCATCGCAACCACAAATTGTTCATGTACCTTGTTTATCTGTCAAAACCAAGGTATATTAGGATCTTAAACAAGAAGATGGTACCAAAACTTGTTTCCGCAGTTGCGAAGAAACCGATAATGATGTCACTAACGGGTAACTGAGGCTTTCGTCCAGAATGACAAAAAATGCATACCAGATTTTGGCCTTTGATACTTTACTGTCTATTTTCCAGTTCTGTTTAATAGCAAAATCACATCTAATATTTGCTATTTTTTTTGGTCGAATGCTAAAACGCTCAGAATGATTCTCACCTCATCATATGTAGGCTGGGGATTTTTCTGAACCTCAATTGGTCTTCCAACAACCAGATGAAGCGGTGTTGCGAAAGGGATGGGAGTCCTGTATTACAGATTTACACATGTAAACTCATGAATGCCAATACGAATACTGAATCTAAATTCCATTTACACGAGTAAAATCAGTGAAAATGTACTAAAAATAAGATATACACACTCAAGAGCATTACCCGTATTTCCCAAAGAAAACAATTGGAGTAAATTTAATCGCTCTAGCAATCTTGACAATCAACTTGCCACCTGGTCTCCACCACTTGTACACATGGCTCTAATAGAAAATAGCACAAGTATTCATTTCAAAGTTAGGTAGCCTGTTCAAGTCAGCAACCAATCCACTTCCATCAACATTTATTATGCACCCATGCATGAAATCAAGGATACTGAAATAGGAGTATTGCATATCATGTGACAGGTCACAGGAGAGGCGGCGTTACCTGTCCGAAGCAGAAAACAGGGACTAAAGGAGAACCTGTCTCCATAGCGATCTTAACAAAACCTTTTCTTGATTTCAGAAAAGCAACCTGAAAATTGCAAGAATTGCTGGTCATTACGGCATACGTTGACTGATAACAACATGTAATCAGTGACTATGCAAGAAGAAGAACGCCACAAACCTCTGAATCGTGATCCATGTGAAGCATCTCCTGTACACCTCCGGGCACCACGATGCAGGTATAACCAGCTCGAAGGTAGGAGTAGAAATTCTTTCTTGACGCTGGAACCAAACCCAACCACGTCCATATCTGCCTCAAGAACGGAGTGTAGAACACCTAACGCCGACCAGAAACCCACCAATTAAGAGCACACCCACCAACAGCTTACAGAATGATTGAATTCAGTCAGATATCGTAGATGCGCACGCAGGAAGGTAATGAGGGGTTCCTCACCGCGGTGCTTGCAAGAACCTTGGTCTTTGGCAATGGCATGAATCCAACAAGGTCCAGGAGGGCCCCAAGGCCGATGGGCAGAACAGAGTGCGGTTCATAACCAAACACTGCAAGGTGCAAGCAAAACAAGATTGAAATCACAAATTAAGCGGCTCTGCACATGAAAGGGAGTCCCAATCTTCTTTCCTGCTCAACTTTTACTACTCCTTTAGACCGAACAAATAAGGGTAGATACGCTGATCCAAGCATGCCTACTCCAGGGAAGGAAGCTCACCGTAAGCTCTTTTGGGGTCAAATGCTTTGTAGTCCTCCACATGTAGAGTGACGGGGAAGTACCCGACGACGTACTTGCTTATGAATCTGCGGAGTCGCCCGCCGTATGTGAGATCCGGGGAGAAACGGCAATGCACGGGCGAGGAGGAATCGAAAGAGGGGGAGGGGGGAGGAGGCGAACCTGGCGATCTTGCGTCCCGGCCTGCTCTTGTCATTGACGGGCACGAGCATGAAGAAGAGCTGCGTGCCGAGCACCCTGCACCATCGAAAGGAGCACGAGGGCTGATTACGATTAACTGGCAAGGAGAGCAGCAGCAGACAGCGGAAGGAGAGGGGGGAGTGGATCAGTGGACGGACATGGCGGCGACGCGGCGGGGGAGGAGGAAGATGGAGGCGAGGAGGAGGAGGACGTTGAAGTGGATGGCCCCCAGCCAGAGCGCCAGCGCTAGCGTGGTGCGCAGCGGCGAGTAGGCCGTGGCCCTGAACACCGTGGTCCCGTCCGGCGCCGCCTCGGCCGCGGCGGCTGCGCCGTTGCTCAGGCCATTCCCCGCGCCCATCCCGCCGGGAGGAGGAGGGCTTCTCCCGCGTGCGTCGCGCGCGGTTGCCCCCTTCCTTTTCTCCGGTGGTGGTGGTTTTGTCCGTGGCCCCGGGGGTCTGTGCGGGCGGAGTCGTCCACCTCCTTCCTCCTCGATCCTTTTTCCTGCCGCCTGCCAGCCTGAGATTACTTGCGTTGCCTTTGCAGGTGCCGTGCGGATCCTCGGCGCGAGCCGTCGGATCGTAGCGTGCCCGCCCACGCGGCCGGGGCGGATCCGCGCGGACTCTTCTTGTTTTTCCCCAGCCCGGGTGGCGTGCGAGCTGTGTGTCCCTGCCTCGTCCCGCGCGTCCCCTTCGGGGTAGTTTGACTCTTTTGCGTCGTCCAGATGGTTCCGGCGCTCATTTCATTACTCTTTTTTTGCGGATTTTCTTAAGATGTAAGCCCGTGGGCATACATTACCTGTATTTATTAATTGTAACGATATACAAAGATGATACACATACAAGCAATCGAAAAACAAGATAATAGAAGCACGGTCTAGCCTAGCCTAGGACCAACACGGTGCCGTCGTTTAACGTCCTTTCAACTTTACATATCTGAATTGATTATTGCTGACCTTTTTTGTTACCGTATTATAAGTCTTCCCAGCTCCACATACATCTACATAGTGTGTTTGACACCACCTGACAATCATTCTAGCTTGAGAGTTTTGACTACACCGGTTGTCGATCACCACGTGCTGCTGGGTAAGAACTGGTAAGAATTTGAGATTTGGTTGACGGATTTGTGACACACCACCACCACCACCACCACCACTTTCTAGTAGTCTGTAGGTTCATATTCTTCTGTGTTCCTATTGATGCTAACCACACCAGGATCACAAGATGAAGAGATCGACTAGGAGAGCCTGATCAACCGGGAACTGTATGATAAATTTCAGCAAATGATGGCTGACCAGGCCCACAACTTCGTGACCAGCCTTGGAGAGGCCATTGAGAAGCTAGACGATTTGGATAAGACATTCGACACCAAGATGGACGCCAAGTTCAATGAGGTGCTTGTCCGTCTACCACCACCAGCTGCAGCTTCCGTCGCTCTCCAACCGCAACAACAACGACAACAACAAGACCCGGACATGGTGGGGCGAGCGCGACGTGTGCCTTTCGGCCAAGTTCAGAATTCTGTTGTTGTTGCTCCTGCTGCTGCTCCATCCGCTGCTACTGAGGTTTCTGTGGCTGAGCAGAAAGAGGATTATGATGATGATTACGATGACGAGGAAGAGGTTGCCCCAAGTCAGTACCAAGGACAACAACCACCACCACAAGCCGCAAGTCGTCCACATGGATACAATCGCATTGGTAGGGCTGCACCACCCCCTCACGTGCGGGATCATGACCATCTTCCTAAACTTAAATTGAATATTCCTACATTTGATGGTCGATATGTTCCTGATATATATCTTACTTGGGAGTTAGAAATAGAGCAACGTGTTACGTGCTTACAATTTCCTGAAGATAGACGTGTTGCTGCTGTTGTTTGTTCATTCACTAGTTTTGCTAGTGTTTGGTGGTCTGAACATTGTCGAATACATCATGCTAATATTCCAACTAGTTGGGCTGCTTTGAAAACAGCTATGCGTACTCGTTGGGTTCTACCATATTATCAGCGTGAATTACTTCAAAAATTACAGCCTTTAAGACAAGGAAAAAAATTCTGTAGGAGAACATTATCAGGAATTAAAAATTGGCATGATTGGATGTGGTATTGTTGAGGACAATGAAGTTATGCTTGCACGTTTTATGGGTGGATTAAATAGAGATATTCAGACTATTCTAGAATATAAGGATTATAACACTATCACTCGTTTATTCCATCTTGCTTGCAAAGCTGAATGTGAAGTGCATGATCGACGGGCATTGGCAAGAACTAAATTTTGTGCAGGTCGCACTTCCTCATGGACACCACGACCCTCATATACTTCCACGCGTCCTCCTGCATCCGCACCGCCTACTTCAGCGACCAATTCCAATAGAGATACCAGGAAACAGGCCCCTGCCCCACCTTTCGCCAAGAGCGCACCTTCCGTGCCAGCACAGAGCTCTTCTTCATCCATGGCATCCACACGGCAAACACATGAGGTTATCCGTCGTCGTTGCAAGGGTGGAGGTCATTATGCGAGAGAGTGACCATCCAAGCATGTGATGATTGTTACTGAGGATCGTGGATATGACTCCGCTAGTGATTATGATGAGGAGACTCTAGCTCTTATTGCAAGTAAAGAACATGGTCTAGATGATACTGAACAAGAGACACAATACATGGCTGCTGACTACGTTGACAAGTAGGAAAGCTTAGTTGCTCAATGTGTTTTAAGTGTGCAGGTAACACGGGCTGAGCAAAATTAGTGGCACAACTTGTTCCATACAAAGGGAGTTGTGAAGGAACGTTCTGTTCGCGTAATCATTGATGGAGGGAGTTGCAACAACTTAGTTAGCATGGAGATGGTGGAGAAGATGTCTCTCACCACCAAACCACATCCTCATCCTTATTATATCCAGTGGTTCAACAACAATGCCAAGGTTAAAGAAACATGTACTTTTTGTGTGCATTTCAGCATTCCTACATATTCTGATTTTGTTGATTGTGATGTGGTATCCATGCAAGCATGCTCCGTTTTACTTGGTAGACCATGGCAATTTGATAAAGATTCTGTACACCATGGTATGACAAATCAATATGCTCTTGTTCATAAGGATCAAAATATTACTTTGCTTCCTATGTCTCCTGAACATCTTATGAAATATGCCATTGCTACAGCTAGTAAAGCAAAAGAGGACGTACATAAGAGTGCAAATCATATTGTAGCAAAGGAATTTGAGCAAGACAATAAGCCTAATAAACCATCATCTAGTGTTGCATCTGAAATTATACCGAAGAGTGGTTGTTTACTTGCCACTAAATCTGATATTACTGATTTGGATGTTACTACATCTGTTTGCTATGCTTTCGTATGCAAAGAGGTATTATTTTCATTCGAGGACATGCCTCCCTCTTTGCATCAAGTTGTCCTTAACATTTTGCAAGAGTTTGCTCACGTCTTTCCACAAGACGTGCCATCGGGATTACCACCTATTAGAGGGATTGAGCATTAGATTGACTTAATTCCCGGTGCATCCCTACCCAACCGTGCATCATACCATACCAATCCAGATGAGACGAAGGAGATTATGCGTCAAGTACAGGAGGTGCTCGACAAAGGTGAAAGGATCGATATGGTTGACTAGAGGGGGGGGGTGAATAGGCAACTACCAATTTTTAGCTTGTCTTAACAAATTAGCGTCATCAACAATAGGTACTCTATATGAACAACTAGGTTAGCAACCTATATGATGCTAACAACAAGGACAACAAGTGCAAGCAAGGAATACACCACAACAAAACTAAGTACAAAGTAAAGGTAAGAGATAACCGCAAGTGGAACCGGTGGAGACGAGGATGTGTTACCGAAGTTCCTTCCCTTTGACAGGAAGTACGTCTCCGTTGGAGAGGTGTGGAGGCACAATGCTCCCCAAGAAGCCACTAGGGCCACCGTATTCTCCTCATGCCCTCACACAATGTGAGATGCCATGATTCCACCATTGGTGCCCTTGAAGGCGGTGACCGAACCTTTACAAACAAGGTTCGGGCTATCTCCACACAAATCTTGGAGGCTCCCAACAAGACCACGAAGCTTCATCAAAACGGAATGTGGCTCTCAGGTGACCTCAACCATCTAGTATGCTCAAACACCCAAGAGTAACAAGATCCGCAAGGGATTAGTGGGGGAATCAAATATCTCTTGGTGGAAGTGTAGATCAAGGCCCTCTCAAGCAATCCCTAGGAAATCAACAAGTTTTATTGGCTAGGGAGAGAGGTCGGGCAAAAATAAGCTTTTGGAGCAACAATGGAGCTTGGGGAGGTAAGAGGTGAGGTTCTCAGGGAAGAAGACACCTTTATATAGTGGGGGGAACAATCCAACCATTACCCCTACCTGTTGCACTAGCCAAGCGGTACTACCGCTCCTAGGAGCAATACTACCGCTCGACAGCTCACCAACCACAGTAGTAATAAAATACTAGCATGCCTACCTCCGTGGAGGCAAAAGGATGCGCAAGAAGTCCGAGGGAGCGGTAGTAGAAAAAACTACTACCGCCCAGAGAGCGGTACTACCGCCCAGAGAGCGGTACTACCGCCCATGGAGCGGTAGTAAAAAACTACTACCGTCCTGAGGGCGGTACTACCGCTGACCCTTTTGCACAAACAAGGAAAACATGGTTGGAGATCCATTAGAAGCAGAGGAAAGGTGGTGCAATAGAAATATGTACGTGTTGATTCCACCCAAACCTTTCCGACGCGGACCCCCCCTTAATAGTATGGCTTTCCTACGACTCAAATCCACCAAAGAGAAACGTAGAAAGCAACCGTCTTTGAAAGACTCGGAGGGGCATCGAATCGTCTTGTGCCTAGTCATGAATTATCTCAAATGCTCAATGCACATGATTAGTCCAGACATGCATTGTCATCAATCACTAAAACCACTTAGGGAGAAATATGCCCTAACAAAAGGTCATATACGTGAATCTCTCAGTCCTTATGTCGTTCCTATTATTCTAGTGCCAAAAAGGATGGTACATCGCGCATGTGTGTTGATTGTAGAGGCATTAATAATATTACTATTTGTTATCGTCATCCTATTCCTAGGCTAGATGATAGGCTTTATGAATTAAGTGGCTCTACAAATTTCTCCAAAGTGGATTTGCATAGTGGATACCATCAAATTCGCATGAAATTGGGAGATGAATGGAAAACAACATTTAAAACTAAGTTTGGATATGAGTGGTTAGTTATGCCTTTTGGATTAACTAATGCACCTAGCACTTTCATGATATTAATGAATGAGGTTTTACGTGCTTTCATTGGATGATTTGTGGTAGTCTACTTTGATGATATACTGATTTGTAGTAGAACTTTGGAGGAACACTTAGACCATTTGCGTGCTGTTTTTATTGCTCTATGTGATGCACGTTTGTTTGGTAACCTTGGGAAGTGCATCTTTTGCATCGACCGAGTATCTTTTCTTGTCTATGTTGTTACTCCATAGGGAATTGAAGTAGATAAAGCCAAGACTGAAGCTATTGAGAGTTGACCGCAGCCCAAAACGGTCACACAAGTGAGGAGTTTTCTTGGACTCCCCGGGTTTTATAGGCGTTTTGTGAGAGATTTCAGCACCATTGCTGCACCTCTCAATGAGCTTACAAACAAGGATGTGCCTTATGGTTGGGGTACCACACAAGAAGAAGCCTTCACGGTTTTGAAAGATAAGTTAACACATGCTCCTTTACTCCAACTTCCTGATTTTAATAGGACTTTCGAGCTTGAATGTGATGCTAGTGGAATTGGATTAGGAGGTGTATTATTACAAGATGGTAAACCTGTTGCATACTTTTCTAAAAAATTGAGTGGGCCTAGTCTGAATTATTCTACTTATGATAAGAAATTATATGCTCGGACTTTGTAAACATGGCACCATTATTTATGGCCCAAAGAATTTTTCATACATTCTGATCATGAATCACTGAAACATATTAAAAGTCAAGCAAAACTGAACCGTAGACATGCTAAATGGGTTGAATTCATTGAGACTTTCCCATATGTCATTAAACACAATAAGGGTAAAGAAAAGGTTATTGTTGATTCATTATCTCGTCGTTATACCATGATTTCACAACTTGACTTTAAAATATTTGGTTTGGAGATCATCAAAAATCAATATGTGCATGATGCCGATTTTAAAGATGTGTTGGAGAATTGTAAAGAAGGAAGAACATGGAACAAGTTCATCATTAATGATGGATTTGTATTCCGTGCTAACAAGCTATGCATTCCAGCTAGCTCCGTTCGTCTTTTGTTGTTACATGAGGCACATGGAGGAGGATTGATGGGACACTTAGGCATAAAGAAGACAGAGCATGTACTTGCTACACATTTCTTTTGGCCAAAGATGTGACGAGATATTGAGCGTTTTGTTGCTCGCTCAATTACATGCCAAAAAGCTAAGTCACGACTCAATCCTCATGGTTTATATATGACTTTGCATGTACCTAGTGTTCCTTGGGAGGATATATCTATGGACTTTGTTTTAGGTTTACCTCGAACAAAGAAGGGGAGGGATATCATATTTTTTGTAGTGGACAGATTTAAAAAATGGCACACTTTATACCATGTCACAAAGATGATGATGCTCCTAATGTGGCTGATTTGTTCTTTCGTTAAATTATTCGCTTGCATGGTGTGCCAAATACAATTGTTTCAGATCGTGATGCTAAATTTCTTAGCCACTTTTGGAGATGTTTATGGGCTAAGTTGGGGACAAAAGTTATTTTTAGTACTACATGTCACCTCAAACTGATTGACAAACTAAAGTAGTCAATAGATCTTTGTCTACTATGCTTAGGGCTGTTTTGAAGAAAAACTTGAAAATGTGGGAAAAATGCTTGCCTCATATTGAATTTTCTTTATAATCATCGCTGCATTCTACTAATAAGATGTGCTCTTTTGAAGTTGTGTATGGTTTCTTACCTCGTGCACCTATTGATTTGTTACCTCTTCCATCTTCGGAGAAGGTCAATTTTGACGCTAAAGAACATGCTGATTTGATATAAAAAATGCATGAGTTAACTGTTGGGGAACGTCGCATGGGAAACAAAAATTTTCCTACGCGCACGAAGACTTATCATGGTGATGTCCATCTACGAGAGGAGATTTGTATCTACGTACCCTTGTAGATCGCACAACAGGAAGAATTAAGAAACACGGTTGATGTAGTGGAACGTCCTCACGTCCCTCGATCGGCCCCGCGAACCGTCCCACGAACTGTCCCACGATCCGCTCTGATCTAGTGCCGAACGAACGGCACCTCCGCGTTCAGCACACGTATAGCTCGACGATGATCTCGGCCTTCTTGATCCAGCAAGCAAGACGGATAAGTAGATGAGTTCTCCGGCAGCGTGACGACGCTCCGGTGGTGGTGAAGGATCTACTCCTGCAGGGCTCCGCCCGAGCTTCGCAGAAATACAATCTAGAGGTAAAACTATGGTGTCTAGATCTGAGTTGCACGTGGCAAAGTTGTCTCAAATCAGCCGTAAATCACCAGTATATATAGGAGGGAGGGGGAGGGACTTGCCTTGAGGGCCAAGCCCTCAAGGTGCGCCGACCAAGAGGAGGAGTAGGACTCCTACTCCAATCCTACTCAAAATAGGATTGGAAAGTGGAGTCATTCCCTTCCTTCCCACCTTTTTTTTCTTTCTTTGGTTTTATTTACATGGCGCATAGGCCTTATTGGGCTGTCCCACCAGCCCACCAAGGGCTGGTGCGCCACCCATAAGTCCTATGGGCTTCCCCCGGGAGGGTTGCCCCCCTCCCGGTGAACTTCCGGAACCCATTCGTCACTCCCGGTACATTCCCAGTAATGCCCGAAAACTTTCCGGTAACCAAATGAAGTCATCCTATGTATCAATCTTCGTCTCCGGACCATTCCGGAAACCCTCGTGACGTCCGTGACCTCATCCGGGACTCCAAACAACATTCGGTAACCATGCATATAACTCAACTATACTAAAACATCACCGAACCTTAAGTGTGCAGACCGTGCGGGTTCGAGAACTATGTAGACATGCCCCGAGGTACTCCTCGGTCAATATCCAATAGCGGGACCTGGATGCCCATATTGGATCCTACATATTCTCCGAAGATCTTATCGGTTGGACCTCAGTGTCAAGGATTCATATAATCCCGTATGTCATTCCCTTTGTCCTTGGGTATGTTACTTGCCCGAGATTCGATCGCCGGCATCCGCATACCTACTTCAATCTCGTTACCAGCAAGTCTCTTTACTCGTTCCGTAATACAAGATCCCGTGACTTACACTTAGTCACATTGCTTGCAAGGCTTGTGTGTGATGTTGTATTACCGAGTGGGCCCCGAGATACCTCTCAGTCACACAGATTGACAAATCCCAGTCTCGATCCATACTAACTCAACGGACACCTTCGGAGATACCTGTAGAGCACCTTTATAGTCACCCAGTTACGTTGTGACGTTTGATACACACAAGGCATTCCTCCGGTGCCAGTGAGTTATATGATCTCATGGTCATAGGAACAAATACTTGACACGCAGAAAACTATAGCAATAAAATAACACGATCAATATGCTACGTTCATAGTTTGGGTCCAGTCCATCACATGATTCTCCTAATGATGTTATCCAGTTATCAAGCAACAACACTTTGCATATAGTCAGAAAACCTTGACTATCCTTGATCAACTGGCTAGCCAACTAGAGGCTTGCTAGGGACATTGTTGTGTCTATGTATTCACACATGTATCTTTATTTTCATTCAATACAATTATAGCATGGATAATAAACGATTATCTTTAAACAGGAAATATAATAATAACTATTTAGCATTGCCTCTAGGGCATATTTCCAACAGTCTCCCACTTGCACTAGAGTCGATAATCTAGTCCTCACATCGCCATGCGATTTTACATTGTAATAAATCGAACACCCATACAGTTCTGGTGTTGATCATGTTTTGCCCGTGGAAGAGGTTTAGTCAGTGGGTCTGCTACATTCAGATCCATGTGCACTTTGCTAATATTCACGTCATGTCCTTCGATGTAGTCGCGGATGAGGTTGAAGCGTCGTTTGATGTGCCTGGTCTTCTTGTGAAACCTTGGTTCCTTTGTTAAGGCAATGGCACCAGTGTTGTCACATAACAGAGTCAATGGATCTAGTGCACTTGGCACAACTCTAAGATCTGTCATGAACTGCTTCATCCAGACACCCTCCTTTGCGGCCTCCGAGGCAACCATGTACTCCGCTTCACATGTAGAATCTGCTACGACGCTCTTCTTGGAACTGCACCAGCTTACCACAGCCCCACTAAGAATAAATACGTATCCGGTTTGTGACTTAGAGTCATCCGGATCGGTGTCAAAACTTGCGTCGACATAACCCTTTACGGCGAGCTCTTTGTCACTGATACGTCCATTTTGCATCATGCTTTCATGTTGATATTTATTGCTTTTTGGGCTGTTATATTACTTGTGGTACCATATTTATGCCTTTTCTCTCTTATTTTGCAAGGATTATTTGAAGAGGGAGAATTCACGCAGCTGGAATTCTGGAGTGGAAAAGGAGCAAATCCTAATCCACTATTCTGCACATCTCCAAATGCCCTGAAAATTTACGTGGATTTTTTCTAGAATATATTGAAAATACTGGGCGAAAGAACTGCCGGAGGGGGGCCACCAGGGCCCCACAAGCTTGCCCAACGCCACCACCCCCTGGTGGCGCATGGCAGGCTTGTGGGCTGCCTGAAGGCCCACTAGCCCCCCTCTTTTGCTATATGAAGCGTCCTGGTCTGGAAAAAAAATTCAATCGGGAGCTTTTTCGTGGTTTCGCCGCCGCCACGAGGCGGAACTTGAGCAGATCCAATCTAGAGCTCCGACAGGACGATCCTGCCGGGGAAACTTCCCTCCCGGAGGGGGGGATCGTCGCCATTGTCATCACCAACACTCCTCTCGTCGAAGGGGAGGCATCTTCATCAACATATTCATCAGCACCATCTCCTCTCCAATCCCTAGTTCATCTCTTGTAACCAATCTTCGTCTCGCAACTCCGATTGGTACTTGTAAGGTTGCTAGTAGTGTTGATTACTCTTTGTAGTTGATGCTAGTTGGATTACTTGGTGGAAGAGTTTATGTTCAGATCCCTGATGCTATTCATTACACCTCTGGTCATGATTATGATTATGTCTTGTGAGTAGTTACTTTTGTTCCTGAGGACATGGGATAAGTCATGCTGATAATAGTCATGTGAATTTGATATCCGTTCGGTATTTTGATATGCTGTATGTTGTTTTCCTCTAGTGGTGTTATGTGAACGTCGACTACATAACACTTCACCATATTTGGGCCTAGAGGAAGGCATTGGGAAGTAGTAAGTAGATGATGGGTTGCTGGAGTGACAGAAGCTTAAACCCCAGCCTATGCGTTGCTTCATGAGGGGCTGATTTGGATCCACTAGTTTAATGCTATGGTTAGACATTGTCTTAATTCTTCTTTTGTAGTTGCAGATGCTTGCGAGAGAGGTTAATCATAAGTGGGATGCTTGTCCAAGTAAGGGCAGTACCCAAGCGCCGGTCCACCCACATATCAAACGATCAAAGTATCGAACGCGAATCATATGAACATGATGAAACTAGCATGACATAAATTCCCATGTGTCCTCGGGAGCGTTTTTCCTCCTATAAGACTTTGTTCAGGCTTGTCCCTTGCTACAAAAGGGATTGGGACACTTGCTGCACTGTTGCTACTACTTATTACTTGTTACTCTTTGCTTGCTACGGTTCACCTTGCTACACAATCACTTGTTACCGCTACTTTCAGTGCTTGCAGTTATTACCTTGCTGAAATCCATTTATCAGAGCCTTCTTCTCCTCGTGGGGTTCGACACTCTTAATTATCTAAAGGACTACGATTGATCCCCTATACTTGTGGGTCATCAAGACTCTTTTCTGGCGCCGTTGCCGGGGAGTGAAGCGCCTTTGGTAAGTGTAAACTGGTAAGGAAACATTTATATACTGTGCTGAAATTTATTGTCACTTGTCACTATGGAAACTCTTCCTTTGAGGAGTTTGTTCAGGGTATCTTCACCACGAACGGAAGCACGAGGAGTTGCTCCTCAACCTGAGGTACATACTGAAAATATCTTTTATAAAATTCCTTTGGGTATGCTTGAGAAACTGCTGGCTAATCCTTTTACAGGAGACGGATCTTCACATCCAGACTTTCATCTAATCTATGTAGATGAAGTTTGTGGTTTATTTAAGCTTGCAGGTTTGCCCGAGGATGAGGTAAAGAAGAAAGTCTTTCCTTTATCTTTGAAGGATAAGGCGTTGACATGGTATAGGTTATGTGATGATGCTGGATCATGGGGCTACAATCGGTTGAAATTGGAATTTCATCAAAAGTTCTATCCTATGCATTTAGTACATCGTGATTGGAACTTTATTTATAACTTTTGGCCTCGTGACAGGGAAAGCATAGCTCAAGCCTGGGGGAGGCTTAAATCAATGCTATATTCATGCCCCAATCATGAGCTCTCAAGATAAATCATCACTCAAAACTTTTATGCCCGGCTTTCTCATGAAGATCGTACCATGCTTGACACTTCTTGTGCCGGTTCTTTTACGAAGAAGGATATTGATCACAAGTGGAATTTATTGGAGAGAATCAAACGCAACTCTGAAGATTGGGAGCTGGAGGAAGGTAAGGACTCAGGTATGAATTTCCAGTTTGATTGCATTAAATCTTTTGTTGAGACAAACACTTTTAGAGATTTTAGCGCTAAGTATGGACTTGACTCTGAGATAGTAGCTTCTCTTTGTGAATCGTTTGCTGCTCATGTTGATCTTCCCAAAGAGAAGTGGTTTAAATATCATCCTCCTATAGAGAGCAACATAGCCAAAACCAATCTAGTTGAGGAGAAAATCATAGCTTTTAGTGATCCTTTTGTTCCTTGTGCTTATACTGAGAAACCACCATACCCTGCTAGGATGAAGGATTATTCTAAAGCTCCAACTGTGATACGTAGGGGATACATTAGACCAATTGCACCCCCTGAGGAGATTAGAGTTGAACCTAGTGTTGATATTATCAAAGATCTCTTAGCCGAAGACATAGATGGGCATGTTATCAAATTCTGTGAGGATTCCGCTAGAATTGCTAAACCTCACGCGAAAGACAAGCACGGACCTGTAGTTGGCCTGCCCATTGTTTCTGTTAAGATAGGAGATCACTGTTACCATGGTTTATGTGATATGGGAGCTAGTGTTAGTGCAATACCCCATTCTCTATATGATGAAATCAAAGTGAGATTGCACCTGCTGAGTTAGAACCCATTGATGTCACTATTACGCTAGCTAATAGAGACACTATCTGCCCTCTCGGAATTGCGAGAGACGTAGAAGTCCTCTGTGGTAAGACGAAGTATCCTACTGATTTCTAGTCCTTGGTACTGCACAAGATAGCTTTTGTCCCATCATATTTGGTAGACCCTTTCTCAACACTGTCAATGCTCACATTGATTGCATTAAGCAGACTGCCACGGTAAGTTTCGAGGGTGTGTCTCATGAATTTAACTTCTCCAAGTTTGGAAGATAACCCCATGAAAGAGAGTTGTGTGGTAGAGATGAAATCATTGCTCTTGCCTCTATTGCCGTACCTCCTACGGATCCTTTAGAGCAATATCTGCTTGAGCATGAAAATGATATGCATATGGAGGAGAGAGATGAGATAGATAAAATTGTCTTAGAACAATATCCTATTCTCAAGAATAATCTGCCTGTTGAACTGCTTGGGGATCCTCCCCCACCAAAGGGTGATCCTGTGTTCGAGCTTAAACAGTTGCTTGATACTCTTAAGTATGCCTATCTTGATGAGGAGATATATCGTGTCATTATTAGTGCTCTCCTCTCAGCGCGTGAAGAGAAGAAGTTACTAAAAACTATGAGGAAGCACCACGCTGCTATTGGATATACTCTTGATGATCTTAAGGGTATTAGTCCTACTCTATGTCAGCACAAGATTAAAACTGATCCTGACTTTAAACAAGTTGCTGTTCATCAAAGGAGATTGAATCCTAAGATGAAAGAGGTCGTTAGAAAAGAAATATTAAAGCTTCTGGAAGCAGGAATCATTTATCCTGTTGCTCATAGTGATTGGGTAAGTCCAGTACATTGCGTACCTAAGAAGGGAGGTATCACCGTCGTTCCTAATGATAAGGATGAACTAATCCCACAAAGGATTATTACCGGCTATAGAATGGTGATAGACTTTCGGAAACTGAACAAGGCAACCAGGAAAGATCATTATCCTTTGCCGTTCATTGACCAAATGCTAGAAAGGCTATCAAAGCACACACACTTCTGCTTTCTAGACGGTTATTAAGGTTTCTCACAGATACCTGTTGCACCATCTGATCAAGAGAAAACCACTTTCACCTTCCCTTTCGGTACCTTTGCCTATAGACGTATGCCTTTTGGCTTATGTAATGCACCTGCCACCTTCCAAAGATGTATGATGGCTATATTCTCTGACTTTTGTGAAAATATTGTCGAGGTTTTCATGGATGACTTCTCCATTTACGGGTCTTCCTTTGATGATTGCCTCAGCAACCTTGATCGAGTCTTACAGAGATGCGAAGAAACCAACCTCGTCTTCAATTGGGAGAAGTGCCACTTTATGGTTACTGAAGGTATCATCTTAGGACACAAAATTTCTGAGAGAGGCATTGAAGTTGATAAGGCTAAGGTTGATCCAATTGAGAAAATGCCTTGCCCCATAGATATCAGGCGTATACGAAGTTTCCTAGGTCATGCTGGTTTCTATAGAAGGTTCATTAAAGACTTTTCGAAGATTTCTAGGCCTCTTACCAACCTCTTGCAGAAGGATGTTCCTTTTGTTTTTGATGAGGATTGTGAGGAAGCCTTTGAAATACTTAAGAAGGCTTTGATAACCGCACCTATTGTTCAACCAGCTCACTGGAACTTGCCCTTTGAAATCATGTGTGATGCTAGTGATTATGTTGTTGGTGCTGTTCTAGGACAAAGAGTTGACAAGAAGTTGAATGTCATTCACTACGCTAGTAAAACTCTAGACAGTGCCCAAAGAAACTATGCCACTACGGAGAAGGAATTTTTAGCAGTCGTGTTTGCATGTGAAAAGTTCAGATCTTACATAGTTGACTCTGAAGTCACTATTCACTCTGATCATGCTGCTATTAAGTACCTTATGCAGAAGAAGGACGCTAAGCCTAGGCTGATCAGATGGGTTCTCCTGCTACAGGAATTTGATTTGCACGTCGTTGACCGAAAGGGTGGTGATAACCCTGTAGCAGATAACTTGTCTAGGCCAGAGAATGTCCTTGATGACCCACTACCAATTGATGACAGCTTTCTTGATGAGCAATTAAACGTCATCCGCACTTCTCATAGTGCATCGTGGTATGCCGATTATGCAAACTACATCGTAGCCAAATACATACCACCCAGTTTCACCTATCAACAAAAGAAGAAATTCTTCTTTGTTTTGAGACACAACTTTTGGGATGATCCTCACCTTTATAAGGAAGGAGTAGATGGTGTTATTAGACGTTGTGTGCCTGAACATGAACAGGGACGGATCCTGCAGAAGTGTCATTCTGAAGCTTACGGAGGACACCATGCTGGAGATAGAGCTGCCCATAAGGTATTGCAATCAAGTTTCTATTGGCCCACTCTCTTCAAGGATGCCCGTAAGTTTGTCTTGTCTTGTGACGAATGCCAAAGGATAGGGAACATCAGTAAGCGTCAAGAAATGCCTATGAACTATTCACTTGTCATTGAACCATTTGATGTCTGGGGCTTTGATTATATGGGACCCTTCCCGAGTTCCAATGGGTACACTCACATCTTAGTTGCTGTGGATTACGTTACTAAGTGGGTAGAAGCTATCCCCACTAAAAATGCTGATCACCACACATCTATTAAGATGCTTAAAGAAGTCATATTCCCAAGATTTGGAGTCCCTAGATACTTGATGACTGATGGCGGTTCACACTTCATTCATGGTGTTTTCCGCAAGATGCTAGCTAAGTATGATGTCAACCATAGAGTTGCATCTCCTTATCATCCTCAGTCTAGTGGTCAAGTGGAGTTGAGTAATAGGGAGATCAAGTTGATCTTACAAAAGACCGTAAATAGATCTCGAAAGAACTGGTCTAGCAAACTTGACGATGCACTATGGGCTTATAGGACTGCTTATAAGAATCCCATGGGCATGTCACCGTATAAAATGGTTTACGGTAAGGCTTGTCATTTACCTCTTGAGCTGGAACACAAAGCTTATTGGGTAATCAAAGAGCTCAACTTTGATTTCAAACTTGCCGGTGAGAAGCGGTTGTTTGATATCAGCTCGTTAGATGAATGGAGAGCCCACACATACGATAATGCCAGGTTGTTCAAGGAAAAGGTTAAGAGATGGCACGGCAAACGAATACAGAAATGAGAGTTCAATGTAGGTGATTATGTCTTGCTACACAATTCTCGTTTGAGATTCTTTGCAGGCAAGCTTCTCTCTAAATGGGAAGGTCCCTATGTTGTCGAGGAAGTATATCGTTCTGGTGCCATCAAAATCAATAACACGGAAGGAAATTTTCCTAGAGTGGTAAATGGGAAAAGAATCAAGCATTACATCTCTGGTACTCCCATAAATGTTGAGACCAATATCATCAATGTCATAACTCCAGAGGAGTACATAAGGGATGTTTATCAGCCTGTTTCAGACCTTGAAAACGAAGATGTATCTGTTTCGGCAAGAAATTGGACTGCGATACTTTTCCAATAGGAAATTTCCTCAGTTTTGGAATTTTTGGAAAATTAGAAAAATAAAAAGCAGTCCGGAGAGCAAACGAGGCAGCCACAAGGGCCCACTCTGCCACCACCCCCTGGTGGCGGTGGGCAAGCTTGTGGGCACCTCGTGTGCCTCCCGGACTCCGTTTTCTTGCGGAGGACTCCTTTTGGCCCAGAAAAAATCAATATATAGTTGCCCGAAGGTTTTTATCTCCGTATCGCGTAGTTTTCCTCTGTTTTCGTTTTGAGCTTGTTGTCTGCCGCAGATTTAGAGCAAAGATGTCTCAGGAATCTGTTGGGGAGAATGATCTTCACCAAGTTCATGAGGAAGTAGATGCTGATCTGAAAAGAGTAGAAGTCACGGAAGCCAGGGACCTAGCTAAGGAGAAAACACAAGCTAGGGAGGAAGTTCAACCTATGTTCAACATTGAAGACGTTGAAGGAGTAGATTTTCTCCAACCCTTCCTCCACGTGTTGTCTCCATCCTTGATTGAACTCTTAAGGTTTTGCTTTCTCGTGAAGTTGTTTTGCTGGAAAACCATGTCCCAGATCTCAAAGGTATAAATCAAAGATTGCTAGCTCTCTTGGAATCAAAGGCGACAACACCACCACCATCACCACCAAAGGAAGACAACTAAGCATTGGTATGGGCAATCCCCTTGGTTTCTGCCAAGCTTGGGGGAGTTGCCCTGGTATCGTATCACCTTTATATCTTTTGCTTTTACCTTTGTTTTAGTTATTTCCTTTCGAGTTTCTATTTCTTCTTTTAGAGGAATAAGTCTTTAGTTTTTAGTTTGAGTCTTTTGCTTTTGTCTCTCCCCCGATGTATTCGAGCTTACGAGCTATATAATAAAGAGCATCTTAGTCAAGGGCTCTGCTTTGTGCCATGATTAAAAGTATGAAAAGAACGATAGCATGAAAGATCATGAGACGATCTTATGGAAAGTGATAACTTCACTTATGACACGTATGATGATTGAAACTTGTTGAGAATAAATCAACATAGACATTAGTCATTGTTGCAATTAATAAGAAGTAATAAGGAAAGAGAGGTTCACGTATAAATATATCATCTTAGACACTTTTTGCAATTGTGAGCACTCACCAAACTATTACATGCTTAGGAGTAGATGTTGGACAAGGAAGATAACATAATGAATTGTGTTTGCTTGGTTCCAAACAATGTTATATGATTAGAGATCCCTTAGCATGTGAGATTGCTTCCACCTCATATTAGCCAAAACTCCCGCACCAAGTAGAGATACTACTTGTGCATCCATAAACCTCCAACCTAGTTTTGCCATGAGAGTCCACCATACCTACCTATGGATTGAATAAGATCCTTCAAGTAAGTTGTCATAGGTGCAAGCAATAAAAATTGCTCTCTAATATGTATGGTCTATTAGTGTGTGGAAAATAAGCTTTGTACGAACCTGTGGTGAGGAAGACATAAAAGCGACATACTGCATAATAAAGTTCTTTATCACAGGAGGCAATATAAAGTGACGTTCCTCCGCACTAAGAGGACATGCATCCAAACCTCAAAAGCGCATGACAACCTCTACTTCCCCCTGCGAAGGGCCTATCTTGTACCTTTACTTTTTACCCTTGTAAGAGTCATGGTGATCTTCACCAATTCCCTTTTTGCCTTTGTCTTGGCTACCGTCACATGATTGGGAAAGATCTATATTCATATATCAACTTGGAGTTGAGTACTTATGCTTTATTGTTGTTGACTTTACTGTTGAGGTAAATGGTTGGGAGGCAAACTATAAGCCCCTATCTTCCTCTGTGTCCAGCTGAAACTTTGACACCATGAGTACCACGTGAGTTGTAACAATTGTAGAAAACAAAAGAGATGATTGAGTATGTGGATTTGCCTTACAAGCTCTTATTTGACTCTTTCCGATGTTGTGATAAATTGCAATTGCTTCAATGACTATGGACTATTGTTGGTTACTTCTCGGTAAGGTTTTTGCTTCATGCTTTGCTTTGTGAAGGAATAGTTACTTTCCCATAAGAATCTTTATGATATATTGCTGTTCTATGTGTGATCATGATGCCCTCATGTCCGTACTATGTTTTATCGACACCTTCTTCCCCAAACATGTTTATGGAACTTGGTTTTCGCTTGAGGACAAGCGAGGTCTAAGCTTGGGGAGTTGATACGTCCATTTTGCATCATGCTTTCATGTTGATATTTATTGCTTTCTGGGCTGTTATATTACTTGTGGTACCATATTTATGCCTTTTCTCTCTTATTTTGCAAGGATTATTTGAAGAGGGAGAATTCAGGCAGCTGGAATTCTGGAGTGGAAAAGGAGCAAATCCTAGTCCACTATTCTGCACATCTCCAAATGCCCTGAAAATTTACGTGGATTTTTTCTGGAATATATTAAAAATACTCGGCGAAAGAACTACAGGAGGGGGGCCACCAGGGCCCCACAAGCTTGCCCACCGCCACCACCCCCCTGGTGGCGCAGGGCAGGCTTGTGGGCTGCCTGAAGGCCCACTAGCCCCCCTATTTTGCTATATGAAGCGTCCTGGTCTGGAAAAAAAAAATCAATCGGGAGCTTTTTCGTGGCTTCGCCGCCGCCACGAGGCGGAACTTGAGCAGATCCAATCTAGAGCTCCGGCAGGACGATCCTGCAGGGGAAACTTCCCTCCCGGAGGGGGGAATCGTCGCCATCGTCATCACCAACACTCCTCTCGTCGGAGGGGAGGCATCTTCATCAACATCTTCATCAGCACCATCTCCTCTCCAATCCCTAGTTCATCTCTTGTAACCAATCTTCGTCTCGCAACTCCGATTGGTACTTTTAAGGTTGCTAGTAGTGTTGATTGCTCTTTGTAGTTGATGCTAGTTGGATTACTTGGTGGAAGAGTTTATGTTCAGATCCTTGATGCTATTCATTACACCTATGGTCATGATTATGATTATGTCTTGTGAGTAGTTACTTTTGTTCCTGAGGACATGGGATAAGTCATGCTGATAATAGTCATGTGAATTTGATATTCGTTCGGTATTTTGATATGCTGTATGTTGTTTTTCCTCTAGTGGTGTTATGTGAACGTCGACTACATAACACTTCACCATATTTGGGTCTAGAGGAAGGCATTGGGAAGTAGTAAGTAGATGATGGGTTGCTGGAGTGACAGAAGCTTAAACCCCAGTCTATGCGTTGCTTCGTGAGGGGCTGATTTGGATCCACTAGTTTAATGCTATGGTTAGACATTGTCTTAATTCTTCTTTTGTAGTTGCGGATGCTTGCGAGAGAGGTTAATCATAAGTGGGATGCTTGTCCAAGTAAGGGCAGTACCCAAGCGCCGGTCCACCCACATATCAAACTATCAAAGCAACGAACGTGAATCATATGATCATGATGAAACTAGCATGACAGAAATTCCCGTGTGTCCTCGGGAGCGTTTTCCTCCTATAAGACTTTCTTCAGGCTTGTCCCTTGCTACAAAAGGGATTGGGCCACTTGCTGCACCGTTGCTACTACTTGTTACTTGTTACTCTTTGCTTGCTACGTTTCACCTCGCTACACAATCACTTGTTACCGCTACTTTCAGTGCTTGCAGTTATTACCTTGCTGAAATCCGTTTATCAGAGCTTTCTGCTCCTCGTTGGGTTCGACACTCTTACTTATCGAAAGGACTACGATTGATCCCCTATACTTGTGGGTCATCAGTCACCTCCATACACGAGAAACATTTCCTTAGTCCTTTTCAGGTACTTCAGAATATTCTTGACCGCCGTCCAGTGATCCACTCTTCGATTACTCTGAAACCTGCGTGCCATACTTATGGCCAAGCTGACGTCTGGTCTAGTGCAAAACATTGCACACATGATAGAACCTACGGCTGAATCATAGGGGACGAAACTCATTTGTTCTCTATCTTCCGCAGTTGCTGGGCACTGAGTCTTACTCAATTTTATACCTTGTAATACTGGCAAGAACCCTTTCTTGGACTGTTCCATTTTGAACCTCTTCAAAACTTTATCAAGGTATGTGCTTTGTGAAAGTCCTATCAGGCGTTTTGATCTATCCCTATAGATCTTAATGCCTAGAATGTAAGAAGCTTCTCCTAGGTCCTTCATAGAGAAACTTTTATTCAAGTAATCCTTTATGCTCTCCAAAATCTCCACGTTGTTTCCAATCAGCAATATGTCGTCCACATATAATATTAGAAACGCTACAGAGCTCCCACTCACTTTCTTATAAATACAAGATTCACCAACCACTTGTATAAACCCAAATGCTTTGATCACCTCATCAAAGCGTTTATTCCAACTCCGAGATGCTTGCACCAGTTCGTAAATGGATCGCTGGAGCTTGCATACTTTGTTAGCATTCTTTGGATCGACAAAACCGTCGGGTTGCATCATATACAACTCTTCCTTAATAAAACCGTTAAGGAACGCTGCTTTGACATCCATGTGCCAGATTTCATAATCGTAAAAGGCAGCTATTGCTAACATGCTTCAGATAGACTTAAGCATCAGTACTGGTGAGAAAGTCTCATCGTAGTAAATTCCTTGAACTTGTGAAAAACGCTTTGCCACAAGTCGAACTTTATAAACGGTCACATTACCGTCTGCGTCTATCTTCTTCTTATAGATCCATTTGTTCTGAATAGCCTTGTGGCCTTCAGGTAGTACTTCTAAAGTCCACACTTTATTCGCGTACATGGATCCTATCTTGGACTTCATGGCCTCCATCCATTTGTTGGAATCCGGGCCCACCATTGCTTCCTCATAATTCGCAGGTTCATTGTTGTCCAACAACATAATCGTTAAGACAAGATTACCGTACCACTCAGGAGCAGTACGTGATCTTGTCGACCTGCGAGGTCCGACAGTAACTTGATCCAAAGTTTCATGATCATCATCATCAACTTGTTCCTCAACCGGCGCCGCAACAACAGATGTTTCCCCTTGCCCTGCGCCACCATCAAGAGGAATTAGAGGTTCAACAACCTCATCAAGTTCTATCTTCCTCCCACTCAATTCTTTCGAGAGAAACTCCTTCTCAAGAAAAGCTCCGTTTTTAGCAACAAACACTTTGCCCTCGGATTTGAGATAGAAGGTATACCCAATTGTTTCTTTTGGGTAACCTATGAAGACGCACTTTTCCGCTTTGGGTTCCAGCTTTTCAAGCTGAAGCTTTTTGACATAAGCATCACATCCCCAAACTTTAAGAAATGACAACTTTGGTCTTTTGCCATACCACAGTTCATATGGTGTCGTCTCAACGGATTTTGATGGTGCCCTATTTAAAGTGAATGCAGTTGTCTCTAATGCATAACCCCAAAACGATAATGGCAAATCGATAAGAGACATCATAGATCGCACCATCTCTAATAAAGTACGATTACAACGTCCAGACACATCATTACGCTGTGGTGTTCTAGGCGGTGTCAACTATGAAACAATTCCACATTGTCTTAAGTGAGCACCAAACTCGAAACTCAGATATTCACATCCACGATGAGACCGTAGGAACTCGATCTTCTTGTTACGATGATTTTCAACTTCACTCTGAAATTGCTTGAACTTTTCAAACGTCTCAGACTTGTGCTTCATCAAGTAGACATAACCATATCTACTCAAATCATTAGTGAAGGTGAGAAAATAACGATATCCGTCGCGTGCCTCCACACTCATCGAACCACATACATCGGTATGTATGATTTCCAACAAGTCACTTGCACGCTCCATTGTTCCGGAGAACGGAGTCTTAGTCATCTTGCCCATGAGGCATGGTTCGCACGTGTCAAGTGAATCAAAGTCAAGTGACCCCAAAAGTCTAGCGGTATGGAGTTTTTTCATGCGTTTACACCAATATGACCTAAGCGGCAATGCCATAAAAACATGGCGCTATCATTGTTAACTCTAACTCTTTTGGTCTCAGTGTTATGTATATGTGTATTATCACTATCAAGATTGAATATGAACAATCCTCTCACATTGGGTGCATTACCATAAAAGATATTACTCATAGAAATAGAACAACCATTATTCACTGACTTAAACGAGTAACCGTCTCGCAATAAACAAGATCCGGATATAATGTTCATGCTTAACGGAGGCACTAAATAACATTTATTTAAGTTCATAACTAATCCTGATGGTAACTGAAGTGAAACTGTGCCGACGGCGATTGCATCAACCTTGGAACCATTTCCCACGCACATCGTCACTTCATCCTTCGCCAGCCTTCGCTTATTCCGCAGTTCCTTTTTCGTGTTGCAAATATGAGCAACAGAACCGGTATCGAATACCGGGGCACTACTACGAGAGCTGGTTAAGTACACATCAATAACATGTATGTCGAATATACCTGATTTTTCCTTGGCCGCCTTCTTATCAGCCAGATACTTGGGGCAGTTGCGCTTTCAGTGACCCATACCCTTGCAATAATAGCACTCCGTTTCAGGCTTAGGTCCAGCTTTGGGTTTCTTCGTCGGATTGGCAACAGGCTTGCCGCTCTTCTTTGAATTACCCTTCTTTCCTTTGCTGTTTCTCTTGAAACTAGTGGTCTTATTCACCATCAACACTTGCTGCTCTTTATGGAGTTCTGACTCTGCGACTTTTAGCATCGCGAATAACTCGCCGGGTGACTTGTTCATCCCTTGCATGTTATAGTTCAACACAAAGCTCTTATAGCTTGGTGGCAGTGATTGAAGAATTCTGTCAGTGATAGCCTCTTGCGGGAGTTCAATCCCCAGCTCAGCTAGACGGTTTGAGTACCCAGACATTTTGAGCACATGTTCACTGACAGACGAATTCTCCTCCATCTTGCAAGCATAGAATTTATAGGAGGTCTCATACCTCTCGATCCAGGCATTCTTCTGAAAGATAAACTTCAACTCCTGGAACATCTCATATGCTCCATGACGCTCAAAGCGATGTTGAAGTCCCGGCTCTAAGCCATACAAGACTGCACATTGAACTACTGAGTAGTCCTCCTTGCGTGCTAACCATGCATTCTTAGCATCTTGGTCAGCCGCGACGGGTGGTTCATCTCCTAGCGCAACATTAAGGGCATAAACCTTCTTCCCAGCTTGCAGGAGCAACTTAAGATTACGAGCTGAGTCTACAAAGTTGCTTCCATCATCTTTCAACTTAGCTTTCTCTAGGAACGTATTAAAATTCAGGGTGACTGTCGCGTGAGCCATAGATCTACAACACAAATATTTTCAAAGTGGACTTAGACTATGTTCAAGATAATTAGAGTTTAACTAATCAAATTACTTGCTAAACTCCCACTCAAAAAGTACATCTCTCTAGTCATTTGAGTGGTACATGATCCAATTTCACTAGCTCAAGTCCGATCATCACGTTAGTTGAGGATAGTTTCAGTGGTAAGCATACCTATGCTAATCATATCAACTATATGATTCATGCTCGACATTTCGGTCTCATGTGTTACGAGGCCATGTCTGCACATGCTAGGCTCGTCAAGCTTAACCCGAGTGTTCCGCGTGCGTAACTGTTTTGCACCCGTTGTATGTGAACGTTCAGTCTATCACACCCGTTCATCACGTGGTGTCTCAAAATGACGAACTGTAGCAACGGTGTACAGTCGGGGAGAACACAATTTCGTCTTGAAATTTTAGTGAGATATCACGTTATAATGCTACCGTCGTTCTAAGAAAAATAAGGTGCATAAAAGGATTAACATCACATGCAATTCATAAGTGACATGATATGGCCATCATCATGTGCTTCTTGATCTCCATCACCAAAGCACCGGCACGATCTTCTTGTCACCGGCACCACACCATGATCTCCATCAACGTGTCACCATCGGGGTTGTCATGCTACTTATGCTATTACTACTAAAGCTACGTCCTAGCAATATAGTAAACGCATCTGCAAACACAAACGTTAGTTTAAAGGCAACCCTATGCCTCCTGCCGGTTGCCGTACCATCGACGCGCAAGTCAATATTTAACTATTACAACATGATCATCTCATACATCCAATATATGACATCACGTCATTGGCCGTACCATATCACAAGCATACCCTTCAAAAACAAGTTAGACGTCCTCTAATTGTTGTTGCATGTTTTACGTGGCTGCTATGGGTATCTAGTAGATCGCATCTTACTTACGCAAAAACCACAACGGAGATGTGCAAATTGCTATTTAACCTCTCCAAGGACCACCTCGGTCAAAACCAATTCAACTAAAGTTGAAGAGACCGACACCCGCCAGTCATCTTTATGCAACGAGGTTGCATGTCAAGCGATGAAACCACTCTTTCGTAAGCGTACGAATAATGTTGGTCCGGGCCGCTTCAATCCAACAATACCGCCGAATTGAGAAAAGACTAAGGAGGGCAGCAAATCGAACATCACCGTCCACAAAACCCGTTCTGTTCTACTCGAGATTACATCTACGCATGAACCTAGCTCATGATGCCACTATTGGGGAACATCGCATGGGAAACAAAATTTTTCCTACACGCACGAAGACCTATCATGTGTTGGAAATATGCCCTAGAGGCAATACTAAATTAGTTATTATTATATTTCTTTGTTCATGATAATCATTTATTATCCATGCTATAATTGTATTGATTGGAAACACAATACTTGTGTGGATACATAGACAAAACACTGTCCCTAGTAAGCCTCTAGTTGACTAGCTCATTGATCAAAGATGGTCAAGGTTTCCTGACCATGGGCAAGTGTTGTTACTTGATAATGGGATCACATCATTAGGAGAATCATGTGATGGACTAGACCCAAACTAATGAATGTAGCATGTTGATCGTGTCATTTTGTTGCTACTGTTTTTCTGCGTGTCAAGTATTTGTTCCTATGACCATGAGATCATATAACTCACTGGCCTCGGAGGAATATCTTGTGTGCATCAAACGTTGCAACGTAAATGGGTGACTATGAAGATGCTCTACAGGTATCTCCGAAGGTGTCCGTTGAGTTAGTATGGATCAAGACTGGGATTTGTCACTCCGTGTGACGGAGAGGTATCTCGGGGCCCACTCGGTAATACAACATCACACACAAGCCTTGCAAGCAATGTGACTTAGTGTAAGTTACGAGATCTTGTATTACGGAACGAGTAAAGAGACTTGCCGGTAAACGAGATTGAAATAGGTATGCGGATACTGACGATCGAATCTCGGGCAAGTAACATACTGAAGGACAAAGGGAATGGCATACGTGATTATATGAATCCTTGGCACTTAGGTTCAAACAATAAGATCTTCGTAGAATATGTAGGATCCAATATGGGCATCCAGGTCCCACTATTGGATATTGACCGAGGAGTCTCTCGGGTCATGCCTACATAGTTCTCGAACCCGTAGGGTCTGCACACTTAAGGTTCGACGTTGTTTTATGCGTATTTGAGTTATATGGTTGGTTACCGAATGTTGTTCGGAGTCCCGGATGAGATCACGGACGTTACGAGGGTTTCCGGAATGGTCCGGAGACAAATATTGATATATAGGATGACCTCATTTGGTTACCGGAAGGTTTTCGGAATTACCGGGAATGTACCGGGAATGACGAATGGGTTCCAGATGTTCACCGGGGGGGGGGGCAGCCCACCCCGGAGATGCCCATAGGCCTTAGGGGTGCCGCACCAGCCCTTAGTGGGCTGGTGGGCAAGCCCAAGAAGGCCCCTGCGCAGGAATAAAAGAAATCAAAGAGAAAAAAAGGGGAAGTGGGAATGAAGGGAAGGACTCCACCTTCCAATCCTAGTTGGACTAAGATTGGAGGAGGAATCCTCCTCCCCCCCTTCGGCCGACCCCATTGGGGCTCCTTGAGCCTCTAGGCAAGGCCCCTCCCCTCCCACCTATATATACGGAGGTTTTAGGGCTTATTTGAGACAAATTTTCCACGGCAGCCCGACCACATACCTCCACGGTTTTTCCTCTAGATCGCGTTTCTGCGGAGCTCGGGCGGAGCCCTGCTGAGATTAGATCACCACCAACCTCCGGAGCGCCGTCACGCTGTTGGAGAACTCATCTACCTCTCCGTCTCTCTTGCTGGATCAAGAAGGCCGAGATCATCGTCGAGTTGTACGTGTGCTGAACGCGGAGGTGCCGTCTGTTCGGCACTAGATCGGAACGGATCGTGAGATGGATCGCAAGACGGTTCGTGCAACGGATCGCGAGATGGTTCGTGGGACGTATCACGGGACGGATCCTGGGACGGTTCGCGGGGCGGATCGAGGGACGTGAGGACGTTCCACTACATCAACCGCGTTTCTTAACGCTTCCGCTGTGCGATCTACAAGGGTACGTAGATCAGAAATCTCCTCTCGTAGATGAACATAACCATGATAGGTATTGCGTGTGCGTAGGAAAATTTTGTTTTCCATGCGACGTTCCCCAACAGTGGCATCATGAGCTAGGTTCATGCGTAGATGTTATCTCGAGTAGAACACAAAAGTTTTTGTGGGCGGTGATGTGCGATTTGCTGCCCTCCTTAGTCTTTTCTTGATTCCGCGGTATTGTTGGATCGAAGCGGCTCGGACCGACCTTACTCGTACGCTTACGAGAGACTGGTTTCATCGCTACGAGCAACCTCGTTGCTCAAAGATGACTGGCGAGTGTCGGTTTCTCCAACTTTAGTTGAATCAGATTTGACCGAGGAGGTCCTTGGAGAGAGGCTAAATAGCAATTCATACAACTCCGTTGTGGTGTTTGCGTAAGTAAGATGCGATCCTACTAGATACCCATGGCAACCACGTAAAACATGCAACAACAATTAGAGGACGTCTAACTTGTTTTTGCAGGGTATGCTTATGATGTGATATGGCCAACGACGTGATGTGATATATTGGATGTATGAGATGATCATGTTGTAATAGTTAATATCGACTTGCACGTCGATGGTACGACAACCGACAGGAGCCATAGGGTTGTCTTTAAACTAACGTTTGTGCTTTTAGATGCGTTCACTATATTGCTAGGACGTAGCTTTAGTAGTAATAGCATGAGTATCACGACAATCCCGATGGCGAAACGTTGATGGAGATCATGATGATGGAGATCATGGTGTGACGCCGGTGACAAGAAGGTCGTGCCGGTGCTTTGGTGATGGAGATCAAGAAGCACATGATGATGGCCATATCATGTCACTTATGAATTGCATGTGATGTTAATCCTTTATGCACCTTATCTTGATTAGAACGACGGTAGCATTATGAGGTGATCTCTCTCTAAAATTTCAAGACGAAATTGTGTTCTCCCCGACTATGCACCGTTGTGACAGTTCGTGAAATTTGAAAATCTTCGAAACTTTTGAATGAGAGGGAATAAAATGACTTTCCCCTTCTCCGGTGAATTCAAATTCAATCTTTTAAAAGCAACGAGAGAAGATGACATGACTTCTTCAACTATAAAGAATTTGAACGGAGATATTTGCATTTGAATTCTCTTGCATTTTTATTTGTTTTCTTCGTGCAAGAAATGCCGGGAAATACTTTCTGTCAAACAGAAAAGAGAGGAGGAACATGACCCTCAAACCCACGGGCATTTTGAAAGTTGTTTGAACCCTAAAACTTAGAGGGTCATTTGAAAATTATTTGCAAAAGAAAATAAACCTTTTAGGCAATTTTGTGAAAATAATTTTTTTCTGAAGTTTTTATTTTTGCCGTGGAAAAATGCCCATCATCTATATTTTATTTTTCTGATAATTTTAGTATATAGAAACTCTTTATTTCGAATTGATTTGTTTTCCTTTTTATCATTTTAGTTTCCTAGTTTTAAAAATAGGAAAGGAATCACTTTGAAATGGAAATAAGATCTGGCCCATTAAGCACTTTTCTATTCTAGCCCAACAGGAGATCATCTTCTTCCTTTGTCTCTCTCACGTCACACAAATTTTTCCTTCCATGGACACAGGAATCCCCACCTCCGGGATTCGCGAAGCTCTTTCCCTCCCAACACCTCCCGTCGCCCCTATAAGAACCCCCACACCCTCCTCTATCCATTTTCCCCAAGAACCATACCTCTCCTCGCCTCTAGCCGCAGCCCCCGCCTCGCCGGAGTTCATCTTCAACAGGAACTCGCCGGAGGTCCTGCTGCCTCCCCCCGTCGCCCCACGCCCCGCCGGCACCACCAACCTTCGGCCGGAGCCCTCCTCCCCCGCCTGGACCCCTCCGCTGCCTCGGCCGGCCACCGGAGCCACCTTCCCATCGTCTTCTCCAACTCCGGCGACTAACTCCGGTGAGATTCACGAAATCCCGTATTGCAGTTTTTTTCAGAAAATTGCAATCTTAGAAAATTCATATCTATTAGTCTATAACTCCGAATTAGGTGATTCTTTTTGCGTTGGATCACAAATTTTATGCAGTTTATGGAGATATATAATTTTTCTATGTTTGGATTAATAAAAATTGAGTTAGATCAGATTTGAATTAAAGCTTGTTTTGCTTATTCCGGGAGTTTAAAAGTAGCTTTTAATTTGATTCTTTCTGCTGCTGCTTCCTATTGATCATATCTTTCAGTAGTTTAAGTTTCAATATTTTTTAAATAATTTTACTTATGGGTTTAAGCAAAACAGATTCTGTTTTAGTCTTTTTTGTTTTCTTGCTATTTCTTTTGTCAAGTTATATTTTGTTTTCTGATATTTACCAGTATCTTTTCAACAACAACTAAATTTTATTTTATTTATTCTTATTTGTTTGCATGGAATCAATTCTGGTTCTATACTAACTTGCGAATTGATTGCATTGCTAGTTTGATTTCCTATTTTGAAAATACTTATAAAATAGTATTGTTTTGTAAATTTTACTTCTGTTATCTTAGTTATTTTATATTTTGTTTTCTGTTATTTTTTCTATTTTAGTGTTTTATTTTCAGTTAGAACAAAAACTATATAGTGTTTGATGTAGTCGAAGGCTTCGTAGCTTCTTTGAAGTTTCCTTTGGATTTTTATCCGCTCTCTCTTATTGATTTTTGATTGCATCAACTTTTATTGCTGTTTGTTAATTGATTGCTAGAATGATTGCTAGTGTGAGTGCTTATGTGAATGATATGTTTGTTATATAGATTTCATCGGAGAGTGACGAGTAGTCTATCAAGTTATTTTCTCGAGAAATTCTTCTTCGTCAACATCACCAGGCAAGTCACTTTGATCATACTATCACCTATATTTTATGCATCGTAGTTCTACCATCCTATGCCCAATTGCATGCTGAGTAGGTACTTGGAAATTTTAGTATAGATTGTAGTATCATGTGGTAGGCACACAACAACCCCTATACTTGGCCCCGGGACGACAATTTCTTAATGCTATGCTTGTGTAGACGGGTTATCGGTTGAGTGTATACCACGAGTGATGCGAGGTTGATATAATAATCAAGACCGGACTAAGACAAGATTTTCAAGACCTCGGACGCAATGCAACACTGGGTGAAGGACGGTTGATCGGCTCCCTGGAAAACCCAGTGGATGCCCGGGATGCTGGAGAGGCCATGTCATCCTGCGGAAAGCTTCACCCAGGCTCAAAGAGATGGACGGATATTTTCAAGACCCAAGGCTTACCTGCACAGCCACAAGTCATTATGGGCTCTGGCTTGGTTGGACAACGCGGCGACTCTGGACAGGCGGTGCTAGCAGATGTAGACGAACGGTAGGAATGGATGGGCACCGACAGGGATTCAGAGGGACCCGTTGAAAGACCATGTTTTGATCATCCGGTCTTCAAACACCCTGAAGTGTGAGGACATACTCGAAGGCGATCAAATCTTGTGGGGAACGTGTGCAAAACTGTGCAGAGTACTCAAACCTAATCGATTAGCCGTGTCCACGGTCATGGACAACTTGAGCCAAAGGAACTGAAGTTATCTGAAATTCTCAACACAAATAATAATATTTATGTGGGTATTATTGACAACATGGGTACGAGAATTGGTTGGTGGAACCATCTCGTTAACAACCAACAATGTAGTAACATTTTGCTTTTAGCCCTCTCTTGATGTAGGATAAAACTTGCTTTTCGCTAAAAACTTATAGCCCCACCTGCCATATATGTATATAGTATAGATGATTACTTTTCTCCCCTCTCTTATGTGACTTGCCGGCATATTCAATATGCTGACCTACACGGCTGCAACGTCTTATGTTGCAGATATTTTTCTTCGACGAGTAAGAGTACGATTCAGGGTTACGGTCTACACTCAACTTGCCGTTGGTGTTTATTGGGACTCCACTCCCTTGACCGCTTCCGCTGAAATAATTAAGGTATATATCAGTTTTACGCTATTTACATGTGATTGCACTTTGATATATACATTGATGTACTGTGTGTGCCAGCATACTGATCCAGGGATGGCACAGAAACACAGAGGCTTGACTCGTCTTGAGTCGGGTCGCTACATGCACACGCCGAACACTCGGGTTAAACTTGACGAGCGTAGCATGTACAAACATGGCCTCGGAACACATGAGACTGAAAGGTCGAGCATGAATCGTATAGTTGATATGATTAGCATAGAGATGCTTACCACTGAAACTATTCTCGAATCACGTGATGATCGGACTTGAGATAGTGGATTTGGATCATGTACCACTCAAATGACTAGAGAGATGTACTTTTTGAGTGGGAGTTCTTACGTAATATGATTAATTGAACTAATTGTCATGAAAATAGTCTAATGGTCTTTGCGAATTACGATGTAGCTTGCGCTATAGCTCTACTGTTTTATACGTTCCTAGAGAAAATTTAGTTGAAAGTTGATAGTAGCAAACTTTACGGACTGAGTCTGTAAAACTGAGGATTGTCCTCGATTACTGCGCAGAAGGCTTATGTCCCTAAAGCACCACTCGGTGTGCTGCACCTCGAGCATCGTCTATGGATGTTGTGAACATCCGACATACACGTTTCTGATGACTACGTGATAGTTCAGTGCGCAATACTTAATGGCTTAGAAGCAAGGCGCCGAAGATGTTTTGAAACGTCACGGAACATAAGAGATGTTCTAAAGAGATGAAATTGTGATTTCATGCTTGTGCCCTTGTTAAGAGGTATGAGACCTCCGACAAGATTCTTTTTCCACAATGTAAAGGAGAAAAGCTCAATCGTTGAGCGTGTGCTCAGATTGTTTGAGTACGACGATCGCTTGAATCAAGTGGGAGTTAATCTTCGAGATGAGATAGTGATGGTTCTCCAAAGTCACTGCCACTAAGCTGTGAGAGCTTCGTGATGAACTATAACATATCAAAGATAGATACAATGATCTTTGAGCGATTCGTGATGTTTGACACTGCGAAAGTAGAAATCAAGAAGGAGCATCAATAGTTGATGGTTAGTAAAAACCACTAAGTTTCAAGAAAGGCAAGGGCTAGAAGGGTTACTTCGTGAAACGGCAGAACAGTTGCTGCACTAATGAAGAGACCCAAGATTAAACCCAAACCCGAGACTAAGTGCTTCTGTTATGAGGGGAACGGTCACTGAGGCGGAGCTATCCTAGATGCTTGGTAGATAAGAAGGCTGGCAAAGTCAAAAGAAGTATATTTGATATACATGATGTTGATGTGTACTTTACTAGTACTCCTAGTAGCGCGACGGTATTGGATACCGGTTCGGTTGCTAAGTGATTAGTAACACGAAATGAAAGCTACGGAATAAACGGAGACTAGCTAAAGGCGAGGTGACGATACGTGTTGGAAGTGTTTCCAAGGTTGATATGATCAAACGTCGCACGCTCCCTCTACCATCGGGATTGGTGTTAAACCTAAATAATTGTTATTTGGTGCTTGCGTTAAGCATGAACATGATTGGATCGTGTTTATTGCAATACGATTATTCATTTAAAGAGAATAATGGTTACTCTATTTGCTTGAATAATCACCTTCAATGGTTTATTGAAATCTCGATCGTAGTGTTACACATGTTCATGATATTGGTGCCAAAAGATACAAGGTAATGATGATAGTACCACTTACTTGCGGCACTGCCGCCCGAGTCATGTTGGTGTAAATTGCATGAAAGGTTCCATGCTAATGGATCTTTAAACTCACTTGATTTTGAATCACTTGAGACGTGCAAATCATACCACATGAGCAAGGCCTTGTTTTCATTGAGATGAAACAAGAAAGTAACTTGTTGGAAGTGATACATTTTGATGTATGTCGTCCAATGAGTGCTCAGGCACACAGTGGATATCATTGAGTTCTTAATTCAATGACGGTTTGAGTAGATACAGGAGTGTTTACTTAATGAATCACAAGTTTGAAATATTGAAAAGTTCAATTCTGTTTCAGAGTGAAGTTCGTCGTAACAAGAAGATAAGTTGTCTACGATATGATCATAGAGATGAATATCTGAGTTGCGAGTTTTGGTACACATTTAAGACAATGTGGAAGTTGTTTCGCAATTCATGCCACCAAGAACACCATAATGTGATGGTGTGTCCGAACGTCATAACCGCGACCTATTTGATATGGTACATACTATGATGTCTCTTATCGAATTACCACTATCATTTATGGGTTATGCATTAGAGAAACACATTCACTTTAAATAGGGCACCGCGTAAATCCGTTGAGATGACACAGTATAGGCTGTGGTTTAGAGAAATCTAAGCTGTTGTTTCTTGAAAGTTTGGGGCTGCGACGCTTATGTGAAAATTTTTCAGTCTGATAAGCTCGAACCCAAAGAGGATAAATGCATCTTCATAGGATATCCAAAACAGTTGGGTACATCTCCTATCTCAGATCCGGAAGCAAAGTGTTTGTTTCTAGAAACGGGTCCTTTCTCGAGGAAAGGTTTGTCTCGAAAGAATTGAGTGGGAGGGTGATAGAACTTGATGAGGTTATTGAACCATCACTTCAACTAGTCTGTAGCACGGCGCAGGAAGTTGTTCCTGTGGCGACTACGCCAATTGAAGTGGAAGCTGATGATAGTGATCATTGAGCATGAGATCAAGTTACTACAGACCTCGTAGGTCGACAAGGTCGCGTACTACTAGAAAGTGGTACGGAAACCCTGTCTTGGAGGTCATGTTGTTGAACAACAATGAACCTATGAGTTATGGAGAAGCAATGGTGGGCCCGGATTCTGACAAATGGCCGGAGGCCATGAAATCCGAGAGAGAATCCATGTATAAAACAAAGTGTAGACTTTGGAAGAACTGCTTAATGGTAGTAAGACTATTAAGTAAAGATGGATCTTTAAAAGGAAGACATACGATGATGGTGATAAGTCACTATTAAGAAAAGCTCGACTTATCGCAAAGATGTTTCCGACAAGATCAAATAGTTGACTATGGTGAGACTTTCTCACTCGTAGCGATGCTAAAAGTCTGTTGGAATTATCTTAGAACTTGCTGCATTATTTATGAAATATTGCACATAGGATGTCAAAACATTGTTTTCCTCGACGGAAAGGTTGTATGCGATACAACCGGAAAGTTTTGTCGATCCTAAGGATGCTAACAAGTATGCAAGCTCCAGCGATCCTTCTATGGACTGGTGCAAGCATCTCGGTGTTGGAATATATGCTTTGATGAGTTGATCGAAGCTTTTGGGTTTGTACAAGGTTTATGAGAAACTTGTATTTCCAAAGAAGTGAGTGGGAGCACTATAGAATTTCTGATAAGTATATGTGGTTGACATATTGTGGATCAGAAGTAATGTAGAATTTCTGTAAAGCATAAAAGGTTGTTTGAAAGGAGTTTTTCAAAGGAATACCTGGATTGCGCTACTTGAACGTTGAGCATCAAGATCTATGGAGATAGATCGAAACGCTTAGTAGAGGTTTTCAAGAAGATGCATGCCTTGACAAGTTTTTGAAGGAGTTCAAAATAGATCAGCAAAGAAGGAGTTCTTGGTTGTGTTGTAAGGTGTGAATTTGAGTGAGACTCAAAACCCGACCCCGGCAGAATAAAGAGAATAGACGAAGGTCGTCTTTTATGCCTTGGCCGTAGAATCTGAAGTATGCCATGCTGAGTACCGCACCTGATGTGTGCCTTGCCTCAAAGTCTGTTGAGAGGTACAGAGAGTGATCCAGGATTGAATCACTGATCAGTGGTCAAAGTTATCCTTAGTAACTAAATGGACTAAGGAATTTTTCTCGATTATGGAGGTGGTTAAAGAGTTCGTCGTAAAGGGTTACGACGGTGCAATCTTTGACACTAATCCGAATAACTATGAGTAGTAAAACAGATTCGTATGGTAGAGTAGATATTTGGAGTATTTCCGAATAGCACATAGTAGCAGCATCTATAAGATGACATAAAGATTTGTAAAGCACGCATGGATCTGAAGGATTTAGAACCGTTCACTAAAACCTCTCTCACGAGCAAGACGTGATCAGACCCCAGAACTACATGGGTGTTGGATTCGTTGAAATCATATGGTTATGTGAACTAGATTATTGACTCTAGTGCAAGTGGGAGACTGTTGGAAATATGCCCTAGAGGCAATAATAAATTAGTTATTATTATATTTCTTTGGTCATGATAATCGTTTATTATCCATGCTATAATTGTATTGATTGGAAACACAATACTTGTGTGGATACATAGACAAAACACTGTCCCTAGTAAGCCTCTAGTTGACTAGCTCGTTGATCAAAGATGGTCAAGGTTTGCTGACAATGGGCAAGTGTTGTTACTTGATAACGGGATCACATCATTAGGAGAATCATGTGATGGACTAGACCCAAACAAATGAACGTAGCATGTTGATCGTGTCAGTTTGTTGCGACTGTTTTTCTGCGTGTCAAGTATTTGTTCCTATGACCATGAGATCATATAACTCACTGGCACCGGGGGAATATCTTGTGTGCATCAAACGTCGCAACGTAATTGGGTGACTATAAATATGATCTACAGGTATCTCCGAAGGTGTCCATTGAGTTAGTATGGATCAAGACTGGGATTTGTCACTCCGCGTGACGGAGAGGTATCTCGGGGCCCACTCGATAATACAACATCACACACAAGCCTTGCAAGCAATGTGACTTAGTGTAGGTTACGGGATCTTGTATTACAGAACGAGTAAAGAGACTTGCGAGTAAACGAGATTGAAATAGGTATGCGGATACTGACGACGGAATCTCGGGCAAGTAACATACCGAAGGACAAAGGGAATGACATACGGGATTATATGAATCCTTGGCACTGAGGTTCGAACAATAAGACCTTCGTATAATATGTAGGATCCAATATGGGCATCCAGGTTCCGCTATTGGATATTCACCGAGGAGTCTCTCGGGTCATGTCTACATAGTTCTCGAACCCGCAGGGTCTGCACACTTAAGGTTCGAAGTTGTTTTATGCGTATTTGAGTTATATGGTTGGTTACCGAATGTTGTTCGGAGTCCCGGATGAGATCATGAATGTCACGCGGATTTCCGGAATGGTCCGGAGACGAAGATTGATATATAGGATGACCTCATTTGGTTACCGGAAGGTTTTCGGAATTACCGGGAATGTACTGGGAATGACGAATGGGTTCCGGATGTTCACCGGGGGGGGGGGGGGGGCAGCCCACCCCGGAGAAGTCCATAGGCCTTAGGGCTGCCGCACCAGCCCTTAGTGGGCTGGTGGGAAAGCCCAAGAAGTCCCCTGCGGTGGAATAAAAGAAATCAAAGAGAAAAAAGGGGAAGTGGGGAGGAAGGGAAGGACTCCACCTTCCAATCCTAGTTGGACTAGGATTGGAGGAGGAATCCTCCTCCCCCCTTCGTCCGACCCCATTGGGGCTCCTTGAGCCTCAAGGCAAGGCCCCTCTGTTAGAATTATGCCCTAGAGGCAATAATAAATATAGTTATTATTATAATTCATGTATCAAGATAATCGTTTATTATCCATGCTATAATTGTATTGAATGAAGACTTATATACATGTGTGGATACATAGACAAAACACTGTCCCTAGCAAGCCTCTAGTTGGCTAGCCAGTTGATCAAAGATAGTCAGGGTCTTCTGATTATGTACAAGGTGTTGTTGGTTGATAACTGGATCACGTCATTAGAAGAATCACGTGATGGACTAGACCCAAACTAATAGACGTAGCATGTTGATCGTGTCATTTTGTTGCTACTGTTTTCTGCGTGTCAAGTATTTGTTCCTATGACCATGAGATCATATAACTCACTGACACCGGAGGAATGCTTTGTGTGTATCAAACATCGCAACGTAACTGGGTGACTATAAAGATGCTCTACAGGTATCTCCGAAGGTGTTCGTTGAGTTAGTATGGATCGAGACTGGGATTTGTCACTCCGTGTGACGGAGAGGTATCTCGGGGCCCACTCGGTAATACAACATCACACACAAGCTGTTGGGGATGTAACCTGTGGATGACCCGCCCTAGTTGGGCCGGGTTATCCATTGGGCGACTCATCTAAGTGTTTAGTTGGGCCTCATTTTGGTCGAATCAAGGTCGCATGACGAGTATGGCTCTTGGTGGGTCTCCCATCTTTGGAAGATGGCGATTTAGAGATCGCAATGGTCACGAGTTGTAAGAAGGAAGGAATCCTTGCAAAACCCTAGGGAGTCGACCTGTATATAAAGGCAAGGTCCTGGGGGACAGAGAACGGGTTAGAAATCATCGAGTGCTAGGTTTAGGCGAGTTATGCCTTCCTTGTAATCGAATCCATATCAATACACACCAAAGCAGGACATAGGCTATTACCTCCTCAGAGGGGCCGAACCTGGGTAAATCGTCGTGTCTCTCCCGTTTAACCCCTTTGAGTCGCCACCAAGGTGCGATGGCTCCAGTACTAAGTCCTTTCACGAGGACACCTGCCGTGAAAAAACCACGACAGTTGGCGCCCACCGTGGGGCCTACGCACGGTGGAGTTGAGTTCTCAAAGGGAGCCCTACCAGGGTTTGGGAGTTATGCGACGGCGCTCATGACTCGGAGCCGCCGCGGGATAACCTACATCGACAACCAGCGATGGGGACCTGAAGCGAATTCGATTGAATCTGGCTACAGGGTCCCCTTCAGCAAGATCAACATCTTCGTCGGCATGATCGGATCATCCGTTCCTGAGCCGGACATCTCCACCGACATCGTCGAGCCGGCCAGGTACGTCCGCCCAGTCATAACACATAATTTAACTCGCCCGGTCTTTGTGGGGTTCACGCAGGGATCTGAGGAACCAGAACACTTGGCGACTCAGGAAGTTACCCCGGTCAACTCTGACGACGAGTCATCCATGGGCGACTCAGATTCCATCCGGTCTCTCCATGGGGACGGTCTCGGAGGCTTGTCGATGGCCATGGATCCGGAAGTCCATGACCGAACCCGCCGCCAGATCGCCATCTACATGGCTGGGGCAACTCAACCCGCACAAAACCCTACCGGAGGCGATGGGACCGGCGGGACATCCAGAAGTGCATCCGTAGTCCTGGTGGATTTAGTGGCGGAAATCACGAGACTAATGGCGACTCCCCTCACACCAGAGAACCAAGAGGAGATAAACGCAGAGTTAGCAAAGATCAGAGAGGCGGTGGCAAAGGCCCACCAGGATGCTGAGATGGAGTCCGCCAGGATCGAGACTCGACAAGCCCAAATTGCGGCCGAAAGGATGCGATTAAACACTGACAATTGGCGGCTCGAAAGACAGCAGCGCGCGTCCGATGCCGTCCATCAGCGGAGACACCAGGGTCGCCTGCCCCATGACCTCAACCCGACCCGTCTGTTCGACACTCCACGAACCCCCGGGATGGGAGCCGCCCCGGCAGGAGGACCGGGCCGCCCACCTAACCCGCCGGTTCAGCCGATTGAGGGTCAAATTCCTCGTTTCCGGACCCCTCAAGGCCAGTTCTCCAACCCGGTGGATAACGTGCTTGCCGCAACTCGCCACCTGGAGTCCCTTCCGATTCACGGCAACACCCCAGCTGAGATTGAAGCGAGGAACACCATCGAGATGTTGAAAACAGCGGTGGTTCAAAACGCCCAATTCTCGCATAGCCTCGAGAGGTTGCACTCCACCCCTCAGGCAAGTTATACTAGGAGCAGGCCGGAGGACCAGCTTGCCGTAAACAGTGGGCCGCGACACCTCCCGCAGGACAACCCGCCCGAGCGGAACCCGCCGGGCCGAGATCTCCCGAATATCCAAGACGCTCCGGCCCCCCTCGTAGGGGGCGGAGGGCGAGTTGGGGTACCATGCTTATCCTCGGCCCTTCGGAGCGAAAGGATGCCCAAGGACTTTAAGGGACCAAGGAAAGTGCCTAATTATACACCAGACCTCGAACCAACGTCATGGATCGAGGGTTACGAGATTGCCATGGACATGCTCGACGTGCACGAGGCGGTTTGCGCCCGATACTTCATGATGATGCTCGAGGGGTCGGCACGCGCCTGGTTGAAAAACTTGCCTCCCAATTCCATCCAGTCCTGGGCCGAGTTAAAAGAGCTTTTCATCAAAAACTTCCGGGGAACCTGCAAACGTCCAATGACGATTGTCGATCTACAACACTGTGTTCAGCGCCCGGACGAATCGGCCCACCATTGGTCGCGGCGGGTGGCAGAAATTATTTATTCGTCAGATGGTATTACGGCGGCTCAAGCTGTGCTCATCCTCGAGCACAATTGTCATTACGAGCCCTTAGTACAGAAGTTGGGGCGACACAAACGGAAGGTCCAAGACATGGGCGAACTAATGGACACCCTCACTAGGTATGCCGAGGCCGATGATACTAAGGATCCCGGCGAGGATGGCAAGGTTAACTCGCCCAAAAAGGGCGAGTCGTTCAAAAATCATACCCGTTTCCAGGGGCGCAACCGTCACAATCAGGGGACCAATGGCAAGCGTAGACCGCAGGAGGAGCCCTCGGACTTGGTCGCCAACACCAATGCTAATGATGGCAAAAAGAAGAACCGAGGCTTCAGTGGGAAAAGGCCGCGTAACTATGAAGAGTTACTCAAGGGCCCTTGCCCGCACCACGGCACGGCTGACGGTTCATTCTTGGGAAAACTGTTTCGTGATGCGAGAATTTCGGGCGGAGGCAATCAAGAAGAGCCAAAACGAAGATCCAAACCGGCGCCAGGACCAACTTGCCGCGTCCAACCAAAGACAGAACCCCTTCGGCGGCTTTCCCGAACAGGGGGCTCAGGGAGGCCCGCAACCAGGCGGCGGCCAGTACCCGGTGCACCACCAGCGGCGGTACAACCCGTCGGGAGTTTTCCAGCAGCCGCCCCCACAGGGGGCTCCACAGGACCAGGATGACAATGGGGGCTTCCGCAGCAATCCCAAACAGCTAAGTAATGGGCAGTACCACGTTTTCACCACTAATGCTTGCAGGCATGATAAAAAGGTAAGTCACTGGGCGTACAATATAACTGAGCCGGCGATTCCCAGATATCTCCACTGGTCTGAGCAGACCATAACATGGAGCAGGGAGGATCACCCGCCAAGAATAGATAACCCGGGCGACCTGGCATTGGTCGTGGCTCCCCAAGTGGGGGGTTACACCCTATCAAAGGTATTAATGGATGGTGGCAGCAGCATCGATATCCTATACTTCGACACCTTCCAGAGGATGAATCTATTGGAGAAAGACTTGATGCCTTCGACCACGGTTTTCCACAGAATTGTCCCGGGCAAGTCGGCTTATCCCATAGGTCGGGTCAGGCTCTCAGTAGCGTTTGGAACTGCGCAGAATTACAGGTCGGAGTCTCTAATCTTCGAGGTGGTCAAGCTGAAAAGCCCATACCATGCGCTGTTCAGGCGACCGGCTTACGCCTGCTTCATGGCCCGCCCGTGCTATGTCTACCTCAAGCTCAAAATGCCTGGTCCTAAAGGACCCATCACGGTTGATGGAGATAGAAGGATCGCAAAGGAATGTGAAGAAGGGGACGCGGCTTATGCGGAAGTCGCCTGTGCGGCGGAAGAGCTCAAGCACCATCGGGCCAATGTTGACCCGGCTGACATGTCACCACTCAAGAAGCCGACTACAGATTCTGAGTCGCCCCTCAAGTTCAAGCCGACGGATGACACTAAGACAATCGATTTCGCGCCTGGCGATTCATCCAAGCAGTTCACCATTGGGACGGGTCTGGACCCCAAATAGGAAAGCGCGCTCATCGAATTCATCCGTGAGAATCGGGACATCTTCGCATGGAAACCTTCTGACATGCCTGGTGTACCGAGAGAATTCGCTGAGCACCATCTTAACGTTGACCCAAAATGCAAACCTGTCCAGCAGTACCTTCGCAGATTCAACGAGGAACGACGCAAGGCGATTGGAGAAGAAGTCGCCCGCCTTTTAGCCGCCGGGTTCATCGTGGAAGTTTTTCACCCCAAATGGCTGGCTAACCCGGTGTTGGTACTCAAGAAGAATGGCACTTTCCATATGTGCATTGACTATACAGACCTCAACAGAGCTTGTCCCAAAGATCCCTTCGCTCTTCCCCACATCGATCAAATCATTGACTCGGTGGCGGGATGCGAACGATTGTGTTTTCTGGACGCCTATTCAGGATATCACCAGATCAAGATGGCCATGGAAGATCAGGAGAAGACGGCCTTCATAACCCCCTTTGGGGCCTTTTGCTATGTGTCCATGCCTTTCGGACTCAAAAGCGCGGGGCCGACTTATCAACACTGTATCCAGAATTGTCTTCGTAACCAAATTGGTCGCAACGTCCATGCCTATGTCGACGATATTGTGATCAAGACCCGCCAGGGGGAGACACTATTGGAAGACCTTAAGGAGACTTTTGATAATTTACGGGTATATCAGATGAAGTTAAATCCTACCAACTGCGTTTTTGGTGTACCTGCAGGAAAATTGCTGGGTTTCTTGGTATCGGAGCGCGGCATCGAGGCTAACCCGGACAAAATTGAAGCGGTTACCTCTCTTGGAAAGCCGGCGAATGTTAATCAAGTTCAACGGCTGGCAGGTCGCATTGCGGCTTTAAGTCGTTTTGTGAGTCGCCTAGGGGAAAAGGCGATTCCTCTTGATTAATTATTAAGGAAGTCTGATCGATTCGCGTGGACAAATGAGGCAGACCAGGCACTTGAGGCCCTGAAACGCCAATTGGTTAACCCGCCGGTCCTGGCAGCCCCGACTGAAAAGGAGCCTATGCTTCTATATATCGCGGCGAATTCCAAGGCAGTAAGTGTGGCCGTGGTCGTTGAAAGAAAGGAAGAAGGGAAGGAATACCCAGTGCAACGCCTAGTATATTTTATCAGCGAGGTGTTAGCTCTTTCCAAACAGCGATACCCGCATTGGCAAAAACTGGTTTATGGGGTGTTTATGGCGAGTCGAAAACTTAAGCATTACTTCCAGGAGCACCCGATCACAGTGGTTAGTTCGGCTCCCCTTGGTGACATTATCCAGAATCGGGAGGCAACAGGGCGAATCGCCAAATGGGCGATAGAGCTTGGGTCTCATCACATACAATATACTCCCCACACAGCTATCAAATCCCAGGCACTAGTTGATTTCATTAACGACTGGACCGAGCTACAGGCTCCGGAAGACCGGCCTGACCTTACCTACTGGACTATTTACTTTGATGGATCTAGGCAGCTGGAAGGCTCGGGGGCTGGTGTGGTGTTAGTATCCCCTCAAGGAGATAAGTTCTGTTACGTTCTCCGACTCATGTTTCCCTGCACTAAAAATGCAGCGGAATATGAAGCTTTGCTTCATGGCTTGCGACTCGCAAAAGAGATGAACCTAACACGAGTCAGGTGTTTTGGCGACTCCGATTTGGTGGCGCAACAAGTTTCGGGTACCTGGGACTCTCGGGATCCCATGATGGCGGCTTACAGACGAGCTGTGTCTGACGTGGCGGGTTATTTTCATGGCTATCAGGTGGACCATATTGACCGGCGCCTCAACGAGGCAGCTGATGCCCTCTCGCGACTCGGCTCACAGAGAAAACCGGTTCCCCCTAATGTTTTTCTGGATATCTTGCACAAACCATCCGTGGTTTTACCCTCAGAGGAGGAATTGGCGATACCAGATCCCGAGTCTCAGCTCGTGGCAGCTCTCCATGTCATTCCGGATTGGGTTCTCCCTTATCTGGCTTATCTCACTCGCGGCGAGTTACCCACCGACGAAGTTTTGGCTTGCCAGATCGTTCGGCGCAGCAAATCCATGGTCATCATTAATGGCGAGTTGTATAAACGGAGCGCTTCTGGGGTTTTTCAGCGATGTGTCTCCCCCGAAGAAGGATGCGCGATCCTAAATGACATTCATTCCGGAGACTGTGGACATCACGCCGGGTCACGTTCTTTGGTATCAAAGGCTTTTCGTCATGGTTTCTTTTGGCTGACGACTCATGCAGATGCAGAAGACATAGTTCGTCGGTGCGAAGGGTGCCAACGTTATGGGAGGCAGGCTCATGTACCGGCTGAAGAATTGAGAATGATTCCCATTACTTGGACTTTTGCAGTCTGGGGGCTGGACATGGTTGGTCCCTTTAAAATGTCCTCAAACAAGAAGACCCACCTATTGGTGGCGGTTGATAAATTCACCAAGTGGGTTGAGGCGGAACCTGTTGGAGCTTGCGATGCGGAGACAGCGGTCAAATTTTTGAAGAAGCTGATTTTCCGGTTTGGATATCCGCACAGTATTATTACTGATAATGGTACTAACTTGTCCCAAGGGGCGAAGCAGGATTTTTGTCGTCGAGAACATATCCCACTTGATATTTCTGCGGTCGCTCACCCGCAATCTAACGGGCAAGCAGAACGGGCGAATCAGGAGGTCTTGCGAGGGATCAAGCCCCGACTCATGGTTCCCCTGGAAAGGACTCCATGGTGTTGGGTTGAAGAGTTACCTTCGGTACTGTGGAGTATTCAGACTACCCCGAACCGGTCCACGGGATTCACCCCTTTCTTTTTGGTCTATGGAGCAGAGGTTGTTCTTCCTACGGACATAAGGCATGACTCCCTTAGAGTCGCCGCATATGTGGAGCAAGATAATGAGCTGGCGCGTCAAGATTCTTCGGATGCCTTGGAGGAGGCACGTGACCTGGCTGCGGCCCGTTCGGCTATCTACCAGCAAGATCTGCGGCGTTATCATAGTCGCCGGGTTAAGAGTCGGACCTTTCAGGAAGGCGACTTAGTGCTTCATCTAATACAAGATCGAGCAGGCATGCACAAGTTGTCACCCCCTTGGGAAGGGCCGTTCGTCGTCAGCAAGAACCTCCGCAATGGCTCTTACTATTTGGTGGATCTTCGGCCTAATCGACCGACCACGGAGGCTGAGTCAACTCGCCCCTGGAATATTGCCCATTTGCGACCTTACTACACTTAAGCTCTTAAGCTTTACACTTTGTAAGTTTTTCAGTTTCATTATGAAGTAATAAAATATTTCCCGACTTGGGGGCTTCTTTATTAAAATGCAAATTGTGTCATCCTGTTGCGGCCGTATGAGTCGATAGAATCTGCATTTAGGGTGGGTGCACGAGCTTTCTGACTCGCCTCCCCCTGTCGCGACCTTATGAGCCGACGAAACCTGCATTTAGGGTGGGTGCACGAGCTTTCTGACTCGCCTCCCCCTGTAGCGACCTTATGAGCCGACGGAACCTGCATTTAGGGTGGGTGCATGAGCTTTCTGACTCGCCTCCCCCTGTCGCGACCTTATGAGCCGACGAAACCTGCATTTAGGGTGGGTGCACGAGCTTTCTGACTCGCCTCCCCCTGTTGCGACCTTATGAGCCGACGAAACCTGCATTTAGGGTGGGTGCACGAGCTTTCTGACTCGCCTCCCCCTGTCGCGACCTTATGAGCCCACGAAACTTGCATTTAGGGTGGGTGCACGAGCTTTCTGACTCGCCTCCCCCTGTTGCGACCTTATGAGCCGACGAAACCTGCATTTAGGGTGGGTGCATGAGCTTTCTGACTCGCCTCCTCCTGTCGCGACCTTATGAGCCGACGAAACCTGCATTTAGGGTGGGTGCACGAGCTTTCTGACTCGCCTCCCCCTGTCGCGACCTTATGAGCCGACGAAACTTGCATTTAGGGTGGGTGCACGAGCTTTCTGACTCGCCTCCCGCTGTCGTGACCTTATGAGCCGACGAAACCTGCATTTAGGGTGGGTGCACGAGCTTTCTGACTCGCCTCCCCCTGTCGCGACCTTATGAGCCAACGAAACCTGCATTTTGGGTGGGTGCACGAGCTTTCTGACTCGCCTCCCCCTGTCGCGACCTTATGAGCCGACGAAACTTGCATTTAGGGTGGGGTCACGAGCTATTTGACTCGCCTCCCCCCTGTTCCGACCTTATGAGCCGACGAAATTACTACTGCTATTTTTCGTTGTGACATAGCCCTGAAGGTTTTAAGCCTTTTCTTTCTGATGCTTGTTGAAAATATCTATAGTTTGTTTGCTTTCACATATGCTATTCTCAAGGCTTAAGACAGAAGGGTGATAAGAATTGTTTCATCCATGGCGAATTAAGCGCTATAAAAGACTCTTATAAAAGGCGGGTCAAATATTTCAAATCGCCTTAAGGGCGATATAAAGGTTCTTGCAAGAGGTATCATAAAAAACAGTACTGACTTATGGAAAAGGGACCTATTACATGGCTCTCAGGCCAAACTCAATAAAATTTACTTTGCTGACGCCTCGGGATCATCCTGATGTGTGCTCTGGCCGACTTCGATTTGCAAGTCACCCAATACCCAATTGCACTTGGCCAAAGCAGCAAAGTCATCTTCATCAGTCAGAATTGATGCCAGGTCTGCTTCCAAGTCGAAAGGATTCTTGGGTCGCCAAGGAGTTAGACTGGTCGTCACGAAGGTTGGCGGGCTGACCTTCTTGTTTCTGCTATCATAAGCCGCCTGGTATTTTATTAGGTCAAGGCTTGCAGCAAGTTGAGTCGCAGCCAGCCGAGAGTCCTTGACGACTCGCTGATAGTCCTCTTCAACAAATTCGGACCCATCATCCTTGAGCTGAGGAAAGCCTGCGGCTACTTACTCTACGTTGATTTCTGGGGCATATGCCAAACAGCGACTCAGGGCAGTCAGTATACCTCTCCGGGCGGCTGACCGAGTTAACTCGCCAATCTGAGGGGGAAGTGTGGATAAGCAGCCAAGCACCTTCTTGATGGAAGTGATAGGTTCTTTGGCACCCATCACATCTTTAACTGTCAAGACACTGCCTGTGTATAATTGCTCTGTCAGCGTGTAAATCGCCTTCAGCATCAACACACAGTCTTCTTGAAGGTTGGCGGCTCTTGGACCTGAATCATGATGATTAGCGACTTATCATAAGTAAAACAAAAAAAGAGAGGAGGAGATCAAAGGTTTAAGTAAAGCTTACCAAAGACGGCTTGCATCATGTTGGAGATATGACGCTTTAAGCCGGACAATTCCTGTTGTACAGTGGCCAGCCTAGCTTCAGCTTTCTCTGCCCTCTTCAAGGCGGCATTTTGTTCAGCCTGAGCTTCTTTCAACTCGGCCTTGAGTTTTACAGTTCGGTCAAGGCCAATTGACATTTTTCCTCCGACTTAGCTCAGGCGTCTTGTTGTCCAGCTAAGTTTTTCTTTAAATCGCCCAGCGCCGATTCGGTCTGAGCAAGGTGTTCCTATTGAAAGTTTAAAATAAGGGCAAGTCTCAGAATTACTGCAAAGCAATATCCCTGACACTTGGGGGCTAATGTATAATTTTTTCAGGTGAAATTATACAAAAATCGAGATCCGGCTCATCTTTTTACTGATGACCCGACCCTTGGGGGTTAATGGGAATAATATAAGTATAACAAAATTTACCTCATGTTTGTTGTTTAACATCTTCAGCAGGTTTTTCTCCATCTCATAGCTCGCCTCCAGGCGACTTGCAAAGCCAGAGCAGAGTTCCTTAAACTCCAAATTTGCATAGTCGGAAAGTTTCGCCTTGGAGAGCCCAGACTCGGGAATGGCCTGAGAGGAGGATGCTACATGTTTGGACAAAACTGTCGCCGCCAACTTAGAAAAGCCAGAGCCAGTAATAACTACATCATCTGGGTCTTCTGTTTTCATCAATGGGTTCGGCGACTTAGAGGCATCCATTGTTTCCTTCGGCGACTCAGGAAGATCCACTTGAATCGCAGGCTCAGTCTGATCCGGATTGTCTTGAGTCGGAGTTGATTCTTTCGTGGGTTCTGAAGTTGCATCAGGAGTTGATCCACTAGTTTTTCTCTTCTTGGCTTGTGCCCTGAGAAAAGGGAATAAGCACGTTGAGGAATTGAAAAGATCATTATTCTCAAAAGGCGAGGCAAGGTTATCAAAACACTTACCTCGGAACTCGAATCATTGGTGGAAGTGTTGACATCACTGAGTCGCCAGAAGTGGGAGGACAGTTCTGCAAGAATTATACGTCAATAATACATGCGGGTTACAAATGTGATCCAAAGAAGCATGAATAATGGTTCATAAAGTACCTCGCTTGGCTTTCTTTTGTTCGTTGCTGGTAAGCCAGATATGAGATCGCCAGAGTGACTTCGTGTTTTCCGGTTTGAGGCGTGCTGTGCTTTCTTCAGTAGGAAGTTTGGGTCCAAATAAGCATTTGGATGTGAGAAGGGAACTTTCCCACAAATTCGCCTAGCCGGCTTAGGTGGAGAAGGAGATGAATCGAAGGAAACAGAAATTACCTCAACAGAGTCCTCTTGGCTTTCGTTATCTTCATTCTATTTCAAGGGAAGGGAGAGATATAAATACAAAGGCTAACAGTAATAGGTGGCGAGGTGTCCGACGGTGATGCAGTCGACGATGACGATGGCGGATGTGTAGGTTGCAGCACGAGAATGGACGACGGCGAAAGCCCACAGGCGGTGCCGAAGCTCCTCGCGTGAAGGCCGAAAACACGGTCGGCGGTGGATCCCTCGGGGCGATGCGTTTTTCTCGCTGCGCCGGTGGGGAGGAAGGTGACAGGACTGGTAGGTGGGAAACGCCAGTTTTGTCCCCCCCGGCCTATTTATCAAGGCAAGTGCTGGAATCGAGGCGCCATGAGCGGGAACCGCCGGGGGATAAAAGATTCGCTATAAATGTGTGCCGAAAATTTCGGGATAACAATGCGCTAAAGATCCGTTGGAGTTGTGGCGGTCTTCCCGAAAAAGAGGAATAAGAAAGGGCCAGTTAGTAATAATCTGGCGACTTAAGGGATTGTCAGTACCCAAAGGCGATGGCGGGTGTGCAGTTTTTTTTGATAGATGAAGAAAAATAGGGGATGAATCGCCTTCAATGGAGCAGAGGTATTGGCGTGAAGAAGAAAGGTTCAAGTCAATTTTGGGGCCTAATGTTGGGGATGTAACCTGTGGATGACCCGCCCTAGTTGGGCCGGGTTATCCATTGGGCGACTCATCTAAGTGATTAGTTGGGCCTCATTTTGGTCGAATCAAGGTCGCATGACGAGTATGGCTCTTGGCGGGTCTCCCAGCTTTGGAAGATGGCGATTTAGAGATCGCAATGGTCACGAGTTGTAAGAAGGAAGGAATCCTTGCAAAACCCTAGGGAGTCGACCTGTATATAAAGGCGAGGTCCTGGGGGACAGAGAACGGGTTAGAAATCATCGAGTGCTAGGTTTAGGCGAGTTATGCCTTCCTTGTAATCGAATCCATATCAATACACACCAAAGCAGGACGTAGGCTATTACCTCCTCAGAGGAGCCGAACCTGGGTAAATCGCCGTCTCTCTCCCGTTTAACCCCTTTGAGTCGCCACCAAGGTGCGATGGCTCCAGTACTAAGTCCTTTCACGAGGACATCTGCCGTGAAAAAACCACGACACAAGCCTTGCAAGTAATGTGACTTAGTGTAAGTTGCGGGATCTTGTATTACAGAACGAGTAAAGAGACTTGCCGGTAAACGAGATTGAAATAGGTATGCGGATACTGACGATCGAATCTCGGGCAAGTAACATACCGAAGGACAAAGGGAATGACATACGTGATTATATGAATCCTTGGCACTGAGGTTCAAACGATAAGATCTTCGTAGAATATGTGGGATCCAATATGGGCATCCAGGTCCCGCTATTGGATATTTACCGAGGAGTCACTCGGGTCATGTCTACATAGTTCTCGAACCCGCAGGGTCTGCACACTTAAGGTTCGACGTTGTTTTATGCGTATTTGAGTTATATGGTTGGTTACCGAATGTTGTTCGGAGTCCCAGATGAGATCACGGATGTCACGAGGGTTTCCGGAATGGTCCGGAAACGAAGATTGATATATAGGATGACCTCATTTGATTACCGAAAGGTTTTCGGAGTTACCGGGAATGTATCGGGAATGACGAATGGGTTCCGGGTGTTCACCGGGGGGGGGGGGGGGCAACCCACCCCGGGGAAGCCCATTGGCCTTGGGGGTGGCGCACCAGCCCTTGGTGGGCTGGTGGGACAGTCCAAGAGGGCCCTATGCGCCAAGGATAGAAAATCAAAGAGAAAGAGAAAAAAGGAGGTGGGAAAGGAGAGAAGGACTCCACTTTCCAATCCTAGTTGGACTAGGATTGGAGGAGGACTCCTCCTCCCTTGGTGGCGCAGCCCTTGGGGCTCCTTGAGCCTCAAGGCAAGCCTCCCCTCCCTCCTCCTATATATATGGAGCAATTAAGGCTGATTTGAGACAACTTTTTCAAGTCAACCCGACCACATATCTCCACGGTTTTACCTCTAGATCGCGTTTCTGCGGAACTCGGGCGGAGCCGTGCCGAGATAAGATCATCACCAACCTCCGGAGCGCCGTCACGCTGCCGGAGAACTCATCTACCTCTCCGTCTCTCTTGCTGGATCAAGAAGGCCGAGATCATCGTCGAGCTGTACGTGTGCTGAACGCGGAGGTGCTGTCCGTTCGGCACTAGATCGTGGGACGGATCGCGGGACGGTTCGTGGGACGGTTCGCGGGGCGGATCGAGGGACGTGAGGACGTTCCACTACATCAACCGCGTTCACTAACGCTTCTGCTGTGCGATCTACAAGGGTACGTTGATCGGAAATCCCCTCTCGTAGATGAACATCACCATGATAGGTCTTCGTGCGCGTAGGAATTTTTTTGTTTCCCATGCGACGTTCCCCCAACAGTGGCATCATGAGCTAGGTTCATGCGTAGATGTCTTCTCGAGTAGGACACAAAAGTTTTTGTGGGCGGTGATGTGCGTTTTGCTGCCCTCCTTAGTCTTTTCTTGATTCCGCGGTATTGTTGGATTGAAGCGGCTTGGACCGACATTACTCGTACGCTTACGAGAGACTGGTTTCATCGCTACGAGTAACCCCCTTGCTCAAAGATGACTGGCAAGTGTCGGTTTCTCCAACTTTAGTTGAATCGGATTTGACCGAGGAGGTCCTTGTATAAGGTTAAATAGCAATTCATGTATCTCCGTTGTGGTGTTTGCGTAAGTAAGATGCGATCCTACTAGATACCCATGGTCACCACGTAAAACATGCAACAACAAAATTAGAGGACGTCTAACTTGTTTTTACAGGGTATGCTTGTGATGTGATATGGCCAACGATGTGATGTGATATATTGGATGTATGAGATGATCATGTTGTAATAGATAATATCGACTTGCACGTCGATGGTATGGCAACCGGAAGGAGCCATAGGGTTGTCTTTAAACTAACGTTTGTGCTTGCAGATGCGTTTACTATTTTGGTAGGATGTAGCTTTTGTAATAATAGCATGAGTAGCACGACAACCCCGATGGCGACACGTTGATGGAGATCATGGTGTGGCGCCGGTGACAAGAAGATCGTGCCGGTGCTTTGGTGATGGAGATCAAGGAGCACGTGATGATGGCCATATCATGTCACTTATGAATTGCATGTGATGTTAATCCTTTTATGCACCTTATTTTGCTTAGAACGACGGTAGCATTATGAGGTGATCTCTCACTAAAATTTCAAGACGAAATTGTGTTCTCCCCGACTGTGCACCGTTGCTACAGTTCGTCGTTTCGAGACACCACGTGATGATTGGGTGTGATAGACTCAATGTTCACATACAATGGGTGCAAAACAGTTGCACACGCGGAACACTCGGGTTAAGCTTGACGAGCCTAGCATGTGCAGACATGGCCTCGGAACACATGAGACCGAAAGGTCGATCATGAATCATATAGTTGATATGATTAGCATAGGGATGCTTACCACTGAAACTATACTCAACTCACGTGATGATCGGACTTGAGCTAGTGTAAGTGGGTCATGAACCACTCAAATGACTAAAGAGATGTACTTTTTGAGTGGGAGTTTAGCAAGTAATTTGATTAAGTTAAACTCTAATTATCTTGAACATAGTCTAAGTCCACTTTGAATATATTTGTGTTGTAGATCATGGCTCATGCGATAGTCACCCTGAATTTTAATACGTTCCTAGATAAAGCTAAGTTGAAAGATGATGGAAGCAACTTTGTAGACTGGGCTCGTAATCTTAAGTTGATCCTACAAGTTGGGAAGAAGGATTACGTCCTTAATGCTGCGCTAGGAGATGAAACACCCGCTACGGCTAACTAGGATGCTAAGAACGCTTGGTTAACACGTAAGGAGGACTACTCAGTAGTTCAATGTGCAGTCTTGTATGGCTTAGAACCGGGACTTCAACGTCGCTTTGAGCGTCATGGAGCATATGAGATGTTCCAGGAGTTGATGTTTATCTTTCAGAAGAACGCCCGGATCGAGAGGTATGAGACCTCCGATAAATTCTATGCTTGCAAGATGGAGGAGAATTCGTTTGTTAGTGAACATGTGCTCAAAATGTCTGGGTACTCAAACCATCTAGCTGAGTTGGGGATTGAACTCCCGCAAGAGGCTTTCACTGACAGAATTCTTCAATCACTGCCGCCAAGCTATAAGGGCTTTGTGTTGAACTACAACATGCAAGGGATGAACAAGTCACCCGGCGAGTTGTTTGCGATGCTGAAAGTCGCAGAGTCTGAACTCCGTAAAGAGCATCAAGTGTTGATGGTGAATAAGACCACTAGTTTCAAGAGAAACGACAAAGTCAAGAAGGGCAATTCAAAGAAGAGCGGCAAGCCTGTTGCCAATCCGAAGAAGAAACCCAAAGCTGGACCTAAGCCTGAAACAGAGTGCTACTATTGCAAGGGTATGGGTCACTCGAAGCGCAACTGCCCCAAGTATCTGGCTGATAAGAAGGCGGCCAAAGAAAAATCAGGTATATTTGATATACATGTTATTGATGTGTACTTAACCGGCTCTCGTAGTAGTGCCTGGGTATTCGATACCGGTTCTGTTGCTCATATTTGCAACTCGAAACAGGAACTACGGAATAGGCGAAGGCTGGCGAAAGATGGAGTGACGATGCGCGTAGGAAATGGTTCCAAGGTTGATGCAATCGCCGTCGGCACAGTTTCACTTCAGTTACCATCGGGATTAGTTATGAACTTGAATAATTGTTATTTAGTGCCTGCGTTGAGCATGAACATTATATCTGGATCTTGTTTATTGCGACACGGTTACTCTTTTAAGTCAGAGAATAATGGTTGTTCTATTTCTATGAGTAACATCTTTTATAGTCATGCCCCCAATGTGAGAGGATTGTTCATATTGAATCTTGATAGTGATACACATATACATAACATTGAGACCAAAAGAGTTAGAGTTAACAATGATAGCGCCATGTTTTTGTGGCACTGCCGCTTAGGTCATATTGGTGTAAAGCGCATGAAGAAACTCCATACCGATGGACTTTTGGAGTCACTTGACTTTGATTCACTTGACACGTGCGAACCATGCCTCATGGGCAAGATGACTAAAACTCCGTTCTCCGGAACAATGGAGCGTGCCAGTGACTTATTGGAAATCATACATACCGATGTGTGCGGTCCGATGAGCGTGGAGGCACGCGGCGGATATCGTTTATTTCTCACCTTCACTGACGATTTGAGTAGATATGGTTATGTCTACTTAATGAAGCACAAGTCTGAAACATTTGAAAAGTTCAAGCAGTTTCAGAGTGAAGTTGAAAATCATCGTAACAAGAAGATCAAGTTCCTATGGTCTGATCGTGGGGGTGAATATCTGAGTTTCGAGTTTGGTGCTCACTTAAGACAATGTGGAATTGTTTCACAGTTGACACCGTCTGGAACACCACAGCGTAATGGTGTGTCCGAACGTCGTAATCGTACTTTATTAGAGATGGTGCAATCTATGATGTCTCCTACCGATTTGCCGTTATCGTTTTGGGGTTATGCATTAGACACAGCTGCATTCACTTTAAATAGGGCACCATCAAAATCCGTTGAGACGACACCATACGAACTGTGGTATGGCAAAAGGCCAAAGTTGTCGTTTCTTAAAGTTTGGGGATGTGACGCTTATGTCAAAAAGCTTCAGCCTGAAAAGCTGGAACCCAAAGCGGAAAGGTGCATCTACATAGGTTACCCAAAAGAGACAGTTGGGTACACCTTCTATCTCAAATCCGAGGGCAAAGTGTTTGTTGCTAAAAACGGAGCTTTTCTCGAGAAGGAGTTTCTCTCGAGAGAATTGAGTGGGAGGAAGATAGAACTTGATGAGGTTGTCGAACCTCTCATCCCTCTGGATGGTGGCGCAGGGCAAGGGGAAACCCCTGTCGTTGTGATGCCGGTTTAGGAGGAAGTTAATGATGATGATCATGAAACTTCGGTTCAAGTTCCTATCGAACCACGCAGGTCGACGAGACCACGTGCTGCTCCAGAGTGGTACGGTAATCCCGTTTTGTCAATCATGTTGTTAGACAACAATGAACCTGCAAATTATGAAGAAGCAATGGTGGGCCCAGATTCCCACAAATGGCTGGATGCCATGAAGTCCGAGATAGGATCCATGTATGAAAACAAAGTGTGGACTTTGGAAGTACTACCTGAGGGCCGCAAGGCTGTTCAGAACAAATGGATCTTTAAGAAGAAAACGGACGCTGACGGCAATGTGACAGTTTATAAAGCTCGACATGTGGCAAAAGGTTTTTCACAAGTTCAAGGAGTTGACTATGATGAGACATTCTCACCCGTAGCGATGCTTAAGTCCGTCAGAATCATGTTAGCAATAGCTGCATTTTTCAATTATGAAATCTGGCAGATGGATGTCAAAACGGCGTTCCTTAACGGTTTCCTTAAGGAAGAATTGTATATGATGCAACCCGAAGGTTTTGTCGATCCTAAGAATGCTAACAAGGTGTGCAAGCTCCAGCAATCCATTTATGGACTGGTGCAAGCATCTCGGAGTTGGAACAAACGCTTTGATGAGGTGATCAAAGCATTTGGGTTTATAGAAGTGGTTGGACAATCTTGTATTTACAAGAAAGTGAGTGGGAGCTCTGTGGCGTTTCTAATATTATATGTAGATGACATATTGCTGATTGGAAACAATGTAGAGTTTTTGGAGAGCATAAAGGATTACTTGAATAAAAGTTTCACTATGAAGGACCTAGGAGAAGCTGCTTAAATTCTAGGCATTAAGATCTACATGGATAGATCGAAACGCCTGATAGGACTTTCACAAAGCACATACCTTGATAAAGTTTTGAAAAGGTTCAAAATGGAATAGTCCAAGAAAGGGTTCTTGCCAGTTTTACAAGGCACAAGATTGAGTAAGACTCAGTGCCCAGCAACTGATAAAGATAGAGAGCATATGAGCACGTCCCCTATGCTTCAGCCATAGGATCTATCATGTATGCAATGTTGTGCACTAGACCGGACGTTAGCCTGGCCATAAGTATGGCAGGCAGGTTCCAGAGTAATCCAGGAGTGGATCACTAGACGGCGGTCAAGAATATCCTGAAGTACCTGAAAAGGACTAAGGAGATGTTTCTCATGTATGGAGGTGACAAAGAGCTCGACGTAAAGGGTTACGTCGATGCAAGTTTTGACACAGATCCGGACGACTCTAAGTCGCAAATCGGATACACATTTATTCTTAATGGGGGTGCGGTAAGCTATTGCAGTTCCAAGCAAAGCATCGTAGCAGATTCTACATGTGAAGCGGAGTACATGGCTGCCTTGGAGGCGGCTAAGGAGGGTGTCTGGATGAAGTAGTTCAAGACGGATCTTGGAGTAGTGCCAAGCGCACTGAATCCAATAACCTTGTTCTGTGACAACACGGGTGCCATTGCCTTAGCAAAGGAACCACGGTTTCACAAGAAGACCAGACACATCAAACGACGCTTCAACCTCATCCGCGACTACGTCGAAGGGGAGGACGTAAATATATGCAAAGTGCACACGGATCTGAATGTAGCAGACCCACTGACTAAATCTCTTCCACGGGCAAAGCATGATAAACACCAGAACTGTATGGGTGTTAGATTTATTACAATGTAATTCACATGATGATGTGAGGGCTAGATTATTGACTCTAGTGCAAGTGGGAAACTGTTGGAATTATGCCCTAGAGGCAATAATAAATATAGTTATTATTATAATTCTTGTATCAAGATAATCGTTTATTATCCATGCTATAATTGTATTGAATGAAGACTTATATACATGTGTGGATACATAGACAAAACACTGTCCCTAGCAAGCCTCTAATTGGCTAGCCAGTTGATCAAAATAGTCAGGGTCTTCTGATTATGTACAAGGTGTTGTTGGTTGATAACTGGATCACGTCATTAGAAGAATCACGTGATAGACTAGACCCAAACTAATAGACGTAGCATGTTGATCGTGTCATTTTGTTGCTACTGTTTTCTGCGTGTCAAGTATTTGTTCCTATGACCATGAGATCTTATATCTCACCGACACCGGAGGAATGCTTTGTGTGTATCAAACGTCGCAACGTAACTGGGTGACTATAAAGATGCTCTACAGGTATCTTCGAAGGTGTTCGTTGAGTTAGTATGGATCGAGACTGGGATTTGTCACTCCATGTGACGAAGAGGTATCTCGGGGCCCACTCGGTAATAGAACATCACACACAAGCCTTGCAAGCAATGTGACTTAGTGTAAGTTGCGGGATCTTGTATTACGGAATGAGTAAAGAGACTTGCCGGTAAACGAGATTGAAATAGGTATGCGGATACTGACGATCGAATCTCGGGCAAGTAACATACCGAAGGACAAAGGGAATGACATACGGGATTATATGAATCCTTGGCACTGAGGTTCAAACGATAAGATCTTCGTAGAATATGTAGGATCCAATATGGGCATCCAGGTCCCGCTATTGGATATTGACCGAGGAGTCTCTCGGGTCATGTCTACATAGTTCTCGAACCCGCAGGGTCTGCACACTTAAGGTTCGACGTTGTTTTATGCGTATTTGAGTTATATGGTTGGTTACCGAATGTTGTTCGGAGTCCCGGATGAGATCATGGACGTCACGAGGGTTTCCGGAATGGTCCGGAAACGAAGATTGATATATAGGATGACCTCATTTGATTACCTGAAGGTTTTCGGAGTTACCGGGAATGTACCGGGAATGACGAATGGGTTCCGGGAGTTCACCGGGGGGGGGGGGGGGGGGAAACCCACCCCGGGGAAGCCCATAGGCCATGAGGGTGGCGCATCAGCCCTTAGTGGGCTCGTGGGACAGCCCAAAAGGGCCCTATGCGCCATAGAAAGAAAAATCAAAGAGAAAGAAAAAAAAGGGAGGTGGGAAGGGAAGGAAGGACTCCCACCCACCAAACCAAGTCCAACTCGGTTTGGGGGGGGAGCCTTCCCCCTTGGGGTTCCTTGAGCCCCAAGGCAAGGTCCCCTCCCTCCCACCTATATATACGGAGGTTTTAGGGCTGATTTGAGACGACTTTTCCACGGCAGCCCGACCACATACCTCCACGGTTTTTCCTCTAGACCGCGTTTCTACGGAGCTCGGGCGGAGCCCTGCTGAGACAAGATCATCACCAACCTCCGGAGCGTCGTCACGCTGCCGGAGAACTCTTCTACCTCTCCGGGAATGACGAATGGGTTCCGGGTGTTCACCGGGGGGGGGGGCAACCCACCCCGGGGAAGCCCATAGGCCTTGGGGGTGGCGCACCAGCCCTTGGTGGGCTGGTGGGACAGCCCAAGAGGGTCCTATGCGCCAAGGATAGAAAATCAAAGAGAAAGAGAAAAAAGGAGGTGGGAAAGGAGAGAAGGACTCCACTTTCCAATCCTAGTTGGACTAGGATTGGAGGAGGACTCCTCCTCCCTTGGTGGCGCAGCCCTTGGGGCTCCTTGAGCCTCAAGGCAAGCCTCCCCTCCCTCCTCCTATATATATGGAGCAATTAAGGCTGATTTGAGACAACTTTTTCAAGGCAGTCCGACCACATATCTCCACGGTTTTACCTCTAGATCGCGTTTCTGCGGAGCTCGGGCGGAGCCCTTCCGAGATAAGATCATCACCAACCTCCGGAGCGCCGTCACGCTGTCGGAGAACTCATCTACCTCTCCGTCTCTCTTGCTGGATCAAGAAGGCCGAGATCATCATCGAGCTGTACGTGTGCTGAACGCGGAGGTGCTGTCCGTTCGGCACTAGATCGTGGGACGGATCGCGGGACGGATCGCGGGACGGTTCGTGGGACGGCTCACGGGGCGGATCGAGGGATGTGAGGACGTTCCACTACATCAACTGCATTCACTAACGCTTCTCCTGTGCGGTTTACAAGGGTACGTAGATCGGAAGTCCCCTCTCGTAGATGAACATCACCATGACAGGTCTTCGTGAGCGTAGGAAATTTTTTGTTTCCCATGCGACGTTCCCCAACAGCCCCTCCCAGCTATATATACGGAGGTTTTAGGGCTTATTTGAGATAACTTTTCCATGGCAGCCCGACCACATACCTCCACGGTTTTTCCTCTAGACCGCATTTCTGCGGAGCTCGGGCGGAGCCATGCGGACATTAGATCACCACCAACCTCCGGAGCGCCGTCACGCTGCCGGAGAACTCATCAACCTCTCCGTCTCTCTTGCTGGATCAAGAAGGCCGAGATCATCGTCGAGCTGTACGTGTGCTGAACACGGAGGTGCCGTCTGTTCGGCACTCGATCGGAATGGATCGTGAGATGGATCGCAAGATGGTTCGTGCAACGGATCGCGAGATGGTTAGTGGGATAGATTGCGGGACGGTTCGTGGGACGGTTCACGGGGTGGATCGAGGGACGTGAGGACGTTCCACTACATCAACCGCGTTTCTTAATACTTCTGCTGTGCGATCTACAAGGGTACGTAGATCGGTAATCTCCTCTCGTAGATGATCATCACCATGATAGGTATTGCGTGTGCGTAGGAAAATTTTGTTCCCCATGCGACCTTCCCCAACATCATGGTGATGTCCATCTACGAGAGGAGATTTGGATCTACGTACCCTTGTAGATCGCACAGCAGGAAGCGTTAAGAAACGCGGTTGATGTAGTGGAACATCCTCACGTCCCTCGATCCGCCCCGCGAACCGTCCCACGAATCGTCCCATGATCCGCTCCGATCTAGTGCCGAACGGACGGCACCTCCACGTTCAGCACACGTACAGCTCGACGATGATCTTGGCCTTCTTGATCCATCAAGCAAGACGGAGAAGTAGATGAGTTCTCCGGCAGCGTGACAGCGCTCCGGTGGTGGTGAAGGATCTACTCCTACAGGGCTCCGCCCGAGCTCCGTAGAAATACGATCTAGAGGTAAAACTATGGTGTCTAGATCTGAGTTGCACGTGGCAAAGTTGTCACAAATCAGCCCTAAATCACGAGTATATATAGAAGGGAGGGGGAGGGACTTGCCTTGTGGGCCAAGCCCTGAAGGTGCGCCGGCCAAGAGGAGGAGTAGGACTCCTACTCCAATCCTACTAAAAATAGGATTGGAAAGTGGAGTCCTTCCCTTCCTTCCCACCTTTTTTTTTCTTTCTTTGGTTTTTTTACATGGCGCATAGGCCTTATTGGGTTCTCCCACCAGCCCACCAAGGGCTGGTGCGCCACCCATAAGTCCTATAGGATTCCCCCGGGAGGGTTTCCCCCCTCCGGGCGAACTTCCGGAACACATTCGTCACTCCCGGTACATTCCCGTTAATGCCCGAAAACTTTCCGGTAACCAAATGAAGTCATCCTATATATCAATCTTCGTCTCCGGACCATTCCGGAAACCCTCGTGATGTCCGTGATCTCATCCGGGACTCCGAACAACATTCAGTAACCACGCATATAACTCAACTATACTAAAACATCACCGAACCTTAAGTGTGCAGACCCTGCGGGTTCGAGAACTCTGTAGACATGCCCCAAGGTTCTCCTCGGTCAATATCCAATAGTGGGACCTGGATGCCCATATTGGATCCTACATATTCTCCGAAGATCTTATCGGTTGAACCTCAGTGTCAAGGATTCATATAATCCCGTATGTCATTCCCTTTGACCTTCGGTATGTTACTTGCCCGAGATTCGATCGTTGGTATCCGCATACCTATTTCAATCTCATTACCGGCAAGTCTCTTTACTCGGTCCGTAATACAAGATACCGTGACTTACACTTAGTCACATTGCTTGCAAGGCTTGTGTGTGATGTTGTATTACCGAGTGGGCCCCGAGATTCCTCTCCGTCACACAAAGTGACAAATCCCAGTCTCGATCCATACTAACTCAACGGACACCTTCGGAGATACCTGTAGAGCACCTTTATAGTCACCTAGTTACGTTGTGACGTTTGATACACACAAGGCATTCCTCCGGTGCCTATGAGTTATATGATCTCATGGTCATAGGAACAAATACTTGACACGCAAAAAACTATAGCAATAGAACGACACGATCAATATGCTACGTTCATAGTTTGGGTCTAGTCCATCACATGATTCTCCTAATGACGTGATCCAGTTATCAAGCAACAACACTTTGCATATAGTCAAAAAACCTTGACTATCCTTGATCAACTAGCTAGCCAACTAGAGGCTTGCTAGGGACATTGTTGTGTCTATGTATCCACACATGTATCTATATTTTCATTCAATACAATTATAGCATGGATAATAAACGATTATCTTTAAACAGAAAATATAATAATAACTATTTATCATTGCCTCTAGGGCATATTTCCAACAATAACTAAGGAAAACATTGAGTGTGTGAGTGCTAAATATAAAGTTGCTAGAGATAAGGGTAGAAGACATGTTGTTTTTGCACCTGGAGATCTTGTTTGGTTACATTTGCGTAAGGATAGGTTTCCTCATTTGCACAAGTCAAAGCTAATGTTGCAAGCTGATGGTCCTTTCAAGGTGTTAGAGAAAATAAATGATAATACATATAGACTTGAGCTACCTACAGATTTTGGGGTTAGTCCCACTTTTAGCATTGCAGAATTAAAGCCATATTTGGGTGAGGAAGATGAGCTTCCGTCGAGGACGACTTCAGTTCAAGAAGGGGAGGATGATGAGGACATCAATACCATTGTTACACCCACAGCCCCAGCTGCTATACATACTGGACCGGTTACTAGAGCTCCCACGCGCTAATTGAATTACCACGTACTTTCATTTCTTGGAAAACCTTCTAATGTTCATGAACATATGATGTTGCCTAAGTTAGATACTTTTGTTGTACTTATGAACGAAGGACCTAGCATGAACAAGATGGATATCCGTTGGAGTAGGATCAAGCATGGAGAATAAGGTGCACGCGCGGGAAAGAACAATGGAGCTTCCACTTCGCGTTTAGACTTGGGTTTTGTTTAGATTACAAGTTCACCATAGTTGCAACTTCGCATTCTTTGTTTGTGTTCCACGACCATACAAAGGCGTCACAGAACCCCATCTTCATGAATAAAGCTTTCCTCTTATATTCGCAATATCCCGATTGCAATCTTAGTTTCTTGCTTGTTCTTCATTTGCTTGCAGGAAACAGACCTTCATGGTTAGGTTGACCGTGCTCCGGCATGGTCAATAACCTCTCGGAGTTGGTTTAGCAATTGCTAAGGTGCGGCATCCTCACACGTTCGTAGTCGCATCGTCAAAGTCTACTCCACAAAAAACGATAACCACCATCTCATTGAAAGATAGGGACAACTTTGCCTCTATTAGTCTACAACCATAATGTCCTAATTTGACCTCCTATATGTCCACGGACAACGCAGTCACCACTCCATCTCCTCCATTCGTGAATTCCCATAGCCATGAAACCGCATGCAACATGATCAAAATAGCACGCACATAAATTTAATATTGCATATATCATAGATCAAACATAGAAAATTTAATTTACAACCGTACATAGCATATAGACATATAGCATCCACAAAAAGATCAAACTAACAAGTTTAACTAGACATAGCATAGCAAATTTAGAAAAGCCCATCCTACTATAGATAAGATAGAGTGAGGGGGCCTTGGACTACACCACTTTCTTGTCAGTCCCTTCCCCTTACGATCTCCAGAGGGGCGGTAGTACTCCATTGGATATGTGTTGTCGACCGAAGGGGCACCATCATCTTCAGTAGTTGTGTCGACATCGCTAGAGGAGTACGAGGAGGAGCAGGGGAGCCCGCTAGATGTCATGCGGTGTAGGTCTGCTCCTTGGTGAGGCGCCAAGCCTTCACCTTGCTACTCCACTCTGCCAGGCTAGCCACTTGAACTCCTTGATGTGGAGCCATGATACCTTGTCGAAGGGTGTCCATCTCTGTTGAGGCGAAGGATAGACAAATGACATGACAGAGGAGATCATCAGTGGAGGAGGCATGAGGAAGCGGCTCACGCAGATCTACATGACCCATGACAGGACCAGCAAGATCTGACCTGTGCCACCCTGATACGTCCAAAATGCATCACTATTTTGTATCATAATTTGTCTCTATTCATTGATATATTTCACAATATGATGCTGTTCTTATAGTGTTTTGGCTTATTTTACACAATTTACAACTTTCCAATGCTGAAACAACACACGCAGGATTCAGCGGAGAAAAGAGCATGAAGAGTTGCCATATTAGAACATCTCCAAATAAGCTGAAATTTACGGGGAATAAGTTTCTAAAGAAATCACGAAGACAGGCCGAAGAAGGGACGGAGGGGGGCCACTAGGCACCCAGGCCGTGCCAGGTGGCTGTCTGGGCAGTGGGTCCCACCTCCGGTACCCCACCTTGGCCTATATGACCCTCGTGACCTAAAAATCCCGAGGAGAGAAGAGTTTCCAGAGTACCGCCGCCGCTCCGCGGCGGAAACCTACAGAGAAGAAAAGACCTTTTCGGCGGGCAGATCGTGCCGGGGAGAACTCCTCCAAGAGCGGGAGATCGTCCTCATCGTCATCACCATCACCACGGGCATCATCGAGATCATCATCACCATCATCCTCATCACCAGCACCATCTCCACTTTCACCCCATCTCACTTTACCATTGCAATCTGAGTTGTACCTTGCACTATTCATCCCCTTTACTCTACCGGTGTTTATTACTCTTTTGTGGTGAATGCTATTGAGTTTTGTTGAAGAATTATTGTTATGACCAGATTGTTTATCATATTTTCATACGCTCTGATCATGATCTCTTTTATGTCTTGCGAGTAGTTCCATTAGTTCTTGAGGACATGGGAGAAGTCTAGTTGATAGTAGTCATATGATGTTGAAGTAATATGTGTTGATTGATATTTAAGTTGTGGTGTTATTCTTCTAGTGGTTTTATGTGAACGTCGACTACATAACACTTAGCCTTTTTAAGGACCTAGGGTAATGCATCGTGTATAAAGAATGCTTATGGTGGGTTGCCGGAGTGACAAAAACCTGAACCCCAGTTCGCATACTTTTGCACGAGGGACTGTTGGATCCTAAAGTTTATTCCTATGGTTAGGCTTTGCCTTAATTTCTCTCTTGTATTTGCGGATGCTTGCAAGGGGTTTAACCATAAGAGTGTACTTGTCTTAGCCTAGACGATACACTAGCAAAGATCCATCCACATAACACTTATCAACACAAAACATAGTACTAGACAGAATATGGCGAAAGCACTTGACTATCTCTCCCGTGTGTCCTCAGGAACGCCTTAGTCTTTATAAGTTTAGTCCCCCGGCTTATCCTTTGTGTTCATAAGGACTGGGCCACTTGCTGCACCTCAGCACCCTTTACTTTCCCTGCATTTATTTCCTTGTTGCTTATACCAGAAAACCCATAAAAAGTTACCTTTAAGTGCTTGCAGTCATTCCTTGCTCAAGATCTCTTGTCAGTACCTTCTGCTCCTCGTTGGGTTCGACACTCTTACTTATCGAAAAGGCTATGATAAATCCCCTACACTTGTGGTCATCAAGACCATTTTCTCGTGCCATTGCCAGGGAGTGTAGTGCTATAGTTAAGGAAACCCTTACGCTGTACGTGTGTTTTTATTTTGCTGTTTCCGCTTTTTGTCCCTATGGACAACTCTGATCTTGGTTCGTTGCTTGTGGGGAACCACCCCACCGCTATTGTGGTGGAGAAGGCTCCCCCACCTATGGAATTTGTGTCCTTTAAAATACCAACTGGTATTATTGATTGTGTCTTGGATAATCGATATGCAGGAGATAGACATCCAGGTGAACACTTGTTATATCTTTCACAACTATGCTCCTTATTTAAGCTTGCAGGAATGTCGATGGATTTTGTTATGAGAAAGCTATTCTCTCTATCATTAAAAAATAAGGCTTTGGATTGGTATCGGCTTCTTGATAACTCTCATTTGCTAAATTGTCAAGATCTTGTGCCTCTCTTTTATGCAAAGTTTTATCCTCTTCATGAAATACATCGAGACATGAACTATATTTATAACTTTTGGTATCGTGATGGAGAAAGCATCGCTCAAGCTTGGGGGAGATTGAAGTCCCTAATGCTCAAATATTTCAATCATGAGTTCCCCAAGGAAATCATTCTTACAAACTTTTATGCAAGGCTTTCTCAAGATAAAGAGATGCTTGATGCCTCCTCTAGTGGGGCATTCTCCAACAAAAGCACTGAAGCTATGTGGGATCTTATTGAAAGGATCCAGAAGAACACTGCAGATATTGGGAGATTGATAAAGGTATTGAACCCGTTATAAACTATGAGCATGATTACATTGAGAGCTATGTGAAGACTGATTACTTCAATACCTTTTGTGCTAAGATTCGTCTTGATTCCGAGCTTCTAATTGATTTTTGGAAAGACTTTGCCTCTCATATTGATTCCTCTAAGAAGAAGGAGGATCATCACCATAAACTTTTTAAGTAATTATCTGTTGATATCAATATTGCTGACCCTATCTTGCCTGCAGTTTTATATGAAAAGCCCCCTTTTCCCACAAGGATGAGGGAGCATTCTTTTGTCACAGGCATACTAAATAAAAGTGGAAGAACGACTGATGAGCATGGGGACCTGATTAAGGTCAATCCTCAAGTTGCATTAGTCAAGGATCTTGATACTAGTAATATTGAGGATTCCAATATAAATTTTTGTGCTGTTTCTACTAACCTTGTTACAGCCAAGAATAAAGGCCCAATTTCAGGTACTCCAGTTGTATCTGTTAAAATAGGAGATCATAATTATTACGGGCTATGTGATTTGGGATCCAGTGCTAGTGCTATTCCTTTTTCACTTTATGAAGAGATCATGAATGAGATTCTACCATGTGAAATTGAATACGTTGATGTTACTATTCATCTTGCAAACAAAGAAACTACCTCTCCTATTGGAATTGTGCGAGATGTTGAAGTCCTATGTGGAAAGGTAAAATATCCTACCGACTTTCTAGTACCCGGTTCAGTGCAAGATAGTTTTTGCCCTATTATCTTTGTAGGCCTTTTCTCAAAACTTGTGGAGCTATTATAGATTGCAGGAAAGGAAAAGTATCTTCTGAATTTAATGGTGAGCCATATGAATTTAACTTTTCTAAACTCTCGAAGCAAACTCGTGGAACTGATTTGCCTAGTAATGATAAAATTATTGAAGAGATTGCTTCTATTGATATTCCTCCTAACGATCCTTTGCAACAATTTATGGAGGACCACGAGAATGATATGCATATGCAGGAAAGGAATGAGCTAGACGACATATTCTTGAGACAACCTGCTATCCTGAAGCACAACCTTCCTATTGAGCCTTTGGGAATTCTATCGAAACCAAAAGCAGACCCGATGTTTGATCTTAAACCTCTTCCCAATACGCTCAAGTATGCTTATTTAGATGAAAATAAAGTATATCATGTTATTATCAATGCTAACCTTTCAGGATATGAAGAAGAGCGATTACTGGAAGTCCTTCGTAAACATCGAGGCGCTATTGGCTATACCCTTGATGTGTTGGGGAACGTCGCATGGGAAACAAAAAATTTCCTACGCGCACGAAGACCTATCATGGTGATGTCCATCTACGAGAGGGGATGAGTGATCTACGTACCCTTGTAGATCGTACAGCAGAAGCGTTAGAGAACGCGGTTGATGTAGTGGAACGTCCTCACGTCCCTCGATCCGCCCCGCGAACAATCCCGCGATCAGTCCCACGATCTAGTACCGAACGGACGGCACCTCCGCGTTCAGCACACGTACAGCTCGACGATGATCTCGGCCTTCTTGATCCAGCAAGAGAGACGGAGAGGTAGAAGAGTTCTCCGGCAGCGTGACGGCGCTCCGGAGGTTGGTGATGATCTTGTCTCAGTAGGGCTCCGCCCGAGCTCCGCAGAAACGCGATCTAGAGGAAAAACTATGGAGGTATGTGGTCGGGCAGCCGTGAGAAAGTCGTCTCAAATCTGCCCTAAAAGCCCCATATATATAGGAGGAGGGAGGGGGACCTTGCCTTGGGGTCCAAGGGACTCCCAAGGGGTCGGCCGAGCCAAGGGGGGGAGGACTCCCCCCCCAAACCGAGTTGGACTTGGTTTGGTGGGAGGAGTCCCCCTCCCTTCCCACTTCTTCCCTCCTTTTTTTTCTTTCCTTTGATTTTCTTCTCTTGGCGCATAGGCCCCTTTGGGGCTGTCCCACCAGCCCACTAAGGGCTGGTGTGTCTCCCCAAAGCCTATGGGCTTCCCCGGGGTGGGTTGCCCCCCCCCCCCGGTGAACTCCCGGAACCCATTCGTCATTCCCGGTACATTCCCGGTAACTCCGAAAACCTTCCGGTAATCAAATGAGGTCATCCTATATATCAATCTTCGTTTCCGGACCATTCCGGAAACCCTCGTGACGTCCGTGATCTCATCCGGGACTCCGAACAACATTCGGTAACCAACCATATAACTCAAATACGCATAAAACAACGTCGAACCTTAAGTGTGCAGACCCTGCGGGTTCGAGAACTATGTAGACATGACCCGAGAGACTCCTCGGTCAATATCCAATAGCGGGACCTGGATGCCCATATTGGATCCTACATATTCTACGAAGATCTTATCGTTTGAACCTCAGTGCCAAGGATTCGTATAATCCCGTATGTCATTCCCTTTGTCCTTCGGTATGTTACTTGCCCGAGATTCGATCGTCGGTATCCGCATACCTATTTCAATCTCGTTTACCGGCAAGTCTCTTTACTCGTTCCGTAATACAAGATCCCGCAACTTACACTAAGTTACATTGCTTGCAAGGCTTGTGTGTGATGTTGTATTACCGAGTGGGCCCCGAGATACCTCTCCGTCATACGGAGTGACAAATCCCAGTCTTGATCCATACTAACTCAACTAACACCTTCGGAGATACCTGTAGAGCATCTTGATAGTCACCCAGTTACGTTGCGACGTTTGATACACACAAGGAATTCCTCCGGTGTCAGTGAGTTATATGATCTCATGGTCATAGGAATAAATACTTGACACGCAGAAAACAGTAGCAACAAAATGACACGATCAACATGCTACGTCTATTAGTTTGGGTCTAGTCCATCACGTGATTCTCCCAATGACGTGATCCAGTTATCAAGCAACAACACCTTGTTCATAATCAGAAGACACTGACTATCATCGATCAACTGGCTAGCCAACTAGAGGCATGCTAGGGACGATGTTTTGTCTATGTATCCACACATGTAAATGAGCCTTCATTCAATACAATTATAGCATGGATAATAAACTATTATCTTGATACAGGAATTATAATAATAACTATACATTTATTATTGCCTCTAGGGCATAATTCCAACAGTCTCCCACTTGCACTAGAGTCAATAATCTAGCCCTCACATCACTATGTGACTTACATTGTAATAAATCTAACACCCATACAGTTCTGGTGTTGATCATGTTTTGGCCGTGGAAGAGGTTTAGTCAGCGGGTCTGCTACATTCAGATCCGTGTGCACTTTGCATATATTTACGTCCTCCTCCTCGACGTAGTCGCGGATGAGGTTGAAGCGTCGTTTGATGTGTCTGGTCTTCTTGTGAAACCTTGGTTCCTTTGCTAAGGCAATGGCACCAGTGTTGTCACAGAACAAGGTTATTGGATCCAGTGCACTTGGCACCACTCCAAGATCCGTCATGAACTGCTTCATCTAGACACCCTCCTTAGCCGCCTCCGAGGCAGCCATGTACTCTGCTTCACATGTAGAATCTGCTACGACGCTTTGCTTGGAACTGCACCAGCTTACTGCACCCCCATTAAGAATAAATACGTATCCGGTTTGCGACTTAGAGTCGTCCGGATCTGTGTCAAAGCTTGCATCGACGTAACCCTTTACGGCGAGCTCTTCGTCGCCTCCATACACGAGAAACATTTCCTTAGTCCTTTTAAGGTACTTCAGGATACTCTTGACCGTTGTCCAGTGATCCACTCCTGGATTACTCTGGAACCTACCTGCCATACTTATGGCCAGGCTAACATCCGGTCTAGTGCACAACATTGCATACATGATAGAGCCTATGGCTGAAGCATAGGGGACGGAGCGCATATGATCTCTATCTTCATCAGTTGCTGGGCACTGAGTCTTACTCAATCTCGTACCTTGTAACACTGGCAAGAACCCTTTCTTGGACTGTTCCATTTTGAACCTCTTCAAAACTTTATCAAGGTATGTGCTTTGTGAAAGTCCTATCAGGCGTTTTGATCTATCCCTATAGATCTTAATGCCTAGTATGTAAGCAGCTTCTCCTAGGTCCTTCATAGAGAAACTTTTATTCAAGTAACCTTTTATGCTCTCCAAAAACTCTACGTTGTTTCCAATAAGTAGTATGTCATCCACATATAATATTAGAAACGCCACAGAGCTCCCACTCACTTTCTTGTAAATACAAGATTCTCCAACCACTTGTATAAACCCAAATGCTTTGATCACCTCATCAAAGCGTTTGTTCCAACTCCGAGATGCTTGCACCAGTCCATAAATGGATCGCTGGAGCTTGCACACCTTGTCAGCATTCTTAGGATCGACAAAACCTTCGGGTTGCATCATATAGAACTCTTCCTTAAGGAAACCGTTAAGGAACGCCGTTTTGACATCCATCTGCCAGATTTCATAATCGAAAAATGCAGCTATTGCTAACATGATTCTGACGGACTTAAGCATCGCTACGGGTGAGAAGGTCTCATCGTAGTCAACTCCTGGAACTTGTGAAAAACCCTTTGCCACAAGTCGAGCTTTAGAAACGGTCACATTACCGTCAACGTCCGTCTTCTTCTTAAAGATCCATTTGTTCTGAATAGCCTTGCGGCCCTCAGGTAGTATCTCCAAAGTCCACACTTTGTTCTCATACATGGATCCTATCTCGGATTTCATGGCTTCTAGCCATTTGTTGGAATCTGGGCCCACCATTGCCTCTTCATAATTCGCAGGTTCATTGTTGTCTAACAACATGATCGATAAGACGGGATTACCGTACCACTCTGGAGCAGCACGTGATCTCGTCGACCTGCGTGGTTCAACAGAAACTTGAACTGGAGTTTCATGATCATCATCATTAACTTCCTCCTCAACCGGCGTCGCAACGACAGAGGTTTCCCCTTGCCCCGCGCCACCATCCAGAGGGATGAGAGGTTCGACAACCTCGTCAAGTTCTATCTGCCTCCCACTCAATTCTCTCGAGAGAAACTCCTTCTCAAGAAAAGTTCCGTTCTTAGCAACAAATACTTTGCCCTCGGATTTGAGATAGAAGGTGTACCCAACCGTCTCTTTTGGGTAACCTATGAAGACGCACTTTTCCGCTTTGGGTTCTAGCTTTTCAGGCTGAAGCTTTTTGACATAAGCATCACATCCCCAAACTTTAAGAAACGACAAATTTGGCCTTTTGCCATACCACAGTTCGTATGGTGTCGTCTCAACGGATTTCGATGGTGCCCTATTTAAAGTGAATGCAGCTGTTTCTAATGCATAACCCCAAAAAGATAACGGCAAATCAGTAAGAGACATCATAGATCGCACCATCTCTAACAAAGTACGATTACGATGTTCGAACACACCATTACGCTGTGGTGTTCCAGGCGGTGTTAACTGTGAAACAATTCCACATTGTCTTAAGTGAGTACCAAACTCGAAACTCAGATATTCACCTCCACGATCAGACCGTAGGAACTTGATCTTCTTGTTACGATGATTTTCCACTTCACTCTGAAATTGCTTGAACTTTTCAAATGTTTCAGACTTGTGCTTTATTAAGTAGACATAACCATATCTACTTAAATCGTCAGTGAAGGTGAGAAAATAACGATATCCGCCGCGTGCCTCCACGCTCATTGGACCACACACATCGGTATGTATGATTTCCAATAAGTCACTTGCACGCTCCATTGTTCCGGAGAACGGAGTCTTAGTCATCTTGCCCATGAGGCATGGTTCGCACGTGTCAAGTGAATCAAAGTCAAGTGACTCCAAAAGTCCATCAGCATGGAGTTTCTTCATGCGCTTTACACCAATATGACCCAAGCGGCAGTGCCACAAAAATATGGCGCTATCATTGTTTACTCTAACTCTTTTGGTCTCAATGTTATGTATATGCGTATCGCTATCGAGATTCAATATGAACAATCCTCTCACATTCGGTGCATGACCATAAAAGATGTTACTCATAGAAATAGAACAACCATTATTCTCAGACTTAAAAGAGTAACCGTCTCGCAATAAACAAGATCCTGATATAATGTTCATGCTCAACGCAGGCACTAAATAACAATGATTTAAGTTCATCACTAATCCCGATGGTAGTTGAAGTGACACTGTGCCGACGGTGATTGCATCAACCTTGGAACCGTTTCCTACGCGCATCGTCACTTCGTCTTTCGCCAGCCTTCGTCTATTCCGCAGTTCCTGCTTCGAGTTGCAAATGTGAGCAACAGAACCGGTATCAAATACCCAGGCACTACTACGAGAGCCGGTTAAGTACACATCAATAACATGTATATCAAATATACCTGATTTTTCTTTGCCCGCCTTCTTATCTGCCAGATACTTGGGGCAATTGCGCTTCCAGTGACCCATACCCTTGCAATAGAAGCACTCTGTTTCAGGCTTAGGTCCAGCCTTGGGTTTCTTCGGTGGATTGGCAACAGGCTTGCCGCTCTTCTTCGAATTGCCCTTCTTACCTTTGCCGTTTCTCTTGAAACTAGTGGTCTTGCTCACCATCAACACTTGATGCTCTTTACGGAGTTCAGACTCTGCGACTTTCAGCATCGCAAACAACTCGCCGGGAGACTTGTTCATCCCTTGCATGTTGTAGTTCAACACAAAGCCTTTGTAGCTTGGCGGCAGTGATTGAAGGATTCTGTCAGTGATAGCTTCTTGCGGGAGTTCAATCCCCAGTTCAGCTAGACAGTTTGAGTACCCAGACATTTTGAGCACATGTTCACTGACAGACGAGTTTTCCTCCATCTTGCAAGCATAGAATTTATCGGAGGTCTCATACCTCTCGATTCGGGCGTTCTTCTGAAAGATAAACTTCAACTCCTGGAACATCTCAAATGCTCCATGACGCTCAAAGCGACGTTGAAGTCCCGGTTCTAAGCCATACAAGACTGCACATTGAACTATTGAGTAGTCCTCCTTACGCGCTAACCAAGCGTTCTTAACATCCTGATCAGCCGTAGCGGGTGGTTCATCTCCTAGCGTAGCATTAAGGACATAATCCTTCTTTCCAGCTTGTAAGATTAGCTTAAGATTACGAGCCCAGTCTACAAAGTTGCTTCCATCATCTTTCAACTTAGCTTTCTCTAGGAACGTATTAAAATTCAGGATGACACTTGCGTGAGCCATGATCTACAACACAAATATATTCAAAGTGGACTTAGACTATGTTCAAGATAATTATAGTTCAACTTAATCAAATTACATGCTAAACTCCCACTCAAAAAGTACATCTCTCTAGTCATTTGAGTTGTTCATGATCCACTTACACTATCCCAAGTCCGATCATCACGTGAGTTGAGAATACTTTCAGTGGTAAGCATCCCTATGCTAATCATATCAACTATATGATTCATGATCGACCTTTCGGTCTCATGTGTTCCGAGGCCATGCCTGCACATGCTAGGCTCGTCAAGCTTAACCCGAGTGTTCCGCGTGCGCAACTGTTTTGCACCCGTTGTATGTGAACGTTGAGTCTATCACACCCGATCATCACGTGGTGTCACGAAACGACGAACTGTAGCAACGGTGCACAGTCGGGGAGAACACAATTTCGTCTTGAAATTTTAGTGAGAGATCACCTCATAATGCTACCGTCGTTCTAAGCAAAATAAGGTGCAAAAAGGATTAACATCACATGCAATTCATAAGTGACATGATATGGCCATCATCACGTGCTTCTTGATCTCCATCACCAAAGCACCGGCACGATCTTCTTGTCACCGGCGCCACACCATGATCATCCATCAACGTGTTGCCATCGTGGTTGTTGTGCTACTTATGCTATCACTACTAAAGCTACATCCTAGCAAAATAGTAAACGCATCTGCAAGCACATATGTTAGTATAAAGACAACCCTATGGCTCCTGCCGGTTGCCGTACCATCGACGTGCAAGTCGATATTTCTATTACAACATGATCATCTCATACATCCAATATATCACATCACATCGTTGGCCATATCACATCACAATCATACCCTGCAAAAACAAGTTAGACGTCCTCTGATTTTGTTGTTGCATGTTTTACGTGGTGACCAAGGGTATCTAGTAGGATCGCATCTTACTTGCGCAAACACCACAACAGAGATATATGAGTTGCTATTTAACCTCATCCAAGGACCTCCTCGGTCAAATCCGATTCAACTAAAGTTGGAGAAACCGACACTTGCCAGTCATCTTTGAGCAAAGGGGGTTACTCGTAACGATGAAACCAGTCTCTCGTAAGCGTACGAGTAATGTCGGTCCAAGCCGCTTCAATCCAACAATACCGCGGAATCAAGAAAAGACTAAGGAGGGCAGCAAAACGCACATCACCGCCCACAAAACCTTTTGTGTTCTACTCGAGAAGACATCTACGCATGAACCTAGCTCATGATGCCACTGTTGGGGAACGTCGCATGGGAAACAAAAATTTTCCTACGCGCACGAAGACCTATCATGGTGATGTCCATCTACGAGAGGGGATGAGTGATCTACGTACCCTTGTAGATCGTACAGCAGAAGCGTTAGAGAACGCGGTTGATGTAGTGGAACGTCCTCACGTCCCTCGATCCGCCCCGCGAACAATCCCGCGATCAGTCCCACGATCTAGTACCGAACGGACGGCACCTCCGCGTTCAGCACACGTACAGCTCGACGATGATCTCGGCCTTCTTGATCCAGCAAGAGAGACGGAGAGGTAGAAGAGTTCTCCGGCAGCGTGACGGCGCTCCGGAGGTTGGTGATGATCTTGTCTCAGTAGGGCTCCGCCCGAGCTCCGCAGAAACGCGATCTAGAGGAAAAACTATGGAGGTATGTGGTCGGGCAGCCGTGAGAAAGTCGTCTCAAATCTGCCCTAAAAGCCCCATATATATAGGAGGAGGGAGGGGGACCTTGCCTTGGGGTCCAAGGGACTCCCAAGGGGTCGGCCGAGCCAAGGGGGGGAGGACTCCCCCCCCAAACCGAGTTGGACTTGGTTTGGTGGGAGGAGTCCCCCTCCCTTCCCACTTCTTCCCTCCTTTTTTTTTTCTTTCCTTTGATTTTCTTCTCTTGGCGCATAGGCCCCTTTGGGGCTGTCCCACCAGCCCACTAAGGGCTGGTGTGTCTCCCCAAAGCCTATGGGCTTCCCCGGGGTGGGTTGCCCCCCCCGGTGAACTCCCGGAACCCATTCGTCATTCCCGGTACATTCCCGGTAACTCCGAAAACCTTCCCGTAATCAAATGAGGTCATCCTATATATCAATCTTTGTTTCGGGACCATTCCGGAAACCCTCGTGACGTCCGTGATCTCATCCGGGACTCCGAACAACATTCGGTAACCAACCATATAACTCAAATACGCATAAAACAACGTCGAACCTTAAGTGTGCAGACCCTGCGGGTTCGAGAACTATGTAGACATGACCCGAGAGACTCCTCGGTCAATATCCAATAGCGGGACCTGGATGCCCATATTGGATCCTACATATTCTACGAAGATCTTATCGTTTGAACCCCAGTGCCAAGGATTCGTATAATCCCGTATGTCATTCCCTTTGTCCTTCGGTATGTTACTTGCCCGAGATTCGATCGTCGGTATCCGCATACCTATTTCAATCTCGTTTACCGGCAAGTTTCTTTACTCGTTCCGTAATACAAGATCCCGCAACTTACACTAAGTTACATTGCTTGCAAGGCTTGTGTGTGATGTTGTATTACCGAGTGGGCCCCGAGATACCTCTCCGTCATACGGAGTGACAAATCCCAGTCTTGATCCATACTAACTCAACTAACACCTTCGGAGATACCTGTAGAGCATCTTTATAGTCACCCAGTTATGTTGCGACGTTTGATACTCACAAGGCATTCCTCCGGTGTCAGTGAGTTATATGATCTCATGGTCATAGGAATAAATACTTGACACGCAGAAAACAGTAGCAACAAAATGACACAATCAACATGCTACGTCTATTAGTTTGGGTCTAGTCCATCACGTGATTCTCCCAATGACGTGATCCAGTTATCAAGCAACAACCCCTTGTTCATAATCAGAAGACACTGACTATCATCGATCAACTGGCTAGCCAACTAGAGGCATGCTAGGGACGGTGTTTTGTCTATGTATCCACACATGTAAATGAGCCTTCATTCAATACAATTATAGCATGGATAATAAACTATTATCTTGATACAGGAATTATAATAATAACTATACATTTATTATTGCCTCTAGGGCATAATTCCAACATGATGATATTAAGAGGATTAGTCCATCTATTTGTCAGCATACTATCAATCTTGAGCCTGATGCTAAACCGGTTGTTGATCATCAATGACGGTTGAACCCGAAGATGAAGGATGTTGTGAGGACCGAAATCCTCAAGCTTCTAGCCGCAGGTATTATCTACCCTATAGCTGATAGTAAGTGGGTAAGTCTGGTTCATTGTGTTCCCAAGAAAGGACGTAGGACTGTGGTTCCTAATGATAAGAATGAACTAATACCTCAATGAATTATTATTGGATATAGAATGTGTATTGATTACAGGAAGCTGAACAAAACAACCAGGAAGGACCACTACCCGCTGCCGTTCATCGACCAAATGCTTGAAAGATTATCCAAAAACACTCAATTTTGCTATTTTGATGTGTATTCTGGCTTCTCTCAAATTCATGTTAGCACTGCCGATCAAGAGAAGACCACTTTTACTTGTACCTATGGTACTTATGCTTATAGACGTATGCCTTTTAGTTTATGCAATGCTCATGCTCATAGACGATTTCTCCGTCTATGGAATCTCTTTTGAACATTATCTCCACAATCTTAATAAAGTTTTGCAGAGATGTGAAGAGACAAACTTGGTACTTGATATGTATCCATCATATCTACTTTTTCAAACTCTTTTGCCCTTGTTTTGGACTCTAATTTGCATGATTTGTATGGAACTAACCTGGACTGACGCTGCTTTCAGCAGAATTTCCTTGGTGTTATTTTTGTGCAGAAATCAAAGTTCTCCAAACGTCCTGAAAATTTATGGGGAGCAGTTTTGGAAAATATAAAAAATATCTGCGCCAAGTTCCACATGAGGGGGTGGGCCAGTGGGCCACAAGCCCTGGCTCCGCCACCACCCCGCCTGGTGGCGGTGGGCAGGCTTGTGGGGCCCGCACGGCTCTGCCGCCCCAACCTCAGGTCTATAAGTCCCCTTTCGTCCCTGAAAAAATAAAAAGAGAAGTTTTCATCGCGTTCACGATACGGAGGCGCCGCCACCACTTGTTCTTCATTTGGAGGGCAGATCTGGAGTCCGTCTTGGGCTCCGAAGAGGGGAAATCATCGCCATCGTGATCATCAACCTTCTTCCCTCTCCAATTCCATGAAGCTCTTCGTCGTTCGTGAGTAATCTATTCGTAGGCTCGCTGGGCGGTGATGAGTAGGATGAGATCTATCATGTAATCGAGTTAGTTTTGATGGGGATTGATCCCTAGTATCCACTATGTTCTAAGATTGATGTTGCTACTACTTTGCCATGCTTAATGCTTGTCACTAGGGCCCGAGTGCCATGATTTCAGATCTGAAATTATTATGTTGTCACCAATATATGTGTGTTTTAGATCCGATCTTGCAAGTTGTAGTTACCTACTATGTGTTATGATCCGGCAACCCCGGAGTGACAATAACCGGAACCACTCCCGGTGATGGCCATAGTTTGAGGAGTTCATGTGTTCACCAAGTGCTAATGCGTTGGTCCGGTTCTTTATTAAAAGGAGAACCTTAATATCTCATAGTTTCCTTTTGGACCCTGCTGCCACGGGAGGGATGGACAATAGATGTCATGCAAGTTCTTTTCCCTAAGCACGTATGACGACACACGGAATGCATGCCTACATCACATTGACGAACGGGAGCTAGCCACATATCTCTCCGTGTTATAGTTGTTGCATGATGAATATCATCCAAACAAATCACCGACCCATTGCCTACGAGTTTGTCCTACTGTTGCTACTGTTGTTACTTGTCTTGCTCTGCTGCTACTGTTGCTACTACTGTCTCTTGCTACTATTGTTACTTGCTACTATTGTCACTACCGCTGTTCCTTGCCACTGCCGTTACTCGCTACTTTGTTGTTACTACTTTGCTTGCAGATACTAATCTTTCAGGTGTGCTTGAATCTGATAAATTCAGCTGCTAATACTTGAGATTATTCTCTCACCTCCCGTCGTGCGAATCAACAAATTTGGGTTGAATACTCTACCCTCGAAAATTGCTACGATCCCACGCGCTGGTGGGCGTCAACAACATTCTTCTAGTTTCGATTGCCGAAGAGTGCTAACAGCATACTTCTGGTGCCGTTGCAAAGGGGAAGAACAGTTGACATCAAGCATTTTTCTGGCACCGTTGCCAGGGTGGTATTGCTATATTCTCTGAGTCACTTGGGATTTATATCTGCTGATCACTATGAAGAATCTGAAGGATCCAAAAACCAAGGTCTTGCCCTCAACTACGAGGGGAGGTAAGGAATTGCCATCTAGCTCTGCACTTGATTCACCTTCAGTTATGAGTAAGTTTGTGACATCACCTCCTGCTAGAAATCTTGATATGTCGCATGTGCTTGATGATGCTTATGATTCTACTGCTAGAGATGCTATGCTTGATACTATGCCTGATGATACTATGCTTGATACTATGCCTGATGATGCTATGCTTGATACTGCTAGAGATGCTATGCTTGATACTGCTTTGCCTGATGATGCTAGAGATGCTATTTTTCCTGATGATGCTATGCTTGATACTGCTAGAGATACTACTTTGCCTGATGTTCCACTAGGAGTGTTCCTTGATGCTCATATTGCTAGAGTTACTGCCAATGCTCGTGATGCTTCTGAAACTACCGATACTATTGAGATAGAACCTACTTTTGCTCCTATTAGATCTAGCTCTCCTAGATATGAATTGCCTGATATACCTGAGGGTTATGTTATGGAGGGAGATATAGTTGAGGATTTTCTTGCGTGTAAGGATGCCTATGACGCTGAGAAATTACTTCTCAAGTGGAAGGAAAAATCTTGGGAAGCTAAGATGAAATATGAATTCACCTATCTTTATCACCGATAAGGATTATGAATTCTCTGTCGATCCTGAGATAATCTCTCTAGTCGAATCTGATCCTTTTCACGGTTATGAGTCTGAGACGGTCATAGCCCATCTTGCCAAACTACACGAAATAGCCACCCTTTTCACTAATGAGGAGAAGATCTGCCACTACTATATCCTTAAGTTGTTTCCTTTCTCTCTAAAGGATGGCGCTAAAGCCTGGTTCACCTCTCTTGCTCCTAAATGTGTGAGTAGTCTCCAGGAGATGGTCTATTACTTCTGTGAGAAATATTTCCCTCCCCATAAGAAGCAAGCTGCCTTGCGGGAAATATACAACTTTGCAACTCCAAGAATGGAGTCTTCCACAAGCTTGGGGGAGGCTCGTCCAGCTACAGAATGCTTTGCCTAATCACCCTCTTAAGAAGAACGAGATACTTGATATCCTCTATAACGGACTTACCGATGCCTCTAGAGACCACCTAGATAGTTGTGCCGGTTGTGTTTTTAGGGAACGAACTATAGAACAAGCTGAGACTCTAGTGAATAACATCTTGATCAATGATAATGCTTGGACTATTCCCGAACCACCTCCTAAGCCAACTCCTAAGAAAAGAGGTATTCTATTCCTCAGTCCCGAAGATATGCAAGAAGCCAAGAAATCTATGCAAGAGAAAGGCATTAGATCTGAAGATGTCAAAAATCTACCACCTATCAAAGAGATCCATGGTCTCGATAACCCGATACAGGTAATAGAAGTGAATTCTCTGCGTAGGTTTGATGAGAGTGATATTCCTTTTGATAAACCTGCTAGCCTATGCTTTGATGAATTTGACAACTTTGTTGCCAAACAACAGAGTTTCAATGATTATGTTAGCAGACATTTGGAACAAAGTACTCGTATGCTTAGCCATTTAAGTGCTTGTGTAGACAGAAATGTCAATGATCTGAAGCTTCTGAGTAAACATGCCTCTATGATTACTACTCAGGTAGAACAAGTACTTAAAGCTCAGAATGACTTGCTCAATTAATTAAATGACAACTCTGTCAGAGTCCTTACTAGAGGAGGCAAAATGACTCAGGAACCTTTGTATCCTGAAGGTCATCCTAAGAGAATTGATCAAGATTCTCAAGGAATCAATGCTGATACACCCAATCATCCTAAGGAGAAGAAGAAGGATGATAGAAACCTACAGGCCAGTTCACCAAATACTGTCACACCGGAAGAACCTAATGATATTTCTGCGTCTGATGCAGAAACACAATCTGGTGATGAACATGAACCTGGTGACAATATGGACAGTGATGTTCATAATAATGCTCAACCTAGCAATGATGAGGATGTGGAGATTGAACCTACGGTTAATCCTGATAATCCACAACCTAATAAATACGATAAGAATGACTTCACTGCTAGGAAGCATGGTAAAGAAAAGGAGCCATGGGTTCAGAGACCTATGCCCTTCCCTCCTAAGCCATCCAAGAAAAAGGATGAGGAGGATTTTGAGTGTTTCGTTGAGATGATAATACCCATCTTTCTGCAGATGCGGTTAACTGATATGCTCAAGATGTCAGCGTATGCCAAGTACATGAAAAATATCGTGACTAATAAACGGAAGATACCAGATCTTGAGATCTCTACCATGCTTGACAACTACACTTTTAAAGGTGGAACTCTTAAGAAACTTGGTGATCCCGGAGTGCCCACTATACCTTGCTCCATTAAAGGAAACTACGTAAGAACTGCCTTATGTGACCTTGGAGCCGGTGTTAGTGTTATGCCGCTCTCTCTTTATCGTAGACTTGAGTTGGATAAGTTGACACCCACTGAAATTCCTTTGCAAATGGCCGACAAATCAACTGCTTTCCCTATCGGCATTTGTGAGGATGTGCCTGTTGTGGTTGCTAACACCACTATCTTAACAGACTTTGTTATCTTGGATATTCCCGAGGATGATTCCATGGTTGTCATCCTCAGAAGACCCTTTTTAAACACTGCAGGGGCTGTTATAGATTGCAACAAAGGTAATGTCACTTTCCATGTCAACGGTAATGAGCACATAGTGCACTTTCCGAAGAAATGATATCAAGTACACTGCATCAATGCTATCGAAAAACCTTCATCGATTCTTATTGGGAGCTTCGAATGCCCTATTCCTCGTGTCAAGATGAAGTATGATTTGCTCGTTGGGGAGATACATATCCCCATTGAGGTGACTTAGTGGCTATTCAAAAATTCTCCGTTCTCTCTTGAGATTCGAGAAGGTTTTGTCATAAGGACTTGATCAACCCCATTGACGGATTTCTTTCGATGACCATGAAACGAATGAATCAAAGAGTCACATACCTCTATTTTGAGTTTTCATTTTCTTTTGCTTAGAAGAAAAATGATAGAATTAGTTTAGTTTTTCCCGTTTTCTGTTTTAGCGTCCCGGAGAAAAATACCTCGAAATTGAAAGTTCTCCGATGGTCCTGAAAATTTAGTATGATTTTTTCTGGAATTTTTGAAAATTTCTCGGCCTGAGAGCTGGCCTGGGGGCCAGACCAGTGGGCCACAAGCCCTTCCACCGCCACCTACCCCCTGGTGGCGGGGTGCAAGCTTGTGGGGCCCAAAGGCACCCCCTCCATTCATTCCAGCTCTCAGCCTCTTCTTCCTCCTCTAGAAAAAATGTTTCGCAGCTCAAACCCGTGTTCTTGCTCATTTGGCTGTGATTTTCGATCTCCTTGCTCAAAGCACCATTCTCCGAACCGTTTTGGGGAAATTACTCCTTGGTAAGTGACTCCTCCATTGGTCCAATTAGTTTTTGCTCTAGTGCTTTATCCTTTGTGTATTCTTGCTACCTTGGTGACCCTGTTCTTGAGCTAGAAAGGTTGATTTTAGACGGTCCCAAGTAGTTTTAGCGCGTGATACGGTCTCTAGGCACTAGTAGGAGTAGTTGCTACAAGGTGTGGTGGATCCCATTCACTTTTCTCTTGAACTTCAAAAATTTCAGCAAAAGGAAATTATGTTTAGGAGGAAGTTTCATGGTGGTTCCTCAAGTAAGAAGGGTCCCCGTCTCTCTTTTCGGGAGCCCGAACCTTTTCAACTAAGGGACGCACCGGTGCAACCATGTGAATGGCCTTCCAATGAGTTCATGATCGAAGCAGGTTTCAAGGATGAGTTTGATACACTTGTCCGTAATGCCGGGTTAGAAGAATTCCTCTCAGATAAATGTGAACAGTGTGCTATGCTCACTGCCTCTTTCGTGCCTAGATTTAAATTCTCAGTTGGTCGTGACTCATCCATACTGTTTGATCTATACGATAAATCCTATACCGTGGATCTGGAGGATTTCAATAGGATTTGCAAGATACCCGATGGGGGTAGTGTTAATGATCCTTCTAAGTCTTCAGTCAGAGACTTTGTCTCCAGTATAACTGTTGGAGAAACCAGAGATATCACGCAAGCCACCATAGGAAGCATCCATTTCCCTGCCTTGCACTACCTTGCCCTCTTCATAGGTAGGTGCATTAACGACAAGGGTGCACATTGTCACCTATGCGCTTCCGACCTTAGTATCCTTAAGAGCGCAGTAACAGGTGACAGGAGCTTCAATATGGGAGCTATAATAGCAAGGAGGCTGAATAAAAATGCCAGTGAGGGGGATTTCTTTGGTGGAGTTTATGCTACACGCTTAGCAAATTTTCTTGGAGTATCCATCCGTCCAAAAGACCCTCCTCTCCGTACAGCCTACCTTGATCGTGTCGCTCTAACACGCTACCAGTTTCTTGAGAGAGATCATGGATCCCTCCTATACCGCTTGATATTTAACCGGCAGCGTGTTTTCCATATTACCCTTCCTGCTCCTGCTTTCTTTGACTTTCAGGTAAAACGAAGATATTACATAACCATAGGAGAGGCAGAGGAGTATGAGACGGAGGCGACGACTACTCGACTTCGTGAGGCAGCTATTCAAGCAGTGGCTGCAGCACTCCCGTATAACACCCATTATGACTTTGGGTTTCGCCAGGATCATCCATGGGAGTAGACCAAGCTAGGCCAAAAGCCTAAGCTTGGGGGAGTACGTGTTCTCACCAACTTTACATTCATGCTTATGCTTTCACTTTGTTAGCCGGTGTTTACACTTTGTCACTGTATTATCCATGCCAGTTTATTTTCGTTTTCTTGTTTTCTTATTTTGTGCCCTTTTGAGAAAACCCAAAAAGGTTTTTCTTTCTTCTTTTGCTTGTTGGGAGCTTTCCCGTGTAAATAGTTTTCTTTTTCTTTGGGTCAAGGTAGAAGATATTGGTTACAATGTTTAGTGGTTCTTGCATGCTTACCTGTTTAGCTTTCAAAGAGCCATATTACTTTGTCTTCTCCTTTGTGTTTGCCTGCATATTCAGCTTAGTCCAATGCTCTTATTATTGTTCACATCGTTCGATCGTGCAAATGAAAGTCAATAATGATGATATATGATGAAGTGACTGAGACTGAAAAGCTGGTATGAACTCTATCTATTTTGTTTTTGTAAATATGACTAGCTTGTCGACCCAGATTTAGCTTTGTTGTGAGAGAACCATGTTTGCAATGACAACTTAGAGATCATATTTTCTGATGCCATGCTTATTTAGCTGAGAGCTTATAATGGTTTGTCTTGAATGCCAACATAGATTTTGAGATGGCTATGATGTAGTATGATAGGATGGTATTCTCCTTTGAATGTTTCAAGTGGCTTGACTTGGCGCATGTTCATGCATGTAGTTGAAACAAAATCAACATAGCCTCTATGATGTTTGTGTTCATGGTGATTTATATCCTGTTCATGCTTGCATTCAATGTTAGTCAAACTCATTGCATCTTGATGACTGTTGTCGCTCTCTAGTTGGTCGCTTCCCAGTCTTTTGCTAGCCTTCACTTGTACTAAGCGGAATACTGCTTGTGCATCCACTTCCATAAACCCAAAAGTTTTTTCCATGAGAGTCCACCATACCTACCTATTTGCGGTATCTACCTGCCGTTCCAAGTAATTTTGCATGTGCCATTCTCTAAACCTTCAAGAAATAATCTGTTTTGCATGCCCGAACCGCTCATGTGGTGACAGGGGGCTATTGGTATCTTCCATGCTAGGAGTGTTATCCTCGACATGTGTTTATTCACTGTCATTCACGAGAAAGGGGCCGGTAATTGGAATGCCCAGTTCCACGCTTAAATCGAAAACATAACTGTAAAACAAGACTCACCCCCGGATTGATGTTAGTATGGACGGTACCCGAGGATTCGGCTAGCCGTGGAGTGTGATTGATTGGTGGTGGGGGAGTTAAAACTTTACTTTTCTGTTTGGGAACCGCCTATAGCATGAGTAGCATGGAAGATATTGAGAACTCTTGGTCATTGCGTTGACAATGAAAGCATGCCACCCAAAAATATTATCTCTGTTTTCAAAGCTTGAGCTCTGGCACCTCTGCAAATCAATGCTTCCCTCTGCGAAGGGCCTGTCTATTTATTTTCCTGTTGAGTCATCCTCCTCTTTTATAAGCACCAATTAGAGAGCACCTCTATCATTTTTATGCTTTGCTTTTGATTGATATTGAGTATGACTATGACTGGATCTTCGTTGCTATGAATTACAATGTTTAGTCAGCCCTTGATCTTTGAAAGTGTTCTGCATTTATGTTTTGCGGTCTCAAAAAGAGCTAGCGAGATACCACCTATTCATATTGCTTCATGCTTGTTTTGATTGAAGTGTTGGTATTTGAAACTCATTATTATTTGCTCGTTCGCTGATTATGCCATTGATATTAGTTTATCGTGAGACCTTTGTGTCACTTGCTTATGTGGTTAACTTGTGATCTTGCTGAAATTCTGGTTATGCGTTAGACATAGTTGCAACAACAAGATCAAACAGAGTTTGTCAAAGTTTTTCTTTCTCTCACAGTTTGTCAACTGAGTTGCTTGAGGACAAGCAAGGTTTTAAGCTTGGGGGAGTTGATACGTCTCCATCGTATCTACTTTTCCAAACTCTTTTGCCCTTGTTTTGGACTCTAATTTGCATGATTTGAATGGAACTAACCTGGACTGACGCTGTTTTCAGCAGAATTGCCTTGGTGTTATTTTTGTGCACAAATCAAAGTTCTCCAAACGCCCTGAAAATTTACGGGGAGCAGTTTTGGAAAATATAAAAAATATCTGCGCCAAGTTCCACCTGAGGGGGTGGGCCAGTGGGCCACAAGCCCTCGCTCCACCACAGCCCCCTGGTGGCGGTGGGCAGGCTTGTGGGGCCCACATGGCTCTGCCACCCCCAACCTCAGGTCTATAAGTCCCGTTTTGTCCCAGAAAAAATAAAAAGAGAAGTTTTCGTCATGTTCATGATACGGAGGCGCCGCCACCTCCTATTCTTCATCTGGAGGGCAGATCTGGAGTCCGTCTTGGGCTCCGGAGAGGGAAAATCGTCACCATCGTCATCATCAACCTTCTTCCCTCTCCAATTCCATGAAGCTCTTCGTCGTTCGTGAGTAATATATTCGTAGGCTCGCTGGGCGGTGATGAGTAGGATGAGATCTATCATGTAATCGAGTTAGTTTTGATGGGGATTGATCCCTTGTATCCACTATGTTCTCAGATTGATGTTGCTACTACTTTGCCATGCTTAATGCTTGTCACTAGAGCCCGAGTGCCATGATTTCAGATCTAAAATTATTATGTTGTCACCGATATATGTGTGTTTTAGATCCGATCTTTCAAGTTGTAGTTACCTACTATGTGTTATGATCCGGCAACCCCGGAGTATCAATAACCGGAACCACTCCCGATGATGACCATAGTTTGAGGAGTTCATGTGTTCACCAAGTGCTAATGCGTTGGTCCGATTCTTTATTAAAAGGAGAACCTTAATATCCCGTAGTTTCCTTTTGGACCCCGCTGCCACGGGAGGGATGGACAATAGATGTCATGCAAGTTCTTTTCCCTAAGCACGTATGACGACACACAGAATGCATGCCTACATCACATTGACGAACGGGAGCTAGCCACATATCTCTCCGTGTTATAGCTGTTGCATGATGAATATCATCCAAACAAATCACCGACCCATTGCCTATGAGTTTGTCCTATTGTTGCTACTGCTGTTACTTGTCTTGCTCTGCTGCTACTATTGCTACTACTGTCGCTTGCTACTGTTGCTACTTTCTATTGCTGTCACTACCGCTGTTACTTGCCATTGCCGTTACTCGCTACTTTGCTGTTACTACTTTGCTTGCAGATACTAATCTTTCAGGTGTGGTTGAATCTGATAAATTAAGCTGCTAATACTTGAGGGTATTCTCTCACCTCCCGTCGTGCGAATCAAGAAATTTGGGTCGAATACTCTACCCTCGAAAACTGCTACGATCCCACGCGCTGGTGGGCGTCAACAACATTCTTCTAGTTTCGATTGCCGGAGAGTGCTAACAACATTATTCTGGTGCCGTTGCAAAGGGGAAGAACAATTGACATCAGTACTCAACTGGGAGAAGTGCCACTTCATAGTCAATGAGGGAATTGTTCTTGTCCACAAGATTTCTGAAAGGGGAATCGAGGTGGACAGGGCAAAGGTGGAAACAATCGAGAGGATGCCTTATCCAAAGGATATTAGAGGTATTCGTAGTCTCCTCGGTAATGATGGTTTCTATAGAAGATTTATTAAAGAATTTTCTAAGACTTCGAGACCCCTCACTAATCTTCTCCAGAAGGATATTCCTTTTGTGTTTGATGAAGATTGTAAGGAAGCCTTCGAAGTTCTTAAGAAAGCTTTGATAACCGCCCCTATAGTCCAACCACCTGATTGGAATTTGCCTTTTGAAATCATGTGTGATGCTAGTGATTTTGCTGTTGGAGCTGTGTTAGGACAAAGAGTTGATAAAAAATTGAATGTTGTACATTATGCTAGCAAAACCCTTGATAGTGCTCAAAAGAATTATGCTACTACTGAAAAAGAGTTTTTAGCAGTAGTGTTTGCTTGTGATAAGTTTAGGCCTTACATTGTTGATTCCAAAGTCATCATTCATACTGATCATGTTGCTATTAAGTATCTTATGGAAAAGAAGGATGCCAAACCAAGGCTTATCAGATGGGTCATTCTTCTTCAAGAATTTGATTTGCAGATTGTTGATAGGAAGGGAGCACACAACCCTGTAGCAGACAACCTTTCCAGGATGGAGGACATACCACATGATGCTATTTCGGTCAACGATAGCTTTCCTGATGAACAGTTAGCTGTTTTGAGGGTACAATCTAATTCCGAGCCATGGTTTGCAAATTATGCTACCTTTATTGTTGCAAAGTTTTTGCCTCCAGGTTTAACATTCCAGCAAAGGAAGAAATTCTTCCACGACTTGAGGTATTACTTTTGGGATGACCCACATCTTTTTGGAGAAGGTGCGGATGGGATCGTGAGGAGATGCATACCGGAGCATGAGCAGAAGGATATCTTGAGACAATGTCATGATAGTCCTTATGGAGGACATCATGCCGGTGAAAGGCCCACACACAAGGTTCTCCAGTCAGGTTTTTATTGGCCTACTCTCTTTAAGGACGCTAGAAATTATGTTTTATCTTGTGATAAGTGTCAGAGAGTTGGTAATATTAGTAGGATAAATGAGATGCCTATGAATTATTCTCTAGTCATTGAGCCTTTTGATTGTCGGGGTTTTGATTTTATGGGTCCTTTTCCTACTTCACACAAGTACACTCACATCTTAGTGGCTGTTGATTATGTGACAAAGTGGGTTGAAGAAATCCCCACTGAAAGTGCTGATCACAAGACATATTTGAAAATGCTCAAAGATGTAATCTTCCCTAGGTTTGGTGTACCAAGGTACCTCATGACCGATGGAGGATCACATTTTACACATGGTGCTTTTAGAAAATCTCTAGCCAAATATGATGTTAATCATCGAATTGCTTCACCTTACCACCTTCAAACAAGTGGGCAAGTTGAGCTCACAAATAGAGAGATCAAGTTGATCTTGCAAAAGACAGTGAACAGTTCTAGAAAGGACTGGTCCAAAAATTTAGGAGATGCCTTGTGGGCGTATAGAACTGCTTACAAAAATCCCATGGGAATGTCTCCGTATAAGATGGTCTATGGCAAGGCATGCCATCTACCTTTAGAGTTAGAGCACAAAGCTTTCTGGGCTGTTAGAGAGCTTAATGCTGACCCAAAGCTTGCTGGTGGAAAGCGTCTCATGAACTTGACTTCTCTAGATGAGTGGAGAAGTGAAGCTTACGAGAGCTCAAAAATGTTCAAAGAAAAGGTAAAGAAGTGGCATGACAAGATAATTTTGAAACGTGAATTTAATGTTGGTGATAAAGTTTTGTTGTATAGATATCATTTCAGGTTTTCTCCATGTAAATTACTTTCCAAGTGGGAAGGACCGTATCGTATCGAAGAAGTCTACCGCTCCGGTGCATTCAAGATTAACAATTTTGAAGGCGCCAAACCACAAGTTGTGAATGGGCAAAGACTTAAGCATTACATGGCAGGAGAACCCATCAATGTAGAGGTGGATGTGATACAGATAGCTACTCATGAAGAACATATTGCAATACTGTGTCAGACACCAGCAGAAGCAGAATAAGAATAGGTATGTAATATGGTAAGGAAACTTCCCGAACATCAACAAAAGTTCCGTATTATGTGTTTTGCAAAATTAGGAAAATTCCGAGCTGAAGTGGAGCCAGAGGGGAGCTCCCGGGGCTCCAGGTGCCCTGGTGGCGCCGCCTGCCTCTTGTCCGCGCGAGGAGGCAACCTGGGCTACCAGGAGTCCATCTTCGACCCCACTTTGGCTTGTTACCTTCCTTTCGGTGCAGAAATTTTTGCTATATAATTTCCCGGATCGTCCCGGTTCTGGATCTTGCGATTTCGTGCGTTTTATTTTGATCTTTTTGTGCCGGGCTAAGAAGGTATTGTTTGAGATGTCTTCTTGCGACTCAAGCGGGGAAGATTACACGCGTCGTTGTCTCCGCCGTGTCCAACAAGATATCAACCAAGGGAAGGTCACCGGATGGGCTACTAATGAAGAAATTGCCGCAAGAGAAGCAGCGATGGAGAGCTCCGTGAGAGAGGAAGTCAAGATGGTCACCATCCATCAAGAAGGAGAACCTTCTTCAGGAGGATCTAGCTCCAACAACCCGGTCTTCGTGGGGTTTATTAACCCTCAACATGATCTTTCTCTGAACCTTTCAGGAACTGTCCCTCCACTGGAAGCTCCACATGTGCCATGTGCTATATCCAAAGCTCACAAAATCACTAACCAATTATGTGAAGACCTTCGTGTGCTTTAGGTACAAGTGGCCATATTGGAAGCTGAAAACCAAACCATTCAGCACATAATAGCGGACTTGAAGAACAACAAGTAGGATGAAGAGTGAGACCTTCATGGGTAATGGCATCCCCTTAGCTTGTTCCAAGCTTGGGGGAGTGCCCCGTATCTTTATCTATTATCTTTTATGGTCAAGTCTAGTGTCGTATCATGTCTAGGGAAGTTATCTTATGAAATAGGTGTTTGCATTGAGGTCTATGACTCCTTTGTGGAGAGTCTTGTACCCGTGAGTGTGCAGTTGTCTATGATGGAATATTAATGAGAAGTCTATTGGTTTCTTCGTTGCACCCGGTATTCTCTTCATGCAATCGACCTTATACGCTGATTCTTATGGGTGTATTGATCTTATATATCAGGTATAGCTCTGAAAACTTTATTCAATCTTGGCAAACATAGCATTGGTCATAACAACAAGCATGAATTTTTCTAGTAGTGACATAGCCAAAACCTTTATGCCCTTATGCTTGAAGTGTTATGCTGACAAGGAAGACAACTTGATGTTTCATGCCAATTATTTATGTTAAACTTTATATTGTTTTGCATCCGAGTCAACATCATTTGTCTCCTTTCAAAAGCCTTTGCTAGCCAACCGTTGTACTAAGTGGGAATACTGCTTGTGGACCCATACCTTGAAACCTGAACCTTCCCAAGAGTCCACCATACCATCCCTATATGTGGCATTTCACCGCCACTCCTAAAGTATATTACTCATGTGCTATCTTTAAACCTTCAAAATATTATTCCCTGTTTTGTGCCTCTGTTTTAGCTCATGAGGAAGTAGTAGATAATTCATGAACTTCTCATAATGGACAAGCTTTATCTTGGGTTTGCATGTCTAATCTGCGAACCCCTAATACGAGGAGGAAGTGGCATGAGTGCGCCCAACTCATAAAAGATAATAGCAACAAACAAAACCTCCTTCACGCTTTGTTCATGAGAAATCATAAAACTTTGGCAGTGATAAACAAAGGAGACTAAGGGGATGTGATCGTCCCCACTTTGGGAGCCATTCCTCGAAACTTGTCCAGCATGAGAAGTATTGGGCTATCTGCTAGCATTCTTGACAAATTATGCACCTCCCAAAAGCTTGTTTTACAATCTTATTGATTTCAAAATCTCTAAAAGCTCTAGCACATGAGTTTTCCCTACTTTTCTCTGCGAAGGGCTAAGCCTTTACTTTTATGTTGAGTCAGTAAACCTACTTCTTTCTATCCTATAAAAGAGGAGACACCTTATGTTGACAAATATGCATGCATTTATATTGTTTCGTTGAGAATTGCCATATCACAACTTTGTTGACATTATCATTAAGATAAGTAAGTTGTTTGTTAAGCCTAGCTAAAGCAAACATCTTCCTTTGTGTCAGCATTTTCACTTCTTGACTAATAACATGTTCTTTCAAAAGCTTCAATTGATCTCATCAAAATATAAGAGGAAGAGCAAAAGTTAAAAGTTATTAGTTGTCCTTTGACCAAGCACATGTTTGCCATGGTTTGATGAGTTTCCTTAGCCCTACTTTTGATTGTAATTGATATTACTCTTTCATATGGGCCTTATGAGTTGAGATTGTTGTTGAGGATGGTTGAGTTTAGTAGAGAAATTACGATGCTTCTTGTCTGTATTCTTATTTATCGACACTTCACTCTCTAAACTTGTGGACAGGTTTACCGAGCTCAGTATTCGCTTGGGGACAAGCGAGGTCTAAGTTTGGGGGAGTTCATACGTCCAAAATGCATCACTATTTTGTATCACAATTTGTCTCTATTCATTGATATATTTCACAATATGATGTTGTTCTTATAGTGTTTTGGCTTATTTTACACAGTTTACAAACTTTCGGTGCCGAAACAACACACACAGGATTCAGCGGAGAAAAGAGCAAGAACAGTTGCCATATCAGAACATCTCCAAATAAGCTGAAATTTACGGGGAATAAGTTTCCTTAGAAATCACGAAGACAAGCCGAAGAAGGGCCGAAGGGGGGCCACCATGCACCCAGGCGCCATGGTGGCGCGACCCCCCTAGGCGCTAGGTGGCCACCTAGGCAGTGGGTCCGACCTCCGGTGTCCCCTTGGCCTATATGACCCTCGTGAACTAAAATCCTCGAGGAGAGAAGAGTTTCCGGAGTTCCGCCGCCGCTCCACGGCGGAAACCTACATAGAAGAAAAGACCTTTCCGGCGGGCAGATCCTGCCGGGGAAAACTCCTCCCGGAGGGGGAGATCGTCCTCATCGTCATCACCATCATCACGAGCATCATCGAGATCATCATCACCATCATCCTCATCACCAGCACCATCTCCATCTTCACCCCATCTCACTTTACCATTGCAATCTGAGTTGTACCTTGCACTATTCATCCCCTTTACTCTACCGGTGTTCATTACTCTTTTGTGGTGAATGCTATTGAGTTTTGTTGGAGAATTATTGTTATGACCAGATTGTTCATCATATTTTCATACCCTCTGATCATGATCTCTTTTATGTCTTGCGAGTAGATCCTTTAGTTCTTGAGGACATGGGAGAAGTCTAGTTGATAGTAGTCATACGATGTTGAAGTAATATGTGTTGATTGATATTTAAGTTGTGGTGTTATTATTCTAGTGGTGTTATGTGAACGTCGACTACATAACAGTTCGCCTTTTTAAGGACCTAGGGGAATGCATTGTGTATAAAGAATGCTTATGGTGGGTGGCCGTAGTGACAGAAACCTGAACCCCAGTTCGCATACTTTTGCACGAGGGAGTGTTGGATCCTAAAGTTTATTGCTATGGTTAGGCTTTGCCTTAGTTTCTCTGTTGTATTTTCAAATGCTTGCAAGGGGTTTAACCATAAGAGTGTACTTGTCTTAGCCTAGACGGTGCACTAGCAAAGATCCACTCACATAACACTTATCAACACAAAACATAGTACTAGACGGAATATGGCGAAAGCAATTGACTATCTCTCCCGTGTGTCCTCAGGAACGCCTTAGTCTTTATAAGTTTAGTCCCCCGGCTTATCCTTTGTGTTCAAAAGGATTGGGCCAGTTGCTGCACCTCAACACCCTTTACTTTCCCTGCATTTATTTCCTTGTTGCTTATACCAGAAAACCCATAAAAAGTTACCTTTCAGTGTTGCAGTCATTCCTTGCTCAAGATTGCTTGTCAGTACTATCTGCTCCTCATTGGGTTTGACACTCTTACTTATCGAAAAGGCTACGATATATACCCTACACTTGTGGGTCATCACACCCTCTGCCTTGCATGACAAGAGGCATACGTCTGTGACTCGGGTATCCGCGGCCACGAGCTCGGCGGTGTGGGAACGAGCACCCAATGCCACATACAAAGAGCAGGGGCTGGAGGTGCCAAGCGCCACTGGTTGCCTTACCGCCTGGCAGTGGAGGGCGTGGACCGTGACTCACCTACGCGAAGTTGTAGTTGCCCCTTCGGGTCATAAATCCACCCCGCTGCCACGTGCCAACAGTTATCCTACCCCTCGCCATCAATGATGGCTCTATATTTTGCGCATTTTTAAAGCTCATTTGTTGCATGTTCTCTTCATATATACTGTCCCATTGAGCCAAATAGTTGTCCATTATGCATGTTTATCAGTATGTGCGCTAATCACTATGAACATTCGATATTTAGTGTTTTATTTAGTTTTTGTTAGCTTTCTTAGGTTTCTTGTGTCTACAGGTGTTTTGGAGCAACTTAGGACCAAGCACGATGAAAGAAACCAAGGATGGGTTCGATACAAAGTCATCCAGGGCCAGACTTAGCCATTCCGTAGGTCAGAAAAACTCATTTTCCAAAGTGCCCCAGATCAATATCTAAGACTAGGAATGGACCTGTGTCGTTCATATGTATCCAACGAGCCCAAGAACATTGAATTCCGAGTTTGTATGAATATGCTGTGGCCAATCTACCCGAGCAGGACACATAGAAAGACAACGTTGTGAACGACCGCACACACTCGTTTGACATGCACACAACTCCAAAATTTGCCTTTCTAGACGGAGTTGTTCACTGATTTCCCCATTCAGTGTCACGGGATTCTTGGCTTGTAACGAAGAGATTGGGAGAGGATTTGACTCATCTTGAACCGTTGGATGAAGCCAATCAAGAGAGGAGGCTAGGAAGGCTCATTATATAAGTCCCCATCAACCCTAGCCTCCACATCAATCCTCATTCACCAAGAACACATTGATCTCCATATCCAATGCGGCTCCATCCACCACCATAGAACAGGGACAAGATCAGGAGGAAGAAGAGGTGGCTCCACCACGTGAGCACCGACCTTCGGTTGGTGCCCTCTCCATCGCGCCAATGCCCTCACCACCATCATCTCCACCACGTCGTCACCTCCATCATCATCACCATCATGCCTTCTCCCTTCACCATCTCTATGATGGCTTGTAACTTGACCCTCACCTCTATGTGAACCATTAACTTGTTTGAGTAGTTTACTAGTGCTTGAGGATATGGTTGGACCCTTGATGATAATTGTTGCGATCCAATATTACATGTTCATGATTCGACTTAGTAGCCTTAGCGTATATTGAGAGGAGCGCTCACTCATATTCGTGCCTTGTTCCATGATGTATATTACTGTCATTGTGAAGGGTTGGGTCGTTAGGGTAATTCGAGGTGACACTAAAAGCCTTTGATTCCCCGACATCACAATTTATAGGGGAGTCACGGAGAACTCTTAGAGAGGCCATGTCCATGGGATAACCCTTAATTATCATGAGTTGTAAATCTATGGAGGAGAATATGATGGTGTCGTACGTGTCACGAAGTCTATGTTAGAGTAGAACGCGTAATGTACCCGGCTCCACCCACTTATGCATTTGACCAGTGACTAGAGGATTCGTCAGTTCATATTTGCGGCAATGATTCCGGAACCCTCGAGAACATCTTACTACTCAAGCACCTTCATCACTAACGTAGCATATTTTATTTACTGCTTTTACCTTTGTGTTCCTAGTGTAGTAATATTTTTTAATCAGTTTTCCTAGAAACTTATAGAGTAGACTATTTCAAAAATCTGGTTCGGGTGCGTACGTGGCTGTGTGAAAGTGACAACGTAGTTGCGGGGTTTGTGGTGCCTTCCTATAAGCTTCCTATTGGTTTGACACTACTTATCACAATGGAAGTGATACAATCCTGTGCACTTGCAGGACATCAAGCATTTTCTGGCGCCGTTGCGGGGCGCATAGCGCTTGGTCATTACTTATCCACACACACTTAGTTTATCTTGTTTGTTGCTATTATCTTACTGTTTTTCTTTAAACCCAAAAAATATTAAAAAAAATCTACTGATCATATCTTCTAAGATTTCTCTCAATGAACATATGACAACTGCGATGGGGGACAAGAGATACATAAGCCCACCATTGGCTATAAATGAAGAGAATATAAAAGAATGGCTCCAAAAATTGGAGAAGTGGTCATTACTTATACGTGAAAAATATTCAATCACTTCTGATTTTTGTGAATCTGAAGGGCATTTCACTAATCAATGTAAGTACAATTATGATCTTGTGCTAGCAACCTATAATAGTGGTGATAAATGCAATGCTAGTATGGAAGTCATACAAGTTTTACTCTATATGGGTGCCAATGAGGTTTCCCATCGAATAGGAGGGCCAAGGGCTGATTGTATTATACTTCATAGTGCTTATGTACAATTGGTTTCTATTAACTGCTTTTGCATATATAATTCCTGGAATAATGCTTTAGTGACTAATATGTTGGAGTGGGTAGGTACCGCTTTGGAGGAAAATAATCTTTTGCATGACTTGTAGGAAAATAAAGAAAATATTGCGCCCCCTACCAATGCCATCTGTAGTAATGACTCATATGATGCCCAAATCAGGATGAAAATTCTTGAGATGACTTTTATAGTAAATGAATTTACTGAAGTCATTCATAATGATGAGCTAGAGTTGCAATCTTCAAAGGGTTAATCACCGACTTCAGAAGAAAACTATGAAGTGTTCACCCACAACGATATGCATGGTAAGTATTTAAATTTATATATCTCTCTAACCCTCTCAATGCAGACATTTGAGGAGACATGATCACTTAGCTCGGTGCATTTTTGCTCTCCCAAGATCGAGTACAAATTTACATATATGATGCTAATGCACCGTAAGCGAGTGCGCCTCCGACCGAGATGTGGTATGAGGTGCTCCAAACCCCGGTCGGAGGTAGGCATCCAACTCGGGGTTGACATCCCTTGGGATCCGGGTGGATGACCTTATGGAGAACCCAAGCCTAGCTATATGGCTATAAATAAATCACTATCTCGGAGGTAACCCAGAAGTCCGTAGGTGTCTTTCTTAATTTTGTTTCTTGAGTCTAGTTGCGTTCATATTTCATTGACCCTTTATTTTTATTTTTATTACTTGCTAAATAAGTCGGTAGCCTGTTTTTTGTTACACAACTTCTCCTATTTTTATTGCAATATTTCTATGTGCCTAACATGAGGAGGAAGCACAATTTTTAATGAAGTTCTGTAGCTCCACGAGAAAAGACAGCGTTCCATACTACCACCCTAGTCATTTGAGCACCCATATGAGCTCGTGGCCGTGAGTGAGAAGAGGACCAAAGAAAAATACGACCTACCGTATGATCACAACCGCTTGTATGAGAAGTCGTATCTATTGGGGAACGTCGCATGTGAAACAAAAAAAATCGGCAGGGCTACGCCGAGTGCTACCGAAACCGCAAACGAAGGAGAAAATGATCTAGGGAGGGAGAGGGGCACCAAGGGCTTGGTGTGTCCTCTTCGGTCGCCCCTTCCCTCTATATATAGGCGGAGGGGCGTGGGGAACAGTTCAATCCAATCCCTAGGGCGCAACGAAGGTGGGAGGAGGTGGAATCCTAGTCCTCCTCCTTCTTCCATAGAAAGGTGGACTTTCCACCTTTCTCAACTCCATGGGCCTTTAGGGAGTTGTGCGCCTGGCCCAATAAGACTAGAGCACCTCCCTTCAGCACATCCAAACCCTTGGGACGTGGTGGAAACCTTGGTGGACTTTCGGACTCCTCTGGAAGTTTCTGGAACATTCTTTGCCTCCCAATACCGTCAAAACCTAAAACTTTTCTAGTAGCCAAAATATGACTTCCCATATATAAATCTTTGCCTCCGGACCATTCAGGAGCTCCTCATGATGTCCAAGATCTCATCTGGGACTCAGAACAACATTCAGCATATAAATCTTTACTTCCGTTCACAAGCTTAAGGGAATCACGATCTGTTCAGTGTTAGTGGAGTAAGAGTTACGAGAAATTCAAGAAATGGTTTCGAGAGAAACCAAAGTCTTTCAGGGTTACCAGAAGAGTTTCGGGGTTTACCGAGAATTGATATATACGTGGAAAATGCTTTCGGAGATGTTAAATAAATGATAAAAGATTCTAATATTGAACAAATTCTTTTCGAATATATTAAATATCAATGAGCTAAAGAAATAATCAATAAGGCCTAATAGTGAAGAGTTATTGGCCCTATAGGCCAAATAAGAGTATGACCCATGTCGTGGTTTTGTCACGGGATGTGTCCTCGTGAAAGGACTTAGTGTTGAGGCCATCGTCGCTATGTGGCGTCTAGAAGAGGATGATCAGGAACGGCCGACGGATTTACCCAGGTTCGGCCCCTCCAATGGAGGTAATAGCCTACATCTTGCTTTTGTGTCTATATTGATGGAGATCTCGATTACAAGGATGCGGAATAGCTAACCTAGCTCTTGAGGGTTTCTTGCTTGATCCTTCTCGCTCGAGGGTTCCCCTTTATATATAGGTAGAGGCCTTGAGTTTACAACAGAGTCTGGGTCAAATAAAATGCCCGTGACCTATTACAGTTCTGTTTCATCTTGCATCCCAAGTTAGGAAAGCTTCTGGAGTCTTCTACCTTGTGGGCCTCGAGTTGCCGTCTTCTCGTGTTGGGCCGCTAGGCGGCTCACTTGGTGAGTCCTAGTGCTTGCCCTCCTGTCTTCTCTACGGCCCATCGGACACATGATCCCTAAGCCGCCTATGATCTAATCCAACCCAAATGGCGGGTTATATCGCGGGGTAATATCCCCGACATTAGGTCCTAGGTTGATTTGAACTTGTTCATCCCAAGCTTCCTTGATCAAACTATGAGTCGGCAATATTTTGCCCTTTACCTGAAAAATAAAACTAGAATCTAGATTAAAATTAACCACGGATTGCTAGTATCTTTGCACCTTCCTTCCATTGATCTTCATGATTGCATGCAAATGCCAAATAACTATAATTAACCACGTAAGCATGCAAGCAACAAATTCATACAAAATTTTGACATGACCTTCCCTAAAACAAGACATGTCGAGTTTGCATGAAATTTGCCGAAACGGAAATAAATCGACATGTCGGAAAAACATAGGCAACTCATGTCACATACGTTTCAACAAATACAATATATAGGCCACTCACACATGCACACACACATGTCGGCACAAATGCAATATATCGACATGTCCGCAAAACATACCTTGGTCCTATCGTGCGCGCGCACAAACACATACACATATTTCCATTCTTGCATGTTATCTCTTCTTTTTCCTCACCTATATGCGGGAGAGATCAAGTCCGGTACGAAGATATATAGCTCTAAGTAGCGAGAGAGAGAACAAGATAGCTAGTGGGAGGGCTAAAATATTAAAGAGAGGGGAGGTTAGGTCATTAATTAATGGAGGTGGGAGTGGAGGGCAAAGAAAGAGATGAGAGGGGGAGGGAGGGCATTAATGGAGGTGATGGAGTGGCAAAGAAGAGAGTGTATGAAGCATTTAAGGAAGAAGAAGAGGAGAGGTGGGGAAGAAGGAAGAGAGAAGAAGACGAGGTGGGGAGAAGGTGATGGAGGGTAAAAGAAGAGAGTGGTGGAGGGGGGCATTGAAGGAAGAAGAAAAGGAGGTGGGTAAGAAGGAAGGAGGAAGAAGAGGAGGTGGGGAAAAGGTGGCAGATATGTGGCTGGCGACCATATCAGTAGCGCTTGTCTGTATAAGCGCGCTACTAGTATATAAACTAGCAGTAGCGCCGTCTGCCGACATCGCTGCTGTTAAGTGGGGTCCGCCATCGTAACCATATGAATTTAGCAGTAGCGCTATTTGTTAGAAACACGCTAGTGATTCTTAAGTTAGTAGCAGCGCTTCAACACGGCACACACTACTGGTAAGTCGGACCCGCGAACTTAACGGTAGAAATATATCTGTGGTACTCGTCATGGGAAACATGCTACAGATATGCCATTAGGTGTAGCGCTTGTTTTTAAGGAGCGCTGCTAATTTGTGTTCAACGTGGGGTACCCTTTGGCCCACTTAGGAGTAGCGTTCTGAAGGACGACAAGCGCTACTAGTAAAATTTACCAGTAGCGCCTTTTATCCTGCGCGCTAGTGGTACTTAGGAGTAGTTCCTGGCCCATAACAAACGCTATTAGTAACATTCTGCCTAGAAGCTTTTCCCTAGTAGTGTTGTCGAAATCATTTTCTAGATGACAGACGGACATACATCTTTAAAATCAGAAATAATGTTAATTTCAAGAAGGAGAGGTAGAAGGCGACGGTTGTACCTTAATGGGTGTGGATCCAATAACAAGTTTTCGGAGTATTCGAGAAACGAGTAGCCCACCACTGTTAATTTTGGCGCAGAAATGACAGTGGTTCTTGTTGGACCTTGTTGATCAACTATAAATAATCTCTCAAGTGAAGGCGTGTCCCCAATGACCATCACTGTGGCACTCCTTTTGTGATTTCTTGTTGCAGCACCAACAACACACATAAATAGTTCAGAGAGTCATGGAGGTGATGTGGAAGCTACTCAACCCATTGATCGCCTAAAGGCGAAGGTACTCGAGTGTAGTACAACCGTGGAGCAGGCAATCGATGTCATCCTTTGGGATGCAGACGACAACGAGCTCGGGGTGCTTCAGTCGTGGTAGAAAAAGAGCGGATGCATCATTAAGGGGCATGGCAGTTCATGAACTTTGACAAGGTGTAGCTCGGGCGTGAGGTAGAGCGCAGACGTTGGCAGCGAGCGCATATGCCCATCATTAAAATTGAGCACCTCAAGCTGATCTAGGGCAGGGGATCTGAACCACTCGTCAAGCTTGGCTTGGTCCTTGACGTTGGAACGAAACTTGCCCGTGGTAAGGTGTGTGATTGAGCCATGGTGACTGACGAGGATCTGGGACAATGCGTCCAAACTTTTGCGATAGCAATGGAAAAGCTTGTGGGCATCGATGAAGTCGAGAGGGGCGGAGTGACATAAGGGGCGCCACAGTCCAAGCAGGTGCGTAGGAGGCGCAACGGGAGAATTATATACACAATTTGAACGATCTGAAAGGAACGAAATAGGTGTGTTTTTACTGGACAATGACTCACGCACCGCAAGGTTGTGGCACCCAATTCATCACATATTATTTGCAGGAAGATGACCAAACACGAGCATTGGCTAAAAGTTTTTTAATGATTTCTACTGTGTGTCTTACAAACGCTCACCTCTATGTAAATTATATTTTTTTTCTTCATCCCTTCTATAGGAAAAAGACAGTGTTTCTGTCGGTTTCTTCCACCGCAAGCTAGGCTCAGTTGGCGGAGTAGGCCTATCTATATAGGCTCGGTTTCTATAAGAATGATTCGACCGGCTGCGCGCGGGGCGTCCGATCCGCCAGCTGTAGGCGGGCCGCGCCGTTAGATGTTCATGCAACAATTTTTCCTCGATGCAGCAATTTTCGTCAATGGTTGGAACAAAAAAGTAATTATAGCAAAAAAAATATCTACGTGATCGTAGCAAAAAAACGAAGCTGATGATGCGTGGTAGCAAAAGTCAAACGCCGGTTGTAGCAAATATCTACGTGAACGTGTATGCAACTTTTTTAGTGAACGGTTGCAGCAAAAAATGATGCCAGATGTAGCAAAAATTAACACGGTTATAGCAAAAGTCAAAACGGCGGTTGTAGTAAAAATTCAACGAACTCGAGTTGCAACCAACCGTGAATGCATCTTTTTGAATGAACAAAATATAACAAAATGACAAACGTTTGCATGAAAATTATACGTGGTTGCAGCAAATCTGAACGAAAAAATATTACAAGTCTATGAGCGAGGCGCGCGGCCCGCGGACGACCGGCCGAAACGACTCGGCCGGCGCGCCGGGTGAAAGCTTTTATACCTATCTAATTCATAGATTGTGACGGGCGCGTGGGCAGGTATAGAGATTGATTGGTAAACGATACGGAATAGCTCAGTTCAACGGCACAACTACACGAAACTTAAAGGCGCGAACCGCTGAGACATTCGCACCGTCAGGTGGCACCATAGGTTAACAACAAATCTCGTGAGATGTTTACTCAGCTCGTACTGCGATTTATTTATCTAGAGATGCACGTGTGGCTCTTTGTGGATTTATGTAAAGTACTCCCTGCAAAAAAAATGGATTTAAGTAAACTATTTCCTCCGTTTGAAAATAATTGTTCGAAAAATGAATGTATTTGGATGTATTTTAATTTTAAATACATTTATTTTTATCATTTTTACGATAAATAGATCCGAACAAAGGAAGTGGAGTACAATCTAAGTATTGACCTGCAAAATCATGTGGAGTCAGTCGATCCCATGCAGTAACGCGACGGAGATGAGTTCGTTGGCCTTTACTGCAGTGATTTACCTTGCCAAAAACACTCCAGCTGCTGCACCTGCACTGCTGTTTGGATGTTGCTGTAGCTGTCTCCTCGTGCGTTTACGTGTGGTAATTGTCGTCCTCAGAAACAAAAAATATGAAGGGGTACCTTCCGATCGTTAAATGTGACATGGACATGATTTGCCGCAAGCGAGGCAGCGAAGCGTTCTTGATATGAACACCAGACCTTTTCTTTTTCTTCGTTAGAGGAAGATCGCTGCTTTATTAAATCAGATTACACAATATCAAGTGGATGACCCAACCAAGTTTTACATATATTATCCAAGCAGACATGCTTTCGCTAAAACATGCGCAACTTCATTACCTGATCTGCGACCCGTTCTAACAGAGCACTGGTTTTTTAGGCAACAACAGAGCACTGGTGAAAACGAGGAATACAACCCCTGAGGCACTCCAGCAGCAAACCTCACAAGTCTCTGCCTCCTCCCTAGAGCAGTGCCAGTGATCTCCTCCAGCCGAGTCCAGACATGAGATGAATGGTGCTAGTGTGGGAACATGTAAGGAGTTGTCTTCTCTTGGTTGCACCTCAGCCTGGACGAGACGAGCCGGCTTTCGGACCGGCTCGTGGCTCGCTCGGCCCGGACCGGTTTGGTAAAAAAATCGGCCGGTCCAGCTTGCATCGTACAAACCCAAGTGACTAGAGCATCGTGTCCAGTTTGACGTTCCACGCTCGCGGGGCCTGATGAAGCACATACAGTGCCTTGCGCAGCTTGAGTACCTTGTGTAAGTTGTCGTCGTCGTTGAAGCCGGCTGGTTGGTGCACATACATCTCCTTCTCTAGGTCGCCATTGAGGAAAGCCGACCGTACGTCCATATGGTGCACGCTCCGGCTCTGGTGTGCGGCGACAGCAAGCAACAACCTCACCGCCTCCAGCCGCATCACCGGAGCAAAGACTATTGGAAATATGCCCTAGAGGCAATAATAAATTAGTTATTATTATATTTCCTTGTACATAATAATCATTTATTATCCATGCTAGAATTGTATTGATTGGAAACTCAAATACATGGTGGATACATAGACAACACAATGTCCCTAGTGAGCCTCTAGTTGACTAGTTCGTTGATCAAAGATGGACAAGGTTTCCTGGCCATAGGCAAGTGTTGTCACTTGATAACGTGATCACATCATTAGGAGAATCATGTGATGGACAAGACCCAAATTATATACGTAGCATATTGATCCTGAGATCATATAACTCACTGACACCGGAGGAATACCTTGTGTGTATCAAACATCACAACGTAACTGGGTGACTATAAAGGTACGCTACAGGTTTCTCCGAAGGTGTCCGTTGAGTTAATATAGATCAAGACTGGGATTTGTCACTCCGTGTGACGGAGAGGTATCTCGGGGCCCACTCATTAATACAACATCACACACAAGCCTTGCAAGCAATGTGACTAAGTGTAAGTCACGGGATCTAGTATTACGGAATGAGTAAAGAGAATTGCCGGTAACGAGATTGAAATAGGTATGCGGATACCGACGATCGAATCTCGGGCAAGTAACATACCGAAGGACAAAGGGAATGACATACGGGATTATATGAATCCTTGACACCGAGGTTCAACCGATAAGATCTTCGAAGAATATGTAGGATCCAATGTGGGCATCCAGGTCCCGCTATTGGATATTGACCGAGGAGTTCCTCGGGGCATGTCTGCTAGTTCTTGAACCCGCAGGGTCTGCACACTTAAGGTTCGATGATGTTTTGGTATAGTTGAGTTATATGTGTGGTTACCGAATGTTGTTCGGAATCCCGGATGAGATCATGGACATCACGAGGGTTTCCGGAATGGTCCGGAAACAAAGATTGATATATAGGATGGTTTGATTTGGTTACCGGAAGGTTTTCGGGCATTACCGGCATTGTACCGGGAGTGACGAATGGGTTCCGGAAGTTCACCGGGAGGGAGGCAACCCACCCGGAGGGAGCCCAATGGCTTTAGGATGGCGCACCAGTCCTTAATGGGCTGGTGGGACAGCCCAAGAAGGCCTTGGTGCCAAGAGAAGAAGATCCAAAGAAAAAAAAGGGAAGGTGGGAAGGAAGAGAAGGACTCCACTTTCCAATCCTAATTGGAGTAGGATTCCTCCTCTCCTCCTTGGCCGGCGCACCCTTGAGGGCTTGGATCTGAAGGCAAGCCTCCTCCCCTCCCTCCTATATATAGTGGTGATTTAGGGCTGATTTGAGACAACTTTTGCCACGTGCAACTCAGATCTAGAAACCATAGTTCTTCCTCTAGATCGTATTTCTGCGGAGCTCGGACGGAGCCCTACAAGAGTAGATCATCACCACCACCGGAGCGCCGTCACGCTGTCGGAGAACTCATCTACTTCTCCGTCTTGCTTACTGGATCAAGAAGACCGAGATCATCCTCGAGTTGTACGTGTGCAGAACGCGGAGGTGCCGTCCGTTCGGCGCTAGATCGGAACGGATCGTGGGACGCATCGCGACACGGTTCATGGGGCGGTTTGAGGGACGTGAAGACGTTCCACTACATCAACCGCGTTTCTTAACACTTCCTGCTGTGCGATCTACAAGGGTACGCAGATGTGACAACCCGAGACTGACGCCCCATAAGATTCCCCCTTTATTCTGTTTTCGTCGTGTGACTTATTTTATTTGTCGCATTATCATCGCATCATTCGCATCATCGCATTGCATCGGCATCCCGTTGCCGCCAGTTTTCAAACTGTTGGAAATATGCCCTAGAGGCAATAATAAATTAGTTATTATTATATTTCTTAGTTCATGATAATCGTTTATTATCCATGCTATAATTGTATTGATTGGAAACACAATACTTGTGTGGATACATAGACAAAACACTGTCCCTGGTAAGCCTCTAGTTGACTAGCTCGTTGATCAAAGATGGTCAAGGTTTCCTGGCCATAGGCAAGTGTTGTCACTTGATAACGGGATCACATCATTAGGAGAATCATGTGATGGACTAGACCCAAACTAATAGACGTAGCATGTTGATCGTGTCATTTTGTTGCTACTGTTTTTCTACGTGTCAAGTATTTGTTCCTATGACCATGAGATCATATAACTCACGGACACCGGAGGAATGCTTTGTGTGTATCAAACGTCGCAACGTAACTGGGTGACTATAAAGATGCTCTACAGGTATCTCCGAAGGTGTTCGTTGAGTTAGTATGGATCAAGACTGGGATTTGTCACTCCGTGTGACGGAGAGGTATCTCGGGGCCCACTCGGTAATACAACATCACACACAAGCCTTGCAAGCAATGTAACTTAATGTAAGTTGCGGGATCTTGTATTACGGAACGAGTAAAGAGACTTGCCGGTAAACGAGATTGAAATAGGTATGCGGATACTGACGATCGAATCTCGGGCAAGTAACATACCGAAGGATAAAGGGAATGACATACGGGATTATATGAATCCTTGGCAGTGAGGTTCAAACGATAAGATCTTCGTAGAATATGTAGGATCCAATATGGGCATCCAGGTCCCGCTATTGGATATTGACCGAGGAGTCACTCGGGTCATGTCTACATAGTTCTCGAACCCGCAGGGTCTGCACACTTAAGGTTCGACGTTGTTTTATGCGTATTTGAGTTATATGGTTGGTTACCGAATGTTGTTCGGAGTCCCGGATGAGATCCAGGACGTCACGAGGAGCTCCGGAATGGTCCGGAGGTAAAGATTGATATATAGGAAGTCCTGTTTTGGTCACCGGAAAAGTTTCGGGCTCATCGGTAGTGTACCGGGAGTGCCGGGAGGGGTGCCGGGGACCATCGGGAGGGGTGTCACGCCCCAAGGGGTCTCATGGGCTATGGGAAGAGATAATCCAGCCCCTAGTGGGCTGGAATAAGTTCCCACTAAGGCCCATAAGGTTTGAGAAGGAAAAAACACAAGGTGGAAAGAGTTTCCAAGTGGGAAGGATGAATCCTACTCCAACTAGGATTGGAGTAGGACTCCTCCACCTCCAATTTCGGCCAAACCTTGAGGGTTTGAGGCTGCCTCTTCCCTCCCCCTCGCTCCTATATATATTGAGGTATTAGGGCTGATTTGAGACAACTTTTGCCACGGCAGCCCGACCACATACCTCCACGGTTTTTCCTCTAGATCGCGTTTCTGCGGAGCTCGGGCGGAGCCCTGCTGAGACAAGGTCATCACCAACCTCCGGAGCGCCGTCACGCTGCCGGAGAACTCTTCTACCTCTCCGTCTCTCTTGCTGGATCAAGAAGGCCGAGATCATCGTCGAGCTGTACGTGTGCTGAACGCGGAGGTGCCGTCCGTTCGGTACTAGATCGTGGGACTGATCACGGGATTGTTCGCGGGGCGGATCGAGGGACGTGAGGACGTTCCACTACATCAACCGCGTTCACTAACGCTTCTGCTGTACGGTCTACAAGGGTACGTAGATCACTCATCCCCTCTCGTAGATGGACATCACCATGATAGGTCTTCGTGCGCGTAGGAAATTTTTTGTTTCCCATGCGACGTTCCCCAACAGTGGCATCATGAGCTAGGTTCATGCGTAGATGTCTTCTCGAGTAGAACACAAAAGTTTTTGTGGGCGGTGATGTGCGTTTTGCTGCCCTCCTTAGTCTTTTCTTGATTCCGCGGTATTGTTGGATTGAAGCGGCTTGGACCGACATTACTCGTACGCTTACGAGAGACTGGTTTCATCGCTACGAGTAACCCCGTTGCTCAAAGATGACTCGCAAGTGTCGGTTTCTCCAACTTTAGTTGAATCGGATTTGACCGAGGAGGTCCTTGGATGAGGTTAAATAGCAACTCATATATCTCCGTTGTGGTGTTTGCGTAAGTAAGATGCGATCCTACTAGATACCCATGGTCACCACGTAAAACATGCAACAACAAAATTAGAGGACGTCTAACTTGTTTTTGCAGGGTATGCTTGTGATGTGATATGGCCAACGATGTGATGTGATATATTGGATGTATGAGATGATCATGTTGTAATAGATAATATCGACTTGCACGTCGATGGTACGGCAACCGACAGGAGCCATAGGGTTGTCTTTATAACTAACGTTTGTGCTTGCAGATGCGTTTACTATTTTGCTAGGACGTAGCTTTAGTAGTAATAGCATGAGTAGCACGACAACCCCGATGGCGACACGTTGATAGAGATCATGATGATGGAGATCATGGTGTGACGCCGGTGACAAGAAGATCGTGCCGGTGCTTTGGTGATGGAGATCAAGAAGCACGTGATGATGGCCATATCATGTCACTTATAAATTGCATGTGATGTTAATCCTTTTATGCACCTTATTTTGCTTAGAACGACGGTAGCATTATGAGGTGATCTCTCACTAAAATTTCAAGACGAAATTGTGTTCTCCCCGACTGTGCACCGTTGCTACAGTTCGTCGTTTCGAGACACCACGTGATGATCGGGTGTGATAGACTCAACGTTCACATACAACGGGTGCAAAACAGTTGCGCACGCGGAACACTCGGGTTAAGCTTGACGAGCCTAGCATGTGCAGACATGGCCTCGGAACACATGAGACCGAAAGGTCGAGCATGAATCGTATAGTTGATATGATTAGCATAGAGATGCTTACCACTGAAACTATTCTCGACTCACGTGATGATCGGACTTGAGATAGTGGACTTGGATCATGTACCACTCAAATGACTAGAGAGATGTACTTTTTGAGTGGGAGTTCTTAAGTAATATGATTAATTGAACTAATTGTCATGAACATAGTCTAATGGTCTTTGCGAATTACGATGTACTTGCGCTATAGCTCTACTGTTTTTATATGTTCCTAGAGAAAATTTAGTTGAAAGTTGATAGTAGCAAACTTTGCAGACTGAGTCTGTAAAACTGAGGATTGTCCTCGTTGCTGCACAGAAGGCTTATGTCCTTAATGCACCACTCGGTGTGCTGCACCTCGAGCGTCGTCTGTGGATGCTGTGAACATCCGACATACACGTTTCTGATGACTACACGATAGTTCAGTACAAAAATACTTAATGGCTTAGAAGCAAGGCGCCGAAAACGTTCTAAAACGTCACGGAACATAAGTGATGTTCTAAAGAGATGAAATTGTGATTTCATGCTTGTGCCCTTGTTAAGAGGTACGAGACCTCCGACAAGATTCTTTGTCCACAAAGTAAAGGAGAAAGGCTCAATCGTTGAGCATGTGCTCAGATTGTCTGAGTACGACAATCGCTTGAATCAAGTGGGAGTTAATCTTCCAGATGAGATAGTGATAGTTCTCCAAAGTCACTGCCACCAAGCTGTGAGAGCTTAGTGATGAACTATAACATATCAAGGATACATACAATGATCCTTGAGCGATTCGCGATGTTTGACACTGCGAAAGTAGAAATCAAGAAGGAGCATCAATAGTTGATGGTTTGTAAAACCACTAAGTTTCAAGAAAGGCAAGGGCTAGAAGGGATACTTCGTGAAACGGCAAAACAGTTGCTGCACTATTGAAGAGACCCAAGATTAAACCCAAACCCGAGACTAAGTGCTTCTGTAATGAGGGGAACAGTCACTGAGGCGGAGCAACTCTAGATACTTGGTAGATAAGAAGGCTGGCAAAAGTCGAAAGAAGTGTATTTGATATACATGATGTTGATGTGTACTTTACTAGTACTCCTAGTAGCATGAGGGTATTGGATACCGGTTCGGTTGCTAAGTGATTAGTAACACGAAATGTAAGCTACGGCATAAACGGAGACTAGCTAAAGGCGAGGTGACGATACGTGTTGGAAGTGTTTCCAAGGTTGATATGATCAAACGTCGCACGCTCCCTCTACCATCGGGATTGGTGTTAAACCTAAATAATTGTTATTTGGTGCTTGCGTTAAGCATGAACATGATTGGATCGTGTTTATTGCAATACGATTATTCATTTAAAGAGAATAATGGTTACTCTATTTTCTTGAATAATCACCTTCAATGGTTTTTTGAATCTCGATCGTAGTGTTACACATGTTCATTATATTGGTGCCAAAAGATACGAGTTAATGATGATAGTACCACTTACTTGTGGCACTGCCGCTTGAGTCATGTTAGTATAAATTGCATGAAGAGGCTCCATGCTGATGGATCTTTGTACTCACCTGATTTCGAATCACTAGTGACATGCAAATCATACCACATGAGCAAGGCCTTGTTTTCATTGAGATGAAACAAGATAGTAACTTGTTGGAAGTGATACATTTTGATGTATGCAGTCCAATGGGTGCTGAGGCACGCAGTGGATATCATTATGTTCTTACTTCACTGACGATTTGAGTAGATACAAGAGTATTTACTTAATGAATCACAAGTCTGAAATGTTGAAAAGTTCAATTCCGTTTCAGAGTGAAGTTCGTCGTAACAAGAGGATAAACTGTCTACGATACGATCATGGAAATGAATATCTGAGTTACGAGTTTTGGTACGCAGTTAAGACAATGTGGAAATTGTTTCGCAGTTCATGCCACCTAGAACATCATAGTGTGATGATGTGTCTGAACGTCATAGCCACACACTATTTGGTATGGTGCATGCTATGATGTCTCTTATCGAATTACCACTATCGTTTATGGGTTAAGCATGAGAGACAACCACATTCACTTTAAATAGGGCACCACGTATTTCCGTTGAGATGACACAGTATAGACTGAGGTTTAGAGAAATCTAAAGTGTCGTTTCTTGAAAGTTTGGGGTTTCGACACTTATGTGAAAAAGTTTCAGCTGATAAGCTCGAACCCAAAGCGGATAAATGCATCTTCATAGGATATCCAAAACAGTTGGGTACATCTCCTATCTCAGATCCGAAAGCAAAGTGTTTATTTCTAGAAACGGATCCTTTCTCGAGGAAAGGTTTCTCTCGAAAGAATTGAGTGGGAGGGTGGTAGAACTTGATGAGGTTATTGAACCATCACTTCGACCAGTGTGTAGCAGGGCGCAGGAAGTTGTTCCTGTGGCGCCTACACCAATTGAAGTGAAAGCTGATGATGGTGATCATCGAGCATCGGATCAAGTTACTACAAACCTCGTAGGTTGACAAGGTCGCGTACTACTGCAGAGTGGTACGGTAACCCTATCTTGGAGGTCATGTTGTTGAGCAACAGTGAACCTACGAGTTATGAAGAAAGCAATGGTGGGCCCGGATTCCGACAAATGGCTGGAGGCCATGAAATCCGAGAGAGGATCCATGTATGAAAACAAAGTGTAGACTTTGGAAGAACTACTTGATGGTCATAGGACTATTGAGTAACGATGGATCTTTAAAGGGAAGACAGACGATGATGGTGATAAGTCACTATTAAGAAAAGCTCGACTTGTCGCAAAGATGTTTCCGACAAGATCAAACAGTTGACTATGATGAGACTTTCTCACTCGTAGCGATGCTAAAAGTCTGTTAGAATTATGTTAGTAGTTGCTGCATTATTTATGAAATATTGCACATAGGATGTCAAAACATGGTTTCCTTGAGAAAACATTGTATGTGATACAACCAGGAGGTTTTGTCGATCCTAAAGATACTAGCAAGTATGCAAGCTCCAGCGATCCTTCAATGGACTGGTGCAAGCATCTCGGAGTTGGAATATAAACTTTGATGAGATGATCAAAGATTTTGGGTTTGTACAAGGTTTATGAGAAACTTGTATTTCCAAAGAAGTGAGTGGGAGCACTATAGAATTTCTGATGAGTATATGTGGTAGACATATTGTGGATCAGAAGTAATGTAGAATTTCTGTAAAGCATACAAGGTTGTTTGAAAGGAGTTTTCAAAGGAGTACCTGGATTGCGCTACTTGAACGTTGAGCATCAAAGATCTATGGAGATAGATCGAAAGCGCTTAATGGAAGTTTCAACAAGATGCATGCCTTGACAAGTTTTGAAGGAGTTCAAAATAGATCAACAAAGAAGGAGTTCTTGGTTGCGTTGTAAGGTGTGGATTTGAGTAAGACTCAAAACCCGACCACGGCAAAATAAAGAGAATAGACAAAGGTCGTCTTCTATGCCTTAGCCGTAGAATCTAAAGTATGCCATGCTTTGTACCGCACCTGATGTGTGCCTTGACTCAAAATATGTTGAGAGGTACAAAGAGTGATCCATGATTGAATCACTAGCAGCGGTCGAAATTTATCCTTAGTAACTAATGGACTAAGGAATTTTTCTCGATTATGGAGGTGGTTAAAGAGTTTGTCGTAAAGGGTTACGTCAATGCAAGCTTTGACACTAATCCGAATAACTATGAGTAGTGAAACGGATTCGTATAGTAGAGTAGATATTTGGAGCATTTCTGAATAACACGTAGTAGCAGCATCTATAAGATGACATAAAGATTTGTAAAGAACGCACAGATCTGAAAGTTTCAGAACCTTGACTAAAACCTCTCTCAGGAGCAAGACGTGATCAGACCCCATAACTATATGGGTGTTGGATTCGTTGGAATCACATGGTGAGGTGAACTAGATTATTGACTCTAGTGCAAGTGGGAGACTGTTGGAAATATGCCCTAGCGGCAATAATAAATTAGTTATTATTATATTTCTTAGTTCATGATAATCGTTTATTATCCATGCTATAATTGTATTGATTGGAAACACAATACTTGTGTGGATACATAGACAAAACACTGTCCCTGGTAAGCCTCTAGTTGACTAGCTCGTTGATCAAAGATGGTCAAGGTTTCCTGGCCATAGGCAAGTGTTGTCACTTGATAACGGGATCACATCATTAGGAGAATCATGTGATGGACTAGACCCAAACTAATAGACGTAGCATGTTGATCGTGTCATTTTGTTGCTACTGTTTTTCTACGTGTCAAGTATTTGTTCCTATGACCATGAGATCATATAACTCACGGACACCGGAGGAATGCTTTGTGTGTATCAAACGTCGCAACGTAACTGGGTGACTATAAAGATGCTCTACAGGTATCTCCGAAGGTGTTCGTTGAGTTAGTATGGATCAAGACTGGGATTTGTCACTCCGTGTGACGGAGAGGTATCTCGGGGCCCACTCGGTAATACAACATCACACACAAGCCTTGCAAGAAATGTAACTTAATGTAAGTTGCGGGATCTTGTATTACGGAACGAGTAAAGAGACTTGCCGGTAAACGAGATTGAAATAGGTATGCGGATACTGACGATCGAATCTCGGGCAAGTAACATACCGAAGGATAAAGGGAATGACATACGGGATTATATGAATCCTTGGCACTGAGGTTCAAACGATAAGATCTTCGTAGAATATGTAGGATCCAATATGGGCATCCAGGTCCCGCTATTGGATATTGACCGAGGAGTCACTCGGGTCATGTCTACATAGTTCTCGAACCCGCAGGGTCTGCACACTTAAGGTTCGACGTTGTTTTATGCGTATTTGAGTTATATGGTTGGTTACCGAATGTTGTTCGGAGTCCCGGATGAGATCCAGGACGTCACGAGGAGCTCCGGAATGGTCCGGAGGTAAAGATTGATATATAGGAAGTCCTGTTTTGGTCACCGGAAAAGTTTCGGGCTCATCGGTAGTGTACCGGGAGTGCCGGGAGGGGTGCCGGGGACCATCGGGAGGGGTGTCACGCCCCAAGGGGTCTCATGGGCTATGGGAAGAGATAAGCCAGCCCCTAGTGGGCTGGAATAAGTTCCCACTAAGGCCCATAAGGTTTGAGAAGGAAAAAACACAAGGTGGAAAGAGTTTCCAAGTGGGAAGGATGAATCCTACTCCAACTAGGATTGGAGTAGGACTCCTCCACCTCCAATTTCGGCCAAACCTTGAGGGTTTGAGGCTGCCTCTTCCCTCCCCCTCGCTCCTATATATATTGAGGTATTAGGGCTGATTTGAGACAACTTTTGCCATGGCAGCCCGACCACATACCTCCACGGTTTTTCCTCTAGATCGCGTTTCTGCGGAGCTCGGGCGGAGCCCTGCTGAGACAAGGTCATCACCAACCTCCGGAGCACCGTCACGCTGCCGGAGAACTCTTCTACCTCTCCGTCTCTCTTGCTGGATCAAGAAGGCCGAGATCATCGTCGAGCTGTACGTGTGCTGAACGCGGAGGTGCCGTCCGTTCGGTACTAGATCGTGGGACTGATCACGGGATTGTTCGCGGGGCGGATCGAGGGACGTGAGGACGTTCCACTACATCAACCGCGTTCACTAACGCTTCTGCTGTACGGTCTACAAGGGTACGTAGATCACTCATCCCCTCTCGTAGATGGACATCACCATGATAGGTCTTCGTGCGCGTAGGAAATTTTTTGTTTCCCATGCGACGTTCCCCAACACAAACTTGCATCTGTTGTTAGTTGCCGGTTCTCGTCGTTGTCCGTTCTGAGCCCAACCACACACGCACGCGCCCGCGGCATCGTCTAAATCTTGTTTTCAAAAGTATGTTTAAAACTTTCTCTGATTGGGTTGGAACTTGACGCGCGGTCTTATTTAGTTATAGGTAGACCGCCTGCCGAATTTCATCGCAATCGGAGTCCGTCTGGTACCCGAATGGTTGACCGTAGCGGCACCGTATTCGGTCTAACGTCGGACGTTTATCGGTGTTTTAAAAATCGCATTGCCGCGCCGCACCGTTTCCCTCTCGTTTCCTGATAAGTACTCTACACGTCTGCTTAGCCCGTACCGCGTTCGAGATCGTCCGATTCCGATCGCACGGTTGGTTCCGGGACGAAATTCCGCGAAACCTAGCCCCCCCCCCCCATTTGTCTATAAATAGACCCGTGTGCATTTTAGACAGCCCCTCTCCTCCCACCTAGGGATCCGCGCCCCTAACCCTAACACCACTCTCTCTCTCCTCCCTCCCTCCTCAGCGCAGCGGCCGGGCCCGCGAGCCCGCCACCGGCCCACCCGGGCCCGATCTGGGCCGAACAACACTAGCCACCGCTGGCTCCTCCCTGCTCCCGAGCTCCTTCTCCCGAGCCCCGTGCCCGAGCGTGCCCTCGCCGAGTCCTCCCGCAGCTCCTCGTCGCCGCCGCCTGCTCTCTGCCCCGCGCCTCCCTACTCCGGCCTTGCCCTGCCTCGAGCACCTCGCCGGTGACCTCCGCCACCAGCCCTTCGCGCCGGGGCGTGCCATGTCTTCGCCCCGCCGCCTTGGATTCCCGCTCCGCAGCCCCGCCGGCGGCCAGATCCGGTGGATCTCGGCCGGATCCGCTGCCCAAGCTCGTGCCAGCCGCCGATCCGCCGCCGATCCCGAAGCCAGGAGCAGCCGCCGTTGTCCTCTGCTCGGCCACGAGCACGAGGAGGACGACGAGCAGTTCGCCCTTCGCGAGCGCCAGTAGCAGCGCGTCGGCCAGGTGGGCTGTGCCAGCACGCCCGGCCTGGTCCGCCTCGTCCGGCCTGCCCAACTGCTTCGGCCCGCTTCGAACCGCGGCCCAGCTCGGCTCCACCTCCTCTCCCCAGGCCGTCCCGAAGGTGAGAACCCCCCCGAGCCACTATTCCTCGCCCGAGGCAGATGATAACTATCCTGCGCCCGTGTATTGTAGGCCACTGTTGTAGAATTCGGCCCAATAGGTTTTTTTATTTTAGAGTTTCGAATTAGTTATTCTTTGGAATATAGATATATTAGAATGCCCGTAGTTTCTAAACCGTAAATCGGATCGAGGCGAGTTGTATATGGTTTTTGTGTAGATTTTCGCGTAGATCACGAATTTGTAACTTGCATAAATGTTTGAAGTAGTTTGAGCTGCCAAATGCCTAGTTTAGCGTGCTGTCCTATTATGTTTTTGTTCCGTTTTAATTCTCGTGCGAGTCCGGATTGTTCGAACACCGTAGATAAAATGTTCATGTTTTAGGAACCCTATTGCCATGTATTTTAGTGTGGTTGTTTGTATTTTTGCATGTATGTTTCCGACGCTAGTTTATTATACCGTGTTTAGGATAATATCTCGCATTTAATTGTGGCAATATTTTTGTGTTGCAACCCCACATGTTTTATATGTTTTTGGGGTAGGAAAATCCATAGGATTTAACTGTGTATTTATTTTTAGCTTTAGAACACGTTAGTTCGCGTGATATTCTGCTTGTTGCCCTCTTGTTTATTTTGTGGGTTTTAATCTGTGCGTGATATGAAGGAGTTGTCAACTAGAGAGTTGCTCTTGGATGTTTAGTTTAGCCCCTGGTATTTTTGGTTGCAATAGAAATTCATGTTTAGGTGTGGTTTGTTTGTTCTTTACTTGCTAGGAAATAGTGTTGTTTAGAGATGCTGAAATATTTCTAAGTCTGAAATCTGTTATATTTTGTTGCTGTCTTTGCATGAGTTTATCTGGTGATCCAGAGCTCTTTTGAGGTTGATGCAATGGAGTTAGTTGTAGACTTTAGGATTCTCCAGCATGGTGTGAATTTTCATGCCATTTGGATTCCTGTAGCTTATGGTTTTGCTGCTGTCAATATGCCTTCAGATCGAAAACTGCAGTTTCATAAACTGTTATTTTCACTAAGTCTGAAACTGTGTGTGAGAAGCCATTTTGTGACTTCTTTTCCTAGCGATCCATGCTTCCATGCTAGTTGTTGTTAGTTGTATGTTGTAGTGCTTCTTTACCTCTATCGTGTCATGCCTTGGTTGAGCATATTGGATTTGTGTAGCTCGTAGTTATGGGGTGTAGAAAATGCTATGTGGCTGATTTTGGCACATTGTAGTGATTTCTTGTTTAGCTCGTAGTTGATGAACCGTTGCTCCGTTTTGATCGTGCCCTATATGAAAATTGCTTAGAATCTCGTGTAGTTTCATTTTATCTTGCTGGTTGTGTGTTTTTAAATGTTGTGGATGCCATTTGCACACATATTGCATTCATGACGTCATATCTTGCGGTGTCCGTATCTTTTGATCCGTAGCTCCGTTGGAGATGTTCTCTATGTGTAAACTGCTTGTAACGATGCGTAGAATCACGTGAACCTATTTGTTTTGCTGTTTAACAACTATTTAAACCCGTTAGTTCATATCTGGACAGAATTGTAAATTAACATGTGAGGTCGTTTCGGAGGTGCTATATGTCATTTCCGAGCTCATTTAAAGTGCCTAGATAAGTAGAGTAATTACGCTTCACCTCTTGCCATGTTTAACAACATTTAATATTGTCGTGTACCTAATCGGGATAGAACTAAATAACTCGCATGTGGAGTTTCGTCAATATGCAACTCGTTGCATATTGGACTTCACTTAAAGTGTAGTGTTTGATTGTCGTGAATTGCCATGCCATGTCGTGCATAATTGAGCTGCTCATGCATCATTTGTGTTGTGCTTTGTGTGGTGAATATCTGTGTTGATGCTTGTTTTCCGGTTTCCTTCATCTCGATAGAGTTCTGCAAGCGTGTCGGATTGTGAGGACCCGTTCGACTACATCGGTTCGCCTGCTTCACGGAGTCGTTCTTCTTCTCAGCGGGATCTCATGCAAGATGACCATTTCCCTAGATACCATTACAATCATTGCCATGCTAGTATCATCGTTTCTGTCGCTATGTCTTGTTGCCTACCACATGTTAAATATTAGCCTCTCAACAATGCCATGAAAACCTTCAACCTGTTCACAACCTAGCAAACCACTGATTGGCTATGTTACCGCTTGCTTAACCATGTGTTAGCGTTGCTAGTTGCAGGTGCAGTTGCTTCCATGTGATAACATGGGTTCTTTGTTTTATCACCATATTAAATGCTATTTAATTTAATGCACCTATATACTTGGTAAAAGGTGGAAGGCTCGGCCTTTCTAGCCTAGTGTTTTGTTCCACCTTTGCCCCCTTAGTTTCGGCTACCGGTGTTATGTTCCATAAATGAGCGCTCCTAACACGATCGGGGTTGTTATGGGGACCCCCTTGATAATTCGTTTTAGATTAAAGCTGGTCTGGCAAGGCCCAACATTGGTTCTACATTTGCCCAACATAATAATTCTGTTAGTACTGAAATGCATAGGGTGTTAGCGCTACCCGAGGAGTAATTCTACATATTACAGGGGGGCAGTGCTGATGGTGTTGGTCCCAAAACAGAACAACTTATTAACGCTACCCGGGGCAACTCGGCGTTTGGCGTGGTAACCATCGCTCATCCGGTGTGCCCTGAGAACGAGATACGCGGCTCCTATCGGGATTGTCGGCACGTCGGCCGGCGGCCTTGCTGGATTAGTTTTACCTTTGACTAAATATCTTGTGCATCGGGATTCCGGTGATGCTTTGGGTAATCTCAGAGTTGAGGTTTTCCATTAAGGAGTCCGACAAGATCGCGAGCTTCGTGATCGAGGATTTCTATGCGGCTTGTGGTAATTTGTGATGGACTAGTTGGAGCACCCGTGCAGGGTTAAATCTTTCGGAAAGCCGTGCCCGCGGTTATGTGGAAACGTGGAAACTTTGTTTAACACTCGTTCTAGACAACTGGAAGTTAACTTAATTACAATATGCCAACTGAGTGTGTAACCGTGACTGTCTCTTTCGTGAGTTCCTTCTCCGATCAAGGACACGGTGGGGTTATGTCTGACGTAAGTAGGTGTTCAGGATCATTCATTTGATCATCAGTAGATCACGTCCGTTGTGCATAGATCATCCCTCTCTTATTCTTGTACTCGTAAGTTTAGCCACCAAATATATGCTTAGCCGCTGCTGCAACCTCACCACTTAAACTTGCCTCACATATTAAGCTTTGCTAGTCTTGATACCTTTGGAAATGAGATTGCTGAGTCCCCTCTGGCTCACAGATTACTACAACACCAGTTGCACGTACAGGTAACGGTTATTTGACGCGAGCGCGTTGGTTGTTCATTTGGAGTTGCCTCTTCTTCTTCTTCTTCAACGATCTAGGATGGGTTCCAGGCCGGCAACCTGGGATAGCAAGGATGGACGTCGTTCTTCTTTTCTCATTTTTTTTCGTCCGTAGTCGGACCCTGCTCTTCTTCATGATGATTATGTCTTGTACTGATGTGACTCTGATGTAGCATGTGGCGAGTGTAAGCCAATTCTTTATATCTCTTCTTTTCAGTACATGTACTTGTAACGATATCCATTCTTGCGAAACGACGAGATGTGCTTCCATCCCTGAAGAGGCCCTCGTGCCAAATTGAGGATATGATCGCATCTTGGGCGTTACAGCAGATCCAAATCTCCTCTCGTAGATGGACATCACCATGATAGGTCTTCGTGTGCGTAGGATTTTTTTTTCCCATGCAACGTTCCCCAACAGTGGCATCATGAGCTAGGTTCATGCGTAGACGTTATCTCGAGTAGAACACAAAGGGTTTTGTGGATGGTGATGTTCGATTTGCTGCCCTCCTTAGTCTTTTATCGATTTGGCGGTATTGTTGGATTGAAGCACCCCGGACCGACATTATTCGTACGCTTACGAAAGACTGGTTTCATCGATTGACATGCAACCTCATTGCATAAATATGACTAGCGGGTGTCGGTTTCTTTAACTTTAGTTGAATTGGTTTTGACAGAGGCGGTCCTTGGAGAGGTTAAATAGTAATTTTCACATCTCCGTTATGGTTTTTGCGTAAGTAAGATGCGATCATACTAGATACCCATAACAGCCACGTAAAACATGCAACAACAAATTAGAGGACATCTAACTTGTTTTTGCAGGGTATGCTTGTGATATGATATGGCCAATGACGTGATGAGATATATTGGATGTATGAGATGATCATGTTGTAATAGTTAATATCGACTTACACGTCGATGGTACAGCAACCGGCAGGAGCCATAGGGTTGTCTTTAAACTAACGTTTGTGATTGCAGATGCGTTTACTATATTGCTAGGACGTAGCTTTAGTAGTAATACCAAGTAGCACGACAACCCCGATGGCGACACGTTGATGGAGATCATGGTGTGGCACCGATGACAAGAAGATCGTGCCGGTGCTTTGGTGATGGAGATCAAGAAGCACATGATGATGGCCATATCATGTCACTTATGAATTGCATGTGATGTTAATCCTTTTATGCACCTTATTTTGCTTAGAACGACGGTAGCATTATGAGGTGATCTCTCACTAAAATTTCAAGACAAAATTGTATTCTCCCCGACTGTGCACCGTTGCTATAGTTCGTCGTTTCAAGACACCACGTGATGATCGGGTGTGATTAACTCAACGTTCACATACAACGGGTGCAAAACAGTTGCACACGCGGAACACTCGGGTTAAGCTTGATGACCCTAGCATTTGTAGACATGGCCTCAGAACACGTGAGACCGAAAGGTCGAGCATGAATTCTATAGTTGATATGATTAGCATAGACATGCTTACCACTGAAACTATTCTCAACTCACGTGATGATCAGACTTGAATTAGTGGATTTGGATCATGTACCACTCAAGTGACTAGAGATATGTACTTTTTGAGTGAGAGTTCTTAAGTAATAAGATTAACTGAACTAATTATCATGAACATAGTCTAATGGTCTTTGTGAATTACGATGTAACTTGCGCTATAGCTCTACTATTTTTATATGTTCCTAGAGAAAATTAAGTTGAAAGTTGATAGTAGCAACTTTGCGGGCTGATTCCGTAAAACTAAGGATTGTCCTCATTGTTGCTCAGAAGGATTATGTCCTTAATGCACCACTCGGTGTGCTACACCTCGAGCGTCGTCTATGGATGTTGCGAACATCTGATATACACGTTTTTGATGACTATGTGATAGTTCAGTGCGTAATATTTAATGGCTTAGAAGCAAGGTGCCGAAGACATTTTGAAACGTCACGGAACATAAGAGATGTTCAAAGAGATGAAATTGAGATTTCATGCTCGTGCCCTTGTTGAGAGGTAAGAGACCTCCGAAAAGATTCTTTGTCTACAAAGTAAAGCAGAAAAGCTCAATCGTTGAGCGCGTGCTCAGATTGTCTGAGTACAACAATCGCTTGAATCAAGTGGGAGTTGATCTTCCAAATGAGATAGTGATGGTTCTCCAAAGTGACTGCCACCTAGCTGTTAGATCTTTGTGATGAACTATAACATATCAAATATTGATATGATGATCCTTGAGCGATTCGCACTGTTTGACACTGCAAAAGTATAAATCAAGAAGGAGCATCAATTGTTGATGGTTAGTAAAACCACTAGTTTCAAGAAGGGCAAGGGCTAGAAGGGATACTTCATGAAACGGCAAACCAGTTGCTGCTCCAATGGAGAAACCCAAGATTGAACCCAAACCCAAGACTAAGTGCTTCTGTTATGAGGGGAACGGTCACTAAGATGTAGCTACCCTAGATACTTGGTAGATAAGAAGGCTGGCAAAGTCGACAGAAGTATATTTGATATACATGATATTGATGTGTACTTTACTAGTACTCCTAGTAGCATGAGGGTATTATATACCGGTTTGATTACTAAGTAATTAGTAACTCTAAATAAAAGCTACGGAATAAACGAAGACTAGCTAAAGGCGAGGTGACGATAAGTGTTGGAATTGTTTCCAAGGTTGATGTGATCGAACATCGCACGCTCCCTCTGCCATCGGGATTGGTGTTCAACCTAAATAATTGTTATTTGGTGTTTGCGTTGAGCATGAACATGATTGGATCATGTTTATTGCAATACGATTATCCATTTAAAAGGAATAATAGTTATTCTATTTGCTTGAATAATTACCCTCAATGGTTTATTGAATCTCGATCGTAGTGTTACACATATTCCTAATATTGGTGCCAAAAGATACAAAGTAATAATGATAATACCACTTACTCGTGGCACTGCCGCTTGAATCATGTTGGTGTAAAGTGCATGAAGAAGCTCGATGTTGATGGATCTTTGCACTCACTCATTTTTGAAACATTTGAGACATGCAAACCATACATGCTGGTATAAATGCATGAAGAAGCTCCATAGAGATGGATCATTTGGACTCACTTGATTTTGAATCACTTGAGACATACAAATCATGCCACATGAAACAAGAGAGTAACTTGTTGGGAGTAATAAATTTTTGATGTGTGCAGTCCAATGATTGCTGAGGCACGCAGTGTATATCGTTATGTTCTTACTTCACTGACGATTTGAGTAGATATGGGACTATTTACTTGATGAATGACAAGTCTGAAATATTGAAAAGTTCAGAGCTATTTCAGAGTGAAGATCATCGTGACAAGAGGATAAACTGTCTACGATATGATCATAGAGATGAATATCCGAGTTGCGAGTTTTGGTACACAGTTAAGACAATGTGGAAAATGTTTCGCAATTCATGCCACCTAGAACATAGTGTGATGGTGTGTCTAAACGTCATAGCCGCGCCCTATTGGATATAGCGCATACTATGATGTCTCCTATCGAATTACCACTATCATTTATGGGTTATGCATTAGAGACAACCGCATTCACTTTAAATAGGGCACCGCATATTTCTGTTGAGATAACACAGTATGAACTATGGGTTGGAGAAACTAGAGCCGTCGTTTCTTGAAAGTTTGGGGCTGCGACGCTTATTTGAAATAGTTCTAGTCTGATAAGCTTGAACCCAAAGCGGATAAATGCATCTTCATAGGATATCCAAAACAGTTGGATACATCTCCTATCTCAGATCCGGAAGGAAAGTGTTTGTTTCTAGAAATAGGGTCCTTTCTCGAGGAAAGGTTTCTCTCGAAAGAATTGAGTGGGAGGTTGGTGGAACTTGATGAGGTTAGTGAACCGTCACTTCAACCACTGTGTAGAAGGGCGCAAGAAGATGTTCCTGTGGCGCCTACACCAATTGAAGTGGAAACGGATGATGGTGATCATTGGGATTCAGATGAAGTTACTACAAACCTCGTAGGTTGACAAGGTCACGTACTACTACAGAGTGGTACAGTAACCCTGTCTTGGAGGTCATGTTGTTGAACAACAATGAACCTACGAGCTATGGAGAAGCGATGGTGGGCCCGGATTCCGACAAATGGCTCGAGGCCATGAAATCCAAGAGAGGATCCATGTATGAAGACAAAGTGTAGTCTTTGGAAGAACTACTTGATCGTAGTAAGACTATTAAGTAACGATGGATCTTTAAAAGGAGGACACAAGATGATGGTGAAAAGTCACCATTAAGGAAAGCTCGACTTGTCGCAAAGATGTTTCCGACAAGATCAAAGAGTTGACTATGATGAGACTTTCTCACTCATAGCGATGCTAAAAGTCTGTTGGAATTATGTTAGCAGTTGTTGCATTATTTATGAATATTGCACATAGGATGTCAAAACATCGTTTCCTCGACGGTTTCCTTGAGGAAAAGTTGTATGTGATACAACGAGAAGGTTTTGTCGATCCTAAGGATGCTAACAAGTGTGCAAGCTCCAGCGATCCTTCTATGGACCGGTGCAAGCATCTCGGAGTTGGAATATACGCTTTGATGAGATGATCAAAGCTTTTGGGTTTGTAAAAGGTTTTTGAGATACTTGTATTTCCAAAGAAGTGAGTGGGAGCACTATAGAATTTCTGATAAATGTGGTTCACATATAGTTGATCAGAAGTGATGTAGAATTTCTGTGAAGCATTAAGGTTGTTTGAAAGGGGTTTTTCAAAGGAACACCTGGATAGAGCTACTTGAACATTGAACATCAAGATCTATGGAGATAGATCAAAATGCTAAGCAGAACTTTCAAATGAAATGCATGCCTTGACAAGTTTTTGAAGGAGTTCAAAATAGATCAGCAAAGAAAGAGTTCTTGGCTGTGTTGTAAGGTGTCAACTTGAGTCAGACTCAAAAGCCCGACCACGACAGAAGAAAGAGAAAGGACGAAGGTCATCCCCTATGCCTTAGCCGTAGACTCTACAATATGCCATATGTGTACCGCACCTGATGTGTGCCTTGCCACAAGTCTATTAAGAGGTACAAAGAGTGATCCAGGATTGAATCATTGAACATCGGTCAAAGTTATCCTTAGCTACTAATGGACTAAGGAATTTTTCTCGATTATGGAGGTGGTTAAAGAGTTCGTCGTAAAGGGTTACATTGATGCAAGCTTTGACACTAATCCGAATAACTATGAGTAGTAAAACGGATTCGTATAGTAGAGTAGATATTTGGAGTATTTCTGAATAGCACATAGTAGAAACATCTATAAGATGACATAAAGATTTGAAAAGCACACACGGATCTGAAAGATTCAGAACCGTTATCTAAAAACTCTCTCACGAGCAAGACGTCATCAGACCCCAGAACTATATGGGTGTTGGATTTGTTAAAATCACATGGTGATGTGAACTAGATTATTGACTCTAGTGCAAGTGGGAGACTGTTGGAATTATGCCCCAGAGGCAATAATGAATTAGTTATTATTATATTTCCTTGTTCATAATAAGTTTTTATTATCCATGCTAGAATTGTATTGATTGGAAACTCAAATACATGTGTGGATACATAGACAACACAATATCCCTAGTGAGCCTCTAGTTGACTAGTTCGTTGATCAAAGATGGTCAAGGTTTCCTGGCCATAGGCAAGTGTAGTCACTTGATAACGGGATCACATCATTAGGAGAATCATGTGATGGACAAGACCCAAATTATATACGTAGCATATTGATCATGTCATTTTATTGCTATTGTTTTCTGCGTGTCAAGTATTTATTCCTATGACCATGAGATCATATAACTAACTGGCACCAAAGGAATAGCTTGTGTGTATCAAATGTCACAACATAACTGGGTGACTATAAAGGTGCTCTACAGGTATCTCCGAATGTGTCCTTTGAGTTAGTATGGATCAAGACTGGGATTTGTCACTCCGTGTGATGGAGAGGTATCTGAGGGACCACTCGGTAATACAACATCACACACAAGCCTTGCAAGAAATGTGACTAAGTGTAAGTCACGAGATCTTGTATTACGGAACGAGTAAAGAGACTTGTCGGTAACGAGGTTGAAATAGGTATGCGGATACCGACGATCGAATCTCAGGCAAGTTACATACCGAAGGACAAAGGGAATGACATACGGGATTATATGAATCCTTGACACTGAGGTTCAACCTATAAGATCTTCGAAGAATATGTAGGATCCTATATGGGCATCCAGGTCCCTCTATTGGATATTTACCGAGGAGTGCCTCGGGGCATGTCTGCATAGTTCTCGAACCCGCAGGGTCTGCACACTTAAGGTTCGATGATGTTTTAGTATAGTTGAGTTATATGTGTGGTTACCGAATGTTGTTCGGAGTCCCGGATGAGATCACAAACGTCAGAGGGTTTCCAGAATGGTCCGGAAATGAAGATTGATATATAGGATGGTTTCATTTGGTTACCGGAAGGTTTTCGGGAATTACCGACATTGTACCGGGAGTGACGAATGAGTTCCGGAAGTTCACCGGGAGGGGGGCAACCCACCCAGAGGGAGCCCAATGGCTTTAGGGTGGCACACCAGCCCTTCGTGAGCTGGTGGGAAATCCCAATAAGGCCTTTCCTCCAAGATAAGAAAAAACAAAGAGAAACAAAAACAAAAGGGGAGGTGAGAAGGAAGAGAAGGACTCCACTTTCCAATCCTAATTGGAGTAGGATTCCTCCTCTCCTCCTTGGCCGGCGCACCCTTGAGGGGTTGGCCCTCAAGGCAAGCCTCCTCCTCGTCCCTCCTATATATAGTGGTGATTTAGGGTTAATTTGAGACAACTTTTGCCATGTGCAACTCAGATCTAGACACCATAGTTCTTCCTCTAGATCGTATTTCTGCGGAGCTCGGGCGGAGCCCTGCAGGAGTAGATCGTCACCACCACCGTATCACCGTCACGCTGACGGAGAACTCATCTACTTCTCCATCTAGCTTGCTGGATCAACAAGGCCGAGATCATCGTCGAGTTGTACGTGTGCTGAACGCGGAGGTGTTGTCCGTTCGGCGCTAGATCGGAATGGATCATGGGACGGATCGCGGGACGGTTCATGGGACGGTTCGTGGGGTGGTTCGAGGGACGTGAAGACGTTCCACTACATAAACCACGTTTCTTAACGCTTCCTTTTGTGCGATCTACAAGGGTACGTAGATCCAAATCTCCTCTCGTAGATGGACATCACCATGATAGGTCTTCGTGTGCATAGGATTTTTTTGTTTCACATGCAATGTTCCCCAACAAAGACCTCATCAAAGTCGATGCCCTGCCGCTGAGCATAATCTTTGGACACGAGATGAGCTTTGTGCTTCACAACATTGCCCGTTGGATCCCCTCTTTACTGTTGGGGAACGTCGCATGGGAAACAAAAATTTTCCTACGCGCACGAAGACCTATCATGGTATGTCCATCTACGAGATGGGATGAGTGATCTACATACCCTTGTAGACCGTATAGCAGAAGAGTTAGTGAACACGGTTGATGTAGTGGAACGTCCTCACGTCCCTCGATCCGCCCCGCGAACAATCCCACGATCGGTCCCACGATCTAGTGCCGAACGGACGGCACCTCCGCGTTCAGCACACGTACAGCTCGACGATGATCTCGGCCTTCTTGATCCAGCAAGAGAGACGGAGAGGTAGAATAGTTCTCCGGCAGCGTGACGGCGCTCCGGAGGTTGGTGATGATCTTGTCTCAGCAGGGCTCCGCCCGAGCTCCGCAGAAACACGATCTAGAGGAAAAACCGTGGAGGTATGTGGTCGGGCTGTCGTGGAAAAGTCGTCTCAAATCAGCCCTAAAACCTCCGTATATATAGGTGGGAGAGGTGGAGCCTTGCCTTGGGGCTCAAGGAGCCCCAAGGGGGTCGGCCGGGCCAAGGGGGGAAGGTCTTGTTGGAATTATGCCCTAGAGGCAATAATAAATGTATAGTTATTATTATAATTCCTGTATCAAGATAATGGTTTATTATCCATGCTATAATTGTATTGAATGAAGACTCATTTACATGTGTGGATACATAGACAAAACACCGTCCCTAGCATGCCTCTAGTTGGCTAGCCAGTTGATCGATGATAATCAGTGTCTTCTGATTATGAACAAGGTGTTGTTGCTTGATAACTGGATCACGTCATTAGGAGAATCACGTGATGGACTAGACCCAAACTAATAGACGTAGCATGTTGATCGTGTCATTTTTTTGCTACTGTTTTCTGCGTGTCAAGTATTTATTCCTATGACCATGAGATCATATAACTCACTGACACCGGAGGAATGCTTTGTGTGTATCAAACGTCGCAACGTAACTGGGTGACTATAAAGATGCTCTACAGGTATCTCCGAAGGTGTTAGTTGAGTTAGTATGGATCAAGACTGGGATTTGTCACTCCGTGTGACGGAGAGGTATCTCGGGGCCCACTCGGTAATACAACATCACACACAAGCCTTGCAAGCAATGTAACTTAGTGTAAGTTGCGGGATCTTGTATTACGGAACGAGTAAAGAGACTTGCCGGTAAACGAGATTGAAATAGGTATGCGGATGCTGACGATCGAATCTCGGGCAAGTAACATACCGAAGGACAAAGGGAATGACATACGGGATTATACGAATCCTTGGCACTGAGGTTCAAACGATAAGATCTTCGTAGAATATGTAGGATCCAATATGGGCATCCAGGTCCCGCTATTGGATATTGACCGAGGAGTCTCTCGGGTCATGTCTACATAGTTCTCGAACCCGCAGGGTCTGCACACTTAAGGTTCGACGTTGTTTTATGCGTATTTGAGTTATATGGTTGGTTACCGAATGTTGTTCGGAGTCCCGGATGAGATCACGGACGTCACGAGGGTTTCCGGAATGGTCCGGAAACGAAGATTGATATATAGGATGACCTCATTTGATTACCGGAAGGTTTTCGGAGTTACCGGGAATGTACCGGGAATGACGAATGGGTTCCGGGGGTTCACCGGAGGGGGGCAACCCACTCCGGGGAAGCCCATAGGTATTTGTGGGGGTCACACCAGCCCTTAGTGGGCTGGTGGGACAGCCCACTAAATCCTATGCGCCAAGGAATAAAAATCAAAGGAAGAAAGAAAAAAAAAGTGGAAGTGGGAAGGGGGAAGGACTCCCTCCCACCAAACCAAGTAGGACTCGGTTTGGGGGGGGAGAGTCCTCCCCCATGGCTCGGCCGACCCCCTTGGAGTCCCTTGGACTCCAAGGCAAGGTCCCCCTCCCTCCTCCTATATATATGGGGCTTTTAGGGCAGATTTGAGACGACTTTCTCACGGCTGCCCGACCACATACCTCCATAGTTTTTCCTCTAGATCGTGTTTCTGCGGAGCTCGGGCGGAGCCCTGCTGAGACAAGATCATCACCAACCTCCGGAGCGCCGTCACGCTGCCGGAGAACTCTTCTACCTCTCCGTCTCTCTTGCTGGATCAAGAAGGCCGAGATCATCGTCGAGCTGTACGTGTGCTGAACGCGGAGGTGCCGTCCGTTCGGTACTAGATCGTGGGACTGATCGCGGGATTGTTCGCGGGGCGGATCGAGGGACGTGAGGACGTTCCACTACATCAACCGCGATCTCACATCGCTTCTGCTGTACGATCTACAAGGGTACGTAGATCACTCATCCCCTCTCGTAGATGGACATCACCATGATAGGTCTTCGTGCGCGTAGGAAAATTTTTGTTTCCCATGCGACGTTCCCCAACAGTGGTATCAGAGCTAGGTTCATGCGTAGATGTCTTCTCGAGTAGAACACAAAAGGTTTTGTGGGCGGTGATGTGCGTTTTGCTGCCCTCCTTAGTCTTTTCTTGATTCCGCGGTATTGTTGGATTGAAGCGGCTTGGACCGACATTACTCGTACGCTTACGAGAGACTGGTTTCATCGTTACGAGTAACCCCCTTTGCTCAAAGATGACTGGCAAGTGACGGTTTCTCCAACTTTAGTTGAATCGGATTTGACCGAGGAGGTCCTTGGATGAGGTTAAATAGCAACTCATATATCTCCGTTGTGGTGTTTGCGTAAGTAAGATGCGATCCTACTAGATACCCTTGGTCACCACGTAAAACATGCAACAACAAAATTAGAGGACGTCTAACTTGTTTTTGCAGGGTATGATTGTGATGTGATATGGCCAATGATGTGATGTGATATATTGGATGTATGAGATGATCATGTTGTAATAGAAATATCGACTTGCACGTCGATGGTACGGCAACCGGCAGGAGCCATAGGGTTGTCTTTATACTAACATATGTGCTTGCAGATGCGTTTACTATTTAGCTAGGATGTAGTTTTAGTAGTGATAGAATAAGTAGCACGACAACCCCGATGGCGACACGTTGATGGAGATCATGATGATGGAGATCATGGTGTGGCACCGGTGACAAGAAGATCGTGACCGGTGCTTTGGTGATGGAGATCAAGAAGCACGTGATAATGGCCATATCATGTCACTTATGAATTGCATGTGATGTTAATCCTTTTATGCACCTTATTTTGCTTAGAACGACGGTAGCATTATGAGGTGATCTCTCACTAAAATTTCAAGACGAAATTGTGTTCTCCCCGACTGTGCACCGTTGCTACAGTTCGTCGTTTCGAGACACCACGTGATGATCGGGTGTGATAGACTCAACGTTCACATACAACGGGTGCAAAACAGTTGCGCACGCGGAACACTCGGGTTAAGCTTGACGAGCCTAGCATGTGCAGACATGGCCTCGGAACACATGAGACCGAAAGGTCGATCATGAATCATATAGTTGATATGATTAGCATAGGGATGCTTACCACTGAAACTACTCTCGACTCACGTGATGATCGGACTTGGGATAGTGTAAGTGGATCATGAACCACTCAAATGACTAGAGAGATGTACTTTTTGAGTGGGAGTTTAGCATATAATTTGATTAAGTTGAACTCTAATTATCTTGAACATAGTCTAAGTCCACTTTGAATATATTTGTGTTGTAGATCATGGCTCACGCAAGTGTCATCCTCAATTTTAATACGTTCCTAGAGAAAGCTAAGTTGAAAGATGATGGAAGCAACTTTGTAGACTGGGCTCGTAATCTTAGGCTAATCTTACAAGCTGGAAAGAAGGATTATGTCCTTAATGCTGCGCTAGGAGATGAACCACCCGCTACGGCTGATCAGGATGTTAAGAACGCTTGGTTGGCGCGTAAGGAGGACTACTCAATAGTTCAATGTGCAGTCTTGTATGGCTTAGAGCCGGGACTTCAACGTCGCTTTGAGCGTCATGGAGCATTTGAGATGTTCCAGGAGTTGAAGTTTATCTTTCAGAAGAACGCCCGGATCGAGAGGTATGAGACCTCCGATAAATTCTATGCTTGCAAGTTGGAGGAAAACTCGTCTGTCAGTGAACATGTGCTCAAGATGTCTGGGTACTCAAACCGTCTAGCTGAACTAGGGATTGAACTCCCGCAAGAAGCTATCACTGACAGAATCCTCCAATCACTGCCGCCAAGCTATAAAGGCTTTGTGTTGAACTACAACATGCAAGGGATGAACAAGTCTCCCGGCGAGTTGTTTGCGATGCTGAAAGTCGCAGAGTCTGAACTCCGTAAAGAGCATCAAGTGTTGATGGTGAGCAAGACCACTAGTTTCAAGAGAAACGGCAAAGGCAAGAAGGGCAATTCGAAGAAGAGCGGCAAGCCTGTTGCCAATCCGCCGAAGAAACCCAAGGCTGGACCTAAGCCTGAAACAGAGTGCTTCTATTGCAAGGGTATGGGTCACTGGAAGCGCAATTGCCCCAAGTATCTGGCAGATAAGAAGGCGGGCAAAGAAAAATCAGGTATATTTGATATACATGTTATTGATGTGTACTTAACCGGCTCTCGTAGTAGTGCCTGGGTATTCGATACCGGTTCTGTTGCTCACATTTGCAACTCGAAACAGGAACTACGGAATAGACGGAGGCTGGCGAAAGACGAAGTGACGATGCGCGTAGGAAACGGTTCAAAGGTTGATGCAATCGCCGTCGGCACCGTGTCACTTCAACTACCATCGGGATTAGTGATGAACTTGAATCATTGTTATTTAGTGCCTGCGTTGAGCATGAACATTATATCTGGATCTTGTTTATTGCGAGACGGTTACTCTTTTAAGTCTGAGAATAATGGTTGTTCTATTTCTATGAGTAACATCTTTTATGGTCATGCACCGAATGTGAGAGGATTGTTCATATTGAATCTTGATAGAGATACGCATATACATAACATTGAGACCAAAAGAGTTAGAGTAAACAATGATAGCGCCATATTTTTGTGGCACTGCCGCTTGGGTCATATTGGTGTAAAGCGCATGAAGAAGCTCCATGCTGATGGACTTTTGGAGTCACTTGACTTTGATTCACTTGACACGTGCGAACCATGCCTCATGGGCAAGATGACTAAGACTCCGTTCTCCGGAACAATGGAGCATGCAAATGACTTGTTGGAAATCATACATACCGATGTGTGTGGTCCAATGAGCGTGGAGGCACGCGGCGGATATCGTTATTTTCTCACCTTCACTGACGATCTAAGTAGATATGGTTATGTCTACTTGATGAAGCACAAGTCTGAAACATTTGAAAAGTTCAAGCAATTTCAGTGTGAAGTGGAAAATCATCGTAACAAGAAGATCAAGTTCCTACGGTCTGATCGTGGGGGTGAGTATCTGAGTTTCGAGTTTGGTACTCACTTAAGACAATGTGGAATTGTTTCGCAGTTGACACCGCCTGGAACACCACAGCGTAATGGTGTGTCCGAACGTCGTAATCGTACTTTGTTAGAGATGGTGCGATCTATGATGTCTCTTACTGATTTGCCATTATCATTTTGGGGTTATGCATTAGAAACAGCTGCATTCACTTTAAATAGGGCACCATCAAAATCCGTTGAGACGACACCATACGAACTGTGGTATGGCAAAAGACCAAATTTGTCGTTTCTTAAAGTTTGGGGATGTGATGCTTATGTCAAAAAGCTTCAGCCTGAAAAGCTGGAACCCAAAGCGGAAAAGTGCGTCTTCATAGGCTACCCAAAAGAGACAGTTGGGTACACCTTCTATCTCAAATCCGAGGGCAAAGTGTTTGTTGCTAAGAACGGAACTTTTCTCGAGAAGGAGTTTCTCTCGAGAGAATTGAGTGGGAGGAAGATAGAACTTGACGAGGTTGTTGAACCTCTCATCCCTCTGGATGGTGGCGCAGGGCAAGGGGAAACCCCTGTGATTGCGACGCCAGTTGAGGAGGAAGTTAATGATGATGATCATGAAACTCCAGTTCAAGTTTCTGTTGAACCACGCAGGTCGACGAGATCACGCGCTGCTCCAGAGTGGTACGGCAATCCCGTCTTGACAATCATGTTGTTAGACAACAATGAACCTGCAAATTATGAAGAAGCAGTGGTGGGCCCAGATTCCAACAAATGGCTAGAAGCCATGAAATCCGAGATAGGATCCATGTATGAGAACAAAGTATGGACTTTGGAGATACTACCTGAGGGCCGCAAGGCTATTCAGAACAAATGGATCTTTAAGAAGAAGACGGACGCTGACGGTAATGTGACCGTTTATAAAGCTCGACTTGTGGCAAAGGGTTTTTCACAAGTTCCAGGAATTGACTACGATGAGACTTTCTCTCCCGTAGCGATGCTTAAGTCCGTCAGAATCATGTTAGCAATAGCTGCATTTTTCGATTATGAAATTTGGCAGATGGATGTCAAAACGGCGTTCCTTAACGGTTTCCTTAAGGAAGAGTTGTATATGATGCAACCCGAAGGTTTTGTCGATCCTAAAAATGCTGACAAAGTGTGCAAACTCCAGCAATCCATTTATGGACTGGTGCAAGCATCTCGGAGTTGGAACAAACGCTTTGATGAGGTGATCAAAGCATTTGGGTTTATACAAGTGGTTGGAGAATCTTGTATTTACAAGAAAGTGAGTGGGAGCTCTGTGGCATTTCTAATATTATATGTGGATGACATATTACTGATTGGAAACAACGTAGAGCTTTTGGAGAGCATAAAAGGTTACTTGAATAAAAGTTTCTCTATGAAGGACCTAGGAGAAGCTGCTTACATTCTAGGCATTAAGATCTATAGGGATAGATCAAAACGCCTGATAGGACTTTCACAAAGCACATACCTTGATAAAGTTTTGAAGAGGTTCAAAATGGAACAGTCCAAGAAGGGGTTCTTGCCAGTGTTACAAGGTACGAGATTGAGTAAGACTCAGTGCCCAGCAACTGATGAAGATAGAGAGCATATGCGCTCCGTCCCCTATGCTTCAGGCATAGGCTCTATCATGTATGCAATGCTGTGCACTAGACCGGATGTTAGCCTGGCCATAAGTACGGCAGGTAGGTTCCAGAGTAATCCAGGAGTGGATCACTGGACGGCGGTCAAGAATATCCTGAAGTACCTGAAAAGGACTAAGGAGATGTTTCTCGTGTATGGAGGTGACGAAGAGCTCGCCGTAAAAGGTTACGTCGATGCAAGCTTTGACACAGATCCGGACGACTCTAAGTCGCAAACCGGATACGTATTTATTCTTAATGGGGGTGCAGTAAGCTGGTGCAGTTCCAAGCAAAGCGTCGTGGCAGATTCTACGTGTGAAGCGGAGTACATGGCTGCCTCGGAGGCGGCTAAGGAGGGTGTCTGGATGAAGCAGTTCATAACGGATCTTGGAGTGGTGCCAAGTGCACTGGATCCAATAACCTTGTTCTGTGACAACACTGGTGCCATTGCCTTAGCAAAGGAACCAAGGTTTCACAAGAAGACCAGACACATCAAACGACGCTTCAACCTCATCCGCGACTACGTCGAGGAGGAGGACGTAAATATATGCAAAGTGCACACGGATCTGAATGTAACAGACCCGCTGACTAAACCTCTTCCACGGCCAAAACATGATCGACACCAGAACTGTATGGGTGTTAGATTTATTACAATGTAATTCACATGGTGATGTGAGGGCTAGATTATTGACTCTAGTGCAAGTGGGAGACTGTTGGAATTATGCCCTAGAGGCAATAATAAATGTATAGTTATTATTATAATTCCTGTATCAAGATAATGGTTTATTATCCATGCTATAATTGTATTGAATGAAGACTCATTTACATGTGTGGATACATAGACAAAACACCGTCCCTAGCATGCCTCTAGTTGGCTAGCCAGTTGATCGATGATAATCAGTGTCTTCTGATTATGAACAAGGTGTTGTTGCTTGATAACTGGATCACGTCATTAGGAGAATCACGTGATGGACTAGACCCAAACTAATAGACGTAGCATGTTGATCGTGTCATTTTGTTGCTACTATTTTCTGCGTGTCAAGTATTTATTCCTATGACCATGAGATCATATAACTCACTGACACCGGAGGAATGCTTTGTGTGTATCAAACGTCGCAACGTAACTGGGTGACTATAAAGATGCTCTACAGGTATCTCCGAAGGTGTTAGTTGAGTTAGTATGGATCAAGACTGGGATTTGTCACTCCGTGTGACGGAGAGGTATCTCGGGGCCCACTCGGTAATACAACATCACACACAAGACTTGCAAGCAATGTAACTTAGTGTAAGTTGCGGGATCTTGTATTACGGAACGAGTAAAGAGACTTGCCGGTAAACGAGATTGAAATAGGTATGCGGATGCTGACGATCGAATCTCGGGCAAGTAACATACCGAAGGACAAAGGGAATGACATACGGGATTATACGAATCCTTGGCACTGAGGTTCAAACGATAAGATCTTCGTAGAATATGTAGGATCCAATATGGGCATCCAGGTCCCGCTATTGGATATTGACCGAGGAGTCTCTCGGGTCATGTCTACATAGTTCTCGAACCCGCAGGGTCTGCACACTTAAGGTTCGACGTTGTTTTATGCGTATTTGAGTTATATGGTTGGTTACCGAATGTTGTTCGGAGTCCCGGATGAGATCACGGACGTCACGAGGGTTTCCGGAATGGTCCGGAAACGAAGATTGATATATAGGATGACCTCATTTGATTACCGGAAGGTTTTCGGAGTTACCGGGAATGTACCGGGAATGACGAATGGGTTCCGGGGGTTCACCGGAGGGGGGCAACCCACTCCGGGGAAGCCCATAGGTATTTGTGGGGGTCACACCAGCCCTTAGTGGGCTGGTGGGACAGCCCACTAAATCCTATGCGCCAAGGAATAAAAATCAAAGGAAGAAAGAAAAAAAAAGTGGAAGTGGGAAGGGGGAAGGACTCCCTCCCACCAAACCAAGTAGGACTCGGTTTGGGGGGGGAGAGTCCTCCCCCCTGGCTCGGCCGACCCCCTTGGAGTCCCTTGGACTCCAAGGCAAGGTCCCCCTCCCTCCTCCTATATATATGGGGCTTTTAGGGCAGATTTGAGACGACTTTCTCACGGCTGCCCGACCACATACCTCCATAGTTTTTCCTCTAGATCGTGTTTCTGCGGAGCTCGGGCAGAGCCCTGCTGAGACAAGATCATCACCAACCTCCGGAGCGCCGTCACGCTGCCGGAGAACTCTTCTACCTCTCCGTCTCTCTTGCTGGATCAAGAAGGCCGAGATCATCGTCGAGCAGTACGTGTGCTGAACGCGGAGGTGCCGTCCGTTCGGTACTAGATCGTGGGACTGATCGCGGGATTGTTCGCGGGGCGGATCAAGGGACGTGAGGACGTTCCACTACATCAACCGCGATCTCACATCGCTTCTGCTGTACGATCTACAAGGGTACGTAGATCACTCATCCCCTCTCGTAGATGGACATCACCATGATAGGTCTTCGTGCGCGTAGGAAATTTTTTGTTTCCCATGCGACGTTCCCCAACAGGTCTCCCCCCCAAACCGAGTCCTACTTGGTTTGGTGGGTGGAGTCCTTCTTTCCTTTCCCACCTCCCCTTTTTTTTTCTTTTTCTCTTTGGTTTTTCTTCCAATGCGCATAGGGCCCTTTTGGGCTGTCCCACCAGCCCACTAAGGGCTGGTGCGCCACCCTCAAGGCCTATGGGCTTCCCCGGGGTGGGTTGCCCCCCCGGTGAACTCCCGGAACCCATTCGTCATTCCCGGTACATTCCCGGTAACTCCGAAAACCTTCCGGTAATCAAATGAGGTCATCCTATATATCAATCTTCGTTTCCGGACCATTTCGAAAACCCGCGTGACGTCCGTGATCTCATCCGGGACTCCGAACAACATTCCGTAACCAACCATATAACTCAAATACGCAAAAAACAACGTTGAACCTTAAGTGTGCAGACCCTGCGGGTTCGAGAACTATGTAGACATGACCCGAGAGACTCCTCGGTCAATATCTAATAGCGGGACCTGGATGCCCATATTGGATCCTACATATTCTACGAAGATCTTATCGTTTGAACCTCAGTGCCAAGGATTCATATAATCCCGTATGTCATTCCCTTTGTCCTTCGGTATGTTACTTGCCCGAGATTCGATCGTGAGTATCCGCATACCTATTTCAATCTCGTTTACCGGCAAGTCTTTTTACTCGTTCCGTAATACAAGATCCTGTAACTTACACTAAGTCACATTGCTTGCAAGGCTTGTGTGTGATGTTGTATTAATGAGTGGGCCCCGAGATACCTCTCCGTCACACGGAATGACAAATCCCAGTCTTGATCCATACTAACTCAACGAACACCTTCGGAGATACGTGTAGAGCATCTTTATAGTCACCCAGTTACGTTGCGACGTTTGATACACACAAAGTATTCCTCCGGTGTTAGTGAGTTATATGATCTCATGGTCATAGGAACAAATACTTGACACGCAGAAAACAGTAGCAATAAAATGACACGATCAACATGCTACGTCTATTAGTTTGGGTGTAGTCCATCACATGATTCTCCTAATGACGTGATCCAGTTATCAAGCAACAACACCTTGTTCATAATCAGAAGACACTGACTATCTATGATCAACTGTCTAGCCAACTAGAGGCTTGCTAGGGACAGTGTTTTGTCTATGTATCCACACATGTAAATGAGTCTTCATTCAATACAATTATAGCATGGATAATAAACGATTATCTTGATACAGGAATTATAATAATAACTATATTTATCATTGCCTCTAGGGCATAATTCCAACAGTCTCCCACTTGCACTAGAGTCAATAATCTAGCCCTCACATCATCATGCGAATTACATTGTAATAAATCTAACACCCATACAGTTCTGGTGTTGATCATGCTTTGGCCGTGGAAGAGGTTTAGTCAGCGGGTCTGCTACATTCAGATCCGTGTGTACTTATGCATATATTTACGTCCTCTCCTTCGACGTAGTCGCGGATGAGGTTGAAGCGTCGTTTGATGTCTCTGGACTTCTTGTGAAACCGTGGTTCCTTTGCTAAGGCAATGGCACCCGTGTTGTCACAGAACAAGGTTATTGGATTCAGTGCGCTTGGCACCACTCCAAGATCCGTCATGAATTGCTTCATCCAGACACCCTCCTTAGCCGCCTCCGAGGCAGCCATGTACTCTGCTTCACATGTAGAATCTGCTACGACGCTTTGCTTGGAACTGCACCAGCTTACCGCACCCCCATTAAGAATAAATATGTATCCGGTTTGAGACTTAGAGTCGTCCGGATCCGTGTCAAAGCTTGCATCGACGTAACCTTTTATGGCGAGCTCTTCGTCACCTCCATACACGAGAAACATCTCCTTAGTCCTTTTCAGGTACTTCAGGATATTCTTGACCGGTGTCCAGTGATCCACTCCCGGATTACTCTGGAACCTACCCGCCATACTTATGGCCAGGCTAACGTCCAGTCTAGTGCACATCATTGCATACATTATAGAACCTATGGCTGAAGCATAGGGGACAGAGCGCATATGCTCTCTATCCTCATCAGTTGCTGGGCACTGAGTCTTACTCAATCTCGTACCTTGTAAAACTGGCAAGAACCCCTTCTTGGACTGTTCCATTTTGAACCTCTTCAAAACTTTATCAAGGTATGTGCTTTGTGAAAGTCCTATCAGGCGTTTTGATCTATCCCTATAGATCTTAATGCCTAGAATGTAAGCAGCTTCTCCTAGGTCCTTCATAGAGAAACTTTTATTCAAGTAATCCTTTATGCTCTCCAAAAACTCTACGTTGTTTCCAATCAACAATATGTCATCCACATATAATATTAGAAACGCCACAGAGCTCCCACTCACTTTCTTGTAAATACAAGATTCTCCAACCACTTGTATAAACCCAAATGCTTTGATCACCTCATCAAAGCGTTTGTTCCAACTCCGAGATGCTTGCACCAGTCCATAAATGGATCGCTGGAGCTTGCACACCTTGTTAGCATTCTTAGGATCGACAAAACCTTCGGGTTGCATCATATACAATTCTTCCTTAAGGAAACCGTTAAGGAACGCCGTTTTGACATCCATCTGTGAGATTTCATAATCGAAAAATGCAGCTATTGCTAACATGATTCTGACAGACTTAAGCATCGCTACGGGTGAGAATGTCTCATCGTAGTCAACTCCTTGAACTTGTGAAAAACCCTTTGCCTCAAGTCGAGCTTTATAAACGATCACATTGCCGTCAGCGTCCGTCTTCCTCTTAAAGATCCATTTGTTCTGAATAGCCTTGCAGCCCTCAGGCAGTACCTCCAAAGTCCACACTTTGTTCTCATACATGGATCCTATCTCGGACTTCATGGCTTCTAGCCATTTGTTGGAATATGGGCCCACCATTGCTTCTTCATAATTTGCAGGTTCATTGTTGTCTAACAACATGATTGACAAAACAGGATTACCGTACCACTCTGGAGCAGCGTAATGTTGTAGAGATGGTGCGATCTCTACATCATAGATCGCACCATCTCTACAACATGATTGACAACATGTAAATGAGTCTTCATTCAATAAAATTATAGCATGGATAATAAACGATTATCTTGATACAGGAATTATAATAATAACTATATTTATCATTGCCTCTAGGGCATAATTCCAACATTTACCTTGTACACCCATTTCAGGCCGATCGCTCGGTGCCCATTCGGGAGCACAGCAAGTTCCCAAGTGTTGTTGGCACGGATGGACTCCATATCCACTTCCATGGCAGTGCGCCATGCTGGCTCACTTAGTGCAACATCGACATGCGAGAGCTCTTCTGCTGCGGACAGACACAACCCGCTGTACTCAAGAGTGCGCGCCGGCGCCTGGTCGATGAGGTGCTCGACAGTTTTGTACCGCAGTGGCACCCCCTCAGAGTCAAACGTCTTGCCGCTGGGTGCAAAGACCCACCCATCGGCATCGATGGAGGGTGGTGTGGATGAAGATGGAGCGTCTGAGACAGCCGGTGTGGGCACGTCCGTTGCCCCGGCCGGCATGCACGACGACTGTATCGACTGCAGGTGAGCTTGGCGCCGTTGTTGCCGGAGAGCGTGGCGGCACCTCTGTGCGTGCGGACACTATGTATGTCGTCATCATGGGCACCCCTGCATCGGAGTACACGACCATGAATTCCCTCTTGTGGGTGAGCTCGGAGTCGTCGGCGCCCTTGCTACAGTCGCAACGCCGATCCTCCTCAAAGTGCATATCGCGCGTGATGTATAGGCGCTTGCCAACCGGATCGTGCACCCGATAGCCCTTTGTGCCTGGCTCGTAGCCCGGGAAGATGCCTGGGCATGACCTGTCTGCCAGCTTGGTCAGTCCGGGTCCGACGAGCTTGACGTGCGCCACCGAGCCGAAGGTGCGGAAGTAATCCACCACCGGGTGCTTCTTGCGCCATGCCTCGTACGGGGTGATGCCTTGCAGGTTCCTCGTCGGCGACCGGTTTAGGATGTGAACCGCGGTGCGCACGGCCTCCCCCAGAACATGCACGGCACATCCATGGCCTTCATGAGGCTACGTGCCATCTCCACCACGGACTGGTTCCGTCCCTCAACGACCTCGTTCTTCTAGGGAGAGTACGGCATCGTCGTGTTCCTCTGAATCACCAGTTCCTCACAGTAGATGTTGAATTCAGTTGACATGAACTCACCACCCTTGTCTATGCTTAGCGCCCGGATCCTCGCCTTGCCCTCCACCTCTGCGCGTGCCTTGATCTTCTTGAAGTACCGGAAGACCTCATCCTTGGTCTTCAGTACCTCCAGCTACATGTGGCTGCTGTAATAATCAAGAATCAACAGGAAGTACTTGTTACCGCTGGTCGTTGCCAGAGCGATGGGGCCGCACAAGTCGCCGTGGACGAGCTCGAGTGCTTGCTCCGCGCGATATGTCGATGCACACGGGAAAGGCGTGCAGTGCATCTTCCCGATAGTGCAGCCCTCGCAGAACTGATTGGGGTGCGTGATCGTCGGCATCCCATGCACCATGTTCCTTGCTCCATCGTCATGCATGGCGCAGAAGTGCAGGTGACCGAACCTGGCATGCCACCTCGAGGCCTCGTCCCGGACTCCGGCGAGGAGGCACACGGGGGCGGCCAAGTTCAGAGCCACAACGTAAAGCCGGTTGCTCGTCCCCCGCACCCGTGCCAGTAGCATCCTCTGCCTGTCATACAAACAAAGCTGGCCATCTTCGATCACCGATTTGCACCCATTCTCATCAAGCTGTCCGAGACTGATGATGCTCGTGTGCAGCTGCGAGATGTAATACACGTCGGCGAGTGCGTGTTGCTCACTGTTGCTGCACGTGAATAGCACGACACCGCGTCCACAGATCTGTAGAACAGAGCCGTCACCAAAACGCATCGTACCTCGTACTGAGTCGTCGAGCTCCGTGACCACGTCGCGCCGCCCCATCATTTGGTTGCTGGCACCAGTATCAAGGTACCAGCGATCGTCGTCCGTCGCCGCCGGCACAACCTGCGCCTCGTTGAGGAAGATCTCGGTGCCTGGTTCTCGTGCGTCGACGTCTCCGCTGGTTTTGCTCGTCACCATGCAGGTGGCGAGGAGTAAACCTGGCTGCTCGACGTCAACCTGGGCAACGTTCGCCTGCTGGTCCGGCTACTCGCGCTGGTCTCTTTCCTTCTTATGACACTCCTTCACCCACTGGCCTGGGATGCCGCAGTAACGACAATTTCCCTTGCGCTTGTGCGCCGCCGGACCGCCATTGCTGCGGCCACCACCTTGCCCACGGCCACCCCCACCTTGGAGGTTCTTGGGCTTGCCGTTGCCGTGTCCGCGTCGATCTCTAGACCCCGAGGACCCACCGGCCTGATCCAGCAGCTTCTCGCGCGCACGCCATTTGTCAGCGGTGTAGAGCAACTGTGCGCCGGGCGCCGGCTTCTCCTCGCGTTCGCGCTCCTCGATGACAAGGAGCCGACCGCAAAGTTCCTCGAGGAAGAGCAACTTTGTGTCCACAAGCGACTCGATAGCCACGGCCGTCTCCCGATACGGCCGCGGAACCGTTCGCAGTACCTTGAGGACCGCCTTGTGTTCGTCAACCGGAACACCGAGAGCGTCTAGCTCGTCGATGATTGTCCTCAGCCGCATCACATACGACTCGATCCCCTCCCCGTCATTGTATCGGAGCGCCTCGCACTCCAAACGGCAAGTCTGCGCCTCGACCTCACGCACGCGCTCAACCCCGACGCGCATGGTCTTCAGGGTGTCCCACACCTGCTTAGCCGTGGCCTTGGCGTCCAGAATGCACATGAGCTCCGGCGGCACCCCCTTAAGAAGGGCGATCATGGCTCACCGGTCATCGCGGTCCGTGCCCTGGCCTGTTTCCACCATGCACCACAGCTCGTCAGCATGCAACTGAAGCTTTGTGATCATGGCTCAGTCAGTGTAGTTGGTGCATGTGAGCATCATGGGAGGCACGCCGCCGCCGCCGCCGCCATGTACGACGCGCTCGACGACACACACCTCCGACCCCTCCTCTGTGGAGAGACGCGCCAGGGTCTTCTCCAGAGGCACGGCCTCCGCCGCGACCTGTTCCTCCTCCTGCTTCTCCTTCGCCTTCTCCTCGTTGTTGCCGGCCATCTCTCCGACGGATCACACACCGCCGGCGCCCAGGATGGATTGAACACCACTGAGGCTCTGAAGCCACTAGTTGTTGCCGAGCTGCGCCGAAACAGCGAGGAAGAAAGATCAAAACGAAGAAGAGGATGAACTCTAACTGACAGAGAGGTTTGTGCTGCCGAAACTGCAGCTTTTCTGGTTCTGTTATTCCTTCAGAGATAACAAACTCCGGGATTACAAGGGAAACTAAATACCCACGTCTCGTCCAGCTAACGACCGTGCCATCCCACGATCCTGGTCAAGCGCGAGGCCACTACGTCGCCGCCAAATCCGTCGAAGTTCATGCCATCCCATGAAGCGATCTTGCTGGCGCAACCTGCTCTAACTAACTAAAAAAAGAAACGAAATGCAGAGACACGGCTCGGGCGTGTACATGCGCACGCTACCGATCTGGTTATTCAGCTAAGTGTAACCGTTCTAGCAACGGGATTACACATCATGCTACTCCTAAAAAAGTGCAAACATTGTGCTAATTGCACATACACCTCAAATTCTATTGGGACCAGTGCATTAGCCTCCTTTCGTTCTGAATTATCATGGTCATGATAAACTTCAAGAGAAAAGTGATATAACTCTTGACTGTTTTTTGCCTAGATTATGAACACAACCATCTCTTAAGAGCCAACAACACCACCACAACAAAAGGATCCGCGACCGAGTTTCAGAGTTACATGCGTCCGTCTGAGGTCAATCTTCTCCTCTGTTCTAGTTTCTCTGTTTCTAAATATAAGTCATTTTAAAGATTTTATTACGGCCTACTTACGGATGCATATAGACATACTTTATACTGTAAACTCATTCATTTTGCTCCGTATTCAATCCGTAATGAAATCTGTAAAAAGACTTGTATTTTGAAACGAAGGGAGTACAATTTATCTTTGCAGGTAGCAGCCATGAATATATGATTTCATGTCTAAATGCTATACTTTTTGTGCAAGCGATCATGACATGAAACTCGTCCTCTTCATCACATCCACACAGCAGATTGCAAACACTATCAATCTCCAAGGTCCGTTTCCATTTGTTCTTCTTTGTCTCCCAGGTACCAGTGGCCACACGCTCCAACTAAATATTCTAATTCTCTTCCAAACTTTTACATTCCAAAAATTATCTCAAATACTACTGTCATCAACATCATTTGGAGGAACTAGAGGCCGTGGGAGAGTTTTGGTTTTAGACCTTAGCAACCAATCTATATGCACTCCACTAGTGGAAAACGGGCCTTTGACCTGGACCCTTTAGTCCCGGCCTCCCTCTGGGCCGGGACTAAAGGCCCGGCCACGTCGCCCCAAATCGCAATGCCGCCCACGAGGCTTTGGTCCTGACCCGTAAGGAGCCTTTAGTCCCGGTTTGTGTCTCAAACCGGGACTAAAGGGCTACGCGGTGTGCAGCCTGCATGTGCGACACCTTTAGTCCCGGTTTGTGTCTCAAACCGGGACTAAAGTCCTCTGCCTATATATATTGGCCACATCCCCCCTCTCCCCTCTTCCTTGCATTTTTCTTGGATGGAAGAGTGTGGGTGTGTGCTAGCTCTTCAATTTTTTGGATGCACTAGAGGTGTTTGTTGAAATGTGTGTTAGAGCGATGCCGCTTCAATTCACCGAACACAATTACGATATGAGATGTCCGAGCCACGCTTAAACCTCTTCCTCTTTATTTCTACTTATTCTAAAAGGTTAGCAACTATATTTCCTCGTTTAGACCGTGCGGTACTAATTTTTAGGATCGTGATTGTATTTGATATACTGTCGTATAACGCAGATGAGCCACCCATGGATGTACGGTGATCGACGCACAGCCGCTTACAGAGAAGGCATGCATTCTTTTCGAGATGCAGCCGATGCGAACAAGCATGGTGGTGGCTATATGTTTTGTCCATGTGTTGAATGTCGGAATGAGAGGGATTACACTTCCTCAAGAGTCATTCAGAGCCACCTGCTTCGGTCCGGTTTTATGTCGGGCTATAATGTTTAGACAAAGCACGGAGAAAGAGGGGTTATGATGGAAGACGACGATGAAGAAGAAGAGAACGATGATGACAACTACCGACCTATGTTCCCTGAGTATGCTGATACCGTAATGGAAGACAATGAAGAAGAAGATCAGGATGAAGAACGGGAACCAGATGAGCCCGCTGATGATCTTGGACGGGTCATTTCTGATGCACGGCGAGGTTGCGACACAAAAAAAGAGAGGTTGCAGTTCGAGCAGATGTTACAGGACTACAACAAATTGTTGTACCCAACTTGTGAAGATGGCCAGAAGAAGCTGGGTAGCACACTGGAATTGCTGAAGTGGAAGGCAGAGACCGGTGTGACTGACTCGTCATTCGAAAAGTTGCTGGTACTGATGAAGAAGATGCTTCCAAGAAAGAACGAATTGCCCGCCAGCACGTACGAAGCAAAGAAGCTTGTCTGCCCTCTAGGATTAGACATGCAGAAGATACATGCATGCCCTAATAACTGCATCCTCTACCGCGGTGAGAAGTACGAGAATATGGATAAATGCCCGGTATGCACTGCATTGCGGTATAAGATCAGAAAAGATGACCCTGGTGATATTGAGGGCGAGCCACCCAGGAAGAGGGTTCCTGCCAAGGTGATCCTATAATACCACGGTTAAAACGTCTGTTCAGAAATAAAGATCATGCGAAGTTGTTGCGATGGGACATGGAAGATCGTATGAAAGACGATAAGTTGAGGCACACCGCTGATGGTCGGCAGTGGAGAAAAATCGAGAGAGAGTTCCCGAGATTTGCAGCTGACGCAAAGAACTTATGGTTTGGTCAAAGTACAGATGGCATGAATCCTGTTGGGGAGCAGAGTTGCAGTCACAACACCTGGCCCGTTACTCTATGTATCTACAACCTTCCTCCTTGATTGTGCATGAAGCGGAAGTTCATTATGATGCCAGTGCTTATCCAAGGTCCAAAGCAACCCGGCAACGATATTGATGTGTACCTAAGGCCATTAGTTGATGAACTTTTACAGCTGTGGGCCGAACCAGGTGTACGCGTGTGGGACGAGCACAAACAAGAGGAATTTGACCTTCGAGCGTTGCTTTTCGTAACCATCAATGATTGGCCTGCTCTTAGTAACATTTCAGGACAGTCAAACAAGGGATACAATGCATGCACGCACTGTTTGGATCAGACAGAAAGTATATATCTGGACAAATGTAGGAAGAATGTGTACCCGTACAATCATCGTTTTCTTCCGCCCAAGCATCCCTTAAAGAAAAAAGGCAAGCATTTCAATGGCAAGGCAGAACCCCGGGGGAAGCCTGTCATCCGTACTCGTGGTGAAGTATTCGATATGGTCAAAGATTTAAAAGTAATCTTTGGAAATGGTCCTGGCAGCCAACATGTTCCTAACGGCCCTGATAAGCGCGTACCCATGTGGAAGAAGAAATCTATATTTTGGGAGCTACCCTACTGGGAAGTCCATGAGGTCCGCTCGGCAATCGACGTGATGCACCTGACGAAGAATCTCTGCGTGAATATTCTAGGCTTCCTGGGCTTGTATGGGAAGTCAAAAGATACACCGGAAGCACGGGAGGACTAGGAACGTCATAAAGGAAGAGATGGCATGCATCTAGGGCAGTTTCAAGGGCGTGCCAGCTACGCTCTTACTAAGGAAGAGAAGGAAATCTTCTTTGAAGTCCTTTTCAGTATCAAGGTCCCGACTGGCTTCTCGTCGAATATAAAGGGAATCGTAAATATGAAAGACAAAAAATTCCAAAACCTAAAGTCTCATGACTGCCACGTGCTTATGACGCAATTGCTTCCAGTTGCATTGAGGGTAATTCTACTGGAAAATGTTCGCCTCGCAATTGTGAAGGTATGTGCATTCCTCAATGCAATTTCTCAGAAGGTAATCGATCGAGAAAGTCTATCAGGGTTACAGATTGATGTGGTCCAATGTCTGGTCAGCTTTGAGTTGTTGTTCCCGCCATCCTTCTTCAATATAATGACACACCTCCTAGTTCACCTAGTCGAAGATATTAGAATTCTCGGTCTTGTGTTTCTACACAATATGTTCCCCTTCGAGAGGTTCATGGGAGTCTAAAAGAAATATGTTCGTAACCGTGCTAGGCCAGAAGGAAGCATCTCCAAGGGCTATGGAACAGAGGAGGTCACTGAGTTTTGTGTGGACTTTCTTCCTGACCTTAAGACGATTGGTGTTCCTGAATCTCGGTATGAGGGTAGGCTGACAGGAAAAGGCACACTAGGAAGGAAAGCAAAAGTATGTATGGACGGGCATTCTTTCTCTCAAGCACACTACACAGTTCTACACAATTCCACCGTGGTGGCTCCGTATATCGTGAGACACAAGAATATTCTACGCTCCGAAAACACGGGAAAGGCTGACTCTTGGATTAAAGGGGAACGCGAGAAGACTTTCGGCAGTTGGTTGCAGACACATCTCATGAATGACGACACCGTTGGAGATCAGCTATACTGTTTGGCCAGGCCACCATCTTCGACTATATGTACTTTCCAAGGGTATGAGATAAATGGGAATACATTTTACACGGTTGCCCAAGATAAAAAGAGCACCAACCAAAATAGTGGTGTCCGCTTTGATGCAACAGACGAGAATGGGCACTGTTTGGAAACATATTACGGGTACAAAGAGGAGATATGGGAACTTGACTATGGACCTACTTTTCAGATCCCTTTGTTTCGGTGCAAATGGGTGAAGCTGACAGGAGGCGGGGTAGTTGTAGACCAAAAGTACGGCATGACAACAGTGAATCTCAACAATCTTGCGTACATGGACGAACCATTTGTCCTAGCCAATGATGTCGCTCAGGTTTTCTATGTGAAGGACATGTCTACAAAAACGAGAAAAAGAAATCAGCAAAAGAAGATATCATCCGATGAGCGAAAACGCCACATAGTTCTTTCAGGGAAAAGAAACATCGTGGGAGTAGATGACAAGACAGACATGTCAGTAGATTATAATAAGTTTCATGAAATTCCACCCTTCAAAGTGAAAACTGACCCAAGCATCCTACTGAATGATGAAGATTCTCCATGGCTACGACCCAAAAGAAAACAGAAATAATAGATAGGAATATTGGTGCAATAATGTAATAATGTATTAAACCTTTTATGTAATGCATGTATGGAATGTACTAAACCTTTTAGTTTGAATTATTTATTCAATTTCAAACACTTTTCATTTTCATAGTTTTGTCAAATTCTCAAATATGCAAAAAGAATTTTAATAAACCTTTGTAAGAGATGAGTTCTCGTTCGAAACGCTGATACTTCGAGAGAGATTGTTCGTTTTGTACATGAAGTGCATCCAGTTTTTGTCATAGCCCTCTCAACTTTTTAACACATTCTATGTGGGTGAAATGATGATAGCATGCCAACTTTCAACATTTTCAGAGTTCATTTGTAGTGCTTTTCAATTTCAGGGTCAACTAGCCCAAAAAAACAAAAGTAAATGCACGAAGAATACCAAATTAAGTCAGAAATTGTTGAAAATTTGTGATGTGCCTTTGAATGGTGCATTTTAAACACACAAAAAGTATGGAGTTCAAATAAGTTCAAAAAATGAAATCCCTTTGTAACAGATGAGTTCTCGTTCGAAACCCTCGTACTTCAAGAGAGCTTGTCTGTTTTGTACACGAAGTGCATCCAGTTTTTGTCGTAGGCCTCTCAACTTTTTAACACATGCTATGTGGGTGAAATGATGATAGCATGCCAACTTTCAACATATTCAGAGTTCATTTGTAGTGCTTTTCAATTTTAGGGTCAACTAGCTTAAAAAACAATAAGTAAATGCACGAAAAATACCAAATGAAGTCAGAAATTGTTGAAATTTTGTGATGTGCCTTTGTATGGTGCATTTTGAACACACAAAAAGTATGGAGTTCAAATAAGTTCAAAAAATGAAATCCCTTTGTAAGAGATGAGTTCTCGTTCGAAACGCTGATACTTCGAGAGAGATTGTCCGTTTTGTACACGAATTGCATCCAGTTTTTGTCGTAGCCCTCTCAACTTTTTAACACATGCTATGTGGGTGAAATGATGATAGCATGCCAACTTTCAACATTTTCAGAGTTCATTTGTAGTGCTTTTCAATTTTAGGGTCAACTAGCTCAAAAAACAATGCACGAAATATACCAAATTAAGTCAGAAATTGTTGAAATTTTGTGATGTGCCTTTGAATGGTGCATTTTGAACACACAAAAAGTATGGAGTTCAAATAAGTTTAAAAAAATGAAATCCCTTTGTAAGAGATGAGTTCTCGTTCGAAACCCTCATACTTCGAGAGAGATTGCCGTTTTGTACACGAAGTGCATCCAGTTTTTGTCGTAGCCCTCTCAACTTTTTAACACATGCTATGTGGGTGAAATGATGATAGCATGCCAACTTTCAACATTTTTAGAGTTCATTTATAGTGCTTTTCAATTTTAGGGTCAACTAGCTCAAAAAAATAAGTAAATGCACGAAAAATACCAAATGAAGTCAGAAATTGTTGAAATTTTGTGATGTGCCTTTGAATGGTGCATTTTGAACACACAAAAAGTATGGAGTTCAAATAAGTTCAAAAAAAAGAAATCCCTTTGTAAGAGATGAGTTCTCGTTGGAAACCCTGATACTTCGAGAGAGATTGTCTCTTTTGTACACGAAGTGCATCCAGTTTTTGTCGTAGCCCTCTCAACGTTTTAACACATGCTATGTGGGTGAAATTATGATAGCATGCCAACTTTCAACATTTTTTCAGAGTTCATTTGTAGTGCTTTTCAATTTCAGGGTCAACTAGCCCAAAAAACAAAAGTAAATGCACGAAGAATACCAAATTAAGTTAGAAATTATTGAAAATTTGTGATGTGCCTTTGAATGGTGCATTTTAAATACACAAAAAGTATGGAGTTCAAATAAGTTCAAAAAATGAAATCCCTTTGTAACAGATGAGTTCTCGTTCGAAACCCTCATACTTCGAAAGAGATTGTCTATTTTGTACACGAAGTGCATCGAGTTTTTGTCGTAGCCCTCTCAACTTTTTAACAGATGCTATGTGGGTGAAATGATGATAGCATGCCAACTTTCAACATTTTCAGAGTTCATTTGTAGTGCTTTTCAATTTTAGGGTCAACTAGCTCAAAAAAAAAAAGTAAATGCACGAAAAATAACAAATAGTAGTTTGGATAGTCAAAATAATTAATTTTGAAAATAGAAAATAGTTTTGAATTATTTATTCAATTTCAAACACTTTTCATTATCATAGTTTTGTCAAATTCTCAAATATGCAATTTTTTTTTAATAAACATAGTTTTTAATTGAAAATAACAAAATAGGTAATAGTTTGGATAGTCAAAATAATTAATTTTTAAAATAGAAAATACTTTTGAATTATTTATTCAATTTCAAACACTTTTCGTTATCATAGTTTTGTCAAATTCTCAAATATGCAAAAAGAATTTTAATAAACATAGTTTTTAATTGAAAATAACAAAATAGTTAATAGTTTGGATAGTCAAAATAATTAATTTTGAAAATAGAAAATAGTTTCCAATTATGTATTCAATTTCAAACACTTTTCATTATCATAGTTTTGTCAAATTCTCAAATATGCAAAAAGAATTTTAATAAACATAGTTTTTAATTGAAAATAAGGAAATGGTTAATAGTTTGGATAGTCAAAATAATTAATTTTGAAAATAGAAAATAGTTTTGAATTATTTATTGAATTTCAAACACTTTTCATTTTCATAGTTTTGTCAAATTCTCAAATATGCAAAAAGAATTTTAATAAACATAGTTTTTAATTGAAAATAACAAAATAGTTAATAGTTTGGATAGTCAAAATAATTAATTTTGAAAATAGAAAAAAATTGAAACTATATGAGAATTTATAGAGAAAATTAAACATAAATTCAAAGTGACCTTACTTTGAATTCAGGTTGAATTTTCTCCATAATTTCAAATATAGTTTCAATTTTTAAATTTACAGTCTGTTTAGGCCCGTAAGCCTACTTTAGAGATGAGCTCGATGGAGATGCTGCGACGGGGCTTATAAACTAGTGTGAGTGCCCCTCACTGGGCGAGGTGGGACTAAACTTATCGTGGAGCCAGCGGAGGGGCTTTAGTCCCGGGTGGAGCCACGACCCGGGACTAAAGCCCCTCGCCGGGTCTTTAGCCCCGGGTCGTGGCTAGACCCGGGACTAAAGGGTGTCTTTAGTCCCGGCTCGAGCCCCGACCCGGGACTAAAGGCCAGTGCTTCCCGCCTTTTGGTCCGCCGAAAAAGGGTCTTTAGTCCCGGGTCGTGGCTCCACCCGGGACTAAAGGGTGTCTTTACTCCCGGTTCGAGCCCCGAATCGGGACTAAAGATCCTACTATATAAGCAGGAGTTGGAAATTTCCAACCCCAAATCGCCATTTCGTTCTCTCTTCTTCCTCGGACTCTCCTGCCCGGCGCGGCACCGGACGAACTCGCGCGACGCCGCCAGGCTGCCCGCCTCCTCCTCGCCGCCGCCTGCTGTCCTCCTCGCCGTCGCCCTGCCGTCCTCCTCCGCCTTGCTCTCGCCGTCGTCGACGCCCTCCCCTCCACTCCGGCCGGTAAGCCCCCCGCCCCCTCCTCCCCAACACGTACAGTAGACGAGCCGCTGGCGCCCGCCGACGGGGACGCCACCGCCGCCGTCCCCGGTGAGGAGGAGAAGTAGAAGAAGAAAAAGGAGAAGAAAAGAAGAAAAAGGAGAAGAAAAGAAGAAAATGGAGAAGAAAAGATTTTTTTTGTCATTTAATTCCTTTTGTTATTAGGTTTGTGCCCGTGAAGAGGAGAAGTAGAAGAAGAAAAAGGAGAAGAAAAGAAGAAAAAGGAGAAGAAAAGAAGAATTTTTTTGTCATTTAATTCCTATTGTTATTAGGTTTGTGTTAGATTATTAGGGTTAGTAATATTTAAAATTAGGTTAGGGTTACAAGAACAAGAAAGATGAACAAAAATTAAAAAATAAGATTAGGAAAAAGGAAAATAAGAAGAGGAGGAGAAGAAAAGAAGAAAAAGTAGAATAAGAAGAGGAGGAGAGGAGAAGAAGAGGAAAAACAGAAGAAGAGGAGAAGTAGAAGAAGAGAAGTTGAAGAAAAATAGGAGAAGAAGAAGCGGAGAAGAAAATAAGAAAGAAGAAGAAGAAGAAGAAGAAGAAGAAGACATTTCTATGTATATAGATGCTTAATTAGTGTTTTTTAGATTATTGCTTAATTTTTCTATTGTATATGCTTAAGTGTTATTTGTAGAATATTTGGTGAATTTAGGGTTAGGTAGGTTAGTGTTAAATAGGTTATTTGTGTTATTTTTGTGTTATTTAAATTTGTGTTATTAGGGTTAGGTAGTTAGTGTTAATTAATATATAGTTGAACTAGTTGATTTAATAAAAGTACTTTATTTTACTATATATACAATTAGTTTATTTTAAGCAAGAAAATTAATAGAACTATTTTATTTTTTTAGTTCATTTTACGATGCCTATCCCGCATCCTCGTCGTCGACTCGGCGGAGGACACCTGCTTGATCAGAGGGGCCATGTCTGGGACTGGGCTCTGCCCGGCTGGTATTGGGA